>NC_137077.1:13886642-15228983 GCF_951640355.1 Cnephaeus nilssonii | reverse complement strand
AAAGCAATTGACATGGTACTTGCCAACAGTAAACCCTCAATAAATGTCTGCTAATACTATTATTATTGGGTTCTTATAAAAAATAGATACTGTTTTTAAAACATCTATCTCTATATCTGGCACAATTGAGTGCTCAGTGAGCATTGGCTATTATCTTATCGATTAAATATTATCTTATCATTGTTATTTTTTGTTTATCCAGTCTCCCTAATTAGGAGCATATACTATCTTCAAAACTATGTCTCTTTCTAGAAACTAATTAAGCTCCCAACTCCTGAGAGTTTGCCTAGCTGGGAATCTAAATGGCTCTTAAAAATCATGCAAAGCCAAGCTCATGCAGAGCATCATTACCTCTCCCCTCATCCTCCCAAGCAGGGGTGAGGGTATCAGTGGATTTTCTTTGAGAAGGACAACTAGGTAGCATGAGGACAGGTATGGGGAGGAAATGTTTTACTTTATATCCTTTCGTATCTGTTGATTTTTGAACCGCAGAAAAGAATGAACTCTTCAAAAAATGGTAAGATAATTTTAATAGAGACAAGCGATATAAAGAATGCAAAAAAGACAATGGGAAAGAGATGAGTGGACCTCATGAAGGATACTGCTATAGATAAAATGGTGACACTTGAGCTGAAATAAAGGATGTGAGAGTTCTGTCTTTATTATTATTATTATCATTATTATTATTTACAGCTAATGACAATGCCTTTTATTCTGAGCTTGAATGGAAGATGATTTATTTCTTGGTCATCGAAAATCATTAGGCCAAATAATCAAACCAACCTTTTAAAAAATTGTAAAAAATTTATTATGTTCATTTACAGTGCTAAAATGAAGTAGATTGCATTTCTTTCCCGGTTCTGTGGTTGAGCTGATGAATAAATTGAGCTTTTAAAAAAGTCTTATAGGAAATATTTAAAAAACCATTATCCTGTAGCTAATGTCGGTCAACTTATAAATAGGGTACTTTCCAATGGCTTAGGCTTTGAGCCTGTCCTTTCTATTAATAGGTGAGGACAAAAGGAGAACAGACTCAGAGCTGCCTGCAGGGCAAACTCCCACAAAGCAATTTCTAAGAAGAGTTATCTCATTCATTGAGGAGCCTCTGAGATCCCCTGCTCACCTCTCTGAAGATGCTGTTTGGGTTTAGCAACCTGCTTTTAGTGATCAGGATGGAGGACAAGATGTGCTGTTGGATAGCATATTCTGGTCCTTGTCTTCTGGGCAAGGGGGACTTCTCATTCCTCCTGGCCATTACCCACCTCCTCTGGCTTCTAGTCATTGCTTGAGACTGTATGCAAATACTACTGCTACCCATGGTGTAGCACAGGAGTTGGCTGACTTTTACTGTAAGGGGCCCGTATTCTAAGCTTTGTGAATCTGTCTCAACTATTTGACTCTACTGTTATAGTGCAAAAGCAGACATCATGTAAATGAATGGGCTTGGCTGTGATCTAATATACTTTATTTGTGGATACTGAAATGTGAATGTCATATAACTTTTAAAGATCACAAAATAGTCTTAAATTTTTTTTCAACCATTAAAAACAGGGATAATTCCTAGGTTGTGGGCTATACAAAAATAGGTGTGTGTGTGTTTTGGGGGGTGGGGACTTGGAGAATTTGCCCTGCATAATTAGCTAACCCCTGGCTTAGCACAGTTCTCCCTAAGAATGCCTTAGGGCTGTCTGAATCTCCTTGTATCTGAACTTGCACCTCCTCCATTGCTCCTATACTTGCATTTTTATGCACCTGTCGTGGGCCACGTTTCTTCAGAAATTTACTGTTTTCGATCTTGCAGAGATTCACCAACATTTTTGATACATTGATGGAGCTTCATTCACACTCTTTTCTAAACTATGCTGTTTTAATGAACTTTTCTCTCATTTCGTGGCATATATATGTTTTCATGGTTCATTTTGGCAGAAGGGATTATAGGAGCTTGATAAATGTCCTTTGAGTATTAAGTTGTATATAAATTTAGTTATGCATGATATCAGGCAACTTACAAAAATAATTTAAAGTCAGTCCTTTTTAAAGCCATTTAATTAAAAAATAAATAGAAATTGTAATTGGCAAAACTAAGTGTTGGAGGGCGCCCTTGCTTCCTGGTAGCGGCGGGGAGCTGGTGGCCGCGGCCTTTTGGGCTGGGGTGAACCGCGCTCTCGGTGGAGGCAGGGGAGCCGAGCCGGAGCCATGGCCAGAACAGTGGTAGCGGTTGGACTGACCATTGGTGCTGCAGGATGTGCAGGCCGTTATGTTTTACAAGCCATGAAGCATATGGAGCCTCAAGTAAAAGAAGTTTTTCAAAGTCTACCAAAATCTGCCTTCAGTGGTGGCTATTACAGAGGTGGGTTTGAACCCAAAATGACAAAACGAGAAGCAGCATTAATACTAGGTGTAAGCCCTATTGCCAATGAAGGAAAAATAAGAGATGCTCACTGATGAATTATGCTTTTAAATCACCCAGATAAGGTAGGGTCTCCTTATAGAGCAGCCCAAATCAATGAAGCTAAAGATTTACTAGACGGTCAAGCTAAAAAATGAAGTAAATGTATGGTGAATTTTAAGTTGTTAGTCATGTATGTGAAAACAGCCTTTTATAATAAAACGTCCCGAAGCTACACATTTTAAAAATGATTTAGCACAACCTAAGTCAAAGCCTTGGTATAATTTATTATTTAAATTTGAAAATCCCAAATTAAATTATAGAATATTTGGAAATTAATGCTCAATAATTATGGATACATACCATTTGAATAGAAATATTGTTCTATCATTACTCATTTTGTAAGTAATTTGGTATTTACTTCAAGGCAAAGTGAACATGAAAGTCTGCTCTCAAGGAACCCCAATCTGATGAGACCCATACACTAGTAATTAAAATGCAATGTGATACATATTATGATGGAATCAGTACAGCTTATTATAGTAGTTAGGAGGAAAGACTGTCAAGGTATAGAAAGCTGGTTCAGTTGCTTAAGACTGTGAATTTAAAAGTGAGTTTAGCCACAACTCTGACCTAAAGAAATTGATGTCATGTATATCACGGGCAGAATTCAGATTTCATACATTAAAAACTGGATAAAAAAACAACAACAACTAAGTGTTGGAAAAGTCGGGTAGACATTTTTGTGTGTGTGTGTGGCTCTCTAAGACATTAAGGAAAGAAAAAAACCTCACAGTTAATGACTAGCGGTGCTATCAGTGGGGAGCTCTCTGTGTTCCCACATGTTGCCAGTGGAAGTGGGGTTACTGCAATATCACGAGAAAATGAATTTTCTGAGATTCGCATGGGAGAATGAAAGATATTTATTTGCGTGGGATTAGACTCCTGTGTTTCCAAGGTGCCATTTCCCTCCGTCCCGCCAAGGAAAACGTCCCATTTTGCTTTCAGCAGAGCTAGGATTAAAGCCATTGCCCAGAGTTTCTGCCCCATGTCTGCACAGTACAACTAGCATCAGGCTCGCTTAGTTTTGTTCGCAGTTGCAGTCCATCAGTCCATTGCATGTGGGGTCTGCATGGCCATGGGCGAATGCAAGGAGGCAGGAGCAAAGCCTGAGGAACACGAGAGCCACAAGAGAGGATTGGTCTGGCTGGGGATTATGAATTCCCAAATTTTCGTGGAATTGCAGTGGCCCCACCCCCTCCAGCCAATTATCTTTGTTGCCAGGTTAGACTGACAGCAACTTCCATATGCCACCCCTATTTCACTGAACTTGAGTCCATCTCCCCTTTGTTGGACCCTTTCCCCAGTGATTTGCTGGGAATGGACTGGTGGTCCCCTGGGGTATCAACAGGAATGAAATAATTATAATTTTCATTAACTGTATGTCTAAAGTTTGAGGATTTTCTCTTTCAGAAACAACAGTCTGAAAATAACTTTTGCCAGATGATCAGGAGTTTATTATCAAGTTTTTAAAATTTCAGAAAGAAGCTCAAGGAGAAAAGCTGAGGTCCTAAAGATTAAGAAAAGTGTGTGATGGAAACCAAAGCTTATTTTTTAAAAGTATCGGCAGCCCTCTCTCTAGTTTGTACCTTTTTCAAGCTTCCTAACAGCGAGATAGAGGTGGAAAAGACAGCTAGGGTGCCGGAGGGAGAATAGGATGTTTCTGAAGAAGTTTTGGAGAAAGGGAAGAAACTGTGGAGCACTTAACGTGCTGTGTGGGATTGGGGGAGATTAATGTCTAAAGACAATTTTTAAGAATGTAAATTCCTTACTTGAAAGGCAGCAGAATGTAGTGCAGTGATGGCGAACCTATGACACGCGTGTCAGCACTGACACGCGTAGCCATTTCTGATGACACGCGGCCGCATGCCGAGGATGAAACATTTGCTGCTCCTGAGGATGAAACATTTGCGACTAGAGTCTTGGAGTTAGTTTTTTCCTCAAAGTGACACACTACCCGAGTTATGCTCAGTTTTTTGGCGAAGTTTGACACACCAAGCTCAAAAGGTTGCCCATCACTGATGTAGTGATTAAGAGCACAGTTTGAAACCTACCTTATTGGGAGTCAGATCTGAGCTCTACCATTTACTATCTGTAGGGTCTTGATCGAATTACTTCATCTCCATGTAACTCAGGCTCCTTATCTGTAAGAGGGAAATAATAATAGACTCTATATCATAGGATTGTTATGAATATTATATGCATCAGCATTTGCAAAGTGTTTAGAACAGTGTCTGAAACAAAATTAATCCTATGTAAGTGAATGGGGGGTGGGAGGGGGAGGGAACTTTTTACCCTCCGTTGTGCTGAGACAGATCTAAAGGCTAACTCTGTTCGGGCCATAAAGCTCGGCTTTGTGTTTGTTGCTGTTTCCAAAAACATGGAGACCCTTGAAGTTTTAAACAACCATAGTTTCCAAGTAATGGGTAGCCTACTGTCAGTTACTGAAGTCTGGCTTGTGCGTGTGTGTTTGTGTGCCCACGTGTGTGCACATGCACACGTATGTGTATGAGTTGGGAGTATGGTGTGGTATGTGGATTCCATGTGTATAAAGAAGCAGAAAAGCAGAATGTGCAATATTCTGCATATTTGAGGGATCCATTTTACCATCCTAAAGCTGTCTTCCTGCCAGCCCCATCGTGCAATACCAGCCCTGTCTACTCATCTTTTGTTACCAGCGGGCCTCTGTTCCTCAGTGAATTTCCTTTCCATTCATTTTTCAAATGACTTCTCTGATATGGGCATTGTTGAATATGCACAAGATAGAATCAGAGATATGTGTATGGATAGATTTGCATAAGTATAAGTATAGTATATGCACTTTTATTTAAGTGATATAGTGATAATATAATATTGCCACCTCAGAGTGAAAGCTAATCAATTCAGCTATTGAGATGATAATGATTTTCTGAGTTAATATCAGAGTAAAAAACCTGCAGATTTTTCCTAGCCACCGTTCCTTTGACTCTTGGAGTAAGGAGTCTTATTTCTGTTAACTATTGAGCTATCAGTATCTGACTGTATTAAATGGAATTATTCTTGGCAGGAGCTGAAGATTAATAGAAAGATTGACTCAGGTGGGCTAAGGTTGTCATTGAGCTCAATGATCTGGCATCAGGAAAATAATTTTTTTTGCCTGTAGTCTCTTTTAAAATGCATACTTTGGTATTTGCACTCCCAGTATCAACTTTGATCTGAAGCACAGACTTTTTTTTTAATACTCTCCGTGGTTGAATTTGACATTTAGGAAAATGGTAACATCTTTTCTACTGCAAGTTTTGCCAACTGACAAATTCACAAGCAAGTCTAGTACTCCTTTAGCCTTGACATCTCTCACTTTTCCTTCAGCCTCTGGTTCATACTGAGTTAGTTACCAAGGTATGATTGTTCCTCTATTGCCTCCTCCCTGTTCTCACTGCCTCCCACATCAAGCCCAGGCCTGATCACCTCTTGGCTGGTCACAGTCTCCTGTCTCTAGTCTCCCTGTTCCACCTTTCTTATCAACATGCACATTAGGTCAAACCCAAAACCCTGTAATGGTTTCTCTTTCTCCACAATAAAGACTCAACCTCAAGACTTAGCTCAACACTCACTTCTGAGTCTGACTTCTTCCTCCAGAACCAACCATTCCCCCTGCCTCCTCTGCCCCAGCACAGCCCAGGAAGGCTTAATTTTACTTGTTTGATTCTTTGCATGGCTTTGCCCTCAGTCAGCCTGTAGACGCTAAGAGGGCAGGGATGACTTACCTACCTTTGTACCACTAGCACCTAGAATAAGTATGCCAGCCCATAATTGACCCCCAATCCTATCTAATAAAAGAGTAATATGCGAATTGACCATCACTCCAAGACACAAGATGGCCACCCCCATGTGGACACAAGATGACCGCCACAAGATAGCCTGCAGAGGAGGGCAGTTGTGGGCAGTTAAGGGTGACCAGGCCTGCAGGGGAGGACAGTTAGGGGCGACCATACTGGTAGGGGAGGGCAGTTAGGGGTGACCAGGCTGGCAGGGGAGGGCAGTTGGGGGCAATCAGGCCGGCTGGGGAGCAGTTAGGTGTCGATCAGGCTGGCAGGGGAGTGGTTAGGGGGTGATCAGGCTGGCAGGAAGAAGTGGTTAGGGGCAATCAGGCAGAGGCACGTGAGTGGTTGGGAGCCAGCAGTCCTGGATAGTGAGGGGTATGTCCAACCGCCCCTTTAGGCCCGATCCCACCGGGTGGTCGGACATCCCTCAAGGGGTCCCAGATTGGAGAAGGTGCAGGCTGGGCTGAGGGACACCCCTCCCCGTTCACGAATTTTGTGCACCAGGCCTCTAGTGAAGATACAATGAGCATAATTTATCTTAAAAAATGAACTGAGGGTTGTTTTTTTTTTCTTAGAAAGGCTATCATGGAAACATGTCTTTATTTTTTGAGAGATGAATTAAAAACAGCAGCTTTCTGGGTGATGCATTGCAGTTGAAAGCACTTTGTCAACAGTGCACGCAAGGATTACCTGGCGGCTGCTGCTCTCCCGGGGTCCAGGAGAAGATTCTTGGGCATCTCAGTCCTAATGTGTTTTTCTGAGTAGACGGTGTTAGGAGTCTTTTCACTCCTCTCTGTTTCTGCCACAGGTTTCTTCAGGAGAAGCATCACCAAAAATGCCGTGTACAAGTGTAAAAACGGAGGCAACTGTGTGATGGACATGTACATGCGAAGGAAGTGCCAGGAGTGTCGACTAAGGAAATGCAAAGAGATGGGAATGTTGGCTGAATGTATGTATAGAGGTATTCGCATCAAGCAATTAAATTCCACTAAATATCTCTTACGAAGGCAGATGCCAGGTAACGCCTCTAATTAGAATGGCACTTCACGCATTAAAGAAGGGACTTACTAAGCCATCTAAGTTCTTGAAAAGGATCATGAACCACTGAATTGTCCAAACTGTCAGCTAAAGAGCATTCTCTTCACCTGAAAAAAACAACAGCTGTGTCTTGTTGTTCATTGTTGCAATGAGACATGGAGCAAAGTGGCAATATTTTAATAAATTACAAAGAATGACAGTCTAAAAGTTTCCTCCAAATTCAATTTAATATCTCTTTAATTTTTTGTTTAATTAGCATAAAATTCACAGTTGTGGGGAAAATTAAGAATAAGGTATAACTGCCACTGAATTGTCACAATAGAGTTTTAAATCAAGTCATTTTATTAAGAAGCCTTTTTTTTTTTTGGTTGCAGCTCTGAACCAATTTGTATAGATTTACACAGGAAATTAACTCCCCCAAGTTTTAATATCATTTGGTGCTTCAATCTGATAAGAAAAAAGACAGTGTATTAACTCCTGGCTTTGTGAGAAACCGTAATCTTCATCAACATTTGGAATGCATGCTAGGCTATAACATATTCATTTTTCATTCTGCAAATTCTACAGACCACTCAGATTCTGAGATAGGTCCTGTTCCCCTCCAAACACAAGGAGACAAACAGATGTCACCAAGGGGATGATCACAGTCAGGGAGGGAATGCCACACGAAAGAAAAGCCTTTGGAAGGCGATTCCAGTGCTATTATTCCCAAACCATACAGGCAACTGGGATGGACCCAGACAAATAATGCACGCAGGAGGCGGAAAATAGGTCAGTGTAAACAATCCCAGGCCGGGAGGATGAAAGTTTTATGGTGGCCGATCACAATCTCCTCTCGGCATGTATGAAACGGGAGACTGCAGGAGAGGCTGCTGCTGGAACCCAATCCTGCCATGGAAACATGTGCTTCGACACCAGGCGGCTCATGTGGCTCATCACTTAAACATGACCTTGTCCCAACTGGAGCTCTGGGGACATTTTTCATGGCGCCACCTATAACAGAAGAGTCTATAATATTATTTATGCACATGGACTTGACCAGTAACAGGTGCAAAGCTTTCATACGGTCCTATAAACCGAATTCCCTGGACAAAGAAATTCCTGGGATTTCGTTTCCTTCACATTGAGAGAATGAGGAAGTTAAATAGGAATGTGGAAGATAAGTCTATGTTATTTTTTATAGCTCTGTTTAGTATAAATTAATGATGATAGTATATGATTATTCAAAAGAAAATTTCTAGGTCCCCTGGAGTTATTTTCATCTTTAACTATGTTCTCAATCATTTATACAGTTCTGAAAATGAACAGGATTGGAATTTTTTTTCCTAAAGGATCTTGGCATTTGTTTGATTCAACATGTTTACTTATGTGCTTAATGTGAAATTGAATAGATACCTTATGGTGGTTATAATATTAATATTATGTCTTGAAACCATAACTTTCAAAGTTCCCTAGGACAGGAATAGCGAGTGTCATTCTTCATTGTATTGATCAAATACCTTGCATTTGTACAATACATTGCATTACATCCTTTATATAAAGCTAATTTTTAAAAAAATGATATAACATTTAATATACACAAAACAATGCAAGGTAGATATTATTTCTATTTTACAAATAAAGAAGCTGAGACCCACAGAGGATACATTTATTGTTCAAGGCGAAGTCTCATGACCACACACCCAACAGTACTTTCTGTGGTTGGTTAAGTCTCTATGTTTATTTTTTCAGGCTTGTTAACTGAAATTCAGTGTAAATCCAAACGACTGAGAAAAAACGTGAAGCAGCATGCAGATCAGACCGTTAATGAAGACAGCGAAGGGCGTGACCTGCGACAAGTGACCTCGACCACTAAGTCATGCAGGGTAATAACACGCCACGGTGTCTGCCAAAGCCAGCGCCGCTGAGCTGCTAGGCATGTCGTGGTCTGGCTGGGAGGCTTTCACGTTAGAGCCACAGCCATGAGCAGAATTTCACGTCAGCTGGGCGTTGAGTGGGTTTCTATTTTACAAATAAAGAAGTTTTCCCTTTTTTTTTCTTTTAAAAAAATCTTTATTGTTGAAAGTATTTCATAGGTCCCCCCCGCATCATTAACCTCTTCCAGCCCACTCCCATCCCCCCTCTCCAAGGCCTGCACTACCCCCATGGTCTGTGTCCACGGGTGAATGAGCTTCTTTTTAATCACGAAAGTAATACATCCTTTTTGTTCATGTATTACTAATGCTACTCAACGTTGGGTAGTTGAGATGGAGACCATGTGGCCAAAGCCTAAACATACATGAACTCATTGGCAATACATGTGTAAAAGTCAGATAGTAGGAGTGTATAAAGTAAAAAAAGGGAAAGTTCTCCCTGGCTCCATTTCATTCCTACTACCCAGAGGTTGCCAGTAGAAATGGTTTGGTGTATAAAAGGGATTTTTTCAAACTGAGTTTTGATGACCATTTTTTTCCTGGCCTGTGAGAAGGGAGGGTCAGACTGGGAAGGGTGTGGACTCGATAGAGGCTTGTGAGTCAGTCATTTTTTTTTAAATCCTCACCTGAGGATATTTTTTCCATTGATTTTTTTTTAGAGAGTGGAAGAGAGGAAGAGGAGGGGGAGAGAGAGAAACATCAAGGTGAGAGAGACACATCGATTGGTTGCCTCCCACTGGGGAGGATTGAACCTGCAACCAAAGTATGTGCCTTTGGTCAGGAATCAAACCCAAGACCCTTGGGTCCATGGGCCAATGCTCTAATCACTGAGCAAACCGGCCAGGGCATGAGTCAGTCTTTATCAATGGGTAAAACAGGGTGAATGCACATCTGAGCACCAATAGAGAAAAGCCCTTCTGCTGAGGTCACAGGTCACTCCAGAAATCCTTCAAGCAACTTGGGACAAATAGAGGAATGGCATCTTGTGTGATTAGCTAAACATACTGATAATGCACAGGGCACTTAAAGGAATTTTAATTTGCCATTAGCTGAAAAACCAAGAATCCATTTTTTGTTCAAATCATGCCCTTCTTAATATTTATTACACTACTGATAAAAAAAATCATCCACATTTAGTTTTTCGGGTATATCATTTTGTATTTATCACCGGAAAAGTATTTGATATGAAAGTATTATTTTGCCATAGTGCTTCATCTTTGGTATAAGGCAGCAAAGAGTTGACACAATTATTCACCCTCTTCCAAAGATGCTAGTAAGGGGGAAAGAGATGTTTGGGGGCTGAATGGTCCAGATGGATGACTCTCTACTTTAGGGGTCAGCAGTTTTCTTTTGTAAAGTGCCAAATATTTTAGGCTTTGGCCACATGGTCTCCATCTTAACTACCCAACGTTGAGTAGCATTGGTAATACATGAACCAATGAATACGGTTATCTTCCAGTGGATTTACAAAACCAGGTGGATTCGGTTCATGGGCCCCAGTGTGTCAGCCACTGTTCTAAATAAATATCCTCAAATGGAGTCTCCATGTTATATGGGGGAACTTTTCCTTAGGTATGGCCAAACCTTGAACTTGCACTGAACTTCTCTATGAATGGGTTCAATAGGCTTCATATCCAGATTATTATTTATTCCTAAGAAATACATGAAAGAAACTGTTTGTTTTCCCCTATTTTACAGAGAGGAAAATGAGTACCTTGGGACAAATTTAGTGAAATAGGACATGACTTACCCAAGGGCTCAAAAAAGTGATGACACAATCAGAGCATACAGTTCCTGCTATATTTAGGGCTTTCCCCAACAATTTCTGATATTTAGTTTACTCCAGATGAGTGTGTGTGTGTGTGTATATACATATATATATATGTACATATATATGTATATATATATATGTACATATATATATGTATATATACACATACATATATATGGAGAGAGAGAGAGAGAGAGAGAGAGAGAGAGAGAGAGAGAGAGAGAGAGAGAAAATGCCTCATAGCCACCCTCCCTAACATCTTTTATTTTTTTGCCAGTGTAGGAGAAAACTGAACTCACCCTGGATCAACAGAATCTTCTACATTATATTATGGATTCATATAGCAAACAGAGGATGCCTCAGGAAATCACAAATAAAATTGTACGTACACTATCTGAAAATGCATGGGCTTAAACTTAGTATTTTCTGGGCGTTTACTATGTTGGAGGTGGAATTAATATATAAACATGTTACTTTGAAATGATTAGAGCCAAGAATTTGTTATACATTTAAGCTTTTAGCAGCATTAAATAACTAATGAGAAAGAAGTCTCATATTTATCTTGGTAATAATAATTGCTCTCCAAGGACCTGAAAAATATGAACTAGGTTTTTAAATGTTATTGTCTAAGTCTGGTTCTTTAGCCTAATGATTTTATACTGTTTTATCCTTTTATCTACTTATTAATCATTTGCTTTTTTCTTAAAATTCAGTTAAAAGAAGAATTCAGTGCAGAAGAAAATTTTCTCATTTTAACTGAAATGGCTACCAGTCATGTACAGATTCTTGTAGAATTCACAAAAAAGCTTCCAGGTATCTTTACATGTAGTTACTTCTCTGCTACACTGTGTGATATTCTTGTGACATTAAGAGAGGCAAGTCTGTTTGGTTCAAAAGGAGAATTATCTCACATCTGATTTAATATGTCTACTACAGACGTAAAATGTTAGAGCCAGATAGGGTATTTAAAATCATTTATGCTAATTCTTCCAAATTGATAAATTAAGAAATAGTGACTTTGCTAAGTTGTGATTCATTCATTTATTCATTTAATAATGTTTGTCGATAACTACTCTATACTAAGTACCTAGCTATTACCTACAAGGAGAGTGATTAAAGGGTATAATTAAAAAAAAGTATATGCAAAGTGCTGTTTGAACAAAAATGAAGTAATTGCTGATTATATTTGAGAAAGACAAGAAGGCTTCTTAGAGAATCATATTTGAGTTGGATCTAAAACAAAAAGGAGCTTTCCAGGTGACATTGAGGAGAGGGGTCATTTGAAATCAAGAAATCTGCTTGTGAAAATATAATGAGGCATGAGTAAGAAGCGAATTATTAGAGAAGGAAGGGAAAATTCACTGTGGCTATAGCATAATGTCTGTGGCTCCTTGGTTAGACATAAGGTAAGCTGGTACCACACCAGTTAGGGCCTAACTAAGGGTTTTAATTCTCATCCCCTGGATGATAAAGAGTTCTTGGTGCCTTTTTTAAAAGATGGAAATGATGAGATTTATGTTATAGAGATATAACTTTATTAGGTTCGTATTAGATGGATATGAACAGGGAAGAACTGTAGGCAAGGAGAATCAGTTACTATGCTACTGCATTAGTCCAAGCAACAGGGCTTGAAATAAAGCAATAGCAGTGGGAGAGAGAATAGGAAACAAAATAAAGAGATATTTAAAAATTGGTAGCACTTGATGAACAAGTGTCCATCATGTGTGGGATGAGAGAGAGGGATTTATCCAGTCATTCTGATGGTATCAGTACAGGAAACTGGAATGCAAGCTTCTTATCTCCCAGAGTCCAATTCTTTTAGATACAATTTCAATGCAATCTAAGCCAATAGGTTTAAGTTGTTTTGTTGTCTTAAAAATATATTAGTACATTAAAATCTCATGGTCTAGAAGAATATAATAAATACCTTATATAGCTGCATAACACAGTAATATTAAATTACAGAAGGTAACTTCTGACATAGGATTTTAATTAAACATGTTAATTTGCCTTCTTTTGCCAGCATTATGCTATTATTTTATTAAATGAGTCAGAGATAAACATAAGCCTACATAAAACTCATAAAATGTGGGAAGAAAGTTCTCGTTATCATGGAAACATTAATATTCTCTCATTTCTTTATTAACAATGAAAAACAGAACTTAATTTGTTTTATGATAATTAAGCTGAAGGCAATCTTGATCAAAAACATGATTATTCAAGAGTTAGAAACTGTGGGAAGAGATATTGGAAAGGGAGAAATATGATGTTTTTTGTTGTTTATGGGAAAAGATTTTTCATTTCAAATGGTCAGTTGATCTTTAACCAAGAAATATTGAGGACAAATAAAAATCTTACTTATAATAAGGTAGCTTATGTGAAAGCAATGGCAATATCTTACACACCTCTTCAATCCTGTGCCTCGACTGGATTGTTAGGGAGAGAGCATAATTAATGTGTGTTTAATGAGCAAAGTAGAAGGAAAAAAATAAAAACACAGAAGGAAAGAAAAGACAACCCTTGAGAAGGAAAAAAATGTTTTAACAATAATTATAGAAATGACATTATTACAAATAGTAATAATAGTATGCAATACTAATAATGAAAGAGTGTTTTGTGAAGGACCGAGTTGAGAGATTCCATTCCACAGTTCACTGAGGCCTGTCCAGAGTGCTAGAGCACTTAGATTCTCTGAAACAGTGACATTACTTCATTATCCTTAGCGTTACTCTCTTCTCTAAACTCCCATTGCTATTTAATACTTTCCTAGGCCATTTATTCCCTGAAGGCATTATCATTATTTTATCTCTATTCATGGTATGTGTACACATGTGCACATGAGCTTGTGTTTGTTTCCCATTCATTACTTTAGTCAGTCATTTTCTCTGCCCTGCATGGTGGAGGGCTGAGCTTAGAGAAGATAGCACAACATGACCTTGATTGAGTGTGTGTGTTTTTTTTATTGGAAATGCTACACATTCTCCAGGTTGACTAAAGATCCATGAGTTGGCCAAATATTTCTTTAAACCTCTAGATACACGTAAAGATTTTTCTGGCTTGTGGAAACTTCCATTCTGCAGAGTTGACCTCTGACACCAGATGTAACTAAAATAATGCCTCAAAGAGAATCTGCTTGCCTCTGACTTTTGAGGGTGGCTTCAACTGCATCAGCCCTGTCTGCCATAACATATACACTGAGTGGCCAGATTATTATGATCTCTGAACGCATAATAATCTGGCCACTCAGCGTATATGTATATATATATTAGAGGCTGGGTGCATGAATTCGTGCATGGGTGGGGTCCGGCCAGCCAGGCCACGGGGAGGGGACATGGGCGGTTGGCCGGCCTGCCTGCTGGTGGAACTCCTGGTCGAGGGGACAGTTTGCATATTAGCCTTTTATTATATAGGATATACACTGAGTGGCCAGGTTATTTTGCGTTCAGAGATCATAATAATTGGGCCACTCAGTATATATATGTATATGACGTGGATCCTCTTTTACCCAACTTCTTTATCAAATCCTACTCAATGAAGATAAAAGTCAGCTTCTATTTGGGAGAGAACAATAGATACTCATTGACTCAGCTTGACTATCCAATCTTAAAACAACTACAAAATAATTTTATGAAAATGTTTTATCAATGGGGATGATGGTGAAGATGAATACTGTTTTATAGCATTTACGACTCCTTGATACTGATTTCATTATCACCTTCATGCAGGATTTCAAACATTGGACCATGAAGATCAGATTGCTTTGCTGAAAGGGTCTGCAGTTGAAGCTATGTTCCTCCGTTCAGCTGAGATTTTCAATAAGAAACTTCCAGCTGGACATGCTGACCTATTGGAAGAGAGAATCCGAAAGAGTGGTATGTGACTTGCTTAATGATGAAAAGAGTTTGTTTCTGCAGCTAAGAATTTGTACAACCCATGAAGGCAGGGCTGTTGCTTGTCTTACGCAATGTTATTTGCCCATTATGAGTAACATGGAGAATGACCCTATAAAGATATGTGTTAAATAGATGGGACTTTTAGAGTCTTGGTTTAAAAAATCCTTGTTGCAATAGCAAAATATGAACACTTTTCACTTCACTGAGATGAAGGGCCACAGGGGGGATTTTTAAAAATTTGGAAAATTAGTCTTGTAAAAAAAAATTGTGTAAAGGAACTGTGGTTATTCAATCCAGAAAAAGATTCATTTATTCAAAGCCCCCAGGTCCAAATGCCTATGTATCAAACTATTAAACATCTTTATTCAAAGAAAAATAAGAGGAAATAAAAATAGAAACACATATATCATTTACTAGGTTTTAGTCACTGTTCTAAATACTTTATATATGATTCCATCAAATCCTTGAAAATATCCTATGAAATAAGTATGTTATTATTCCCATTTTATAGATGAGAGAGCCATGTGTCTTAAACACTGCACTGTACTATCTCAAAAGGCAAATGAAATATTAGTATGAGGAACTCAGTTTAACTTATTATGGAGTAATATTGTAACATGGAGGGTCAAGCAACATCAAAATGTCTCAACAAAACAAAACAGAAACAGACTCATAGATACAGAGAACAGATGATGGTTGCCAAGGGAAAGGAGTGAGGGATGGGGGGAAATGGAGATGTAATAATAATAACAACAACAACAAAGATATCAGAATAGATTACCAGAAATTCTATGCAATTTATTTCAGAAGATAGTTAAAATAGAATAAGTTCTTATTTTCCCCAGAGATTTTACACATAGGTTGGGGGTATGAATGAGATGAGATGAATTTTGAAGATCTTTTTTCTCTCAAGTATTATTATTCTATAATTGACTGGAACAAGTTTAAATACTCACAAAGCCAGTATTTTAGAATAGAGATTGGAAAGAAGGGTTCTGCACCTGTGATGTAAGTAAAATAATTGAAAATTAAAAATATTTTTTGAAGGGAGACTTACCATAGTCATTATGTTTTTTTTTCTTAGTTTAAATTTGAAAGCATAATTAGCATCATTGGTAGATTTTAAAAAACACTTTTAAAAGATGCATTATTCCTATATACCCATTGATATTTTAGTTTAACAACTCCTAGGAGCAAGGTCCTGGCCCTGTCAAGGCAACCGCAGGTGGGACTCAGAATTCAATAAATCTAGGAGCTTTTTTCATAGCAACATAAACTTATATTAACTGAATTATATTAAGTGAATGATGTTGTAAATACCCAAATGGCCCTTGGCCGAAAAAAGGTTCCCCATCCCTGGAAGATATGAACTAGAGTGATATGTTAAGAGAGAGTTAAAGTGTGGAAGAGAATAACAGAGAGATATGACCTCTAGTTGGAAGGGGTCGGGAAAGGTTTCATGGGCATTTTTGCTGGACCTTGAATGATGTTTGATGTGATACTGAATGGAGGTGCAGGAGATAAGGACCGGCAGGAGCAAAGGATTGAGGCAAGAAAGCTCAGGTTCTGCATGCTCAGGTTCTGCACGCAAAGAAGAGTGAATAATCGAGTTTGATCAGATTAAGAGTTATAGTAAAAAGAGATAAAAAGAAAACATAGAACAAAATGGTTGAGGACCTTAAATGTTGGAGTCAAGATTTTATTCTTTGTTTCCTATGTAATGGCCGGACAGAGATTTTTGAGTGGGAAGGGAAAACATCAAATTATGCTTTACAAATCTTCCAGAAATATTAGGATAAGCCAGGATGAGAGACACCTGATAGGAGGCAAGGGTGTGACCCCTGCTGCTGGGAGAAATGGAGAGGAAGAGAAGGATCTAGAAAATACATGATTGTAGCTTTTCACCCTTTGAAGGACATTGCGTTGTCAAGAAATACAGATTCTGGTCCTGGACAGTGTGTGTGTGTGTGTGTGTGTGTGTGTGTGTGTGTGTGTCCAGGAGACTGTGGGTAAGGGAGAAGGATTGAATCAGGTAACCTCCAAGGCACCATCCAGTTCTACAAGTCTTATTGTTTTTCTTAATTCTTGTCAATTGGATCTTCTTTGCCATAAATTTTTCTGATTGATGGCTTAACCAGTCATTTGGCCGGCTACTTAAGTATCCTGATTTTTAATTTAATTTTATTTTATGATGGTAAGCATATTTAACATGAAATATACCCTTTTAACAACTATTTAAGTGGTATTGTTGACTGTAGGTGCAATGTTGAATGGCAGATCTCTGGGACTTACTCATCTTGCTTAACAGAAACTTTATGCCCATTGATTAGAAGGAGGAAATAAGTAATTATTAATTAAAGGGCAAATACCTTTATTTTAAAGTTGCAATGAGTAATTGACAGTTCATCTTGGGAAGGATGAACTGCAGGCTGCTGACTTTTCATAGTTCAGGCGATTGAATGTAAATTGGTGGTTCTCTCTCTGCGGAAAGTTGTGGCTGCGGCCTGTGATGGAAGACACCTCTCCAGCTTCCCTGGCCAGCTATTTGGTCCTGGTTTCCATACACCGTGACAGTGCTCTGTTTAGGAAAACACATGAGTCAAATCTAGCTTTTTAAAAACTAATAAAGTAAAAACAGATGATGACTCATACGATAAAATATTGTTAATTTTACAGATATGTCTCCAATTATCAAAGAATCTTACTCAGGTTGATGTGTTCTTGATTTATACATCAACAGACAATGGTGATGAAGAATCTGGCTTGAATCTAGGCTCTTCTACTTATTATATGTCCCTTTTTTGTTAAAAACTATTGAAATAGACCCCATAACTAGTTTGATCTCTTTGAAATCATGGCTAACTTTAATATTTGTTCTACAAACCACCTTGATTTGATATTAAAAACTCTGTAGGCAGGGGCTGCCTCTTTTTGACTTAGTATTTTAACCCAGGTACCTAGTGCATGCCTGGCTTGGAGTAGGTGCTCAACAAATATCTGTGAATAAGTGGATGGATGGATGGATGGTTTATTATCTGAAGCTGTGAGTCTAGTCCATTTATTTTCTTTTCAGATGGTTCTTCCATCTGAAAAGAAAATAGAACCATTCCACTCACCCCAACAGGTCCAGTCCTGCCCCAGACTCAGCAAACTCTGGGGAACCCAAATTGCATCTAATTCTAAGCACTTGGTTCAGCCTTGTGACAATCCCTGCCTTCCTGTGAGTCTATCTGGCGAGTCAGAAAGGCTTGCAAAGTTGACAGTTGAATCTTGGAGGATGATTAGAAACTTGACAAACCACAAAAGTCTGAGAAAGGCATTCCAAGATATATAGCATTATAATATAACTAGAGGCCCAGTGCATGAAATTTGTGCACTGAGAGGGGGTTCCCTCAGCCCGGCCTATGCTTTCTCACAGTCTGGAGCCCTCAGGGGATGTCTGACTGATGGCTTAGGCCCATTCCCCACAGGGAGTGGGCCTAAGTCAGCAGTCAGACATCCTTAACGCCGCTGCGAAGGCAGGAGAGGCTCCTGCCACCACCTCTGTGCTTGCCAGCCGTGAGCCTGGCTTCTGGCTGAGTGGCGCTCCCCCTGTGGGAGCACACTGACCACCAGAGGCCAGCTCCTGCATTGAGTGGGATCGGGCCAAAACCGGCTCTCCAACATCCCCCAAGGGATCCCAGATTGCGAGAGGGCACAGGCTAGGCCAAGGGACCCAACTAGTGCATGATCGTGGCCAGGGAGGGACTGTGGGAGGGCTCCAGGGCATGTCTGGCCCATCTTGCTCAGTCCTGATCGACTGGACCCCAGCAGCATGCTAACCTACCAGTTGGAGCATCTGCCACCTGGTGGTCAGTGCACATCATAGCGAGTGGTTGAGCGGCCTTAGCATATCATTAGCCTATTATACTTTGATTGGTTAACTGGACAACCGGACACTTAGCATATTAGGCTTTTATTATATAGGATAACATAGAAAGTGCAAATATGTGAAGGGATGAGAGATTAACCATGTATAGGACTCACAAGTTCTTTAATATTATTAGAAAATAATATTTGTAAAGCTGAAATTGTAGTAAGTGCTAGATACTAAAAGACACTGAATGCCAGGAAAGTAGTTTAATTTAGTCGTTATATAATGGGGTGCCTTTGTAATATTCTGACCAGATGTGACATGACCATAGAAGTACTGTAGAAAGATTTTTCTGGCAGTATTATGAAGGAAGGGTTAGAGAGATTGAGACAAGAAGCAGAGAGAGACCAATGCAGCAACTAGGTGAGAAATGGTGAGGGTCTTGCAGGCTAAAAATATGTAATAAAAAATTCTTGCTTGATAACATAAATTTCAGAACTTGAATCTGCAAGTGTTGAAAGGTTCAAAAATGAAGTTTTCCAGCTCTGGCCAGTGTGTCTCAGTGGTTAGAGCATTGGACCATGCACTGAAGGGTTGCGGGTTTGATTCCCAGTTAAGGGCATGTGCCTGGGTTGCAAGTTTGCTCCCCATCTCCTGGTCGGGCACATGTGGGAGGCAACCAATCAATGTGTCTCTCTCACATGGATGTTTCTCTGTCTTTCTCTTTGTCCCACTCTCTCTCTCTTCCACTGTCTCTGAAAAGCATGGAAAAAATATCCTCTGGTGAGGATTAACAGAAAATAAAAAGTTTTCCAGCATGTGGTCTCTATAAATAAAGATGCATGCCTCTAATTCATAAGATACTTTACCCAAAATTTGACCACATATTGGGAAAATAAAAAGCATCCAAATTCGCATGCTATTAGTATTTTATTATCTATCATGGTGGTTCTATTTATTCATATTTATGAATTTGCTTCTCCCAGTGGATTTTCAGAACATTGCCT
This sequence comes from Cnephaeus nilssonii, assembly GCF_951640355.1. Lineage (NCBI taxonomy): Eukaryota > Metazoa > Chordata > Mammalia > Chiroptera > Vespertilionidae > Cnephaeus > Cnephaeus nilssonii. Next base: position 15,209,256 of record NC_137077.1, on the reverse strand, counting down.
CCTCCACACACCACATAAAAACCTAATCTTGCCAGGTGACCTTTCAAAATAACTTTTCATTCTTATGCAAATATAACACATTCATATTTGTATTGTACTTGAAATTCCACAGTAACAATGTCTGTTACCCTGTTTATGCCTACACAACTCTTTAAAGAATATAATGTGAGATTTCTTTTCTTGTTCTCCAAGTTCATATGCCTTTCTTTGCTATTATTACATACCAATTCTATGAACAAACATACAGTTTCCTCAGATACGTTTATTTAATGAGGGTTATAGTGTTTATTTATGTTAACTGAGGCTTCAGAACATATATCTGACACAACCTTTGGTTAAGTTGTTTCTACATAATTTTAGTGCATCAATATTTTTATTCCCAATGTAGTTGTATGAAAATTAGATTTTTAAGATGGAAGTCTTATTAAAAATAGGAATAATCATATAATACCATTAAGTATGGTATTAGGATTGAAATAGGCTTGCTAACACTGAAAGAGTTTATATTTTAACAGCAAAGAAATTAGCAATAACATCTCACAAACCAAAGAAACTTGCTCTGTTACATATATAACTAACCTCTGAAATTCATAGTATTTTGTGGCCTTTTTGGATCTCCATAACAGACAGAAATGAAATATTCCATTAAGTGTTTATCAGGATGACAGTATACTTTGTGATTTTGCAATGGTTTGTTTTTACATATTTTATCCTGTTCATGTTCCCAGTGGCCCCTGAAGGTGGATGCTATGCCACTATTTTATAGATGGGGGAATGGGCTTAGAGAGGCTAGATGACCTGCCCACGGTAAGACAGTTAATCAGCAGAGTGCCATGAGATGAACACAGCTGTTCTAGTCAAAGCCCAGCAGTCTTTTCCTACCGTGCACCTGTTACTTACTAAGATCTAACATTTGCCAACTATCAGCTGGTAGGGAATATAAAGACTGGTAAGTTATAGTTCCTGCCCTTTGGTTAAGAGATAAAGTATAAGCACAGCCAGCAATTTTAAATAGTTTTTAAGTAAATTATAAAATGAATAGGGCCGGTGAGGTCAGAGAAAGGAGAAATTCTTACTAGAGTGATAAAGTTGTAGCTAGTTTATAGTAGCATAATAAAGTATACTGTATGTAGTATACTATGCTTAGTTTTCTGCTCTTTAAATACACATGACTTCACTGCTTTAGACTTGGAAATAAATGAAAACAATGATAAGAACTACATTTTCTAAAGAAGTAGATGTAAACTATCGGTTCCAATACTATCTTTGAAAGAAAGGTTAGAAATATAAAGAAACAAATGACAGAATATTTACAAGAAAAGGAAATGCTTACACAAAGTTTAAAATTGGTAACAGCTCTCCTTTTGCTTTTCAAAATGGTGATGGAATACTTTTGGCATGGACAAATTTGGGGCTCAAATTGTAGGAAGAAAATTTTCTCAAAATAAGAGAAAGTATTGAAGTAATACATGAGTTTATATTCTCATTAGCCCTCAGCTGTACCCATGAGCCTTTTATATTTGTCCCATTTTGGTCATTATGAATTTATTTATGTATCTGCCTCTTGCATTAATCTGTCAATTGCTTGAGGATCACTCCCAGCACTATCACAGCGCCTGGCACATATTAGATGTACAAAAATTGGTGAATTTTATTGGGATGAATCTGGGACTTGATAGTCCAAACCCTCTCAATTCCTAAGCACTGGTGAGGTCTAATTTGACCAGATAACTTTTAGCCACTAGGACTAATGGGAGGTGTGTTATTTATTAAACTAGGGGCCCAGCGCACAAAATCGCACAAGACTCAGACCTGGCATGCCGTAGGACCCAGGGTCAAGTCCCGCCTGTGCCACGGGACGCAGCATCAAGGCACCTCCTGGTGACTGGTCTTTGGTCATTACGGTGTTACTACCACTGGGTTTTTATTATATAGATATTTTCTTGTTAATCCTCACCCGAGGATATTTTCCCATTGATTTTTAGAGAGAGTGGAACAGGGAGAGACACAGAGAGAGAAACATCAATGTGAGAGAGACACATCGATTGGTTGCCTCCTGCACATGCCCCAAGTAGGGCCAGGGATCAAGTCTGCAACCCAGGTATGTGCCCTTGACCAGAATTGAACCCAGGACCTTTCAGTCCGTGGGCTGATTCTCTATCCACTGAGCCAAACCAGCTAGAGCTGTTGGCAGGTTTTTACTAAGACCAACACTGTGGCACAAATGACTCTGAGTACAAGTTAGCTGTAGGCTAGGCTCCATTCTCTTAGCATCATGAGAATGTTTCCATTGTCTTAATAGCATCCTTTCCCCCATCACATCTCATAACGATGTCACCTTCATCATAAGAACTAGCAAAATGTAATATTGCATAATTGAATATGCATTTATTAATCTCCTGCCATGTCTCAGCAGCACGCTGGTTACTAAGGATACAGAGATGAACAAGAAGCATCTGTGGAGCATGCTTTACTGGCCAGGCGGTGTGCCAGGCACTGAGAATAGTTGGTTTCTACTCTCATAACATTTATATGGTATTTCACATTCTAATGGGATGGAAAGAAATGAGTTGTGACAAGTGCAATAGAATTGAACATTGAGAAGGGAGCAACTAATTCTGATACACGGTGACAGAGGAAGCTCCTGAGAGAGAACAAAATTTGCATTTGACCTTGAAACATGGATGGGGTGTCCTAGCCTAACAAGGATCCCTTGTATAAAATGCACATTTGTGCAACACACACACACACACACACACACACACACACACACACACACCCCTACCTCTGCTCTATTTTTGTCTCCAATGAAAACTAGAAAGTTAATTAGGAAATAAAAGACAATTGCATTTTAAAATAACTTACGACAGCATAGCATTTATTCTGTCAAATAGTTATTCTTTCAAAGAACATTTCTGATCATTGGCCAGTTAATATATCAATCACAGACCTATTTAAAAAAATAAAACAAGAAAACATTTGATAAATAAAGGAAAAGAAGAAACAGAGGAATAAGAATATAAATGGTTTTTCACAACTTCGTACTTTTTCATAGTAGTCTTTATGTTTAAGTTAGAAAATAGTGCCCCCTTGTGACCAAAAATCAGCAAATTGGGGATAAAGAGCCCAAGTGAAGCAAACCTTAAGCAAGTCTCCAGTAAGGAAGAAGCAGGAAAATGGGAAAAGACTGCCCCTTCAGGAAGATGTTATTATTACATTTTTCATGTCAGAAATGGCTGTTCATAGAGACTTAAAACACCTCTTTGTTAATGCTGTTGTGGTTAATTCTGATTATATTTTATTTATTTATTTTAGAGTGAGAGAGAGAGAGAGAGTAAGGGGGAAAGAGAGACATCGATTTGTGGTTCCACTTACTAATGCATTCATTGGTTGATTGTTAAATATGCCCTGACCGGGGAACAAACCCACAACCTTGGCATATCGGGACGACACTAACCAACTGAGCTACCCAGCCAGGGCTTAATTCTGATTATCGATTCTAATTCAAAAGCAGATTTATATTTGATCCATCCTGTAGGGAAATATATTTTTTAAAACCCTCCTATTATTTGTTTTCTACATCTTCTCTATGTTCACTTTGTCCTTTAAAACATACACAAGGTGAAAAATCGTAATAAACATTTTAACCTACTTTTCTAAAATTATCAACTGCAATTAGATTCTGTTACACTGTGACAGAGGTAACATCTTTGGAAAGTAAGTGGGGATTTGGAAAGACAAATAAAATAAAAAATTAGGTAGTCAAAGACAATTTCTAAAAATTAAATATTTTAAAATCAGCTGCCTTTAATATTACTCCCAATTTTTCATGGACTATGTAAAATAATGGCACAGTCATGAGTTATTATTTTAGATAACCACAACTAATAGGTGTAGTCCCCAAGTGCCAAAGACTGACATTGGTTGAAGGTGTAAAAGGATAACCCTACCAAGAAAATTTACTACCTAGAAAAATGCTGAAGCAAATCACTGATCAGCCAATTTGTATTCATCCCTCGGAAATAGCAGACTGTAAAAAACAAAACAAAAACGTTGCTTTGCCTTAAGGCGGGGGAGGGTGGGTGGGTGGGAGGTAATCAACCAAGGATCTTATATGCGTATATGCATGGTACATGGACACAGACAATGATGGGGCAGTGAGGGCCTGGGTGGGGGGCAGGGGCGGGCTGGAGGGAGTCAATGGGAGAGAAAAGGGGGACATACATAATACTTTCAACAATAAAGAATTATTAAAAACATGCCCTAGCTGGTTTGGTTCAGTGGGGAGAGCATCAGCCTGCAGACTGAAGGGTCCCGGGTTCGATTCGGGCCAAGGGCACATGCCTGGGTTGCGGGCTCTATCCCCAGTAGGGGGCGTGCAGGAGGCAGACGATCAATGATTCCTTCTCATCATTGATGTTTCTCTCTCTCTCTCCCTTTCCCTTCCTCTCTGAAATCAATAAAAATATATTTTTTTAAAAAGAATTATTAAAAACAAAAAACAACACAGCTTTGCATACACAAAGGTATATGAGCTTAACATAAGATTATGATGAATTGATACTAAGATGGAACTAATGCATTCATCCAATTCTCCTGAATAACAATAATAATAGCTCTTATAATAATTATTGGCTGTAGTATTTATGCAGGTTTTACTCTTAGCCAGGCACTCTACATATATTATCTCATATGCTACTATTGTTATAATTCACATTTCACAGATGAGGAAACTGAGGCTTAAAGAGTTTAAGTAATGTGCCCAAGACCAAGTCAAAGGTCAGATTTCAAACTCAGAACTGGTTACTACCTCTTAAACACTGTTTGTTGGAAGCCAGGACCGATACTCCCAGGCTCGCTCACACTCCAACCCTCTGCATTTCAAGTTACATCTAGTTTGGTCCTGGACATTCCGTTCAACCGGAAACAGCTGGCTAGAGGTCAGTCTTCCACAGGATGCAATCCCCAAGGTGCTCCACAACGACACTGTTGTTAAGAGAGCCCACAGGAATCATTTCAAGATTCAAAAGTCAAAGGGAAGAAAAGTGTGGTATTTTGACTAAAGAGAGAAAGACCAAGGATTTGGTTTGCGATGCTTCTTTAGGTTTTTCTAAAGGTGAGGATTTAGACTTTCTGATTCTGTGAAGTGTAATATCAGATGATACTTAAATGTTCTAGAATCTGGAATCCAGTTTTGTCCTGGTTTGGCTCTCCAAGCTCTATGGCTTTAGGTCTGGTGTGGGGTGGAATAGAGCAGTCTAGTCTGGCCCAATCCTGGGAACTTATGTTCTTCTCAATTCATCCATAGGTCACATCATAGTCTTGTTTTTTCCCGTCTCCACATTCCGCAGTCAAAGCACAGAACAGGCACCGAACTAGTATTTGTTGAATCAGTGGAGGAAGTAACACAAAGGAGCCTTAACTTACAAAGTGGAGCAAGCTAGATAAAGAAAGAAGGAGGATATTCCAAGTAGCAAGAACAACATGTATAAAACCTGGGTAATGTGCCCTGGCCAGGTGGTCAGTTGGTTCAAGTGTCGTCCCATGAACTAAAGGTTGTAGATTTGATTCCAGGTCAGGGCACACACCTGGGTTGTGGGTTGATCCCCATTCAGGGCAAGTGTGGGAGGCAACCTATTGAGGTTTCTTCCACATTGATGTTTCTCTCTCTCTCTCTCTCTCTCTCTCTCGCTCTCTCTCTCTCTCTCTCTCTCTCTCTCTCCCTCTCTCTCTCTCTCTCCCTCCCTCTCCCTCTCCCTCTCCCTCTCCCTCTCCCTCTCCCTCTCCCTCTCCCTCTCCCTCTCCCTCTCCCTCTCCCTCTCCCTCTCCCTCTCCCTCTCCCTCTCCCTCTCCCTCTCCCTCTCCCTCTCCCTCTCCCTCAAAATTCAACAAAAACATATCCTTGGGTGAGGATTAATTTTTTAAAAACTGGGTGATGTGAACTGTTTAGGAACTGCAATGGCTGGAATAAAGGCTGTGAGATACAATGGAAAGGTTGTGCAGCTTAGTCGCAGCTACGAGCCAGGACTCTGGAGCCTGCTAGCTTTGGTTTGAATCCTGGCTCCACCTCTCACCAGCTGTGTCTTTGGGCAAGTTATAGAACCTCTCTGTACCTATCGCATGGAATGTTAGGAAGATTAAATGAGCTATAGCATAAGAAGTGTTTGGAACAGTGCACTAAATAATTGTGAATTCCTATGATTCTCATGTGGGCGAGTAGTGGGTGGTGGGGTAGGCAGGGGACAGGTCCTGGAGTTTCCTATGTAAAAAGGGAGAACAATTATGCCAAAAGCCATGGAGAATTTTTGAAGGTTTGTAGGAAGTGGGGAGTCAGGGTGTGATTTGATTTTGGAAAGGTAATTCTGAGATGGGTAGGAGGAGACTAAACTGAAGACAGGAAGACCAGTGAGGAGGCCATGGCAGTGCTCCAGATGAAGAGGATAGACTTAAACTAAGTTAATTCCAGGTGCAGTGGAGAGGAGAGGGAGCCGCTCAGTGAGAGTTAGCAGGTCTAACCACAGGAGTTGGCCTCTGACCACGTGAGAGGGAGGCTGAATCTCACTGTCAGGCGGAGCTTTGGGGTGGTGAGGGTAGCAATCACTGAGAGTGGGAACAGTAGGAATGAGGTGTGTTTGCAGGAAGAGGAAGAGTTTCATTTTGTTCATGTTGTCTTAATTTTGGACATGCTGAGTTTGAAGAGAACAGCCAAGCACCAATGCCTAGCAGGTGATGGATGAACAGGTTTGGTAATGCAGAGAGATATCAGACCTCAGATAAGAACTCTAAACATTATTAACTGAAGCTGTTTACACTTCTGGGCTGAAGAACAATAATTGGGGGGTGGTTATTTAAGATGCTATCTATACCTTGATTATAGATATTAATATGAAAAAGATGAGCAAACCCCATCTGGAAAATGGGTGACGTTAGAAGATTCTTTTGACAAGTCAGGAATGTTATCATTTATTGTCAGACAGTAGTGACTAAAACAAAGGCACTACCAAAATTAAAGACTCACCAATCATTGATTTAGTCATATTTTGAGGATTTTGTTAGCTGATCTTTGCCTGGCCTTTGGCTAGAACGTCTATACCAGTGGTCGGCAAACTCATTAGTCAACAGAGCCAAATATCAACAATACAACAATTGAAATTTCTTTTGAGAGCCAAATTTTTTAAACTTAAACTATATAGGTAGGCACATTGTTATTAACTTAATTAGGGTACTCCTTCAATCGCACTGTACGTGCGCGCCTGCATGTGGTATTTTGTGGAAGAGCCACACTCAAGGGGCCAAAGAGCTGCATGTGGCTTGTAAGCTGCGGTTTGCCGACCACTGGTCTATACTAATAAAAGGGTAATATGCTAATTAGACCAGGAGACCTTCTGGGTGATCAGGCTGGTGTGGGGTGGGGAGTTGGGGGCAAGCAGGCCAGCAGCGGGGGCAGTTGGGGGAGAGCAGGCCAGCAGGCAGAGTGGTTAGGAGCGATCAGGCAGGCAGGCAGGTGAGCGGTTAGGAGCCAGCAGTCCTGGATTGCGAGAGTGATGTCTGACTACCGGTTTAGGGATCAGGCCAGCAGGGGAGGGCAGTTGTGGGCGATTGGGCTGGCAGGGGAGGGCAGTTGGGGGTGATCAGGCCGGCAGGGGAGCAGTTAGGCGGCAATCAGGCCAGAAGGCAGAGGCTGTTAGGGGTGATCAGGCAGGCAGGCAGGCAGGCAAGCAGTTAGGAGCCAGTGGTCCCAGATTGTGAGAGGGATGTCCAACTGCCGGTTTATGTGTGATTGAAGAGGGTACAGGCCGGGCTGAGGGATAACCTCCCCCCGCTGCCCCATGCATGAATTTCGTGCACTGGGACACTAGTATAATATATATTGACATTCTTTAAACGTGTGGATATGGGTGCAAATATTCAGATGTGTGTGTATATGTGATATGTTTGTAATTTTACAATTTCAGTTATTCAGCAACTTGACTATGCCTCTGCAATTTTTCACATTTTCCCCACAGGTATTTCTGATGAATATATAACGCCAATGTTTAGTTTTTACAAAAGTGTGGCAGAATTGAAAATGACTCAAGAAGAGTATGCTCTGCTTACAGCAATTGTTATTCTCTCTCCAGGTAATTTTGATGTTAGATTTTCATTTTTATGCTATTGGTTCATTTTTCCAGTATAATCATAATAATGTTTATTAAAGAAAATCTGGGAAACACAGAAACAGAAAAAAATAAAATGGCCTATAATCCCACTGCTTCAAATTGAATCATATTAACATTTCAGTGTATTTCTTCTCAGCCTTTCTTCTAAATCTCGCTTTCATTCAGTAAATGCATTTTTAATACCTAGTATGTGCTAAACATGGTTCTAGACATTGGGGAATATAGAAGTAAAGAAACAGGCAGGACACAGCTGCATGGAGCTCACTACATTCTAGTGGGGTAAGAAAAACAACAAATGAAGAAACAAATAAAAATAATTTGTAGTAATTATTGAGGTGGCAAGTGCTACAAAAATATAAAGATGAGACTATAAGGAAAGAAAGTGGCAGTAGAATGTTATTTTAATTAGTAGTCAAGCAAGGCTTTTTTCAGGGGTTATTAAACAGGAGCTTAAATGAAATTATGCACATACTTTTTAACATAATAATAGAAAGCATACTGTCTTTAAATTTTATTTTATTCATTTATTTTTTGCCCGTGTCACACCTATCTTAGTTTTTAAAAAAATATGTGTTTCAATTGATTTTTAGAGAGAGAGAGGGAGAGGGAGAGAGAGATAGAAACATTGATAAGAGAGAAACATCATTGATCGGCTGCCTCCTGCAAGGCCCCGTACTGGGGATGGAGCCTGCAACCTGAGCATGTGCTCTGATGGGGAATTGAACCAGTGACTTCTTGGTTCATGGATTGGCACTCAGCCACTGAGCCATACTGGCTGGGCTATTTTATTTTTTCAATCCTCACCTGAGTATATGTTTTACAGATTTTTAGAGATAGGGGAAGTGGGCAGGGCAGGGGGGAGAGAAAGAGAGAGAGAGAGAGAGGAAAGAGAGAGGAGAGACATCAATGTATGAGAGAAACATTGATCAGTTGCCTCCCACACAGGACCCCACTGGGGATTGAACCTACAACTTAGGTATGTGCCCTGACCAGGTATTGAACCCACAACCTTTAAGTGCATGGGATGACACTCCAACCAATTGAGCCACACCATAATGTCTTGTTTTATTTATTTATTTATTTATTTTTAATGTCTTGTTTTATTTATTTATTTATTTATTTTTAATGTCTTGTTTTAAAGTGTACTTTTCTTCCAACGTCTTTCCCTATGTCAGTGGTCGGCAAACTCATTAGTCAACAGAGCCAAATATCAACAGTACAACGATTGAAACTTCTTTTGAGAGCCAAGTTTTTTAAACTTCTTCTAATGCCACTTCTTCTAAATAGACTCGCCCAGGCCATGGTATTTTGTGGAAGAGCCACACTCAAGGGGCCAAAGAGCCGCATGTGGCTCGCGAGCCGCAGTTTGCCGACCACTGCCCTATGTCATTTAAAAAATTACACTGGAAAAGTTTATTGTAATGCATGCATCATATTCTATTGTATCGACCAATCATTTACTTAACTTTTACCATATGTTTGGATATTCAGAATACTTCCAATTATTTGTTGTTCTAAACAATGTTGAAATGAATACCTCTATTATATATTTTTCTATTTTTTGCTTATTTATTTGGGAGTAAGTGATGCCACATTCATAATTTGTGGCCTTAAACCATTTTATACATGATATTAAGTCAGAGCTAGTTGTTACTTTGTTGTACCATAAAAAATTATCATTAAAAAGAAGAAAAATATTTTTAATATATTTTTTATTGATTTCAGAGAGAAAGGGAGAAGGAGAAAGAGAGATAGAAATATCAACGATGAGAGAGAATCATTGATCAGCTGCCTCCTGCACACTCCATACTGGGGAATGAGCCCACAACCCGGGCATGTGCCCTGACGGGGAATTGAACCATGACCTCCTGGTTCATAGGTCGACGTCCAACCACTGAGCTACATCAGCTGGGCAAGAAGAAAAACATTTTGACAGTACCTACTAAAGTTATTCATGCATAAACCCTACATCCCAAGTTCCAGTCCTTAGGTTATACCCACCAGAAATGATACTTATGTTCACCATACATGCTACTTTGGGGGCATTAATTGAAAGGGGAGTTTAGGGAGGCCTGTAAATGTTCTATATCTTGATCTAGTTATGATTATATGAGTATATGTACGTGAGTGTATGAAAATTCATCAAGTTGAACACTTCATTTGTACATTTCAACTGTACAACATGTGTGAGTTACACTTCAAAAAGGTTAGCCTTACCTGGCCAGCGTGGCTCAGAGGTCGAGTGTTGAGGAACCAAGAGGCCACGGTTCAATTCCTGGTCAGGGCACATGCCTGCATTACAGGCTTGATCCCCAGTGTGGGGCATGCAGGAGGAGGCAGCCGCTCAGTGATTCTCTCTCATCATTGATGTTTCTATCTCTCTCTCTCTCCTTTCATCTTTGAAATCAATATATATATATATATATATATATATGTTCTAAAGGTTAGCCTTACTGTAATTATGCCAAACCTTCCACTCTTTAATTTTGTCGTTTTATGTTAAACGTCAAAACAGACAGACAATACATAAAGGACAGAGAGGCCGTAGAGAAGCTTCAGGAGCCTCTGCTTGAGGTGCTGCAGAAGCTGTGCAAGATCCATCAGCCTGAGAACCCCCAGCATTTCGCCTGTCTCCTGGGCCGCCTGACAGAGTTGCGGACATTCAACCACCACCACGCAGAGATGCTGATGTCCTGGCGCGTCAATGACCACAAGTTCACCCCGCTTCTCTGCGAAATCTGGGATGTGCAGTGAGGAGCACCCGGGGGCGGGGCCGGCCCTCCGTTTTCCTCTTCTCATAAAGCCGATGTGAAACTTCGCCTTGATTTCATTTGTGCCTGGTTTCACACAAGAATTTTGACGAATATTTATGCAGTAATTACGTAACTTCCACAATTGTAAATACGGGGCTCGGTAGAATGGCTTTCTCTACTTGTTATTTGACACGGCTTCAGGGGATCTTTTCTTCTAATTGGCATGCCCTGTTTGCCTAACTAAATCGTCACTTCAATTCTATTTGTTGAAATAGGGAAAAAATCTCAGTTTGCTCTTCATCTTCCCTTGTTGCATATATTTTATTAAACAGTTGTGTGCACTTTTGGCAATAAACTGAACATAATGCCAACAGGCTTTTATTTGAGAACAGAATCTGAAAAAATACACACACTCTTATGTCTTTAAATGATGAATGACATCGTATTGAGCCCAAGGGGGTAACTACAAAAGGATAAACTCTCAGAATACTAATGCTACATTTTTTCATCCCTGTGAATATTCATTCATTTGTAGTAGCCCTCTGATCATTTCATTTTCTTTGAAGTTCAAAGAGAATAACATACAGAAAAGTTCATGATTATCACATAAAACATTCCCCAAGCGGATTAGTTATGCTTTCAGGGGGACTACTTCTCGTAGTCGGAGTCTGGAGGCAGCATTTACCAATTCAGAGTATGCAGGTAGCTCTATTGGAAGTGCTCACTGTGGGTTTCGGTGCATATAATTCATCATCTTGTTTTGTTTGCTTTTGGAAAACACTCCTTCAGCCTGGTGCACAGCTATTGTATACTTCCCCCCCCAAAGCAGGAATTAGTTCATTTCCTTCCTTCCTTGTTATACTGTTGCACTCTTCTCCCCATTATCCTTTGGTGAATACAATAAAACACCTTCTATAAGTAATGGGCTTATCTCTCCCTTCCTCCTGAAGTCAGCCAAAATGGAGCTTGCTGAGCAAGAAAAGGTTTTCTTTTTGTATTACAATACTAGGGCGACCCTGATGTCCTAAAAATAGCTGGTCAGTGGAAAAGGGAGCGAGTTGGGGTTCCATCAGTTGGGTTCCATCTGCTACAACATCAAAGACTTGAATCCCCAGTAGTACAAGATTCTTTCGCTGAACTCCATGGGGGAGTCCAAAGATGATGAAGACACAGTGATTGCCTGGAGGGGCTTACAAAGAAGCACAGGGTCCATGTTGTATGGACTCAACTGGGAAAGTGACCTGGAAGAGGTGGCACTTCCCTGGGCTTCGAAGGATGGCCAGGCCTTGCATGGGTCAAAGTAAGAGGGAAGGGGATTTAAAGTGAAAAGGGGGGTGGGGGGGGGGAGCAAAAGGAGGGAGGCGGGGAGTTGTCCAGATGTTAAGAGACCACAAGTAATCTAGGGGAGGGAGAGATAGGGTGCACAGTCCCTTTCTAAGCCTCAGTCTCACCATTGCAAAATGAAGGCATCAGCACTTGCCACCTGAGGAGGTTTAGCTGATGAATGAAGAGTAAGTCGGAAGTTGTAAGCCCACCAGGGGAGAAAGGACATTTAAAACAGAGAATTAAACTTCCGGAATGCCTGATGGAGTAGCTCACATTTGGGGAACTGGGTGTGGTGTCCAGGTCACAAGGCATCTGTGGGGAAAGGGGTGGGAAATGAGCTGGAACTGAGGGGCCACTGTGGACATACAGAGCGAGGAGTTAATCCTATTCGTCTGGGTTTATTCAAGTGGTGAAGACCTTGTAAGAGCAAATAATAATGCTTCTCATGGGGAAAACAGATTGTGATACAATAAGAAATATGTTTTTGGTCTTGGCCCCCAGTTTCTGACATGGAGCATCTAAAACCCGTTGGAATTTTCTAAGTGGATAGGAGCATCTTTCGTTATTCATAACAAGCTCTTTTCGACTATATCTGTGTTTATTATGCTAATAGGGTAACTGTTTGTGGAACTCTATGTGCTTTTGGATGGGAGCTGACTACCAGAGGAACCAACTGTGTTATTAGAGGGCTAGTACTTTCAGCCCCATCCCAGACCTCTTGGGGAGGGACGAGGAGCCCACCAACGATCAATAAAAATATATTAGGAAAAAATCTATATATATATACACACACTGAGTGGCCAGATTATTGTGATCTCTGAACGCCGGAGGCCCCCTCTCACGTGTACTGCCACCAGTCACCCCTCCCGCCCTTGAGCAGGGATCTGAGAATGTGCCAAGGGTCGGCCTGGGTCAGGTGGGCCTGTCTATAGGGTCCATGTGCAATAGGGAGGGATGTCTTCTATTTTTTTCTGCCCCCTCCCTGATGCTGTCCTAGGCAGGGGGAGAAGGTATTTTCTAGACATAGCACAGGCACCACAAAATAAAAGTGAAGTTGTCAAAAAAAAAAAAAAAAAGAGCGGGGTCTGCGGCCAAACGCCCCCTCCGCCTGGCTGCCCCATCCCTGATAGCACTCCCACCCCAATAGGGGGCGGGGCCGGCCAGCCAATCTCTTGCATCTCCTCCCCCTGCCCACCCCTACCCCAGATGGGCCCCTCCCACCCCGATCAGGGGCAGAACCTGCCTGCCAACCACCCATGGCCCCTCCCCAAAGCTGCTGACCCCGATTGGCACCCCCCACCCCATTTGGGGGTGTGGCTGGCTGGCCCACTGCCCGTAGCCCCTCCCCATGGCCTGCCCTGCCCCCAATCATCCCCCAACCCCCATCAGGGGCGGGGCCTGCCGGCCAATCACCTTCGGCCCCTTCCCTCAGCCAGCCCAGCCCTGATCAGGCCCGATTGGGGCAGGCCGGCCAGCCAACCTCCTGACATCTCCTCCTCCCAAGAGGCCCAGCCCTGATCAGCTCCGATTGGGCTGGGCCAGCCGGACCCCACCTGTGCACAAATTCGTGCACTGGGCCTCTAGTATATATTATATTTGTCAATGTAAATTGGTAACATTCTTTTAAGATAGAGCTTAGTATTGTTTTTAATGTAGCTGGTTCTCAACAGATTATCTGCTGAATGAGTAGTTTAATTGTGAATTAATCATGATTTCTATTGCCCCCAAACTTCATCTAGTATATGACCCAATGCACAATCCATAGATTGACATTCAGTACTGTAAAAACATTAAAAACAGCAACAGCAACCACAAAAGGCAGAACAAAACTAATAAACCAAAAGCAAAAAATAAAAAATCTCCAGCTATGGTATATTTTAAGCAACGGAACATTCCTGTAGGGCTGTGAAAGAGCCAAATCATATTTCAATATCCAAGGGGTAAATGAGAGAGTCTCTTCTGTATTCTGTAGAGAAATTTAGTCACATGAATTATTATTCCTAATGTAATAACTAAAAATGTAGATTTCCAAGCTCAATACTTATTAAAGTGGGCTACATCTTCACAATTCTGGGAAAGACAGAACTGACAGACTTTGTCATCTGATGGAAGCAAACTGCAAAGCTTGTTCTGCATGTTACAACAGCCATGTCAATTTCAAGTAAAGTGAGAATCTCTAAAATATGGCTATTAACCTAACCACCAATTAGAAAATCTACACATGAAAGTAGATTGCAGCTCATTAAGTGGAACCCTCAATTACTAATTGCAGTGTTTAAATCAAGGTAGGTAAGATAGTGAGTACACTTAGGGAGTGGATTACTAACTGGGAATTAATGTAAAAGTGAGGTTGGGAAAGCAACAAGGAGAACAGTTTTTTTTTTTTTTTTATAAGACATGAAAAGCAACAACAATCAAAGAACTCCTCACTCAATCTCCACATTTAATCAGAAGAAGATGGGCTTAGAGCAGTGGTTGGCAAACTCATTAGTCAACAGAGCCAAATAGCAACAGTACAACGATTGAAATTTCTTTTGAGAGCCAAAATTTTAAAACTCAAACTATATAGGTAAGTACATTGTTATTAACTTAATTAGGGTACTCCTAAGCTGGCCTTTGCTAAAAACTCAAGGAGCCAAAGAGCTGCATGTGGCTTGCGAGCCGCAGTTTGCCAACCACTGGCTTAGAGAGAAGCGACTTACATACGTTGGCTATGGATTCACTTTCCAACATAATCTGTAATAATAAAAGCATAATATGCTCATTAGACCGGACGTCCTTCTGGATGTCCTTCCGGACTAAGCCGGTGCTGCAAGGGAAGCCCGGGTCCCAGGTGCCAGAGGGAAGCTGGTGCCAGCAGCCGGGGGAAGGAAGGCCTACTCATGCACAAATTTTGAGCATTGGCTGGTTTGGTTTGGCTCAGTGGATAGAGCCCTGGCTGGTTTGGCTCAGTGGATAGAGCGTTGGCCTGCAGACTGAAAGGTCCCACGTTCGATTCCAGTCAAGGGCACTTGCCTGGGTTGCAGTCTTGATTCCCAGTAGGGGGCCTGCAGGAGGCAACCATCAATGATTCTCTCTCATCATTGATGTTTCTATCTCTCTCTCCCTCTCCCTTCTTCTCTGAAATGAATAAAAGTATATATTTTAAAAAAAGAAAAACCAGACAATGAGAATAAAAAGCAAGCAACCATAAAATATCCTGCTGCCAAAGTTTCAGTAAATGATTTAGAAATATTAAGTGGTGTGTGTGTGTGTGTGTGTGTGTGTGTGTGTGTGTGTGACACAGAGAGAGAATAGACAGAGACACACAGAGAGAATATTTATGTAGATACCTCACATAGCATAGTTTCAAATGTTATGGCACATCATTTGCATGTAAAAAACAATAAAGGAACTGTTAACTAATGACTCATCCAACAAGATCTATCTAACACAACTAGAGGCTTAGTGCACGAAATTCGTTCATGGGTAGGGTTCCTAGGCCTGGCTGGTGTTCAGGGCCCGTTGGAACCTTCCTTCCAGCTGACAGCCGGGGCCTTCCTTCATTCTGTGCTGCCTCCTCCCTGGTGGTCATCACACATCATAGTGAGCGATCGAACTCCCAGTCTCCTGGCCGAACTCCCGAGGGGACGCTTTGCATATTAGCCTTTTATATATATGGATATACTTACTTAAAAAAACACCCATATTTTTATTGATTGCAGAGAGGAAGGTTTTAAATAGAAACACTATAAAACAGGTTGATTTGAACAACAGGTCCTGTAAAAATTGATCTATCATAGTCATGAATAGCAAAGTGCTCTGGGACAGCTGTTGGGCATCAGGTTCAATCACCACTTACATGTCAACCTTTGATGACCATCTTCACCCACCCACCCCAAGAGATAAGCTCTGTGAGAGCAGGACCTCTGTACTTTAGAGTCTGGTGAAGAACAAGTGCTCAATAGTGTTTGCTGGATTGATTTCTCAAATCTGTGTCTCTTGCACAAATCAATTTAAGCAGCTGCAGACCTAAGTCTCCAACTATCTTCTGAATATCTCTACCTACATGTTCCTCTATACTTGAAACTGAACACACCCCAAAGCAAAATGCATCAATCTTCCCCCAAAGTTGTTTTCTCTGTATTCCTCAGATGGGTACCACTGTCACCTGGTAACGAATTGCTGACACGTCAGCCTCTTGGGTTTCTCCAGACACTTCTTCCTCACCATCCCTTCTGAGCTGGTTTAGGTAACTGTCATCTTTTAATTTTTAGAATTGCTGCCGGTCTTACTCCTGTCTTCAAAAATCCTTGAAAATGATTCTTTCCTAAAACACAAACCTGTTCCTACCAGTCGCTCCTTATAATCAATTCCAATTGCCTATAAGAAAGAATCTAAACTCCTTAGCACTTACTGGGACTTTCATCTGTGCCTACTCCTCCAGCCTCATCTAGCTTCCTGATCCCCAAAATTCAGTTATTCATAACTACTATTCCCAGAACATCCTGGGCCTCTCATCTCTCATCTCTGGAACCTTGTTGTTCTGCCTGGAAAGTACTCCTTACTCCCAATTATCCTTCCTCTTGGCAGATTCCTATCCATCCTTCAAAATTCAACTTCTTTCAAACCTCTGACCGTCCCCTCCAGGATTGTTAGGGGTTCCTTCTTTCACAGACCTCCCGACTTCCATTGAGCACTTTGAAAGCAGAACTATCTTCTTCATGTTAGTCTCTTCAACAAGCTATAGTACTTCCTCATTGTTTTTGATAAGTGAATGAATAAACGCGCGCGAGAGACCATCATTCCAGGTCAATCCCCACACTTTGCAGACAGGGAAACCGAGTCCCAGAGAGGTGACATGACTTGACAAAACTGAACTAACAAGCAGAGAAGTGCCAGGACTCCAGGTTTTTGACCATTGCTTTTTTTCTTTTCTTTTTTTTTTTGGCAATTAACAAGCCACATTTACAGTTATGACGGACCTATCTATGGTTCCATTAAGTCCAATCTCTGCTTTAAGTCACCCCTCCGAGCTGGTAAGCATATCTCATTGGGTTGAGTTTAACTTTTCTCCCGGGGCTCTTGTGTTTTCTGAAGGAAGTGGCCCACAGACCCTTTTTGATTTTGGTTGTGGCCTGGAGTTACAGGATTCCTTCCCTTCATCTGTCACCCTTCCCCGGGGGGGCCTCTCTCTGCAAGGTTTCTACTGGGACTGCCATTCCTGCTCGGTGACAGTTCCTCTCCGGAAACCAAGGCGCCTTCAGTGCAGGCAGATCGCGAGTTGATTGAAGGTTGGGAGGGGCTCTTCACTGATCGGGAGGAAACTCGGGACACCGCCCTGAACACCCCGGGCGACATTCCAGGATGGGAGGCTGATTCAACGCTCCTGCCTACGGGGACGAGTAGGAGGGGTAGGAGGGGCTGCTGCTGTCGCTGAGGGGCCAGATGAGGGGGGCGCTTGTGCTGCAAACCAAACCAGTCTTTCGGGCGAAAGAGAGGCGTGGACGCTGAGGTCGCGAGCCTCCAGGCGGCGGAAGGCCGGGCGCAACCCGCGGACTCAGAGGCGCGCGCAAGTCTCGTGCTCCGGGGGCTCCGGGGGGGCGGGGCCTCCAGCCACGCCCACGTCCCGCCCTCTGATTGGTCCCTTCGAAACAGGCGGCGGCGGCGGTTGGTCAGGGGCGTGCCGGCGCCGCACAGATTGAGCCGCGATGTCGCCCCACCGCGTGCAGTGACCCTCCTGCGGCCGCGCTGGTGAGTATTTCCCTGCTCGCCTTCTCTTTTCCGCGCGAACTGGGACTCGCCCCGCTCGGGGCTGCCGGGCCTCAGCCTCCGGGCTCGAGGAATCCCCCGCGCTCAGCCTGAGTCCCAGCGGCGGGTAGGATGAGACCCTAAACTGGGAACCCAAGACGCTCTGCGATTGGCCGGCTGCGGGAGTCGCGTGCTCGGATTGGTTCCTGGCGCCGTCAAGGTGACGTTAGCCCTGCCTTTACCTGCCTTTGGTGCGGTGCGAGGGTCCACAGGTGTGCTAAGTGAGGACGAGGTATCCAGCAGCCACCACTTTTTTAAAAAAAAAAAATTTTTTTTTTATTGATTTCAGAGAAGAAGGGAGAGGGAGAAGAGATAGAAACATTAATGATGAGAAAGAATCACTGGTCGGCTGCCTCCTGTACGCCCCGCACGGGGGATGGAGCCGGCCACCTGGGCTTGTGCCCTGACCGGAATCCAACCTTGACCTTCTGGTTCACAGGTCGAAGCTCAACCACGGAGCCACGCGGGCAGGGAGAGCCACTTTTGCTTTAGAATCTAAACAGGGATCAGAGCTTGGAGCTAGCTTAGGGCTTCCAGGGGGCACCCTCATTCCCCAGCGCTTAGCACATTTAGCGTCACCTGATTCCTCCACACCACGCTCTGGAAGAATTGATGAAGTCACAGACTTTGCAAAGAGAACCATGCAGTCATTTCCCCTTCACTCGCTTCCCTATTTGTCCTCTGCAGTCCATACAAGGCCCTCCAGGATCTCTCAGATGGAAGGAACAGGGAGATATCACTGGGAGCTGCGTGGGAAGCTTACCTACCCACACCCCTCTTTTTGCAAGGCTGCGTGGGTGGGTGCGTGGGTGGGGGTGCCTGTAGATCGCCTAGGACAGTGATGGGCAACCTTTTGAGCTTGGTGTGTCAAACTTCGCCAAAAAACTGAGCATAACTCGGGTAGTGTGTCACTTAGAGGAAAAAACTAACTCCAAGACTCTAGTCGCAAATGTTTCATCCTCAGGAGCAGCAAATGTTTCATCCTCGGCATGCGGCCGCGTGTCATCAGAAATGGCTACGCGTGTCAGTGTTGACACGTGTGTCATAGGTTCTCCATCACTGGCCTAGGAAATGGGAGGAAAGTTTTGGAGGGTTAACTACTAATCTTTTGATACCAAGGGATTGAATCATACGGATTTAGAGTGCTCCCCTGTTATGTATGGTGGAGAAGTAGAGGGAATCGTTACCGAGTGAAGAGATTTTTTTTTTTGCAGGCCCAGCCTAAGTCAGCTTGGGTTTTGCTTGTTTGTGTGGAGAGTGCTAATAACGACTGATTCGAGATAAGCGGTTTGTTGAACTGCCATCTGATCATTTCTCTTGGTACTTAAATGATTAGGAATTGGAATTCTTGCCAGCTCATATTCTCCCTGGGAGGAGATTGGAATTGATTTGAATGAAAAAGTAGAAACTCTGGTGATAATCTTCTGGAGTAGATACTGATACATGTCTGTCTGACTCATTTGCTTAAAAAACTCATTAAAATCCAGTGTGCAGCCCTGGCCGGGAGGCTCAGTTGGTTGGAGCATCAGTCAGGTACACCAAAGGGTTGTACCTGATTCCTGTCAGGGCACATACCTAGGTTTTGGGTTCTATTCCCCAAAACCCATTGATGTTTCTTTCTCTCTCTCTCTCTCTCTCTCTCTCTCTCTCTCTCTCTCTCTCTCTCTCTCTCTCTCTCTCAGCATATCCTCCAGTGAGGATAAAAAAAGCCCCACAATGTGCAATGAGTAGTAGATGTCTCTGCCCCTAGCCGGTTTGCTCAGTGGTTAGAGCATGGGCCTATGGACCATAAGGTCCCAGGTTCGATTCAGGTCAAGGGCATGTACCTTGATTGTAGGCTCTTCCCCAGGCCCCCCATGTGGGAGGCAACCAATCGATGTGTTTCTCTCACATCGATGTTTCTCTCTGTCTTTCCTTCTCTCTTATACTCTCCCTAAAAGTTAATGGGAAAATATCCTCAGTTGAGGATTAACAAAATAATAATAATAATAAATAATAATAGTAGGTGTCTCTGCTATTCTGAGATTGAAAGTAATACTGTTTCTTTTTAGTTTAGCAGAGTTGTATGTGGGTTCTGAAATCAGACTTTACTATGTGTGTGAATTTAGGCAAGTTATTTAATCTTTCTAAGCCTAAATTTCCTACTCTGTAAAAGACTGTTAATAATAGATCCTACCTTATTGATGCAAGGGCTGTTCTGAGGATTACATAAAATAACCTATATAACTAGTTCAGTACAATGCCTGACACACAGGTATCATTATTTCTGTGCTGTTTAATTTGTGTTACATGTTTCAAGTTATCCCCAAAGGGCAGAGAGGAGCAGAGGTGAAGGCAGTGCAGAGGTATGATAGTTATCATTCACTGATTAGTACATGCAAGACACTTAAATAGTATCTGGAACATACTAAACATTCTTGATTATCAAATTCATTATTACCTGGAATGTACCAAATATGATGTGCGTTACTTATATTATTGTCAAACCTCATGGTAATCCTGCACTGTAGTTGGTGTTATCTCATTCGGTGAGGAAACTGAAGCTCAGAGAAGGGACATAACCTAATAAATAAGGTCCATCAGAATTCAGTCCAGACTGCCTCCAAACATCTCGCTTCTTTTTTCTATCATACAGACTGCCCTTGCATTTATATTCCCAGCATTAGGCAAACTTCTCTGCACAGAGTTGTTTGTGGGTTCATTTCTGCTGTATGGATTTATTTTGATACTTCATTCATTAAAAAAATAATAAGAAATAATTTGTGATGGTAAGTCAAAATGTGATAAGAGAATAATGTCAACAATATATATGCTATTATTAAAAAACTAAATGAGCGCTGGGATGTTTGGAGAATTGGTCAGTCAGAAATAATGTTTTCTAATTTATATTTTTGCAAAAACATTTAGTTTTTGCTTATTCACTATAATTTTACTAAACAGCACTCCTCCATTATCTTTTTCCCCTATAAATCTTAATTTAAATTTGGAGATAAGAAAGTTCAGTTAAATACGTTATTACCTAGAATGTACCAGATACGATGTGCTTTACTGATATTGTTGTTAATTTTTTTTTCAAGCTAACTCTTGGTGAGGGAAGTAAGGGATTAAGGTTACTATGTATTATGATATTGTAATTTCTTATAGTAACATGTCTGTGTATATATGCCTCTCTGTGTATGTTTTACTTCCTATTACTTTTTACTTTCTCTACTTTGGTATCAGATATACCTTAACACACCAAATTAACCATGTGATGTACATAGGATTTGAGAAAATAGGAAACTTGAGTCTTGTCAGTTGTCTCAGTTTCCCTACTTTTAATTGAAATTTAACTGCCTTAGATAAATGCCTCAGAAGTAATGTTTACAAGATACAGACAGTAATTATAATTATATTTCTTTAGTGTTTCTCCTAAAAACTCAAAATGATTTTTTATATTATTACATTGTTACAAAGTAGGTTGTTTTAACAGAAAGTTACCATGTATTTCCTAAATGAATTACTCATTTCCAGGAATGTAATAAAATGTAGCAGATATGCTAAATGCAATTTATCTTTGATGCTGAAAGTTCCATAGGAATTTACAGTATTATGACCATTATATGCTGGATGTTGGTTAAGGGCTGACTGGTAGAGACTTCTTCCTATTGTCACACAGCATAAACTTTTCTGTAAGAAAGTATATTAGCTATGGTGAAGGGCTCACTTATATAGTTTTATACGTAATGACTTTTGTTTTCCGTTGATAAATGACTTGTTAATATTTTAGATTCACCCAAAAAATTAGCTGGTGAAAAAATTGTTTATGTTAAAAAGTTTTTCTTTTTACTAGTACACACACACACACACACACACACACACACAATTTAGAAAACATTGTGACCTCAATAATATAATTATATATACTTTTGGTTGCATAAGATATAATAAATATCTTTCCAGATTAGTAGATGAAGCTATATCATATAGTCTTTCAAGTGGCTAATTCCTGTATGAATGTCCCATAAATTATTTGAGCAGTTTCCTGCTAATGGACACTTACTATTGTTTTTCCATGTCTTTATTTTAGTGTCTGTGCATGTATGTTTTCCATAAAGTCTTTTAGTCTGTCAAATATAATGGCAAACTGATTTTAAGTTCTTTAAAAATTTTTTTGCATCCCACAAAATTTTATGACAAATTAATAATTCTGTCTAATATAAAATTGTTATTCAGATTGAATCTCTGCCAAACATTGAAAGGAAAATCCTGTCCTATCTAATAAAAGGGTAATATGCAAATCGAATGGCAGATAGACCGGTCGCTATGACACGCACTGACTGCCAGGGGGCAGACACTCAACGCAGGAGCTGCCCCCTGGTGGTCAGTGCACTCCCACAGGGGAAGCGCTGCTCAGCCAGAAGCTGGGCTCATGGCTGGCGAGCGCAGCAGCAGTGACGGGAGAGCGCTAAGGATGTCTGACTGACGGCTTAGGCCCGCTTCCCAGGAGTCAGTCATCAGTCAGACATCCCTTGAGGGCTCCTGAACTGCAAATTTTGCGCACTAGGCCTCTAGTTTCAAATAATAAAAAAAAGACTCCCAACAAATGAACAGTTTATATATTTTGCAAGTAATGTGTGATGTTTTATTAAACTGTGAGAATCTTTTTTCTTTCTCTTCAAAGTCTTTATTTGACTTTAGAAGCTGTCTTTCTCTTAAATGAATACACCACACATTTATATCATCTATAATAATAAAAGCATAATATGCAAATTGACCAAAAGACTGAACAGCAGAACGACCATCTGGATGACCTTCCAGATGACCATGCTATGATACCCACTGGCGCCAGGCCAGCCAAGGCGGGTGCAATGCGATTGGTCGGGGGCCCGGCCATCGCCCCATGATCACCCTGTAGAGGGAGGCTTAGGCCACTGGCTGGCGGGGCGATCGATCAATTGAGAGGCTCCACAATTACCGCAAAGACGGAAGCCCAGGCTACCACGTGGCGGTGCTGTGGCAGGTGGGTGGGGCCTACCTCTTTGGGGCGATCGATTGTGGGGCTCCCAGACTGTGAGAGGGCACAGCTGGGCTGGGGGACCACCCCCCGAGTGCATGAATTTCGTGCACTGGGCCTCTAGTTGTTTTATATTCCGTTTAGTAATAAATACAACATTTATTATATTTAGGAGTAATTTCAGCATTGATTTCTACATAGAAATAGAAGAAATGGAGACTGTTACTACCTCAAGGACCTTATTTTAAAAAGTATAGGGTACAGTAAAATTGAAGCATATATCGCTATATAACCTAAATTGAGGAGCGGGTTCAGGGACACTTTTAGAGGAATTGAATCTGAAGGATAGGTAGCAGTGAGTCTGGAAGAAGCGGAAGAAGCGAGTGTTCCATGTAGATGGATCGGCTTGTGCTTGAAGGGTCTAAAAGAAGTTCAGATGGTGGGAGTGCAAGGGTCAAGAGATGATTTGGAAGGGAGTCCTGAAAGGCTTTATTTGCTTTATTAATGAGTTTGGACTTGATCCTAAAGGCAGGGAAGAGCCATCAGGGGTTTTAAGCAGGAGAGTAAGTAACATGTCCTCAGCTGGGTGTTTGTGAAGGTCACGCTGGCTGTAGTACATGGAAAACAGTTGGAGGCTTGCAAGGCTGAAGAAAGGGTGCCTGGTGGGAGTCTGTTTCAGTAAACTTGGGAAAAGATGATGGTGGCTTGAACTAGAAGAGTGGCTATAGGTATTGAAGAGAAAATTTAGAAATAAAAGTAACAAGATACGGTCATTGATTAATTTTGGATGAGGGACCCAGGAGGAGGAAGTAGAGGTGTGAGCTAGGAAGAAATCAAGGATGACCTGGTAACTCCGTGAATCTTGATGTCATTTCCTGAGAAACTAAATACAGGAAACCTTAGTAAATATTTAAGTGAGTGAATTAATGTAAAAATGATCTTAAATATACAAAGGCAGGGGCATTTGGTGGTGGTGATAATAGCAAATACATGGCACTCATAATGTGATTTACCTATAAATTTTGCATCATTTTTTTTTAAAGCATGCTGTATAAAATTGGTGCCCTTTTTCTTATAATTTGAACATGCTGGGCTCGCTGATATCTATTGCTTTCTCTAGGTTGGGTCAAATGTCTTGACCCTCTGGACAAATCTTCCTTTCTTCACTTAAGTAGTGTGTTCATTTCCCTTTATTGCTAGAACAAATAACCACAAACTTAGCAATTTAAAGCAGCACACATTTATTATCGTACTAGAGGCCTGGTGCATGGGATTTGTGCACTGGTGGGGGGCGTGGCCTACAGGGATCGGCCCACTGTGGTGGCGCCGCTCATCCCCGTCAGCCGAGCTGTGGACCCACCCTCTGAGCAGCTGCTCCCACTGTGGGAGTGCACTGACCACCAGGGGGCAGCTCCTGCATTGAGCGTCTGCCCCCTGATGGTCAGTGCATGTCATAGTGACTGGTTGACCGGTCGTTCTGGTCATTCCACCATTTGGTCACTGGGCTTTTATATATATAGACAGTTTGGGAAAACAAAAATCTGAAATGAGCTGAAAAGGAGGGGTCGGTCAGGCTGTCTTGTTTCTGGAGGTTCTAGTGGGGAGTCCGTTCTTGCCTTTCTCCATGTTCTAGAGGACACCTACATTCCTTGGCTCCTCCGCATCTTCCAAGCCAGCAGTGTAGCCCTCAAATTCACATCTCACTATCCTCCCAATTAGCATGTGGGTATTAAAAGCTTTTACTTTTATTTATAACCATATTTATTTTGATGTTAGTAAAAGGAGCTTTCCAAATTACATTTAATGATTTCTGAGCATTATTTGCTTTGTTTTCTTATCTCTTTAGTTTGATAAATTATAAAAAATGAACTATAATCATGTCTCATCATAGTATTAATCATAACAGCTAGCATTTGTTAAGTGCTAGCTATGTGCCAGGTCCTTTATTTGTATCATTTCATATAATCATTGTAACAGCCATACGAGGGAGGAGGCGGTGTCCCATTTTACAAATGGGAACACTGAGGTTCAGAGGAGTTAGCCGTTCCAGGGTCCTATAGCTAATATTTGCTAGAGCTGGAATTCGCACCAGATGTTTCTGCTAGTTCCTACTACCACAGTGGTGCCTTTATGGTGAGTATGCATAAAAATATATGAAAAATGTTTGGTATGGATATAACATTTCTATTTTCTCTGTTAGGCAATTAGGAAATAATTAAGTGAAAAAATTAAAGCCGAGAAAGTTGTTCTTTTTTGTTTTCTGAATACATCAGGGAGGAGGATATCTTCAACTATTTTCTCTAAATGAAGCGTTAAGAAATGACAAAATGTTTGTTTGACATTTAGAAAGACATATATTATAACACCTATGTCCTCACCACTTATCCTGACATAGAATCTTACCAGTACTGTTGAAAGGCCTCTGTGCATTCCTCCCCGAGCTCATCTTCCTCGTCTCCCCAGGAGTAGCCTCTATCCCGGGGTTGGCACTTGCCATATCCTTGCAGCTTATGTATCTAGGCAGTGACCTGGTGGCTGAGTGCTGAATGTACTAGTATATGTGTTGCAGTGGTGCCCATGTTACTATTTTTCTGAAGAAACCTTACCATGTTTTTTTGCCATTGTTTTTCTAAACTGACCTCCGATTTGTACCAGCACTGAGTCATGCCACCTCGTGCTCTCCCCACCGTATCTTATAATGTGGGTGAGGAATAAAAATGTACTCAATTTCAGAGCCTACAGCTGTGGGACAAAGGATCAGTTCAACAGGATGGCATTTTCTTTCACCATGATCTGGAGTCAGATTGGTATAAAGAGCCTACCATAAATAATCCTGAGGGCCTCATGACTGAAACTTTTTAAGATGAGTGGGTTAGGCCCAAATCCAGTTAGGTTTCAGGTGGATGAGCACATTCCGTGTCCCTAAGATTTCCCTCAGGTTTCAAAATCAAGTGTAGTGATCTTCACTCATGTTGTCTACGGAAGCCCCTTGTCTTGTGAGAGATTCCCAGCAGGGCAGAGTATAGTTTGTACTTGGTCATGGTCATGTGAGAGGTCTTTTCCCCTCAAAGCGACTTCCTCAAGTTGGCAAAGACTTGAATGAGGCTTCTGGAAAAGGACAGAGACAAAAACAGGAACAAAATAAAGCCAATAAGTTGCTAGTTAATATGTAGCTTCAAAAACAAAATGTTTCTATTTCAGAATGATTGGTTTATGGGGGAAAAGTAGAGACCAAGACTTTCAGGGAAGAGAGGAAAATAGGTAATAAAACCAGTGAGAAGTAATCAAGAATTGATTGTGGTGCAGATTGAGGACTGGGACTAACTATAGAAAGATGCTACTCTTGGGATTAAATGCCTGAGACACATGATAGTTTATAAAGAGAACAGTGAGTGACTAGAAAATATCAATTAACTAGCTCTTAATATCTGGGACATGATGAGTACTCATTAATTGATGATTCACTGATACATTCTCACCACTTTATAAAAGTTTTCATATAAAAGCATGTATTTGTGTACATGATACTCTTTCATATACGAAGGTGTGTTATAACTGACCTGAGTACTTACTTATCTGAGTATTTTACTAAAGAATTTGTTTTTAAAGATAACCCAGATGGTTCTTATTGTCATCATTATAAAGTAGTTTTTCCATTGCACAAGGAGGGTAATTCAGAAAACTTTCTGCTAAAGTTCAGGTTGTGCACACATTCTTCATTTCTTTCATAAAACCAATTTTGCTGAATTTTCTATAAAAATGCAACGACTAAACATTCTTGTGATAGCTTCTTTGTGAAAGCATCACTGTTCCTGATTTGCACACGCCTGGTCATTTAGGCCTTCTTTTGTTTTGGGCTGGCAGTTCCAACTGTTAGAGTTCTGGTCCGATTGTGTGGGACTCCTTATTTTAATGGGAGCAGCTTCTCTGCTGCATGTTTCAAAAATGGTCTTGGAAGCTTCTTACTGTGGGTCTTTGTTGGGGACAAAGGATTATTTATGCTAAAGGAAAATGTATTCCCCACTGACTTGGCTCGTGGGAAGCATAACAAGCTCATTAGTAAGGCCCAGTTGTACTTTGCCCTTTTGCTGTGGTAGAGAGAGGAAAAATGACATCAAAAAGGACATTCTGCTATCCTTTGCCTTCCCGCAAAGAAAATATGATGTAATATTACACTTTTCAGTTAGGTTTAGCTCAAGTTCAACTTCAGTACCAGAAGAAATGTTCCTGGAAGGA
Organism: Cnephaeus nilssonii; assembly: GCF_951640355.1. NCBI lineage: Eukaryota > Metazoa > Chordata > Mammalia > Chiroptera > Vespertilionidae > Cnephaeus > Cnephaeus nilssonii. The sequence goes on along the minus strand of NC_137077.1, from coordinate 15,181,996 downwards.
GGAAGGCAGTATGTGTAGTTGGCCCTGTACAGGAGGTATGTCTGGTGTAACTTGGAGGAGAAAATAACTTTTCCTTGGAAGTTGGTAGCATTATAGCCTTATAAACTAGACTTTTTTCTTAGACTCTTTTAATGGTGGTTTACAATAAAAAATAACTACGATATTATACTGCTCTAAGCAGTGAAGATTTCTAGGTTTTACATAGTTTTATTATTCTGGGTGTTTTTAAGCTTCATTTTTTCCCCCTCTCTGATAATGCAATAAAGAATTTTATTAACCTAACATAATTAAAGTTGTGGTTTTCCTTCTTGTAGATTTCAAGAAGAGTACTTTGGAGCTAAATTGTGCTGTTCCTTTGTTGTTGTTGTTGTTGTTATCTTTAGCACCTAGTAGAGGAAATAACTTATGAAAAATTATTATAGAAAGGCATTGAGTATTGTCTCATAGTTAAAATTGATTAAAATAGATGTTTGTGTCTATTTTTAAAAAATTTTAAAAATATATTTTATTGTTTTTTGCAGAGAGGAAGAGAGAAGAATAGAGTTAGAAACATTGATGAGAGAGAAACATCGATCAGCTGCCTGCCTCCTGCACACCTCCTACTGGGGATGTGCCCGCAACCAAGGTACATGCCCTTGACCGGATTCGAACTTGGGACCTTTCAGTCCACAGGCCGACACTCTATCCACTGAGCCAAACCAGTTAGGGCAATGTTTGTGTCTATTACCTTTTCCTCTGGCAAAAGAAGCTCATGGTTAAGCTTGTGAATTTATACAAAGTCCAGATGAACTTTTATGACCTCCATGTAAAGGTCAGATGGAAGATACTTAACTTTTAGTTTCTGTGATATATGTATTTACATTATGTTCACAGGGGAGAATTCTGGAAGACTTATTGGCTAAGTGTTACTGTTAATTTTATTTTGCTAGCCAGAAGCTTCAAGAATTACTTTGAAGCCAGATGTTTCAAGAATTGGCTTGCTTGCAATCAGATAGCTAGTTAGAGCTCCCATTACACAGCCTTTTCTTTTTTGGTAGATTACTAAATTTAAAAAGTGGGGGGAAAAAGGGGTGCACTAGGACTCTTGAGCCACATCACCCCTATTCCCTGTCTTGAATCCTTTCTCTATTTTAGGAAAAATAAAAAGAATCACTTTGGTGCTAGTATCAGAAACTAAATATTAAAACGTGTTCCAGGTCTTCCTGTTTCAAACGAAGAGTACTTTTATGAAGTAAGAAGCTAGGAATGATTATTGATCTTATAGTCAAATGATTTCCAATTAGAAGAAAAAGTCTTAGATTTTCAATCAAATAGAGTGAAACAGATTCCTTGTAATTTGAAGTTGGGGGAGTAAGTAGGAAAGCTGCCATTGTCTGCATATTCATGTTTTGTTCTCTTTTCAGAAAAGCAGTTTGATTTGAGTATTACTGACCATGCAGCCTGCAATTCAAGTAAGTGTTTTGGAAAAAATATTTTTATGAGATTAACATAATAAAATTATAATAATTAGTAAAATACCAAAATTATCAAAATGTTTTTATTGTGCTAGTTTTTTAAGCATCAACTTTTAATAACAGGAATACTATATTTTCACTTTCTATTTCTGAAAGGATTCTAATTCTAGGCTTGTATTAAATATTTATAAGGATAAAAAATACCTTAGGGTTAGGTGGGCCCATCTTATTTATACTGTCCTGGGAAAAGAAGTCGAATATGTTATAGTGTTCCTCTCATTACAATTTAGTATATATTTGTATTTAAAAAACTTTCAGTAAATACAAATATAAAGTTTTTATTTTAGATAATTGTACATGTGCCTCATAATGCCTATAAATAACTAATTATTAAAATTTAAAGAGTGGGTTGTTTTTTTGTTGTTGTTTCTTTGTTTTTGTGTTTTTTTTGGGGGGGAGGGGTGGAGAAGCAAGATGAGGATAATGAGATAAACCAGAATGATCTTACATTTGAATGATTTCCAGGCTTGGTACAGTATTTGCTATATTATTCTGATATCCTCTTAAGTTTTTTTTCTTTTGCTATAAATAGAACATGATTGACTAGTCACTTAAAGACAGAAATCACATTGAACATCTATCTAGAAAGATGCAAGCAGCTAATAATAAAATTGCTTGGAAAGTGAAAGCTTTAATCTGTCAGATTTCATTTCTGATCATAGTTCTGCATCCCTGTAAGATTCGGACAAGTTATTTTATTTTACTTCTCCCAATGCCTGCTTCCATGCCTCAAGTGAGGGTCATTGCACTTATTTAGTAGAATAGCTGTGAGGAATCAGTGACATTACATGCACAAAGTGCCTACTAGAATGTGTATTGCATAATAAGCACTTCAGAAGTTTGGTTGTATCATTTGTCCAACAAAATTATCAAGATGTAAAACTTGAGATTATACCTGTGTCATGCATGTCTTTCTTTTTACGTTTTCTTTTTTTATTTTATGAAGAAAGGAGGCTTATCTAGCTAACAGTGGGTGATAGCCAGAGAAGAGAATTTATCAAGTGGTTAAGAACAACTCTGAATGTGATCCTGCTTGTGCTCCCTCCTGTGCTATGCAGCTTATCCTTCTACCCCACTAATAAAGAGTTCCATTATCCTGCTTTCCTCGTGGGACTTGGAAATCCACGGCAGTCTCCTAGCAGGTCTTAGTCTTCCCCTTCGGTCTTCTCAAATCCATACTGAGTATGCTCAGAACTTTATTACTCAAAACCTTTTATTATCTGACTATTCTTTGTGTTCTCTTTTTATCCAAGTCTCAGAAATGTCATAAGGTTCATGTTGATTATATTTTTTTGATTTCTATAAGTGTGCTTTTTTTTTTTTATCATTGCCACATTGACCATGCTCTTCTCATTTCTACACTAATGGCCATTAATATTTTCTTAACTTTGTGAATATTTTCATAGTTTTGTCTTATAGTTCCATAAAACCTTCTCTAATCTAGATTCCACAGATCCATCTATATTGATTCTTCTCCGAGCACATTCTTGACATCTCTCATGGAAATTTTTGCTTCTCTACCTGTAATAAATGTGAGAACTTCCCAGGATATTAACCTCTTTCTCTGCTAACTATACTAGTTATTCATAAATGCCTTACAGAGAGGAGTTATCAGTAAATGGCTATTATCAATTGGTTCTTACTAATTTAATACATTAGGATCTTACTTGCCTTTTTCTTTTGGTCTTTCATTTTGACTAGTATATAAAAGTACAGTCTAACAACCAATGAACAATAGTTCCTGGTGTCTTTTGGTTCATAGTCCTCTGTGAGAATCTGAGAAAAGGTATGAACTTTCTGAGAAAAAGGGCTATTTGTACAAAGGCAGAAAATTTTGCCTAGATGTAAGCAAGTTTATGTACCTATTCTTAATCCATAGGCATCTATATACTGCCTATGGATTAAGAATCTCTGCAATATGACAGCTTTCTGCATGTTTGAGAACAACCTTTGTACATGAAGTTTTTATTATTAACATCTAACTTTTTAAAAAATATGTTTTTATTGATTTTTAGAAGGAGGGATAGGGAGAGAGAGAGAGAGAAACATCAATTGGCTGCCTCTTGCATGCCCCCTACCGGGGATTAAGCCTGAAACCCTGGCATGTGCCCTGACTGGGAATCAATCTGGCAACCACTCGGTGCACAGGACCACATTCAACCCACTGAACCACACAGGCCAGAGCTAACATCTAACTTTTAACAACATTAACAGGCTACTGACCAGCCCAGGTTATTATAGTCTTCTGCCTGCAATAACAGGGAAATTGAAATACTCTTCTTCCTCATGTGGGAAGATAGAAGGATGACCTTTGTTAATGTTAGCTTCTTATTTCAAAACCACCCTCCTAACTAATGCACATCTTGCCTTGACAAACATTTGCATCTTTCTGCCTCTTTTCAGCTCAGCCGAATGGTTAAAGGACAAATAACATATTCCATTGACTATAATATACTGTTGATTGTAGATGCATCTTGATTTTGATATCAGCCATTTGCTGATATCTATTTCCTTAATTATACCAACAAATATTTTTGGCTGAATACCATGTGCTAGGTATTATACATGCCTATGAAGGGCAGATTTAGGTATTATATCTTTGCTGCACTTCCTTTGAAATAATTTTAAGAGAATTCAGGTAAATAAATAAAATCTTACCTTTTTTCTAAAACTTTATAGGATTCTTAGATATTTAGGAGTTCATTCCCCAAACCCTACCCTCAATTCCTGAAATGATGTCTCTCAAATAACTTAGTTTCTCTTATTCTTTGGATTTTTTTTTTTTTTTTTGAGTTTTGCTACTCCTGTTTGCCTCTTGTGGTATATATTCATGTTCTTCCTTTGCTCTTGGGATTTTTTTTCAAAAGCATGTGTTGTTTTTTTTTTCTTATCATGGGAGATTAGAAATAGTTGCTGTTGTTGTTTTCTCCATAATTTGTCTGGATTAATTACGGTGTTATGGCTTTTGATTTGGCATAGTAAGACTTGCCTCAAATAAACCTCAGTAAGTTTAATGTATTTTAGGGAGAAAATTAACTATATTTAAAAATCAAGAAAGGATATTGGTATTATTTGTACTTACACTTTAAAAATTTATTTGCAAGTAATCACAAATTTACAAAGTAATCGTTAAGTATAGCACAGAAATATTTGTCTGAACCATTTCAGAATGAGTTGCCAATCTAATGTGTCATCGCCTCCAAATACTTCAATGTGTATTTCTCAAAAACAAGGACATCCTCCTAAACAACCATGATGCAGTAATGAGAATCAGGATATTAACACTGATACAGTACTACCATCTAATTCTCAGACCTCATTCAGGAATTGCCGGTTGTCTCAATAGTGCTCAGTTCAGAATCATGGGTTCAATTTAATTGTCATGTCCCTTTAGTCCTTCTCAGTCTGAAACAGTATCTCAACCGTTGCTTGCCTTTAATGACGTTGACACTTTTTGAATATTAACTATCAGTTATTTTGTACAGTGTCCCTCATTTTGGATTTGCCTGATGTTTCCTCATGATTCAATTCAGGTTATGTATCTTTGGCAGCCATATCACAGAGGGCTGCTATGTTTTCTCATTGCATCCTATCAGGTGGCCTATGCTTTTGGTTGTCCCATTATTAATGGTGTTCACTTTTGTCACTCAATTAAGATGCCGCCTGTCAGGTTTCTCTACTGTAAAATGACTCTCTTTTGTAGTAAGTATTTAAGGGGGAAGTATTTGAATGTCATCCCTCCTCAAAATTCTAGTTTATTAATTTATATCTATACTAGAGGCCCAGTGCATGGAATCGTGCACCGTTGGGGTTCCTTGGCCTGGCTGCACCCTCTTGCAATCCAGGACCCCTTGGGTGATGTCAGAGCACTTGTGCACAGATTCGGCCCGATCCCCGCAGGCCAGGCCAAGGGACCCCACTGGTGCACAAATCCATGCACCGGGCCTCTAGTATGCATATAAGATCTTTGGTTAATCTCTTCCCGTCCCCCCTTCTCTCTGAGATTCATCAATCTGTTCCATGTTTCCATGCCTGTTTATTGAGCGTCTGCCCCCTGGTGGTCAGTGTGTATCATAGCTATAGGTTGAATGGTCAAACGGTCACTTAGGCTTTTATATATATAGATGGACTTATATTTATTTTATTCTTTGTGTTATAACCCATTTATGTCATTATTTTGATGTTTAAATTGCTTTTGACTTAGCCACTAGAGTCTCTGCAGGCTGGCATCTGTCTCCTTTTGGCATGTCCTCACCATTCTTTGAGCACATCTTTGCTTTTTGGTAAAAGAAATTCTATTGCAACACCATAGGACTCATTCTAGTTTTCTCTCATTCCATATTTGTACCATTCTTCTTTGGCAGTGAGAAACCTGGTTTCCTTTGGTAAATCTCTCTGTGTGTAACTGATCTTCCTCTGTTGCTGCCACCCCGCCCTGAGCTGCTGCCCTTCTCAGCTCACTTGAGCTTTGACACCCTGCACTGGGACCTTCGCCCTTCGTCCCCAAAGGGTCTGACTTATATCCTGCTCAGGGTCTGACTCTGTGCCCAGGCTGTCCTCATCGGTGGACATCCTCTTACTTCATTCAAACTCTGACTTTTTATTTCAAGCTACCCTCCTGCAAGAACCCTCTCCCCATCCCCCTCTCTGCGCCTGTCATTTCACTTGGGCTCTGTTCCCCTTTCTGCATTGAGTATTGATAGTCTTTTCTCTAAATAACATTGTATTAAAGCAGGGGTCCTCAAACTTTTTAAACAGGGGACAAGTTCACTGTCCCTCAGACGGTTGGAGGGCCAGACTATAGTTTAAAAAAGACTATGAACAAATTCCTATGCACACTGCACATATCTTATTTTGAAGTAAAAAAACAAAACAGCAAAAACACCCGCATGTGGCCTGCGGGCCGTAGTTTGAGGATGCCTGTATTAAAGTTTTGTAAAATTTCAAAAATTTGCAAGTGCTGGTTTGATAGTATGTTTATGTCCATTTTTATTCTAAACTAGGAATTGGCCAGGTAGTAAATATTTTTGGCTTTGAGAGTCAACAGGCAACATCGAGGCAATTATGTAGGTACTTATATAACAAGCCATTTTTAAATGTAAAAACCATACTTAGTTATGGGCCATGCAATATCAGATGACAGACCAGATTATTTAGAATATTTTTTAAAGATTATACTCTTATTATGATTTAAAGTTTAAAATGCCATTTATGCATTTATTCAATTTATCCATTATTCAACAAATATTGCTAGGACCAATGCTAGATGTTACAAGGATGTATCTTATAAGGCAGTGTTCATTAACCCATTTTACAGCCAAGATGCTGAGACTCTGGTCAAGTAACTTATAAAACTTACTTATCTAACAAGTAAAGTAAAAATATAACTTGCTGATTTTTATTCTCTTGGCTTGATAGTAGAATGCATTCATTAATTAGGGGGTTCACTTACATTTACCACAGTAGTGGATATTGACAATGCCTCAAGTATCTCGACTAATAGTTTGCTTCTACTTTATATATTTTTGCATATATTGTATTATTCATGGTCTGTAATTCATGTTTAAATATAGATGTGGGTTATGCTGACTTAACAAGGTCACATCTATTCATTTGGTTGGCGTTTTCTCTAGGTGTGGTTTGGAGAAGACCTGCCTCTAAGCCCACGGAGCCCTCTGACCCCCAGACACGGGCCAGGTTTGGCTGATGTTTGTCAGTATGATGAGTGGATAGCTGTGAGGCACAAAGCCACCCTCTTGCCCATGCAAGAAGATCTGTCAATCTGGTTATCTGGTTTGTTAGGTAAGGCTTGAAAAGACATTCAAAATTCTATTCTTGTATTTAGTAAACATTTATTGAGAACCTTATTCTTTGCTAAGGAGTGCTTGTTCTAGAGGCTGGGGATACTCCTGTGAATGAAATCTCACAAAGCTTTTATTCTAGTTGGGAGGATATTCTATTTCACCCTGACCCTTAGGGCTTGAATAGTAAGGAAGTTTGAGGCTGAACAGAAGAGGTCAGTAAGCTTTAAATAATCAACATTTTCACTGTTAATATTAAAATCCTTTTTTAATATGTAGGTATAATTTTGGGATCTATATTTTACTGATTTCCCCCTCCTCCCCCCCGCTTAATTCTGTATAAGGCATGGGATTCTGAATGGCATTCATACTGCAGTTAAAATGATTATTCATGACACCCAGGAGGAAACGTCAGGTTGGAGACTGTCTGGCATCATATTGCTTTACTCAGTTAAGCAATATGATAAGTGCCCTGAATTTTTCTGCAGAAAAATTCTTTTAATACAGAATTTCATGTAGCATTGCAAGGTTTTTGTGAAAAAAGATATATGAAGCTCATCTGTGACCTTCCCGAGATCATTAAAACAGAGCAAACACTCCAGATATCTAGTATCAGTTTGATTTAGAAAAATACTTTTTTTAAGTTTATTGTGTAATAAAGCTTCCAAAGAAGGTATTTTAGAGGTGAAAAGTTAGTATTCCCTGAGTCTTTGCTAGGTTACTGTCTTTAATTTTTAAGTTGCAACAAATTCCATCTTATTTATAGAGAATTTTTCTTGTGTAAGCAGTAGTAATGTGCAGTGAATCACAAGTTAACCTTAATAGTGAGTAATGAAACATACAGCACTTGGGTTTTTAAAAAAATGAAATAATAGAAAATAAAATAATTAACAATAAAATGAAATAAAAGACATGTCAAATAATTTTTTCCTGTACTACATCACATTTTTGTTTCAGTTGTCATTTTTTATTTTGACATTCTCTGCTGTACCTTCCAAGAGTGAATGATTATAGTCTGATCTAACATTTGTGTAGTATTTCAGCCATAATCTAATTACATTTAATTAACTTTTAACCATATTCTTTGAATTTATTGTTTCTAGAAGAATCTTAACATTGGATATATGTTCTTAGGTATTGAAGTTAAGGCAGAAAGATTACTGGAAGAGCTTGATAATGGAGTGCTGTTATGCCAACTGATTGATGTTCTTCAGAACATGGTGAAAGCCTGCAGCTCTGAAGAACCAGGGGTAAGGAGATATTGGACAGCAGTGGTCTTATACCTTGGTACATACTCATTTGTTTATGTACATTTCTCATGATCTCTACAGGGTTGTACATTTCCACCTCAACTATCTATAAGACCTTGGATAATTTACTTAATCTTTTTCAGAATCTAGAAAAATACTCTTACTTGTAAAGTGGAGGTATTAACATTTACCTCCACTTGTAGAATTTATTTGCAAGGATATGGCAATTAGTTTAGTGCCTAGTGCATAGTAAATATCCAGTAGCTAGCTCTTCTTGAGAACAATAATATAGGATTATTGTGAGAATTAAATGAGAAAAGAGCTTGTGGTGGTTTCTGATACACAGTTAGGAGCTATCATCATCATTATCACCTTTATATTCTTCATATATTGTCTTGGTGAGTAAATTCTATAAATATTGGTTGGTGAATAATCATTTTTTAGCCAGTTTTTCTCTGTTGACCCTCAAGTTATGATTTGAAGAGATAAGGTTTTCTCTCTTTTCATCAAGCATGGCACTTTCACAGGGGGTCTGGACACTCACACAGTGTTGGTGAAGTATAAAGTGGTGTCATTTTTGGGGGGACAGTGTGTGATGTATATCACATTGAAAATAGAGCCCATCCTAAAAAAGTTTACGGGATTAAGAAGTACAAATTGGTAGTTACAAAAGAGTCACGGGGAGTAAAGTACAGCATAGGGGATATAATCAATAATATTGTAATAACTGTATGGTGTGGGTACTGGAAATGTAGGGGGAATACTTTGTTAAGTATATGATTGTCTAACCACAATGCTGTACTCCTGAAACTAATATAAAATAATATTGAATGTAAAATGTAAGTGAAAAAAAATATATAGCACGTCCTGTGATACATAATTCTACTCTCAGGAATTTGTTCTATGGAAAAAATCACAAATTCACAAAAATGCAAGAAATTAGGAATAACCTAAATGCTCATCAATAGATAAGTTGTTAAAAATTAGTTATGGTACCTAAACACACTTGATTATTATCCATTCATTCATGAGAAATGACTCTTTTAACCTGTTCTTTTTTACCCTAAAAGATGCCTACAACCTATTGTTAAATGTGCATGAGCAATACACACAATCAGATTGCAGAGTAGTGTGTTTCTGTAACATTCTGTAGGTTTATTTAGATAAACCCCAGAAGGATTATCTAAATACTCTTGGTTCAGATACTCAAATAATTAGGGTTCTGTAAAACTTAGATCATCAATTTTCAAAGAACTTGAATTAAGAATGGTCTACTTCCTTATTTGATAGTCTCCTCAGGAAACTCAGAATCATATTTATGAATACTTGTGCCCGGAGATGACTTGCTAAAATGTGGGTGAGAGGATTTCAGTTGAGACTAACCATCTTTGTATTCAGCTGTATCGTTTGATTTTATTTCTTTATTTATGTTTTTGGCGATGATCATATATCCTGTATACATTAGAGAAACTAACAAGACTATTTTAATTCTGGAAAATAATAGCAACAGGAAGGATATATAAGGAACTGGTAATAGTGGTTATCTTTAGAGAGAGAGAGGAACTGAGGGGTAGGGTAGGAGAGAGACTTACGTTGTGTCTACTATGACTAATACATTTTTAAAAATCATATGCATGAATTGCTTATTCAAGTAAAAATTTAAACTGAAATAAAACTAAAAGTCTCTCAACCTCAGTAGGATTATCTAAATACTCTTGGTTCAGATACTCAAATAATTAGGGTTCTGTAAAACTTAGATCATCAATTTTCAAAGAACTTGAATTAAGAATGGGCTACTACTTCCTTATTTGATAGTCTTCTCAGGAAACTCAGAATTATATTTATGAATCTGCAAATAGGGAAGGAAGCAAACATGAGGGTGTCTATTAATCTTTAACAGGGCAGTAATTCTGTGTTTGTATTGAACTATGTATGGAGAGATTCTATGGAGATATACTTTGGAATTATTAGAGTGTCATTTTTAAAAGTTAATTTTTTTAAAATTGAAAAGATTCTTGTCATTTCAAAAAGAAAGAGGTTAGAAATGCTTCAATCCTACTGCTAATTTTAACCAGATTATTTCTGAACTATACTAAAAGAGAATAAGATAAAATAATTTTGAAGATACCTAATGTTGTATACTTCTTACTTGCATTCAATGCACTTAATATTTCTTTAGTGATTAGCATGGATAGCTAATGAAAATATCCATAATGCATTTTTGAAGTTATTCTTTTGTCTTTTCCAGAATTTTCCAATGAGAAAAGTGCCCTGTAAGAAAGATGCTGCCTCTGGATCGTTCTTTGCTAGAGACAATACTGCGAACTTTCTTCACTGGTGTAGACACATTGGGGTTGATGAGACATACCTCTTTGAATCTGAAGGTTTAGGTAAGTGTTGTTTTGTTTAATGTTTATTAGCATTTTTTAATACCTCATTTCTAATTTTTCTTTCCAAATAAGGACTCTAATGCCACATCTCATTTTCCTAGAAAAATGTATACTTTAAGTATATGTGAAATAATTAGAGAATCTGATTCTAAATTAAATATATTAAGCTTTTCATGTATAGTTAAAGATCTTATATATATAGAATACCCTAGAAATATTTTACTTCCTGAATGATTTGGCTACAGGAAGTTTCTGGAAGAATGCTTTACTAATTAATGTTTTCATCAAGAATTACTCTACCAGGCCTAAATTACTAGTAATTCCTCTTTAACTAGATAATTATAGAAATAACAGAAGACTAAGGGATGCATATTCATGGTTTTAGATTTACCTTGTGAACAGCAGCTGCCAACTTGATTATCTAAATGGATTAATGTTTTTGACAATTCATTTGTAAAAGTCACGTTCTACTGAATAATTATTGACATACTCTGTGCAGTGACTAAAGTGAAAGCTAACTAAGTTTTAGTCTGTATATTTCCTCAAAGCATTTATATATGTATATACATATTTATCGATCTCTCTATATATGTGTATACACAGACACACAGAATTTATGTTTTGATAGGAGCAAAGCATTCCAAGGGCGGGGTAGTCTGCCCTGGTGGAGAGAAGTATTTTATCACTGACAGTGTTTAGAATTACTGGTTCAAGGTGATAATAAAAACCAAACTGACTTTTAGTTGGTTTTATTATTGTTTTAAAATTCTTGACTGATGTTGCATACCCTTGCTGCCTGCACGCAGGGTGGGCTGCTCCCACTGCTACGCATTTACTATGCCTCTGGATGCTACTGTGCACTAGAGAATAAAAAACAATGTGGATTTGGTTGATGTTTTACCCCCAATTTGCACCCTGCTTTCATCCGGGTGTGCTGATCATTATTGACAATGTGGTTGATTTAATGGCATATACAGCCTCTATCGATCAGAGGGGAGAGGAAGTGCTTTCAATTCTCCAGTTTATTACTTCTGAAAGGATATAAGATTGTATATTTCTCATTCCCAGTAGAAGGCATCTTCACACTGTCCTTACAGTCAGTATAAAACTAAATGAAGCACTGCCAATAACATTAATTCATTCCTAGGCGTTGAGCTAAAGAACTAATGTTTTCACTTTCTAAAGGTCTCAGAGATGAGCAGCTTCATTTTTTACGTTTTGCTAGGAACTCAAAGCAATTAAATAAATAAATACACTATTTAAAGGTAAATCTGAGTGTTCAGAGAAACAAGTTGAATACATTTTTCAGGATAAAATCCTTTGGGTATGAATTTTAAAGTCAAACATAGGGCTTTTTATTGCTTTCTGTTTGGGGTATATAATAGATGTTATTTATAAATCAGAGAACAATGTCATTTCCTTTCAGGGAGTCAGTATAAGTATATGCAATTTATCACATAACTATTATTAGAGTTTAGGGGTTTGCTAGAGCTTTTAACTCTAAGAACAGGAAAAGAAAGTTAGGTGATCTATAACTACCATATTGGTGCATTTAGTACAAGTTCTAATAATCAGGGTTTTTTTGTTTGCTTAATTGTTTTTTAAGGATCTTTTTTTGAACTCTTAGGCTTAGCATTTAGGTTCCTTTTTAATTTAAAAAATTTCTAATTGTGGTAAAATATACAGAACAAAATGTACGATCATAACCATTTTAAGTGTGTGAAGCTTCTTTTTTATAGCATTAAAAAATTAAGATATACTTCATATAACAAAATTCATCACTTCAGAGTGTACCCTTGAGTGGTTTTTAATATGTTCACTATATCATGCAACCATCACCACTAATTAATTCCAGAACATTTCCATCACTCAAAAGAAAAGCCATACCCAGCAGTTAGGCCCAATTATTTACTCCCTGCCTTCATCCTGTGGCTATCACCAATCTATTTTTTTTCTCTCTATGGATTTATATATTCTAGATATTTCAAATACATGGAATCAATCATACAATATGTGGCCTTTTGTGTCAGGCTTCTTTAATTAGCATAATGGTTTATTTATGTTGTAGCATGTAACAGTACTTCATATCTGTTTATAGCAGAATGATATTCCATTGTATGGATAGACCACATTTTAAAAATTCATTATCAGCTTCTACTTTTTGATTATTATGAATAATGTTGCTATGAACATTTGTGTACAAGTTTTTGGGTAAACATTTGTTTTAAATTCTCTCAGGCACATACCTAGGAGTGGAATAGTTGGGTTATATGGTAACTATGTTTATCTTTTTGAGGAACTACCAGAGTGGGCATACCATTTTATATTCCCACTAGCAATGCATAGTGGTCCCAATTTCTTAATCTTTTCATCAATACTTGTTATTATTCTTTCTTCCTCCTCCTCCCCTCTCCTCTTCTTTTTCATATTATTATATTACCATCCTATCCTGGTGGGTGTGAAGTGGTATCTCATTGTGTTTTTGATTTACATTTCCCTAATGGCTAAAGATATGTTTTATCTTTTGATAAGCTTATTGGCCATTTGTATATCTTCTTTGGAGAAATATACTATTCACATATTTGGCTCGATTCCAAGGGTCATTTTGTTTTGTTTTGTTGACTTGTAAGAGATTTTTATATAATTTGGGTTGTCTTTTCCTTTCTTGGTAGTGTCCTTTGATGCATAACTTTTCAATTTTGATGTTCAGTTTGTCTTTTCTTTGATTGCTTGTGCTTTTGGTGCTATAATCTGAAAAACCATTGCCTAATCATCCAGGGTCCCACAGATTTTTACCTAGGTTTTCTTCTAAGAGTTTTATAGTTTTAGATTTTACATTTAGGTCTTTGATCCATTTGTAGTTTATATATATATATATATATATATATATATATATATATATATATATATATATGGTGGGAAGTAGGGGTCTAAATTCATTCTTTTGCTTGTAGATATCCAGCTTTCCTAGCACCATTTATTGCAAAAACTGTTTGTATTTAGTTGTCTTGGCACCCTTGTTGAAAATCAATTGAACATAAACATATAGGTTTATTTCTGCATGCTCAATTCCATTTCATTGGTCTATATGTCTGTTTTTATACCAGTAACATACTGTCTTGATTTAGTATAGCTTTGTAGTAAGTTTTGAAATTAATTAAGTGTGAGTCTTACAACTTTGTTCTTTTTCAAGATTGTTTTGGCTATTCCATGTTTCTTGCAGTTCCATAGGAATTTTATCATCAGCTTATCCACTTCTGAAAGAAAAGGCTGTTGGAATTGATAGGGATTGCATTGAATCTATAAGCTAGTTTGGAGGATACTGCCATCTTAATAATATTATGTCTTCCAATCCAAGAACACAGATGTCTTTCCATTTTATTTATATCTTCTTTAATTTCTTTCAACAATGTTTTGTAGTTTTCAGTGTACAAGTCTTACACTTCTTTGGTTAAATTTATTGGTAAGTACTTTATTCTTTTTAAAAATATATATATATTATTGTTTTTTTACAGAGAGGAAGGGAGAGGGATAGAGAGTTAGAAACATCAATGATGAGAGAGAAACATCAATCAGCTGCCTCCTACACACCCCCTACTGGGGATGTGCCTGCAACCAAGGTACATGCCCTTGACAGGAATCGAACCTGGGACCTTTCAGTCCGCAGGCCAATGCTCTATCCACTGAGCCAAACCGGTTTTGGCAGTACTTTATTGTTAAAGCTGTTGTAAATGGAACTGTTTTTTTTTTTTAATTGTGCTTTCAGATTATTTTTTGTTATGTTTACACTGCAGTGATTTTTGTATATTGATCTTGTAACCTGTAACTTTGCTGAACTTTCTTGTTAGCTCTAATAGTTTATTTTTTGTAGATTATTTAGGGTTTTCTATACTAAGAACCATGCAATCAGTGTATAGAGATTTTTCCTTCTTTTTTAATCTGGATGCCTTTTATTTATTTTTCTTATCTAAATTCACTGGCTAGAACCTCCAGTAAAATGTTGAGTACAATGTTGAATAGAAATGGTGAGAGTGGGCAGTCTTATCTTTTCCCTGTCTTAGGAGAAGACTTTCAGTCTTCCACCATTCAGAATGATATTAGCTGTGGGTTTTTTATATGTGTCCATTTTCATATTCATAAAGTTCCCATCTATTCCTAGTTTGTTGAATCTTTTACTATGAAAGGATCTTTAATTTTTTTAAATGCCTTTTCTGTATCTGCTGAGATAATTGTGTGTTTCTTTTCCTTTATTGTATTAATGTGGTTATTGTATTGATTGATTTTCATGTTGAACCAATCTTGCATTCTGGGCTTAATCCTATTTGCTTCTAGATTCAGTTTGCATTAAGGATTTTTATATCTATATTCATAAAGGATGTTGGTCCTTTTTTTTTTAAGTTAGTCAAAGGAAGGTTTGTTTGTTTTGCTTTGTTTTGTTTTATTCTTTATTGTTTAAAGTATTACATAAGTCTCCTTTTCCCCAGCCGCCTCTACCCCCCAGCACGTGCCCTCACGCCCCCCCCCCCCCCCCCCCACTGTCTGTGTCCGTTTGTTATACTCATAGGCATACATAAAGTCCTTTGGTTGATCTCTTACCCGCTCACCTCCAGCCTTCCCTCATAGGTTAGATGCTTCTATGACTCTGGTTCTATTTTTGTTCATCATTTTATGTTGTTCATTATATTCCACAAATGAGTGAGATCATGTGATATTTATCTTTCTCTGACTAGCTTATTTCGCTTAGCATAATGCTCTCCAGGTCCATCCATGATACGAATTCCTTCTTTTTTCACCGAAGTTTTATAATCCACTCATCTGCTGATGGGCACTTAGGCATTTCCAAATCTTAGCTATTGTAAATTGTGCTGCTGTGAACATATGGGTGCATATATCCTTTCTGATTGGTGTTTCTGTTTTCTTGGGATATATTCCTAGAAGTGGGATTACTGGGTCCCATGGAAGTTGCATTTTTAATTTTTTGAGGAAACGCCATACTGTTTTCCACAGTGGCTGCACCAGTCTGCATTCCCACCAGCAGTGCACAAGGGTTCCTTTTTCTCCGCATCCTCTCCTCGCCAGCACTTGTTTGTTGATTTGTTGGTGATAGCCATTCTGACAGGTGTGAGATGGTACCTCATTGTTGTTTTGATTTGCATCTCTCAGATGATTAGTGACTTTGAGCATGTTTTCGTAATGTCTCTTGGCCTTCTGTATGTACTCTTTTGAAAAGTGTCTACTAGTATTTAGGTCCTTTGCCCATTTTTTGGTTGGATTGTTTATCTTCCTTTTGTTAAGTTGTATGAGTTCCCTATAAATTTTGGAAATTAAACCCTTATTGGAGATAACATTGGCAAATATGTTCTCCCACACAGTGGGCTTTTTTGTTGTTTTGTTGATGGTTTCTTTTGCTGTGCAAAATGTTTTTATTTTAATGTAGTCCTATTTATTTATTTTCTTAGTTTCCATTGCCCTAGGAGCTGTATCGTTAAATATATTGCTACTGACAAATGTCTGCTATTTTGCTGCCTATGGCGTCTTCTAAGATTTTTATGGTTTCCCGTCTCATGTTTAAGTCCTTTATCCATTTTGAGTTTATTTTTGTGTATGGTGTAAATTGGTGGTCTAGTTTTATTTATTTATTTTTTGCATGTATCTGTCCAATTTTCCCAACACCATTTATTGAAGAGACTGTCTTGACTCCATTGTATGCTCTTGCCACCTTTGTCAAATATTAAATGAGCATAATGGCTTGGGTTGATTTCTGGGTTTTCTGTTCTGTTCCATTGGTCTATATGTCTGTTCTTGTGCCAGTACCAGGCAGTTTTGAGAACAGTGGCTTTGTAGTATAGCTTGATATCTGGTATTGTCATCCCTCCAACTTTGTTCTTCTTTCTCAAGGTTGCTGCAGCTATTCAGGGTCTTTTTTTTATTCCAAATGAATTTTTGGAGCGTTTATTCTAGGTCTTTAAAACATGCCATTGATATTTTAATGGGGATTGCATTGAATCTATAGATTGCTTGATGGACATTTTAATGATGTTGATTCTACCAATCCATGAACATGATATATTCTTCCATTTGTTTTTGTCTTTTTTCAGTGTTCTATAATTTTCTGAGTACAAGTCCTTTACCTCCTTGGTTAAATTTATTCCTAGGTATCTTAATATTTTTGTTGCAATGGTAAATGAGATTTTTTTTTTTTTTTTTTTTTTAGTTTCTCTTTCTGTGAGTTCATTATTGGTGTATAAAAAAGCCATAGATTTCTGGGTGTTAATTTTGTGTTCTGCTACATTGCCGAATTCATTTATTAATTCTAGTAGTTCTTTTATGGAGTCTTTAGGGTTTTCTATGTACAATATCATGTCATCTACGAATAATGACAATTTTACTTCTTCTCCAGTTTGGATGCCTTTTATTTCTTCTTCTTGTCTGATCTCTATGGCTAGCACTTCCAGTACTGTGTCCAACAGGAGTGGTGAAATTGGGCATCCCTGTCTTGTTTCTGTTCTTAGGGGAAATAATTTTAGTTTTTGCCCATTGAGTATGAAGTTGGCTGTAGGTTTGTCATAGAAGGCTTTTATTATGTTGAGGTGTGATACCTCTATTCCCACTTTGCTGAGAGTTTTGTTTTTTTATCAGGAAAGGGTGTTGGATTTTGTCAAATGCCTTAGGATGTTGGTCTTTACTTTTCTTGTGATGTCTTTTTTTGACTTTGGTGTCAAGTAATATTGGCCTCATAGAATGAGTTAGGAAGTGCTTCCTCCTCCTCTATTTTTTGGAAGAGTTTAAGAAGTCTATTACCACATAGCCTTACGCTAAAGATAGTTTAGAATAAAATTGAGGTGATGTATCTCTTCAAATATATCTCCTGTTGAGAGGTCTGAATTATAAATAACTTAATGTTACTTAAGCCCTTAGTTGTTTTAGAATTAAAATGCTATACAAATAAGGGTGCATGGCAAGTTTTCATCCTCTTCTTGTCAACCATTTTTTAAAAAAACACACGAATGGAAGATGATAATATGTGGAGATAACAAAAATGTCTTTTTAAAGTCTCCAAACAAGTAATGTCTTCATTATTCTTTTATTTTACTTCTTCCATGCCAGAAATATATTTCTTTACTTAATTTTGTTTCTTAAAATATGTTTGATTGTTTTTTCACAGTTTTGCACAAAGATCCAAGACAGGTGTATCTTTGTCTTCTTGAAATTGGTCGAATTGTGTCAAGGTATGTATCCCACAATATTTCAGGATTTCAGTGTCCTAAGTATTTTTAAGCTACTTTATTTTAGATAACACATGATTTTCTATAAATAAAAGAATAATTTTTATTGGAATAAAGTGACTTTTTTCTACTTTTTTCTTTCTGTTTTCTTTATTCTGTTTGTGTGAACTATATCATGTGTCAACATCTGCTTGCTCATATAACTTGCCTTCATTTAATGTAAAACTGTAAAAGTGGTTCCTTAAAATGTTTATATTAAGAATAAAGTAAGAGCATGTGGTCTTGTAGCAGTTCAAGGGGAGGCAAGTCCTCTGGACATAACGAGGAGCTGATAGAAGGCTGAGCCTTGCGTCCTCCCCACCTACCTCAGCCCCATCTTTACTCATAGGCTGATTTTTAAGGTGCCTTTCAAAACCTTTGGTTGAATATTGAGAGCATCCAGTAATCCAAATATATGCTCTGGTGTGAAGTTTATCATTTGAATTCTGGCAATCTGTGGGACATTAAAAAGCATTTGCAAATATGCCAGTAAAATAATCAGTGGAAGAGACTCATACAGACTTCATTTAAAAATAAAATAAGCCCAATTGTGATATGCAAGGAAGTGCTTGGGAAAGACTGCTGGAATGAGGAAATCTCCTAATTGTTTTTCAGGTATGGGGTTGAGCCACCAGTGTTAGTAAAACTTGAGAAGGAAATTGAGTTAGAAGAGACCTTACTTAATACTTCTGGGCATGACGATTCCATCAGCATCCCCAAATCGTGCTGTCAGCATGAGGAGCTGCATGAAGCTGTAAGTAGCTGCCACACTTGCGACCATGATGTATTAGTCTTCGAGTGTGCCACAGGTGATGCTATGTTTAAAAGAATGTTTCTTACTTAGAATATACACTAGTACTAATTTCCACTCCTGGTGAGTTCAAGGCACTATATGATAAGGTGACTTTGTGTAGCTTGTGAAGGTGAGGAATGGTTTTGGGGCAAAAAAGCTAGAATCCATCATGAAGGGTACTATGGGCCATAAGAATTCATTGATTTTTTTTTTTAACATAGTAGTGTTATCATCTGATTTGTAAATGATAAGGATTACTCTCATGGCCATGCAGAAGTTACGTTGGTTTATTGTAATAATCCAGGCATGGGATGATGAGAACCTGAACTCAAGCAGTAGTAGTGGAAATAAGGCAAAAGGAGCACAGGTATTTTTCTACTTAGAAGGTAGGATTGGCAGGAATTCTAATTCTGACAAGGAGTGAGAAATCTGGGCTGACTGCTAAGGTGTCTAAGTAAAGGGTACACTGGTACCGTATTTTCCGGCGTATAAGACGACTGGGCGTATAAGATTTTCCTGGGTTAAAAAGTCATCTTATACGCCAGAAAATACGGTAGTCCAATATATCTAATCCATTATATCTAATCCCATCAATATAGTCCAATATACCGTATTTTCCAGCGTATAAAACGACTTTTTAACCCTGGAAAATCTTATATGCCCAGTCGTCTTATATGCTGGAAAGTATGGTACTTGGAGAGTACAGGTGGCAGAAAGTTGTGGGAGCCGATTGATGGGGATTTTCTGGACGCTCCCTGTGACAGAATATATGTTAGATGGCGAGTCTCAACTGGAAAGTCTTCTTAACTTCAGCTGTTTACCATTACGTAGAAGTTAATAGAATTGCACTTGGTCAGGCTGTGCATTCCGCAGTGACTACAGTATGACAAGGAATGGAGGTGAGCTGAGTATCAAACATTGTTTCTGCTTCGGCTGTTGCTTCGGCTGTTGCTTAGATTTTGTGGTCTTTTTTGGATGTAGTATTTTATGAAAGTGCTTAATTTACAAAATTTTAAAGAAATAAGTCATTAATAAACATTTGGAAAGTGTTGTTTAATGTAATAACAGGCTATAGTATTTTTATATTTATTCTAGTTATTACCGTTTTATAGATACTTGCTGTAATTAAAAATTTTATAAGCTTCTTGAGGGGTAGAAGTAGGGTTTTCTCCCGACTCTCATCTCCTTAGCAGATTATTGAAACAAAGTGAGCACTTGCAGAAAATGCCCCTTGCATTGCATTTTTAAAAATCTTGGATGAATAGATATGTCTCTGCCTATTTTTATTTTATTTTAAAAAAAATATTTTATTGATTTTTTACAGAGAGGAAGGGAGAGGGATAGAGAGCTAGAAACATCGATGAGAGAGAAACATCGACCAGCTGCCTCCTGCACACCCCCTACCGGGGATGTGCCCGCAACCAAGGCACATGCCCTTGACTGGAATCGAACCTGGGACCCTTCAGTCCGCAGACCGTCGCTCTATTCACTGAGCCAAATCAGTTTCGGCATCTCTGCCTATTTTAAAAGTAACTTTGGAATAGATCTAGATATTCCCTCATATTAAGTTAGTACAGTGTTAGGGACAAATGAGAGCTTTTACATAAGCTTCATCTGACTGGCCTATCTTTGATTTGACACAGATACATTAGTCCAGGGCTTACAAGAATTCAAACTTAATGAACTAATGTGGCTTAGTGAAAGTGCTTTGAATGGACTCTACTCTGTACACGCTCACAGGCGTTCTCCCGTGGTCAGTGAAGCAGCACAAGCCCGGCACTGGGGAGAGAAAGAGAGACTCGGACCTGCAGCGCTGCTAGTTTTTAATGGGTCAGCTAATGTCTAATCTCAATATTTGTCAACAAGTGAAGGAGAAGAGATAGTTAAAAGTTGAATTGTCTTTAAACTTCTATCTTTGAGTTTGGCTTTCTCAGCTATCAAATAACTTTGCATTTTAGTGTTGAACAAAATACTTTTTGTCACAAGCACTGATTGTTACTTATTTTTAATCTTAGGTTACACACATTGCTGAAGATCCCCCTTGCAGTTGTTCTCATCGGTTTTCTATTGAATACTTATCTGAAGGACGGTACCGACTAGGAGATAAAATACTCTTTATAAGAGTAAGTCCACCATTTACATCCTATTTACACACAGATCTTGTTTTTAAATTGGATCTATTGCTTTACCAATCTTTTGTTTCGCTTTTACTTTTCAAAAAAATTGGTGTTATTAATGAAAGAATTTCACTGCACAAAAAAATATGGAACTCTTGCTCTCATGAATATACTAGAGGCCCAGTGCATGATTAAATCATGCACGTGTAGGGTCCCCTACACGCTTTCGCTTTCAATCAGGGGGAGCTGGGTGCCTGTCCGCTGGTGCACCAGGCCTTTCAGAAGCCTCTGCCACGCCGGAGGCTTCTGAAAGGCCTGGTGCCTAAGCGGACAGGCACCCAGCTCCCACGCTTTTGATGGTCCGCGGCGGGACGTGAGCTCGCTGCCCCAGAGGCCCCTTCTGTGCCGCAGCACAGCCATGGCGCAGACGCTGAGCTCGCGCCGCCACTGGCGAAGCGAGCTCAGCGTCCCGCCAGCCCAATCAGCCACCCTGGCCATTTCGAGTCCCGCCCCCCCGCGCCTCCTGGCCAGTCGTGGTCATAGCGAAGGTACGGTCAATTTGCATATTTGTCTATTATTAGGTAGGATAACGAATTTAGGTTAACACCTTTAACACAACAAACTGCTAACTGCAGGAAACATTGAATATAATTGGGGGAGGAAATGTTTGTATATCTCAGGTAACTTATTCCATTTTTCAGATTTTCTAAAAAGGAATCATTTTTCATCATCATTAAAAACCAACACATTTAATCTGATTAAATGTCAGTAATAAGAAAAGAAAATAGAAACATTGCCGTTTATAGTAATATACACATTGTGTGTTAAGTATAAAATCTTTTTACATCGACACAGCATCAGTATATATACCAATATGCTGATATATACGTTCATTTCCTTCCTTTGTCCCATCTGCAGTCTGCAACTGATCATCTCCTTTGCTGAGGAGATTGAAGTTTCACTGTTCAGCATTCTGTCTACTTTGGATAAAAGAGCTGTTTTATTCGTTAGGAATAGAATATAAAAATATTTAAAAATAATTTTGACATCCATATTTTCTTTTATTTTATATATTATCGTTACCTCCCCATAACCCCAACATGCAGAAACACCTACGTGTACTTTCTTTTAGTTTGCTTTCTCTTTCAAAGCAGTATGACGCAGTGATAGTGCACAGAGCGTGGGGTTTAGAGGTGAAACTTTTAGGGCAATCTCATACAGTTGTGCAGATTTTCCTGCTTAATGGATGGGGGTCAGGGGGCTGAAATCCAGCTTGTTCTGCGTTAGCAGACTCAGGATGTATCTTATCCGCACAAAAGCACCATTTGGGTTGGGGAAGCCTGGTGTATTTGAGGCCAGGCCAAGCTGTGTGATTTGGGACAATTTTCTTAATCTCTCAGAGCCGTAATTTTCTCATCTGTGAAGAACTAGTAATAAATTATATCAAAGTTTTTGAAAATTTAAATTGATATAATACATATGAAGTAATTTATTAAATTGTAAAGTACACATTTTAGTGATTGTTATCTTTCATAATAATTGCTTTTTTATGAGGCTTTTTTTCCTGTAAATTCCCATTTCTCTTTTCTCTTCTCTTTTATTCCTTCAATATTCTATTCTTTGTTGAACAAGATTGCCCTTGCAACTTTATTTATTAGTAATTTGGATTGTTTAGGATGCAAGTTGTGTGTAAATATCTTTTTACAAATTGGAGGATACTCTTTGTCAATTACATGATTCCATATGGATTAAATTTATTCCTTCAATACAAAGAAGGGACTGTCAATTTACAGTAAAGCTATTGGCAAATACTCTGAATTTCATAGATCACAGACATCACAAATTGTGACTACTAACTAGTGAATTGTAACTGTGAACCTTGCAGTTTCACAACTTTGTTTTTTACTTTCTTTTGGGGGAAAGATGCTTCATGGAAAACATGTCATGGTCCGTGTTGGTGGAGGCTGGGATACTCTTCAAGGATTTTTGCTTAAATATGACCCCTGTCGAATATTACAGTTTGCTACACTAGAACAAAAAATTCTAGCTTTTCAAAAAGGCGTTTCTAGTGAAAGTGTGCCCGATTCACCTGCCAGAACACCGCAGCCTCCTGAAATGAATCCGATGTCAGCAGTGAGCATGATTCAGAAAGAAAAATCAAAACCGGGCACGCCCGTTGGTTTTCCAAGGAGCAAAGAAAAGCTGCCAGCTCCTTCCCTAAAAGGAGGTCACCCGGGCTCCGTGTCAGTCCGTTCAAAAACGCCACAGCCCCCAGCAGCATCTTCTCATCTCAAACTCACATCTTCAAAAGGCACAGCAAGGAAGCCACAGGCTCCTTCCCACAGCGCAGCGTCTTCACTTGCTTCTTTAGCTTTAGGAGGTAAAAGCTCTTCTTCCCCAGCCTCACCAAGAACTGCACCTTGTGGCTCTGAGCCGTTGAGAAAATGTATCTCATCACCCAACGCTCCGAAGGCCAAGTTGACTCCAGCCCAGAAATCAAGAGATGTGCCCAAGTCTACACTTTTGCCAAATAAGTGTTCAGGGAAAACGGAACTAAAGCATTTGAAACACAATCATATATCCTCCAGGGATAATGCAGAATATCACTCAGCTGCACATTTGAATTCATCATCAAAGTGTCCGAAGCTACCTAAACCTTCTCCTTCTGTCCAGTCGCCTGCGGAAATGACGAAACCCAGTTCCAAAACCGTAACCCCGGGTCTAGGGACACGGTCTCAGCCTTCAGATGGAGCCCCACAAGCAGGGGCCGTGCCAGCACAGAAACTTAAGTCGGCCTTGAACTTACACCAGCCACTTTCTGTATCCTCAGTCGCTCCTGCAAAAGCACAGGAATCGAAAGATAAGAAGATGGTTTCAGTTGCCAAAAAGCAGCCTCAGAATATAAGTACATCCCTGAAGACAGGCCCCGGCTCCTCCAAGTCCCCCGGGCGCACCCCGCTCTCCGTCGTGAGTCTGCCCCAGTCTTCTGCCAAAGCACACACCGTGTCCAAGGCAGCACAGACTGCCTCCAGGAGCCCGCACTCAGCCAGGGGGCCTCCCAGAGGTGGCAAAGCCCCGGCTTCCACCAGGAAGCCACCCTCATCCGTTAAGGAAGCAGGGAGTGGGGATAAAAAGCCTACTGCAAAGAAAAAGGAAGATGACGATCACTATTTTGTTATGACTGGAAGTAAGAAACCTAGGAAATAAATACAAATGTGTCATTTTAAAAAAACAGAAAAAGAAGAGAGTGAATGTGTTAGCTTCACAAGTTAAAAAGTTCTGTTTGTGTTTGTCCAAATGGGTTCAGACATTAAGTACAGTAGTGTGGGGGTGCAGGTTGGGATGGAGCTAGGGGTGGTGAGGAGAGGGCTCATCAGAATTCCAGATCTGAGGTCTCCAGATCTTGAGGCAGGCAGCTGTAAAATTACCACAAGGTTCTTATGAATAATAACATTTATCTGATTTTTAGTACATAGAATCTTTGTTAATGTCTGCCCTTTAAGGGGACTGTAAAGTCAAATAACACTACTAGAGCTATAACTACGGTTGCTATATTTTTAAATATTAAGTATAGGTTTATATTTTTATACAGAGGTTGCATACCTGCTAATAGCAATGGTGGTGCTTTTAATATTAGCTGCTGCATTTTAGTAAAATAGCAACAGTTTGGCACTTGTCTTTCAAAAGGCACCTAACTTTATTTTCTGATCAGGATTGTCTGATCAAACAGCACTAAATACCAATGGCTGCCGCTCATTAGGTTGGTGTTATTCTGGGTTTGGTAAATGCTTACTACTTTTTTTTTTTTAAGCTTCCCAAATCAGAGGGAACTGATTTTTAAAAAATATATATATTTTTATTGATTTCAGAGAGGAAGGGAGAGGGAGAGACAGATAAAAACAACAATGATGAGAGAGAATCATTGATCAGCTGCCTCCTGCATGCCTCCCACCTGGGATTGAGCCTGTAACCCAGGCATGTGCCCTGACCGGCTATTAAACCCATGACCTCCTGGTGCATAGGTTGACGTTCAACCACTAAGCCACTCTTGCCCCGTGGGAACTATTTTTTAACCGACTTATTAACATTGGTAATATTTTGTTACCAATATTTTTGGTTTAAAAAAAGAAACAAGTTAAGATATTGAAAGGTCAACAGAAATTTAGTAAAATCTACATTTTTAATATTATTTATAATAATTTATGCATTTCATTTTAGATGGATGTTGTGCAGTGGGAAAGGGGAAACTGATTTAGTAGCTTTTAGCATATTGAAAATATTTTCAATAATGTAATTTCCTACCAGTGCAGATATGAATTTTTACATTAATATAATTTAACATCAGAATTACATTTTAACAGGCTTAAAGTTAAGGCAATAAAGAAGCTTAGAATGGTGCTGCATAAAAATTCTTTCATGTGGTTATTTTTCTTTAGAAGGCACAATGCTAGTTTTAATTAGATTCTTCCACTATGTTAATTTTCTTTTATAAATCATGCTGCCTTCAGTTTTGCAATGACAAGTAACAGTTTATATGCAACATTTTCTGCTCTGTAGTCAGATTCTCCAAGAAACATTATGTATTACCGCATAGACTCCCATCAATCTAAGGTGATGTTGTAAATTGTTTTTTAAGAGATTGTGAATATTTAAAATATTAATGTACTTTCAGAAGTTTTAGGGTATTTTTAATAACTATAGTATTATCAGTTATCACAGGTTATTATATTCAATATTGAGGTTTGTGTTTCTCTATTTTAAACTGTAATGTGTTTTCTAAGGAAAAATAATGGTTTACACAAATGTGCAATCAGAGAATAAGCATCTTAAGCTGACTACTAATGCTGTGTAGATTATATAGTAAGAAAACTTTGTATAAAACTAAGTGACCTTTTGTCTGAGGCATACAGTTAAAGTAAAAAATATATGCAAGCTAGTTTGGGGATAATTAATGCTTTTCTTCATAAAAGAGAGTCACCAAATATTTGGCTTAGTTCTGCTGTTGATCTGGGCATTGAGAGAGATAACATGTACATCTTTGGAAAGTGAAGTCAGTGTTCAAGAAATGCTAGAAGCTTCCATTTTTAATGATCAGTAATATTTAATGCATCTTTCAAAGAGGAAGAATTTTACCTTTCAAAGAAGAAGAAGGAGTTTATTTCCTTGTAAGAGGAAACAATACTTCTGTATAAATAACTTCTAGAATTTTAAAAAAAGTAAATGATATTACAGCCAAGCTCTGAATCTAAGTAAATTTTACAATATGTGAACTTTTGTGTGGAGAGTCTTCAGACACCTCGCACAAATTCCAAGAATTATGTGTTGCTTTTTTTTTTTTTAAATTGGAAATTCATTTGTAAATAGCCCTATTTTTCATTAGTAGGGAATTTCTCCATTTTTAGTCATGTTGAATGAATTTTATCCTAAAATAAAGGTGTTTTGAAATAAACAGTGCCTGAAAGATACTTTCTTCAAATTTATTTTCAAATGCTGTTAAAGAAGGGCTAGTGTCTCTAATCATTTTCACAATTAAAAAAATATATTGTTGAAGTTGGAAAGAAGTTTTTATTTCTTTTTAATAATCGTGCAAGATTGTAAAAACAATTTTGTGTTTAATATTTAATAAGTTAATATTAAGCTTAAATTACTGAAGTAACTAGAAGAAGAAATAATGTGTACTTTCAAAAAAGAATGGAATAAAGTTTTTTTGCCATGTTAACATGACTAATATATCCAATTAATCTTCAGAGGAACATGAAATTCTGATTGTTTTTACATTGTTTGGGCTTACACTTGGTGTTTAAGGCTTATATCTTCAAAATGCCTTGATAAATTAGATTTCCTCTAACTTTCCTCCCACAGTGAGTTTACAGTTCTTAATAGATGAGGGAGATTTTCTGAGAAAAGAAAATTACTGTTCCTTCTGCAATCTATTTATCTCTGATTTTTAAGTCTGTTACTTCTTTAAAAGGCTTCCATAGTAGGCTGTTATGATGTTCTGATATATTCTTACATCTTGGTTCACATACTGACTCTATTTGAATACAAATTTGTGTAATTCTTTCCTTGTGCCAGCAGTTTTTGTATCAGATTTATATTTTCTCAAGTATTAAAATGTAAGCGTATATACCAAATTCTCAGTGTGTTTTCTTTGTGTGTTCTGATCACTTGGTTCATGTGAGAAATTGCATATATGAAGCATTCATAAATTTGAGAATAGTTTTAGTTTTATTGCTATTTAAAATGCCTTCCTTATACTTGTGGAACTATTTTACTGCACCAGGATGTTAAAAGGTTTCGCCATTAAGTAACAGTGTTTAATCCCCAAGTTGCTGTATTTGTTAAAAGTTTGTCTCAGTATGGCTAGACTCATATTTATTAATCTCTGAGATAATTGAACTAATTTGTCAGTTTTTAAAGCAGAATTCTATAGATGACACAAGTATTGTATTCACAGAAAGCTACTGATAGTAGGAATTTTCAATTTCTATAAGTCTGTTTTAATGAAAGTTCAATACAGTGAGAATAGTTTTGAAATACTATGTTTTTCCTATATTCATGACCAAAGCAATTATAAAAAGCAGTCAATTCACTACGTACTGCTTGTGAAGTTTCAAAAAACAGAAAAAAAAGAAAAACAGTACTTAGACAAAATATTTATTAAAATTTCCTAACCATTTGTGAATGTAAAAGTTTTAAACTTATTTTATGAAATTTTGGGTAATAGGAAAATATTTACAAAGTATTTTACAGTAATTCTAAAAATGTAGACATATTTTATTAAATTTAAGCTGTTTTCCTATAGATATACTATTCTTGTAGAAAAGCACAATAAGACTTGATCTTGAAGAAATAATACACACAAAGAATCAGCTATAAGTGTCTTAATCATAGCATGTCATTAATATTGATATGACCACAAGATAGAAGACCATGCAGCCATTAAAAATTATGTAGACATTGATTTACTTTGAAACAATCATTTATGGTGATGAAGGGGTTTGTTTTGAGAAACTGTAGTGATAAAGTACACCAGTGATGGCGAACCTAAGACACGCGTGTCAGCACTGACACGCGTAGCCATTTCTGATGACACGTGGCCGCATGCCGAGGATGAAACATTTGCTGCTCCTGAGGATGAAACATTTGCGACTAGAGTCTTGGAGTTAGTTTTTTCCTCAAAGTGACACACTACCCAAGTTATGCTCAGTTTTTTGGCGAAGTTTGACACACCAAGCTCAAAAGGTTGCCCATCACTGATCTACACTAATAAAAGAGAAACATGCAAATTAACCATCATTCCGCTATGCCCACCAGCCAATCAGGAGGGGATATGCAAATTAGGAGAAAGATGGCAACTGCCCAGCTGCTCCAGGCAAGGAGTGGTCGGTTGGGGCAGGACGCCTGCTATGAGAGGGAGGGCGGCAGGGGTGCGAAGTGATCTATAGGAGCGGCACTCTGGCCACAGTGAATAGACGAAGACTGCAGACTCTGGAGTCTGCAGCGAAGACGAAGACGGCAGACTCTGGCCTGAATCTGCAGCAAAGATGAAGGCGGCAGACTCTGGCCGGAGCCTGCAGCAAAGACGAAGAAGGCAGACTCTGGCCAGAGCGAAGGCCTGGGTCCCAGGTGCCGGAGGAAAACTAGTGCTGGAAGCCAAGGGAAGGAAGGCCTATTGCATGAATCTCTTTGTGCAACGGGCCTCTAGTCCTATATAATAAAAGCCTAATATGCAAATTGTTCCCTCGGGCGGGAGTTCGACTGACCGTGAGTTCAACCGCTTGCTAGGATGTGCACTAACCACCAGGGGGCTGCGTGGAACATACCGGACATCAGTGACATGGTGCTGGCAGCAGGTGGCAGTGGAAGTGCTGCCAGCCCCGAAGGGCCCTGATGAGAGCGGGACCACGGCGGGATGGTAGAGCAGGTGAGTGGGTGGCACCAGGCCAAGGTAGGTGTGAGCCTGATTGCCCTGCTGATCACCCCATAGACGGCGACCAGCAGCAGCGGCAGGGAGCGGGGCTGGCGGGCGTGCTAGTGGGGGCTCCAATTGCCCTGCCAGTCACCCCGCGACCAGTGGCAGCGGCGGTGGGTGGGGCGAGTGGGTGGCGCCAGGCTAAGGCGGGGTGCCAGGCAGGGCTGCAAGGCTGGGGGTGTGAGCTAGGGCCGATCTCCGCAGGCCACCCTGAAGGACCCCACCCATGCACGAATTTCGTGCACTGGGCCTCTAGTTAACATAAAATATTTCTTAATTTTCTGTATTCAGCCAGGAACAGCACACTACTTATTGCGTGATTTGTGGGCACATAACGTGTTATCTATTATAATTAACCCCTTTTCATTTAATAGGACCAACTTCCTTAAATGTTTTTTGCTAAACTATCTCACAAGTTATCATATTGGAATGAATGAATATAATAGGTAGAATGGATTAGAGTTGGGTATGACTGTTGAGGACCTCTAGTGGTCAGATGTGGCAGTGTTGAAACACTGTAACTACTCAAATCACCATTTACTAAAACATACTGAATTATAGGAGATAAAAAGAGGAATAAGACAGTCATCACATTCAAGAACCTTGGGTTTATATAGCACTTTGCAACTCACAAAACACTTAATTACAATAACATCCAGTGTTCTGAACAATTCTATGGGATAGTAAGAATGATCCTCCTTGGAGTATAAGCACCATAAAGACAGGAACTGTATCTGTTTTATTTACCACTGTGTCTCCAAAACCTAAACCAAAGCCTGGCACGTACTAAGCATTCAGTAAATATTTGTGAACAAATGAATGAACTCTCTTTTTGTAGATGAGGAAACTAATGCTCAAGAAAGTCAAGAATAAATATAAAAATTCTAGGATTGACTAATTGAATTTTATTTAAAGGATACATTTATTTATACCTATTTATACTTTTCCACAAACTTGATTTGTTTTTCAGGTTGATGTGATAAAAAAAAAATAGGATTTGCATTTAAAAAAAAATCCATTCTGCCTTTTATTTCTTCTGAGAAAAGTTTTGATTTAATTGTTTTTAATTACCCTTTATTTTAAATATCCTAAGCTTGAATACATTTAG
Source organism: Cnephaeus nilssonii (assembly GCF_951640355.1). Classification (NCBI taxonomy): domain Eukaryota; kingdom Metazoa; phylum Chordata; class Mammalia; order Chiroptera; family Vespertilionidae; genus Cnephaeus; species Cnephaeus nilssonii. Next base: position 15,151,783 of record NC_137077.1, on the reverse strand, counting down.
TGTATTCTTATATTTTGTTTACATTCTCACCTGAGGCTATGTGTGTGTTTTTAATTGACATGAGAAAGAAAAAGAGAGAGAGAGATCAATAAGTTGCTCCTGTATGTACCCTGACTGGGGATCGAACCCACAACCTAGGCATGTGCTCTGAGTGGGAATCAAACCCACAACCTTTTGGTGTATGGGATGATGCTCCAACCAACTGAGCCACCTGGCCAGGGCTCATGTTTTTAGTTTAACATTTATAAAGCACTTAACTACATTCAAAGCATTGTTCTTGGAATAATGAATTGCTGAATCTAATCCTCTGTAAATTTGCTGGATGATAAATGATGAGAGAAAAATAAATCTAGCATGAAATAATTATATTAGCAATTAAGATAATTTTCTGACAGGGCAATGAAAATAGATATTGGTAAAAGATATGACTATAGGTGGCCCTAGAACTTCTGTTTTAAAAACCAGCATCCATAATAAAAGGTTATATGCAAATCGACCGAATAGCAGAACAACCGGTCGCTATGACATGCACTGACCACCAGGAGGCAGACGCTCAAAGCAGGAGCTGCCTTCTGGTGGTTAGTAGGCTCCCACAGGGGGGAACATCGCTCAGCCAGAAGCTGGGCTCACAGCTGGTGAGCACATTGGCGGTGGTGGGAGCTTCTCCTGCCTCTGCGGCAGCACTAAGGATGTCTGACAGTGGGCCTAAGCCATCAGTTGGACATCCCCCAAGGGCTCCTGGACTGCAAGAGGGTGCAGGCTGGGCTGGGGGGACCCCTCCCCCCCACCGAATTCACGGATTTCGTGCACCGAGCCTCTAGTTTAAAAATAACTGAGCAGGTTTCTATGCTTCTTGTAAAAGGAATAAAATTTCTCTCACACAGCCCTGAAAATGTGGTAAAAGTTATGTAATGCTGGTCCCTCCAATAATTCATTGCACGTGCTAGGTGCACGGGAGCCTAATTAGCAGCCGGGAAAGAATAGGCCAAACTATGGCGCACATTGGGAAGGTGCAACATGACATTTAAAATTTTAAGCCTAAGCACTGAGATAAAGTGAAAGTAAGTGCCTTGAAGTAGCAATTTGCAATAGTTTCCATTTATATTAAGCATCAGCAAAAACCATTTTTGAAGTTCATGAAGTCCCAGGTATCCTTACAGGTTAAAAAAATCAACACTGCTGAGAATGAGAGCCTTTGAAATCAATGAAGCTCAAAGGGCACCTTAAGAAGCGATAGTTTGGAGCCTTCAGAGGACATTCTAGCAGGAGAGTCATTATTCTTTTGACTTGACCCTCTCTTTCCCCCACCCCTTCACCCAGCTCACAGTGGGAACTTCCAGTCCCTCCAAGCCTGAGTTGGATGCCTCCAGTGTACTTTCTTCCCAGCTGACATTTTTCCTGTCCTTGCATTGCACCTAGACTAGTTCCCATTTATTTACCTAAATCCCTCACCAAAGTTCGGATGGGTACTACCATGTCGCACTTGTTCACGATTGCATCTCCTGTGTTTAATGTCCAAATTGTGGAGTAAAGGAAGAAGGAAAGGAAATATCCTTTTACTGATGGAAATAAGCATCAGTGTGTGTAAAGTGAGCCTCTGATTTAATATTGTTGATCCACCTGCTGTCAAAAGATTTTCCTGAGACAATGTCATGGTAGAGTTTGAAGAAGCCTGCAAAGGTGACCCTAGTTTGGAGAGGAGTAGAGAGGAGAGGAGAGGGGAGGTAATGAGAATGGCCTTAAAGATACAGATCTCTTGTTACATCCACACAACAGAGAATGCTGCAGTTGTACAGAAGAAAAAGTTTAAAATTTCCCAACTTACTATCCGGATTTTTGCTTTAAAATATTTATTTTCGGGGTTGTGAGAACATACTCAGAGCATAACATTTAGACTTAGATTAGCACAGTCCTGTTGCTACCTAGTTCATTCTTCGCATTGAATAGATAAGGAAACTCCCAGGCCAGGGAATGTGTTGATAGAGCCTATTAGCTGCAGAGTAAACCAACCTCTGAGCAGCAGGTAGTCGAGGTAGTTGTCCTGCGGGTTATGTGAGTCCTCCCAGTTGCTAGGAAAAATAGGCAGAAAAGGGGAAGTAGGAAGTTGAGTCTATATTGAAGGATCTTGAAGGAGATGCTAAGTAGTTGTAACTTTACTAATAGGTTTTGATATGAGAATAATTTGGTCAAAAAATGTTACAGAGGCCCTCGTCAGTTTGGCTCAGTGGATAGTCGGCCTGCGGACTGAAGGGTTCCAGGTTCGATTCTGGCCAAGGGCACATACCCGGGTTGATCCCTGGGGGGGGGGGGGGGGGGCGTGCAGGAGACAGCCCATCAATGATTCTCTCTCATTATTGATGTTTCTATTTCTCTCTACCTCTTCCTTCCTCTCTGAAATCAATAAATAAATATTAAAAAAAATGTTACAGAGGCCCAACTGGCATAGCTCAGTGGTTGAGCATCAGCTCATGAACCAGGAGGTCACTGTTCCATTCCAGGTCAGGGCACATGCCCGTGTTGTAGGCTCGATTCCCAGTGGGGGGCGTGCAGGAGGCAGCTGATCTATGATTCTCTCTCATCCTTGATATTTCTCTTTCTCTCTCTCTCTTTCTCTCTGAAATCAATAAAAATATACTTAAAAAAAAGAATAAAAATCACAAATTTAGTAAAGAGTTGCTCCCCACCCCCCCCCTCAAGTTTTATATGGTTGCCATCATTGATACTTATAACACAAATCAGGAGTGAACATTCACTCATTCATGCTTGCATTCATTCATTCATTCCAGCGAGAACCTACTATGGGCTGGCACTGTGCTGAGGTTTTGGAGCATGCCACTACAAATCATTTGTCGGGCCATTCTAATGTTTCCCCTTTCTTTTGAAGTTGCAGGAGAGCATCCCATGTAATGACCTTTGGTCTGAAAAAAGATCTGTGGTGTCCAGGAAGTACATAAAATGGTCGTTCACTTTGTCCTCACTCTGTGGTTTTAAATCTCAAGGTCCTATGCTCTGGCGGGGTTTGTTTGAAGTTAAATGGCTTGACCTCACTTGCAAATGATGTTGATGGAATATGCACAAAAAAGAAGTATTGGCTAAGAAGGAACATGCCTCTGGGTGAGGGCAGTACACCTAACCCGGAAGAATTTGTGTCTTTCAGGGGGTGAGATTGAGATAGTTATTAAGTCCCTTGATACTTCCAGTTCTTTAATCACAAACAGGATACTGGTCCTGTAATAAATGATATCATCATCTTACAATGCAGATGTACCAACTAAAGGCCTGGCTGTAAGCCATACCATATTAGGCATATCACAAAGGGGACACTGTATTACCTAAACTGGCTTCCTGCAGATGGCTAGCTTCACAATGTTTTAACCAACAATAAGTGGGTCAAAAAGTTTCAATCCCTAGGTAGTTGGAAATTTTAGTCCAACTCCTCTGCCATGACCTAACATTTGCAACTCCATCCATCCATCCATCCATCCATCCATCCATCCATCCATCCCACATTTATTAAGTATTTGCTATCTTCCACAAATCCAACAAAGATTTATTAATTGCCTCTATGTGCTTAGCTTTGCGTAAAGGTGAACAAATAGATGTGGGTCAAACTCTTACAGAGCTTCCAGTCTAATGAAAGTGCTATCTGTGCGCATGGTTTGACCTGGATTGTGCTGTCAGAAAGCCTACTCTTCAGCGGAGAGCACAAACTTGTACACATAACCACAAATGCAGTGTGACGGAAGCATGAAGGTGTGCCCTGGGGATGAGTGGTGACCTCTCCAAGTGTCCAGGAAAGGCTTCTCCAAGAAGCGGATGCCGTCGCTGGACCTCGAAAGAACGAGAGTGTCCAGCCATCCGGGGAAACCCGTTTGGAGCAGTAAGAGTGGAGGACGCTGAGGTACGGAGATGGGAAACATCATTCCCAGTTTGGAATGCAGAGTTCTGAGGGTGTGGGAACAGGTGGGCAAAACCAGGACCTGTGGGGCCCGGTGAACCTGTGGAACTTGGACTTTATTATGAGGCGTACGGAGGCGGTTGATGGATGTAAACAGAGGACTGACGTGATGGGACTTGCCTTTTAGGAAAATCATCTGCCAGCATTGTGACTCCAGGAGCTAGCTAACGAGGTGACAGGATTGATGTAACTTGGCCACTCCCTTGGATGCAGGTAGGTGTGTGTGTGTGTGTGTGTGTGTGTGTGTGTGTGTGTGTGTAAAGGGAGTCTAGGTGTGTGTGTGTGTGTGTGTGTGTGTGTGTGTGTGTGTGTGTGTGTAAAGGGAGTCTAGGGGGCTCCCAGGCCTCTGGCTTTTTGCAGCAGCCTCTGTTTGACCCCAGACTCCAGACTTTTCACATGAACACATTCTGCCGGCCACAACCAGACCTAACTTCCTTGAACAGATTCTTCCTTTGCCATGTTGCTTGTTTGCTTTAAAACTTGAGAGTCAGTGTTTCTTACTCCACAAATATGAATTTTAAAACTTTCTTCCAAGGCTCTTCATTGAGTCTACTCCTTGGCTCAAACTTTAAAATCTCCCTTCCCCCCCTGAACACCCTCTCTTCACTGTTAAACAAACACTTCATTCTCTTCCATCTCAGCACCCTTGCGCCTTCTCTCTAGAAATCTCCTCCCAGGCTGGCTTAAGCCTCGTGTCCCGCATGCAGCTCTCTCTGACCACTTCATGCCCAAGTGATCCGCTGTATCTTCATCTACTGTAGCTTGGAGCTAAGTACATAACAATAGATTATAAGACAGGATTTTGTCTAATTTGTTCACTGCTATCCCCCACATAGAGCAGTGCTTAGAGTATGATAGGTACTTGGTAAACAGTTGTTGAATAAGTGAATGACTATTAGGTCCTCCATAAATATGTAAGAAAGAAAACATTAGCAAGAGATAGGACACTTAATGAATTGAATCATTCACCAAGTGAACAAGCATGTACTGACTGCTCTATGACAAGCATTGTGATGGTTTCTGGGTTCCCCAAAATAACTAGGCCTGAGGTCTGTCCTCAAGGAGTTCACAGTGAGAACAAAATCATTCTCGCACAGAACCAAAATCTGGAGAATATTTACATTTTAATGCACATAAAAATCAGTAGGGAACAGTATGAACAGTAGATTCAGTAGATTTTTATTTAAAAGGGAAGAGTTTCACATTCCTTAAATTTCAACATCCCAAAGATTGTCAAAGTCTGATTAATATCAAACTCTAGTAAAATGTGTAACAACAGCAACCCCCCAGAACAAAGCCAGTGGGGAGGGAAATTAGTAGATTCACTTTGGAGGGCAGTTTACCAGTTACTTAGTAAAGGTGACATTGTGTGTCTGAGAGAGCCCAACAGCTTTCCTCTCACATAGAAAGGCGCTCGGACATGTGCATGGAGACAGACACAATAATGCTAATTGCAGGACTCGAAATGGGCAGCTAGAAACAACCCTAATTCCCATCAGCAGCAGAATGGATAAATAAAGTGTGATTGTGTCTCAACAGTGGAATCTTCTGGAGCTATGAAAATGAATGGACTTGAGCTGTAATTACCCATGTGACTCAACCTCATAAAATTATATTGAGCTTAAAAATAAGCAAGTTATAGAATGATAATGCAGCTTGACCCCATTTATGTAAAGTTTAACCATGGAATAGAATACAATATATTATTTGTGAATTGAGATAGATTTTTAAAAAGTATAAAATATGCCTGATAGGTTAACCAACCTTCCTGGTTTGCCTCAAACTTTCATTATTTTACCACTAAAGTTCCCTGTCTGGAGGAACCCCCCAGTTCCAGGCACACCCAGACAACTGGTCACCTTACCTGGAAAGAGAAACATCAAGCTTAGAATGGCAGTTACTTCTTGAGTGAGGGCAAGAAGTGGGTTTGGGCAGAGGTATGCTGGATATAATTCAGCTAAATTTGTAATGTTCTATTTCCTAAGATAGATTTAGGGTCTGTGTGTGTTTGTTATGCTATTCTCCATTTGTATGTCTGAAGTGTTTCATAATTAAGAAACAAAACAAGCTCAGCTGGTGTGGCTCAGTAGTTGAGTGTGGACTTGTGAACTAGGAGGTCACAGTTTGATTACAAGTCAAGGTACATGCCTGGGTTTTGGGCTCGATCCCCAATAGGGGCGTGCAGGAAGTGGCTGATCAATGATTCTCTCTCATCATTGATGTTTCTCTCTCTCTCTTCCTCTCTGAAATCAAGAAAAATATTTTTGGAAGCAAAACAAAACAAAACAAAAACTGGAGTGGCGATTGTGCTGTGCCCCCCAGATTCACTCGGCTCTAAGGTCTGAGCACTCTCTTCCAAGCACCCAGAGTTTGGTGGGTGTGTCTCCTTCCTCTCAGATGATTACTGAATGTCCTCAATCCCCTTTGTTTGAGTAGATACACTTCATCTGCGGGGGCAACCTGTAGTCAGTGATTCGATATGGATAGAAAGGCTCACCCTCCCTGCCTCCACTTGAAACCATTCTGGAGAGTTATCCCGGCTCCAGCCCTCCCTGTGGAATCAGCTGAGATGTCTGTTGTGATAGCATCACACCCACCTTCTTCTTCCCAATCCTGCTTTAAGGATTCTTCTGTCCTTTCCCTACAGTAAACATGATGCATGCAAATCTCCACTGTGTTACTGTCCTTCCAGGAAAAAAAAAAAATAAGGAGGGAAGGAGGGAGGGGGGAAAGGAGGAAGAGAAAGAAAGGGAGACAGATCAGAAATTAGAAAAGTAACGCGCCTACCTCTATTTTTTCTTTAGCACCTGGCCCCCGCGTAGCCCACTTTATTTTAAAATCCCAAGTCTATATACTATACAGAATTCTAGGCGTGGCTAAACAGGGTCTGGCTATAAAAAGGGAAAGAAAAAGAATTGCTGATTAATTTCGATGAACAGTTCGAAAATGATACAGTTTTTATTTTTGTGGAGGGACTTTGTGGGTTAGAAAACATTCTGGCACACGGCTTTGCTGTTCCTGCCAAATCAGTCCTTTAAGGACAATGACTCTGTCGGAACAGAAGTGTGTCATTCCGAAAACAAATAAACAGAGTCTAGAACAACATGGAATGCACCACTGACTTGTCTAATGTGGATAACCCTCCAGAGAAAAAACCATAACAATAAAATAGAGAGGACAGGAAATCAGTGAGGCAATGCAATGTGGCCAGGGTCAGAAGACTGACCCAGAAGAATAAAAATAAACCAGAATAAGAAGGAGCATCTAAAAGCAGTCATCTGCCCTTCGGTCTCAGAGAAAGCTCCATCTCTTGATCTTGGACCATAATATAAAAGTGCCAATAGCACGGGCCAGCTCATCTGAGGAGCTTCTTTGCTGTCACCACCATCCATCCCCTCCCAGTACACACACACACACACACACACACACACACACACACACACACACACACGGGGCCACAATTCCTACAGCGGTGTAGCCAAGTTTCCTGGGGACAGCCAACATTTGCTTTCCCAATTCTGCTGACAGGAAAGGATTCTGGAGGTGGGCTCGATTTAAATTATGGCTCCACCACTTAGTGGGTGCGTGACCTTGTCCAAGTAACCACACCTCAATTTCCTGAACTGTAAAATGAGAACAGCGGTCCTCTTAAGGCAGATTTCAGCATTAAGCAAGAAAATGTTTGCAAATCATTAAATGACATGCTTGGAAAACATACAGGGGTGGGCAAAAGTAGGTTTACAGTTGTGATGCAAATAAGTAATGCAATAATTAATACAGGAATAAAACTCTGTTTCGTGTTGTCAACATAAGGAGCATTCAAACCTTTCAAGAATTTTTTTGGGAGTTTATTTGAGCCAAACTGTCGACATATGCCAGGAAGCAGAATCTCAACGGACTGAGATAATGCTCTGGAGAATGGCAGTTTTGTACCTTGTTTTATATGTTACAATCAAAAGAGATGTAAGTGGGTTACATGAAATCCGTTGGTGATAGATTAGGGAGGCTGGAGAAAGCAAAGCGAGGAAGCCAATGGCATCGGATAAAAAGTAAAATGACAGACACATACTTCTTTTACATTGGTGGGTACAGATAGTTAACAGTCAACAATTTACTCAATAACAATGAGGGTATTTGTGTCTCTGCAGAGTGGTGCCTGTGCTTTGAGGGGTCCGGAAAAAGGAAAAATAACTAGACTTTCCAACGATATGTTATTGTAGATGCAAAAAGACAATAGACAGGCTCAGTTAAGGCAAAGACTGACCTTTGTCAGGGAAGATACCGGCCTAGGACATGACTACCCACCATGAACTGCTTTTAGTTAAAGTTTTAACTTCAGACGATTTTTGCAGTTGCTTTAGGTCTGTGAGTTTGCAAGGCCACCATGCAGGCCTTCATCAAGCTTGTCAGGTTAGCATGTGGCCTCTTTTCATCCACAATGTACTCACAACTGCAAACCTACCTTTGTCCACCCCTGTGTATAGGGTTTACTAAATGGCTGCTTGGTTGAATTTTAAGAATTAAAAAAAAAATAATGATTCTAAGAAGGTGTAGGAACATACACATTCCAATGCTGTGCAAATTATTTTAAACTGACCGTGATGCAGGATTAAAATAAATCTAGTGAGGAAAGAAGGGAGGAATTAAACTTCACATTCTTACCAAACAATCTGTAGAAAGTTAAAATTAGAACACTCTTATGACAGAGAATTGTCATGTTTGTTGAACTGAATTGTGGGGGGAAAAATGGTCAGGTCTGTGTGATGTAGCAATTCCTGTGAGAGTAATTAAACTCTGCAGCTCTGTTGCCTTTTTTAGAAGTCATGTCTGTTTAAAAGGAGCTCTCATTGTCCCTATTTACACCCTGACTGCCTGGTGCCCGCCCTGCTGCAGGCAACTCTGCAATTAGCTCCATTCAAGAACAAAGCAGTGACCACTTTCGGCTGCTTTCTGGCTTCAGCCCTTAGGAGGCAAAGGACAGTTTTTGGCTGCTTTGCAAAATGGAATTTAAATCTGCCACAAGCAGTCAGTTGCAAGAATGATAATTGCACAGCTTGTTACAATTGATTTATACAGGCCCCTGAAAAGAATGAAGATCTTCCGGCTAAAATTACCACGTGAATAATCAGTGATATGTGAAAGTTTCCCTCCTTGGGATTTTAATGGCCACATTTAGAACAAAATGGTAATGTTAACCTATTTCCCATACATTGAATAAACCTGCTGATATTTGAGGGTGTCTCTCTTTTTAAAAAATATATTTTATTGATTTTTTACAGAGAGGGAGAGGGATAGTTAGAAACATCGATGAGAGAGAAACATCGATCAGCTGCCTCTTGCACATCCCCTATTGGGGATGTGCCTGCAACCAAGGTACATGCCCTTGACTGGAATCAAACCCAGGACCCTTCAGTCTGCAGGCCGATGCTCTATCCACTGAGCAAAACAGGTCAGGGCTGGGGGTGTCTCTTTAACCATTCTCATCAATATAACCCTTTTGAATACTCATGTGATCTGCTTCATATTCAGTATTCTGTACTTTTCAGATGAAGGACTTTCAGTGAAAAATATCTTAATTAAATTACACCTTGTAAAAAAATGTATACAAAAGTTAAAATTGTGCTGCTGGTGCCACCAAACTTTTAAGTGCCACCAAAATCACCAAAAGCATGTACACTGAATTAGCACCCCCTCCCAACACCCACACCCACACATTCACACACACACCCCACACTCACACATACACACACTCAGCTCAGAGGAACCAGAATGATCCCACTTAGGTGTTTCACATGCAAAGATCCTATTTTGCTTGTTTCATTCAATTTGGAAATCTCTTTATTATGTAAATTTAATCCATGTACATTTATTGTGATCCTTGGTGTGTTTGGACTATCTCTGCTATTGGACTCTGTAAAATGGGATCATAGTGTGTGCCATGCGAGGCAGTTGTAAAGAGTAGAGGTGAAGATTGCAAGTGCCCGGTAGAGTATCCGGTGATACATGCCAGGCATCTAGTAAATGGGAACTTGTACTAGTTCAAACCATTATGGCTATCACTATTAGCAGTTGTCTCTCTCACAGGGATTGTGTCAATTCGGGAAGACAAACAGATAAACAAATACTTAAATACACAAATACTTATAAGCCTTACAGAAGGGATGATCAACCACGCTTGGGATGGTTGGAAAGCCTTTGGAGAGAAGATACTTGAACTGGGTTTTGAAGATCAGGTAGACGTTTGCCAAGTAGAAAGAGTAGGAAAAGTGGAAAAGCATGTTCAAAGACATGGACACTTGAAATGGCAAATTATGTTCTGGGAACTGCAAAACTAGGGTTGAATGGAGGATGTGAAGTGAGCAGAACTAGAGAAGATACATTTGGAGATGGTAGGAAGAGGGCAGGGCATTTCAGTTATAAGCTGCAAGCGGCTGGAGGAGAGACAAAAAGGCTTCGACTAGATACTAGAGCAGGGGTCGGGAACCTTTTTCCTGCCAAGGGCCACTTGGATATTTATAACATCATTTGTAGGCCATACAAAATTATCAACTTAAAAATTAGCCTGCTCTATTTGGTCAGACATTTGATTAACCCACCCCTAATGCCTTGGCAGAGTCAGACCAAATGATTTTGTGGGCCTTATACAGCCCGTGGGCCGGACGTTCCCCACCCCTGAACTAGACAAAGATGATAAGAGTGAAGAGATGGGGATAGATTTGAAAAAACAGGAGATAAAACATACAGGACTTGGCAATTGGTAAAATGTGGAAGTTCAAGTGCCAGTAAGACCACTTACCAGGTGTGGGACTTACGAAAGTTACTGAACTTCTCTGGGCCTTACCTTCCTCAATGGTGAAACCAAACTGGGAATACAAATAGGGCCTATCCCCTGAGACTGTATCGAGGATGAAATAAGACAAGACGTGTAAAGCATTTAAAAAATGCACCTAAAGCAACAATGTCCCAGCGAATGATAACTGTCACTTCCACCTGGGACAGGGAGGGTGCTGGAGGAAGCAGCAAGGAAGCCAGGTTTCTGGTTTAGCAACTGAGAAGCTGCTGCCGCTGCTATTCAGGGAGCCAGGGCCTTGGAGGAGGAGCAGATTTCTAGCCCGTCCATTAGGAAGGATGGGGCTCTTGTGAGGGGTGGGATACACTAGGCCTCCTGGGAGCCCAGCATTTGCTTTGTAAGACACTATTTCGGGGCTTTTATCTGCTCCCTGGTTGCAAGAAAGTACAGGGAAGGAAATGCACAGAAATGGCCAGGAGGTCCCTGGGGAATCTCTCGTCACCTCAGAGGCGTAGTAAGAAGTACACAGAAGGAAGGGGAAGGAACTTAGGAGGAGCATTTTTAGAACCAAGTCTAAAAATAGCCACACTGCTTAAAAGCCGAGAGAAAGAAACTATTAAGAGAACCAACTCTTCATCCTGTGATGATCAGGATTTTGAGGACGTTTTTATCTGCTAATATCATACCCTCATACTCAGCAGTTTAGCAGTTTTTTATGTTGCCTTACTTTACGTTATCTTGAAAAGCTTTGGATAAGAAGAACAGCTATCATCTCCATTTACAGATGAGAAAACAGAGGCTCAGGGAGGTGCTGTTATTTGCTCAAGTCCTCGTGGCTAGAAAATATGGCAAATGCCAAAATTTTTTATTCCTATTGCCTTGTTCTTTCCATTTCTTGTTATTGCTTCTCAATATGCATCTCATTTGTGGGGAACCCTTCTTCTCATCTTCTGATGTTTCCTTCCCATAAAAAAGTCTCAGTCAATGTAACACCTGTCCTCTCTCCCTTTTCTCACTCCACCTTGGGGAGATAGTAACGTACCTGATTGGTAAATTTCTGAATATTTCTCCCCTTATTCCTTTTGGGAAGGAGCCTGCCTGCCCAGAGGCATGGGGTAGGCAGGTGGATGGGTGAGTGAGGGAGGGAGCTTTTCAGGTTCATTTCTGCCTGGAATTTGATGCTTAAATTTGCCTAATCCAGTCAGTCAGCAGACCCATTCAGTTACTTCCCTAAACTTTTCCTTACCATCTAGCTTTTATTATAAATAACATTAATATTTTGGTTTCTATCTTTACTCATTATTTTATTTCTCAACTTGCTCAGAGCCTGGACAAAGAATAGGGTTACTATTTACTGCGGGGGGTGGGGGGGTGGCGGGGGTGTCCCCTGGAGACCTCCTACACATCTGGAACTCTCAAGGGAGCATGGAAATAAGAATGAAGTGTGAGATCAAGCAATCATGACCAAGTACTACAATGACCACAGGAATATTGTGTGACTCAGAAAACATATTAGACGTCAACAGAAGTTAGCTTGGAGAATCCATTCATGGTATGAGTTGCCATTAACCGATAAAGGATTGCTGAAAATGAAACCCATTCTTTTCGCAAAAACAAAATCAATGGGCCAGATAACCAATTAACCTCTCTTCACTGTTTAAGTCTCTAGGAACAAATATGAAATCAATATATATCAAGTAAGCAGTGGCCCTACAATATAGCATCAGCAATGAAAACTAAGGTGAAGAATTGACATCTTACGCTTTTAGTTTTCCAATAAAGCACGGCTTTCCATTAATCGAGTATTTTAACTATCCCAATAAAATTTTGGATTTTCTTCATAGAGGTCGTACACATTTCTCATAAAAACTCCTCCAAAGTACCTTATCTTTTTCTTGCGACTGTAACTGGAATCTCTTTCTCATTATATTCCCAGTAGCTTCTCTATAGAATGCTATTGATTTTCACAAAATGCATTTAACTCTTTTTCATTCTTTGTTTTTTTAAACCATGCGTCTTACCTTCTGTAGAGGAGTATTAGGAGAAGCACTCATGAAAAGAATGTTTCTGTATCATTAACAAAACTCAGAGTCACAGTGTGACTCAGTGCCTCTTATATAAAAGATGAACATAGATTTCTCTTATGGGGCAAAGAGGTATATCTATGCTCTTTACATCCCTGGTCCTCAAAATAGTGCTCCCTTTCACCCCATGGCTGGCCTGTGTTCCAGCTGTGGCCAACAGCTGTTACTCAGGAATGCTCTTTCCTGGTCTCCTGCTTTGGGCCCCTTGACTGGCCAGTCCATTCAGAGTGCTCCTGGGGCTTTCAGAGTGTGGCCTCTCACCCTTGTCCTCACAATGCCCCTCTTCTTGTTTTAGTGTCATCAGCTGCTGCCACTGAGCCAGTCTTTGTCTCTTATTTGTTCTACTCACTGAGGAATCCTTCCAGCCAGACTAGACCCTGGTGAGGACCCAGAAGCAATAGCCTGTTTTGTTTTCATTATGCTCACCAAGAAATCTAAAGCTAAACTTGTGACTGTTTAGCTGACTCCTTGCTCATCTCTTCTCTTGATGGTTTTTCAAGCTTGTAAATATTTTTTCATTGTTCATTAAAAAAAGAGTAAGTAGTGGGGACAGGGCACATGAAAGTGTTACTACAGGACCAATTTTCCTTTCAGGAAACAATCTAGAATGCCATCTATGTTCCATAAATGTGTGTGTGTGTGTGTGTGTGTGTGTGTGTGTGTGTGTGTGTAAACATATATCCATGTCCTATGTATATATATGTGTACAGGTTGGTATTCAAAACATGCATGTATGTACAGGTGATATTAAAAATACTTTAAAACTATACAGTCATCTAAATTCACATATAAATAAAAATTTAAAATACATCCCCTCCTATTCTCTAATAAAACTCGTTTAAATGATATGCTATAGTGAAAAGAATGCATAAAATAATTTCTATATTGTTTGTTAAGTTTTCAAGATTGCTGGTGTTACCATTCATGTCACTGGTTAAATGGTGCTATGTTCTGAGCCATGATTTGATATCCTAACGCTTCCAAATACTTCCCCATTGGATTGATGGACATTAGGGTCCCATAGCCTGCGACTTTGTTATCGGCACAGAGCAGCTAAGCCTGCTGCCCAGTCACAGCCAGGCAGCATCTGGATGCCAGTGCCTCACGTGGACTGGACTCGGTTACCTTCGCCTCCACCTCGGCCCACCACATGCAACCTCCCTTGGGAAGTAGGAAAAGGGAGGGTGGGTCCCTCTGTTTTCAGAATTCCCCTGGCCAAACTCCTCGATTGGATTAAAGAAATGGTTGCTGCTACCTACAGCAATTCCAGATTCCTGGAATTACTACTGATAGGACCCAGAACAATCTCTATCCTTATTGAAGCTGAAGCAGACCACTGCCACCAGGTGGCGCCAACCGCAGTGACTGGGATTTGAACAGATTTGGATCTCGCAGGTCTGGCTGTTGAAACTTGGCTGTCATCTGACTGGTTTATCTCCCTGCGCATAATATTCTCCTGGTCCATCCACCCTGGTTGTCGCAAAAGGTAAGATTTCCTTCTTTTTTACAGCTGAGTAGTATTCCGCTGTGTAAGTATACCACAGCTTTTTTTATCCACTCATCTATCGATGGGCACTGGGCTGCTTCCAAATCTTGTCTATAAATAACGCTGCAATGAACAAAGAGGTGCATTAGTGTTTCGGGTTTCTTTGGATATATTCCAAGAAGCGGAATCGCTGGGTCATCAGGAAGTTCCATTTTTAATTTTTTGAGGAAACTCCATACTGTTTTCCACAATGGTTGCACCAGTCTGCATTCCCATCAACAGTGCACTAGGGTTCTCTTTTCTCCACATCCTTGCCAACACTTGTTGTTTGTTAATTTATTGATGATAGCCCTTCTGACAGGTGTAAAGTGATATCTCATTGTGGTATTATATGATTTCACTTATATGTGGACTCTATATATAAGTTAATTTATGTTAACATTAACAAACAAAATAGAAACAGACTCATAGACACAGAGAACAAACTGACAGCTGTCAGAGGGGAGGGGGGTTGGAGGGCTTGATGAAAAGGGTGAAGGGATTAATAAAGAAAAAAAATCTGGTAGACAGACAACAGTATGGTGATTACCAGAGGTAAGGGGGGGTGGAGGGAGGTAGAGGAGGGTAAAGGGGGGATAAATGGTGATGGAAGGAGATGACTTGGGGTAGAGGACACACAGTACAGTATATAGATGACATATTATAGAATTGTACACCTGAAACCTATATAATTTTTATTAACCAATGTCACCCCAATAAATTCAATAAAAATTAAAAAGAAAACAAAAATCTGGCCTATTATTTAATTAACCTGGCAATAACGGCCTCATATTTACATGGCTGAGTTTTTTGGGCTTCATTTATTATGGGTGGGGTGTTTAATTTTAGATTGTTATAAGGCTGTACCTTAATATTTTCCTATCTCATCAACATTTTATTTGGAAAATTTTGAAATATTGATAAAAGTTTTAACTTTTCTCTAGATTAGTACAATATATAATGGACACCCATATACCTTTCACTAAGATTCACCAATTCTTAACATTTGACCACATCCTCCCTCTCCCCCCCCCCCCTCTCTCTTTCTCTCTCTCTCTTCCCATATGTGTATACATTTCCCCCCTGAATCATTTGAAAATTAGTTACATCACCCTGACTCTTCATCTCTAAATGCTTCAGCTTGTGTCTCCTAAGCAAGGCCATTCGTCTGCATAACCACAATGACACTCAGAAAATGCTACTTTGGGACAGTATCCTTTATCCTTATCTAATATATAGATCTTTGTATTGAATTTCTGAAATTGTTCTGGAAATGCCATTTATAATTTTAAAAATAAATCCAGAATCTAATAAAAAAAATCACAGCCTGTATTTATTTGTCCTGACTCTTGAGTCTCCATCTGGAGTGGTTCCTCAGCTTTTTAAAAAATTAATCTCCTATGAAATTGACATTTTTAGAGAATCCAGACAAATATTTTTTGCATTTATCTGATTCTTTTTTCATGATTAGATTTGGGTTAAATATTTTTGGCAAGAACACCAGAAGGTGATGTTGCATTCTCTTAAAAAGTTTTATAGATTCTGGGAACTCTATTTTAACAAGGCACTTTTGTTTAGAAAAAAATTCCTAATCTCTGGCTCTTAATATCAAAACACACACAAACCCTATCGGTGCATCTTCATTTGTCACTCGGATCCCATTTTCACAGGTATATCACAGATCTTGGGGAGCATGTCAAACAAAAGGAAATTAGCACCATGAACATGGTTGACCCAAGTTCATGATGAATTACATCTAAGTTAGTCCCACCTTGCTCTCTTAAATTCTGTTTCTGATGAACACCTGGGTCATTGGTCCAGCAACCTTCCTTTCAGAGAGCCACCACTTCCCTCTCCATGTGGCCTGGGACTCTGTCAATCCCAGGATTTAACTTCTCCTCACACCTGGGATGAATCTCTCATCACATCTGGGATAGACCTCTCATCATATCTGGAATAGACCTCTCATCACATCTGGGATGGATGTGACCTGAACACAAGCAGCCTTCCCTAGGAGATTGCACATGGATTCTGAAAGAGAAGGCTCCCTCTTCCTCCGGCATATGGAGATAATTGAAAATGCTGGCTCGAACCATTCGTGGCCATCTTCCTGCTTTCATGGGGCAACCTCTGCAGAAGAGAATGAAGTTCATACACACAATGAAGCAGGTCAAGCCAAGATGAAAAGATCAGTGAAGCCCAGTCAGTGTGGCTCAGCGGTTGAGCATCCACCCAGGAACCAAGAGGTCCCCAATTCAATTCCCGGTCAGGGCACATGCCCTGGTTGCAGGCTCAATTCCCAGTAGAGGGCATGCAGGAGACAGCCGATCCATGATGTTCCTCTCTCATAGATGTTTCTCTTTATCCCTCTCCCTTAAAATCCATTTAAAAAAATAAAAAGATCAGTGAAGAGAGACAGGGTTAGTCCATGTAACATTTATTAGTCTACTAGAGACCAGGTGCACGACATTCGTGCACTTGATGTGTGTGTGTGTGTGTGTGTGTGTGTGTGTGTGTGTGTGTGTGGTCCTCTCAGCCCAGCATGTGCCTTCTCACAGTCTGGGACCCCCAAGGGGTCCTTAGCACTGCTGCAGAGGCGGGAGAGACTCCTGCCACCTCTGCTGTGCTTGCCAGCTGTGAGCCCGAGCCTGGCTTCTGGCTGAGCAGCACTCCCCCTGTGGGAGTGCACTGACCACCAGGGGGCAGCTCCTGTGTTGAGCATCTGCTCTGATGGTCAGTGTGCGTCATAGTGACTGTTTGTTCTGCCATTCGGTCAATTTGCATATTAGGGTTTTATTATATAGGATGGGTCTAGCTATGCCTGAAGTTAGTTAGATCATCTGTTCCCCCATAAGCTAGTTGGAATGATGTTTCTATCTCTTGCAACTGAGTTTTGACTAACACAGTCACGATTTAAGAACTTGGTCAGACTCTCTTTTCTTTGCCATGTGGAAGCCACGGCAAGTCACGGAGGAGCCCAGGTGACAGCAGGGATGTTAATAGCCCACTTCAGGGGTACCTGTTTGGCAGATTAAGGAGGGAACTAGGTAAGTACTTCAAAGTGCCTGCCTCTTATTAGAGAACCAGTGAACGCTAGAGGCGTGTACAAAAGTCTAGGGCATCTGCCAGGCTCTGCCATTCGCTCTGTGCCCTTGCATTTCCCCTCACTCTGCCCAGACTGAATCAGACTTTGCTGAGAACAGTGCTTGGTCAGGAAGTAGTCATTGCTCACTGTCAACATCTCGGTTATATTCTCTCCATTTGTCCTGAACGCACAGGAACATGAACAGAGCGTTGAACACATCTCGAGGGTATTCAGTCTGTCAGGTAATTATTACATTGCCAGGTGAGAGAGGAGCCGTGGGCGAGGCTAAGAACTTAACTGCGTTGACATTTTTGGCAGCAGGCTTTCCTGGATGCCCTGGGGTCCCTACGTGAGCTCAAGCTGAAGCTCAAGGGGGGTTGGGGTGGGGGTGGAAGCAGGGAGAAAGACACCTTGGGGTTGGTAGGTTTTCTGTTACCATTTGTATTTGTTTTGGCCTCATTTGTCCCCTTTCTGCAACGGTTTCCAGAAGAAAATTTGCTCTGTCAGAGCTCACAGTATTCTCGTATTTGTCGCTGTCACAGAGGCCAGGGGCAAATAGTCTTTGAAAAGCAAAACATCCAGAAGAAGAAAGACAGCACTGGGTTTACATAAGCAACTTCACAACTCAGGCATGGAACAGGGGCTCCAGAGCTGCAAAGTTGGCTCTCACAATTGCTTTATTTATTTATTTATTTAAATTTATTTTTATTTTTTATTGTGATGAAAAACATATATAATTTTCTTTTTTTTTTTTTTAATTTTTTATTAAGAAATTATATGTGTACATATCTTACCATTGCCCTCCCCACACCCCACTCCCATATATGCCCCCACCCCCCAGAGTTTTGCATCCATTGGTTATGCTTATATGCATGCATACAAGTCCTTCGGTTGATCTCTTATCTCCCCCCCCTCTCCCTAACCTTCCCCTTGTAATTTGACAGTCTGTTTGATGCTTTACTGTCTCTGTATCTATCTTTTTGTTCAAGTTTATAATGTTCTTTATTATCCATAAATGAGTGAGATCATGTGGTATTTTTCTTTCATTGACTGACTTATTTCACTTAACATAATGTTCTCCAATTCCTCCCAGGTTGCTGCAAATGATGAGAATTCCTTCTTTTTTATGGCAGCATAGTATTCCATTGTGTAGATGTACCACAGTTTTCTGATCCAGTCATCTGCTGACGGGCACCTAGGCTGTTTCCAAATCTTAGCTATGGTGAATTGTGCTGCTATGAACATAGGGGTGCATATATCCTTTCTAATTGGTGTTTCTAGTTTCTTCGGATATATTCCCAGGAGTGGGATTACTGGGTCAAATGGGAGTTCCATTTTCAGTTTTTTGAGGAAACTCCATACTGTTCTCCACAGTGGCTGCACCAGTCTGCAATCCCACCAGCAGTGCACGAGGGTTCCTTTTTCTCCGCATCCTCGCCAACACTTGTCGTTTGTTGATTTGTTGATGATAGCCATTCTGACAGGTGTGAGATGGTACCGCATTGTTGTTTTGATTTGCATCTCTCGGATAATTAGTGACGTTGAGCATGTTTTCATGTGTCTCTTGGCCTTCCTTCTGTCTTCTTTTGAAAAGATTCTATTTAGGTCTGTTGCCCATTTTTTTATTGGATCATTTATCTTCCTTTTATTAATTTGTATAAGCTGCCTGTAGATGTTGGAGATTAAACCTTTATCAGTGATGCCATTTGCAAATATGTTCTCCCATGCAGTGGGCCTTCTTGTTGTTTTGTTGATGGTTTCTTTTGCTGTGAAAAAGCTTTTTGTTTTGATGTAGTCCCATTTGTTAATTTTCTCTTTAGCTTCCATTGCCCTAGGGGCAGTGTCAGTGAAGAATTTCTTTTGGCATATGTCTGACATTTTGCTGCCTGTGGATTGCTCTAGTATTTTTATGGTTTCCCGTCTTATGTTTAAGTCCTGTATCCATTTTGAGTTTATTTTTGTGTATGGCGTAAGTTGGTGATCAAGCTTCATTTTTTTGCATGTATCTGTCCAATTTTCCCAACACCATTTATTGAAGAGACTGTCTTTATTCCATTGTATGTTCATGCCTCCTTTGTCAAATATTAATTGAGCATAGTGGTTTGGGTCAATATCTGGATTCTCTATTCTGTTCCATTGATCTATATGTCTGTTCTTGTGCCAGTACCAGGCTGTTTTGAGAACAGTGGCTTTGTAATACAGCTTGAAATCTGGTATTGAGATCCCTCCTACTTTATTCTTCTTTCTCAGGATTGCTGTGGCTATTCGGGGTCTTTTTTTATTCCAGATGAATTTTTGGAGAGTTCTTTCAAGGTCTGTGAAATATGCCGTTGGTATTTTAATGGGGAGTGCATTGAATCTATAGATTGCTTTGGGTAGTATGGACATTTTAATGATGTTGATTCTACCAATCCATGAACATGGTATGTTCTTCCATCTGTTTACGTCTTCCTCTATCTCTTTTTTCAGTTTCCTGTAGTTTTCCGTGTATAGGTCTTTTACCTCCTTAGTTAAGTTTATTCCTAGGTATCTTAATTTTTTTGGTGCGATGGTAAATGGGATTGCCTTTTTAGTCTCTCTGTCTGTAAGTTCACTATTGGTGTATAGAAAGGCCATAGATTTCTTGGCGTTAATTTTGTATCCTGCTACATTGCCGAATTCATTTATTAAGTCTATGAGTTTTTTGACGGAGTCTTTCGGATTTTTTATGTACAATATCATGTCGTCTGCAAATAAAGACAGCTTTACTTGTTCTTTTCCAATCTGGATGCCTTTTATTTCTTCTTCTTGTCTAATTGCAATGGCTAATACTTCCAGTACTATGTCAAACAGGAGTGGTGAGAGTGGGCATCCCTGTCTTGTTCCTGTTCTTAGGGGAAATGTCTTTAGTTTTTGTCCATTGAGTATGATGTTTGCTGTGGGTTTATCATATATAGCTTTTATTATGTTGAGGTATGAGCCATCTATTCCCACCTTGTTGAGAGCTTTTATCAAGAAAGGGTGTTGGATTTTGTCAAATGCTTTTTCTGCATCAATTGATATGACTATGTGATTTTTATCTTTCAATTTGTTTATGTGATGTATCACGTTTATTGATTTGCGGATATTGTACCATCCTTGCATTCCTGGGATAAATCCTACTTGGTCATGGTGTATGATCTTTCTGATGTACTGCTGGAGCCGATTTGCTAGAATTTTGTTGAGGATTTTGGCATCTATGTTCATGAGGGATATTGGTCTGTAATTCTCTTTCATTGTGTTGTCTTTATCTGGTTTTGGTATTAGGGTGATGCTGGCTTCATAGAAGGAGCTTGGAAGTGTTCCTTCCACTTGAATTTTTTGGAATAGTCTGAGGAGGATAGGTTTTAGTTCTTCCTTGAATGTTTGGTAAAACTCTCCTGTGAAGCCATCTGGCCCCGGGCTTTTGTTTGCCGGAAGCTTTTTGATGACTGCTTCAATTTCGTCCATAGTTATTGGCCTATTGAGCTGTTTAGATTCTTCTTGATTGATTTTTGGAAGGTTATATTTTTCTAGGAATATGTCCATTTCCTCCAGATTGTCCAGTTTGTTGGAATAGAGTTGTTCGTAGTATTTTGTAACAATCCTTTGTATCTCAGCGGGGTCTGTTGTTATTTCACCTCTTTCATTTCTGATTTTGTTTATTTGGGTCCTCTCTCTTTGCTTCTTGGTGAGCCTGGCTAGAGGTCCATCAATCTTGTTTATCCTTTCAAAGAACCAGCTCTTGGTTTTGTTGATCTTATGTATTGTTTCTTTGGTCTCTATGTCATTTATCTCCGCTCTGATCTTTGTTATTTCCTTCCTTCTGGTTACACTGGGCTTTTCTTGCTGCTCTTTTTCTAGCTCTTTGAGTTGTAGGGTTAAGTAATTTATTACCATTGTTTCTTGTTTTTTGCAATAGGCCTGTAGAGCTATGAACTTCCCTCTCAAGACTGCTTTCGCTGTGTCCCATAGATTTTGGATTGTTGTGTTTTCATTGTCATTTGTTGCCATGATGTTTTTTATTTCTTCCTTGATCTCTCTGGTGACCCAGTCCTTGTTTAATAGCATGCTGTTTAGTCTCCATGTGTTTGATTTCTTTGGATTGTTTTTATTGTAGTTGATTTCCAGTTTTATGCCACTGTGATCTGAGAAGATGCTTGATATAATTTCTATCTTCTTGAATTTGAAGAGACTTTGCCTGTGACCCAGCATATGGTCTATCTTTGAAAATGACCCATGTGCACTTGAGAAGAATGTATATTCTGTGGCTTTGGGGTGAAATGTTCTGAAGATGTCAATTAATTCCATCTGGTCTAGTGAATCATTTAGGATTGCTGTTTCTTTGCTGATTTTTTGTTTAGAGGATTTGTCCAATGGTGATAGTGGGGTATTAAAGTCTCCTACTATGATTGTGTTGCTATTAATCTCTCCCTTGATATCCTCCAGGAGTTTTTTTATGTATTTGGGTGCTCCTATATTGGGAGCGTATATGTTTACCAGAATTATTTCTTCTTGTTGGATTTCTCCCTTTAGTATTATGAAGTGGCCTTCCTTATCTCTTGTTATGGCATTTACTTTGAGGTCTATTTTGTCAGATATAAGTATTGCTACCCCAGCTTTTTTTTCATTTCCATTTGCCTGGAAGATATTTTTCCATCCCTTCACTTTCAATCTGTGTGAGTCTCTTGTTCTGAGGTGGGTCTCTTGTAGACAGCATATATATGGGTCGTGTTTTTTTATCCATTCAGCTACTCGATGTCTTTTGATTGGAGCATTTAGTCCGTTTACATTTAAAGTTATTACTGAAAGGTATTTGTTTGCAGTCATATCTATTTTTGTGTCTGTATTCCTTCTTACCTGTTTATTTCTTCTTTTTACAGTATTCCCTTTAGCAATTCTTGCATTGCTGGTTTGGTGGTGATAAACTCCCTGAGGCTTTTTTTGTCTGCAAAGCTCCTGATTTCCCCTTCAATTTTGATTGATAGTCTTGCTGGATATAGTATTCTTGGATTCAGTCCTTTGCTTTGCAACACTTTGTATACCTCCTTCCATTCACTTCTAGCTTGTTGTGTTTCTGATGAGTAATCATTTGACAATCTGATGGGTGTTCCTTTGTAGGTAACTCTCTGTCTCTCTCTTGCCGCCTTTAGGATTCTCTCTTTATCATTTATATTTGCCATTGAAATTATGACATGTCTTGGTGTGGGTCTTTTGGGGTTGATCCTGCTTGGGACTCTCTTTACTTGCGTAACTTTTATCTTTCCCATATCCGGGAAGTTTTCTGTCATTATTTCTTCAAATAGATTTTCTAATCCCTGCTGCTCTTCTTGTCCTTCTGGCAGCCCTATTATACGCATGTTACTTCGTTTCATGTTGTCCCGAAGCTCCCTTAGGCTTTCCTCCTGCTTTTTAATTTTTTTCTCCAATTGCTGTTCAGCTTGAGCTTGTTTCTGTACCTGATCTTCTAACTCACTAATTCGGTCCTCTGCTTCTTGTAATCTACTGTTGAAACTTTCCATGGTGTTTTTGATTGTAGCTATATCACTTTTCATTTCTTCCTGATTCTTGCATAAGTTGTTGATTTTCTCATCCATCCGATGTATAAATTCCATGACCATTACTCTGAACTCCTTTTCGGTCATGTTGCAAGCTTCATTTTCACTAATTTCCTTTCTTGGCGACTCCACATTTTCTTTCCTCTGTGAGTTATTTCGTTTCCCCATTCTGGCTATTACCAGAAAGCTCAAGCTTCTGTTTGCGTGGACCTGGGTCGTGTGCTGTGGGGACTTCGCTCCACGCTAGTTTCACTGAAGTGCTCTGACACTAGGACGTGTGACTGTCTTTGGTTGGTGGGAACCAAACTTGCCCAGGATCAGTGTCCCCAGTGTTCCGTGTGGTCTCGTGTGCACATTTAGAATCAGGGGCCCTGTCTGCGCCACACTGTTGGTATGTGCCGAGAATGAGATCCTTAGCATGTGCCAGGATTCAGAGTTTCCCTGTGTCTGCCCCAAGACTCGAGTGTCAAAGTCTCTGTTGCCTTGTGCGGTTTCTCGTTGAGAATCAGGGTCCCTGTGTGTGCACGCACCAACAATTGGGTTCGCTGGCTCTTAGTGTGAATGCGCTGTGAGTCAGGGATCCCAGGCAGCTGTGTCCGACGTGCCAAATTCCCTGAAGTGGGGCTGCGTCCTGTGTGTGCTCTCTCTACTGAGCCAAACCGGCTAGAGCGCACATTCTTAAAAACCTGAAGGTGAGCCGGCTCAGTGCACTCTCCCAAAGTCCCAGAAGGGGGGCGGAGTCCGTCCTGCGCGCCAAATTCCCCAAAGGGAAGCCCCTCTGTGCACGCTTTTAAGAATCTCCGAAGGGGGAGCTGTGCCCCGCGAGCCAAATTCCCCCAAATTCCCCGAAGGGGAGCCCTCTGTGCGCACTGACAGATTTCCCCGACGGGGAGCTGCTTCTGTCCCGTGCGCGAGCGCGCGCCAAGTTCCCTAAGAGGGAGCACGTCCCTGCGCAAAGCTCGGCAGCTTGGGCCAGGGGCGGGTCTATCAGTTACTATGACGCTGTCTGTGCGCGCGCCTGTGAGCAGCTTGGGGGAGGGGCGGGTCTATCAGTTACTATGGCGCTATCAGCGCCTGCGAGGAGGGGGGTAGGCTCTTTGACTCACGGAAATCTGCCGGGAAGTCTGGATTCTTGTTTGTTTGTCTGAAGCTGTGATAGCAGTTCTCTGTCCCCAGTGGCTGCAGGGTCCTGGTTTGTGTCAGAAGCCAGGATCCGAGTCTCGGGCAGCTCTGTTTCCCAAGATGGCGTGGTCTCTGCGTCCGCACCAGCCGCCGAGAAGTGTCCGCTTTGTGCGCGGGGCTCCGCCGTCTAGGGCTGCCCTGTTCGGGAGCCCCTTGGAAGACCTGCAGAATCTAACTGACCCTATCTCATACACACACACACACACCACACACCTCTACACTCTCCTCTATGGGTTCCTCACTCACACACTCTCTCTCCCTACCTTCCTGCCGGTCGCCATCTTTTTTTCCCCATATATAATTTTCCATCTTTTTTTTTCAATTATAGTTCACATTCAATATTATTATGTATTAGTTTCAGGTGTACAACATAGTGGTTAGACAACCATATACTTTACAGAGTGGTCCCCCTGATATTTCAAGTACCCCCCCTGGCCCATACATAGCTATTACAATATTATTATTACTAGAGGCCTGGTGCATGACATTCGTGCACTGGGGTGGGGGCGGGGGTTCCTCAGTCCAGCCGGCACCCTCTCGCAGTCCAGGACCCCTCGTCTAAGCTGGCAGTTGGACATCCCCTGAGGGGTCCGTAGCGCTGCCATAGAGGTGGGTGAGGCTCCTGCCACTGTCACTGCACTTGCCAGCCGTGAGCCAGGCTTCTGGCTGAGCGGTGCGCCCCCTGTGGGAGCGCACTGACCACCAGGGGGCAGCTCTTGCATTGAACATCTGCCCCCTGGTGGTCAGTGCGCATCATAGCGACCGGTCATTCGCCGTTTGGCCGATTTGCATATTAGGGTTTTATTATATAGGATTATTATTATTTTGCTGTGTTATTCTTGACTCCTGTGCTAAGTTCCTGAGCAATCATTAAGAAGGGGCCACCTGAGGTGGGAGCTAACAGGTGTCCTGACTTCAGGCCTGGAAGATCGTGGAGGTGACACAGAGCTTCGGGCTGCAGCGGGCTGTCCCATGGCATGAGCCTGTGGCTGGACTGGACTTCCTGCTCAGTCCGTGGGGTGTTTGCAGTGCGGGGCAAGGGTGCAGGAGTGACCGCTCATGCCCGAAAAATCTACCTCAAATGGGAGGATCTGCTGGGCTTGCCGTGTGGAAGTCAACCGACCCAGTTTCCCAACCACTTCCTCTATGTTTTGGGGTCGGGTGATGGAAACAGGTGATTGGAGCAAACCTTGGTTCTAAGGTGTCCTGACTGAAGAGGAGTCCCTTTCTCCACCTGAATTCGTTCGCACAGGGAAAGGCTGGTGGGGTGGGCTGGCAGAATGGCTCATCGGGAAACAAGTTTTAGGGATAGTTCTCGGTAAGAACTACTTCAGAGGGGAGTGGTGTGCCCGGAGGAGACCAGTTAGAATACTGTCTCCCGAACTTGCTTGCTCTAAAACCCAATTTGATGTTTCTTGTGTTTCTTCATCTTTAAAATGGAGACGCTCTTCCTAACCCCCAAGGTTGTTGTGGGCACAAGACAGATGACCGAGAGCAGCCGAGAGAGTTGCTGTGGTCGGTGGTGGTGCTGCCCGAATGCATCCGATTGATTCTTAGACACCTGGCTTTTCTCAGAGAGCAGAACACCACGCGCCTTCAATAGATATCGCAGGGAAGCTGAATTATTCATTTATTATATACTTGGGTTTACAAGGAAGGAAATCGGTTCCTTTAAAACAGGACCATCGATTGGCTTAAGTAGCAGAAACAGCGCTCCCTCATCCTTCCTTACAGGCCTGGACCCCGTTCAGGTGCCCAGTGGCACATTACAGGTGGACCTTCCGACCTGCAGACAAATATAAGAGTCAAAGATCAATTCGATCATCTCAACGTGCGAGGGGCAGGGAAATATTTTAGCTACAACATTGATTTTGGCTCTGAAACGCAAGTTCATGTACTCACCGTCAGCCGCATCTCCTGGCTTGCCTCTCAGCCCTGGGGTGTGGACTGATGGAAGGCACACAGACCCAAGGATGAGAAAAGAGGAGAAACAAGTATTTACGAAGCACCTCTTTCCACCAGGCCCTCCACCTGGCTACTTCACACACTAGTCGCTCAACTAGTGTCTTGTCATCTCTGGGAGGTTCAGCTCCTTGCTCCTTGTCTCCAGGTAATACTACTGGTCAGTGGCAGGGGTCACTAAAACCAGGATGTGACTCAAAGACCAATGTTCTTTGCCGCCCCCAGCCTCACCATTCATTTAGTGACAGTCAACAAACATCCATTGTTCTTCTTCCATGTACCGGGCACCTGGGATGCAAGGACATTTCTGGTAAGTTCTCTGCCCCTCAGGAGCTCACAGCCTGGAGAGACAGACAGTCAAGTGTACCTACAGAACCTGGGATGGACAGGGTGGCATCAGAGAGGGATTTATTGTAAATCTTAAGCTTCAGGATTCCTCCTCATTTGTATGTGTCCTTTCTAGATAAATCTCTACTTCTTAAAAATATATATTTTATTGATTTTTTTTTTACAGAGATGAGGGGAGAGGGAGAGTTAGAAACATCGATGAGGGAGAAACATCGATCAGCTGCCTCCTGCACACCCCCTACTGGGGATGTGCCCGCAAACAAGGTACATGCCCTTGACTGGAATCGAACCTGGGACCCTTCAGTCCGCAGGCCGATGCGCTATCCACTGAGCCAAACCGATTAGGGCAAATCTCTACTTTTATGCCTAAATCTATATTTGTAATTTTGTATTATTTTTCTTAAAGAGTGCCCCTCAAATAGTCTGAACTTCAGGGCCCAGCAAGCCTGGATTCAGCCCGCAGCAGGATACACACGCTGTGGATGTGCAGATACCACATCTGTGTCGCCGCGAAGGCTTCGAGTAAGTGGCGCCTGGCATGACACTTAAGCAAGGGAAGGATGTTCACCTCACAGAGAAGTGGAGGGTGGGGGCTGGAGTGGGCAAAGAGAACGGGATGTGTGAAGGCTGGGGGAGAGGGGGGTTAAAATACCTCAACTTATTCAGGAAGCCCTAGGATGCCATAGAGCTGGGTGGTTGGCCCAAATGGTGTGTTGGCTGT
The DNA here is from genome assembly GCF_951640355.1 of Cnephaeus nilssonii. NCBI lineage: Eukaryota > Metazoa > Chordata > Mammalia > Chiroptera > Vespertilionidae > Cnephaeus > Cnephaeus nilssonii. Next base: position 15,124,573 of record NC_137077.1, on the reverse strand, counting down.
GGGGGTAGCCAGTAGGAGATGGGGTGCTGGTGAGGGAGGGGCAGGAGAGCTGTTAGAGCCGGGGTGGGAAGAGACGTTTGTGCTGAGTTCTATAGAATTGTAACTTTTATCCTTCGTGCTAGAAGGAATAATTGAAGGATTTTTAGGGTGCACTTTTTTAGGGTGATATTTTAGAAGTATCCCCCTGGCAGCAGGGTGGAGGATCACCTGGAAGCAGGGTGACCCGCTCTTTCTCTGGTTTATCCAGCACTGTCCTGTTTTTAGCATTGAAAGTTCGTATCCAGGAAAACTCCTTAGTCCCATGGGACCCTGCAGGAGGGTGGGCCCAGAGCCAAGAGAATCACCTGGGACTTTGTCTCAGTAATCTCCCCTGAACCTCAGACTCTGTGATCCAGCTGCCCACTGGGCAGCCCTACTTTGATGTTGAATTGTCATCTCGTATTTAAAATCAACGTATTTAAAACCTCAGGGCCTTTGCACCTGCTGTTCCCTCTGTTACAAGTGCTGTTCCCCAGGAGAGCCTCATGGTTCACGGCGTCACCTCCTTCAGATTTTCACTCCAGTCTCACCTTCACATCGAGCTTTTTCCTGAAACCCTCTTGATAATTGCAACTCCTGCTCCAGATGTTCCTTATCCCCATCCTTGCTTTGGTTTCATTCTCAGTGCTGACCGCCCACCAACATACTTCATATTTATATTTGTGTGAGTTCAGTTTGCCCACTTAGAAAGAACCTTCACGGGGGCAGGAATTCTTGTTTGTTTCTTTCGCTGTGTCGAGGACAGTGTCTGGCAGGGAGCACACACTGTTTTCCTGAACGAATCCAGCCGTCCTTGATTCCTCTTTATTCTCTCACACCCCACCTCCAATTCATCGGCACTTTCTGTGAGTTCTCTGTTCAACATAGATCCAGAATAGGACCAGTGCTTACCACCTCCACCATCACCACCCTGCTCCGAGCCACAGCATCGCTCCCCTGGATTCCCACAGAGCATCTCCACCTGGGCTTCCTGTTTCCACTCTGGCCTCTGGACAGTCTCTTCTCAAAACAGCACCAGGGGATCCTGTTAAAATAGAAGTCCGATCATGTCACTCTTCTGCTCACTGTCCTCCACTGACTTTCTACCTCATTCATGCACCGTAAAAGCCCAAGTTCTTACAAGTCCCATCCTGATGTTCTCCCTCCCCTCCCTCCTCTCTCCCCCTCCCCGCCCCCCACATGCTCACTTCAGCCTCAGATGGCATCTTCAGCAGCTTCCAGACTCACACTTGCTCAGCCCACTCCATCCGCACAGGCTTCCTTTGTGTGCTAGACGCATGTGAGGCACTTCCCTGCCTCGGGCCTTTGGACTTGCATTTCCCTCTGCCCGCAATACTCTCTTCTGAAGGCAGTTACATGCCCTCTCACTTCCTTCAGCTCTCAACTCAAATGTCTCCTACCAGAGCCTTCTCGCCCACACCCAAAGGAAAGAACAAACCCACCTGCACACACTGAAGGTCCTTTATTTCCTCCTTTAGATACCTCCTGAGTCACATATGGGGAATCTATTGTTTCTCACCCCCACCCCCATGGAGTGGGCTGAGTGTAAACTCCATAGAGCAGGGACTTTGTTGGTGAAGTACCTTCAGCGACTGGAACAGTCCCTGGCACAGTATAGGTATGCAGTCAATATTTGTGGAATGAAAATATGTGGAATGAAGCATTCAACATCTACGCAAGAAATGGAATGATGAGAATCTGACCTAAGGAGGGAGCGGAAAAAGACTGAATAAGGAGGTACAGGCTTCAGGGCTTGTTGGGAACAAACAAACAAACAAACAAACAAACAAACAAACACACCAGATCCCAGGCCCATTATGAATAAATTGATAAAAATAAATTAATCTAACATTGATAAAGAGCTTTATTCTCTTTTTAAAATAGAGCCAACATCTTTATGAACCAAATTTCTTTCCCTCTTAGAAAAGGCGGAAACTTGTGTACTTGTCATCTGGAAAGAACTAATTACCTTCCTCCCTGGCAAAGCATAATTTCAGAAAAATAGATCATTTCCCTTCTCTTCTCTCCCCTGCTACTGTCTTTGGAAATTATCTTCCTTTGGGGAATGTAGGGTTTTGCTGCTCAAGCCTTCTTCCCGACCTCAAGAAGCCAATCTCTTGAAAGTTCTTTGCGGGAAGCCCGCGGCTGCTGGAATGTGCTGGAGAACATCGCTGCTTTCACAACCTTGGTTTTGTGTTTGTAATTCATGAAAGTTTCTTTTTAAATGTTCACCAGCTCCCTCTTCTCCCTCCCTGGGCTTCCCTGTGCTTTCCTCTTTGTCTCCTTCCCAATGTTCACATGGATGACACACACATCATCTCACTTCATCCTCATAGCTGCCCTGTGAGGTGCTATTTTATTCCCATTTACACATGGGGAAACTGAGGCGTACAGATGGAGTGGTGTAGTGGGATCTGTCAGGACCCCCTCCCGTGTCCCTCAGGGCCTCTCGGTGTCCCTGGGCACTGGCTGACTTCTCAATGCCAGGGTCTGTGTCTGTCTGCCCAAGGGCTCTCCGTGGCCACTGGAGTGGGCCAGAGTGCTGGGGAAGTATGCCCATCCCCATCCAGAAGCCTTTAACCAGTGACTAATGGAGTTTAACCAGCTCACGTGTTCCTTGGGTGGGAGAGAACTGAGGTGCATTTTGTATGCTGGCTCCCAGAGAGTCCTAGTAGGATTGTGCTCCAGTGGCCCACAGGTATCTGGCTTGAAACTGTACCTTTTATTGGCTTCCTCCACTTCCCTCTCTTACTTTCCTTACTGATGTTTCCTGCAATCACTTCCTAAATAAATAATTGCACTGGAACCCTCATCTGAGGGTCTGCTTCTAGATAAACCGAAGATAAGTCCTTGGCTAAGATTGTGTAGCCTTCAGAGGGCAGAGCTGAGCTGCAGACTCAGGCTGAGTATTCCAAAACTTGAGAGCTTAATCACAAGCCCTTCTTATCTTTATTAATTAATTTTTAATCCCACCCCATGTAATGGTGATATCTTTTTCTTCTAATGTGTCCAATCATAGCAAATTATGGGTTTACTTAAAAAAAACACCTAAACTGATAAATCGATTGAATAATGTTAGAAATTTCTTCATGTTGAAAATTTAGTTTTTAATGACAAACTTATTTTAGCTATGAAAGGACAAATTCCCACAAGGCCATAACCCAGCACTTATGGGGACACCGTATGATAGCAGTGATGACAGGAAGAAGACCCAGGTGGATTGGTGACGAGCTAGGGATTCTTTGTAAAGTTAAAAATGAATTTACTGGAAGGTCTTGGTTAGCTTATGGAATTGAGAGAAAAGCTGGACAGTCAAGTCCCAGAAAGGACAGAAACCAGGGCAGCTTTGGGGGAACAGGGACCAGAAACTACCGGACAATCTTTTCAGGGCACCATCGTCAGGTCAATTACGCTTCAATCATCCTCCATCCCCATGAAGAATCTAGTTCCAGGCACAGGCAGCATGACTGGCTGAGCCGGGAGAGGGGGCCGAGGAGCACTGTGATTGACACAAGCAATGCTATTCTCCCCACCCCAGAATTACCTTGCTGATTCTAGAAAAGGAGGAGTAGGATTCTCAGTAGTCAAAATCACAAATGCTCTCAAGAAAGAGGAAAGACGCTGTCTGTTGAGTAAAGGCTAGAGAAGGGGGAAATGACAGCAGACAGAGGATACAAATCTGTAAAGGAAAACAATTATGGGCACTCCAGCTGCCTCCAGGGGCCACGCAGTGTGAGTGTTCCCTTCTGATGTAACCTCCTACTTTTCTCCCTTTTGTTCTTTTTGCTCCAGACACACTGGCATTCTGGTGTTCCTCCATCACCCCAGGTACATTCCTGCCTCCAGCTGGAAACTCTTATTGGAACCCACTATACATCCCCCATGGTGTGGTCGGTGAGTTTATGCCGCAACTATAGATAGTTCTAACAGAGTGGGCTCAGTCACGATCAAGAAATCATTTTGTGAGCTGACAGATAACTTCTCCTAAGAAGGCATACAAAAGGCCAACAGATATGAAAAGATGCTCCACTGCACTAGCTATTAGAGAAATGCAAATCTGTGAGGTTGGCTATTTCAACAAGACAAGTAATAACAAGTGTTGGAGAGGTTAGGGAGGAAAAGAAACACTCATTCACTGCTGGTGGGAATATAAACTGGCACAGCCACCAGGGAAGAAGATAGTATGGAGGCTCCTCAAAGGACTCTCAAATGCCCCTGCTGGCAAAACTCTGAGAATGCCATCCCTGGGGGAGAAGCAGGACGGGAGCACGAGAGTGAGAGAGAGAGAGAGAGAGAGAGAGAGAGAGAGAGAGAGAGCGCTCCAAGTCACAACTCCATAAACAGCATCTCGCAGGGTCTGTAGGAGGGATGCAGTGCTTCCTTCTGTAATCAATGGATGAGGACCCGAGCTAAGGGATGGCTGTAATTTGAGCGCCTGCGGGAGGAAAGATGAAGACTCTTTAACAAGGTGTCTGTGGTGACAAGGGCAATGCAGGGCACACGGATGAGGATTTGGATAAAACCTCCCGCGAAAGTTCTCTTACCACATACTTAGGAGGAAGGCTGGAAGCTCTTATTGGAACCCACAGTACATCCTCTGAAGTGTGGTTGGTGAGTTTATGCCACAACTATAAATAGTTCTCCTAACAGAGTGGGCTCAGTCACGCCCAATAAATCATTTTGTGAACTGCACAGTTCCTGAGCTCACACGCTCTTCATTTTTGTTGACCCCGGATTCTGACCTAGAGGAGCCCGAGTGAGGATAAGAGTCAAGGTTCTCCACGTGAGCAAAATAAGGCCCTCAGCCCCCTCCCAGGATTCTAGGTCAGCAGAGGCCTAATCCTACCTACGTTATGTAAGCAGGACACTTGGATCTAGCTGTTTTCCTTTGCATCTCTGCTCCCTAAGAACATCTGTCCCAAGGGCTTGATGTTTCTGATCCAGCTCACATGTTTTGAATCTGTTTTTCTTTTTACTCCCAAGGTTGAATCACAAAGCCCACACTCCTCTGTGTAGATCCTCCTTTTCTAGCTGTAGTACAATGCTTCTCTGGTGATTGTATCTTCCATGGAGGCATCGGACAGTGAGGGCTTTGCCCTGTGGTTCCACAGTGTTCCTATTTATGAGGCAGTAACGCTCACCTATTGATCCATGAACAAGCCTCAGAGGGCCCATGAGCTCCTAATTCATGCCACTGTGTCTGTTTTCCTGGGTAGTGAGCCTATCAGATTCTAAAAGGATTCTGTGACCCCCTCCAAAATTAAGATCTGCTGGAATTGTCCCTGCCTTTTGGAAATGTTGAGCACTCTACTTCAAGGTATGTTCTCTTTAGCTCCCCTCCCCATTGGTACTTTCTTAAACTTGGAAATGCGAAGTCATCTTCTATCTTCTCTCTACAGGATCTCTTACCAGTTTCATTATATTCTTAATTTAGGACTTTTCAGAGAAAACTCATAGAAAATAGGTAAACAGATAAATGGGTAGTGTTGAGAACATTGAAGCCAGCATTTCAAACTGGGTCACAGGACATGAGGTACAAAAATATCTCATTAATATTTGTGTTAATAAGAAGCCACTAAGATGAATTTTAATTATGTAAAAATATGTAAAACCAGAGAATCCAAAAATTAACATGTAAATAGGGGGGAATAATTTTCACCAAGAAGAGGGTTTTAGGAACAAAGCAGAAAACCACATCGAAGCAAGAAAGCGCCTCTAATTCCTTACTACTTACAGTGTGTCTGTCTCTGGACCAGTGGCATAGATGTCACCTGGGTGCTTGTCAAAAAGGTAGAGTCTCAGACCCCACCCCAGACCTGGGGAACCAGAGTCTGCATTTTAACAAGATGACCCCCAGGGGATTTGAATGCAGTTGAAGTTTGAGAAGCACTGCTATAATCTATCTTCCCCAGGCAAATACCAGGCCACGCCTAAACCTCACACTCTGAAAATCAGAGCTCACACCTGCGAGTGGTGACCATGTGCTGGATGGATTTCGTGCCAACACTGGACATGGATTATCTCATTCATCCCACAATCCTTCGAGGTGGGTGCTGTTATTAACCTTATTTTATAGTTGAAAGTGAAGATCAGAGAGGTTGAGAAACTTGCGTAGGTTTCCAGCCTGGGTCTGTCTCCAAAGCCCAAGCATGTAACCACCGCCCTGATTAGAGATTTTCCTGCATCCGAAGAGGATCCCCTTTCTTTTTCTCACTTTAGGCTCTGAGGGTGTGGCTCTCAGACTTCGGTCTGCAACACAAAGAGGAACCTTGTCAGGTTTCTATCAGGTAGGATTTGTTTCCTTTTTCTTTTGAAATATTTTAAACTATAGAAAAGTTGCAAGGGTCACACAATGAACAGCCACATCTCCTTTATCTAAGTCCGCCGGTTGTCAGCATTCTGCCACATTTGCGCTTTCTCTGTACGGATAGATAGATCTTTCCTAAATTAAAAATATGAAAATAAGTTGCAGACATAATGGCATCTCACTCCTAAGTTCTTCAGCATGCATTTCCTAAGAAAAAGGACTTTCTTCTGCATTAGCCATGCTATTACCATATGTAAGAAAATGAACAATTCTCTAATATATTCCAATAGACAGTCTATTTAAACCTCCCCAGGTTTTCCCTAAGAATGTCTTTTATACCTGTTTCCATTTTTGCTTGATCCAGGATTCAAATTTTATGCATCGCATTCCCCTATCATGTCTCTTTAATCTATTTAAATCAGAACAGAGCCTCTGCTTTCCCCGCTGCCTCCCATGACATTGGCATTTCAAGTGTCTGAGCCCGTTGTTGTGTAGATTCTGGAGGCGTTGTTGCCTCCTGCCCAGACTCTGCTGAAACAGTTTTGGCTGGACTGTGCCATAGGTGATGTTCTATTATGTTGTCCCAGGTTGTCCCACTCCTGGGGGGTTACAGTTTGATCACATGGTCAGTAGAATGATCACAGCTCTCTTCATTGCTCAGATTACTTTCCCCTTGTAATGAATTATCTATGATTATTTGAGATTTTGTGACTATCCTCAAAAATCTCTCCTCCAATGTTTTTAGCATCTATTGATGGAACTTGCATTAATCAATCAATATATTGAAGGTGGGAAAATTGTGAGTTTTCAATTCTATTATTTCTTCCATTTTCTTTTTTTTTTCTTTATTTGCTGATAGTCTTCCTAAAGAAGAGCTTCCCCCTCCTTCTTTCTTGAGTATTAATGTGGATCATAATTTTAAAAAATTCCAATGCTTTTTGTCCTTTTGACATAGCCTCATAACCTTTGAGCATGCCCTTGCTGTCTGGCACAAGATGTTTCGATATCACCTTTTACTTTCCCTGCCTGACTTGGAGCCAGCCATGTCCATTAAAAGCCCTGGTTTCTTTGAGTGGAAAGTGCTACTTAGGAAAAAAGGACTGAGTGTGAGGTATGCGAATTACTTCTGGAGTATCATTGCTTCTGGTCCTTTTCCTATACAGAGCTGGAAAAAAAATTAAATGATATATTCATAATGATCCCTCAATTCAAATTCTAAGAAAACCCAAACCTTAGTTTCCCCATTCTAAATGTGTGGTTTCCTTATCCCACAGTGAATGTCTTGGTTTTCAACATTAATACAGTATGTTTAAGTGTTTATGCTGAAGTATAATAGTCACAAAATAGCTTTAGAAACAAAACAACCAATAACACTGCCACCAATAAACCTATGAGGTAAATTTCAAGATGCTTTTGCAATCTTGTGATCTTAAGATATGATCTATTAATAATATACAGTCTTTATTTTTCAGTGTGGCTGTGTTATCTATCTAGCATACAGTAAGATTCATTTCTTTCTGTATTTGATATTAAGGTTTTCTTTTACCTCTTTGTTTTTAATATATAAAACTAGAAGCCTGGTGCACGAAATTCGTGCACGGCGGGGGGTTGTCCCTCAGCCCAGCCTGTACCCTCTCCAATCTGGGACTCCTGGAGGTATGTCCGACTGCCCGTTTAGGCGGTGGGATCGGGCCTAAACGGGCAGTCGGACATCCCTCTCACAATCCAGGACTGCTGGCTCCCAACTGCTTGCCTGCCTGCCTTCCTGATTGCCCCTAACCGCTTCTGCCTGCCAGCCTGATCACCCCCTAACCACTCTGCTGCCAGCCTGGTTGATGCTTAACTGCTCCCCTGCCAGCCTGTTTGCCCCCAACTTCCCTCCTCTGCCAGCCTGGTCACCCCTAACTGCCCTCTCCTGAAGGGTTGATCACCTCCAACTGCCCTCCCTTGCAAGCCTGGTCCCTCTCAACTGCCCTCTCCTGCTGGCCATCTTGTGGTGGCCATCTTGTGTCCACATGGGGGCAGGATCTTTGACCACATGGGGGCAGCTATATTGTGTGTTGCAGTGATGATCAATCTGTATATTACTCTTTTATTAGATAGGATAGAGGCCTGGTGCACGGGTGGGGGCCAGCTGGTTTGCCCTGAAGGGTGTCACAGATAAGGGTGGGGGTTCCCTTGGGGTGTGGGGCGGCCTGAGCGAGGGGCCTGTGGTGGTTTGCAGGCCGGCCACGCCCCCTGGCAACCCAAGGGGAGGCCCTGGTATCTGGAATTTATTTTCCTTCTACAATTGAAACTTTGTAGCCTGGAGCAGAGCCAAGCCTGGGGCTCCGGCAGCCATTTCTGTGGCAGTTAATTCACCTTCTACAATTGAAACTTTGTAGCCTTAAGCGGGTGAGCCTGGCCAGGGTGTGGGGAAAGCTTTGCTTCCCCTGTTGCCACCGGCAACCCTGCCCTGCTCTCTCAAGCTCCATTCTGCTGCCATTTGTTTGAATTTGTTTACCTTCTATAATTGAAACTTTGTAGCTTGAGTGGAGGCTTAGGCCTGCAACGGCTATGGAAAGCTTGGTTTCCTCTGTTACCTGGGAAACCTTGCTCTCTGTGGCTGTAGCCATCTTGGATTGGGGTTAATTTGCATACTCGCCCTGATTGGCTGGTGGGCGTGGCTTATGTAGCGGAGTGATGGTTAATTTGCATATTACCGTTTTATTAGAGAGGATATTTACATAGCTTAAAAGTTAAAACTAGTAAACAAAGTTCTAATCAAGAGAAGTCTTGCCTGTATCCTACTCCCTATACTCTGCCCACCTACACCCCCCCTATAGGCAGCTATATTTATTAGTTTTTATTTGTCCTTCTTGATTTTCTTTATGTAAAAACTAGAGGCCCAGTGCACAAAATTCGTGCACAGGGGGTGGGGGTGTGTGTGTCCCTCAGCCTGACCTGCACCCTCTCCAATCCAGGAGCTTTCAGGGGATGTCCTACTGATGGCTTAGGCCCACTCCCCATGGTCCTCTGCTCTCTGCGGGGCCTGCCTGCTCCACACCACGGCGACTGCCAAGCAGGCCGTGCTGGGTGCTGCCTGTGGGCTGCGCTTCACTGCTCCTGGGTCGCTGAGGCCGTGCTGGGTGCTGCCTGTGGGCCGGGCTTGCCTGCTCCCGGGTCGCTGTGGAGACGGCCAAGCAGGCCATGCTGGGAGCTGCCTCCTCCCTGCTGTCAGTCTCCACATAGGCGATGAGGTTAATTTGTATACTCACTCCTGATTGGCTGGTGGGCATCGCGAAGTGACAAATTGTATATTTCTCTTTTATTAGTGTAGATAGGGAAATATATACATATATATTCTTATTTCCCCTTGTATCATATAGAAAAGAGCATACTTTTAACACTCTTTTGCACTTTGCTTTTTATCACTTGACAGTATATCCTGTAAATTACTTCATAGCAGTTAATAGAGACCTTCTTTATTCTTTTTTATGGTTGTATAATATTCCACTGTGTGTATGTAGCATAATTTATGAATAATGCCTTCTCTGGGTTGTTCCTAATATTTTGTTGTTATAAATAATGTAATGACTAATTAGTACTTTTTTTTTTTTGTATTGTGACAGTGTATTTTCAGGGTAAATTTCTAATAGTGGGCTTCATAAGGGAAAGGGTTAATGCATATGTAAATTTGCTAGAAAATGCCAAATTCTCCTACATGTGGCCTGTATTATTTTTCTCTCCCACCAGCAACATACGAAAGTGCTTTTCCTCCATACTCTTGCCATAGAGCGTGTTATGAAACTCTTGACTTTTTGCCAATCAGATGGTTGAGAAATGGTTGAATGTAATTTTAATTTGCATTTCTCTTATTGTGAGTGAAATTGAGCATTATTAATATATGTATTTAAAGGCCACTTGTGTGTCCTTTTTTTTATGAACTGCGTGGTATAGGAGAATGTCTTTTACTGTCAGGTAGATTTTTCGCTCATATTCTAAAAGTCATCACATTCTATTTATAACAGTGAAGTTTACCAAAGACTTTCACAAGTCATCTTATTTGATCCCCAAAGATTTGGAAAACCTCAGGAAGAATAAGGACAGCACTGTTGAAATAGATCAGTTTCAAAGACAGACTTATTAGCCTTGAAAGTGTGGAAGTACCTGCAATTATGTGCATGAACTATCTTGTCCGATGCTGTTAGAGGCCTTGAGCAGGATATTTCAAGTGGAAGATTCTCATCACTGGCTGGGGGCAGCTTGGAACATCTTTATAATCATTGAATAAACATTCTAAGAAATCCAAAGTTGTCAATTAACAGCTCGAATTGTTTTCTGCTTATAGTGTGCCCCAAAGGAATGCTGGGGTGGAAATGGGGTTGGCAAAGCAGCAGCCACACCCACAAGACATTATAGTCCAATGGTTCTGTTCACTTGACTACTTTTGTGGTTTTGATTTTTCCTTTTATTTATTTTTTTATCCAGCAAGTAAATTGAACTCTCCATGATATCTGTAATGGTTGCTAAGCCCAGCAATTTTCCTTAAGAGGTTCTCTGCTAAGAACCTTCCATTTAGCAAACCAAACCACTAAATGCAAGAGGGGTTGAATTATTAGGATTATTGTTTGGCAAGTGCAGAATGGTCAACCCTGCTCCACTGTGTGACCCAGAGAAAGATTTTAGAAAAATTAAGATCATTTCCCACAGTTGGAATGAAACTGCTTTGCAAGGAATCAAATTGGCCCTTTGCCAGCATGATCTGAAGTAAAGAGGAAGATGAGTGTGTACAGTCCACAAGTGAATTTGGGCAAGCAAACCAGGGGGGAAGAGAAGGCTGGTCAGCTGTCCTATTGATCTGAAAATCACCTTCTTAAAGAAGTAAGGTGAGAGCGAGCACGTATCTCTAGTCCACAAACCACTTTCACTCATGGGCAGGAAGAAAGAATATGGTATCTCCATTAAGCTTAGACAGTCCCCAGAAATCTGCCAAAAATGCACACAGGGCTGGAGATGGAGGCGGATGGCTGACTCAGGACTTCTCATGAAGGATGCAAAACAGCTGCCCTCTGGGCCATTCCCTTGACTAAGGCTGAGGTCAGAAATGGCCAAACATAGTTAACATCCGAAGGTAATCAGTGACCATATGGAAAGAAGGACTTGAGGCCTCAGTGTTTCTGTAGAATAAGTTTGAAGGTTATAAGGGTAACTGCCAGGGTCTATAAGAAGTAGGAGATCCCGGCTCAGTGGTTGAATGTCGACCCATGAACTAGGAGGTCACCGTTCAACTCCTGTTCAGGACATATGCCCAGGTTTGGAGCTCCATTCCCAGTAGGGGGCGTGCAGGAGGCAGTTGATCAATGATTCTCTCTTATCATTGATGTTTCTCTCCTTCTCTCCTTCTCCCTTCCTCTCCCTGAAATTAAAAAATAAAATAAAATAAAGAGGAGAGAAGAGATATAGAGTGTAGGTAGATTACAGGAGATTAAGCCATTAGTTCCTTTTCATTTATCCATGGCCTGGGTGTACCACAAGTTGTTTATCCATTCACATATGGATTGACATTGGAGCTGTTTACTGTTTGGGACGCTTAAGAAATTGCTGTGAGCATTTATATACAAGTCTTTGTGTGGATATATGTTTTCATTTCTTTTGGATGACTAGCTAGAAGCAGAATTTCTGTTTCAAACTATTCTGTGAAGTTGTAACTATTCTACATTCTCACCAGCAATGAATGAGAATTCTAGTTACTCCACATCCTCACCAACTCTTGGTATCATTAGTCTTTTAATTTTAGACATTCTAATGGTGTGTTGATTTGCATTTCCTTGGTAACCAATTTTTAGCATCTTTTTATGTGATAACTAGAGGCCCAGTGCACGAATTCATGCACGGGTGGGGTCCCTTGGCCTGGTTGGTGATTGGGGCCAATTGGGGCCATCTCGCCCAGTCCCTATCAGGGCCCATCAGGGCCGATTGGGGCCGGCCAGGGGGAGGGACCATGGGAGGTTAGCTGGCCATGGGAAGTTGGCTGTGGGAGTGCACTGACCACCAGGGGGCAGCTCCTGCGTTGTCTGCCCCCTGGTGGTCAGTCCACATCACAGCTACTGGCCGGTCTTCTGGTCGTCTGGTCATAATGGTTGCTTAGGCTTTTATATATATAGATTGGCTATTTATATATGTTCTTTTCACATTTTTTGCCCATTTAAAAAATTGGGCTGTCTTATTATTGTTGTAAGAACTCTTTATAGATATTCTTGATAAAAATCCCTTGTCAAGTACTAGTACATGTATTACTAATATATTTTTCTCAGCTGTATCTCACACAGTGTGCTATTTGTGAACCAAAGGACAAATAACCCCAAACTGGAGACATGAAGAAAAACTTTTTTCCAAGAAGAGTCGGCTCTTGAATTCAGACTTGAAAGAAGAGTCAGTGGATGGGTAAGTAGAGAGTGTCAGGGCTCCCAGGGTGAAGCTTTCTCAAAGGCAGCAAAGGATGACCCAACGCTAGACCAGTTCTTTCTTCCTCACATATAAAGCTCCAATCCAGGCTGATTCTATCCAGGTGTGACTATGATTAAATTAATTGATAGTAATAGTTGAATCAGTAGTAAACATACTCCTCTAAAGGGATATTTGAAACTAAAAATAATAATTTGCTCACCAAATTTCCTTCAATCTACCCCCTGTATAAATCTGCAGTTTATAAAATTAAAAGGGAGGTATTTTTGGGGTAGGAAATTTCTGGTTTTCTCTATAAATAAAATACACAGAATATGCCAAGACTGCACTTAAGCCGCTTGTGTCAACCTCTTTCATCATCATGTAAGCATCCTCTGTAAATAGTCCTTGTTGAAGTGTTAAAACAATATACCTGCTAGTCTCCTGGACAGATCCTGGCCTCAGTGCACAGCTGCTTCCTTCTCTTTTATGCAGTAGCAACTAGAAATATTATGAAGGGAAGAAACTCACTAGTTTCTGGTCACAGAAGCTAGGAGATAACAATGATTCTTTCCTTGGGGAGCTGTTTATCTGGTGGTGTTGCCAGGAAGTAAGACTGTTTCTTCTGAAATGGTGGGAATTCCTCAGCTAGATAATGGGTAGATAGATCGATGGGTGAATGAGTGGATGAACGGAAGGAAGGAAATAATGGATAGATGGACAGATGGGTGAATCAGTGGATGGAAGGAAGGAAGGAAAGAAGGAAGGAAGGGAGGAAGGAAGGAAGGAAGGAAGGAAGGAAGGAAGGAAGGAAGGAAGGAAGGAAGGAAGGAAGGAAGCCTGGCAGAGGGGCTTTCATCTCTCTGTCTGTGAGAACAACAGATGAAGGAGAAGCAATAAACAGCGCTATAAAAAGAGTGTGTATTGAACGGAAAGGAGTGAAAGAGAAATCAAGAGATAATATAACTGTAGTCATCAGATAAATTAAGAAAAGGAGAAATAAAAGCACAGAAGAAGCTATTTGCAGCAGAGGACCTCACAGCCCTTCCAACACACATAACCGCAGGGACTATGAGAGCGTGAGAGAATGGGAGCTGGCTCAGCAGCCAGCATCACTGGATGGTTCATCAGAGGGAGATGGGCACAGTCCCCAGGCAGGAGAGAGCAATACCTTTGCTGGGTCCTTTCCCTCCACACTCCACTCTCCTGGACAGCATTCCACTGTCTCCTGGTCAAATGGAAAAAGATGTGACCTTCATTATACCCAGCACACTGGCATTTAAAATTATCATTGAGATATCATTTACATAATATAAAATTGACCCTTTACATGTGTACAGTGCAGTGGTTTTTAGTTTGGTTAGAGTTGTGCAAACATCACCACTGTCTAATTCCAGCATATTTTCATCACCCCAAAAAGGAACCCCAATACCCATTAGCTGTCACTCCCCATTTCTTCCTCACTCCACTATCTACTTTTTAAAAAAACTTTATTTTTTTTAGAGCAGTTTTAGGTTTACAACAAAATCGAGAGGAATTTACAGAGATTTCCCATATACCTCCTGCACCCACACGTGTAGAGGTTCCCCCATTTATCAGCATCACTCACAAGAATGTTACAGTCTTTAGCAAGGATGAACCTACATTGACCCATCATAATCACCAAAGCTCATAGGTTACTTTAGAGTTCACTCTTGGTGTACATTCTTTGGGTTTGGACACGTGCATAATGACATGTATCCATCATTATAATATCACACAGAGTATTTTACTGCTCTAAAAACCCTCTGTGCTCTGCCTGTTCATCTCTCCCTGACCACCCCCACCTCAACACACTGTCTACTTTCCGTCTCTATAGAGTTGCCTATGCTGGATATTTCATATAAATGGAATCAAACATGTGACCTTTTGTCTTTTGTAATATTTTTAAATAAATGAGTTTTATTTTTTAGAGCAGTTTTAGTTTATAGAAAAATTTAGCAGTAAGTAGAATTCCTAAACCTTCTTTTCCCACCCCTTACACAGAGTTCCCCAATGCCTTTTTTTTTTTTTTCACATTTTAAGCATTTTTTTAATGCACAGTTCAATGGAGTCAGCTATGTTCACATGGTTGGGCTAGTATGTGTTTTGTTTTGTTTTGTTTTGTTTTGTTTTGTTTTGTTTTGTTTTGTTTTGTTTATAAGGTAGGGTGGAGAGTAGTCTTCAAAGCAAGGTGGAAGAATTTGTGCCCTCCCTGGAAGTGAGAGCTCATGGCCTTTAATAAGACTCTCACTTGTTGTTATCATAGGGCACCTGGAGGCAGCTGCTGGCTGGGGTTCGCTCCCCTTTGCCTTTTAGGAAGCTCCTTGAGAGGCCCGAGATGCGGTCTTGGGAGCAGCTGTGACTCTCCAAGAATCTTCACGTTCCTCCCTGACCTTGTAGCATTGATTTGTTCCCTCTACTTTAGTAAATATTTCAAGGCACGGAATTGAATTTTAAACATCAGAGGCTTATTTTTATCTTGAATAAAACTTAACTGAGTTCATATCGAAAGCACTAAATGATTCAACTTGAAATACTTGTTGTCTTCCTAGAACTATTGTTTGTTTGTGGTACATTTGTCTCTCCTGAGCACAGAGGCCACCTGACTTAAAGGATTTAGAATATTGATAATATTTTTAAACTTCGGAGATTTTTGCAAACATGGAGAGTAATTTAAGAATAATTCTCATGGGACTGGATTACTTTTCATGAATACAGAGGATAAATTGGAAAGTGTACGGATATAATAAGAGGGTGTTTGTATTTTTAGTTAATCTATTTCTAGTAGAAGCAGCATTGGATTAGAAATAATAATTGCTACCATTTGTTGAGTTATTGCTATATACCAGGTACTGTGCTAAGCATTTTCATGTGTTTTCTCTTTTAAAATTCACAATAGTCTTCTGAAACTCCTCCTCATCTGGTCAAGACTTTCTCAGAACTACACTGAGGTCTTTCCCACCCAATCTTCATTTCCTCTCTCCTGCCAAGGTGTTGGACCTCCATCATGATTTCAAGTCTCTACTGGCCTGGTTCTGCCCCCATCCCATTCATCCTCCACAGAAATTTCCCTCCATAAAACTTTTGAACATTGAATCCTGTCTTAGCTTCTGCTACTCAGAGAACCAGCACTGACACAACTTCCAACCTGGGTGGGAGGATCAGGGAAATACTTCGAAGGGTCCAGAAATTCCATGTGCAGCAAGCAATGCCTTCAGACTCTAGGAATCCCAGGTCTTACATTTATATGAACCATTACTTTCCAAAGGAATATGGATGATACATATAATGTAGAGTCATTTAAGAGTGTTACTGACTTTATAGCTACTTTTGTCATGATATATGTTTTCAACTGGGAAATTTAAAAAGAATGATCAATAAAATGGGTCTTCATGCTTGAAAATATTGGGAGCCATGGGGCTAGATGGTTGCTCCAGGTCTCCAGATCTGACATTTTCTGATTCCCAGCAGAGGCAGTGCAGTTCAGTGGTTACAGAGCAGTGCTGAGAGCATGAGTTTTGGCACCGGATGGGCTTAGGGTTGAGTCCATACTCTGCTTCTCACTAGCTACCCAACCTCAAGCAAGTTGTATAACTTCTCTAAGTCTTTGTTTCCTCCTCCACTATGAAATGGGTATACTAATAGTGACTTCCTTATGGTATGGTGGAGAGGCTTAAATGAGAAAAATAAACATAAAGGACATTGCCTGGCTCAGAGCAAGTGCTAATAAAAGTTCATTGGAATTATTATAATTAGGTATTCTTAGTTTCATTTGGTACATTTATCTTCAATTTTAACCAAAAGATTTGTATAGTGTATTTCCAGTCTTAAAACTCTTATTTTATGAGAATATTTCTTATAGGTGGTACTTATTCTAAATTACATGGTTCAGCCTTCCATAGAAATTGCATCTCGTGTTTAATGCACCCCTGACTCCTCTGAGCTTAGATCTTTGCTACCAGCCAAGATTTCATTTAATCATCTGAAATAATCTTGCCTTCAGTGTTTTCCCCCTTGTGTAATTTCCTTTCACAGCCTATTGTCTGTAATGCTCAGACTAGGGCCATAATAATAGCAATACGAAGAATTGAGGAAACCTGTCATTCACACAACCCCATTTCAAACAGATGACTATTTCAATAGATGTAGGGGTTTGAGGTTTGGGAGTAGGGAAGTTTTGGGGATAATTTAAATACTGCTTATTTGAGAGTTGATTTTACAGATGACAGCAAAAAGTCTTTTTGCATGGCTCATTATTGGGACAGGTGCAAGGGCAGCTGTTTAATTAATGTGTTAGGAATCCTCATTCTTGATTTCTATGAAGAATCAGAGAAAAGTTTTGCTCTCTACCTGATTACACAAAATGACTGGGCTGAGGGGTGGTAACCAAAAGGAATGTTGTTAACTGAAAGTACTAAAATACATGACTCGTGGCTTAAGCAAACTGTTATACTTACACTGAGTGGCCAGATTATTATGATCTCCGAACGCATAATAATCTGGCCACTCAGTGTGTGTGTGTGTTTGTGTATATATATATATATTCAGGCCTGGTGCATGAATTCGTGCATGGGTGGGTGTCCGGCCAGACTGGCCATGGGGAGGGGACATGGGTGGTTGGCCAGCCTGCCTGCTGGTCAAACTCCTGGTCGAGGGGACAATTTGAATATTCGCCTTTTATTATATAGGATATACACTGAGTGGCCAGATTATTATGCATTCAGAGATCATAATAATCTGGCCACTCAGTGCATATAAAACTAAGTTAAGAAACAGATAATTGCAGGTGTTAGTTTATCAACTCAATGATGTCCACGCTTATATCTCTGAGATTCTTTTTGCCTTTCCTTCATTGTCCCAAAATATTACAGGAATTTCTATCATTATGTTCATAGTTAAGGAAAGAAAAAGGAGGCAGGAGTAGGGAATAAGCAGTTCCCGTAAATCTCCAGTAGACTATCAGTATGAGCAAACCCATGCATATGTCTCATTGGCTAAGACTATGCACGTGACCCAACCTAGCTGTAAAGGAAGCTGGGAAATTGTGTATTTAGCTGGGCACCTTGCTATCCAAGACACACTGAGCATTTATTAGTAAGGGGAAGTTGAGAAAGTATATTGGGAAGGCAACCAACACAGTCTGCACTCAGACGCAAGCCTAAGAATGTTATCGATGTTTATGTCTTGGATCCACTATCATTTTCTTCGTGGGAAGAATGAGAGGAGTAATGTTGTGAATTTACTGGAGATTAAAATATAACACAAGAAACTTCAAAGAGGTGTTCACAATGTTCTCTCTAATCTTCCACTATACTGAGAAATATTTGTGGTAAAACTTAGAAATCATGTTTTCAGTCATGAGGACATTTTTGCTATAACAATGTCATGGTAATATGACTTATCCACAATTACAGAATGTAATAGAGATTCTTGTGAAATTACTTTGATTTTTCTGAAACAACATGTTTTTAGGGAAAAGAACATGCTAGAATTTGTTTGAGAGATCAGTTTTAATTAACTGAAATTAGTTGTTCTCAAATTCACAAATTAACTTTAAGTTTTGAAAAAGATTCAAACTACATCAGGAGCTTAAGCAGAATATAAATAGATCTTAGAGTCCTGAGGTGTGCAATATAAAATAGGCCATGCCTCAGGAGTTTCTCATGAAGATGCCTGCAATGTGAACTTTTGGACCCTGATTCTGCAAAAATGATCCATCTTCAGGACTGGGTAACATTGTGAGTGCTGGGCAAGAACCTGTTTAAGCTTTTTCTCATCTGTGTGGCATTTAACTATGTTTGTCAGAAATGACAATGGAAATCTATAGTTTTCATTTCAGTTTTACTTTTAATCTTGCTTAAAAATTAATTAATTACGTGTGTGTCATGGGTAAAATAAATACAATTCCTTAGCTTGTAGCATCCTATATAATAAAAGAGTAATATGCAAATTGACCATCACTCCAACACACAAGATGGCTGCCCCTATGTAGTCAAAGATCCTGCCCCCCATGTGGACACAAGATGGCCGCCACAAGGTGGCCAGCAGGGAAGGGCAGATAGGAGGGACCAGGCCTGCAAGGGAGTGCAGTTGTGGGCGATCAGGCCAGCAGGGAAGGGCAGTTGGGAGGGACCAGGCCTGCAAGGGAGGGCAGTTGGGAGCGATCAAGCCTTCAGGGGAGGGCAGTTAGGGGTGACCAGGCTGGCAGAGGAGGGCAGTTAGGGGCAAACAGGCTGGCAGGGGAACAGTTAGGCATCAATCAGGCTGGCAGGGGAGTGGTTAGGGGGTGATCAGGCTGGCAGGCAGAAGCGGTTAGGGGCAATCAGAAAGGCAGGCAGGCGAGCAGTTGGGAGCCAGCAGTCCTGGATTGTGAGAGGGATGTCCTGGTAGGATCGGGCCTAAACGGGCAGTCGGACATCCCTCAAGGGGTCCCAGATTGGAGAGGGTGCAGGCTGGGCTGAGGGACACACAACCCCATGCACGAATTTTGTGCACCGGGCCTCTAGTAATTTTAAAAACCAATGTCACGTCAATAAATTAAATAAAAAATAAAAAAATAACCAATAATGGCTTAACTTGGGTTGATTTGGGTAGTGTTACTTGTAGTGGTAGACTGAAAAAATGGCTACCAATTCTTCCCCTCTATGTGGTCATGCCCACTTGCTCTATAACTTTAAGGACTGTTTCACATGGAGTCCGACCCTAGTCATGTGATTTGCTTTGGACAAATGATGCCCACAAACATGACACAGAAGAGGTTTGAAACCCATGTGCTCAGCAAAGTTTGTTCTTTCTTTATGCTCTTTTGACCCTTCATCCCTGCTGACATCTGAACAAGTGAAGGCCACCTTCTTGCTGAATATGAGATTTGTCTCATAATTAGCTACTCAATAACTATTCCCTAAATAAATGCTTGAAATGAAAAAGGGAACTTAAGAGACAATGCCTTAGCTCACTGAATTGATTCCAGTGCTGAATATTTTTGGCATCAGGTAAGAACTGTGGAGAAATTGAACATCTTTTCATGTACTCATTGACCATTTGCAATTTTCTTTTGGGAAGTATCTGTTCAAATATTTTTCCCATTTTTAAAAATATAGATTTTTATTGATTTCAGGGAGGAAGGGAGAGGGAGAGAGAGAGATAGAAACATCAATGATGAGAAAGAATTATTGATCGCCTGCCTTCTGCATGCCCCAACTGGGGATGGAGCCTGAAACCTGGGCATGTGCCCTGACCTGGAATTGAACTGTGACCTCCTGGTGCATGAGTTGATGCTCAATTATTGAGCCACACTGGTTGGGCTGTCCAATTTTTGACAGGGAATTGTTTGTCTTATTAATGAGTTGTAAGATTTTAAAAATATATTCTAGGTACAAGTTCTCTGAAAGATATAAATAGTGTGAATAGTTTCTTCCTGTCTAAGGCTGTCTTTAATTTCTTAATGGTGTCTTTTGAACAGCAAATTTTATAATTTTGATGAAATCTAACAATATTTTAAATGGTTCATAATTTTTATGTTTCATTTTAGAATGAAAGGTCACAATTATTTTCTCCTACACCTTTTACTGAAAATTTTATTGTTTCAGCTCTTACTTTTAATGCTGTGATCCATTTCAAATTAAATTTTGTATGTATTCCAGACTGGGAAGAAAAAAATAAAACTGTCTTTGTTCACAAATGACAAGATCAGTTATGTGGAGGATGCAAAAGAATCAACAACCAAAAAACCTTCCTAGAATTAATCAGATACGAAGGACAGAATTTGTTGTGATACAGTGAGAAATCTCAGTTCAAGTCAATAAATAGAGAATTGGGGAATTCTTTCATGCAACGTGTTCTTTTAACTTCAGGACTCTGCTCCACTGTTTCTTAAATCTTCTCTGGGTTTTGTTTACTTTTTATTTTTTAGCATGCTTCCTGCAGCAGAGGCAAATATGTTCCTCCCTAATGACCATATTCTCCTCACATGCAATTTATTCTTAGTAGGCAGCTCGCATAATTGTTCATCATTTTTCTCGGTTATTAGTTTATTTATTTTTGATGATTTGGTTGATGTTATTTTAAAATCCCTTGGAGTTTACTGCTTATTTCCCATAGATGCTCTATTCAACAGATATTTAAAATAGCTCTTATTAAAACATGCTCATAAATAGAGTGTTTACATGTAAAATATCAATTTGTTATATGTGTTCTGATAATTCCATTATGTTTGCTTTCATCACAGCAGGGATGTAGAAACTAAAATATGTTTGAGATGAGAAGGTCTAGTTGGCTTTGTGGAGTGATTAGGAAGTGCAGTGGTTTGATGTCTAGGGTGGGAAGGTGGGAAGTAGAACTGACAGACTGGTGGTCAGTCTTAAACTATTGAAATACTTCTGTACTGGTTGGTAATCAACAGGTACTGCCCCAAGACCCCTATTGTTTGGCACCTTGGTTCCTTTGGACTTCCCCACAACCCAGCAGTTAAAGGGTTATCTCTGGCATGCTAGGAGGTCCCTGTTTAACTGCTGGTGCCTGGTTTGTTTTGGTTGTTCAGTACTACTATTACTAGAGGCCCGGTGCATGAAATTCGTGCACTGGAGGGGTGTCCCTCAGCCCAGCCTGCACCCTCTCCAATCTGGGACCCCTCGGGGGATGTCTGACTGCCCGTTTAGGCCCGATCCTGTGGGACATCCCTCTCCCAATCTGGGACTATTGGCTCCTAACCACTCACCTGCCTGGCTGCCTGATTGCCCCTAACCACTCTGCCTACCAGCCTGATAGCCCCATAACCACTCCCCTGCTGGCCTGATTGACAACTCCACTGCCTACCAGCCTGATAGCCCCCTAACCACTCCCCTGATGGCCTGATTGACAACTAACTGCTTTCTTGCCAGCCCAATCACCCCCAACTGCCCTCCTCTGCAGGCCTGGTCCCCCACAACTGCCCTCCCCTGCTGGCCATCTTGTGACAACGTTGGGGTGGCTATCTTGTAACAATGTGGGGGAGGCCATCTTGTGACAATGTGGGGCGGCCATCTTGTGATGACATGGGGGCGGCCATCTTGTGACAACATGGGTGGCCATCTTGTGACACGAGGGCATGAGGGTCAATTTGCATATTACATCTTTATTATATAGGATTACTCCTTGGTGAAAGGAATGGAAAGGAGTTACTACTTGATCAGCATTCCTGAGGGAATCCTGGTAAAGTGGAAATAATAATAAAAGAGGTTAACATCTGTTGAGAAGTTCTAAAGGCTTTCTACATATTTACCCACCCAACACTCTCAACTATCCTATGCTATAGCTATTATTATTTACCCCCATTTTGCAGATGCAAAACTGAGATCCAGGTGAACTTATTTGCCCACGTTCACACAACTAACACGTGGTAGAGTTTGAATTTGAATTCAGGCTGACCTCAGAACCAGGGCTGTTTTCTAAGTCTCCTCATGGCTCTGACCTTTCATTAGTCTCTAGGCCAATGATGGGCAACCTTTTGAGCTTGGTGTGTCAAACTTCGCCAAAAAACTGAGCATAACTTGGGTAGTGTGTCACTTTGAGGAAAAAACATTATTTCGCAAGTGTTTCATCCTCAGGAGCAGCAAATGTTTCATCCTCGGCATGCGGCCGCCTCAGCGGCACGTGTCATCAGAAATGGCTACGCGTGTCAGTGCTGACACGCGTGTCATAGGTTCGCCATCACTGCTCTAGGCTATAAGCATTTATTGGGCTTCCCATGGAGAGCACTTTGCTGAGCACATGGGCAAAAAAAACAAACAAAAAAAACTTAAATCCTGTCTTTGTGTAGTTCATTATGTAGTGCAGAGGTGGGGAATGTCCTGCCCTTGAGCTGTATAAGGCCCATGAAATCATTTGGTCTGGTCCTATCAAAGCATTAGATGTATGTTAAATGTTTGACCAAAGATAGCTGGCTCATTTTTAAGTTGATAATTTTGTATGGTCCGAGAACAATGTCATAAATACCCAAATGGCCCTTGGCAGAAAAAAGGTTCCCTGCCCCTGATCTAGTGAATGCAGTCAAGCTCCTCCTCTCCTGCTCTGGACAGCACAGACCCCACACAGTCCCTCTCCACGTCAAAGAGATCATTTGATGAGCAAATTCCGGAGGAAACATTTGGTATATAGGACTATTTTTGATGGTGTTCATTGCAGATCAGAAGGGCAGTATTTTCATAGGTTGCTTTCTAGAACAGGAGAAATTGTTTTTGAATATAGAAATTTTTGCCTTTCACATTGAGATGAAAGTTTGTGGTAATATTATACATCAATATGACTTTGGAGTTCGGTCAACTTGAACTCCAGAGAAATGAATGTGAATATAAACATTTTAACCTGTACAGACATTGCAACATGTACCATTTTAGAAAAGAATCATGTCACATATAAAACAACGTAAAGCGTATTTAAGGTAAAGATGATTGGTTCCTAGAATAAAATTTCTGTGCATCGTATTTATTAATGAGGTAACCCCCCACCCCCAACAAAGTAAATTCTATTTATCCTAAATTCAGTTTAGTTGTCATGACAATAATTAGTGTGTGGTATGTTATAAAAGGCATTCATACAAGGACAGAATGCACGAAGCAGTCTCCAAACATAGCTGATATGGCAAAGCTTTTCTGTTATGAACTGAAGAGAGATTTTTGTGGCACTTGAGAAATGGAGACCACGAAGCTAGAATGAAAAGAATCCACTCTCTTCCTTGAGATAAGAACTCACTGTTCATGTTTACTTTTGCAGTTTGCTTCAACTGGCTGGCCCTGATGTACTTAGGAAAGCCTCACTTAGTCTCTTCTCTTCCATCACTCCTTACTGCCTTTCAGTGCAATTTACCTATTTTTTTCTTAAGAAAGAAGTATAAATAAAATTGTATTGAAATATAAGACTTAGAGGGTAAAACAATCAGATGGTTTATGTATATTCAACAACATTTGGAAGCATATCATGAGCTCTGGAATCTAGTTTCAAATCTTGAATCCATCCCTTACTAATAGTTAATTAGTACTAGAGTTAATAGGGAAACCCTGTGACTCTGTTTCCCTCACCATCAAATGGTGATAACAATAGTATCTATTTCATTAGTCTAAATATTGATTGAGTGTATATATACAAAAGATATAAATAAATAGTATTTTATATGTAAGTACTTAAATATATACTAAGAATGGAATATGAATATTATATATATATGAACAGTTCATGGTACACAATAAACTCAGCTACATTTATTATTACAAATCTGCCAAATTTTATAGGAATGTGTTACAAACATTAATTTAAAGTTCTAAAATATGAACTTGATAATCCTGCTTATTTGATATATTTTTTTAGAAATATAGTTTGAGGATTATACAACACTTCCATTAAAAAACCCCAAATTTAATTGCGAGGAGCTAACAGCTTTATATAATTCAAATTTATTTAATTTTGGAATTTTTAAAAGCAAAGCTTGTCATTTCATTTTAGCTATATATTTTTTTCAGGTTGTAGCAAATTATAGCATGGTTCTAAGGGGCCATTATTCGTTGTTACAGCAAAAGGATCTACTACGCTGCTATAATGCTCCATCATTGTAATTATTCTTCTTTAAAGGCTATTTTGGGATGTGAAGGATTTGCTATGCCATTAATTTTTTATCTTTGTTGGATCAGTCTCACCACTAAAAATCTGATGAAAATTATGGATCCCTTCCCTACCTCAGAAAAAAATGTGTGTATACACGCAGTTCTGAATGTCATTTTCAGGGAACTCATGAATCCCATGAAGCCCACCCACAGACCCTTTCCCAAACACTTCATTTCCAGGGAGAGTTTTATGGATTCTGGAATAAGAAACTCATTTTTTGTGTGCCTCAACTAAATAGACACTGCAGTTCTTTGTCCTGGCCAAAGCACAACGGTTTTCATGCAGTAGTCTTTCTTGAGTGAGGAAGATGGTTGAGATCTACAGAATAAAGTCAGCCACAGCTCAGGTCTCTTAAGCACTGACCCCAACCCCTCCTCCCCATAATCACACTTATTCATTGAACTAAAATTTACTGAGTAACTAATATGGGCCAAGTAATGTGTAGGTGTTGGGATACAATGAAATATAAGACATGGTCCCTGCTTTCCAGCAGAGATAGATGGATAAATAGGAAAATTATAATATGATGTGATCCATGATGTGATAAAGATATTCAACATTATGGGAATACAGAAGAGACAGGAATATAAATATAAAAATAGCAATTAAAAATATTTTTTATTATTGATAGTATTACAGATGTCTCCCATTCCTTCCCCTCCTTTACCCCTTTCTCCTAGCCCCTACCTACTCCTCAAGGTCTTCACCACCCTATTACCCATGCCCATTGGCTGTGCATATCCTAATATATAAAAATCCAGGGTCTGTCATGACCTAAACGACTGGACAGATGACCGAACACCAGGCTAGGGTCCCGGCCGGTGCAGCGGGAGTCAGTCCTGGGTCCTGGCCACCCATGGTGTGGCGGCATGAGGGAGCTGTAGGAACAGAGCCATGCTGCAATTGGACTGGCCTCTTGGTCCTTTCCCCCCTCCCCCGCCCCACAGGCCTGGGGAACCAGAGCCATGCTACGATGGGACTGAACCCTACCCAAGGGGTCCCAGATTGTGAGAGCATACAGGCTGGGCTGAGATACCACCCCCCCCCCCCCCCGCCCCCGAGTGCACAAATATCCATGCACCAGGCCTCTAGTAAGTATATAAGTTCTTTACTTTAAAAACAGCAATATTTTTAAATGTTCAATTTGTTAAATCTTTAATAATGGGTCAAATTCTAAGTCAGGTTGATTGTGGGCAAATGAAAACTACATTACTTTTCATATGCAAACAGTTTTACGGAATGAGTATTTGTGGAGTAGTTCGTAAACGACAAAATTAAAGGAAGTTATTGAAGATGTTAATCACAAAAAACAATGTTAATCACAGAGAGTCAGCCTCTTCCAGTGTCAGGTGCAATCTAATTACGTTCAGAGCAGTTGATAGTAAGTCAAATAGTTCAAGTTCAGAGCATGCTGAAAAGAAGTATTTTTTTCCTTAATCATCTGAACAAAGCATTTTCCTGGGAATTTTTAGAACGCAGCTTTCACCCAGTTTGTGGCAGTTCATATTTTACTCCCGAAAACACGGAGAATGAATAAAACATAAGAACATTTGAATGACAAGCTTGTCTTTAGGAAATTTTACTGGCAACAACACAAATCCTGGACCTCATCTTTCCCCTGTGAATGCTGCAAAGACAGAATCGCTTGTTCCCCACATGGCTTCTTCAGCACCCTCTCCTTCATCACAGCATCATAATTCTTTGCTGGCCTATGTTCCCCTCAAGAATGGGGGGTAGGGAGACCACCCAATCCCGCTGCAGACCAGGAGACAGGAAGGCTGCTTGAAGGTCTGTGTCACCTGCTGCACAGGCCTGTGGAGAACAGGAGGGCTCCCAGCGAACCTGACAAGGAAGGAATGAGGAGTATCTATCCATCCATCAACGCCTCAGCCACGAGACCCGGTGTTCTCAATCTTAATTCGATGGAGGGGATTGACTACCTCAAGGATTTGGGATGGTATTGCGTGGGCAGAAGTGCCAGGTGCCCTTAAGCGAGGTAAATTAATTAGACACTACGTTTTAGTTTCCCCTAATTAAAAAGAGCTGCCAAGAAGCATTATAGTGCAATTTGTAACTCATTTTGGTCGTCTTTCTTCGTGACCTTCCCTGAGCTGAAACGTGGAGGTAAAGAGAGGAGAAAGAGCTGGAGGTCGTAAGACTACTTACAAATGGCCTTGGACTCTAGGGCGGCACAGAGAGGCACCCTGGGTAGAACAGGCTGGGGCAAGCGCCCAGAGCCCCATACTGAGGAGCTGGAGGTGAGTGTGTGTGTGTGTGTGTGTGTGTGTGTGTGTGTGTGTGTGTGTGTGGTGGGGGAGGGGGAGCAGAGAGGCTCCCCGAAGATGTAATGCCTGCTTATGGGTGCACTGCGGGAGCCAGACCTGCTTTGAAGCCCGAAGCCCAAATCCCCTTTACATCAAAGACAGGGGGGCTGAGGGCAGGTTTCCCAAATCGCTCTAGACTTGGGGGCTTGGGGTGGGGAGGAGGGTGAATTTGAAGGGACCTGGGGGAGGGGCAGGAGGCCCTTAGGGGGCAAACTCCAGGCAGAGAGCAGCTTTCAAGACAATGCCTCAGAGAGAATGATGCTGTCTGCATCCGCCTGATCCCTGCCACAGTCCTGTGAAGTGGACAAGACAGACCAGTTACCGCCACGTTAGAGATGGGGGAAATGAAGGCGCAGTGGCCGCGGTTCCCGGGATCAGGTCAGCCGGCGCCAGGAAGCCGTGTGCGCTCCCCGCGCGGTGGTGACCTTACACTGGGAATCACAAAGCCTCAGGTGCACCTGACCGGGAGGGGCGTTGGGTGGCCTCCCCTTTTCTCTTGTTCTCCCCACTCCCCTAACACCCTTAGGATGGGTGCCGCTGGCTTCTCTGTCTCTCTCCCTCTCCTACTCCCCATTTCCCTCCCACACAGCCTACTGCAAACGGAGAACCCCCACAATAGGATGTGTGGGCTCCCGGGCGGGGGTGGGGGGCGAGCTGGGAGGGGCTCGGACCTTGAGGCATTCAGCAAGTCTTGGTTAAGTTAGCTCCCTGATCGCGGCGCGGGGCTGAGCGCAGTCAGACTCTCGCTCAGCCTCGTGGGGAGACGAACGCACGAATAACGGGATAGGATGATGCGCCGGGACGGTCTGAACTGTCGGTGTCAGAACTCGGTGCTTCGCGGTTAACTGGTAAAAGTCCGCAGGACAGAGTTACCATACTCCCCTGGACATTGGCTCAGGGACAAACGCTTCTCCGGACCGTCCCCTAGGGTGGGGATCGCGCCCGAGTCCCAGGCGACGGGATCCACCCTCGGCATCCCCGGGCGGTGTGCTCTCCAGGGGCCCAGGCGGGAGCTGAAGGCTCGAGGTCCGGGAGGCTGTTGCCCGCTCCGGACTCCCCATCGCACGCTTGCCCGCGTCACCCAGCCGCCGCGACTCAGGGGGGCACCTTGTAGGCGGAGACCTAGCCGGGGTCCCGCCCGACGCCCGCCCCGCGCCTCCGCCCGGCGCCTCCCACCGCCCGCATCGCCCCTCCTCTCTCCCGGTCCCGCGTCCCGCATCCCGCACAGCAGGTTCACTTCCCGCGGGCACCAGAGCGCCGCGGCCCGTCTGCGCCCAGGCTCCCCGCGCCCTGGCAGCAGGAACCCGCCGGGGCATCTCTCCAGGCGGCCGCGGCGGGCTGACGGGGCATGCCCAGCAGCGGGGCGGCCGGGCGCCGCGGGAGCCGAGCGCATGCAATCGCCGCGCCGCGCGCCCGCCGTCCAGGGGCGCCGCGCACAGGCGGCCGCTCTCGCCGACGCGCTGGCCAGCCTGGACCGGACGCGGGGCAGGATGGACTCCCTCTCGGCTTACGGTAACGGCGGGCCGTCGCGGGCTCCCGGGGCGGCTGGGGCGGGCGGGGCCCGGGATGCCATCCTGTTACCCCGGGAAACTTCGGGGTCCGGCTCCGGGAGGGTGGGGGAGAAAGGGAGTCGGCTGCAGCGCGCGCCGACCTGGGGGAATGATGCTCCGTGGGGCTGGAGGCTGCCGGGAACCTGGAAAAGAGGGTGTTGGCAGAAAGAGTCATTTGGAAGGTATCTGGGAGCTTTGGGACCCCAGAAACAGCCAGTTCGCTTCAGACCACCCAGGGGGAAGGTTCCCCAGTTAAGTTCTTTAGAACCCTGTGGGGCTTGGAGTTCTGAGAAGTGCGTTCCGTCAGTGCTTCTTGTCCCGACTGACCTTGGCCAAGTTATTTAAACTTTCCTGTTCTTGAATTTCTGCATCTGTCCATCAGAGATGAGGGTATCTCTCTGACAGATGCTATGGGCTTAAATAATATACTAGTACACAAAATACGTTTTTCTTAATGCCAAAAAAAAAAAAAAATCAGCTTGGAAAGAAAAATTCCGTGGAAATACAAGGCATTATTCCTCTTTAAAATTTTTTGAGTAAAGAAAAGTATGCTTTTATTATTTTTAAAAAGGCATTGTACAATTCTGAAGAAAAACAAAATCACAGTGTGAAGGTTTCAGACTTAGAAATCCCAGCGCGCTGGGGAAGCCCGTGAGGCTTCTTATCTGTACGTGTCCCTGCTTGTGTGGGAAGAGTGGTTCTTTGTGGTCCTTTAGCAGAGATGCTGCAGAGACAGGGTTATAGGAGGCAGAAACTCAAACAGACCGCCCTCCCTTGCCTGGTTTGCAATCAGCTGCTGTGATAACATCAAGTTTTGGCGTTTTAAATGTGAAGCTTGTGAGCAATTGTTGGGGAGTGTTCGGAAGGGACATCTTTGATCAAGCCTGGAGTTGGTGGGAGGGAAGTTTCTGCTCTTTGAAGGGGAGGTTTCATTCTCCAGGCCAATGATATCCCCTGCACCTGTCCCCAAGGTTAAAGAGGTCGGTCTGCCCTTCTTAGGATTTAAATTGTTTCAGATGATCACTCAGGTGGCCTTGAGGGTTTGCAGTTGATGCTTGGGCACTACTAACAAATTGTGTGCTGGTTACAAATTGCACACTAGTGGCTTTTTTTTTTTTTTCCTTCTTACTCAGAGCATTTTCTGCTGGGTTGTGTTGTTCTTGCCCCTGCTGCACAGGTAACACACACCATTGTCAGTCTTGGGTTACCATCTGGGGATAATTCAACATTCTGGTGGTGTTTTAGGCATATTCATTGGCAAAAATCTATCTTTTACTCCTTTTTCTATCCAAGGGATCTAACTTCTGTTGTTTTTTTTTATGTCCCGTTAAATGTCACATGCTGCCCTGTGGAAATTGTCAGTCACAGGTCTACATAATAATCAGTTCTGTAAATTTCCAGAAGTTTTAAAAGCTTAATTGGGCACCCAGGTGGAGTAAATGAAGCCAGAGTAGTGGAACTGTTTTTGAAAAGCAAGTATGTTTCAGGAATTAAAGGAAAAGGTGGCAGATCATTTGGAGGTATGTGTGTCAATTAGGAATTACACAATTTCTTCTTTAGGACCTTAGAGGGAACTGAAACAGATTTAAATATGTATGCCATTTAGAATTTGTGCTGTTTTAAATATATTCCTGACACACTCTGCTTTCTTCCCCCTCCCTAAAGTGATGAATATAGTTGGCCACAAAGTGTGTATCAATTCTTTGGTCCATAGCGATGTGACCTGAGACAAGACAAGATAAATTAGTCCATCAGGGCTTCCGCCTAGTGAAAACGTTAAGGAAAAACAAAATGGAGCACATTGAATATATTCCTCACCCTCTGGGTGCTGTCGAGATTGTTATCTGGTGAGCGGTTGGCCCAGCTCTGGAACCTTCTACAAATCATCTCTCAGACAATCGAGCTTCTTTTAAAAATGTTCCCTTTCAGTTCTCTTGGATTTGGGTTAAGATATCATGAAGAGGGATGATCTGAGTTTTTTGCCTAGAATTTGTAGGGTTCCATTTTTATATTCGTTTGGTGGATTTAATAAATGCCTTAGGTCCTAGCTTTAGCATAGGGGCTGCCGAGAGAACGAACAGTTTATACTGGAGACCGTGTGTGTGTGTGTGTGGTTCCTAAGAAGAGAGAGAAATGTGGCTTGTGCATGCATTTCATTAGCAGCAGCTCCCATTAAACCTCATTAGCTTCCCGTCTAAATATGCACCTTTGATCCTATATTGGAACCAGCTCTTTCCGTATTTTAGCATGCATTTTTGACATTCAGGCAGCCATCTAGACTCATATATTCCAGAACTGTGAATTGAGATTAGGGAAATCAATAACTATAATATGCCCTCTAAAAAAATGTATGTTCAATGGAGGATGCAGTTTTTAAAATTCTGGATTTTTAGTGCTTCGACCTTTTGTACTCACCGCCGGTTTTTCTCTTTCCTTGTCCTTTAAATGGTTTAGGTTCTTAACTGCTTTTAGCTCATTATATAACCACATGCATGAGACCAAGGATGGGTGACAAGTCTCTTTTAGAGAGAAATGACTGGGGCTTGATTCGTTCTCGGCCATGCCAGAGAAGGCGCAGGGCCGTGTGCCAGCCTGAACCAGGAAGGAACTTACGGTTGGACCTGTCACCCTGGCCTTGAGCTGTTAGCTTCAGATCTGAGGAGGCCTACTGAGGGGCCGGAGGAGCTTAGAGAGCACAGTGGGGCTTCAGATAGGGAAAGCTTCTGCTCAAATATCTCTCCATGTCCCAGCACAGTCTACACTTCAACCTAACAATGCAGAAACCTTCCTGGCCCCAGGTTACAGACCTCCCACTGAGAGACGGACTCTACACTTGGGGCCATTGTCTCAAATATCCTTGAGGAGGTCATTTGAGCAGAGACTGAAATGAAGGAAAGGAATAAGCCATTCTGTTATGTGGGGAAAAGAGCATTTCTGGCAAAGGGGATGGTATGTGCAAAGGCCCCAGGGCAGAAACAAGCATGTCATATTCAAGGAAGGTTCCTGTGTGGGTCGAGTAGAGAGTGCAAGTAGAAGATCAGAAGGAAATGCAGTCAAAGCCAGTATTGTTGTTGTGACTGTTCTCTCTCATGTTCCTCCTGCCTCTTAAATTGTATCTTTTTTCGTGGGCTCTTCCTTCAGTTTACTAGTATATTGGTGTTTGCCTGGGTTCTGTCCTTGACTTTATAATCTCACTCTCAACAATGTCATGCTCATGACATTGATCACATATCTACCAAAGGCGACACAATGGCCCCAAGCGCAGAGTCAGTCTCTTAGCGGGAGGCCTGTAAAGTGGGGTCACAAAGTTTTTTGCACTGTAAGTTGAAGTGTGGGCTATGCTGGGACATGAACAATAATAACTGGCACTTTATGTGCGTTAGCTCATTTTAATCTCACGGCAGCCTTTAAGAAGGTAGTCCAGCTGAAACCGGTTTGGCTCAGTGGATAGAGCGTTGGCCTGCAGACTCAAGGGTCCCAGGTTTGATTCCGGTCAAGGGCATGTACCTTGGTTGCGGGCACATCCCCAGTAGGGGGTGTGCAAGAGGCAGCTGATCGATGTTTCTCTCTCATCGATGTTTCTAACTCTCTATCCCTCTCTCTTCCTCTCTGTAAAAAATCAATAAAATATATTAAAAAAAAAGAGAAGGTAGTCCAATGTTAGCCCCATATTCATTGAGGCACAGACAGATTGAAGAGTTTATTTAGCCTCACATAACAGTATGGAGTCCAAATGCAGGTCTAGAGAGTTCGGCTGTGGCACCTGGCGCTGGGGAGAGTTAAGAAGAGGCAGAAAATAAACCAATGTATGGGTAATTGCAGGCAGAAGGCGTGGTTTGAGCAAAGGCTTAAAGGCAGTGGATGACCAGAGTTCAGGACTTGTGATTGGAAGCAGGTAAAGGAGAGGGGTGTAGTGAGAGCCAAGCCTAATCATGCGACATGGGAATTGAGAGAAGCAGAGAGGAGACCCTAGGACAGTGGTTGGCAAACTGCGGCTCGTGAGCCACATGCGGCTCTTTGGCTCCTTGAGTGTGGCTCTTCCACAAAATACCACGTGCGGGCGTGCAGGTACAGTGTGATTGAAACTTCGTGGCCCATGCGCAGAAGTCGGTTTTCAGCTCTCAAAAGAAATTTCAATCGTTGTACTGTTGATATTTGTCTCTGTTGACTAATGAGTTTGCCGACCACTGTCCTAGGACATAATGTCCCCTCCTGTGACTTCGTCTTTATTCAGTTGACTCCCAGACCAAAATCACCCATTCAGAACTTCTCTCTAGTGTGTGCTATGCTTGGATACCCAGCTGTCTGCTATACTTTTTAAATCTGTTTTGCCATTCCAGTGCCTCAAACTCAGTGTGTCCAAAGCAGAAGTCTTCTTCCATTCCTGTTTCCTGTAGAATAACTATGGCTACCGAGCTCAAACTGTGAGCCCCGACTCTAGCCTGAACCCAGGGTACCAGAATAAAGGAGATCTTACCATTTCTCACGGACAGCAGTGTCAGCTGGAGAAGATAGATTCCTAAACTGAGAATTATGATGCCCGGTTGTAGGGGAGGGCCTGGGAGGAGTGAGGGATAGGTCAGAAACGGTTACCTGGAGGACACATGTTAAAAGGCCAACTGGGAGGGAGAAGGAGGGCATTCCAGGGAGGGTGACAACATGAACAGAGATGAAGGGGAGAGATGGTAGGAGGCTCAGATACAGCTGCCAGCAGCATGGCCTTGGTGAAGCACGATGTCTAAGCTAGGAGAGGTTGGCAGGGACCAGCGTGCTCTCTTCAGTCATCCAAGTCAGAATTCTGGGAGTCCTCTGAGTCCTCCCTTTCCATTATATACAGTGACCTTGGGCAAATTAATTCACCCCCTGTGCCTCAGTTTTCTTATCTGTAAAATGGGGTCATGACGAGGTTTTAAGTGCAATAGTATTTGTAAGTGCATCTGAGTGGTACATAGTGAGTACTCAGTAAGCATTAGCTATTACTACCAGCTGCCTCTCCCAGGGAAGATACTGTCAACCACCAAGTCCTATTGATTGTTCTCCCTCAAAGTCTTTCTCTGTTTTTTCCTCTCCCTGCCCACTGCTCTTTCGCTAGTCCAGGCTGCCATTGGTGTTCACTCTGACTGCAGTGGCACCCTCCCCCGCTGGTCTCCCTGCCCCTAGGCCTGGCCCCTCCCCATCTGACATACAAATCTGATCCTGTTACTCCTCTGCGTCAGACTCTTCAAGGGCTCCTCTCTGCTTGTAGGCCGAAGTCTAACCTCCCTAGTTTGGCAAACAAGGCTCTCCACGAGCAGACCACCCCTCTCTCCTGCTACCCTAGGCCCCAGCCACCCCTCCTTTTACAGAGGGAGGTGGTTTAGTGTGGCTGATTGCAGGTTTCCTCCAGTGTCTGGACCTTGTTCTGAAACACACCTCCCTCTGCCTTTATGAGGCTTCCTCCCTCTCCTTGTTCATCCCATCTGACTTGGTTCCTCTCTTGGGACTTCTCAGGGTAAGTCCTCCCCCTAACACTCTTCATTTTGGATATAAGGAACACTCCCCTCTATTGGTTGTAAAATTTCCAAGGGCACATAGTAGGTGATCAATACTTAGCTGTCCCACCGGCTGAAGGACAGAATAGCAGGGGTCAGTACACCATGCACAAGTATACCATGCATTTTCCTATTGCGAAAGAACTTTTGTCATTGAACACACAAAAGAGCAAATGTGTCCACACAATGTGGTCAAATCAGAGGCATGCAACTGACCGCAACTCATGGTTTAGCTACAAAATCAATCCAAAGAGCTATTTGATGACCCCTCTTGTGTTTGCCTCCCACCACCTGGCATGCCTGTTATTATGCAATCCAGACGCTCATGCTGAACACCAGTTAGGATCCTTTCGATTAAGAAGCTGCAGAGAACTTAATGTACTTATACACGCAGCCCATAGACATGGACAATAGGGTGGTGAAGACCTGGGGGTGGGGTGGGTAGGGACTGGGTAGAGGAGGTAAAGGAGGGGATGGGAGTATCTGTAATACTGTCAACAATAAAAATATTTTTAAAAATAAAATAAAATAAATTAAAAAATAAAGCTGTATCCGAACACACAAAAAAATTAAAAAAAGGGGGGGAGGGAAGAAGCTTCAGCAAAGCATGCACAGATTATTCTTTGACCTTCAGCCCTTCACATGGTAGAAGTTTCTGGGGTAAAATTAAAATTAAAATTTCACTTTGATCCCATGCAGAAGCAGTGTAATCTTTCCCTGTAAAACATGATGTTCTTTGTAACAGGCATGCGCATTTTCTACTAGAACATAGTCCTAGACAAACGGGCCACCGCTGCCAAGGAAGTTCCTAGAACAAACAATCCAACGTATGTTTTGTGAGTGTAGCCACTGGTGCAGGTTCTGGAAGTAAAAACAAAGACTGCCTGTTATCATGAATCTTACATTGTAATGATAAGGTTCCAGAAAAATTGGAAATAGAATATAGGATTTTTAACACTGAGTGGAGCAGGGACAGTAGGAAGTCAAGGAACGGCTTTGGGCTTTTCTCTCAGAGAATCCAAGGGAAGCTGAGAGGAGTCCCGGGCACAGTGTTTAAAATGCAGGGATGATGGTTAAAGTGTTTGAAAGCTTGCTAGAGGCTTTGGCAAACATCTATGGTGACTTCTATGCATTAGGCAGAGCCAGGAACTGCGTCAGAAGATGAGTAGGGGATGGCCTTGACCTCCAGGAGTTTGGGTGTAGCTCAGGTCCAGTGGAAGATACAGAGGATGCTATTGCTGCCCTGTTTGTCTCCTCGTGCTGTTGCAAAAATCATATGGAAGAGCAGATGCAAAAATTTTGTGAAAACACCACGATGTGTTTATCGTCCTTATTGTAGAATTAGATCTGTTTTTATCGGGTGAGGGGAAACACACTTTCTAGACTTGGATTATCAGCACCTTAGAGAGACCTCCCAAAGCACCACTTCCTGCCTGGGGCCAGCCCATGTCTACCCTGTGTGGTAG
Organism: Cnephaeus nilssonii; assembly: GCF_951640355.1. Classification (NCBI taxonomy): domain Eukaryota; kingdom Metazoa; phylum Chordata; class Mammalia; order Chiroptera; family Vespertilionidae; genus Cnephaeus; species Cnephaeus nilssonii. The sequence continues at coordinate 15,089,275 of NC_137077.1, read as the reverse complement.
GCAGTCAGTGATTTTTGAATGAATGAATTTCAGTCACAATATAAGGAAGAAAGTCGAGGTCCATTTTAAAAAGATCTTCCTGAAGAATTTAACCTGAACCCTTGATCATTACTTATTGACCCCTTTTATCTTTAGTAAAGTGATTCCACCTTTATTTTGGTTAGTGTTTGCTTGCTGTATGTTTTCATATCTTTGGCCGCAAGCAAATAGTAACCAACATGAAGGCGGAGTAGCTTTTTAAGTGTTAGATGAAAAAGGCGCTGAGGCCCTGGCTGGTTTGGCTCAGTGGCTAGAGCGTCGGCCTGTGGACTCAAGGGTCCCAGGTTCGATTCCAGTCAAGGGCATGTACCTTGGTTGTGGGCACATCCCCAGTAGGGGGTGTTCAGGAGGCAGCTGATCGATGTTTCTCTCTCATCAATATTTCTGACTCTCTCTCCCTCGCCCTTCCTCTCTGTAAAAAAAAAAAAAAAAAAAAAAAAAAAAAAAAAAGAAAAAGGCGCTGAGACCAAAAGCACACACAAGATGATGTCTGTCTCGTTCCCTGGAGAACCGCAGAGCTTTGCACATCAGATAGGACTGTCAGCGAGGGAGCGCCGCGTACAGCAGGAAGCCACCTCCCCGAGCCCGCGATATTCATCTGGCCTCCTTCTGTCTTTGCCTCTCTCCTCAAATAGTGGCCTGGTGCAACCAGGCAGACCTGGGTTTTAATTCCAGCTGGGACGTTTCAGAAGTGTGCCTCCCAGCCGGGTCCTCAACTTCGTGGGCCTCAGTCCTCACCGGCATGGGGGGATACTCATAGCTACCTGACCTGAGTGGTTTTGGAGCTTCGGTGAAATAGTGGATGCGAATGAAATCATGTTGAGCATAATGCCCGGCAAAGAGGAAGTACTTCATAGCTAGTGTCTTCTAATTCTATCGCCATCTCATTTCCTTGGTTATTATTTCCAGAATTTACATTTCTGGTTTGTCCTGCCATGATTTCTGCCCCTCTTTATTTCTTTAAAATAAAATAAATGGTGCACTGTAATTTACATACAGACAGGTGGGTAAGGCAAATTTCTAATTTAACAAATAATTATATAGTGAATGTGATCATGTGACCACCACCTAGATCAAGAAATAGAACACCCCCAGCACCGCAGAGCCCACCCTGCACTCTCCCTGCCCTTCCACAGTCCCGCTGCCTTTTTCCCACCGAAGGAACCACCCTGCTGACTTTGGTGCTACTTACTGTGTTACTATTCTTTCCCTTTTTACCTTCCTCGTATGCATCTGTAAAGATTATCGTTTTGCGCGGCTGGCGTGACTCAGTGGTTGAGTGTCAACCTATGAACTAGGAGGTCACAGTTTGATTCCTCGTCAGGGCACATACCCGGATTGTGGGCTCGATCCCCCGTGGGGGTGTGCAGGAGGCAGCAGATCAATTATTCTCTCTCATCGTTGATGTTTATATCTGTATTTCCCTCTCCCTTCCTCTCTGAAATCAATAAAAATACATATATTTTTTAAAAAGAATATAGTTTTGTTTTCCTGGCTGGTGTTGCTCAGTGATTAGCGTGTCAGCCCATGCACTGAAGATTTATGAGTTCAATTCCTGGTCAAGGGCATGTATCTGGGTTGCAGGTTCAATCCCTGGACTGGTCAGGGCTTGTCTGAAAGGCAATGAAGGATGTGTTTCTCATACATTGATGTTTCTCTCTCTCCCCTCTCTCCCTCCCCCTCCATCCCTCCATCCCTCCTTTCCACTCCTCTAAAAAAAAAAAAAAGCAATAGAAAAAATATCCTGAGGATTAACAAAAAAGACTATAGTTTTGTTGTGAAATGTTCATAAATAGATCCATGTATTGTTTTGTGTTGCCTCTTCCATTCAACATGATTGTGAGGCATGTCCATAATAGTTTGTGTAGCTTTACTTCATTGTCTTTGCTGTAGAGTATTCCGTTTTATGGATATCCTTGGTCTTTCTAAGTATAAAACAAAAATAATAGCCAGCATTAAATAAACACTTTCTATGTGCTGCCTTATAAGGAGGTGCCTTTATTATTCCCGTTGTGCACGTGGGAGATGGAGTCACAGAGAGATGCAATTCTGTGCCCGAGGGTAGAACCAGGTGTCTAATCTAAATACTGACTCCTGAGTTTGTGAAGTGTATTAATCTCATTCAGAGTCTTAAGTGCTTCCACTAGTAACCTGATTTAAAAAAAATTAACTTCAGTTGGCTCCTAAAGGATTAAATGGCTATTCAAGCTCTCCTATCAATTCTAGCATTTTTGTTTTAATTCCGAGAGGACATACCTTCCTTTATTGAGTCACCAGGAACGTAACTGCCACATGTCTTCGTATTTTTGCTCTCTGAGTCTTTGTTGTTGTTAATCCTCACTCAAGGATATTTTTCCATTGAGTTTTAGAGAGAGAGGAAGAGAGTGGGATAAACAGAGAGAGATAAACAGAGAGAAACATCGATGTTAGAGAGAACATCAACTGGTTGCTTCCCGCATGCACCCCAACCAGGGCCAGGGTTGAGCCTGCAACTGAGGTACATGAATTATTGTACCTCGATTGACTGGAATCAAACTGGGGGCCCTCCAGTTCTTGGGCTGACGCTCTATCCACTGAGTCACTGACAACATGCTCTACTGACAACAAATTACACCCTAGTTTTACCATCCAGCTATGACTCATGTTTCAGTAGTTTTGCCATTCAAATTTATTCACAGCCTCTTCCCGGGTATTCGTTCCCAATTTGAGCATTCTGCTTCTTGGTTGATTACTAATTTCTCAGTACGATTTCTCCCTCATTTGTTTTCCTCTTCTCCCCATCCATAGGCATTTCTGTGCTTGTAAATCTCAACCAATCTCTCTTTCCTTTTTATCCCCCCTCCACCTTCTTTCTTTTCACTTCCACCTTTGATGCTATTGACCTTGTCCCTGAAGGTCTCCTCACTTCCAAAATCTTTCAAGGACAGATCCTGAGTGATGCATTTAAAAAGAATAAGGAATGACGACTTCACAGTAGTTAGAGCAGTGTTTTAGGTCTGGAAATTGTTGATTCAGCTCACTCCACAAATATATACTGAATTATTTGCTAGCTATGCATTTTGTGTAGCTGAATTATTAACCATACCCCATCTTCCCTGCTGCTGCCCCCTTCCCACCCTCCACCCCCCAAAAAAGTGAGATAAGCATTATTGTCACCATTTTCAGGAGAAAAAGACACCACCATGAAGAAAAGTGAAGAAACAATGACCACTCATTTAACAACAAAAATCCTCTTTGGGTTTCTTTTGGTTAGAGAAAACGGGTACCAGCATAGGTCTTTCATCAAAGCAAAGTGGTGTTCGGCCAGGTTCAAAGAGTTTATGTGCAGCAGAACTGGGCTTCACACCCAGCTCTCCTGACTACCAGCCCAGCATCCTCTATTGAAATGATGACTAGGAGGAAGGGGGAATGGCCATTTGTTTATTCTTTAATTTCAGACATTCCTTTTTTCTTTTTTTTAACCAACGGACATGTGTTGAGGATTTGCCTTATGCCAGGGACAGTGTTAAATGACAACGCTGACTAACACGTGGGTTTGCCCTTGACAAGCACATGGTTTGGGATACATGCAACCCAGTACAGGCAGTCCCTGCTTTTCACGAGTTCATGTTACACCTCTTTGCAGATATTGCATTTTGTTTTTTGCAAATTGAAGGTTTGTAGCAACTCTGCATTGAGCAAGTCTATCAGCACTATTTTCCAATAGCCTCAGATGACAATTAGCATCTTTTAGTGATAAAATACTTTTAAAGTAAGGGAAGCACATTTTTTTAGACATTGCACACATCATAGCCTATAGTATACTATAAACTTAGCTTTTCTATGCACTGGGAAGCCAAAACATTTGTGTGACTTGCTTTTTTGTGCTATTTGCTTTATTGCTGTAGTCTGGAACCAAACCCCTCGTATCTCCAAGGCCTGCCTGTGCAACCTCACTGGCTCAGCGCTGCGGGGGGTGGGGTGGGGGGGTAAGACGGGGGAGCCTTGTACTCAGGAAGCACCCTAGGAAGTGGAGGTGGTCTGGGAATAGTTCTTAGAGGAGGAGTGGGCCACATGCATTTGCTAGAATTATTTTTCCCAGGTTAAAATAGCTTAAACGTATTCTTTCGCATTTTACCTCCCTGTGTGTGGCCTGCAGTGGCCTTGATGTGACCAGGGAGGGCCATTGCTGGTTTTCTGCCCTCTGTCTCCCCATCTGCTTTTTCCCATACTTTCCAACTCCTTTCCAGCGTGAGCACATACAGACGCCCCTGCTGATGACTCCCATGTCCTGCCTTCTCAGACCAGGGGCCCCAATTTTTTCCTCCTAAGAATGTTCACCTATGAAACCATCTTCTCTACCAACCCACGGCACTCTCCCTTTAAAATTGAATCTCTTCATTTCCAGAAACCCTTTCTCTTTGAGTGCATTTGACTAATTTTTTGTAATTATTATTTCCCCCTCAGACTTATAATTTTCCTCATTATAGATCAGAGTTTCATAGTTTTTCTAGTATCACAAAACATAAAATATTTATTTCCATTCAGGCCAGTTTTGCAAACATTACCGTAATGATTCTTTGTCTCTGACCTGTAGTATTTTATATTAGACTAGAGGCCCGGTGCATGAAATTTGTGCACAGGGGCGGGGTGTCCCTCAGCCCAGCCTGCACCCTCTCCAATCTGGAATCCCTCGAGGGATGTCCAACTGTCCGGTGGGATCAGGCCTAAATGGGCAGTCCGACATCCCTCTCACAATCCAGGACTGCTGGTTCCCAACTGCTCGCCTGCCTGCCTTCCTGATTGCCCCTAACTGCTTCTGCCTGCCAGCCTGATCACCCCCTAACCACTCCCCTGCCAGCCTGATTGATGTCTAACTGCTCCCCTGCCAGCCTGTTTGCCCCCAACTTCCCTCCTCTGTTGGCCTGGTCACCCCTAACTGTCCTCCCCTGCAGGCTTGATCGCCCACAATTGCCCTCCCTTGCAGGCCTGGTCCCTCCCAACTGCCCTCCCCTGCTGGCCATCTTATGGTGGTCATCTTGTGTCCACATGGGGGCAGGATCTTTGACCACATGGGGGCAGCCATCTTGTGTGTTGGAGTGATGGTCAATCTGCATTTACTCTTTTATTAGATAGGATAGAGGCCTGGTGCAGGAGTGGGGGCCAGCTGGTTTGCCCTGAAGGGTGTCCCGGATCAGGGTGGGGTTCCCTTGGGGTGTGGGGTGGCCTGGGCGAGGGGCCTGTGGTGGTTTGCAGGCCGGCCATGCCCCCCAGCGACCCAAGCAGAGGCCCTGGTATCTGGGATTTATTTATCTTCTACAATTGAAACTTTGTAGCCTGGAGCAGAGCCAAGCCTTCTGTTTGCTCTGTGGTGGCAGCCATTTCTGTTGGGATTTATTTATCTTCTATAATTGAAACTTTGTAGCCTTAAGCAGAGGCCTGGGCCGGCCAGGGTGTGCGGAAAGCTTGGCTTCCTCCATCACCGGGGAAACCCAAGCCTCCCTCCTGCTCTCTCCGTGGCCACAGCCATCTTGGTTGGGATAATTTGCATACTCGCTCCTGATTGGCTAGTGGGCGTGGCTTGGTGTAGCGGAGTGATGATTAATTTGCATATTACTCTTTTATTAGGTAGGATGATCTTATGGATTTATTTTGATATTTCAGAAGAAGTTATTTATGCCCTGCCATGTTTCATAAACAATTGAAGCAGTTCTTGTCTTGATTTGAGCTCAGTTCTGCCATGTGCTGTAGTGTTACCTGGATGAGGCCCTCAGCACCCAAGTCTCAGCCTTTCCCTCTCAGGTGTGGGTGAGGTCTGTCCTGTTTTACCTGGTGCATGAGCTGATGTGGGTGACTTGCTGAGATGTTATGTAAATGTGACATTTGTGTTTCTTGGGCCCCTTTGTCCAGAACCTTTCCTGCTCTCAGTAGTGAGGAATCCGTGTGGTGTGCTATCCTTTTAGCCTCAAAGGGAGTCACATCCACTTCTCTGTCTCCACTTCACTACTCTCATGGTTTGGCCACTGTTGCCTCCATCGCTTCTCAATTTACTGCCTCATAGGAGTCTTTCTGCCTCCCATCTCGCCCTCCTCCCTGTTCTCCATGCCACCACAAAGTGATCTTTCTGAAATAAAAATGGGATCCTGCTCTCTAGGCAAAATCCAAACTTGTTAACATGGTTTATTAGACACTTTGTAGTCTGGCCGCTGCTCACCCCTCCTTTTTCTTAATGCATTCAGTGGCCAAGTCACAAGGTGGCGGTGGCCTCTGAGCCTCCAGACATGATGATAGCTTTCTGCCTGGATTTTCTTCCTCCATTTAGCCCCCTTATGTTTAGTCAGATAGTGTGCACCTTTAGGTTTTTGTTTAGATGTCACTTCCTCCAGGAAGCCTTACCTGACACCTCTAGTCTGGATCAGGCAATTCTCTCATCTGACCCTGAGCTCCTCTCCCCCAGTGCTCTTCAACCTCCATTATAATCCTATATAATAAAAGGGTAATATGCAAATTGACCCTAACGGTGGAACGACCGAGAATGACTGGTCGCTATGATGCGCACTGACCACCAGGGGGCAGACGCTCAACGCAGGAGCTGCCCCCCTGGTGGTCAGTGCGCTCCCACAGGGGGAGCTCGGCTCAGTCACAAGCCAGGCTGATGGCTGCAAGCACTAAGGATGTGCGACTGTGGCTTAGGCCCGCTCCTCAAGGGGAGCGGGCCTAAGCTGGCAGGTGGACATCTCCAAAGGGGTCCCTGACTGCAAGAGGGCACAGGCCGGGCTGAGGGACCTTCCCCTTCCAAATGCACGAATTTTCACGCACCGGGCCTCTAGTAACATTGAATAACTGTTATTGTTATTGCCTGTGTGGGTGGTCTGGGTTGTTTGTTGAAGTGTCCCAGTGCCTGGTGCCTAGCAACCCCTACGCATGATGGCTGAATGAGTATGAGACACAGAGAGCTGGTTTATTTACCAGCAGTCACATAGTTACATGGTGTTCATGGTGTGTCCCAGAATATGTGACCTTCTCTTTTATTTTCTTACAGACAAAGATGTGAGCAGTGGGAGTTATAACCTTTCCACCACAACCACGGGCAGCTACTACAGTTGTGTCAGCCAGATCACCATAGGTGAGAAATTGTGTTATTTTGTTTTATGACAGTTATTATTGCCTGGAATAGTGGGGAATTTGGAGGCTAAGGAAGGAGTAAGTGGAAAATGCAATCACGAGCATTTATTTTCAGAATTAGAGCAATTGCTTGTGGACACACCTTGCTGGGGCGCCCTCTTGTGGATCCCCATTGCATGTACATAGAAATGGACGGAGACAGGGTGATTCAGAGAGATATTAAAAATCCCGGTTTGCCCAGCTTTTAGCCATTTGCTTTATCTTAAAACTGGTTTACCTTTTAAGATTTATATTCATCTAGTTGAAAAAGAAATTTTATATCACCATGGTAAATAGAAAACGTACATTATTTCCCATAAGTGTGTATGAGATGTGTGCATGCAATATATGAGAAATGCAGATGTATGCATATGTAACAACAAATCAGTGCTATTGAATGCTAGCTACATTGTGTGTACCAGCTGCCCTGTCCCCTCACTTCTCAGAAACATGAAGTCTGCAGCTGGGGTGCGTTGTTTTCTGTCCCTCCACCCCCTTTTAAAAAATATATATTTTATTGATTTTTTTACAGAAAGGAAGGGACATGGATAGAGAGTTAGAAACATCGATGAGAGAGAAACATTGATCAGCTGCCTTCTCTTCTGCACACCCCCTACTGGGGATGTGCCCGCAACCAAGGTACATGCCCTTGACCGGAATTGAACCTGGGACCCTTCCGTCTGCAGGTCGACGCTCTATCCACTGAGCCAAAGTGGTTAGGGCTGTCTCTCCCCTTTTTGATGAGAGACCCTTCCAGGAGACTGGAGGACACTGCGTGCTTACCATACACTCTCTCCCGGCTGCCGGCTGCCTTCCCACTCAACCTTAAACATACATTATTTTGGTCAAAAAGGGAAGAGTGACCCCGGCTACTTTCCTGTTTGTGGAACTCATCCTCTCCCCTCCATGTCCTTTCAAATTTTTCTAGATCCCAGAATCTTGCCCACCGCTTTAGAAGAAAAAAAAAGCTGATGCTAATTGCAGCTACATTCATTTGTTCTCCCTATTTGCCAACTGCTCTTGGTGCTTGACATACACCATTTTAATCAGGACTCTGTGAGGAAGGTACTGCTACCCCGTTTTACAGACAAGGAAACTAGCTCTTTGCTACCTAGCCAGAAATGAACACGCCCAAGATTTCAATCTAGATCTGCCCTTGTCAAGTACATGGCTTAGGATACATGTAAATCAGTACAGGCAGTCCCTGCTTTTCAAAGGTTCATGTTACACCACTTTGCAGGTATTGTGTTTTTTACAAATTGAAGGTTTGTGGCAACTCTGCATCGAGCAAGTCTATCAGCACTGTTTTCCCAGCAGCCTCACATGACCATTCCTCCTTGAACCAATCATTGACCAGGGTTATCTTTAGACCCATGTTGCAGGGGGTAAGGGTGAGTCCACTTGCCCTGAGTCACGTGGCTGAGTGGGGTTGGGATGAATCCCCAAACAAAATAGAACCCTGTTGGGATTAATAAGGGCGGGTGGATTCTGCACAGGCATCAGGCAGGGTCCAGTGCCCACAGTCTGTTCAGCACACAGCACTTCTGCAATATTTATAGTGAAAGTAGAAAGTAATGAACAACCTCAGACTCCAAGTCCTGGAGGGAGGACCGATCGCGGGATCATCCAAGGAGTCCTTTTGTAAATGCTCCTTTTTTTTTTATCCCTTCATCTCCTGCACTTCAGTCCTTCTTACAGAAGAGTCATCTCCCACAGAAGTGTCGTACTTGTGAGGAATTCCATTGAAGAAAACTGCACACTTGTGGATTTCCTGTTAATGTACTTCCTGTGGGAACCTATGTCCTCACAACGCAGAGTTGCCAAAAAGTTCAAGAAATGGAAAAATGACTCGTTCTGAAATCTTTCTATTTATCCAGGAGACCCTTAGCTAGGTCCATATTTTCTGGGAGCAAACTCCCATTTTACCCATGTATGAGAGATTTAAGAACTTTATAGCGAATTAACATCATACTTTCTCAAGACAGCCTTCAATTCTGAGCGCTCCTTACATGTTTCTCTTTATGATTTTGTGTCTAGTGGGTGAGAGAACTCAAAGGAGAGCCAAGACTGCCCTCCCCAGTGGGGACAGGATGGTAAGGGAGAATGGGACATTCCTGTACTTGCCCCTGGGACGCTAGGACACCAGCTGTTCCCCCTGGGTGGGAGGTTATCCTCTCAAAATACTTTGACCTCGTTGCAACTTTTCCATTTAGGCTGGTCTGTTCTGTTTATATTCCAACAAGTATATGGATCTTACTATAGCTCATTTGTATCAATAACATGGGTTAAATTATTTGCTAATGAACACCATTTCTGGAGTAAATGATGTGGTAATTTCCTAAGCTAAAAAAAAAAAGAGGCTTGTTAGTAATGTGAACAATACCTTTTAAAAATTAAATATATGGTAGAAATCAGCTCTGATTTTATTTAAAAGACGATAAAACCTGACATTGCAGAGAGTCCTGGGGAATGTTAAAGATAACGCTTTCATACTGGGCTCTGTTCTGAGTAATGAATCCCCAGGAGCGTGGGCCTGGGAAAAGAAAAGAGGGATTTGAGTTTCTGAATAAAGCAGCCAGGCAAGCGAAAACATGGTCCCATAATTCTCCTTCTTCTAAGAGGATTCTCTGGTGCAAATAGAAAGCAATATGTTTTCAGCTTTTGAATAAAAACTTAATGGGACATCGATTTAAAGGGAGCATTCTGGAATTTCATTTCTATGGCCCAGTTCACTCTTAGCAGGTGTGGGAGATCCAAGAGCATGGATCACACAAAACAAACAAATTTGCATCTGAGGTTTAGTCCAGCAAACACTCTCAGGCTGGTCCTGGGTCCGTTGGTATTCACTACGGTCTTCTACTGCGGCTCTGGCTCCTCGCAGATCCAAACATGGAGAATCTGTGTTCTCGCTGAATATTTTCAGGGGCTCCAGAGCCCTTGCTCAGGCAAGAAGCACGCACCTTCAGAAGGTGGCTGCTGTGGTTACTCCAGCTGACAGTTGTCATGTGGGGATAGGGTCCCGGGGTGCTTGATCTGTAGGTGAACATAAAGAGATTTTTCAAAAGAAGCTAGAAAGCTGGATTTTTCTCTAAAGTTTTATTGTTGTGAATTTTTATTTGAATTTTATTTCAAATTAAGAAAGTGTGGATGAACTAAAGCACATCTGCAGAGCAGATCTGTCCATCTGGCCACTAGGTTGCAATCTTTGCCTAGAAGGTCAAGTTCATGAAACCACTCCATGACCTAGTCCTTCCACCTAAGGAGGCTCTCTCTTCTGATATCCTGGAAGGAAATTTATTTCCTAATTGTAAACTCTTTCATCTTGCTTTGTACTAAAGTTACTTGCAGTTTAGGGAGAAAACAGATTTTGGAGTCAGGCAAATCTGGACTCCAATTCTGTTTCTGGTCCTTATTGGCTGCTTGACCTGGAGCAGGTTGAGATCCAGTTTCTTTTTTTAAAAAATATATCTATCTCTTTATTGATTTCAGAGAGGAAGGAAGAGGGAGAGAGAGAGAAACATCAATGATGAGAGAGAATCATTGATCGGTTGCCTCCTGCACGCCCCCTAGTTGGGATCGAGCCTGCAACCTGGGCATATGCCCTGGGCCAGAATCGAACCTGGGACCCTTCAGTCTGCAGGCCGACGCTCTATCCACTGAACAAAACTGGCTAGGGCAAGACCCAGTTTCTTCATCTGTAAAACTTAAATAGTGAGAGGTAGTCCCCTTGTACAATTGCTGTAAGGATTAGAATCACTTATGCGGAGTGTCTGGCACATAGTAAATCTTCAGGTATTGATAAGTCTTAATCTCCTTTGAGCTCCTTGAGGAAACAGCCTGGGCAGCTAGCACATAGTAAGTGCTTAATAAGCGTATGTTGAATAAGTGGACAAGATCCATCAAGTGTGATGAATTTAAGCTGTGTGTTTGTAAAGTAACATGCATCCTTATCTCAAGTGCTGTGTGATTTGACTCACAGATACGGCGGATGGGAAATATAAAAACCGCCACAGTGTGAGGCTCCCGTTGCTGCTCCTGACCTAATGTGTGTTGTCTCTCCAGGTTACGACGTTTCTGGGCCTGTTGCAATCGGGGTGACCCACTGGAAAAATCCATATGCCCAGGGCCGACCTACCGTCCCATCAGACCTGCCTCTCTTCGTCTCCAAAGATGCAGGCGTCCCCGTGTACCACCAGTCCCTCACCCGCAAGACTGAGCTGGCCACGCCTCTGTCTTGCCCAGCCTCACTGTCCATCACTCCAGTGCCTTCTTACAGCAGCAGCAGCCAGGAAACCCTGAGTCAAGACACGACAGGTAAGAAGAGTTGGCTTCCTGTTGGAGATTCAGGACTCCGTGTCTTTAAGGTCCTCTCATCTGCCTGCTGACCAGATTGCATCTGTGTTTCTGCTTGTGTGGTGTCACGGACTCCCACATTTCTCCCTGTACCCCCCAACTCCCATCTGAATGGCTTGGCGGTGACAGCAGGAAGGTTGGACGTGTATATAAATATTTGACCTAAGTCTCTATTTGACCTCGTTCTGTTTGGTAAAATGACAGAGATCAACCCTGAATCGGAATCCCAAGATTTGTCATAGGACTTTGGGTTGGCTTGATTAATTTCTCGAATCCTCTGTTTAGTGACAAGGCATCTATCTTGTACTAAACTCTTGTATTAGATAAAGGCATTTTTGAATACCTTAGTTACTACCAATTCATGCTGCTCCGTCAACCTTATCCATGGCAGGGGTCTGCACATCAATGCCAGTGGGCACATCCAGCCTGCTTAGTTTTAGCCCAAGAACTAAGAATAGTTTTTACTTTTTGGAAATGATTGGTGTCTCTGTCTGTGCAGGTTGCTATAAGAAAATGCTGCAGACTGGGTAGTTTATTTCTCACAGTTCTGGAGGCTGGAAGTTGGAGGTCAGGGTGCCAGCACGGCTGGATGAGGGCCTTCTTCTGAGTTTCTGACTTCTCATTGTGTCTTCCCACGGCAGGAGTGGTGAGGGATCTCTGTGGAGGCTCTAATCCCATTCATGAGGGCACCACCCTCATGACCCAAGCATCCCCCAGGGGCCCTGCTTCCTAATACCTTCACATCAGGCATTAGAGTTCCAACATATGAATTTTGGGAAGGACACAAACATTCAGATCATACAGTGGAAAAAATTAAGAGAGGAATACGGTAATATTTTGAGACACCTGAAAGGTATATGAAAGTCAAAGTTTAGTGTTCACACATAAAACTTTATTGGAACACAAAACACTCATTCATGTATTTATGTGTTAATCTATGGTTGCTTTCGCGTGACAACAGCAGCGGTGAGTACTGACACAGACCATCTGGGCTGGAAAAACTAAAATATATACTATGTGTCCCTTTGCAGAAAATCTTTGCTGACTGCTGCTCTGTGTGATCCCTGGGAGTTACGGCTTAAACACCCAGGGCAAGAAAACTGCTTATAACAGCTTGCCTTAACATTTATAATTGATGCCCTGGCCAGCGTTGCTCAGTAGTTGGAACATTGGCCCGTGCACCAAGGGGATCTGGGTTCAATTCCAGGTTAAGGGCATGTACCTGAGTGGGGGTTCGATCCCCAGCACCAGTCAGGGAATGTGCCGGAGACCACCTATTGATGTGTCTCTCTAACATCCATGCTTCTCTCTCTCCCTCCTCCCTTTCTTTCTTTCTCCCTCTCCCTCCCTTCCACTCTCTCTAAAAACAATGGGAAAATATCCTTGGATGAGGATTAACAACAACAACAAATTTATAATTTGCATTACAGTTTAAATGAGTTACAGAAAGTTTTACCGCTCTATGCAAGGATAGGCAATTAATCGTGTTTATAATAAAAAGTCTGAGCTGGAGGTTTAAATTATGTCAAATCCATTCAGCCACTTTTTTTTTTTTTTCCTGTAGCTATAGCACTTAGAGATAATGGTTTAGTCAGCCAAGTCCAATGTGTACTGGTAATTCCTGTTCTGGAGATCAGTCTGAATGTTGACCCTCAGCATTACAATGCCCCTCAACAATTCACAGATGCTGCCATCTAGGGGTGAGATGGTGATGTTGCAGAAGTTTTAGATTACCAAAAGCCATCTGGAAAGCAGCGGGTTTGCAGACTCCAATTGAACTTGTTAACAATGAAGATTCCTGGGCTTGCCCCCAGGGGATGCTGTGTCCTTGGCACAGAGTGAGTTTCAGCAGTCTGCATTCTTCATCCCATCCTGGGATTTTGATTCTTGAGGTTCCCATTCACACCTTGGGGGACTCCTTCCTTCCAAAGTGTCTGGTTAGATAGCTAGATGGAAATCCAAGAGATTGATACTGCAGAGCACTGGGGGACATTTACTTACCATCAGCCCTGCCTTGGCCAAACTAACCATCTTTCTGGTTGTCCTTGTTGAGGGTTAGTTTGAGAGCAGAAATATCGTGATGGAGGGTGTGAACATTTTTCCAAATGAAGGTTTGAAATCTCTTGGGTTTTGATGTTATCACGAAGGAAACCTGACTCTGCTTACTTGAAAAGTAAAATCTGAAGTTGGAGAAATAAAGTGCTGCCTTTGGCCGAGGTTGCTGAAAGGTTATGACATTTCCTGACAAAGAAGTGTGTGAAATGGCAGCCGTCAGATTAACATTTCACCACCTTTCCCTTGCAGTTGGCTTTTTTTTCCTTTGCATAGAACACTGTACTGTGACTTTTGGAAGAGGCTTCTATTTTTAACTTGTAGGTTTTCAAAAGCAAATTAAAAGCCCATAATTCTCTTCATTCCCTGGGACATTCCATTGGCAATAAAATATTGGATTTTCCCAAGCAACTGGTGTTATTATTATTCGTATACTTACAAAGTAAGCCTGAATATTTAAGGATGGCATTACCCAAGCATGTGGTATTTTATTATAGAAAATTTTAGATGCCAGTATAGCTTCTGTACATTTCAATTATGATTATATGTGAGTCAATTATTAAATTTATTTGATTTCTTACAGGAATTATGGATTTGAATATGTATTTTTGTGTGAAAGTTTCCACTTTCATTCCTTTTTGCTTTTTGAAAAATAAAGTTAATTTTAGTATTTCTTTACACATGAAAACAAATATATATGTTGCTTTTTTTGCTAGAAAACTGGGGTGAGATAATTCAGTGCAAGTGTATCAGAAAGTCCTATGAATTCCACATTTTGCTAGACATACATGCCTTCATATTTCTAAGCTGTCTTTCTTCTGCATAAACTGCAGGTCTGATGTGGAGGAGCTGACAAGTTGTAGGCACAAAATAGCTATACTATTATTTATTGATTGTTTGAGTTTTCTTATGTTTCAGGAGGTCACCATTTGATTCCTGGTCAGGGCACATGCCTGGGGTTTCAGGCTCAATCCTCAGTAAGGGGCATGCAAGAGGCAGCTGATTTATGTTTCTCTCTCATAGATGTTTCTATCTCTCTCTTCTCTCTCTAAAATCAATAAAAACATATTTTTAAAGAGAAGTAGAGCTTGAGTTTCCTAGTAACTGAAGCAAAAAGGAGAAATCTATATATATAAAAGGCTAATATGCTAAGTGTCTGACTGTCCAACCAGTTGCTATGACGTGCACTGACCACCAGGGGGCAGACACTCAACTCAGGAGCTGCCAAGCTGCAGTGACTTGGCAGCGGTGGTTCTTGGGTGATGCACCTCAAAACCAGAGAGGAGAGAGCCTGATTCCTCACAGGGCCACGTGATTCCACTTTGGCCATGGGTTATGTTGTTGCTGGGGCACTCTTGGCCCTGAATTTGGCTAACTGCACACACATTTGCAATCCACACCCTGTACAACAACAACTTTGCAGAGTGCTCTCTCGCACTCTGGGACCCCTTGGGGGATGTTGGAGAGCCAGTTTCAGCCCGATCCCTGCAGTCCAGGCCAAGGAACCCCACCTGCTGGAGGGACCCCCCTTACTCTGAAGACACTGGGGAGGGACCGCGGGAGGTTAGCTCCAGGGGGTATCTGGCCCATCTCGCCCAGTCCTACCCCAATGGCCACCTTCTAATTAATTTCCTTTCAATGTGCACGAATCTGTGCACTGGGTCACTAGTATGGAATAATATTATATATTATATATTCAGAGAGACAAACATTTTATAAATCCTCAAAGTCATATAATGTGTTTTTATTACAATCTACATAATAAACAATCTCTAAGTTGAATTACTTTAAACTTGTAAATGCTATCTCCTGAAAGTTTAGATAATCTGGTTGGGGAAAAAAAAAGTGTGGATATATGTCAAGTAGTACTCAATAAAATTCTAAATTCATTTTGCTCTGGAAATAGGTGGTAAGCCAATATCTTACAACCAATTTATAATTCTGCCTCTGGCTCCTAAGCCTCCACCAGAAAAGCTTTCATGGTAAGTGTTTCAGTCCAAGTGATTTAACAGAGCCCTAACACAGAAGTTCGGAGTGGACAGAAAAGAGGTCATATTAGACATGGGAGTGAATGTGTATTATTCTAAAACTAGAGACCCAGTGCATGAAATTTGTGCATGGGTAGGTTCCCTAGGCCTGGCTGGCGATCAGGGCCCATCTGTGGGGCTACTGGCGGGGCTATTGGGGGCCCCTGCTGGCACCTGCCTTGACTGGCCTGAGGCCTGCAGGCTGGGGGCATCTTCTGCATTGAGCATCTGCCCCCTGGTGGTCAGTGCGTGTCATAGTGACCGGTCGTTCCACTGGTTGTTCTGCCATTTGGTCCATTTGCATATTAGGCTTTTATTATATAGGATGAATCTGAACTTAATTTTGTCCAAAGAATGGACAAAGATTGCCTAGGAGTAACCTACAATACAGATGACCTTCCCTTCTAGCTTAATCCTTTATATTTGTATATCCCTGCATAGTTCATATCAAGATGTTTCATATTCATTTAAATACTACGATCACCCTGTGTGCAAATTTCTAACAGCCTCATGTCACAAATAGAGAAACCAGGCTCAGAGACCCTGAGGTACTGCCCATCGACAACAGCTGGTAAGGGCAGAGGTGAGAATGCAACCGCAAGGTGGCCTCTTCCACTCCAGCGAGATGAGCACACTATGAACGGTCATTGTTAGATCATAGCACCAAAGTAACAATTGCATTTCTATCTGCATGAATATCCTATTCGTCTTTCTGCATTATTTATGAAGGGGTCAGGTCCACTGCAGGAGCCTGCTAGATCCCTAGCATCTTTTCTTTGTATTAAAGTTGCAAATGCATACCTCTCAGGACATCCTTGCATCCTTGATGATGGAAGTGAGATAGATAAGGAGGCATAACTTTATATAATTTCACGAATGCTACCCCAAAAAATGGATGTCAGGAGTCTTTCTGTGGGAAAGCATGGATTTTTGTAGGTTTAAAAATGACTGTGAGTAGGTTTTTTGTCTTTGTATTTTCATTGTTTTCTGGTTCCAGAGAAGCATTTGACGTATCATAAATAGCGACCTAAACAGATGGCTTTCCACACATTCGATGCTATCACAGGCACAGAGATTCATGACATGGCATTTTTAATATCTGTAAATTACTCAGAGGTAAGGAAGTCAGAGTCTGTTTCAGATTTTATAAAAACAGAATTGCACTGAGTATGTTGTGAGCTCACTATGGGGAAATCAGGAAATTGTAGCATTTTAAGTTACAGAAAAATAAAGTACTAGGTGTACCGGTTAATAATGGTGGATTTTGTAATCAAAGAAAACACGATAATTTCAAGAGAAACATCAAAAGTGCTTTATTCAAAATAAGGGCCTTCGCTAGCTACACATTTCCCCCATCTTTCAGGTAATTTGTGGATACCGTCCCCAATAGAACTTTTCTTGTTTTGAGGCAAACCATTCAGAGACTCAATTTTCCACTTCTTCGTACATTTTGAAGTGCTGCTCAGAAAGTGCGTGTGCCATCGATCGGAACAAGTGGTAAATCTGGAGGAGCAAGGTCTGGTGAATATAGCGGGTGGGTTAATACTTCCCAAGCAAGATCTTTTAACGTGTCTTTAACTGGTTTTGAAGTGTGTGAAGGTGCGTTATCATGAAGCAAAATTACTTTGCCATGTCTTCTGGCACATTCTGGTCGTTTCACGATCAAAGCGTGGTTCAAATTGATTATTTGTTGTTGGTAGCGATCAGTATTAACGGTTCCACCTGGTTTTAGAAGCTCATAAATACACCACACCTTCCTGATCCCACCAAACGCAGAGCATTGTCTTCTTTCTGAAGCCATTTGGCCTTGCAGTCGATGTTGATGGTTGACCTGGATCAACCCATGATTTTGTGCATTTGGGATTCTCAAAATAAATCCACTTTTCATCGCCAGTCACAATTGGATGCAAAAAAGACTTTCTTTCGTGCTGTTGAAGCAACATTTTACTGATGACTTCGGTTTTCCATTTGTCTTTCGTTTAGTTGATATGGCACCCATTTTCCTTCCTTTAAAATCTTTCCCATTGCTTATAAACGATTGGAAATTGTTTGCTGAGCAACATTTAATCTTTCTGCAAGTTGTTTTTGAGTTTGACATGCACCTTCACCCAATAATGCTTGTAATTGTTGATCTTCAAGCTTTTTCTGTTGACCTTGATATTTCTTGTCTTTCACATCAAAATCATCACTTTTAAATCATTTGAATCAGCTTTCACAAGTATCATGAGATGGAGCATGTTCACCATAAGCTTCCCGAAGTATACGATAACTTTTTCTTCAAAAGAAAATAATGAATTAAAACTTCCCGCAAATGCTCTTTTCTTGGCATGAAATTCGACATTTTTAAGTGTAAAAATATCTATGATGTTAACACCTTCAGCAAATTTGACATATGAAGTTTTGAAGCTTGTTTTCAATACAACAAAATAGCATACATATAAATTGCATATTATAAACATATGTATAACTCCATCTATTAAAAAAAAACCCGCATTATTAACTGGTACACCTAGTATTTTCTGTATTTATATATATATAAAAAACATTAACATGAAAGTATGGCATTTACAACTCAAAAGATACAACAAACCAAATAAAGCAATTTGATTCAACAAAGACATTGAGGACCTAGAATGCACAGGCCCTGGGCTAAAAATACACTGAAAACAAAACAAAACAGAAATAAGACAAAGTTCCTGACCCAGGGGCACCCAGAGCCCTAACAGAGAGCTGGATGATATGTAAGCATGTAAATTACAATGCAGTCGAATGAGGGCAGAAATACATGTAAACCGTACAAGGTCAAGTCATAACTTTTTCCATGGGTTTCAAAGAATCTGTCATCTCCATCACCTTCATTCCACCCACTGTGCTGAAGTTCATGTGTGCCCGGCTGGTGTGGCTCAGTGGTTGTGTCAATCTAAAAACCAGGAGGTCACAGTTCAATTCCCGGTCAGGGCACATGCCTAGGTTGTGGGCTCAATCCCCCATGTGGGGGTGGGGGGTGCAAGAGGCAGCTAATCAATGATTCTCTCTCATCATTGATGTTTCTATCTTTCTGCCCCTCTCCATTCCTCTCTGAAATTAATAATAATAATAATAATAATATATATATATATATATATATATATATATATATATATATATATATTTAAAATGCTACCCAAAGGCAGCCTACAGTACAATTCAGTGTGGATCATCAGACAGGAACTTAGGTTTGTCTAAGATTCGCTGGCAAACCAGTTGTAGAGCTGGGACTTGATGACCTAGAGCCCATCTCAAAATCCAGACTTTCCCACAGTCCTCCACAAGAGGTTTACTTTGCGATTCTCCTGGGACATCGATCAAGTGTTTACCTGCCTCTGGTTTGAACAAAACCAAGGTTTGCAACACTTTTATTCCTTTTCTATATCTTCCTTAAATAAAGCCATTTGACTTTTTTACTCACTTGTCCTCAGATAGAGCACTTTCTTGCAAACCCTCCAGCTGCAACGGCAGGATAACCGAGCAAGCAGCACCAGGAGCTCACCTGGAACCAGCAATGCCTGAGTGACTCACTTCTTGTCCTCCTCCCTAACAGTGTGTCCAATAGCATTAGTTTTCACTTCATACATAATCAGTACTATTCCTTCCGGAACACAGGTGTAATTGAATGATGCCCTGGGGAAGCAGAGCAACAAAAATGATCACCTGGCAATTACCCCAGCCATCCATGGGTGTCAGGAGGGTTTCCACCGTTTAACAGTCGCCTGCGGCTGAAGGTATTGTGTCTCCCTAGAGGCCTCTCTTAACCAAACATGGCCCCAATCCTGGCTGCTTCTCCTTGAAATGCGGAACGAACAGGAGGTCTTCCATTTAGGGACCAAGTGTGCTGGGCCTTTTGTTTAGAAACCAGAAAGCAAGTGACTAAGGAGTGTGTATTCCTGTTTTATGTCAGGATGTAGCACCAAGCCTGGCATGTGCTCAATGCAGGAGGGATGGATTAAGGAATGAATGGAAGAAATGGGATTACAAGTCACAGTAGAAGTCAAGGCCAGTTCCCAAAAGCCCCCACGGCTGTACTCAAGTTCCCGGACCAACGTGAACTGAGAATGGAGCACACCGGCCACCAGTAGCTGCTCCTGCAGCAGTAGGTCAGCCCAAAGCACAGAAGGTTCATGCATAGATAGACATGTCAGCTTTAGACTGATTGGGAACATGGTTGCACCTGGGGGCTAGTCAGTGCGCCTCTGTGAGCGTTCCTAAATGGGAGCACGCCATCTCCCAGCTGGGTCCGATTACTCGCATCTCCTGGCCACATCAGTAGCTCGAGTTGCAGGGTCACTTTTTGTGGCACCCGGCCTCTGAAATGCAAAACCTCCCAGCTTCCTTCGGCATCCATTCTGAATGTATTTGATCTCAATTTGTTGAAAGAAATTAGTGCTATTAAACGGGTACCTCTTCGAAGGTACTCCACACCTCGGGCCAATGGATGGCACCACCACAGTGCATCGTATCTCAGGTTTTCAGAGCTCACACATAGAGAAGCACCAGTAAGTACCACCCGGCAACAAAGTCAGGAGGGAAGGTAAATGAACATAGCACACCCCATGACCAGACACAGTGCTGTGCTTAGACTATCGCTACACAGGTGAAACCTAGATTCTTGGGAAATGACCACTGATTTGGAATAGAGAATAGTCATTTCACATCTCCCTTCCCTTTCACAAATGAGGAACATATTTAAAATCCCTAAGGAATGTTTGCAATTCATTCAGGATCTCTTTCTAAAACTCCCCTCTACCAGGAGACCACTCGGGGGAAAGTGGTGAGAGAGGAGACTAGGGAAGGAGGACGTAAGGCAAAAGGGATGAGTTCTCACTCATGGCTGTGTATGGAGAGGCGGGGAGGTTACCACTGGTCTGGAGCACAAATGGAGACACCCCTATTTATAACAGAATTTCAGAGGACTGTAGCCTGGGGACTGGCAAGCAAGTATCAAAGGTGTCACCTGGGTCATCAGGGAGAGAAAAATTCTCTTTGGAAAGAAATTCATTCCAGGATTTTGATTAGGGCACAGCTTGCAAGAGATCCTTGTTAAAGATAGGGTAAAACTCACTATAACCCACAAACCCATTCTCAATGATTAGACTACCAGATTACTCCCACTATCCGAGCTCCAGAGAATAGGACCAGACTTGGTTGATGTTAATAAGTGGTTTTCAACTGGGGATGATCCCCTCAACCCTGGACATTGGTCAACGTCTAGAGATACTTTTGCTTCTCACAACTGGCATTCATTTGGGTAGAGGCCAGAGATGCTACGGCACCGAACAGCCCCCACAGCAAAAAATTACTCAGCCCACAATGCTAATAGTGCCAAAGTTGAGAAACTGGTATTAGTTCAGAAGAGAAAAAGCCTGGATACAGCATGAGATACAAGGAGATTAAAGGACGTGATGAAACATGAAAAAGGAAAAATCAAAAGTGCTAAGGACATGCTTTATCAAGAACAGCACCAGGGGAGAGAACAGAGCCCTGGGAATGCCATAGAGGCAGGGTCAATTGCAAGGTCAGGTATGCCACATAGGAAGAGAGAATCAAAGGGAGGAAGCAGCATTAAAAACTAATGATGAACATGGGACTATGAGGTAGGCACCATGTCACATGCATTGCAGGATATTAGCATTTCAGGCCTCTATCCAGTTAGATGCCTAATGCCTCCTGCCCAGTTGTGACAACCAGAAATATCTCCAGCCATTGCCAAATGGCCCCCAAGAAACAAAAATATTCCTGCTTAAAAACAATTCTTCTGGAATGATCTTTTTGAATTAAATATATAAATATACTTTCTTTCATTTCCTTAATCTTGGCCCTTTCTTCCAGATTCAAGTTCCTTTTTTTATAAAGTAGGTTTTTTGTTCAGTTTTTTCAAATTGGATACACTCTCCCAGTCTTTTTAAAAAAGTATTCTTATGCTGATCTCCCTTTTCAATAATCATTGAGCTGGATTTGGAATATTCTGTACTGATTGTAATTTCTTTTAGTACTTTGAAGTTAGCAATGCACTGTCTTCTGCCTTCTATCTTACTATTGGAAAGTCTATCCTTAGTTTGTTTCTCATTTGTAGGTAATCTTTTCCCCTTGTGTTGTTTCTAAGATTTTTTCCTTTCTTTTTTGTTGACTCATAATATGTTTATATATGGATTTATTTTTATTTATTCTGCTTGGCATCATTGTTTCATGAATCAAAGGATTTGTGTTTCTCTTCAATTCTGGAAAATTCTCAGACATTGGTCCTTTCTCTCTCTCTCTCTCTCTCTCTCTCTCTCTCTCTCTCTCTCTCTCTCTCTCTCTCTCTCTCATTTTCATGATTCAGAATCCAGAATGATGCATGTTGGAATTTCTCATTCTGTCTTCTATATTTTAACTTCTTCCTCCTTATTTCTCTAGCTTCTATCTCTCTATAATACACTTGGGCCAATTTCTTCAGATGTGTCTTCCATGCCTGATTCTCTCTTCAACTGTGTCACTGACCGAACAAATACATGATTAAGGCACTAATTCTCAACTCAAGAACTTTGCATCTAGTAGACTAACCAGACATATGAAAAGAAAATTACATTGCAGTGTAATAAGAGCAGAATTCAAGATGTCTATAGGAGTTACCAATGGAATAGAAAGAATGATTATGCTGAGGGAACAGGAAAGGAAATCATAGAGGAAGTCACCTCTTAGCCAGATTTGAAAAATAAATGTTATAGGACGGTGGTTCTCAACCTTTCTAATGCCGCGACCCACAGGTTGAGAACCGCTAGCAGGGTCGCCTAAGACCATCAGAAAACACAGATGTTTACATTGCGATTCATAACAGTAGCAAAATTACAGTTATGAAGTAGCAACGAAAATAATTTTATGGTTGGGGGTCACCACAACATGAGGAACTGTATTAAAGGGTCGCGGCATTAGAAAGGTTGAGAACCACTGTCTAGGAGGAGATGTAAGAATGGGCATCCAAGCAGATGGCAGAGTATGTGCAAAATCATGACTCTTTAGGGACCATTAAAGAATTAACTATAACTACTGTGTGGAAACATCTGTAGAGAGTAGTGAGAGATCCTGGAGAGTTGCTTAAAGCTAGTTAGGAAGGCCCTGTGTACTGTGTATGAAGTGTTTATACTTTATTCTATTGGCAATGGGGAAGCAACAGAAGTGTTCAAGGAGGTGTAGGTGGAAGGAGAAAGGAGGAAGGGAAAAAGGGAGGGAGGGAGACAGATATGAATTTGGGCAAGCTAACCTTGTGGCCATGGAAGAATTAAGATGTAGGGAGGCTGGTTACAAGAGGGCTGCATTAATCTAGGTAGAGATGATGAGAACTTGAACTGAGATAGTATCGGTAAGAATGGAGAGGCTCTGAATTAGAGATATTTCTAAGGTAGACATATGAATGTGTTAGCTAGCTGGCTATGGAGGCTGATGGCTAGCAGAGGGTTAAGCATAAGGACATGCAGTTTTTGGATTGGGAATGTGAATGGACAGTGAGACCATTAAAGAGAGTAAGAAATTGAATTTTGAGAGCAACCAGAAAAAAGTTCCATTTGGGGAACATAAGTTATGAAATGGATGGGATATATCCTGGCTGAAATGTATGGTAGGCAGTTGTAAATGCATCTTTAACGCTTGTCAGAGAAAGCAGACAGGGAAATACTGCTCTGGAGTCATCAGCATGCAGCTGCTAACTGAGTACAATGGAAGGGAGTGATTGAGAATCAGCTGGGGTGGGGAGTAAAAAATCTCCTTTGTGTCATGGTGGTGATGGAAATTGTAAAGCTTGGTCATCCAAAATTGTGTCAAACCTACACAGAATATACGAGAGGTAGACAGTTTCCAAACTTTCCCCTTATGGTTCGTTCACATTTATCTTCTTTTACTTGAAGAAATAATTTAATAATATCTTTTGCATCCAATATGTTTCACTAATATATTTTAATGTTATAATTTTATAATGGCATATTTTAATACTGTTATTAGTATTTTAATAGTATACTAATGAAATAGTTTAATAACAAAAACGTGTGTTTGCACACCTAATGTGAGATCTTCTTTTTAAACACTTATCACATTGGATTAAAATACTTGACTTACTTATCTATCTCCTCCTGTAGACTTTGTGCTCCTTAGACTGGGGTGATGCTTTACTCAATTTTCTATCCCAAGGATTTATCACAGTACATGGCACAGAGTGAGAACTTTGTATGTACTGGGTGGATGCATGGGCGGATGGATTGATGGATGGATGAATGGATGGATGGATGGATGAGTGCAGGGGTGGATGCATGGATGAACTGAGCAAGCCTCAAACTGGAGGAGATTTCCCCCCCCAATTTAACCTGCTACAATTTATATACTAACTAAAACACTGGATCAATTCTTTTTTAAATGTTTTCTTTTTATTGATTTCAGAGAGAGGAAGGGAGAGGGAGAGAGAAACATCAATGATGAGAGAGAATCATCGATTGGCTGCCTCCTGCATGCCCACCACTTTATTATAGTGACTATTTTAGCCAATGGCAGTGGTATTCAAGAGGGCTCTGCACCATTAGCATCAGAATCATCTGGAATGCCATACATATGGACTCTGGACCTCACCCCAGATCTACCCAGATCTACTGATGTAGATTTCTTGAACCCCGGGCCTGAAAATCTGCATTTTAGACAGAACACGGGTTATTCTTAGGCGTACTACAGTTCGAAAACTGGCTTAGGATTTCAGATTCTTGCTTCTTTTGCCCATTACATGAGTTTTGATTTTATGTTTCCACTTTGAAAGCCATATTCTCTGTCAGTATGATCTATCAAGCCGTATTATCAACCCTCTTGGAAGTAGGCAGGGCAAAATGACTAAAAACGTAAATGAGTCTGAGTAAAGGAAGGACTTTCTGCCAGTTGCCTTGTGTTCTCTTCCTGTAGGGGTAAGTGAGGACTTGGGTCAGCACTTGCATGGGCGGGGGGTGGGGGGGGGTTGGGGGATGGGAAGAGAACTTGTGGCTGGAGCCTGCTGGCTGCTATTTGACCCCTTCCCTCTGGCAGGAGTGATGGTGCAGGTGAGACAGGAAGGCACTGGAGACCCCCGGATCTCAAAGCTAACAGAGCGTAAGAGGCGCTGTCTTGGTGTGGTGGTGGTGTGTTTTTTTTTTTTGCATTTACCTATCTGTCTCTTGTTTGATGCTCAGATCCTTGGGTACAGGACTTTATTATGTTATATCTCTTAGACATGGCTGAGTGCCCAGCATTTAGAACCCAGTGAGATTGAGGGAGAGGGGGAGGGAAGATTAGTGGTGTTGATGGGTGTCCAGAATCCAAACTTAATCTATTGGTTTAAGTTGCTGAAAATTTTTATATCATTGGATATACTTATCTCTAAAAATTCACATTTTAGAGCCAAATCTAAGTGATTTAAAAATATTGTTTACCCTCGAATACTCCCATACCACTGACTATTGAAAAGAAACATGTTAAATTAGAACTAGCAAATTTTGGCCAGACCTAAAATACTCTTTGGTTTCCCTTGAATGCTTGTACTATTCTTGCTCCTCCGTCTGGCATGCTGTATTCCCTCACCCCCGAATCTCCACATCTCCTTCAACACCCAACACAGAGGACATTTGATTCACATGGAGACCATGTGGTATGACAATGGGCCAGGAAAACCTCAGCCCCGGGCTGCCAAAACCTCAGGGAGTTAATGACACTTTTGAGATCAGTGACTAGGGCAGACACTGCTAATTGTAGATTTTTTCCCCGGTAGCCTGATGCAGCTGTAGAATCCCATGGCAGCATTTCAGTAAACTGCCACCGACCAGTTAAATTGATACCAAAAATATCCAATTTGCCACGGTGACCAATCTGTCCACGTTCTCCCAGACAGAAGTGACCTCTCTTTCTTCTTTAATTCTTTTTTAAAAATAGGTTTTTATTAATTATTGAGTAGATATAAAATATTTATAAAGTGTACATAAGCTACAAAGGATCACGTGACCTCAAACACCTGTTTAGCTACCATTCGGTCTAAACAAAAGAACATAATCGTTGCCTTTGAAGGTTCCTGTGGACTTTTCCTGGCCCTATCTCTTCTACTTCCATCTTAGAGGCAACTCCCCTCTTAAATTTGGGGGTTTTCATCTATTTGCTTTACTATATAGCTTTTCTATACACTGTTATCCTTAAGCAATGCATAGCTGAGTGGTTTTTAAAAAAATATTTCATATAGTATAATATTTTGTTCACTTCAGGATAAATTTGATGAGATTTATTCATGTTGTGGACAGATGTAACCCATTCATTCCTGCTGCTGTGTAGTATTCCAGTGTATTAATGTACTCTATGTATTCATTCATTCTACCATTTATGGACCCTTGCATGATTCCAGTTTGGGGAACTTAATAACAATTTTGCTTTGAATCATCTTGCACATGTGTTTAGGTGCAAGAGCTTCTCTCGGGTTATACACAGGAGTGGAATTGCTGGGCCATAGGGTATGAATCTGCTCAGCTGTATTAAAGGCCAAATTGATTTCCAAATTATTTATATCAATTTATACTTCCACCATAAGCACATAATAATAACAACTCAATGACAGCCATGATGATGACTGGTGATAGCTGACTCAGTGTTTCCTGTGTGCCTGGCAGTATAGTAAGTCCTCACTTAATGTCACTGATGGGTTCTTGGAAACTGCAGCTTTAAGTGTTGGATCATACAGCAGTTTTACTTTTATGAAGAACCGCCAAGCTGTTTTCCACAGTGGCTGTGCCAATTTACATTTCCACCAATAGTGAAGTAGGGTTTCCCTTTCTCCACATCCTCAACAACACTTACTCTATTTTGTCTTTTTGATAATCATTCTAAGAGGTTGAGGTGATATCACGTTGTGGTTTTGACTTGCATTTCCCTGGTGATTAGTGATGGTAAGTACCTTTTGACCACCTACATGGTTTTGGAAAAATGTTCCTCTGCCCATTTTATAATTGGATTTTTTTTTCTGTTGAATTATGAGTTCTTTCTATATTGTGGATATAAGCCCCGTATCAGATATATGATTTACAGATATGTTCTCTTATCTGTTAGGTTGCCTTTTCATTTTATTGATGGTTTCTTTTGGCTATGTATCATAATAAAGCATATGATGAAATTTTTAAAAAATGATTTTAATATATTTTATTGATTTCAGAGAGGAAGGGAGAGGGAAAGAGAGATATAAACATCAACGATGAGAGGGAATCATTGATCTGTTGCCTCCTGCACACCCCACACTGGGGATCGAGACCACAACCCAGGCATGTGCCTTGACCGGGAATCGAATCAGTGACCTCTTAGTTCATGGGTAAGTGCTCAACCACTGAGCCACACCACCTGTGCTGCAGAAGCTTTTTAATTTGATGTAGTCTCACTTGTTTATTTTTGTTTTATTGTCTTTGATGCCTACAGGAATATTAATTGAATAAAATAATTTAGAGAGGTCCAATTTTGCTTTATAAAATAGTAATTCTTCCCCTATACTAGCCATAGACATATTCCTGCAAGGTTAATGGAATACCTGCCAGTGATGTTGTATTCCTCCCCCGCAGGAAGGAGGTTGGACTATATAACATTAAGTTTCTTCCAGTTCTAAAATTTCTCAGCCTCTGTACAAATCTTTGACCTATCCAGGAAAGTTTCCATTGTATCCTACTCTAAGTCTTGACCAACCAGATTCCCTGGATCATGAAATAGAACACATGTATCCAGACAAGTGCATACAACACAAATGTACACAATCCTCTCTAATAAAATGGCAATATGCAAATTAACCATCACTCTGCTACATAAACCACGCCCACCAGCCAAGCCACACCCACCAGCCAATCAGGGCAAGTATGCAAATTAACCCCAATCCAAGATGGCTACAGCCACAGAGAGCAAGGTTTCCCAGGTAACAGAGGAAGCCAAACTTTCCATAGCCGTTGCAGGCCTAAGCCTCCACTCAAGCTACAAAGTTTCAATTATAGAAGGTAAACAAATTCAAACAAATGGTAGCAGAATGGAGCTTGAGAGAGCAGGCCAGGGTTGTCGGCGGCAACAGGGGAAGCAAAGCTTTCCGCACACCCTGGCCGGGCTCACCCGCTTAAGGCTACAAAGTTTCAATTGTAGAAGGTGAATTAACTGCCACAGAAATGGCTGCCGGAGCCCCAGGCTTGGCTCCGCTCCAGGCTACAAAGTTTCAATTGTAGAAGGAAAATAAATTCCAGATACCAGGGCATCTGCTTGGGTTGCCAGGGGGCATGGCCAGCCTGCAAACCACCGCAGGCCCCTTGCTCAGGCCGCCCCACACCCCAAGGGAACCCCCACCCTTATCTGTGACACTCTTCAGGGCAAACCAACTGGCCCCCACCCCGTACCAGGACTCTATCCTATCTAATAAAAGAGTAATATACAAATTGATCATCACTGCAACACACAATATAGCTGCCCCCATGTGGTCAAAGATCCTGCCCCCATGTGGACACAAGATGGCCACTACAAGATGGCCAGCAGGAGAGGGCAGTTGGGAGGCACCCGGCCTGCAAGGGAGGGCAGTTGGAGGTGATCAACCCTGCAGGAGAGGGCAGTTAGGGGTGACCAGGCTGGCAGAGGAGGGGAGTTGGGGGCAAACAGGCTGGCAGCAGAGTGGTTAGGGGGTGATCAGGGTGGCAGGCAGAAGTGGTTAGGGGCAATCAGGAAGGCAGGCAGGCAAGCAGTTGGGAGCCAGCAGTCCTGGATTGTGAGAGGGATGTCCGACTGCCCGTTTAGGCCCGATCCCAGGGATCGGGCCTAAGCGGGCAGTCGGACATCCCTTGAGGGGTCCCAGATTGGAGAGGGTACAGGCTGGGCTGAGGGACAACCCCCCGCCGTGCACGAATTTCGTGCACCGGGCTTCTAGTAATAAATATTATTTAGCACTCAAGTCACTCAGTTTTTAAATAACCTCTATTGTGATGCCAGGTAGAAAATCAGCCACTCTTAGAAATTCAGTCTCTTGGGGAGACCTGGAGAAGGTTGGCAAATTATGGCCCTTGGGCCACATATGGCCCACTGCTTGGCTTTGCAAATAAAGTTTTATTGGAACACAAATGCTCATTTGTTTTCATATTGTCTGAGGCTGCTTTCATATTATAACTAGAGGCCCAGTGCATGACATTCATGCCAGTGCAGGCCCGACAACCCAGCCTGCACCCTTCGGGACCCCTCGGGGATGTCTGACTGACAACTTAAGTGAAGTGGGAAGGCACCTACTTGTCTGCCAGTCAAACCTGGGGACAAATTAGTGGCCAGGATGGGCGTGGCCACTGCAAGCACATGAAACCCGAATAAGCTCACTGGGAGCAGGACTAAGCCAGCAGTCTGACATCCCCCGAGGGGTTCTGAGCCCTGTCGCCAAGATGGGAGAGGCGCCCACCACCACCGCTGCACTCGCCAGCTATGAGCCCAGCTTTTGGCTGAGCAGTGCTCCCCCTGTGGGAGCGCACTGACCACGAGGGGGCAGCTCCTACGTTGAGCATCTGCCCCCTGGTGATTAGTGTGCTTCATACCGACTGGTCGTTCTGCTGTTCGGTCGATTTGCATATTAGCCTTTTATTATATAGGATAGCAGAGTTGAGTAGTTGCAGCAGAGACCATATGGCCTGCAAAGTTGAAAATATTTATTTGTTATAATGGCCTTTTGTAGAAAAAGTTTGCCAACCTTTGTTCTAGAGTCTGCTTTGGAAAAACTTAACCACCCCTATGACCTGTGTGGTTTTGCTGCCAGAGGAATACATGAGTGGAATTCCTCCATTGTTTATGAGAGGGGGGTTCTTGAGGCATTGCTGAAATAAGAATTTTCAGAAGCCCCCATGGGAGGATGAGAGGATGTAGTAGGAGATTTTATTTGCATGGAGTTGGATTCCTCAGTTTCCAATGTCCTATTTCCCCCAGGCCAGTCCTGAAAGAGGGGCAGCTGGGAGTTTGGCGGATCCAGAAACAAGGCCAGTGTCCAGAGCTTCCGTGAGCCATGTGGGCACAGGGGAACACATCCCCCTGCCACAGGAGGGCCAGGAACTTGGTGGGAGAAGAGAGAGTTCACTTTTTTGTTTGGAAGTTTCAACATTCAGGTTTCATGTGTTTGCAGTGGCCATGCCCATCCTGGCCACTAATTTGTTCCCAGATTTGACTGGCAGACGGGTAGGCACCTTCCCACCTCACTCAGACCTTACTGGGCATGCGTCTAAACTGCCTTTGTCTATTCCCTTCCCCCATCAATCAGCGGAGACAGACTTGGAGAATGTCAGATGCAGCTCTTTGACAAAGTGTATAAATGGCACTTTCCTCCTTTGTTGTTAAATAATTACCAGGCTATTACAATGGCATCAGTTTCATCCTCCCAATAAAACTAGTCTCGCAGATCTTTGTTTGAGAAAAGGAAGTTAAATAATTATAACACTCAAAAATATCAAACTGTATGATCAATTTTAATGAAATCTCAAGAATAGCCAGAAACTAAACCCAAAGCAAATTATGTGTGAATGCTGACCTCCTTAAGGGTGTGTTGAATTGTATCAACAACATTTTATAACTGGAAGACTGGAACAACCCAATAATTTTTTAGGTCACAGAGTATAACTAATTGAATAGAAAAAGGGATCAACATCTTGAGATTATATCCCTCGAGAAGGCAATACCTGAAACAGATTGAGTTTTTTGATTAACTTATTCCTTAGTGAGAAGTGAAATGTCCAAACAGATGAAAAGTCTTAATAGGAAACAGAGCCAGAGCATACGTCACTCTGTACTAACATTTGGGAAGTGCATGTGCCCAATGCTGTGTGGCCCCCACTCCCATGTGCGTGGAATGATGCTTAGTTAAAGACAAAGCAGAACGGATGGCCATTGCCCATCTATATTTTTTCTTCTTCAACACAAAGTTTCAGCTTTAATTGTTTCTCCAACCATTGATTTCCCAATAGCAAAACCAATTTCGTTTTTCTTTGGACAATCTCATAAATGAAAATAAAATTAGGGAATATCTTAACTGCCTAAAGGGGAAGTGCAGTTGAAGACAAATGATTGTGTAAAGTTAATTAAAAAAAAAAAATCCAGAGTGATATCTCCTTCCAGCCATATTTCAACCTAAAGGCCTCTCATGCTTAAGCAAAGAGTGAGTTGTCATCTGAGAAGAAGACACACAATTCAACGCCTGATGATACCACCTTTCTCCCTACCCCTCCAGTTTAAACAATATCTCTCTATATAAAAGCCTAATATATAAATTGTCCCCTCGGGAGTTCCACGGGGAGACCAGGAGTTCAATTGCTCGCTGTGATGTGCGCTGACCACCAGGGGCAGTGCGGAACAAAGGGAGGCCCGGCTGGCAGCTGGAAGGAAGGTCCCGGCCAGCAGCCAGAAGGCCCCAATCATCCCTGATCGCCCACCAGGCCTAGGGATCCTACCTGTGCATGAATTTCGTGCACTAGGCCTCTAGTCTATATATACACTGAATGGCCAGATTATTATGATCTCTGAATGCATAATAATCTGGCCACTCAGTGTGTGTGTGTGTGTGTGTGTATTAGAGGCCTGGTGCATGAATTTGTGCATGGGTGGGGTCCGGTCAGCCTGACCAGGGGGAGGGGACATGGGCGGTTGGCCGGCCTGCCTGCTGGTCGAACTCCTGGTCGAGGGGACAATTTGCATATTAGCCTTTTATTATATAGGATATACACTGAGTGGCCAGATTATTATGTGTTCAGAGATCATAATAATCTGGCCACTCAGTGTATAAAAGCCAAGCAACTGGAACGACCAGTTGCTATGATGTGCATTGTGGCTGGCCAACCGGCTCGATTTGGGGTGGGGCCAGTCGGCCAACCTCCTGCAGCCCCTCCCACCGGCTGGCCCAGCCCAGCCTCCTATTGGCCTCCCCAACCCCGATCGGGGGTGGGGCCAGCTGGCCAGCCTCCCATGGCCCCTCCCCCCGGCCGGCCCAGCCCTGATAGGCCCCAAGCTGGGTGGGCTGGCCGGACCCCACCCGTGCATGAATTCATGCACTGAGCCTTTAGTTTATATATAAACACGCCTTGCTTTTCAGTTGCTTGTTTGGGGCCCTGGTGAGCACATTAAAATAGTAGTCTTTCAAGTATACAGAGAATTATTTTTCCTTCCCCAGTGGAGTAATTGCTGGAAGTGCAGCTCTTTGGAAATGTATTACTTAAAAATGATGTGTGGGCTCTAGCTGATTTGACTCAGTGGATAGAGTGATGGCCTGGGAACTGAAAGGTCCCAGGTTTGATTCCCGTCAAGGGCACATGCCTGGGTTGTTGGCTCCATCCCCAGTGGGGGACTTGCAGGAAGCAGCTGATCCATGATTCTCTCTCATCATGGATGTTTCTATCTCTCTCTCTCCCTCTTCCTTCCTCTCTGAAATCAATAAAAATATATTTAAAAAAAATGATGTGTGGAACGTGGGTGAGTTTGAGATCAACAAGAGGCCTTAGCTCCAAACTAAAGCCCTCTCATCTAAAAGAAGACTGAACCATGGGCTTGTGAATGCGCATCTTTGACTATAAGTTCCTCTATGTGGTTCATGAAAGCAGGGTGTACGTGATGCTGATGTGCGAAGCACGGCAGTGGGATACAGTGCTCAGGAGTTCAGAGTTTATCATTAAATAGACCTCGGCTCAAGTCTTAGATCTGACACTTCATCATTGTGTGACCTTGGGGACGATGTTTGTTGTCTCAGAATGTTACCTACCATGCCTGAAAAGTGAAAGTAAGACTGATCCCTTGCCATAGTGTTAAGTTATTAAATGAAATAGTACACTTAAGAGTCTTAACTTAGTGCCTGGAATGTAATAAAGGAGTAAGAAAAATGAGCATGATGTTCCCATGTTCGTTAGCGGCCACTCCAGGGGGGAAGCTATGAACAACTAGTACAGACCTTTATTTCTTTTTCTAATTGCCATTCTGACATTTTGCAGAGAAGAGCTCTTTGCTTATTAAAGGTGGGGGGTGGTGGTGGTGGAGAAAGTGAGTGGCTTTCTTCCAGCTGTGTGTCTTTAGACACCTATGACTTAAAAAATTTGCAGTTGGTACTCTAACTGCAGACTTTAATTGCCATTTGATGAACATAGTCCTGAGCAAAGGAGCCAGAAGGTTAACTGATGAAGTAACAGTATTATTATTCCCATTATACAAGAGCAAACATGGAGGCACTGAGAGGTAATGTAACCTGTCCAGGTTACCCAGCCAGGACTGTGTAAACCAGGCGGTCTGGCTCCCAGGCCTGTTCTGGGTGGTGAGTGAGGGGCTGGTGGAATTGAGGCAGTGGGAACCAACTCCTGAGAGCCCTCTGCAGTGACCCAAGCACAAGCCAGAGCTTGGGAAGTTACTGGTTTGGTTCGAAATCACTCCAGGGATTTGGCACCAGAAGTGACCCAGGGCCCTGCCTGCCTGGGAAGATGTCTTTTTTTCTTTCTAGACCTCTCATTGCCAGGGTCAAGGGGTTCAGGCTCTAGTATAATGGCTGGAATCTGTTGATGAAATACTTTTAGTGGTCTCTTGTTTGGACAAGAGTAGCTTTTAATGTGAAGGGGGTACTTGAATTTGTTGTAAAACTAATGGTAGCCTTTAAGAGCTGGCTTTAAGGATTAATTTAATTAAATTAAGATTTTTTGTCAAAATCCCCTTCATTGTCAGGGCCCACCCGCTGGTCACTGGACTACTGCCTTTATTTCTTCCACAAAGATAAAAAATGGAAAAGTGAATGCCTTTCAGAGAATCCATTGCCCTTTCGTTTCCTTTGAAGGTAATTTTTTCTTGCAGACTGTATACATGTTTGGGGGACACCCTGTATTTCTTGCCTGATTGTATTCTATTTGTTTTCTGGCCACACCATTTGTAGTTATTTAATATAATATCTGCTTGTATTCTGTGCATTTCTGTAGTTCTGCTGACGTAGTCTCTAAGTCTACTGACAGTTAGTTAATAACTGTTTTGCTGTGAAGGGTCCTTTTAATGTCCCTTACCATGAATTTTGGAAGACTGAAAAAGGCAGCATTAAATTTAATGAGAATGAGCGATGGCTTTCTTTTGGCTAACCGAAGACCAGTGTAACTTCTTATCAGCGCTTCCTATCTGCCTGAGATGACCAGTGCTCCCAAATGGGTTGATAGGCTTCCCATGCAAAGGAAAGAACTCATTTCTGTTTGTGTGTAGCCTGACCAGTGCAAATGCATCATATCTGTCAGGCTCACTGGCCAACTGGAAGGAGTGCCTCAGATCCGCATTGCTTCCTTTGTAGATATCAAATGGGGGCCTTCCCTCCTCTCTCAGTGGCAGGGCCATGCACTCTTTCCATCTTTTCAGGACTTTCCTTTTTGAGGCCTTTACTTCTTACGTCTCTGATTTCCACCTTTCACTGTTCTTTGTCACATAAGCACCTCATGACTGACTTGGTTTCTCCATCTTATAATAGTTTGACTTCCATCCTTCCAATTACCATCAAGCTTTTGGAATGTGGCCCATAGGAAGTATCTATTCATTCTTCTTCTTTTAAAAAAATACATTTTATTGATTTTTTACAGAGAGGAAGGGAGAGGGATAGAGAATTAGAAACATTGATGAGAGAGAAACATCAATCAGCTGCCTCCTGCACACCTCCCACTGGGGATGTGCCCACAACCAAGGTACGTGCCCTTGACCGGAATTGAACCTGGGACCCTTCAGTCCGCAGGCTGACGCTCTATCCACTGAGCCAAACCTGTTTTGGCCCTATTCATTCTTCTTTTACTCCCCAAAAGTATAGCTTCTACATCTCTCCCCTACTTTGCCCTATCCAAGGTCACCTGCTTATGGATTCCTCTGGGCATTTTCTAGCCTGCCCTTATTTTATTGATCTGCTTCTGCGTCATAGCATTTCTCTGCTGCTTTTCTGTCCTCTCTGGCCAGTCCTTAGTTGTGTTCTCTAACTCCCTGTTCTCATAGAACCCGTGGGGACATAACGAGGAGCACAGACTTTGGAGTCAGAGAGACCTGGCTTTGAACCTCAACTCTGTCATCACCAGCTATGTGACCTTGGGCAGTGCTTAACTTTGAGCTTCAGTTTCTTCATCTGTAAAATGGGGTGATAATACCTCCCTGAGAAGTTGTCATAAGGATGAGAAGGTCATATAGGTATAGGTCCTAATATGGTGACTGGCATTTTATTAACTCTCTTCTCTTTGTAGTTGTTAATAATATGGCTTTTATGCAAGTTTACTGAGGCATCCTCATTTCCTATGGATGTGTCAAGCTCCTATTTCCCAACCTCCAGACTCCTGTTTTTACCAGTGTGCTACTTTTCTTTACCTGGATGCCCCATGTAATCCAAGAGTCAACATTATTCAAGCAGTGCTCAGCCAGCGATTACTTCCTTGCTCAGGTTAACAGAATCTCAATCCTCACAGCAGCTCTGAGGGGGCAGGTCCCCTCCCTCCCTTATTTCCAATCCAACCAGTGTGCACTGAGCCCTCTCTCATGGGCCATTGACTGCTCTTTGCACCGAGGATGCAACAAAAAGCAAGAAAGGCTGGTCTGAAGCATGAGGAGAGGGGTCAGTTTTGAGGAAGTGTGATGGGTGCTGTGATGGTGAAGAACACAGTGCGGTGGGAGCATTTCAAAGGGCCTCAGAAGAGGCGGGATGAAGTCGTGGGCCAAGTTTAAATTCTACTTCACCCCACCCCATTTCCAATAGATCCTGTCAAGTCTACTTATGAAATAACGTATTCCCTTCTCTTGTTCTCTATTCCCACGGCACTTTTTTCATTCAGTCCAAGTGTTCCAGGCAACTAGTTTTAGCTGAAATCCGTAAGGGTTTTCTGGATCTGTTTCTAGTTCACCTGCCTTCTCTCCAGTCATTCTTCTAGCAGTTGTCAAGGTCACGCCCTGGAGCACAGATCTGATCATATCTCCCCCTTGCTTAAAACTCTTTATTGGCTGTACCGGTCAGGATTCAGTATAGGGAAAAGAGGCCACTCTGGGTATTTTATTTTTTTTTTAAATTTCTTTATTGATTAAGGTATCACATATTTGTCCTCGTGCCCCCATTCCCATCCCACACCCCTCCCCACATATGCCCCCACCCCCCTGTTGTACTTTACCGCCGGTTAGGCTCATATGCCTGCACACAAGTCCTTTGGTTGATCTCCCCCTTTACCCCCACCCTTCCCTACCCTCCCCCCGAGGCCCGACAGTCTGATTCATGCCTCCTTGTTTCTGGGTCTGTTCTTGTTCATCAGTCTATGTTGTTCATTATTTCCCCTAGATGAGTGAGATCATGTGCTATTAGAAATTACACTCTGGGTATTTTAATCAGGAAAGCATCTAACATGGGGGGAGGGATGAGAAGATCAGAGCAGGGTTAGAGAAGCAGGCACGGGAAGAAGGGCTACCTCTCAGGTCTCTATTAGAAGTCTGGAGTTCAAGAACTTCTGCCAGTGCTGTTAGTCATGAACCAGGAAGCCAGCGACCCCACTGCTCCTTCACCACCTGTCCCCACCCAGAGCGATGACGGATCCCGGACTGGTGCCGCAGCGAAACCTCACACCCCCATGATCTTACTCGTCAGAGCGGAAAGCAGCCGGAAGAGGTCAGGAAGATGGTCTCTGCGTCCCTTTCACCTTCCAAACCTCATGCAAATGCACCGAATGAGTGTAACGTGATTGTCCTTCAGAGTCCCAGCTTCAAGGAGCCTGGTAACTGTAGGTGTGTGTTTGTCGGCCTCTGTGTGAGAAGGGAGACTAAAATAAATGAGGAGTCAGGTGTGAGCAAGGCACCCTTGGCATCCCTCTCACCAGGCTCTCGGCTGTGCGTGGTTTTGCTACTGCTCATCACATTTTGCTGAACTCCCTGTCTTCCACCATCTACAACATCTGTCACTGGCAGGTGCTAACCAGATCTTTGGCGAAGGTATGAATGAACGAGCGGATTCACTCCTGACCCAGTTCTCTCTTACCTCCTGGCCATGACTTGAGCAGGAATGACCTTCCTCTGCCTGCCGCCTTGTGAACTTCAGGGAAGCAGTGTCTGTTTCCACTGAGGTGCCCCTCCTCCCTCACCACTGTCTCCTGTTCTCCAGACCCAGCAACTCCAGCTCTCTTCTTCTATAAAGACATCCCTTTCACTCTCTCTCATTTCCTTGCAATTGCAGTTGAAATGTGGTAATTGATAGGTGTACATAAATGTTCTGTAGCTGCTTTTGTCCTTACTCATGCATAAAGACATGCATGCTATTTTAAAAATATAAACAAACGTACTTTTCGGTTTTAGTGATAGGGAGATATACAGCGTAGATCTAGAAGAAGAAGAGCCTGAGAAGGAAAGAAGAATTTTCTCTCTCTAATTTTTTAGGGAAATTTGCAATATCTTCACAGTTTGCTAGACCCTGACCATGGAAATTGGATCAGCAAAATCTTCCAGCCAGTATAAAACTCATAGTTCGGGTTCTGAGGTGTAAAACCAGGGCCATGTGAGTTGTCTGTGTGTATGTCACAGTGATTTTCTTAGAACTTAACTTTGTTTTGTGTGGGTATGGGGAGTCCTTTGTTTTAAGACGTATCTATTTCATATGACAACTGAAATTTGTAAAAAAAAATGATTATCTGATCTACAGGGAAATTCAGATTTTTTTTTGGTATTTAAATAGAGTGTTTTATAGAGCATTTCTAGGGTCCCAACAAAATTAAGCAAAAGCACAGAGAATTTTCATATACCACTCCCCCACACCCACAGCCTCCCCTGTATCCCCCACCAGAGTGGTACATTTATTATAACTGAAGAACCTGCACTGATACATTATCACTCAAAGTCCATAGTTTACGTTAGGGATTACTATTCTTTGTGTTATACAGTCTATGGGTTTTGACAAATGTATAATGTCCCGTGTCCATCATTATAAAATCCTACAGAGTAGTTTCACTGCCCTGAAATTCCTGTGTCCCACCTGTCATCCCTCACTCCTCTCCCAATCTCAGGCAACCACTGACCTGTCTCCATAGTTTTGCTTTTTCCAGAATGTCATATAGTTGGAATCATATGTATGTAGGCCTTTCAGACGGGCTTCTTTCAGTTGGTAATACACATTTAGGATTCCTCTCTGCCTTTTCATGGATTTGATAGCTCATTTCTGTTTAGCACTGAATAATGTTTAGTTGTCTGGGTATACCACAGTTTATCCATTCACCTACTAAAGGACATCTTGGCTGCTGCCAAGTTTCGGCAACTATGAATAAAGCTGCTTTAATCATCCATGTGCAGGTTTTTGTGTGTTTGTAAGTTTTCATCTCCTTTGGGGAAATGCCAAGGAGGGCTGGACTGCATGGTAAGAGCTTAAGAGTATATTTTCGTTTTGTAAGGAAACACTAAACTGTCTTCTAAAATAGCTGTATGACTTTTACATTCCCACCAGTGATAGATTATTTTTTTATTAGAGGTTCAAGGGACTTCTTAAAAATTCATAAAGGAAAAATCCATGCTTACAAAGGTGTTGCGCCATCAGTGTATGGCCTAGTTTCATTTCACCCAAATAAAAGCATGTCACAGTCCTTTAAAATGCTCTTTCTGGTTTCTCCTCTGAGCTCAAATAATAGAACTCACATTTGGTTGCAGAAAAGTGAGACAAAATTATGCGTTGTAGCTAATTTCCTGTGAGGTGGGGGAGTGGGCAAGGAAGTTGGATAATCCTCTGACTGGTGTGGAGGGTCCATTGTAAGCCCTGGGTCTTGCCAGCTCTCCTCAAGCCACACCCCTTCTTTTATAATAGTGCCTATCTGTTGGGCAGAGCACTGGGTTTCTAAGGAACACCCACAGCCTATTGGTAGCTCCGCTTCTTAAAAAGAAATATTTTTTTATTGATTTTTTAAAAGGGAGAGGGATAGAGAGATAGAAACATTGATGAGAGAGAAACATGATCTATTGACTGCCTCCTACACACCCCCTACTGGGGATCGAGCCCGCAACCTGTGCCTGTGCTCCGACTGGGAATCAAACCGGTAGCCTCTTGCTTCATGGGTCCATGGATTCATGGGCTGTTAACCCTGCTCCTAACAGTGGAATTTTGCACTTAGAAGGACAGGGCTCTTCCCCCTCAAAATTGAAATGCTGGTGAAACATCTCCAGGAAGCCCCATCTGTCTGAGAGAATCAATACCCTTTGCTCTGCCAGGCAATTCAAAGTAGAAAGTATGTTTGGAATCTTTATTTTCCCTAAGGTGCCTCAATTAGTTGGGTTACCATTAAAATCTGGGAGCTTCAGGGGACGAATCTTTGTGGAATAAATTAATGCTTATGGTACTTTATAATCTCAAGGAGGAGAATTTTTAGATTTAATTTTTTTAAATGAGCTAATTAGAAATCAGCTCAGAAGGATTTCTAAATTCCTTGAATTGAAGGATCTATTTTTTGCCAGTCCTATTAAAACCAACTCCGCAAATATATATTGAGCATCCATACGTGCCAGGCATTGTAATAAGCTGAGAAGTTAGACAGATAGGTAAGACACTCTACTATCCCTCAGGGAATAGTCTTGTAAGACCTAGACTTTCTATAACCATGTATTTGAGTGTCTCCAGGGGGAGTTTGTTTCTGGGGATGCAAAGGTGAGTAAAACTCAGGACTAGAACTTTCCAGTTATAATACTTTGTCATCAGTGCCATGACTTGGCGATGGTTGACTCTATTAGCGTATAGAGAGTGAGTGTCAGGGAATGCTTCCAAGAGGAGGGAGATGCTTGAGTCTTGGAGAATAAGGCAGGGATAAGACATTCTGAGTAATGGAAAAGCTTGTGCCAGGTCCCTGAAATTAAGCAGATTGGCAGGTTCCGAGTATTAGGACATGGATGAATGGGAGGGCCCCTGTGGGGTGTAATAGCAAGAGGAAAGGTAGGAGAACAGTCACGGGGGGCTCTCGTGATAGGTTAAGGGTGCCTTTCCTCCTGCATGTGGTAAGAAGCAGAGAATAGTTTTTAGTTGGAGAGGATATGATGGTGTTTTCATTTAAAAATCCTTAGGTAGCTGGGAGGGATGGATTGGACAGAGCGAGACTCAAGGTAAGGGAGATTGCTTTTGGGACTATCACATTAGCCCAGGGAGAATTGGTGGCTAGATTTGGGCAGTGGATGGAAGGAAGAAAGAAATGTTCAGGAGGTGATATGGATAAGATTAGTTAAAGTAAAGACGACACTGACATCTCTAGATACCCTAAAAAGTGGCCTAAGCAGTCTTCTATGTAAGAGTCCAATAAATGTCATTTTCTTTGGGCAACAGAGTAGACAATGATGTTCTTAAACAGGAAAAAAGAAAGCCAGAGGAAGAACAGGCTTAGGAGAAAAATGTGTGTTCAATGTTCGGTCTAGAATGTTCTTTATTATTTTTTTAAAAAGTTACCTGTTTGCTATTTCCTGCCAATGACACATTCACGACTCTTTGGTAGATTGGCATGCTATTGCTAATTTGAAAATACTCTAATTGAAAACTATGTCCTTCCAGATGACGACAAGAAAGTAACCTTCATACATTATAAAGGATTGCCATGGTTATTTATTTATCAGGCCTCCTCTCAGGCTGGGCTAATCAGAAAACAGGGATGGCATGGTCAGGCTCGGGAGGATTTCTGGATCTCGCTTTCCAGACAGCTCCCTGGGAGGAAGGAGAAATTGTCTAGATTCCTGAGCTCCTGATCCTCTGAAACCATTTGTTCCAGTTGATGCTTCAGAGATCAAGGACCTTGTCAATTTCTTCTGAAGATCAGCTTGGAATAGAGCAATTTTAACACAAAATGTGAAATAAAGATCGAGTAAACCTCCTGATTTATTAAATAAACATAACCTACCATATTTGCTCAGTATTCCAGTCCCAAGTTATGTAGATGAGGGTCAGCTTGCCATTCTTGGTAATCCCTGTTTCTAATGAGGGCAGGAGTTGGCATGTTACTGATAGGTGATCCTTGTCCCTGATCACATTTTTAATGTCTGTTACTGCGTGTTACACATTATTAAGTATCTATATAAATTTGAACATTGTGGTACTCCCTGTGTACTCTATCAGTGACCTTCAAGCTTTCATTCCCCTTCAGTAGTTAAGGATAATTGGAAATTTGTGCAGATGTAAAGAACATGGGAACAACTATACAACTTTGATCATGCTGTAAATACTCAAGAATGTCTACCAAGTATATATTATATTCTGGACACTTTTAGTCTCTGGGCACAATGAGAAGCACAAATACAAAATTCTTGACAAACAAAAGCATATATTGCACTGCAGAGGGCAAATGTTAAATAGACAATCAAAGAAACAAAATGGTCACAGATCGAGATAGGTGTTATGAGAAGGATGAAGAAAGTAATGTGCTGGAAAATGATTGATGGGGGTCAAGGAATCCTTTTTGACAAGCTGTGCCAGGATCTAAGGAAAAGGGTGGGGCAGAGGAAACAGACACAGACCCTGGGGTGGGCATGAGCTCTTTGAGTTCAAGATACAGAGGAGGGCAATGGTTGGAGGGTATGTAGATCTTCTAGAGTCAGGGGAACAATGGCTACCTTTTGCCAAGCAGTCTTGGAATGCTATTAGAGACTCAGAAGTATAACTGATGTATATCTACTACATATAGATGTATACCTCATCTCATCCAGCAATGTAATGAGGTAGGCATTGTTACTTTTAGAAAATGAAAGTAACCAGATCTCAGAGACCAGTCCTATATAGCTAGGAAGTAGCAGAGCTAGGACCTAAGTCAGGGCCTCCTACTTTTCCATCCCTCCCCCAACTGCAGACAGCAGAATTGAAGCAAGGCAATTGGAATGACTAAATGCTGAGTCACTGGCCTCCTAGGCTGGCTTTAATGAATTGTGGGATGGCTTTGATGGGATGTTAACAACAATGACTGTCAAACAATGATGACAACAGTGGTAGTCATTGCAGCGATACCACATACTTTTATAGTTTGCCAATTACTTTGCAGGGTCTTATTTGTAGCTCAGAAGAGCCCTCGAAGGTAAGCAGGACAGGTTTTACTTTTCTCACTTAAGAGATTACCTGAGGTAACACCGGGAACAGGGCTGGAATGTGGCTCTTCTGATTCTAATTGAGGGCTCTCTCCTCAAACCACAGAAACTCCAGATTGAAGGAGGAGATATTTATGACTCATAAGCTTGTAGTCCTCCAGCCTGCCAGAAGACAGATTTGTACTTTCCTCAAAGTGCTTTTCACTGAAGAAGAGACATAAAAGATGGACTCATTCATCATGTATTTACTGAGCAACTGTTGTGTGCCAGACGCTGGGAATATCACAGGATCCCAATTAAGTAGGTTGGAAGGTACTAACATAGCATAGTGCTGTTTGCACTGTAATACAACCCAAGAAAAAAAAATACTATAGGGATACAGAGGAAGACGTGATTAAGTACTTTGGGGAATTCAGGGAAGGCCTTACCAAGAAGATGACCGAAAAACTGGGCCTTGAAGGATGAATAGCAGGGTTTCCCCAGGGAGGAAAAAAGCAAGAAAGGTTTAGGAAAAAGAGATTATTACAATAGAAGAATATGGTGTCTTTGGGCAATAGTAAGTAAGTGTGTGTTTGGAGAGCATGGGTTTATAGGAAGTAATGGTGGGAAATGATGCCGGTAGACAGAAGTCTGATTGCGAGGGACTTTGAATACCAGGCTCAGGAGGAGCTGTATTTGGCCTGACCATCCCAGGCTTGTTAGCAAGAAAATGGCATGATTATATTTGCTGTGTTTTCGAAAGCAAATGTTGTTGGCAAGGGGAGGTTGGATTGAATCAGGGGAAAGTCTAGAAGCTACTTGAAATAGTTGAGGAGAAAGAACACAGGCTCCGAATTGGTTGTAATCCCTAGGTATGTCTTGAAGAGAAATGTGGCAACGACACTGATGAGCCTGAAGGACTAATTGGATGTAGAGACACACCAACTGGATTTTGGATACACATACTAGTTTTCCATTTGCATGTACACACACACACACACACACACACACACACACACACACACGTGTGCTCCGTATTTTGGTTTCCCCAGACTCAGCTCAATTTCTGCCTGACTCTTCAAGCTGGCCATTGATTTATTTTTCTAGCCTCAAAAACAGGAGAAAAAGTTATAGGTTATATGTGTTCTTATTCTTTCTTTATGATTTGATCTTTGATGATCCCATAGGATTCTTTAGGTTGAGAAATGCTGAGAGCAAACGAATTTTTGAAGATGTGGACGCTATGGCTATAGGTATGTGCTGCAGGTTACTTACCTTTTATGCATTTGGAACTGTTGCATAGAAGAGAGCCCGCCTACTAAGCATTTTGGGGAAATTATTCTTAGCCAGTGACCTCTGGTAAGGAAAGAGGAACAGCGCATCCTGTGCTCTCTGCATTTTAGTCCTCCCCCTGATTGCTGATGGAGAATGTACGTGTTAGGTAAGGAACCACAATGTTATGGTGATCTGGAAAAGAGGCGTGTCTTTATGTTTTCTCTTCAGGCTCTTTACGGAAAGTAGAAACCAGTTCCGTTGTTGAAAGACTGAGCTTTCGCACATTGTAGACCAGTAGTTTTATTGCTAGCTTTACCCAGTCAGTGGCCAGATAAGTTTCTATTGAACGAGTACAAAAAACGTTTTACATCAATGTTAAAGGCACGCTTTAAAATTAAATACCCATTGCACTTTGAAGTTCTTTATTACATGTTCTTACAAGCTAATATCTTTTTAAAGTATGATTCTTTGTAAAACACTGCAATATGAAGCGAGAATTCTCGTGATCCGTTTTAAGAATCGTTGGCTTTCAGACTGCATAGAGCTCAGTCAGCAAGAGGCTCTGAAGCACATTTCCTGAAAAAGCTATCTTTTTTTTTTTTTTTTTTTTTTCCTAAACAAATGGCAGGTATAGCTACATCATTCAGAGAACTTTGGAGTCTTAAAAGGCATTAAATCATGCTGGTGTGGAATTTTCGCCAGAGGCACTTGGCCATTCGCATGGCCATCTAACAATTAGCTATTGAGAACCCGTGAGGCATTAGGTACCATGTCCCACCAGTGAGCAAAAACGGTCCTTCTGTCCCATGTTTAATCGACCTGGGTAAATATTTTGTACTCCATAGAGATTAATTGGTGTTTGTTGCTGTCTGAAACATGAGGTGTTTTCTATCCTCTCTTGAGGAGGGAGGAGCGGAGGAGTCGCCAAACTTTAAAAATTAATTACATTTGGGGAAGTGACCGGAATGCCTGCTTTCATCGACGGGTTGTTATATAATTTAATTATTTAACCTATTAAGTAATTTATAACTCTGCAGTTTTATCACTTTTCATGCTTCATTTTCACCCGATATATTCAAGGTATTGAATCCGTTCCGCAAACAGTATTAATCTCAATTACTCTGGGAGCTTGAAATCATATTCCCTTATTAAATATAGTCTTTGTTATGCTGGCCATGTTTTTGCAGGGTCAGAAACTGATGATGCTGATAAAAGCAAACATCGAGTGAAAAACCCTTTTCATGTTTCAATTAGATTAAAAAAATGATTTGTGCATTTATATTTCCCAAATGGTTTTGATGATGAGCAAACACCTTATTAGGCTAAATTGGAACTTTGAGTCCCAAGTCCAACCTCATGGTTTGGTTTTATCTGCGGGACATTAAAATAGCAGAACATTCTCTGTCTTGGCAAGCCCCACAGTGTTGAAATTTTGGGGAAAAAAATTAAAATTTGTCCTTGAGACTGTCTTGAAGGAAGGGCCTGCCACTCATCTCTGTACCCCTGACACATAGTGGGTGCCCTTTCCATGTTTGCTCACTGGAGTTGCACCGAAGTGAACAATAACACAGAATTTGAGACTCAGGCTCCCAGG
Organism: Cnephaeus nilssonii; assembly: GCF_951640355.1. NCBI lineage: Eukaryota > Metazoa > Chordata > Mammalia > Chiroptera > Vespertilionidae > Cnephaeus > Cnephaeus nilssonii. The sequence goes on along the minus strand of NC_137077.1, from coordinate 15,044,746 downwards.
TTTTCCCAGTTAATGTACATAGGACTGCCCTAACACCGCATCCTTTCCTCGTTGCAGAAAGTTAATTTGATTACATTCATCTTTGACTCGGAACATTTTACTGGCCTCCTGCTGGGACGCACTTGGGTGCTGAGTTAACTGTTCCCTGGGAGCCTCGCCCTGGTTGTAAGCTGTGGTATCCAGGCTCCCCAGAGTGAGCTTGCCTCTGCGTAGACATCACAACCAAATGTCCAGATGATACTTCATCTTGGAGGTAAAAGCAGAGCACTAAAATGAAAAACCGTGTCATGGAAGTCACCTGAAAAACAAACTCAGGGATATTTGTATTTTCCTATTAACTCTTGGCCAGCACAAGGGAATTAACCTTTCCTGCAAAGATAAGGTGACCCAGGCCCTGGCTAATGTTGCTAAGTGATCAGAGCACTGGCCTGCACACCCAAAGGGTCTCAGATTCGGTTCTAATCAAGGGCAGGTTACCTGGGTTGCAGACTCAATCCCAGGGGCCCATACAGGAGGCAACCAATTGCTGTATCTCTCTTACATCCCCCATCTCTTACATCAATGGGGAAAATATCCTTGGGTGAGGATTAACAAAACAAAACAAAACAAAACAAAACAAAACAAAACAAAACACAACACACAAAAAACAAAAAAATAACAGGTGATCCAGGACAATCTCTCCAAGTTTTTTTTAAAAAAAGTTCTGATGTTTTACTGTGGAGTCCCATTCGACTGGCATTTAGAACTTCCCCAAGTTAATCATCACCTAACTCTAAGTAATTAATATAGGTACTAAGTGTATAGGTTTCATATTAAAACAGGATGGGGGGAAAGGCAAGTGGGAGGAGTGTAAAATTCCTCACTCATCCTGTAGTCACCAGTGTGGGATTTCTCCTCGGCTGCTTCCCTTCGTCTAGCTCAGACTTTCTCAAACTTCAGTGGCACTGTGAAGTTTACAGGGTTGTTTATCCAGAGCCACATAGTCTGTGTCTTATGGGTGAGTTCAGAGACCTCAGAGGAAAATGTTCGCTATCTTTATAAACTCATCGTGAACATATCTGCCCAAGAAAATGAATGAACAGAGATGCAAATTTCTGGAGAGACCCTTCACCTTTTCTGTCTAAATTTCTCACTTGTGAAATAAGGGAGGCCGGTCCCTGGCCATGTCACCCTGCGCTTGGGGCAAAGTGCCATTGCTGTCCTCGTGGTGACCTCTCTGGGCACATGAGCGGGGCTGTCTGGTCTGTGAGAGGCCATCGCCCTCATTTAGAGTGGGTTTCAGGTCGGCTTCTGACCCAGATGCTGTGGGGTGTGGAGGAAAAACTTCCCGAGTGGCTGGTGTAACTACGGGGCATTGCTTCTTGTTTTTAACAACAAGCAGATCTTATCAGCAACTGAATGGAAGGTAAATGGCCCATCTTTCTAAACTTCGGTGGAGGCAGGGGGCCGTTCTGCCTCTCAGAACCGGCTGTCATCGGAGGCTGCTCTCTCGCACACTGACACGGCCCCCTGGCTGGGCTGATTGGTTGCTGGCAATAACTGATGTGGAATACTGATATTCTCGCTGGCAGTTCCTTCCACGCCAAAGAGGCTCCGCTTCTCGCCTTCCTGACCCCAACCCGGTGCGCGGCTCAGCCTCCCCAGACCTTGCCGCCCCTGCACCCGGGGGGAGGACCAGTCCTGGGCGAGGACCAGTCCTGGGCGTGATGCTCTGAGGCTGCTGAAATCCGCCAGGCTGCTTTCACTCCGGCTCGCTCTCCGGAGAGTCCTGTTCCAGACTTCTCAGGGTTTTTTACAGCACAGACAACTGTATGCGGGCCCCTGGGGAGGCTGAAAAGGACTCGTGTGTGGTGGTTTTATCGCCTTTCATCACTTTGCTGGCCGCATCCCCAGCCCTGCCTGGAGCTTGATGGTGGATTTCTTTTCCTGCCTGAGCCGCTGAGGAAGGATCCCTTCTCCTTCTGTTGACTCTTTCTATTTTTATGGTAAGTGCTTGCCTTGAATGAGCTGGTCTGCGGCAGTGAACCGAACAGCTCTCGCTCTCTCTCTCGCTGGCTCACTCTTCCCAGCTCAGCTTGGTGACCTTCTCTCTGCGGTCCCCCTGTTTACATGCATCCAATGTCAGGGGAGCTCCCTAAAATGCCAGGAGTCATTTGTCCGGATCGCCTGCCTCTTGATTTTTATTCTTTGCCATAAACCCCAGCTCCGGGGCTGTGATGGAAACATAAGCACTTCTCTCTCTTTGTCCTTGAAGCGGCAGCTGGGGAGATGTGTTCGGGATGGTGAATTGCAGCAGTGTGCAGGGGATCTGTGGAGGGGGCACTGGCACATTTGGGCAAGAGGAATTCTTGGCGTCTGGAGGGGCACTCTCTGGGAATCCGGAAGGCTTGGGGCTGATCCACCCACGGAGCAAACTCTTCCATCTTTCCGGGTGAAGGCGAGCACATGCACGAGTGATTGTCGGAGTCCGCTGCGGGCAGTGGTGCTTTGCACACCTGCCGGTGGGTCCAGGATGGCCCTGGATCTTGTGGCTTGAACCACTTGGGCAGTAACATTGGCGGCGGGGGGAATCCTGCACTGGCTTACCGGGGCGGGGGGGGGGCGGGGGGGGGGGGAGAGACTGCATGACCTCATCGCTGCTTTCCCTGTGGAGTCTCAGGGTGCCTGTTCTGCAAACCATATTTCGCATTCTGTTCGGAGGGTGGTGTGTCAGTGACGATGGGAACCTTTTTTGAGTTGACAACACAGTTTCATCCTCCCGCTGGGAGGTAAAATGCTGTGAGGCGGTGAGAACGGCTAGACTTTTCTAAGAGAAAATAAGCAGGTTTCCAGGGACGAACATGCGTGTTGCAGTATCCACGGGCAGATTGTTTACCCCAGGGCACTCCTCTTAGAATCGGGTTCTGATCATTCAGCTGGTCCCCCGAGGCTTGCTGCAGAGAGTGCCACAACTTCAAGTCCATCCCTGGCTGCCTCTTGAAGCCCAAGGGAAGCCGAGAACATTTTGGTATAGTTCTCACCTTGTAGAGCCTGTGATTGAAGGGGTCTCTCCTCACAGGGACATTTTCTTCTTCCTATTTTATTTTATTTTATTTTTTACTTTTGGTAGCAGGTGTGTTGAATTATTTTGGTCAATGCAGCGTCCCAGAGAATAAACATCACAGTTGTCATTCTGCTTCGTTCTTTTCTAGTCTTGGGCTGGAGATGGGTCATCTTCTCTGATTTCTAATCCTGGTCCATTTCACTCTCGGGAAGCTTCCCATTCCGTGGAATTCAGACGGTGGTTTATAAGATACTGTACTCATACATGTGATTTGGGGGGAGGGGGGATGGGTAATAAAGGAGGGAAAAACTGTGGAGTGAAATTGCTGGTCTCTCCCCCTGTTGCATGGGAGTTTGGAATGTCAAGTTCCTTAATGTCCTGCTCATTCTCACCACTTTTCTTTCCACCACCCTTGTGGATTTTTCTTAAAATAGTGGTGATGACATTTGCTTTTACCTGTTCCCTGGGTCCTGAGTAAAAACGTTTGGTGTTTCAATTTTGGTGGAGGGTTCTTTGCGTATATGGGAGCATGCATATAAATCTCTGCAAATTCTTGCTCTCTATTTAAATGATCGTTCAGTTGCAGAGTAAAGCCACAGTGGGTTAACAGCAACAGCAATGAATTAAGATCCTCATAGACTGCAATCTCTGCATCCTTAAACAATGTTTCAGTTACTTTCAGCATTGTTTAGATGAGCTGTCTTAAAATCCACTCTTTCCTTCCCTGATTAGGGTTCCCTGCAAGATAGTGCTTTGTCTGGCAGACTTCTCTGTTCCTTTGATGATTCTTTAATGTTTAGTTGTTTACTTTCACCCTTAATAGTGTTTTCTTTCTTTGCTTAAAATTTTTTGGTCCAATAATAGCAAGGAATTTTATCAGGTGCTTGGCCACTCAGCTTGAAGCATTCATCAACTTGGGTGTCATGAAAATAGACACATATTTCACACTGCGGGCAATTTCAGATGTGACTAGGAAAGACTTCATTTTGATTAGTAGCAACTTTAGCTATGAGATTAATTCCTAGACTTGCTTTATTTTGCTGAACAATGTTGATCTCTGCAATCAGAACTGCATATATATATGTATATATATATATGTGTGTGTGTGTGTATGTGTGTGTGTGTGTATTCATAGACACTAATATACTGTTTACTAGTTACTATTATATATTCATATTTTTAATAGTTGCAGCATGCTCACTTAGAGAATAGAAGAAACATTTCTGAGACACTGAGGAATTGCTTAGCATTCTCTATCCTCTAGCTAACTTTTTTTTTTTTTTTTCCTGGTAGGGATTTTCCCACTCCCCACACCCCTCCTCCATATAACACCTTTGGGAATTGCTTTGAATCTGGAGAGCCTTTCTTCAGTCTTTCCTTGTCTCAGGGCATAGTGTCATGTTAATTTCTTTGCAGGGTCTGCAGCAGCAGCGTAGAAAACTACTGCAGGAGAAATGGACAAAAGCAGTGCTGAGTAGAACCCTTAGCCTCTTGGTGTGATGAAGTCACCGCAACATTTTATTTGCGCGTGCTAATTTGGCTGCTGTGCCTTGAAGCAACTGATTTTGCCTGCAACCCTAGCAAATCGAAGTTATTTGAAATGGCTCTAGAATCACCCCGATTGGTGTCCATGCAGTTATTCACTTTGCGCATTTCTTAATGACAGCTATCATCGAAAGAGTGTTCTCACTCTGTTTCTTTTCGGTGTTGTTTTTCATTCGAAACCGGCAGTTCATATTGTGAGTCACTGCTTTCCATTTTTATCCTCTTTCTTTCTGCGTTCTCTCTTTCCCACTTTGGCTTTATGTATGTTTCTATACGTGAACCTGCATATGTGTACACATATAAACTCAGTGAAAATTGTTTGGCGATTAAGGAAGAGGTGGCTACAGCTTCTCTTTTAGCAACCAAACTCCAGTGTTCAACCTGTAATCACGTAGCTGAAAGAAGAAATCGCTCCCGTTAATATAAATATAACCTCATGCTTCTGCAGACATTCCTGTCGTTGAAACTGTTTCCCATCGCTGATTTCCAGGACCAGAAATAGAATCAGTTTTGCATTTTAATTCATGACATCCTGCGTCTGTCTAGGTTGGACTGCCCTTAAATCCTGACATGTTTACTATCTAAAAGGTCTTTGTGTTAAGAGGGGGAGTTTGTGGGTCATACCAAGTAAAATCATTTGATTATGTGATATAACCTTTCTCTGGGAATTGAATGAACAGTATCATTAAGGATGTTGGCTGAATTTTTCTGTTGCTTTTCCCAATGCAATTAAGTCAAGCCTTTTTTTTTTTTTAACTGAGTAAAATGAGTAATGTACAACTCCCACATAAAGTTGCTTAGAGGGAGGACCCTTCTTTAGCAGAGACTCAAAACCACTTCTGACAGCAGCAATGGTGATCCACTTTGAAAGGAACTTGCTAGGCAGTTGGCAACTCAGACAGATTGTATAACGTAGGAGAAATGCTCACGAGCCGTGTTGAATGCTGCATTTTGATCCGTGCTTCCTTACTGAATTCGTTTAGGACTGTAGTCATTAGATCAGCTTTGCAGAAACACATCATGTCCTCAGTAGTATAACCACCTAACCAGACTGTCATAAATGTTTGTGTTGCAAGTTATATCTCACGGGTGGTAGAGGGAGATGGCAGAATTTTGGAGGAGAACCAAATCACAGCCCCAAAATAATGCAAGATGAAAGGGGAAAATTCTTCCCTATAAGTTAGCATTTAGTTCTCCAGAAATACCACTGGCTCTTAAGTCTGAAGAGCTAAGAGATTGGTAAAAAACACATAGTGACAGGTTTTGAGGGCCTTTCCTCTAATAGAAATCTTAGACCCTTAATTAGGCATCTGCTTAGTGACCTTCCGGCTTATGGGAGCCAACAGCCAGTTCTTATAGAAAGCAGACATATTGTAATACAGCAGGAATTCACTTACTTACATTTTCCCAGTTGGTCTCCCACTGGGGACCTCCTGTGAGTGTCAGAGAGGGAATGAGTGTCTGGAGATCATCAGAGACCCCGGCCAGTCACAACAGGATGTCTTCAGGTTCCCAGGTTCTTAGTCCAGCACTAGCCACTAACTGGCTGTAAGATTCAAACTCATGTCTTCTACATTGGGCTTGGGCCAGATGATCTCAGAGGGCTCCCCTACCCATTACAAACTGTGAACTGTTATTTTACCTCTGATATTGACTAGGTAGATGGTAATTTCTAAAGCAGCGGACTCATCCTGGAGGGGACGGGCTATACCTTCCCTTGACCCTACAAAGCCCACAGAGCTATGGCAGTGACATGAGTATCAGAGCTCCTCGGAAAAGTGTGGTAATGGTGAACCTTCGTGGACAGGGCTCATGTGTATATGATGACCAGCTGGTTCACCCTGGGACGTCTTGAAATGTCTCTCCTTACCATCCAAAGGGACCTTGAGGTCACCTACCCTCTTCCTTTCTAGATAGGGAAGCTGAGGCCCAGGCAAGTTAAGTGCCTTCCTCAGGGTAGGAGACCTGGTTAGCACCTGGGCAGGACAGTTTAGTGCAATGTTGATGGATTTACTCAGACCTCCGTTTCATTCCTGGTGTGGGGCCCTTCCACAAAACACAGCTGACACTTGCTGTGTCTTTCGTTGCTCACAAAACTGCTTTGTGGTATCTGATTCACTGGGGTCCATTATTTCTGGGTTCATTTCAGGCAGATTACGAGGCTGCACCAGTCAGAGTGAGTCACGTCACACAAATTGTTTATGGTAATTTGTTCATGCTCGTGTGGAAGTGCATTTTTTATATTGAAATTCTGCTTTTCTTATGAACATTTCAAGAATTTTACACAAACACTATGCTTAAGTTTTCCCTTATGCTTCAACTATTTAGTTGATTATTTATTTCTGTTTTGCAGAGAGGGGGTGATGCTTATGGACTCCTTCCTTCATCCATTCATTCACGTACTACTTACTGAGCACCTATTGTGTTCACCCTAATGCCAGACAGGTGAAATCAGTGGTGAGACAGCCGGATGCAGCCACTGCTTTGAGGAAGTTCAGAATCTAGATATGCTTCATGGAGTTGATCATCTTTTGATGCTCAGCCAGTGATCGCTTACTGTTTGACATGGTTTCTCAAAAAATCCAGTCAGAAAATAGTTCTTGCCCATGATTATTCCACGGAGAAGTTCCTTTGATAAAAAGACACCTTTGCTATCATCATGACACATATGGTACAGTTTTCCAACACAGTATTTTTAGCTTCTGATTTTGTTACCTGACTGAACAAAAGAGATTAATTAGCTAAGCTTGTTTGCTCTATTGTTCTGACTTAAGAAATGATAATCCCATTCTTTGGCCAAACTTACCTGTTGCCTGGAATCCTCAATTGATAGTCTGAATTGCACAGTGTCCATGGAACAAATTGCAGGTGAATAAGCATCAGGGGGTGAATAAGCATCACCCCCTCTGCAAAACAGAAAAAAATAATCAACTAAATAGTTAAGCATGAGGGAAGACTTAAGCATAGTGTTTATGAAATTCTTGAAATGTTCATAAGAAAAGCAGAATCCTATATAATAAAAGGCTAATATGCAAATTGTCCCATCGGGAGTTCAACCAGAAGATGGGAGTTCGATCGCTCGCTATGATGTGCGCTGATCACCAGGGGGTGGCGTGGAACATGGTGGGTGACCAGCGGTGGCGGGGTGCTGAGGGAGCGAGGGAAGGAGGAGGCAGGGAGGCCAGGAGGCAAAGAACCTGATCGGCCCTGATCGCTGGCAAGGTTATGGACCCTACCTGTGCATTGGGCCTCTAGTTTCAATATAAAAAATTGGCCATGCATACCAGATCCATCATAATGGACAACCCTTGCCTTCTTGTTGTGCCTCTTCTTCTGCAACCCCCCTGGAGTGTTCCAGAAGAACCTAAACATTTGCAATGCTCAGAAATATGCAGCTCTCGCTTTCCTTAGTGCCTTGCACATTCTGTTTCCTCTGCCTAGTATGTCTCTTCTTTTTCTTCAGACTAATTTCCAGGGCAAGTTCAGATATCATCTCCCATGGAAGCTTTTTGACACTTATCACCTTTGTGTGACTCTTACTGTACAAAGCTGAGCTAGGTCGACCATGTCTGTCTCTTGCATTCCTTAGTACGAAGATTTCATAGGACTTAATAGACTATACTGTAATTATTTGTCTACTTGGCTCTCTCTCCCAAATAGACATTTTGTTTCTTGAAGACAGGGACTTTATTTTTATCTCTATACTACAAGGTCTAGTTCAGTGACTGCTATAGCAGATACCCAATAATTGTTGAACATGTAGATTAGGAATGACTATCTAAAACCAGTGGTGATGGTTTTATATTGGTGACTACTGCTCTATGTAGAAAAGGAATTTTTCAGCACAATGTGATTGTATGAATTATAGAGAGAAGGATCAAGAGTTTGGCAGCCATTAGAAATTCTTTGCAAACATCAGAAAAGGTCTCTGCCTCCCAATGAGTTCCAAAAAAGTAAACAGCAAGAATTTATTAAGTGTCTTCTCTAAGCAAAGCATTGTGTTAGGTCCCCAGGAATGAAAGATTAAAGAATAAAAAAAGTCTACTTCTAGTCAAGATGGCAGCGTAGGTAAATGTGGTACTCACCTCCTCCCACAACCACATCAAAATTACAACTAAACTAGAGAACAACCATCATTCAGAACCACCTGAAATCTAGATGAATGGAAGTCCTACAGCAAGGGAATTAAAGAAGAAGCCACACTGAGACTGGTAGGAGGGGTGGAGACGCAAAATGGGCTGGTCCTACATCTCAGGATTCTAGTGCCATGAAGAGAAGTCCCTAAAACTTCTGGCTGTGAAAACCAGCAGGGATTGTGGCTGAGGGAGATGGAAGCTGCTGGCATCCCAGGCAGTTCCTCTTAAAGGGCCCATGCACAGACTTACCTGGACTTGTTCCATCTGAGCTCCAGCACTGTGGTAACAGCTCGAAGGGCACCAGGGACAAAGGGGGAGGAAAGGAATTATCTGGCATCAGGGCAAAAGCTAGGGGGGGCAGCTTTGTGCTAGACAGAAGTGCTGGCAGAAGCCATTGTTCCCTTTTTGAGACTTCTCCACCCTCCTACAGGGCTGACTGGCAGGGACCATATCTGAATCTCGACCAACTAGTCCATACTATTTGCCCCACCCTGGTGATTCCCTGAGACTCTGCTACACCCAACTTTTGGGCTCACCCAAGCTGTTTCCAGTGGCATTCCCATATGAATGATCTATCTTGGCTCATGCTTCAGACTTTCCTAAAATCTCTCAAACAGCATCTGGCCTCAGAATGCCTGGTACTTATTGATAAGTGGTCCCAGGCCTGGCACTAGCAGCAACCACCTTGGTTCTCAGTTTGCCTCATCAGGGTATCTCCAAGCCCAGCACAAGTAACAGCCATATGCAGATTGCTTTGTAGCTAACCAGGCAGAACACAGGTGGCGGCTGATCTTGGTCTGCACCTCCTGGGAGGCCCAGAGCCAGCACACCTGGTGGACAGCTTCAGACCATGTCAAAACACTCCTTAACCACCTCCACAAACAACACACTCAAGAGGTGAACTCAGTGGGCACTGAGTCCTGTTAAAGTAAGTCCTGCTCTGTGGGGTAAGCCCCTGCATAGCTGATCCTCCACTGTGGTCAATGATCATAGCCAGTCCTTGCAGTAGACTGGCTTGAGGATGAATCCCTCCCATTGATGTGCCAATAGCAATCAAGGCTCTCAAATACAACAGGAGAATGTACACAGCCTAAATTGGGGGGTCGGGGGAGGCATACCTGCAGTTCCCCAGCTCGGTGATGGGGAGCTGAGTCACTGGATCCTACAGAACACCTACTACATAAGGCCAATCTACCAAGTCCAGAAGATGTAGCAGCTATACCTAGTACATAAAAACAAACACAGGGAGGCTGCCAAAGCAAGGAGACAAAGAAACATGTTCCAAATGAAAGAACAGAAAAAAACACCAGAAAAAGAACCAAGCAAAATGGAAACAAGCAACCTACTAGATGTAGAGTTCAAAACACTGGTTAAAAGGAAGCTCAATGCACTTAATGAGAACTTCAGTGGCATAAAAAATTATGTGAAAACCATAAAAACAGTCAGAAATGAAGACTAATTTACAGGGAATCAACAGTAGAGTAGATGAAGCTGAGAATCAAATCAGTGATTTGGAATATAAGGAAGCAAAAAACACCCAATCAGAAAAGCCAAATGAATTTAAAAAAATGAGGATAGTGTAAGGAACCTCTGGGACAACTTCAGGCATACCAATGTTTGCATTATGGGGATAGGTGAAGGAGAAAAGAGAGCAAAAAATGAAAACCTATTTGAAAAAATAATGACAGAAAACTTCCCTAACCTGGTGAAGGAAATAAACATACAAGTCCAAGAAGTGCAGAGTCCCAAACAAGATGAACCCAAAGAGGCCCACACCAAGACACATCATAATTAAAATGCAAAAGGTTAAAGACAAAGAGAGACTCTTAAAAGCAGCAAGAGAAAAGTGGTTAGTTACCCATAAGACTGTCAGCTGATTTCTCAACAGAAACTTTGTAGGCCAGAAAGGATTGGCAAGAAATATTCAAAGTGATGAAAAGTAAGGACCTACAATCAAGATTACTCTACCCAGCAAAGCTATAATTTAGAATCAAAGATCATATAAAGAACTTTCCAGACAAGAAAATGCTAAAGGAGTTAATTGCCACCAAACCAGTATTACATGAAATAGAGTCTTTAAGAAGAAAAAGAAGGTAAAAATATGTATGAATAATAAAATGGCAGTAAGTGCATATCAATGATTAAATATAAAAAAAATAAACAAGCAAAACAGAACATAGAGTTATAGATATAGAGAACATTTTGACAGTTGCCAGATGAGAAGGGGATTAGGAGATTGGCGAAAAAGGTGACGGGATTAAGAACTACAACTTGGTTGTTACAGAATAGCCAGGGGGATGTAAAGTACAGCCAGTAATATTCTAATAACTATGTATGGTGTTAGACGGGTATAAGATTTATCAGGATGATCACTGTGTCTAATTACTGGGGTATACACCTGAAATTAATATATTGTATATCAACTGTAATTGAAAAACAAAAAAATGATTTAATTTTTTTAAAAAAAGTAACAGCATAATTTCTGTCCCCCAAAAGGCTACAAATCAGTAAGGATTTGTTCCATGTGTCAATGACCTGGTTACAATGAAGACTGTTATAAATAGAGACTCTAATAGGCTGTAGATGTACAGTAAGGCAGAGGGAAGAAAGGGCATTCTAGAAAGAGGGGCTGGCTAGAGATTTGATAATGTGTCAATAATGAGGTGGCTTTGGTGGGGCAGTTGGCAGAGTGGGGGGCTGAGGGAAGGGGAATGGAAAATGCAGAGGAAGGTGAGGAATCTTTGGATAGGGGAGATGGGAGTAGTATCTAAATGGCAGTCTGTTTCTGAAAGTTGAAAGATAATTAATATGGTCTAGAAAAAGCCAAAGGGAAATTTGTTTGGAATCTCTCCTCAGGTTTAATTAAATCAAAAGGCCGTGTTCAGCAGGGAAGAAGGGCAGTCACTCAGTACACAACTGCATAGGATTGCTTCTCAACCATCCCTTTTGCCCTTGAGGGTATGCTTTGACGTTCAAAGTCATCACAAGGAAGTGAAGCCAGGAAATCTAACCTAAATCAATCCGTTAGACTTAGAGATTGAGGTCACTGAAGTATCTGCTAATATACTGTCCAGAGTGTAAAAACTCCATGGCCCTTTGGTGCTTTATTACTTATAACTTAGTTATGTTTCTTTTTCTTTGGCAATTAACTTCATGCTATTTACAAGGAGTACAATCATTTTATTAACCAGCTGGGATATGCATGCATAAGCTACTTTCATATAGAAGAAAAGTGGCTTAGGATTTTCTGTCTGTGATGATTAAGTTCATCCCTAAAGTATGATTTCTGGTGTGCCTCTTCCTTCCTTTGTGTTTTTTTTTCTGAAAGAATCAGGTAACATATGTTTAGGGAGTGGCAAGTTAAGTTTTGTGCATCTGAGCATTGGATCTGACCATATTACTCCTCAGCCTGAAAGTAACCTCAGAGGATTGAGAAGTGGCAAGGAGGATCTCAAGATATCCTGGGCAGAGCATGGAAGCAAATGCATTTTGTTCATGGAGCAAGAGATAATGAGGTAGAAAATAAGTTTCATTCATTCACTCATTCATTCATCAAGTACTTACTCTGCTTTAGGCTCAGTTCTAGGCACTGGAGATATGACAAAGTGAACAAAGCAGTCAACATCTTGCCGGGAGGACAAGACAAGCACCTTAGCCTTTACAGAGCATGTCAGGTGGTGTAAGCATTATGGAGACAAAGAAAACGAAGAATGTCTTTGCTACTATTCTCTTCACATTTGGGCTTTCTTTCCATTTTTTAAAAACATATACATTATGTTAAAATTATCTTCTCTCCATTCACTGCTTTTAGCTCACTGTTGTTATATTTACTTTCTATCTAGTCTATCATAAACCACAATCTTGAGGGTTTTCCTCCCTAGATAAATTCAGCAGTTGAAACAATTGGGAGTACTTAGGAACAAGAATTATAAACAAGCTGTTAGTTCTTGAATTGATGGAAAGGAAAAGTACTGTGGACTTCAAGGCTCATGAGTATTTGTCTCAAGGGTAAAGTTGTCAGAATTTGGATGAAGAGCGTGGGGAAGAAAAGGGCCTGTTTCTTGCTTGAGTTTGAAGGGAGCAAGTTGGGGAGTTCTTCTGCAGCCTGGTAACTTGAGTGCAGGGAGCTCTGGCCCTGGGAAGGGACAGAGACACGATTTGACATCAGCAGCTAACATAGCTCTTTAGGAGAGGGAGGTGGAAGTGGACTAGAAAGTGAACACACAAGCAATTTAGCAAGGTTTTTCAATTTGGGAAGAAAGGAGGGAGAGAGGAGGGAGAGGGGAAAGCCAGAGAAACATATGTATATCAATGAGCAACATTTACCAAAACAGGTTCTGCCTAATGTGGAACATCTGGGTGAGTTGTATAATGGAAATGGTGCTTGGAGAAAAAAAAAAAAGCAATATTTATGGATTTCCCCAAATTCCCACTCTCTATTCGTTGTGATCTTTAACTCAGTAAGAGTGTTTCATTCTACCCCAAGCAAGCTTTTCACCCATTTGTTCTACCTTGCTTCTAAAAGAATTAGGACTTACAGGAAAGTATCTCCTGGTGGTGACAAGCCTGGGCCCTGGGGCAGGCAGTCCAGTTCCCATCCTGCCTTTGCCACTAACTCACCTTTGGACCTTGGGCAGGTTACTTAGTCACTGGGTATATAATTGTCCCCAGTTATAAAAATGGGAATAACTAACAGCCTCTACCTCATTGAGTTGCTGTGGATGTTAAATGAGAGTACAGAGAAAATGCTTAGCTCAGTGCCTTCAAGATGGTTACATTGCCCAATAATTGTTTAACTTGTTATTATCATTATTTGTCTCTCTGGTATTAGAAAACAAGTACACACAAATGTATGTGTGTGTTTGCTTGCTTAGCAGGACTTTTCTTTAATAATTATGATCATCCTTTCTTCTTCATGTCTCTGATGAAGCTTTTTGGAGGGATTTCACAGTTTTTGTTATCAGTCACTTAAATGCTTGTTGTGATTTGGAATTCACTTGGATTGTAAGTCTGACTCAGTGATGTATGACCAGGGGAACTGAAGGACTACATGGCCACAGGGATCCATGGGAGGAGGGACCTACTAGAAACTTAGGGACCTAAGTGACTGTCTGACAAGAAAAGAGAAAACTGAGCAAAATGTCAGCAAATACAATTAAATTCATTAAAAAAAAATACATACATACATCTATGTATATATAAAACCCTAATATGCAAATAGACTGAACGGCGGAGCAACTGAACAACTGAACAGCCAAACAACCGGTTGCTATGACGTGTGCTGACCACTAGGGGGCATGCGTAGAACATGGTGGGCATCAGCCGGTGGCGGGATGGTGGAGCAGGTGAGCGGGGGCTCCAGACCAAGACGGGGCGCCGGTTGCTGTCATTGGGGTGAACCTCTGATGGTTACTGGAAATTATTTGCTCCCGTGTGCCACGGTCCCACCCGGAGTTCGCACCCACTGTCAGCGCCAGAGCTACCACTCATACCTGCTGCTGGCACCCGGCACCAGCTCTGATTGCTTGGTGCTGTCAGTGGGTGCAAATGGCGGCTGTTGGCCCTGATTGCCCCTTGGGACTTCTCCACCTCCCCCGGCTCCTGAGGGGCAATCGGGGCTAGCAGCTGCTGCCGGTGCCAGCCCCACTTACACCCACAGCCGGCACCTGGCACCGATCCCGATCACTCGGTGCTGTCAGTGGGTGCAAGCAGTGACTGCTGGTCCCAATAGCCCCTGAGGGCCTCTCCACCTCCCCCTGCTCCTGAGGGGCAATCGGGGCAGCAGCCACTGCTCATACCTGCTGCTGACACTGGCCCCAATTGCTCTGCACCATCAGTGGGTGCAAGTGGGACCAATGCCATCAGTGCGTGGGAGCTACGGCGGCGGGAGCGGGGCTGCTGGCAGACGGGATGGGGGCGGGGGGAAGCTGTGGTGGGAGGGGCCAGGCTGGGGCATGAAGGATGGGCTGAGACCCGCCCCTGTGCCCACCGCAGCCTCGTGGCCCACAGTTCCTTTCAAGGTGCACGAATTCGTGCACTGGGCCCCTAGTGTGTGTGTGTGTGTGTGTGTGTGTGTGTGTGTGTGTGTGTGTGTATAATTATTTATATATATACTAGTAGCCTGGTGCATGAAATTCATGCACATTAAAAGGGGATTAATTAGAGGAAATATTTTAATACTGCTATTTGCCCTTTCTCTATAATAGAAGTGTCAGAGATGAAAGAAAATTAGTAAAATGTATATGAAAATCTTCCTCCTGTCAGAGTCTGGGGTGCACCATGGGACCCAGAGTCAAGTCCCCGCCCACCCACATGTGCCTCGAAATCTCACAAGACCCAGACCCAGCCTGCCCCACCCCACCCCCATTGGGCTAGATCCAGATCCGGCCAGTCCCACCTTTGTCAAGCCCTGCCAGGCGGGGTCACAGCCTCAGGTCCCCTGGCCCAGTGCCAGGTGGGGGGTGCAACCTGAGGTCTCCCATCAAGCCCTGCCAGGCAGCGGGCGTGGCCTGAGGTCCCCCATCAAGCCCCGCTGGGTGGGGGGTGGGGCCTGAGGTCCCCCAGATAGGCGCCAGGGTCGGGGGCATGGCCTGAGGTCCCCCAGCCTGGGCCAGAGCAGGGGTCGCGCCTTGAGGTCCACTGTCAAGCCCTGCCAGGCCAGGGGTGCAATCTGAGATCCCCCATCAAGCCCCACCGGGCGGGGGGCACAGCCTCAGGTTCCCCGTCAAGCCCTGCTGGGCGGGGGGGCGCAGCCTGAGGTCCCCCGGCCCAGCACTGGGGTGGGGGGTGTGCCTTGAGGTCCCCTGTCAATCCCCGCCAGGCGGGGGACGTGGCCTGAGGTCTCCTGTCAAGCCCCGCTGGGTAGGGGGCATGGCCTGAGGTCCCCTGTCAAGCCCCATGGGAGGGTTGGGGGGACGCAGCCTCAGGTCCCTGCTGATTGCTTGTTAAGGCTCATTACAGGAACTCGTCCTCTGCTGTGGGCGCTGCCAGTTTTGTGGCGGAGTGATGGTCAATTTGCATACTCCCTCTTTATTATATAGGATGTGTGTGTGTGTGTGTGTGTGTGTGTGTGTGTATAAATTTAAACAGAGTGGAAGGGACAGGGAGAGAGAGATGGAAACATCAATGATGAGAGAGAATCATTGATTGGCTGACTCCTACATGCCCCCTCCTGGGGGTTGAGCTCACAACCCAGGCATGTACCCTGACTGGAATTGAACCATGACCTCCTGGTCCATGGGTCGATGCTCAACCACTGAGCCACGCTGGCTGGCTATTTTTATAATTTTTTGATATTTGAGAGGTTAGGAGTGGTTGGTTGCTCCTCAGGTGGTGCATTGTAGCTTGCAGTTTCCTGGAGAGAATAGCTGACAGGATGGGATTGGTATAGATGCGGGGAGGGTGACTAGGGAGAAGTGGTTATATGCCAGTAAGTGTATAGGAAGGATTTCTAAAAGTAGGATGGTGCCTGGGTCACAGGGCATGTGAGTTTAAAATGTTGATAGCCCTTACCAAGTTGATAGAAGTGTGCTAATTTACACTCCCCCCAGCAACAGAGAATGCCTGTGTCCTTCCTCACTGCTAAACCCACTACCATTCTGATATTTGCTGGTCTTCTAGGTGAAGAGTTTAATTTGAGCACCTTCTCATGTGTTTCCCTTGTGTTTTCCTCTTCTGTGAACAGTCTGTTGGTGCCCTTTGTGAACTCACTTGTAAAAGTTGAGTGTTGGCCTTTTTGAGTTTTGGGAGCTCTTTATATGTTAAAGAAATTAACATTTCCTTATGATTTCCCCCAAATATTTCCCCCTAATCTGTCATTTGTCTTTTGATATTATATGTGATATTCTGAGCATAAGAACTTTTTTATTTTCATGTAGTTAAAGTTGTCTTTTGTAGTTTCTGGATTTGGGGTAATAACCAGAAAAGCCTAACCCACTCTGGGAACATAACACTGGTTCTTTCACAATTTCTTTTTGTATTTTTCTGATTTTATTTGTGCCTGTGTCGTTAGTTCACACTTATTTTTGGTGTAGTAATAAAATAGAAATTCAATTTTATTTTCCCCCAATAACTACCCAGTTTCCCTCCAAACATTTTTTGAACCATGTGTCTTTCCCTAGCCTGGGATGTGGTAATTCTTGAGAAAGATGATGTTTACTTGGGTCAGGGTGAAGGTTGCCTGAAAAGGTAGCATCATCTATTAAATCCCCTTATGCAGTTAGAACTATTTTTGGAGAGTCTGCTCTGTTTTGTTGACTGTCAACTTGTTGGCTAGCTGCACACTGTTAACTCCCTGGTTTTATGTGTTTCAGTATCTGGTATGGCTGATCTTCTCTTGTTATTTTTTTTGTTGTTGTTCCAGGATTTTTCTGGATCTTACATGCTTATCTTTTTCTGTATGAACTTTAGAAATTGTCTAGTTCTTTTAAAAAACCATGTTTTAGGGAAAGGTTAAATTAAATTTATAAATTAGGAAGAATTTTTTTTAATGAAATTGTTCCAACCTGTCCCCAAGCAGGATATATATGCTATTTATTCAGATCTTCTTTTATGAATCTCAGTAGTGTTTTAAAGTATTCTTCCTACACACACACACACACACACACACACACACACACACACACACGTGTTGTGTGTGTGTATAGATAGTATTTTTTCTGTAATTAAATTATTCAAAATGGTTTTATGATAGTTCCTTCTCTAGTCTTCACACATTTCCAGGAGTACTGAGGGATGAGAAGAGAAAGGGAGTGTTCTTTAGGCACTATAGAATGAAAAAATTACCTGGGGAAAATATTGAAAATTTATACACGTAGATGTGATTGACTCATTTGTTTCTTTTATCGCTCTTTTAAAAGTCCATAGTTTGAATTGCCCATCTAACTCTAAAAAACATTTGTTTTAAATTTGCAACTGAATTTAATAAATGTCTTCACATTCCCAAATTCAGAGCATCAGTTGCTCAGATCCTTCTGCAAATGATCTGTATCGTTGCCTTATTATTAATTAACTAGTAGCCCTGCACACGAATCCGTGCGCCAGTAGCTCTCTGTGGGGCCTGCCCGCTCCATGCCCACTGCCCAGAGGTTCTCTGCAGCCCAGAGGCCCATCCATAGCCTGGCGTGGAACGCTTGCCTCATTGCTGGGGCAATGAGGCAAGCGTTCCCTCCCCCTGCCTCCCCGGCCGCTCCGTGCCTGCTGCCCAGAGGCCCTCCGCGGCCGGGGTGGAACACTTGCCTCGTTGCTGCGGCGACGAAGCAAGCATTTCACCAGGCCGCTCATGCTGCCTGCTCTCAGCGTCTGCCTCCCCCGGGGCTGGGGGACTCTGGTGGGGCTGAGAGGACTGGGCACCATCTTGTTTGTGGCTATGGGCGCTGCCATCTTTGTGATGGAGTGATGGTTAATTTGCATATTACCCTTTTATTAGATAGGATTTGTCTATAATTAACTCAGGAGTCAATTAATGAGCACTTACTGTAGGCCAAGCATTAGGAATATGAATACTAATAAGATATGGCCCCTTTCTTGAAGGGGTTTGCTGTTCACTGGGAAGCTGACCTGAAAATAAATAATTATAAAATAAGGTAATGTTCTTCCTTGAAAATATCTGCAGGGTGGAGGTGGAGCATGGAAGGGGAAGGCTTAAGGCTGTCCTGGGGCCGAGGAGGTAGCATCTGCACTGAGACCATTCAGAGGAGTTGCAGAGTAGGGGAGGCTGCTCCAGACAGAGAAACGATTAAGTGCAAAGACACTGGGGTCATAAGTGAGCTGCACGTAATTTATTCTTTGGGGCGATGTCGGAGATGAAGCTTAGCCGGAAGGCTCAGGCCAGATCTCCAAAGGCTTAATATGACAGGGAAAGGAGGTTTTGCTGTATTCTGTAGGGACTGGACAAAATTTTGAGCAGGAGAAAGACACAGTCAGATTGTAGATAACATCACTCTGGTAGCCAAATGGAGTCCAAATTAGAAGGACTGGGGTATACAATGAGGAATACTGGTGTGGAGATAACAGTGGGCCCTGGGAGAGATGATTTCTCATTAGGCATTAGGAATGACAAAGGGACCTTATGTAAGATTCACTCATTCAGTAATTACTTATTTCAATCACCTAAAAGGCCAGGCTCTAGTCTAGGCTCCAGGATACAGCAGTATCATATATAATAAAGAGGTAATATGCAAATTGACCCTCACTCCGTCACAAAGATGGATGCGCCCACAGCGGAGGCAGGGTTCCCGTAACACAAGATGGCTGTGCCCATAGTGGAGACAGGGTTCCTGTAATGAGCTCTAACTAGTGATCAACAGGGACCTGAGGCTTCGTGGCGCCGGGCCAGGGTGGGGGACCTTAGGCTGCGCCCCCTGCCCAGTGGGGCTTGACAGGGGACCTTAGGCTGAGCCCCCCACCCGGCTCTAGGCCAGGGGACCTCAGGCCATGTCCCCTGCCCAATGGGGCTTGACGGGGGACCTCAGGCCATGCCCCCCACTCCGGTGCCGGGCTGGGGGACCTCAGGCCGTGCCCCCCGCCCTGGCGCCAGGCCGGGGAACCTAAGCATACACGGGGGACCTGAGGCTGCACCCCCCCACCTGGCAGGGCTTGATGGGGGACCTGAGACTGCACCCCCTGCCCAGTGCCAGGCCAGGGGACCTGAGGCTGCACCCCCCGCCTGGCGGGGCTTGATGGGGGTGGGGCCGGCTGGATCTGGATCTCGCCCAATGGGAGTGGGACTGGCTGGGTCTGGGTCTCGTGTGATTTTGAGGTGCACGCAGGTGGGTGGGGACTTGACTCTGGATCCCACGGTGTGCCCCAGACTCTGACAGGAGGAAGATTTTCATATACATTTTACTAATTTTCTTTCATCTCTGACACTTCTATTATAGAGAAAGGGCAAATAACAATATTAAAATATTTCCTCTAATTAATTCCCCTTTAATGTGCATGAATTTTGTGCACTGGGCCACTAGTATAAAATAAATACGCTCCCTGCTCCCAAAGAGATTACATTTAAGTAGGAGGAGACTTACAAAGAAGCTGATAAATAAACTGATGTCAGGCCATGAAGCCGAATGAAGGGGAAAGCGAAGGTGGCATGGAGTATGCTGGCCAGGGCAGTCCTCTCAGCAATGTCCTATTTGAGCAGAGCCCTGAGTAGGGGAGTGAGGGTGTGAGCCAGGGGATATATGGGAAAAGATGCCCAAGCATAGGGAAGAAAAGGTATAAAATGTTCCTGTGCAAAGGCCTGTCCTGAGGAGAGATTACACTTGGTATGATTAAAGAATAGCAAGGAGGCCAGGCGCACAAGAGCAGAGTGACAGAGGAGGAGGCTGGGAGCCAGGGGTCATGGTAGGAATTAGAGTTTTCTCAGAGTGAGGTGGGAAGCCAGTGCTTTGAGTACAGGAGAGCCATGATTTGACTGGCAGCCTCGAAAGGATCTCATTTACTGCTGCATGGGGAACAGACTGTGGGGAGTCAGGGTGTAAGCACACCAGCTAGGAGGCTGGTGCAGAAATCAGGACAGAGGTGATGATGGACCAAGGTGGTGGCATTGGAGGTCGTGAGAGGTGGTAAGATATGCACCTGACTCCCACCTGGAGCTGAAAGGATGCAGGGAGATATTCCTAGGAAGTAAAATGGACACGTATAGATTAGAAAACTGCTGCTAAGGAAATAGTGTCTTAAAGGGAGATGAAGAAACAATATCTGGGGAGGGCCACTTCAGCGAGAGTAGTCAATGCGGTTAGAAGGGTGAGTGGGCCATCAGGAACTCCTAAAGGGTTAGCTTTTATGCATCTGTGTGTACTGGGCCAACCACCCTGGAATGTATGAAATGGTTCCATAGAGAATTCTGGAAATTTCCTTACTCTGGGAAGCTGTGTTAAATAGGGTTAATTGGAAGTATATCAATGGTGTCTAGTTTCTTGAGCAATAATATTGATACATTTAAATTTACTTTAAGCAATTTCACATCCTGAGAATTTTCAGCAAATAGTAAGTAGGGCCCTGATAGTATTAGAAGTTGGCAGCCCATTGGGATTGACATGGGTGAGGAACAATGTGGGGACACAGAAAAGGACCTACAGATCATGGGGCTTGGGAGTGTGGGGAAAATGAATTGAATATGGCTGAAAATTATACATTGCGTAACATTTTACCAAGTGCTTTAAGCTGAAAGAGTTCTTTCTAAAGCCGAGGTACATTTTTTTTCCTGTAGCAAAAGGTATAAAATGTTCCAGAGACTGAAGTCAAGGCTAGTTCCCTTATCTCTGGAAGTTATCTTTGAGTGATGCAGTGGCCTCCGTTCCAAATAGTAAGTGTGTTTCTGTAAATCATGTGGTGTCTTAGGTCACGAAACTGAAAATACACTCATGAAAGATTTTATGGATCCCAGCCAGATACCCCTTTTGTCAGACCCTGACTTTTGAAGGATTTTAGGCTGCTCATAAGATTTTAGATTTCCCTTGCAAAATTGAGGAAGAAAATCATGCCACAAACTGCCCTGGTCACTGGGGACTAGGTAAGTTTCCACAGCATGGGGCAAGTAGAGATCAAAACTGGACAGGACTGGAGACTGTTCTCTTGGTCATACGGATGAAGTGATATAGTTTGACGTATTTCCCCCCCAGTTAACTGTACTTACAGTAAATCAAGCACGATCTTGATTGAATTAAGGAGTCCCTTAAATCACAGCAGTCAATAAAAAAATCCCTTTTCCTGTTATCCCCTTAGGTCGCATTAACTGGCCCCTGCTTTTATAAGGTTATATAGACTTACGTCATAGTGTTAATGATATACCATATATGTGTGTGAATGTATCCATATATACAGACATATAGACATACAGACATATACTAGTACTAGTATGCATATGTAACTTCTCCTTCCTCCCAGACTGTAGTAGTCTTTTTGAATCATGAACCATTCTTATTTTCCTTTTAGTTCTTTACCTGTAGCTTGATGTCTGGCACAAAGTAGGACCTCAAAAAATGGTTGTTGATCAAAACTTAGAAACATATTTTGTGGGGTTTTTTTGTTTGTTAATCCTCACCCAAGGATATTTTAAATTGCTTTTTTTAGAGAGAGTAAGCGGGGGTTCGTGGGGGGGGGGGAGGAAGAAACATCGATCAGTTGTCTCACATACTTCCCACAACTGGGGATGGAACCCGCAACCCAGTTATGTGTTCTGACTGGGAATGGATCCTACAACCCTTTGGTGTACAGGATGATGCTCCAATTAGCTGAACCACCCAGCCAGGGCTTCTTATTGTCTTCTTGTTGTTGTTCTGTTGATTAAATACTCCTGTACTCTGTTTAGTTTTTAATTTCTTTTGGAGACCCTAATGGTTGTCCTTGTGTTCTGACTTGGTTTTATGTGACAGTCTATAGCGTATTTATGACTCCAACCATTAAAAGAATAGGCAATATTTTCAAGAGAACTAGCTCTGTAGGTGGTTGTGGAATGAGCATGAAACTATAGCATGAGGTACATACATAGGTATTCATGTGCATATAACCTCATACCAGAGGAATTTAGGGTGCTGATACAAATACATAATATTTGACAGAGTAAAAAGAGATAAAAAAGCAAGGAAGAAAAGGCGGGAACAAAATGGAACCAGGAATGCAATTAAATTGCATGTCAGAATGACCTAAGTGTAAAGTACAGGGGCCATAGCTGTGGCTGTAAGCTTCCCATCAGCCTGTGGGAAGAGGAAACACTTTGCAGGAACAAAGAGAAACCAGTTGCTCAGGATGATTATAACCATTCTTGGCACCAACATCAGAGAAGAAGTTCTCCCAGGAATCTCCATAACGAGTACACAGTGTTTTGTTATGAAAATCATTAAATTTTGCATGGCCGATTCTCCATCAACACTTTTGTGTTAATAGCATTGCTTCAAAGCAGAATTCTGTAAAAGGCCTTTTTATAACTGTAAGGTTCTGTTGAGGTACCCCATTCCCTATTGATCCGATTTGGCCCAGCGACATGAAGAGTAGGTGTAGTACTTGTCCTTCAAGCACTCTTCCCTGTGTATTGTTTTTATCAGCTGAGGTTTTGAGAATTATTCATTGACATTGAACTTGAGGTGGCATTACTCCCAGATTCATAAAGCCTAGATTGCAGCTCTTCTTTGTGGCCAGTTGAGACTTGGTGCCTTAGCCAAATGTCAAATTAAAGCTGGGGTTAGCATCCCTTAGAGCGAGCTGAGTTGCTAACAAACACATTTGCCTGAAGAGCAGGCTGCCCTCCTTATTTCCAAAGGCAGCATTGGGGAAACCAAACAGCAGAACCACAATTACACACCACACAGAAGATTCTGTAGTGCTCAGACAAATGCGTGGTCATCTCCAGGGCCTTGAAACAGGTGTTCCTGGGATATATCCAAACACTTAGCAAAGTACAGGTTTTGAAGGCATCAGTTCCCAAACTCTGGACTATATATGCTCAGTTTTTGTCTCTCACCTCCCCCTTCACAATTACTCTTTGCCACTTTAGCAAAGAATGGAATCTCTCTTATCATCCCAAAATATTACTGTTGTGTATTGTGCAATGGTATAAAACCCACCGGGCCCTGAACAGAACAGCGATTTGAAATATTCTCCTGTCAAATAAGTATGATAGTGTGTGAGCAATAACAGACTTTCCAACATAAACATAGACTACATTGGGATGAAGTTCTGTGGGAAGTGGACTCAGTGTAAGAGTTAAAGGGGAAAAATAAACTAACCCTACAAATTTTCCAGCTGCTAAGGAAGAGCTTGAACTTGGTCAGTTATTTTAAAAATGGGTAATGGTGTTTGTATTAGGGTTCTCTAGAGAGAAACAGAACTAGTAACATACACACATACACACATGGGGTAGCAGGAGGGAGAGAGGTATTAAGAGATAAGGAATTGGCTCATTCGATTATGGAGGCAGAGAAGTCCCACATTTTGCATTTGGCAAGTGGGAGACCCAGGAGAGCCACTAGTGTTCGTTCCAGTCCAAACGCTGGCAGCTGGAGACCCAAGAAGAGTCAATATTTCAAATGAGTCCAAGGGCAGGAAAAGATCAATGTCCCAGCTCAAGGCAGTCTGGAAGGAGGAGTTCCCTCTTACTCAGCCTTCTGGTTCTATGCAGGTCTTCAGTTGACTGAATGAGGCCCACCCACATTAGGGAGGGCAGATCACTTTACTCATTCAGGTGTCAGTCTCATCTAGAAACACCCTCACAGACACACCCAGGGCAATGTTTGATCAAAATCTGGGCACCTAAATATGTGACACCTTAATAAATAAATTAAAAAAAAAAATCTGGGCACCTTGTGGCCCAGATGGAAACATACAATTAACTACCCAGGTAGGACATTCAAATTCTGTTTGAAAATTTCACTATTTACATATGCCAGAAATTATGTTCTTTGTAATCATGTGTCAATTTATGATTATTTCAACTTAACTTTATGGGGGAATACAAAATTCAGGAGGGAATGCATAGGTTTTTATTTTGTTTCAATCTTTAAGACATACAGGGGCAAAAGGGTTTAAAGACCACAAATCTACTTCATGTAGGATGACCAAAATAATTTTAGCCTTCTATTTGCTTTACCCAAAAGAAAAATCTCAAAAATAGAAGGTTAGTTCTTTCTTTAAGCAAAGACTATAGGTTCAGAATATGTTGGAATATTTCTCACTACTTCCTCCACCACCACCCAGGTCAAAGCCACTGTCACCTCCTGACTACAGTATCATCTGCAGCAGCCTCCCTGTTTTGAACTTGGCTGTTATGCTGTATTCTCAATACGGAAACCCAGAGTTACCTGGTTAAAACAGAAGTCATGTCATGCCATTTCTCTGCTCAAAATCCTATGTTGACTTCCCACGGACCTAAATAATGTCCTCGTTCAACTTGTACTATTTTCCCCCCAACTCAGCTAGTTCACGCTGCTCCAGTCCTTCAACCATTGCATGCATGCACTTTCCAATCCCAACTATTGACACTGTTATTCCTTGTGCCAAAGAACACTCTTCTCTGTTTTCTTGGCTGACCCTTACCTCTAACTCTTAGCCCAAATTCTCCATGGAGTCTTCCTTAACCACCCTACTTGATATTCTCTGTCTCCTTTGCAGCTTAATTTTTCTCCGTGGTATTTATCATCTTCCAACATACTGTATAATTTACTCACTTGTTTTGATATTATCTGGATTTTGGCTAAGAGGTGTGTAGTGGTATCTGATTGCTTTAATTTGCATTTTCCTGGTAACATACAATGTGGAATGGACTTTCTTAATGCCACCAGAAACAGAGTTAGAAGCCCCTTTACTCTAAATGCTTAGGACAGATGTTTGAGGGGCAATGGAAAAAGAATTTTAAATGAGAGACTCATTAAAGCAGTATGATATTTTTATTTCTTGAACATTTTATTTTAAACAAAAAATTAAGCTGATTCGCTAATCTTTTGGTGTGGGGATAAGACCCATTCTTCAAATAAGAATCCATAAATTTGTGTTCTACATTATATTTTTTTGTATAAATCATGCCTGTAATTCATCACTTAGAGGGACTTAGACACATGTGAAAACAACCTAAGTGCAGAATTCATTTAGTGTTTTATGATTTTTCTCATTACTGTAGTTGCTTATTCTATAGCAATTATTTCTGTATATGTGACTCAGCTTTGTCAAGTGTTTCCAAAGCTTTCAACTTATTTTTCAGAGAAATGCCAACTCTCTTTTTACACATTTCATTGGTTTGCATGCTATTTAACTCAAATCACATAATTACAATAATAAGTACAAATGGCATAACATGGTTTCGGGACAAAGCACAACTAATTCTTGAAAGCCATACAAATTAAATAAAGGGATCAGAAGAAGTGAATGAGTGTGCTAAAGATTAGTCAATTTTTGCAATGAGATCTGGTGAGCTGTGGCAACCAGTCTCTGTTTTATGGAGAGACTAAAGATTGTTGGTTGACAATAAATTGGTCTAATTGACAACATCTATAAATTATGGCCTTGTGGATTGTGATGAGATGACTCACTATTGGGGAACTGTGATAGAAAAATCTGTTTGCCTAGAATACAATAGATTATTCACATTATTTTCTCTTCCCCGCCCCCCCCCCCACAGAAGGCTATGTCATAACTCAGTACTCAGAAGTTGTGATTATGCCTCCTATGAAAAAAACATAACTTTTACTTTGCAATCATGTGTAGGTTTGATAATAGTATATTTAACATAAATATTTATACATAATTCATATGTACAAAAATTAACCCTTTTTATGAAGAAACTAGAGGCCCGGTGCACGAAATTTGTGCATGGGGTCAGGGTGTTCCCTCAGCCCGGCCTGCACCCTCTCCAATCTGGGACATCCCTCTTTCAACCCGGGACTGCTGGCTTCTAACTGCTCACCTGCCTGCCTGCCTGATTGCCCCTAACTGCCCTCTCCTGCTAGCCTGATCACCCCTAACCACCTCTGCTTGCCTGCCTGATTGCCTCTAACTGCCCTCCCCTGCCAGCCTGATCACCCCTAACCGCCTCTGCCTTGGTCCCCACTACCGTGGCTTTGTCTGGAAAGAGGACTGGACGACCGGAAGATGTCTGGTCGACCCAGTCTAATTGGCATATTACCCTTTTATTAGTATAGATGTATCCTATACTAATGAATAGTTTTTTTGAAAACCCTTACCTCTTGGCCTCCTCTTAGTTTTCCAACCCAATCTTTGATCATCCCTTTCATAGTTTGAAAGATTGAATAACAAATTGGAGTTCCCACTATTTCATGGCTTCTTGCCTTTGCTTTTGCCATTATCTTTGTTGATATGTTCTTGTCACTTTTGATTGATTGATTGGCACTAATACGTCATCCTTCAAAACGTGGCTACAGTGCAGCCTTCTTTAAGAAACTTTACAACACCAGTTTTGGCTCATTGTCCTTGACCTTTTCTATCATGGCACCTTTTATATAAATATTTTAAAATTAACTGTGTATATTAAACACTGGATTATAAATCTATTAAAGGTAAGCATTGTGTCTCGTCTACCTTTAGACACAGGATTTAGCAAGGTGAGTGTGCTAGGTATTCAGTGCTTGTTTTATAAAAGCAATGTGCTGAAGTTCATGGTTTGCAAAGTTCAAAACCATTCAGTTACAGAATTTTACCTTAATGACAGGCTTTTATGAACTTTGGATGTAACAAGCAGAAACTTGGCAGAGGACTAAAAGAGGTTAATGTAAAAATTGCATTTTTAAATTACTTGACGGATAATAGATATGTATCTTGGCTACATCCTAGTATTGTCATTCAGACCATGAAAAATTTGGGTCAACTTTAATAGTAGATATATAAGTAGTGGAAGCCTAAATATGTTATCTAAAGTTGGGCATCTTCTTAAATGATCCCAGGCTAATTTTCTTTAAATTGTAGATTTCCCTCAAGTAGCTAAAGGAAATTGTGGATGGGGGAATTTTTATGTAGTGCAAATAGAGTTAACTACTTTTTAAAGTTTTAAAAAATGTTTATTATTATTGAGCATCATTGTTATGAATCAGATAATTAAAACAACTTTTTTAAACCTAATATAGTAATATCTAATGGGAGAAACAGAGAGGTATTGTTGAAAGAACATTCGTCTAAGATTCAGATAATTTGGGTTTATTCCCTGTGATGCTATACTCCAGATTTGTGGCTTTGAGTATATTCCTGAACTTTTCAGCGATTCGACTTCCAAATCTGCATGTTGGTGTTTTTCAGCAGGAGGTGATTTGGCCCCCAGGAGATATTTGGCAACGTCTGGAGGCAATGTTTGATTGTCACAATTTGGGGGATGTTATTGGCATTTAGTGGATAGAAGCCAGAGCTATTGCTAAGCATCCTACAGTACACACACAACAGTTGCCAACAACAAAGAATTCTCCATCCAAAATCTCAATAGTGCCAAGACTGAGAAACCCTGGGCTGGATAACCTATGAGGGGCTTTTCCCATCTAAGTATGACTCATTCTCAAACGTAGGCTGATCATGTATTTTTTTCTTATTTTAAATGACCTGAAGAATATAAAAATAAGGACATGCAGTAAATTTAGTTGTCAGGTAGGTCTGTAAATGGTGTTCTAGTCATTTTCAATGAACTAAGTAACAGAGAGAAGAATAAACGTAGTCAAAATTTACTACTCTGCTCTTTTTCTGATTCAGTATCCTCAAATGTAAGTTAAATATAGTTGTAGAAAACCAGGATAGATGAAGTTGTTGATTTTTTCAGCAATGTGACAGTTTCCCATTCTGTCAAAGAGGGACTAGTAGTATTTACAGGGAAAAGGTAAAAACTATTCAATGCTGGAGAGCTTAAATACTGTAATTTAGTTGAAAACTATATTTCAGTACATAGCAACTTTCAAAGGTAGATATTCATCCCTATAATTTAAAGTAAGATTCATCAGTAGTATTAAAATTGATAGTTTAGAAAACCGGATTTCATGGCTTAGGATCAGTTAAGAATGAGCATCACTGCTAATAAAATTCAAAGTTATTTTGGAGCAAACGTGTATTTTAAAATTTTTGGTATTGATGAACGGTTATGGCCTATCTGCTTCATATTTTTATGAAATAAAGATTGACATAAAGAACCTGAATCTGGCTGGTGTGCTTCAGTGGTTGAGCAGTCGACCCATGAACCAAGAGGCCGCTGGTTTAATTTCCGGTCAGGGCACATGCCAGTGTTGTGGGCTCGATCCCCAGTAGGGGGTGTGCAGGAGGCAGCAGAACAATGATGTTTCTGTCTTATCGATCTTTCTCTCTCTCTATCCCTCTCCCTCTTTCTATCCCTCTCCCTTCCTCTCTCTCTAAAAACTCAGTCATTAAAAACATTAAAAAGCACCTGAAAATAGGTTTCAAAAGCAGCAGCACAGTTGCCAACTACATTTTTCTGAGTATAAGATACAACTTTCATTTGTTGTTTAAAATGTTTTCTAAAGACTGGTTCCCTTCTTATCTAGTCTCCTCTCTTATTCGCCTTCTCTGCCCACCGACCCTGGCCCCATGCACACTTGACTTACCACGCAGGGAGTGCAAATTGGATCCCATGCCAAGTACTTTAGATGGTGGGCCATGTCTTATTTGCCATTTTATCCTTAACATCTGACATGCAGTGGCTCTAATTCACCTCCCTGTCCCCAGCCTTCAGGCTCTTTTCCCGAAGGCAGCGGTGGCCTAGTTTCTGCTTGTTGTTTTTACGTTTGAATCCCTCCCTCTTGACCTTCTCCATCTCCCGACCTCCTGCCTCTCCTCTCCTTTCCTTCCAGCCTGGCTTGGCATTTGCAACTTTTGTGGTTGTGTAGCTACAGTTTATGTAGCAATTTTAGATGTTTTGAATAGAGGGGGAGCGCTCCCACTTGACCTCAGCCTGTACATTGCTGGAACCCATTCATTCTTCAGTCTATTAAAATCTCGCTCCTTCATTTAATTACCAAAGAAACTCTTTTGAACAGTTACTGGTAATTGATGGGTCTCCTGGCTTTCTTTCCACCCCAGCGAGAAAATTGATTTCTCAAAACAAATTTTCCCTTTCCCTCCTCTGATTATTATGTAGCATGAGAATTGACAGAGCACAGATGGGATGATTACAGAACATTTTTTTTACTCTGTGTTGAAATACATTTGTGGCATTTCTGTCTCGAGGAAAACCAAACACTTGGCTTGAAATTGAGAAAAATGGAAGTCAGCAAGCTTATCTGTGGCTCTCCAAGATAAAAGAAATTGGGAGTTTTACCGCTGCTGGTGGTCCTTGTGCACTTCTTTTTCTACTGCTGTGTCAGTTACTTTCCTCCCCTCCAAATAGAACTGGTATACAGGCAAAATTTAAGCCAGCAGGCAGTTGAGATTCTGGATTGCCTCCATCATTGGGTTTCCAAAGTGTTTCCCAGTGGCCTATTCATCCCTGGTTTGCAATGCAGAGTTGTAGCCTTCATCATTTCTTCATGTGCTGACGAGGAAAAAGGATGAAGGAATGGGTGCTTCTCTTTCTTCCTCTGCTTTGTCAGCCTGATCCTGGTTGTGCAGGCTGACATTTTCATTAAAGATGCAAGGTCCTGTTCTCAGCTGGGCATCATTTCCCATATTTTACTTTTTTATTGGTCAGTACTAATGAATAGTCTTGGAACTGATTGACTTAGCACTCTATGACACTGCCAACACACTTTTGAACAAAAGGGCTTATGGTTGTTAGAACTGAAGGGATATTTCTGTGTTTCTGATTGGCTCCCACATCCGTCTATTGATGCCCTGAAGGTAATTGTCAACCGTTTTATTTATAGAAATGGTTTCTGCAGTGTAGTCAAGTCTAGTAAGCTGCCATATGGTACCTTAATATGCCATCAAATGGGTAATGAAAGCTTAGGAGCAAATTTCCAAGAATAAAACAAATGTGATGTGTACAATGAGTTTCATTTAGGACAGTAGACATCAGTGGTGGGATCACTAAGACTAAGAAAGGCCTTGCTTTTCTCTCAGTTGTTTGAGAGATAGTAATTTTAAAACAGATATGCCCAGCATAGTACTTATATTTTTAAAAATTATAAAATCAATACATGTTTATTTAAAAATCAGTATGGTATGGAAGAATAAAGAGGAAATGACTCAATGTATCTCCTTGCTACCCTAATACCACTCTTTTAAAAAATAATTATTTATTGGTGATTTTAGAGAGAGAGAAACATCAATTTGTTGTTCCACTTATTTATGCATTCATTGGTTGATTCTTGTATGTACCCTGACGGGTGATCAAACCCACAACCTTGGAAATGGGGACAGTGCTTTAACCAACTGAGCTACCCAGCCAGGGCCCCAATACCACTCTTGGGGAATATGCATTTAGATAGTCATAGAGACAGAAAAAGAAATAGAGATGGAACCAGAGTCACATATATGAAATTTCAAAATATGTAAATGGATCATAATTTTGAATATGATCCATTTATATATTTTGAACATATATATATGTGTGTGTGTATATATATATATGTGTGTGTGTGTGTGTGTGTGTGTGTGTGTGTGTGTATGTGTGTGTATATTTCCCCAACTAATTTGTCCTGGAGAATTATGACAGGACACGTAGGTCCATCTCGTTATTAACAGCAGTCTAGTACTCCAGATCATAAATGCAACATGCCATAATTTAGGTAATTTGATAAACGAGGTTATTGCCAATGTTTTACTGTTATCAATAGCGACTTAGTGAACATTTTTACATGCATATCCTGGAGTACATAGGTTGACATTTCTCTAGAATTAATACTCAATATACATAGTTTGAATTCTGATGGCTATTCTCAAATTGCTTCTCCTTAAAGACACTGTTTTAATTGACATGTTCTCCAGCACTAAATGAAAGTGCTTAATCCCCCCATGCCCCATCACCCTAATCAGTACCCACTGCTTTTCTTGATGAGAAAAAGTTTTGGGGTTCTTGAGAATTTTTTGAGTGTGAGTGGATAGGTAAATAATTGAAAAACAACATCAACATAAAAAATTAAACTGAGGACTCCTGAGCTTATTTTTTCACAACTGGGAGCTTTGGGAGACAGAGTTTTAAAACAGATATGCCCATATATCATATATGCCCATGATATGCCCAGCATAGTACACTGTGGAAAGAACATTGGATTAAGAGCAAAAAGTTCTGGCTTTGGGTTTGGCTCCCCTGTAAAGTAGTCATGTCACTTACTCCCCCAGGTCTCAAATTCCTCAATTTGAAAAGGACTCTGTGCTATAGAGTGAGGGCTTAATAAATGCTTGTTGAACGAATAAAAGAATGAATGAAGCTTTTAGGAATTCCTTTTCAATATTAGGAAATTCCACTAGGCATAAAAATAAAAGAATAAAAATAAAAAGACAGCATCACAGATTTAAAAAATTCCAGCTAAGCATTCTTTCTATTTAGTTTGAATTTGTTCTGTAGATTTACAGATTATTCTAAAAAATACATTTTCTCAGGTGGGCACAAAAAATGGCTTCTGATCTCAGAGTGCAATGCTACACTTAACTGGTTGGGATAGAGCTTATATTCTACAGAAATGTGACTGGATAATGCATTTGTCACAGATGGGGATGAATTATTGTCCGAAACATTAAAATATGTGCTGCATAAAGCGACATTGGCAGCCGTTGGGGAAGATCTTAGCAATGAAGTAGACAAAGCTCTGAATGTTTGCTTCACAGAGGAAATGGCTTCACAAAGCAGAAAACTTAAGTTGTCATAGGAACCCCCATGCCAGATACTTTGCTTCAATTCTAGTATAAAGTTGTTAAGTGGATTCAGACACAAAGGTGTATTATGACTATTAAACTAAAGTATTCTGGTTTTCTTTTTAACTTGCTTAAGTGATGTCCTTTTAATACTAGAGGCCCAGTGCACAGATTCGTGCACTGATGGGGTCCCTTGGCCTGGCCTGTGCCTTCTCACAATCTGGGACCCCTTGGGGGTGTCGGATTGCCAGTTTTGGCCCAATCCCCACAGGCCAGGCAGAGGGACCCCACTGGTGCATGAATCCATGCACCGGGCCTCTAGTATGCATATAAGATCTTTGGTTAATCTCTTCCTGCCTTACACCCTGAGATTCATCAGTCTGTTCCATGTTTCCATGCCTGTGCATTGAGTGTCTGCCCCCTGGTGGTCAGTGTGCATCATAGCTACTGGTCAAATGGTTGAACAGTCACTTAGGCTTTTATATATATAGATACGAATGGGAGTAAAGTATTTTTGTATGAACGATCCATAAATTTATGTTGGAAAACTATAAAATCCAATTCATGTGTTATAAAATGGTGAGCTTTCTCATGTTAATTTCTCATTATAAAGTATCTTTTTACCTGGAATAAAAATAATTTAATTGGTATCAATTAGTGTCACAGGAAAATATATGTCCCAACTGTATAAATTTTCATATACAGAATCCTAAATCTTTTACTTAAGCAGTTAGGTAGTAGCTGCTATTGGCTTATGAAAGAAAGTTATTAGTATCCCAATCTACTGAATAGTCAACCATTTAGGAAAAAGACAAATATTGAATTACTTGATTTTCTAGAGAGCTAGTATTTGAGGGCCTATATGGACTTGGCTAGGGTAGACTATATACATGATATTTAATCCCCCAACAACTCTGAAATATGGCTCTTCATTTCTTGATGTATAAGCTGAGGCTAAGAGATGTTATGATGTGCCCAAGGTCATACACAGGTAAACAGGCTGAGCTGGAATTAACACCCAGTGAACTTCTACATATAGTTACTGAGATACAAATATCAAAGAAGCAGAATGGACCTTTTATGATAAGACATGGCTGAGGTAGGGTAGAGACTAAGAAGAATTAGGAGAATGTCTAGGCCTCACATGTGAAGGTCCCGATGGGATCATGTTAGACATTGAGTTAGACTTCAACAACCAGCCTCCCAGTCTGGTGTGAAAATTTGAAGCACTTAATTATGGGCTTGAAGATATTCCCATATAACTCGCACTAATGGCACTTTGATGAATGATCCAAAATATGTTTTACCTTTTAAAAAGGGAAGATGTGAAACTGGGTTGTTGATTATGCACAATCTGTAACTGGACATTTTCACATGTTTCCTTGGAAATTTCTGTGTTATTGTTTAACATGTTTGCTATTATCTATTAAATAAAAAGTTTAAATTGTACAAAATTACTTTATCATGGACCTTGTTACCAAAATCAACCATCTTGGGAATCTGAATCACTGAGGAATTTGGACCAATCAAATGGTTATGCAGAGAAATGTAATAATAACTCAGCCAACCTCTGTTGAGGGGCAAGTTTGCTGCACCATTCTCAGCTCCACTGTAGTTGGTGTGATGTTTTATAATGAGCACAGATGAGTTGAAAAGGAGTAACGTTTACAAGCAAAAGACAATGCAGAGTAAAATTTAAATTGGACTATGAAAATTACTGAAGAGTGCAACACTGGAAAATATATAAGCAGATTTCCTGAAGTATGTGTTTAAGACAGAAAAACAAATATGTCTGAAGATGCAGTTGAGAAAGAAAAAATACTTAGAAAATAGTGATTGGCTACAGAAAAAAATCACAGAGCTCATACATTCAGCATAATGATTTGATGGGTGCAACTAATTTAAAAAGCTACAGAAAATCAGTGATATCTGTTAACACTGATGCACTGGATTTCACCAATCTTATTCATGGATGTACTATGATGTCTTTGTATTCAGCCCCTACCAATTTGCTGATCACTGTCCATGGTGCTGAATCAGTGTTGCCTGCAGGAAGTTGTAGAGATGTTTTCCTTCTCCCAACAGCAGTCCCCAGTTTCTTCACCTTAACTGTGCTTGGATTGTAAATACAAAGTATAAATCTTTTAGTAATATTTCTGTCATTTTTATTTCCCACATAGGATCTCAATAGAGGTCCCAAACTTAACATGGGTAAAACTGAGCTCCTGACATTTTCCCCAAACGAATTCCTCCTTCAGTCTTCCCCATATCACTTTATGGCAGCTCTGTTCTTTATTACTCAAGCTGAAACCTTGATATTATCCTTTACTCCACTCTCTTTCTCACATCCTTCATATGTCTGGTCTACCTTCAAAATATGTTCAGAATCTAACTATTTTTCACCACTCCACTGGGATCATTCTAGGCACAATCTTTCACTGTTATAGGCTTCTCACTGATCTTTCTACTTACGTCTTGCTCCTTCCTTTCCCCAATTTTGAAGTTTGTTCTCACTATATCAGCAAGAGTAATCTTGTAAAATGTTAAGTCAGATCATATCAGTCCTTTGCTGAAAATCCCGTGATGACTTCCTGATTCAGAGTAAAGCCAAAGTCCTTATAATGACCCTTAAATGACAGTTTTCTTTTTTTTAAATCATTGGATATATTTTTGCAAGTTTAATGTCTATAATATAGTTTTGTTGTCTGTAATCACTGTGCAGTAAGTCCTCAAACAACCTCATTTCATTCAATGTTGTTTCGTTTTAATGTTGATAAGAAAAAAAATTGATTCCCTGCAGGGATCAATGTCTATGTGGGGTTTGCATGTTCTCCCCATGCATGTGTGGGTTTTCTTCAGGTACTCTGGTTTTTCTCCTACATCCCAAAGATGTGTATATTAGGTGAAATGGCATGTCTAAATTGTCCCAGTGTGATTGAGTGTGGTGCGAAGGGAGAGCATCCTATCCAGGGTGGGTTTCCACTTTGCACTCTGAGCTGCTGAGATAGGCTTTGGCCACACAAGACTCTGAACTGTAATAAGCAAGTTGGAAAATTATCATCTTGTTTGTAATAATATTTCTTAAGTGTGTGTATAGCTCTCATTTATTTCATTGTTTAGTCATAGAAGTGTTTGGGGTCTTTATTTGGAAGTTTGATGTTTTGTTTTTTGTTTGTTTGTTTTTTACCAGAAATATGCTGTTGGAACTTAACTCATTTATATCAGTTAGCCTATGGTAAAGTTGGTTGTGTTAGACATCGTTTTGCTTCAAGTTGTAGTTTCCAAGAACCTATCATTGACATTGAAGAATTATGGTACTAAGTATTAGGTCTCTAGGTCTAGTTGTCTACTACTAGTTATCTACTGTAAGTATGTAAGCTTAAACAACATTTCTCAATGTTCCCAACTTCTGGCCCTGGTAAACCATTTTAGTCTGTGCTTTCATGATTTCAGTTTTCTTAGATTCTACATATGAGATATCTCACAGTATTTGTCTTTCTCTGTCTGACTTATCTCACTTAGCACAATGCCCTCAAGGTCCATCCATGTGTTTGTAGTGGGAAAATTTTTATTTTTTCTCATGGCTATTATGAGTAATGCCGCAATTAGTCTCTTTGATAACCTATTTTTATTTTTTTAGATGTATACCCAGAAATGGGATTGCTGGATTGTATGGTAGTCTTATTAATCTTTTGATGAACCTCCATACTGTTCTCCATAGTGACTGAACAAGTTTACAATCCCACCAGTAGTGAACAAGGGTTCCTTTTTCTTTACATCCTCATCAACACTGTTATCTCTTGTCTTCTAGGCCAGTTGTCATTATTCAACAGAGCCAAATATCAACAGTACAACGATTGAAATTTCATTTGAGAGCCAAGTTTTTTAAACTTAAACTTCTAACGCCACTTCTTCAAAATAGACTCGCCCAGGCCATGGTATTTTGTGGAAGAGCCACACTCAAGGGGCCAAAGAGCCGCATGTGGCTCACGAGCTGCAGTTTGCCAACCACGGTTCTAGACCATTCTTAGAGGTGTGAGGGGATATTTAATAGTGGTTTTGATTTGAATTTTCATTAGTGATGTTGAGAACCTTTTCATGTACCTGTAAGCCATTTTGATGTCTTCTTTGGAAGAATGTCCATTCAATTATTCTGCCCATTTTTATATTAGACTAGGGGCCCAGTGCACGAATTCCTGCACCCTGAAAGGAATTGTGGGCCATGAGGCTGCGTGGGCACAGGGGCGGGTTTCGGCCCATCCTCTGTGCCCCCACCCAGCCCTTCCTGCTGCAGCCCCAAGTCCCCTGTCTGCTGGCAACCCCGCTCCTGCGGCCACTGCTCCCATGAACTGACAGCCTGGCTCCGCTTGCACCCACTGACAGTGCAGAGCGATTGGGGCTGGCGCCTGCAGCGGGTGTGAGCGGGCCGGCATCATCAGCAAGTGCAAGTGGCAGCTGCTGCCCTGATGGGCCCTCAGGAACAGGGTGAGGTAGAGAAGCCCTCAGGGGCGATTGGGGCCTGCAGCTGCCCGCCGATGGCACAATCAGGACTGACGCCAGGTGCTGGCAGTGTGTGTGAGCGGGGCTGGTGCCAGCAGCAGGTGTGAGCGCCGGGTGGGACTGCAGTGCTTGGGAGCAAAGAATTTCAGTAACCACTAGATGCTCGCCCAGATGATAGCGACTGGCACCCCACCTTGGTCTGGCGCCCCCACTCACCTGCTCCACCATCCCACCACTGCTGATGCTCGCCATGTTCCATGCTCTGCCGCCTGCTGCTGACACCTGCCATGTTCTGCATGCACCCCCTGGTGGTCAGTGCACATCATAGCAACTGATTGTTTGGTTTTTCGGTTCTTCTGCTATTCAGTCTATTTGCATATTAGGGTTTTATATAGATAGATAGATTTTTTGGTTTTATTTTTGGTGTTTGAGTTGCCTAAGTTTGTCTTTTTTAAATTTTTTTATCCATTTTGGATATTAACACCTTATCTGATACATGACTTGCAATTATTTTCCCCATTCTGTAGGTTACTTTTTCATTTTGTTGATTGTTTCTTTTGCTGTAGAGAAGCTTTTTTTTTTTTTTTTAAAAAAAAAGAATAGTTTATTGATGTTTAGAGAGAGAGAGGGAGAGAGAGAGAGAAACATCAATGTGAGAGCACAACATCAATCAGCTGCCTCCTGCATGCCCCCTAGTGGGGATCACGCCCACAAACAAGGATGTGCCCTTGACCAGGAATGGAACTGGTAACCTTCTGGTGCACTGGACAATGCCCAGTCAACTGTGCCACACCAGCCAGGGCGCTGTACAGAAGCTTTTAAGTTTGATTAGCCCCATTTATTGATTTTTTTCATTTGTTATTTGTGCTTTTGTTGTTATGTTGAAACAGCTTTCTTGACTGTTTTTCATAGAATTCATGTACTTGTTTTCCCTGCATGTCCCCCATTTTAGCCATACAGATCCTTATGATGATTCTTTTTTAATTAATTAATATTATTGTATTAAAAAAGTCCTCACCCAAGGATATGCTTTCATTGATTTTATAGAAAGAGGAAGAGGGGTGGGTGGGGGGACAGAGAGAGAGAGAGAGAGAGAATCATTGATGTGAAAGAGAAATCTCGATTGGTTGGCTCCGTACATGCCCAACTGGGGATGGAATCTGTAACCCAGGTACGTGCCCTGACCTGGAATTGAACCCGCAACCCTTCAATGCATGGAACGAGGCTCCAACAACTGAGCTACACTGGCCAGGGCCCTTGTGATGATTCTTGAGTCCATCCAATTATGTTCCAGCTCTAAGGCCTTTACACTTGCTGTTCCCCAATCTTCCTGGATATTTCTTCTATTATCATATGCATGGTTCACTTCCTCATTTTCTTCAGGTTTTTATTCAGTCTCTTTTTTGTTGACATTCTCCTTGGTCTTCCTATTTAAACTTGTAAAAAGCCAAAAGCAAAAAAGAAACCCCTCACTCATAATAGTTTATATCTCCCCATAGCATATCTGTAATCCAACAAACTGTATCTTTTAATTAAACATATTGTTGTTTGTTTCTTCCTCGAAGATGTAAGCTGAAGGAAAATTGGGATTCTTTTTTCTATTTTATCTGCCAATAAGCCTAGCATAATGCCTGGCACATAGTAGGAGTTCAATAAATATTTGTGAAGAATGGAATTATATTCACAAATGATTAATTGGGGGGGGATGAAATGTTAGTATTTAATGATATAAATAGACACATCTCATTCTATCAGATTATTATTTTAGGTAACAAAGAAAAATGTTTTTAGCATTGCTTGCTTTATGTTTTGAATTCTGGTGTTTGGAGGTACCAAAATGGTTATGTAGTCCAGCAATTTAAAATGCATAGGACTTCAGCAGACACTCCAGAGCAGATGAGGCCTGAGGAGAAAGCTAACATTCAGCCAGCTTCTCAATCCTGTAATTCTTGCCTTCATTCTTTACCCCCATTTCTAACACATATATGTCCTAGAAAAAGGTTTCTAGTGCTATGGGGCTAGAGGGGTGTTTCCTCAAACCATTTCACATGGAAAGGGGTAAGTTGCTTCTAGAGTCTTACTTTTACAAACCATATTTGATACATGCTCCTGATTTAAAAAAAATAGATTTCATAAATGTGTACCGGTCACTAGGGGATGCTGGGTGCTCATATTCAGAGTAGGGTACCCAGTCTCACTGGGTTTGCAAGTTATAATGTCTAGTCTAACATGACCCCGAATAATTTTCTTATTGGTATTCCTTTTAGCATTTTGTATAAACTTATTATTAACTAGAGGCCCGGTGCACAAAATTTGTGCACAGGGGACGGGGGTCCCTCAGCCCGGCCTGCACCCTCTCACAATCCGGGACCCCTCAAGGGATATCTGACTGGATCGAGCCTAAACTGGCAGATGGACATTCCCCTCGCAATTCAGGACTGCTGGCTCCTAACCTCTGGCCTGCCTGCCTGCCTGATCGCTCCTAACCACTCTGCTTGCCTGCCTCATTGCCCCTAACCACTCACCTGTCTGCCTGATGTTCCCTAGCCACTCGCCTGCCTGCCTGATCTTCCCTAGCCACTCGCCTGCCTGCCTGATTGCCCCTAACCACTCTGCCTGCCTGATCATCCCTAACTGCCTCTGCCTGCCTGCCTGATCACCCCTAACCACTCACCTGCCTGTCTGGTCATTCCTAACCACTCACCTGCCTGCCTGATCACCCCTAACCACTTTCCTGCCTGCCTGATTGCCCCTACCTGCCTCTGCCTACCTGACTGATCACCCCTAACTGCCTCTGCCTGCCTGCTTGATCACCCCTAATTACTTGCCTGCCTGCCTGATTGCCCCTAACCGCCTCTGCCTCAGCCCCTGCTGCCATGGCTTTGTTGGGAAGGATGTCCAGAATGACGTCTGCAAGGTCGTTCGGCTGTCTGGTCTAATTAGCATATTACACTTTTATTATTATATACTAGTGGCCCAGTGCACGAAATTTGTGCACGGGGGTGGGGAGGTGCCTCTCAGCCTGGCCTGCACCCTCTCCAATCCGGGCCCCTTGGGGGATGTCCGACT
Source organism: Cnephaeus nilssonii (assembly GCF_951640355.1). Taxonomy (NCBI): domain Eukaryota; kingdom Metazoa; phylum Chordata; class Mammalia; order Chiroptera; family Vespertilionidae; genus Cnephaeus; species Cnephaeus nilssonii. The sequence goes on along the minus strand of NC_137077.1, from coordinate 15,005,227 downwards.
GCTGGTAGTCAGACATCCCTCTCGCAATCTGGGACCGCTGGCTCCTAACCACTCATCTGCCTGCCTGCCTGATTGCCCCTAACCACTCTGCCTGCCTGCCTGATCATGCTTAGCCCCTCTTCCTACCTGCCTGATTGCCCCTAACTGCCTCTGCCTGCATGATCACCCCTAACCGCCTCTGCCTTGGACCCCACCACTGTGACTTTGTCTAGAAGATGTCTGGTCTATCCGGTCTAATTAGCATATTACCCTTTTAGTAGTATAGATAGATATTTACCTAATACCGCCCTTTTCTCCATTTGAAGAGGGAAATTATGAGAGCATTGGTTTCTCACCTTTAGGAACTGTGTTTAGTTGCCAATAACCTCATTCTTATTTGCCGATTGGCAGGGACTCAGGTGAGACGGGTCCTGCTGCTGGACCCCTACTAGTTCTGTCCCATCCTTTAGCATTTCCTCCCGTTCCTAAAAAGTATGAAAGTTGTCTAAGTGTGTATAGGGGACATATTTTAAGAAAAATGACCTGCGAAATAACTAGTACTTATTCTTATGAGTGCTGTTCTTTCAAGTTTTTGGTGCTTATGCTATTTTATTTTAGGAAAATAACAGCCCATGAAGCCCTACCTTTGCCTTTATAACTTTTACATGTGATGGATTGTAAAGGTGATGGGGACAACAGTGTGCTATTGCCAAGGGTTAAGCAGGAATCCAATGAGAGCAAGGGGTAAAGAAGCAAGACCAGTTGTTTCTTTGAAACACCTATTAGAGAGAACTGGCCCTGAGTGAAATGTCTCTTTAAATACCCTCCACACCCCCATCCATTTAGAACTGATGACATTTGCCAGTTTTTGCTCATCATTGCAGAAGTCATTCTGGTTTCTCAGAAACATGTGTTCACTTATATGAACATTATTTTATGTTGCTGATGTTGGAGCATCTGCTTTAGTGAGCCAATGGTTCTTTTCTTGCTGTGCTTTTTGCTTATGTATTTGCTCAGACCTACTCCTTAATGATTTCAGCTAGCCACCTGCCCAGGAAAAACCACTCACCTCTCTAGATGTGCTGAGCACTTTTATCACAGCAGGAAGGAATTCATGGGGCCATTTTGGGCTACATGGTCTTAAAGATACCATCTTAAATAAGGAGAAGGTAAAGAAACAAGATTGTAATCATTGCTTTCCCCCCCAGATCCATCTTATTACCGCTAATATATTGTATTCATTTTTTTGTTTTTAATGCTTTAAACACTTAAGCTCAATAAATATTTAAACGTTTGTGTAAGCAACTCGCTTTAGACTTTCTAGCAGACTGATTGCCTGGGACTGACACTTCTAACCAAATAAAATCTTTTTCCAAAACATTTTATTTTCTCTGTTTATTCATGAATACTAAACCTAGGCCCATATGAAGAGTATGGGGGAGTATGCATAGTTTCAATAAAAGTATTGAGGAACTGGGCAGAGTAATAAAAATGGAATATGTAATTTATGGTGCCCAGACTATATATTTTTTAGTAATGGAGAAATGAAAAGCAAAGAATAATTATTTCTTCCATTTAACATCTTCATTTCCAACACTTGAAGTTTAAGGCAGCTCAAGAAAAACATTGTGCGAAAGAGTAATTAACAAATGGCAAGTATTGTCATTAATATGCATAAATACATTAGTTTACTATTTTAGAGAACTCACGATTTCATATTCAAATTTGTACTTACCATATTTGCTTCTAGCCTTTTTTTCATTCTGGAATCATTCAGAGATGAATAATCATAGCCTGGAGATGTAAATTTAGATGTTTCACCATTTACTACCTCTACTTAGTCTCAAATCTTTATCAGATCCCCTCTAATTAAGTGGTTCTTCTGTCAGTCACTTAATCTTCTCTTCCCTTGAAACCACACGTGATCTTGCCTCCAATCTTAAGATTCACTGTTTTTCTTAGTAGTTGTGGATTCTTGAGTAAGGTGTCTGGCAGACACCTGAAAATATTGGTCTTGTTTCCCTTGCCTCAGGGCCTCATCCTTCTCAACCCATCTAGATCCTGTATGTTATACAAAGACCAGGCCTGGTCACATCTCTTACATGGGGGCTGTAGGACTTGCATCCTACTCTGAGCCATATAAGGAAACTTATTTATCATTTAATAGATACTGCCCTAAATTATTTTTCTTCATGTTGTATCAGTTGGAGTTCTCTGGGTAAAAGCATTAGAAATAAATTTAACTAACTTGAGTGAAGAGAGGATAATTTGGGGAAGGCTATGCGTAGCCCCCTGGACTCACCAGAGCCTGGAGAAGCAGGGCAGCATTGGGTGGGAACATGCCGCACCAGGTGACGAGGAGTGAGGAATATGGTGACCGATCTCAGAGCAGGAGCAGTCTGCTCAGCAAACCACTGCTGAGATGAATGGACTCCAACCACTTTGTCCACTATTGTGGCAGTTACTCAGGATGCAAATAGGAAGAGACTGTGTGATGGGCTCCGTCCAGCCACACCAGGGCAATGAGTGGAAGGATCTGTCCTTTCGATGACCTTAGTGGGAGGCCAAGCACTTGGATGTAACCATCTCCAAAGACAACTCACTGCAAGAGACAGATAACCTTCTAAACGGAAACTGGGGTGCTGTTAAGAAAGAAATAGATGGTTAGTGGCCAAACAAAATGTTCCCCACTAGTTTTGCCCTTCAGTCTCCAAAAAAATTAATTTTCTTGAGAGCAGATTGTATCATGCTATTTTTTAGAGTTCCTATAGTTTATTTATGGCACATTAATCCCTTCTCACGTGGACAGCAGCACCTAAAACAGGTGCTGTGTATATAGCGCATCCAGCAGTGTCTACATAAACATTCCTATCTCTGGGAGCTTGCACCTTGGTGAAGGGGTGAGACAGACAATGAGCAAGATGAGTAAAATTTGGGTTGTGCTAGTAATGTGTGTTATGGAGAAGAAAGAAAGCATGGCAGGGAGGTAGAAAATGCTGTGGTACAGGACTAGCAGTTTTCAAACGTGGCCCAGGAAGGTCTCCCTGGGAAGGGGACATTTGAACAAAAACCAGTGGGCACAGGGAGAACGCAATGCAGCTATCTGGGGAAGAGGCAAAGGGAACAGCAAGTGTCAAGGCCCTGAGGCATGTGTTTCCTGGCATGTTGAGGAGCAGCATGGAGGCCAGTGTATTTGGAGTGGAATAAAGGAGAGAAAAAGTAGTTGGAGATGAGGTCAGAGGTGTAAGGGGGAACCCGACCACCACGGTTGCAATACATGAACAAGATTCCGCCGCTGTTTCCGTGGGTCTCGTGGTCCAGTAGGAGGCACTGAGGTGTGAGGACACACTTTAGTTAGTACATTGTAGCAAGAACCTCAGTTAGGCTTGAGGGTGGGGCTAACTGCACAGCGGGGCAGGCCTGGCTGGATCTCCACTCGCCTGGGGGGCTCTTTAAGGGAAAGATGTGTCATTCATTTAACATCCTGAACAGCTTATAGAGAGCCTAGCATATACCGCTTGTATGTAATTTTAAATTCACTTTGAGTGACCGAAGAATGGATAGTATGGCCACTATATGTAAGGAGGAGGAGGTTTTTCCTCAATCGCACATAGATGAGGCTTAGAGAGATTAAGGGAAAGTCCCAGAGTTCGGAGGAGCTGAGATTTGAGCCTCTGCAGTCTATTCTCTAAAAACAGTACTTTTCCGTCCTTGGCATCATGGCTCTGGGAAGTATTGAAAACAAAACTGCTAAAAAGATTTTGGAGATGTAAACATGTCTACGTTACTTGCCTGATTTTTAATGTTAATGCAGCTGCTCATTTTACTGCTACATTGGCAATTGATGGATTGATTTGATTGTGCTGTTTTACCGTCATGTGGAAATTTTTGAGCTTGTAGGTTTTTGCTGCAATATACCCAAAGAACACACGAGTGTAAAATGGAGCCACATCCATGTGCGGCTGCTGGCAGCTCTCAGGGCAGCTGATCATTTGAATTTCTTGTTGCAACTGGTCCTGCCAGTGTAATCAGCTGTGCAGTGTTATCTAATACTGAGTGGCTCTTTCTACTATGGCTCTTGAATTGTGAAATGGAAATTTGGTGCCCTTATGTAACCGAGCACTTGTGTTATTTAATTAAGCAAGGTGCTACAGGAGTCAACAAAACAACCCCAGCTGAAGGTCAGGAAAGCACATTGCAATTAGTGACAGCAGGACCACTGCCTGAGGGCCCCATTCCTCAGCTGGAAAATATGACAATGCCAGAAAAATACAATTCTTATAACATTCTGTCTGCTAAGCTAGCACTTACTGGAGTCGGTAATGTGCATGTGCATCTTGCTTACTTTCCTTTACGTTAAGTCTGTCCATAAGTGTTTAGAGTCCCCACATATGGAAATGTGAATTTGTGTTAAGTATTTAAAACACTTAATAAAGGTTCACCTGGGCTCCAGGCCTATTCAATTTGATGAACATTTTGTGTCCTAGGCATTAGGGGTACAAAAATGAGCAAAATATGAAGTCTTAAACTATTCCTTAACAGGAAAGACAGAAGCCAGTACCTGTCATACAATGCAATAATGGCTGAGGTAGTAGAATGTTTGGAATAGGATACTTTGAAAGTCTAGAGGAAATAGAGGCTATTTCAGCAAGGCCCAGGAAATGCTTCCAAACGAGTTTATGTTAAAACTAGAGGCCCAGTGCACGAATTCATGCACCAGTGGGGTCCCTCGGCCTGGCCTGCAGGATTGGGCCAAAACCGGCTCTCTGACATCCCCCGAGGAGTCCCAGATTGTGAGAGGGTGCAGGCCAGACTGAAGGATCCCACCGGTGCACAGTCAGGGCCAGGGAGGGACGTGGGAGGTTGGCCAGCCAGAAGGGACCACAGGAGGGCTCCAGGGTGTGTCCGGCCCGTCTCACTCAGTCCCAATCGGCCAGACATCAGCAGCAAGATAACCTACAGGTTGGAGTGTCTGCCCCCTGGTGGTCAGTGTACATCATAGCGAGCAGTTGAGTGGCCTTAGCATATCATTAGCATATTACGCTTTGATTGGTTGAACGGACAACCAGATGACTGGACACTTAGCATATTAAGCTTTTATTATATAGGACAGAGAAGAGGGAAAGGGACTTCAGGTGAAGGGAATATGAGCCAAAGCCTAGAGAATTGAAAGGGTATCTCTTTAAGAGGACCATGTGAGATGCAGACGAGAAGTCTGGGCTGAGGGTTTTGGAGTTTTCCCACAGGTAAGAGGGAGCCTAGGGAGAGAGGTTGTATTTGACGTTCTTGTGGAAGGCTCATGCAGGTGAAGGTGTCAGAAGACAGTTGAGTCCTAACTTAGACTGTAGGTTTGGAACTCATGAAGGAAGCTGGGTTGCTAATATCCCCAGAGAAGAGAGTTTACATTGGAAGTGAAAAGGGCTCATGACAAGGCATTAGAGAAAAGTACTATTTATGGGTGGGCTGAGGATGTGGCCACTTCCCTCTCCCCACACCTCCTAGAGATGGGTGGTGTAGATATTCAAGCCACCTTTTTCTGCTTGCTTTTTGTAGAAGAAAATTATTCAATAGAAGCTGCATGTGCATCTTCTATGACATTTTTGTTCCTGTGTTTTAAGGAAGGAACATTGCCTCCTTTGTAGGTGTCGGATCTTCCCAGTAGCTGAGTCAACCAGATTAGTGGACACAACACTGGCATATATCTCAGCCAGATATCCCGTATAGCTTCTGACAAATGCTAATACTGCAATGTCCACACCCCACCAACACCAAGGACATAATATTCTTTATTCATTTTCTGGCTCTGAATGTCCTTTTTTTTTGTTTTTGCAGCCTATTCTTTTGTCATCTTTGGCATTTTTCACAGCTCCAGCTCATTCCTGGTTTTAGTTAAACTTTTCTGACATTCTTCCTATAGATCAGTGTTACTCATCTATTTCATTCTTTGTTATATGTTCCCCCTTCCAACTTTTAAATGATTGTTTTAAAACCCAAACCCCTCATAAAATTCCCTCGGTAATCACACATTATTTTCTCTAGAAGCCTGATAATTTGCCTTTTCTTTAGAGCTGTTTGCAAGTGTGTGTGTGTGTGTGTGTGTGTGTCCACATTGAGATGTCATTCTTTAGAGTCTCTGGAGCCTTTTGAGGTAGGTAGGTTTCTGTTTAGAGCTTCTGAGCATAGCATATGACATTTTACTTCTAAGTTTAATCAACACTTTGATTAAAATCTTAAGTTTCTGTCTTAACCCAGCCTTTCTCTTCTTTCATGGACCAATTACAAGATGACACAATTTCTTTCTCCAAAGTTTAAGTCACACCAGCATCACCAGCCAGTGTTTCCTTGTTGTTAGAATTATGACAGAGGAACTGTGCTAGTATTGTGATGAAGAGCATGGGCAAATCCAGGTTCAAATCCACTCCATCCCTTATTCCTTGGTTAGCTTAGGCAAACTGTTAAGAAGACCAAAATAGTGCACTCCTCGTGCTCAGGTCAGTGTTTGGTTTATCATCAGTCCTTCATAATTGCTAGTGGCCACCACTGCCATCATCATCATCAAAGTCATGATTTTGAGAGAAGAAATTATTGTCAAGGCAAGTCGAAAAATTAACAGGTTCTCTAAAGAAGTGTCTGAATTGTTGATTTCCTCATCACTATGATCTTGTAAATCCATAAAAATGCTTCTAATCTATATTTAAGGAAATACCATTCATACCATGTTTTCACTAGAACTTCAATTTCTTTTGATGGAGCAGTTTCACTCTCCTCAACTTCCGGCCTCAAACTTATATACCCAAACCTTCGTCAATGTGTTCACTGCAATAAAGAGCCTTACAAGTATAAAAAAATGTACCCTGTGATTTAGAAGGCTGGTGGACAAAAGAAAATTCTGTTATTGTTAGGAATGACTTCTATCCCTCAATATATACAGAGTCACTTTTAACTTGGTTAGAATTTTGAATAAGGAGAAAGAAATGGTTTAATTGGTCATTTTAGAGTAATTATCCATGCTGATAGAGGGGCATGGAATAATCCGAGTGTGGTTGTGGGAGTTTGGACTTCAATCTGAGCTATGTAATTAGTTGTTGCTATTGAAAACCTGGCCAGAAGGAAAGTATGGGGGAGGTATGGATACTTCTCTTCAGACAGAAGTTGAGGTGAAAATAAACCTACTGCCCTAACTGGTTTGGCTCAGTGGATAGAGCATCAGCCTGCAGACTGGGGGGTCCCGGGTTCAGTTCTGATCAAGGGCGCATTCCTGGGTTGTGGGCTCATTCCCCAGTAGGGGGCGTGCAGTAGGCAGCCGATTAATGGTTCCCTTTCATCATTGATGTTTCTATCTCTCCCTCCCTTCCTCTCTGAAATCAATAAAAATATATTTAAAAAATAAAGTGATCGGTAGGTTTATTTTTTTCTATTTCTGTTCCTTTCACTTAAAGGCGAGTCAAAAGCACATCGAAGCTGTCTGTGCTGCCTTCATTCATTCCTTCATTCATTCATTCATTCATTCATTCATTCATGTACTCAGCCCTTATTCATTGCATGTCCACTGTCTGTCAAATACTGTTTTGGACATTAGGATTACAGACATGAATGGGACAAGCAAGGTGCTTGCCTTCATGGGCTTTACCTTCTAGAGCAGGGAAACAGATGTTAAACAAGGACATAAATCAGAAAGATAATTTCAGTTAGTGCTAAGGACCAGGGAGGAAACAAAACAGGATGGTGGAATGGGGAATGGGGTGGTGCCACGATGGAAGAAGTGAGATACTTAGGAAAGAGACAGGAGTGACGAGAAGTTGCAAAGCTGAGGGAAACTGCATTTACACTTTATCCTACATGGATTAGGAAGCTATTTATGGGTTTCAAGCAGGAGAGTAACACGCTCTGAATGTCATTTCGCACCAATTCCTCTGTAGTTTTCCATCATGTCAAATTCTACTGGGAGATTTAGAAGCTGGGAGAAGAAAATGACCATCGTGTTGGCAAGATGGAAGTCATCATGCCCTAATTAAAGTGGTTTTGGTGAGAGTTGGAGGTAGAAGAGCGTCGGCGGGATTAAAGAGTGAATGAAGGTGACAAGGCCGATGGGGACAGTGAGTGCACATAGTGCTTTTAAGAAGCTGTGAAGGGGCCAGAGAGAGGAGCAGGGCCTGGAGAGGGATGTGAGTTAGAAAATTAGAAATTTCTGAGATGGCACCTGAAAGAAAGTTGATCTGGGCAGATAACTGGTTGGCATATAGTAGTTATTCTGGGGCTTAAAGGGTAGACATGGCTTGGGGTCAAGGTCTCTGTCCTCTTTTCAGCTTAAGGCAGTCTCTTTCTCCCTCATTCATTTCCCATAAGGGCATGTTGTTTGAGCATTCATCCATGATTGAAACTAGCCTGTCCCTACACATTTTGGTAGAATGAGCCAATTAGTCTGCTTTCTTTTTAAAAGTGGCTTAAGATACTTGGTATAGAATTTTTTATTATTTATATGATATATACTTATATAATGATGCATATCACTATGATCATATAGTTATATTGTCTATATGATAAAGTTTCAAAGAATTAAAAAAAAGCATACCCTATAGCTCATTCTGATAGCCATCCCAACTAAAGAAAGGGAGTGGGGGCCTGGCTGGTTTTGCTCATTAGTTAGTGCATCGGCCCATGGACTGAAGGGTCATGTGTTCAATTCCCAGTCAAGGGCACATACCTCAGTTGCAGGTTCAATCCCTGGCCCCAGTCAGGGTGAGTGCATGAGGCAACTAATCGATGTGTATCTCTCACGTAGATGTTTCTCTCTCTTTCTCTCTCTCCCCCTCCCTCCCTCCCCCCTTCCTCCTCCTTCCTTTTCACTCTGCGTGAAGATTTAAAAAAAAGGGGGGGGGGAATGAATAAAATAGAAAAAAGTATTGTATTTTATTACAGAGTTGTTTTTAGATAGCATACATAACATTAATTTTACGATTTCAATGTAAATTAACAGGTACTTAAAACTGGAAATGAAGTCAGAGATCATCTGGTTGAAATTCTTCATTGAGAGGAGGGAATGGGTGCCTTAGGGAGTGAATGACCTGTGGAGGGAAAGAACCTAGGATCTGGCTTTTAACTTAGAAACTAGGGCTTTGAGGTCACACAGACATGAGTTTGAATCCTGGCACTGCTACCCAGAAGCCCTGAGACTATAAAAATTATTCAACTGTTCTATGTTTGTTTTCTAATATTTAAACTGAAATAATAATACATCGATCTTATAGTTATTGTGAAGCATAGATGGGATTGAAAATTAATTAGCAAGGCATCTGGCACCTAGAAATCCCTTGATAAGTGTTAGTTCTATAGAGTCCCAAGACCTTGAATGAATTAATAATCTAAATACTGAGAAAATAAAGATCTTCGTCATATACAAAAGTCATACTTTTCTCCCTTATCATCTTAGTTTTGCAGTAAACTAAAATTTGAAATTATTATGTAGATCATTTTAGGTTCACATGAAGTTAGAAAAAAGCAGATTAAATGTATGTAGACTACAAAATAATTTAAAAAATAAAAATTGAAAATGACAAACAAAATAGTACACAGAGAACATTTTTTAAAACTATAATATCACTCAATAATTTAGTGTTATAAGCAGAAAAAAATTGTATTGATGCTAATATCTATTAAAACATCAGAAATTATTCTCTCGGCCACATTCCTTCAATTGAAAACAAAAATTATGAAGCTTTTGATAGCATCGTAACTCAAACAGAAGTATGGATAGCATGCATCTTGATTCTCATTTTAAAAATTAATATTTTCTACATAATTTGAAACTAAAACAATATCCTGATGTAAGTATTTGTTGGAACCATTAAACCAATGGAACTAGTGCAGCAGACTTGTGACTTTGCTCTGATTTGGTGACTTTGGCAAAGGTACTTAACTTTTATGTTATAGAGCTAATTGTAAATTGAGAAAAAGTACCTATCTCTGCCTAATTAATGGGAATGTTCCGGATGAATTAGATATAGTGTCTATTCCTCACTTATCTCTCTGACCTCCTTTCTTGATACTCTCTGTTTACTTTGTATGCTTGGTCTTAAGAATTTTCTCAGTTTCTCAAGCAGTAGGCCCTATCCCTGGTTGGGGGTACATGTGGGAGGCAGCTGATCAATGATTCTCTCTCATCATAGATGTTTCTATCTCTCTCTCCCTCTCTAAAATTAATAAAAAAAATATAAAAAAAGATGTTCCCATTTCTTCACATTTTCTTAAGTTGTTCCCTCTATCTGGAATATACCCTCATTCCATTCCTGCCCTGCCTCCAAATCTATGCACACACACACTTATACTCATTTCCTTCCCTCCTTCTCTAACTCCTTATTTTTCAGACCATACCTTTAGCAAAGTCCATAGGGAAACTCCCCATGGCCACCGAGGCTGGATTGGGTCCCAGTGTTGTATGTTCCCTTAGCATCCACTTTACAGTACTTACCCCATGATCTTGTGCTTTTTGTCCGGTGTCTGTTTTCACCAGCATGTGAAGTGAAGGCAGGGGAGTATTGTCTTGATCACCACTTTATCGCACTTATCACAGTGCCTCCCACAGAGTGGGTGCTCAATAAATACCCATGGAATGAGGGAACGAATAAATTTACTAAACATAGTTTTGTCTTTTTGGGAGAAAACGTGATGCAGGTCAGAATTGTGGGTGGTATTCCTATTTAGCATGTGACTCATCCAGATGTAAGACAGTTAAGTGTCTAAAAATAGATCTTTGTGGGGTGGTTTGGCCTTTCTTTCTTTTTTTGGTTCCTTTCCTTTTGTTTTCATGTCAAATGCTGTGTAATTGTAAAATACCTCAAACTGTGACCAAGCCAAATTTTGAAAAGGAAGACATCTCAAAACAGAGCCGAATGTTTGCTTCGGTGCAGTAAAGGCTTGTGAGTGGGAAGCTCTTGCCAGTCCTCAGGAAAGCATCATGCTCTCCTGGTACAGTAGTGAGTTGCTGCTTCTCCTTCTACCTCAGATGGTGCAAAAGTCTCCCAGTGTTCAGGTCAACGGAGCTTGAATGTGCTGCTTGTATCTAAATGCTCAATATGAGTCTATAATTCCAAATTTGTGGCTGAGACAGAATAATGTTAAATCATACTGTCTGTCTGCTTTGGCATCTTGTACTGGCTTTAAAAAATAATTGAAGTAAGAAGAAATTTTTGGATCTACTGTATAGCAAGCAACTGGGCTCTCATTTGTTTCCCCTTGTAAGATGAGCCTTGTAAATGCTCCCCTTTGGGGGACTGGCCTTGAGTTATCCCATTGTTCTTTCTCTGGGCATTGAGGATAGCCCAGAGAAGCCAGCTTTCTGCTTACTCAGCACTTCCATTTAGAGGGAGGAGCTGGGACCTGCTCTCCGTCCCTTTTTCTCAGTCATCAACAGGGCAGTTTGAACCTCTGTGTCAGGAGATCCTAAATACTAGTGGTTCTCACACTTGGTTTGCCATCAGAATCACCAGACAAACTTCTAAAAACCTTAAAAATAATCTTCATGGCCCTATGCCTCCCAAATCTCATTCAGTATGACTGGGTGGGACCTGAAAGTAAAGCTCTGTTGGTGATACTGATGTATGACCATGTTTGGCAACTACTGTTTGGGACTACCTGCTTGAAAGTGTTTGTGTCTCATGCTTTTGGGCTAAAGCCCCAATCCATGAGCATGGTCCTTTGTGATCTCACTTCTCTTCTTGGCCCATAGCTCCAGCCTCATTTCTGCCCATGACTCCCCTCACACTCTCAAGTCAAGCTGTCGACTTGCAGGTCCCTGAATGTACCACGGGTTTACTCGGCTTTTGGACATGGTGGAGCCTTCCTACCATGAGTTGGGCTCCCCCTGTCTGGGACTGTGCTCTTCCTTTTCCTTTCGTAGTTGTCACATTGTATTGATTTGCACATAGTGCGAGTTAAGTCAATAGGTGTAGGCTGAATGAGTTACCTGTTTGCTTCTCTCCTCCCTACTGTATTGTGAGCTCCTTAAAATAAGACCTTTGTGCTTTAAACTTTGTAATCCATGTGAACTCAACTAATATGTAGTTAAATGAATGAATGCATGAATTAACTGATAACGAAAATAAAAGATTTCTGTCCTTTAGGTAGAAAGATATGGTAGTTGCCACTGTTCTGAGTTAGAGAACATTTGCCTATTACAATCCTATATAATAAAGAGGTAATATGCAAATTGACCATCACTCCAACACACAAGATGACCACCCCTATGTGATCAAAGATGGCCGCCCCCATATGGACACAAGATGGTCGCCACAAGATGGCTGACAGGGGAGGGCAGTTGTGGGTGACCAGGCCTGCAAGGAAGGGCAGTTAGGGGTGACCAGGCTGGCAGAGGAAGGCAGTTGGGGGTGACCAGGCCTGCAGAGGAGGGCAGTTGGGGGCGATCAGGCCTGCAGGGGAGGGCAATTAGGGGTGACTGGGCAGGCAGAGGAGGGCAGTTGGGGGTGACCAGGCCTGCAGGGGAGGAGAGTTGGGGGGGACCCAGGCCAGCACGGGAGGGCAGTTGGGGGGAACCAGGCCTGCAGGGGAGGGCAGTTGGGGGCAACCAAGTTGGCAGGGGAGGGCAGTTAAGGGGTGACTGGGCCAGCAGGGGAGGGCAGTTGGGGGTGACCATGCCAGCAGGGGAGAGCAGTTAGGGATGACCAGGCCAGCAGGGGAGGGCTGTTAAGGGTGACCAGGCCAGCAGGGGAGGGCAGTTAGGGGTGACCAGGCCAGCAGGGGAGAACACTATTCAAATCTTTATTCACAATGCTCTTTAGTTACAATCATGTTATATATTTAATTTTGTGTTGCCACTCTCTTCTGGTTTACATGTTTTCATATTTCTAAGTAATCTTCATATTTCCATTTTTATGGTTCCATGATAGTCTCTAGAATTGGTCCACTCTATCATGCTTAGAGATATGCAATTTTTCTCAGAATATTTTTGCACATATCGCTTTTACATTATTTTTATTTATGGCTAAGATATCAGGAAGGCGAGTGTTATTAAAAATTCTTTTTCAGGCATTGCCAATTTGTCTTTTAAATGGGATTTCGCATTTTATAGTGACATCAGGAATACATTCACATGGAACAAAAAAGCATTTATTTAACACCTACTGTGTGGAAGCCATGTGCATTCTGAATGCCATAGTGATGAATAGTGGCTAATTCAAGTTTCAGGGAACTCACAGTGAAGTGAGTCAAGGATGTAGGTGTGTTAACTTTTATAATATTAGGGCAAAAGGGACAAGTGCTGTAGTCAAAAATCTAATCAAGGAAGAAATGTTACAGAAGAACTTGCTGTGCAGCTAAAGGTAGAGGAATTTCCCTGGGCAAGGAGAGCTGGGCAGTGTTCCATGCTGAGAAAACTTAATGGACAAAGAGCCACAGGCATGAACACATCTACAGTGCATTTGCAGAACTTTGACATTAATGGTATGGCTGGAATAATGGGTCAGTGGAAATGAAGTTGAAGGAAGGTTGTTAGATTGCAGATCTTGAGTACTTTGCTAACTGATTTTGGACTGCATTAGCCAGAGTTTTCATCTCTGCCTCTAATTGCAAATGCAGGTTTTAAAAAAATGCATTGTAGAATCCTGCTACCTTATGGTTGGCAGAAGACTTAGCCAGCCATATCTCTGTGTTACAAATGAGGGAAATGATTGCTACAGAAGTTAAGGAACTTTTCCAAGTTTACATTGATGACTAGGAGTGTCTCTGAGGGTAAACTTGCTCCCTCTTTCAGGAAATATTTGTTGAGCATCTGTTCATGCCTCTACTATGCTGGGAGAATAGATGGTGTAAAAAGTATAGGGCTGGCTCTCCTAGCTAGTTGAAGGAAATAGAAAAATCAATGCTTGTAACACAGCAGGGTGAGAATGATGAATGAGATGGGTAGAGGGTACTCTGAGAACACAGAAGAGGGGCAGCTATTGCAGCCTGGCAAGGTGGGGGTAGTGGAAAGAGGTTGTGGAAGATGTCTGTATTGTACCATCCAGGATGGGTAGGAAGAAGCTTGCCAGGTCTACCAAGACCATGATGAGGGCAGGGTGTTCCAGCATGAGCAAAGGCATGAGATGTGAAACAGCAAGGCACCTAGGCATGGGAGCCAAAGCAGTTTCACATTGTGCGAGAATCATGGGTGAGGCAGAGAGGGGCAGGATATGAAGCAGGGGCTCCATGGTTAGAACATGTCTGCCATGGTAAGGAGTATGGACTTTACCTTTTAGGACAGCAGAGGATCTTAAAATGTTTAAGAGGGAAACTTGACAGGTCTTTCTGCTTGATTGGATGTGGGGGTAAGGCTGAGGGAGAGATGAGCGAAATATGATTCTCAGGTACACTTACCTTTTCTTCTCTAGTCGGTTTCATCAAGATTTCAGGGGGTGGAGCTTTTGTGTCAGTAGAAGCAGTGGAGTGTTGTCACATGTCAGCAGAGAAGCCTTCCCTGGGCATACGGTGGCTCAGGCGTTCTTGAAGTGCCTGAGAGGACATCCAGGTGCAGTTGGAGGTCACTGCCAGGGGCTGTGCACATGGTCACATTTTTACTTGCCCCTCTTTATTGCTATGCAGTTTGCAGGTATAAAAATGCATTTAAAATAAGGTTCAGCAAACCTTGTTAAATGGATAGTCTCAAATATACAGCAGGCAAAAGCAGGACCGGAAGTTCTTATGGCGAGTGGAGCTCATCATTACAGAATGACAATACTAGGTGGTAATCACAGTGACTAACATTTATGGGGCACTCCCTGTTTTCCACATAAGGTTTGCTAATTCACAACTTTATTTCGTCTTCACTACAATCCTTACACAGGGAATCGGGCACAGGGACTGTAACAACTCACCCGGGTCACTAACTTTAATGCGGAACCCCAGAGCTTGCCAACTTCTAAGCCCTAGAGCAAACACTCCAGGCCTCCGGACCCCCCTGTGCAGCAGATATACAGACAGGTGTGGTGCCACATGGAGATGTTCTGGTTCAGCTGTCAAAGCGATGGCACCATTGAACCATTCATGTGAAAATAAGAGGTTGAGTGCCCGACATCAGCTGTGTTTGAGGAGTGGCCGGGTGTGGGATGAAAGAAAGAAATGGTCTCTGAAGCTTTGAGTTTGTTAATGATAAAAGGATAAAATAACCTATGTCACTCCTTTTCTTATGAAATAATTTTCTTACTAAATAAGTTAATGTGAGAAGACAAAATGAAATAGATTTAAGATCACACTAAAGGCACACACTTGAAATCAAACCATTAGAACCAGGGGGAAAAAAACACAAAACAAAAGCTGAAACTACCCCTTAATTTCTTAGCAGGGATACACACACACACACACACACACACACACACACACACACACACACACGAGGCCTGGTGCATGGGTGGGGTCCCTCTGGGTGGACTGCAGGGATTGGGCTGAAACTCTCAGTCCAATGCTGCTTGCAGCTTGTACCTGCCACCTGCCACTCCCTCTCATCCTGGCCCCAGTGTGCAGGCCACGGGCTCACGCCCAATCAGTCCTGATCGGGAGAGGCTCGCGCTGTTGCAGCAGCGCTCACCAGCCATGAGCCCTGCGTCTGGCGCCCTCCCAAAGGTAGTGGCCTGCGGGATTGGGCTGAAACCGGCTCTCCGACATCCCCTGAAGGGTCCGGGATTGCAAGAGGGCACAGGCCAGGCTGAGGGACCCCACCAGCGCAGGCCGAGGAGGGACCACGGGAGGGCTCCAGGGCATGTCCGGCCCATCTCGCTCAGTCCCAATCAGCGGACCCCAGCAGCAAGCTAACCTACAGGTAGGAGCATCTGACTCCCGGTGGTCAGTGCATGTCATAGCAACTGGTGGATTAGTTGACTGTCTGCCCCCTGGTGGTCAGTGCATGTCATAGTGACTGGTTGACCAGTTGACTATCTGCCCCCTGGTGGTCAGTGCACGTCATAGCGAGTGGTTGAGCAGTCTTAGCATATCATTAGCATATTACTGTTTTGATTGGTTGTTCAGTTGTTCTGCTGTTCTGTCTATTTGCATATTACCCTTTTATTATATATAAATATATATATATATTTATATATATATATACAAATATATATATATATATGTATGTATATATATATATATATATATATATATATATATTTTCTATTATTGGTGGTAGGAGAATTTGAGGTTGAAGACTTCATGGGTTGGGAAGAACAATTTTTTAAATAAGCTAATGAAAATCCATAAATCCATGTAAATGAGATTTTATATTGCTAAAATAAAACTTACAGACCTCATGCTAAATAGAGAAAATTGGTATTTTCTACATTTATATGAGCATGGGTTGTATAAGTAACTTCTACTTACCATCCTTTGCTTCTTAAAACTTAAAGCTCCCTTATAGTTTAAAAAAGATCCCTCTTAATTTCTTCTCTTTGGTGACAGATAATTTGCACATGAAAAGGCTTTTGTCCTTATATTATGTTCCTGATTCTCCATTCACATATTCAATTCCTGTGCTTGAATATTCTAAAACTTGGAATCCTTCTAAGATTTAGATTTCTTTCTTCTGACAGATTCAAGTGGCTTTTCAGGATTCAGGGTCCATTTCCCCCCAGCTTCCTGTTTCTTGCCAGTAGCTTCATTGTGAAAACTCCTCCTCTGCCATCTTCCCTGCTTCCTTTTTCTGTTTCCACCCCCAGTCCCCTCATTTTCTAATTAACCCCAACAGCAGTGATTCCAACGTGTACTGGAAGCAAGAATCCCGCAGTTGCCAAATAGGAATAGGAAGGTGTCACATACTTGATTTTCACAAAAGGAGTCATCGTGTGTCTGAATTTTCATCTCCCAAAGAAGAGAAGGAACTCTCATGGGAAGTCAAGCCTTAGGTGAAAAGTAACCTCACATACATGTTCAGGAAGAGCACTTTCCACCTTTCCCTTCTCTTCCCCTTTAAGGTAGCCCTCAGGGCTGCTCACAAGTGATTGATCTCTCCTTCTTTTGGGATACAGTACAGTTGCTCTTCTCTACTCAACTCAGATATGGCCCTGTGACTTGTTAATAGCCAATTAAATGTGCGTGGCAGTGACATGTGTCACTTCTGAGCAGAGCTTTAAGGGCCAATGGAGGCATGCTTTAATGTATTCTAATTTTTGACAGTAGCTGCTCTATCAGCTTGAGTCTCTGAGTGAACAGAGCCCCCCAGCTGACTCTATGTGTTGGAACATGGAACATGAGCAAGATACAAACCTTTGTTGTTTTAAGTCACTGAGATTTTGGGGGTTATTTGTTACTGCGGCATAACTAAGCCTGGCCTGACTAATACATAACACACATCTGACATCTGACGCCCATAAAAAAAAATGTATAACAGATGTAAATTGCATAGGACCTCCTATACCTGGATCAAAGATGATTGGCAGATTGAAAAATTTAAAGTATTTTTAAGCATTCAGTCTATGAGAACACACTTTTCTGTATCCCCATAATAATGTGTAACCCGTTGTCCAATAGTTTGTGTTTATAGAACTGCCGTGGTTCCCAAGGCTCTCTGAGGGCAGGACTGATGGCTTGCTTGTTTTTTTCCCTGGGTACCTGGGATTATGTGTGACATCAGTGAGCACTAGATGGTGTTAGATGAATGAAAAGGACCAAAAAATTGCGTGGCACATAACACGTGCTCAGTAACTATTTGGTGCTTAATATCTTACTATTTGTGGTGGCACAAAGTGCATTGCTGACATTTTACCTCCTTGATAGCTCGTTGGCTAATCATCTATAGACAAAGAAGCCATTTAATGTGGATTCTCAGGTTGTCTTTTCCCTCCCACCAGGGCCTTTAAAAGGCTTTATTTAAAGAAGTAGCATTCGTGCAACTTGGGCTGGAGGGATGGTGTATTTGCATATAAACTGGTTTGAAGCAGGATGCTGAGCTTGCATCGTGACCATCTTTCCACTGGGCATATAATTAGGAGGAAATTCTGATGTTAAAGCTTGGCTAGTGCATAGTGATTGATTCAGAGTTTATTACTTCACCAGGGATTGCAAAGAATTTTATTTGGTTCAAAAAGTGCTTAATGCATATTATTCTGAGGTATTGAGGGGTTACCAATTTGGCTCCTCAGTGTGCTCGGCTGGGTCCAGTAAAAACTCTGCCTCAATCCCTAGCCCTCCGCCAGCCCATGGTTTTTGTTTGTTTCTTTCTAGAAAGGATTTCAGGCATCTGGAAGGACATATTTACACAAGGTTGCCGTGACCTGGTCTCTGCTTGCCGACCTTTCCATATTCTCCCTCCTAAATTTAAATTCCCTAAGTAGAGCACATTTTCCCATGTCTCTGGTCTTTGTCTAAGCAGTTTCTCCAGTGCCCCAAATCCTTCCTGAGCTTATCCATTCATTCTCAAATATGGATGAAGAACCTCCTCTAGGCCTGATCTAAGCCTTGTGATTATAGCTTTTCTGGAACTTACATTCTATTGGAAGAGACAGATGATTAACAAATAAGTATAGCATGTCATAGGGTTGTAAGTCTGTTGTGATTACTAAATAGGGTAAGTGGGATCATGATTGTGGGGGAGCGATGGGGCAGTGTAGTTAGTTGTTGTAGGGAAAGGAAAGCCTAGCTGACAAGGTGTTTAAGGAAGTGTGGAAGAAAGCCATGAGTGCCCAGCTAGTGTGGCTCAGTGGTTGAGAATTGACCTATGAACCAAGAGGTTGCTGGTTTGATTTCCGGTCAGGGCACATGCCCGGGTTGTCCTAATCCTTGTAGATCAAGGCTCTGATTACCACTCATCCCTGGGGCTTGTTGTGTCTGATGCCACCAACTGGCTCTATTGCTCTTGGATGCCTTTTTCTCCATTATGACCAGAGGACCTGATTCCGCTTCAGCATCCCCTTGCCCCATCTCCAGCCTGCAGAGGCACGCAACACAGCTTTTCAAGAGTGCCTCTCCAGCTTCTCCCCCAATCTTGGTGAAGTGTGGGATTTGTGGTTAGGAAGTGTCAGTTGCACACTTCAGCACTCACGTCTCTCTAAGGCTTTAGAATAAGCATGTCAAACTTGCGGCCCGCAGGCCACATGTGGCCTACAATGAATATTTTTGCGGCCCACCCAATATAATGGTATGTAAGAAACATTTTAATAAAAATTTCATAACTTAATTTTTACAATATCCTGTTATACATAATCTACACTAATAAAAGAGAAAGATGCAAATTGACCATACCTTCATGATGCCCACCAGCCAATCAGGAGTGAGTATACAAATTAACCCAACAAATATGACAACGACGCAGGCGTTCCATACCACCCCAGCCACTGGGGCCTCTGGGCAGCATGGGAAGGCGGAAAGGTGACTCCAGGCCGGAGTGAAGGTGGTGCTGGCAGCCAGGGGAAAGAAGGCCCATTCTTGCACGAATCTTCGTGCATCGGGCCTCTAGTTATTAATAATAACTACAACATTCGATAATGACTGATTACTATAATTGTATTGCATTCACTTCCCTTACACGCCTTATGTGCAGGCGCACCATTTCTCTTCACTAATATTAGCAGTGAATATTTTAGCAGCTGATTGCCACGTCATTAGTCTTGTACTGACTTGTTTGGTGTGCACAACAGGAAATATTTTGCTTTCGAAGAATAAGAAAAATAGGTTTATTTGTGTTATGCTTATTAATTTGTGTAGTTATGCAGTGTCTTGTAAGCTAATGTTCAAGAAAAATATTAATTTTTATTGAAATGTTCTATTTATGTTAATGATTACTCATTTATTTCAGCCCTTTGTATTCAACATGTCTCTATCGAAATAAACCTACGTTTCTATGAAAATTGAAGCTTTTGTTTTTTTGTGGCCCACATAAACGTAAACCTTGTTTATTTGGCCCATGTTAGCCTTTGAGTTTGACATGCTTGCTTTAGAACCTTTTCCCTATATCAGGAGTCAGCTCAGCCAACTTCTGTACAGGGCTAGTAAATAGTTTAGTCTTGGTGAGCCAAGAGACACACTTTCGTAACTATTCTTGCTAAGGCCCATTGTTTTGTTTTGTTTGTCCTTTAACATTTAAAAAATGTAAAACCCGTTCTTAGTTTGTGAATCACAGCAAAACAGAACCCAGTTGAGATTTGGCCCATGGGCCATAGTTTGCTGACCTCTACTGTACAAGACGGCAAGATGTCCGATTTGCGTAAACCTAGGCCACCTTTAAGCCAAGGCTTTTATTTGACAATTTGGCAGACCACTGGTGCTCAAGATAAAACATTGCATCATAAATCCTGTGTGAGCACACCCTGTCAATGAATTAAACCGGGTCAAAACTTATTTTTGTCTTCCTTGGCCCAATGCCCTTGGAAACTCATACATGCTCTCCTGGTTTCTGCCAAACAGATTGGTGAGGTTCTATAAATCTTAAGGTATGTTGCCTGCCTTATACATCTCCCTCTGGGCTATGCTGGGACCGAACCTTAGGTATAAACCTAGAAGCAATAAGAGCCCTGGCCCATGTGGCTCAGTTGGTTAGGTGTTGTTCTGTGTGCCAATGAGTTGGGGGTTTGATTCCTGGTCGGGGCACATGCCTCTGTTACTGGGGGCATGCAGGAGGGGGCTGATAAATGTTTCGCTCTCACATTGATGTTTCTCTCTCTTTTTCTCCATCCCTCTCTCTAAAAATCAATAAAAAAAATAGAGGCAATGAAAAGAGGTTGGAGTGGATCCACCAACAGATTATTATGCAGGGGGAGGCTGTTTTCCTTAGGAAAGATCTGTCCCAGGTGCCGGAGGATTTTGTGGGTCCAGAATTTTCAGCTTTGTTTATGTCTGCTCAGATGTTCCCATCCCATTCATCAGAGTCACACTCCCTTCCCACCAGCGCCTCAGCTTAATATCTGATGCCTGGTGGAGCTGCTCACGTGATTGGCACTGCACCCAGCAGTCTTGACAGTCAGGCTCTGGGCTTGGTCCTCAGCCACATGTGCTCCGCAACTGTAGAAAACGATGGATTGCTGAGACTGTAGGAGATGAGTGGCTTTGGACTTTGGAGACTTTCTGGCTTATGCATGCCTGTTCTCAACTGTATACTCACAGACTTCAATTTCTCATTTCCTTTTGTACATCTTCCAGGAAGTTGAAAAGAAGCTGATAGTCTTTATAATCACTGACGTCCTCATAGCATTTAAGTGCCTCAGCCACTTGACCTCCCAGCACCTTCCTTTTCACCTGCGCCACATCCCATGCCATCACAGAAGACAGCTTGAGTAACTGATGTCACCACTTGCCCTGGGCCATTAGCCTTCCATTTCCTTTGAATAAGGAGGTCCTGCCTGCATTTCCCAAATATGTGAGCAATCTAATACCAGAATCCCACTTCAGGGTCTCTGTAGAAAACAGATAGCATGCTCAAATTAGGGTAATTTGAGGAGAATTTAATAAAGGGAGAGAAGCCTGCAGCAGTGATGGGAAGGAGCAGTTGCTGGAACCCCAGACAGATGTAACTGTGTGGAGAGGGTTGCCAGAAGGAGCTGAGAGGATCCTAGCTTGAGGGACATGGCCAGCACTTTGGACCTTTCCCTACAATGTTTTATGCAGCAAATCTCATTTTAAATGTGCCTTATTTAAAGCCCCAGAACATCATATGACTCCTGTTGTCAAAGTCTACAACATAATTATTTCACTTTCTTTAGGCATCTTTATCATATGCTACAGCGGATGGAATCCGGTTAAGCAGCCTTGGTTGTCTATTGAAAAACGAAATGAATAGAGTGAGGACTTATTTTCCGTTTTCATTAATTTGTTTTACAGCATTGTCCTTGAAACATGACAGTGTGTCATTCCTTATATTTGCAGAACTTTTTAAAAGCAAACAATCTGTATCTCCTATTTTCTTTCAGATACCATCACAACATAATTTATTTTAATCCCTTAGCGTGTGGGTCCCTTGTATCTGATGATTACTTTCATTTATATTTTAATTAGGGTTTGCAAGCCCTGCTTTTAGACACTGCAGGACAATAAATAAACTCTTGTAGGGTGGCAGGGTGATCCATAGTCCAGGAAATCAATATCTTCTGTATGCCTTAGTTCAAGGCAGGAACTATTTTCTCATTTGTTCCAGAAATTGCTTTAGATTTCCAAACATATAGAAGAGTCCATAAGTTAAGGGTGTAGGTTTCCTTGTCCTAAAGAAGTCTTCTCCACATGGTATTTTTGAGGTATCATTGCGATGTGTCCTATTTCTCTGGGTAATTGGCACACTTCCTCTCCGCCTTTATGGCGTCATTCCTACCCAGTACTAGGAGATGACATAAAACTCAATAGCTGGCATGTGTACCTGTGAACATTACTGTCCTCATACGTGGTGCTCCCTCTGTATGGTGCTGTTAATTGTCCCCTAGAAATTCTTTTACTGTTGTTGCTCCCAATGGTCTAGCTAGCTCCATCCATCACTTTGTGATAACGGAGTTTTCATATCACCTTAAATCTTTGATGAGCTGTCCTTAAGAGAAGGTCATTCATCATGTGTGTTTTATTGAAAGGAGAACTAGACAAGACAAAGAGCTGTTACATAATCCACTGCACTCATGAAACTTTCTAAGCCGTGTCTAAAATGGGTAGCCATTTTTTTTTTTATTGTTGACAGTCTTACAGATGTCTTCCATTTTCTCCCTTTCTGCCCCCCTCCACCCAACGCCCGCCCCACCCTAGGCCTTCCCCGTACTGTTGTCTGTGTCCGTGGGTTATGCACATATGCATGTAAGTTCTTTGGTTAAATTCTTCTAAGCCATGTTCTAAAATGGATAGCAATTTTTAAGAATCAAACTCTGTACAAAATAAACTGCGTGTTGTTTGTGAGAAACCCCTGCCTCTCCGGGCCATACTTTTTCATACCCTTTATTTACAGCTTGAAAGTCAGCTTTCCTATGAAGTGGGTTTTAAGACTGCTGCAGGCAATTAGCTGGTCCCAGAGCTGTGCCCCAATGCACTTTGTATGCACTTCTGTTCCAGCCCTGAACACCTCGTGGCTCATGTCTTCTTAGAAGTCTTCCTCCTCCCGTAGACTGAGTGCCCTGAGAACACAGACTGCTAATTACTCACCATTCTGTGGGGAGGGCTGCTCAGTGCATGTGTGATGATGGCCCACTGAGTAAATACTGAGAGACAAGCTTAGCTGACATATCTTTGCGTTGATGTGTAATTGCCTCTAATAACTCTAATTACTGAGCATGTGATGCATTGATGATACTGTTTTCCTAGTCTCAGCAGCCAAATGTTTACTGGACTAACTTTTTCAATCTTTTTTCGTTTGCTCGTTTGACATTTATTGAGCACCTACTAAATGCCAAGCTGTGACCTAGGCTTTGAGAATCAAAGAAGAGTAAGACCGTGTCCTGCCTTGCCCTTCCTTCAGTTAGGAAGACAACACAATCGCACCACAACAAGGTAGATGCTGTCCCAGGGCACGGAGGGAGCAGCGGGAGACAGAGCGGGCCAGGGCACTTGAAAGATGCTCAGGAGCCGCCAGGGGGAATGAATGGATGATTCTGAGATCAGTTCCACTTTCCCAGCAATGCTGGCAAACCAGTCTAGTCAAGATCATCGGTTTATGTGTCCAAGTAACCATTTGCATTTCACTTTATGATGCGAAGTAATTACGAGGATTAGCTGCAGAATTAGCGTTCATTTCATTTTCAGCTAAGCAAGTCATTACAAAAGAAATGTAAGTCCAGTTTAGCTACTTATTCAGCTTTAATGAATTAATGTTACCATAGAAGCCTTGTTAATGTGTGTGTTGATAGGAGGAAGCCACAAAAATGACCTCATTTTTACTTTGATTTATATTCGAGCTGCTATAATTTTATAAAAATGGGACACATCAGCTATCTAAAAAGTACTTAGCTATGTAATTTCTACACGTCATTGAAAGTAATTGTCATTATCGTAATCTAAATGCTTCCTTGCGGTTCCCATAGGAAGGAAAGAATATTCTGTTCTAGGCCTCAGGGCCTTTCCTCCCCATCATTGTTTTAACAAATACTTACTGAGTACCTACTATGTGCCAGTGAACAAAAGGACAAAAATCCCAAGGTCACTCTTAGCTTGACTCCTAAGTGAGGTCACACATGATAATTTATCACTGGAAAGATACCCCAATGGGCTCCTTCCAGCATCCTGCCTGCTGTGATTCCTAAGCCAGTCCTTTGAGCCTCCTCCTGCTTTAGAAACTGAACTTATACCCAGAGACCTTCTGCCAGAGATGTAATGAGTTTGTATTAAAGTAACTAATTTCAGATCAATATCAAGATCTCTGTGGTTGAGCACAATAAATGTTTCTCACTCAGGTCAGGTCCAACTGTCCTTCAGGGAGGAGTGAAGCTCTGCTCGACCTCCAGGGGCCAGGGCTAGACTCTGCCATTGTCAGTACATGGTTTCCAAGGTCAAACTGGGGTACACCAACCAGCCAGCAGACTCTGAAGAGAAAGAGTGGGTGATTTAATGCAGGAAGGTTCTGTGAGCCACGGTGGCTCACATCACTTCTGCCTTTTTCCCCGGGCCAGTAGGGAGCCTGTGTACTTGGGGGGAAAAAGGAACTGGGCTTGGTGAGTAAGTTGCCAGTCTCTGCAACAATGATGTTGAAGTTCCTTGTATTATTAATCACAATATCTGCCACTACCATTTATTGAGCACCAACTTGTAATAATAAGGACTTTATACTGATTGCCTCAATTCTCACAGCAACCCCATTCATCCATTCATTCATGGACAAGTATTTATTGTATTCCTGTTATGTGTCAAGTATTGAACTAGAGTGGAAGTAGTAGACATGGTAAAAAGTTGGTCAGATTAAGGGTATATTTTGAAGGTAAAGTTGTTAGGAAGTTTTGATGGATTAGATCTGGGATATGGAGCAACAGAGGGGTCAAGAATGACTTTCAGGTTTGGGCCTGAGCAGCTGGGAGAATGAAAGTGTCATTTACTGAAATTGAACCACTGAGCCAGGGCAGTTTGTAGGGTGGATGGGAAGGGGGGCTCTCAAGAGTTTTCTTTGGCCATATCAGGTTTGAGATACCTGTTAGGCATGCTGGTGGAGATGCTAAGGAGGCAATTGGATAAAGAAGTCTGGGGCTCTGGGGAGAAGTTAAGGGTAGAGATTTAATTTACATGCTATTATCATAGTTATGGTTATTAAGATTTGAGAGCATATGCAGTGCTTAGAGGGAGAACATAAGAAAGAGAAAAGGACTTGAGGTGGTGTTTGGGGACCCTCTGACCTTTAGACAAAGAAGGACCAGAGTCAGCCTCCTGGTGACCTGTCCATTTGCACAGCGTTCCCACACTTAGAGGGGTCTGCACTTGGCTTAATGGCTTGCTATTGCAGTTTTGAAAGAGTTAATAATTTTTAAGGCTCCCTCATTTTCATTCATCAGTGGGCCCCACAAATTAGATGGCCAGTTTTGGGAGGAATTCCTGGTGAGGCAGAGGAAATCATGAGAGTGTAGGGTCCTGAAGGCAAAGAAAAGAAGGCTTTCAAGTAGGACGATGTGAGTGACATCAAGGAAAGCAAAGGCAGAGAAATATCCATGGAATTGATCGAGGTGGAATTTCTGGTGACTTTGACAAGTGGTCAGAAAGCCTATTGGAGTTTGTTGAAAAGAGGACCACAGTTTTGCAGTGGGCAGGGAGCAGGGAAGTGGGATGGTAACTAGAAGTGGATGTGGGTCAAGAATGTTTTGAATATAAAGTATGTTTATTTTCAATGTGGGTGATTCAACAGCAAGGGAGAAACTGACGATGAGTGAGAAAGGAAAAGAATTACAGGAAAGAGTACTTGTGTGGGTGAGAGGACAGAGATGGGAGGACAAGTGGAGGGGTTGATTGTAAGAACAGACATTCTTCCATTTCAGAATCATAGAAGGCAGTCTATGGGTTCAGATAGGCTGGTGACTTGGAGTTAGTTCTAGGCTACATGCCTCTTTCTTTAAATATTTTTTAATTGATTTCAGAGAGAGAGGGAGAGAGAGATAGGAACATCAATGATGAGAGAGAATCATTGATTGGCTGCCTCCTGCACGGCCCCTACTGGGGAATGAGCTTACAACCCAGGCATGTGCCCTTGACCAGAATAGAACTTGGGACCCTTCGGTGTGCAGGCCGACGCTTTACCCACTGAGCCAAACCATATTCCATTAAGAAAGAGGTCCATGCCTCTTTCTTAATGGAATATGAGATGAGGTCAGTAGCTGATGTGGTAGGAAAAGATGTCATGAGTTTGGTGAGTTGTCAGAGGTCTGAAATGTTAAAATACACTAGGAAAAGGTCAGATTGTTGGGCAACCCCATTCTGAGTTCCCATTTACGATTTTGGGAACATCCATTTACAGTCAACATTGTTGAATGATGCCTTTTTAGCATCCTTAAACCTCTCAAGTGCAAGTATAGGGTAGCAGGAGGGTTGGGTTTACACAGGATTGGTTCTGTTGTTGTCCTCATTTTTATAGATGAAGAAACTGGGCAGGGGGAGGGGATTCAGAGGAGTAGATAATTAGCTAGTAATTGGAAGAATTTGGACATAAATCTTCTCTGAACCCAGACCCCAAGCACTTGAGCACTGTGTCATATTTCAGAGCTGTTCTAATCACTGTAGATTCTGCATTATTCTATTCCTTCCCCCAGTGGTGAGCAAGTGAGTAACACTAGAACATGTATCTCAGTGTTTTCCTGGCATTATCCAGAGATGTTGCTTCTCAGCTAGTCACTGAATCCTGGCCTTTGGAATTACAAAGCAATATTGTCCATTAAAGATTATGCTGGTGGTAGCGATTAAGGACAACAGGGGGGTGGGGGCATGTGTGGGGAGGGGTGTGGGATGGGAATGGGGGGATGAGGACAAATATGTGATACCTTAATCAATAAAGAAATTATAAATAAATAAATAAATAAATAAATAAATAAAAGATTATGCTGGTGTGGTGGGAAGCATATTGCAATTGAACACCAGCTCTCCTGCCTACTGGCCACATGACTTACAGAACAGTGTTTAACATTTATTGAGCACCTATTGTGTGCCAACCAGTGTGGAAGGTGTTGAGGAGATATTGATAAATCTGACCCAGTCTTCTCCCCAAGAAATTACAGTCCAATGAATTCAGTGAGGTAAATATATGCACAATGTTGTGTCCCACTCAAGGTGAGCACTGGATAGGTGCTAATTTATCTTTGCTTTCTCAATGCATTTTGTCCTCCATACCTGATGACACTTGTTGGTGAAAATATCAACATCCAGTGGGAAGTTTGTTCCATTTCCTGATCAGATAAGTGGTGGTGATGGTGTGTGTGGGGGTCTCACTTATGTGTAAATATCCAAAGGTGTTACCATTTAAAAATTGGTTCCTACCTAGTCATCTCAGAGTCAACCACTTTGAATCAAGGTAGAACTGAGTTAACTGTCTCATATAAAAAAATAACTTTCCCCTAAAGCAGTGGTCGGCAAGCTCATTAGTTGACAGAGCCAAATATCAACAGTACAACAATTGAAATTTCTTTTGAGAGCCGAAAACCGACTTCTGCGCATGGGCCACAAAGTTTCAATCGCACTGTACGTGCACGCCCACATGTGGTATTTTGTGGAAGAGCCACACTCAAGGGGCCAAAGAACCGCATGTGGCTCGCAAGCCGCGGTTTGCCGACCACTGCCCTAAAACAACAGGATAACACAAGCTACATAATGTTGTCAATGTTGGAAGAGTTTTCCTGACGAGTTCTGCTCTCTAGATGGCAGTTATTTTATTGTATGGATTTAAAGAAAAGGTAGTAGAATTCTTCCAGTTAGAGGAGCAACAAGAAGATTGAAAAAAAAAATGACAGCTTAAGGAACATATGTGATACCATCAAGGGGACTGATAAATACATTATAGGAGTCCCAGAAGGAGAAAAGGACAGAACGTTTATTCAAAGAAATTTAAAAATCCCAAAGTTAGCAGAAGGAAGGAAATAACATAGATCAGAGTAGATATAACTAAGAGCTGTTTTTTTCTCCTTTATCTAATTGCTGTGAAACCCCTCTACTGAATTTTTCAGTTTAGGTATTGTATTCTTCTGCTCTACAATTTATGTTTGGTACTCTTTAATATTTTCTATATCTTTGTTGAAATTATCATTTTGTTTCTGTATTGCTCTCTTGACCTCCATGCACATCTTTATGACCATTATTTTGAACTCTCTATTGGATAAATGTCTTATCTCTTAGAGATTTATCTTGTTCTTTTGTTTGGGACATATTCTATTGTTTCTTCATTTTCCTTTGCTCTCTGTGTTGGTCTTTTCATTAGAGAAAATAGCCTTCTCTCTCAGTCTTAACAGATTGGCCTTGTGTAGGAGACGAACCTTGTGAATCAGTCCGGCCAAGTGTCTCAGTGTCTATGAAATCTTTGCAATTGTTCAAATCACCGGCTTTGTTCTTAGTGACTCTCAGTAGTTTATGGTGCGCCAAGACCTGTCAGTGTCTCAAAGGGGAGGATTGCAGTCAACACCTAGATGAAGGCTGAATAGAAATCAGACTGTCAGGCAGCAGCTGGGATGCTTCAGTGTGAGCTATTATGGCCACTATGCCCAGTTCACTTTGGTCTCCATGAACAACATAAGAAAATTATTTTATTTTACAGTATGATATTATTATTATACCTACCCACGAGACCATGTGAGCCTTTCTGTAGTCTGTTGGAGCTCTGTTTATATGCTTCCTTGTTGTTACCTACAACCCCCCAAATGTGCCCCTAACTACCACATTAGTTTGTGATAAGTTACATAGGTAATTTGCCATACCTTACCAAATAAAATGAGAGGAGGTTAAGTGCAAAAGTGAAATAAGTCACTCAGTGAAAGAAAAATACCACATGATCTCACTCATTTATGGATAATAAAGAACATTATAAACTGATCAACAAAAATAGATACAGAGGCAGAGAAGCATCGAACAGACTTGTCAAACGACAGCGGGAAGGCTGGGGAGGGTTGGGGGGCGAGGGGGAGATAATAGATCAACCGAAGGACTTGTATGCACGCATATAAGCATAACCAATGGACGCAAGACACTGGGAGGGGGATGAGGGCATGTGCTGGGGGGTAGGAGAGGCTGGGGGAAGGTCAATTGGGGGGAAAAAAGGAGACATGTCTACTACTATTTGTAATATTTTAAACAATAAAAAATGGAAAAAATAAAAAACAAACAAACAAAAAAGTCTATGAAATTTGAAGCCATTAAGGTTAGAGATTTCAAACAACAAATATAAACTGTAAAGCAATTGAGAGAGAGAGGGGGCTCCAGTTGGTCACAACATCTGACCAATGTTTTCCAAATACCTTAGCAATGTTGACCTAAGGCAAACTTCTTCTGTAAAGGGCCAGTAAATATTTTTAGCTTTGAGACTCGCAGGGATTTTGTCACAACGACATAACTCTGTCATTACAGTGCAGAAACAGCCATAGACCGTATGTAAACAAATGAGTGTGGCCATGTTCCAGTAAAACTATTTACAGAAGCAGGTGGTAGGCCAGATGTGGCCCATGAGCCATGACTTGCTGATTCCTAATATCAGAGAAAGATCAGCCACTGCAGCAGGTATTTGATGGCAGTGAATTTTGGAATCAATACCCTTCAGAGGCATAGATTTTTAAACAATATTAATGCCATGCTTATTTTCACTCACCTCCTATTGACATCATCCCACATCTACTGAGCAAGGTACTTGCAAATTGTGGTTAGCTAAGGCTTGCAATATTTACATTGCTATGAAGTGGTGCATGCCCGATCCAGCCATTTGACTCAATATATTGAAATATGATTTTAGGGAAAGTGTGGACTAAACAAGTTTTCAAAGATAATATAACATGAAAATGTGTCAATATATGCCTTGCTTTAAGTTATCTCAGATCCTTTAGCTAAATAATTTTGCAAAGTAGGTCAATTCTACTAGTAAATAAATGCATATTTTAAAAAAATGGAATATAATTTCACAAAAAATAATTTAAGGCATTTCAAGAGGGTCTTAACAGAGGGATTTTCATTAATTATTAATTGTAGAGAAATTTATTAGCTCTGAAATTAGTCAAGATCAACTTGATAACTCAAACTCTATTGTTCCTTTGAAATAATCATTGTGGACTTGATTTAAAAGTGACATTTCAGAGTCCATGTAATTTAATGACATTTTTGCCCCTATTTTTCAAACACTTGTTAAACTGAGTGTCTATAGAAGTACATTGTATGGCTAAAAATCTAATTGTACCATTTTAGCATAAAGCTGTAGTCAGTAAGTAATTAGTAGGTTGTATTTTGGAATTTGTTTTGATACATTTTTAGACTTCTCTGAGTTAACATTTGTATTGTGGTCAGTTAAATTGAATATTGATTAAGGAAATTCAGAGAGGGCCAGCTTTGCCATCTGTCTCATTCACTGGTCCCTCAGAACGTTGACTTGAGCATCCAGGAGTCTGTGCTGGCCCACTGCAGTGCGCATGTGCATGGAACAGGCCAGTGGACCGGTGCTGAGAATCATTATTAAAAGTATTGATCAGCCTGGCCAGAGTGGCTCAGTTGGTTGAGCATCGTCCTGTGCACTGACAGGTTGCCACTTCAATTCCTGGGCAGGGCACATACCTGGCTTGCAGGTTCAATCCCCAGTTGGGGCACATACAGAAGGCAACTGATCAATGGTTCTCTCTCACATGGATGGCTCTTTCTCTCTCTGCCTCCCTCCCTTTCCTTTCCTCCCTCCCTTTCTCTCTCTAAGGATGTCCTTGGGTAAAGATTAAAAAAAATATTGATCATATTAAGGAGATCTAGGGACCTGAATTAGTGTTCCATTGCCGTGGTAACAAAATACCACACATTTGGTGGCTTGTAATGATACATATTTATTATCTTAGAGTTAGGAAGTTAGAGGTTCAGTCTTATTGGGCTAAAATAAAATTGTTTGCAGGGCTGTTGTTGTTTTCTTTCTGGAGGCCCTAGGGGAGAATCTGTTTCCTTGCATTTTCCAACTTCTAGAGCTCCACAATTCCTTTCTTCATGGCCCCTTCCCTGAGCCTGCAATACCATCCCTCTGACTCAAGCCACAAAAGTTTGTCTGCCTGTTTTAAGTTATTATTTTAAATTTCTTTTAAAATTTAAGTATAGTTGGTATACAGTATTTTATTAGTTATATTACTTTAGGTGTACAATATAATGATTCAACATTTTTATAGCTGACAATGTGATCACTAATTTTAATAATCATCTGTCATGATGCAAATTTATCACAGTATTGCTCACTACATGCCCCTTCACTTTTTTTTTTTTTTTTTTTTGGCAAAGAATTTTTTGTGAGTTTATTTGAGCCAAACCGACTAGGGCCACCAATTGTTAATATTTAGCCAAATTTGGTTTATTTTTTTCTTTAAAAACAACAACAACAGTGTTTCTTCGAAACTATTCAAGAACAAGTTCCAGCCATTATGGTTCTTTACCCCTAAATACTTCAGTGTGTGTCTCCTAAGAATAAAACATGTTTCCTTTTTATTTTTTAAAATCTTTATTGTTCAGATTATTACAGATGTTCCTCTTTTCCCCCCATAGCTCCCCTCTACCTGGTTCCCACCACACCCCAGGCCCTCGCCACCCCACCCCCCGTCCTTGTCCATAGGTGTAAGCTCTTTGTCCAATCTCTTCCCGCACCCCCCACACTCTTTTCCCCCCGAGAATTGTCAGTCCACTCCCTTTCCATGCCCCTGATTCTATTACATTCACCAGTTTATTCTGTTCATCAGATTTTTTATTCACTTGATTTTTAGATTCACTTGTTGATAGATATGTATTTGTTGTCACTTTGTTGTTCATAAGTTTTATCTTTACCTTTTTCTTATTCTTCCTCTTCTTAAAGAATACCCTTCAGCATTTCATATAATATTGGTTTGGTGGTGATGAACTCCTTTAGCTTTTTCTTATCTGTGAAGCTCTTTGTCTGACCTTCAATTCTGAATGATAGCTTTGCTGGGTAGAGTAATCTTGGTTGTAGGTTCTTGCTATTCCTCACTTTGTATGTTTCTTGCCACTCCTTTCTGGCCTGCATAGTTTCTGTTGAGAAATCAGCTGACAGTCGTATGGGTACTCCTTGTAGGTAACTAACTGTTTTTCTCTTGCTGCTTTCAAGATTCTCTCTTTGTCTTTTGCCCTTGGCATTTTAATTATGATGTGTCTTGGTGTGGTCCTCTTTGGATTCCTCTTGTTTGGGGTTCTCTGCACTTCCTGGTCTTGTAAGTCTATTTCTTTCACCAGGTAGGGGAAGTTTTCTGTCATTATTTCTTCAAATAGGTTTTCAATATCTTGCTCTCTCTCTTCTTCTGGCACACTTGGTATGCTTGAAGTTGTCCCAGAGGCTCCTTACACTATCTTCATATTTTTGGATTCTTTTTTGTTTTTTGCTTTTCCAGTTGGGTATTTTTTGTTTCCTCATATTTCAAATTTTGACTTGATTTTTGGGATCCTCTAGTCTAATGTTGAACTCTGTATATTATTCTTTATTTTAGTCAGTGTATGCTTAATTTCTTACTGGTCCTTTTCCATTTTTTTTTTGGCATTCTCACTAAGATCCATGAAGGTCTCACTAAGTTCCTCAGAGGTTTCTAGAAGATTCTTGATTAACCTTGTAACTGTGGTTTTGAACTCTATATCAAGTATTTTGCTTTCATTTGTGACATGTTTCTTTGTCTCCGCATTTTGGCTGCTTCCCTGTGTTTGTTTCTATGTATTGGGTAGCGGATAATTCTCCTTGAGTTGATAGAGTAGCTTGTGTGGTAGGTGTCCTATAGGACCCAGTGGCTCAGCCTCCTCAGTCATCTGAGGTGGACACTCTTGGTGCACCCCTTTGTGGGCTTTGTGCACAGTCTTGTTGTAGTTGAGCTTTGATTGCTGTTGATGTCACTGGGAGGAATTGACCTCCAGGCCAATTGGCTGTGAGGACCAGCTGTGTCTACAATGGAAGAGCTGCTGTGCAGGAGTCACCCTTATGGGCAGCACTTGCTTCAGTGGGGCTTTGGTGCTCACTGTGTCTGCCCTTTGAGTGTGTCACTTATGGATGTAAAGAGTTGTAGTCTGGTATGGTCTCACACTGACCACTGGGTACACTGACTCTTGGATCTCCAAGGAGGTGCAAAGTCAGCCACTGCCTGGGGTGGGGGTCGGGGGGAGGCACCCAGCAGGAGCTACAAAGAGATCTGCAGATTCCTCCTCTTTGTATCAGGTTTGGAAGTGCTCAGAGGAGGCCCAGCTGTGATGCAAGGCAGGCTGCTGCTGCCGGCCTTGGGTCTTCTTTTGATAGCTTTGGGACTCCCTTACCCAGCTGCTGCCTGTTTGACAGGATTTAGGCTGAGAAAGGATAGGCCATTTATATGCAAAAGCCACTGTGCACAGCTTGGGTGGGATGGGGTCTCAGGGAATCATCAGGGTGGAGCAAACAGCAATGGCTGCCAGTCAGCCCTGCACCAGAGAGGTCCCAGCGCAGGAACAATGACTGCTTCAAGCACCTCCCTCTGAAAGAAAGCTGCCCTTGCATTTCTGCCCCGATGCCAGACAGTCCAGTTTCTCCCCCAGAGTCTCCCCCAGAACTGGAGTTCAGAGCAAGCAGGAGCTTGTATCTCCCTCCCGATTAAAAAAGCAGCACACCCAGGTGCCAACCCATTCCGCACCTCCGCACCTCCTACCAGTCTCAATGCATTTTCTTCTTTACCTCTCTGTTTGTGGCACTTCCACTCAGCCAGCTTTCCCATGGCTCTGGATGATAGTTGTTCTGTCTTTTGATGTGGTTGTGAGAGGCAGCAAGTACAGGTGTTTACTAGTACCTATGCCACCATCTTGGTTCTCCTTCCCCTTCACCTTTTTCACTCCTCTCTCCTCCCCTTCTTCTCTGGCAACCATCCCTTTAGTCTCCTTTCCAATGAATCTGTTTTTGCTTTGTTTTGTTCCTTCATTTGTTTTGTTGTATTAGATTTCACCTAAAAGTGAAAGCATATGTATTTGTCTCTCTGTCTGACTTATTTCACTTTGCATGATACCTTCACCATCCATGTTGTTGCAAATGGCAAGATTTCATTCTTTTTTTATTGCTGCATAGTATTTTATTGCTGCATAGAGAGTGTGTGTGCGTGTGTTATAAAAGTTATCTCCTTTTAAGGACTTGTGTGATTAGATTAATCCAGGATAATGTCTCCATCTCAAAGTCTTCAATCAAATGTGCAAAATCCCTTTTGCCATGTGAGGTAACATATTCAGAGGTTCCAGAGTTTAGGGCTTGGACATCTTTGGGGATCCCTTAGTCTATCTGCCACGGGCCCACAATTGTGTGTATTGGACTCACTCTCTGTGCTTCTTGTGCTCATTGCCTCATCTTCTCATTCTCCAGCTTCTTGTGTTTGGCCATCCATTTCTGTCTCCGTTCACTTAAAACCTTTATCTTCTCAGTACTTAACCTTTCAGTCTTCTTCAGCATGCAGTCCTGTTCACTGCCTTCTGCTGAGATCAGTACTACTGAGTAGCTAGCCAGGCTTCGTAGGTTGGCTGTGTAGGCTGCCTCGGTTCAGATGTTGGCTGTGATTTTTGCCAGTTACTCACTATCTCGGTACCATAATTTTCTCATCTATAACATGATGATAAAGATTGTGCATGTACCACGTATGGTTAATGTGATGATTAAATGAGTTAATATAGTTACAACTTTGAGAACAATGCCTGTCACATAGGGCACCCTCAAGGGATGCTAACTGCCTTGTTGCTGTTATTTTGGTTTCTCTCTTTGTAGATATTCCCTCAAGGTTTTATCTGTGACCTCCTTTCTTCAGAAATTACAAGCCTTTCTCAGAGTTTGAGCATTAATCTCCAGTTAAAGAACTCCGGCCAGAAACATTTCCAAACTCCACACCTCTGTCTCTGGCCAGTGCTTGGTGAACATTTTATTTGGAAGTCTCAGGGAAGCCAGAGACCAAGCATATTGGAAGCCAAACCAAAATATTCTATTCATGTTTTACTCCTTTTTAATCTTCAGATCCAAAATCAATGTTGATTCTTTCCTGTCACCTTTAAACATAAAAAGACTATCAAATTCTACAGACTACTTTTATTCTTGCCTCGATCTATTGCCCCAGTTAAAGTAGAACAGTTTTCTTAAGTTCCTGCTCTGATGATGTCCAACCCCCCACCTTGTTCACATAATGTCAGTGACTCCCCATTGCCTTAATATGAAGATGCTTTTAGTGTAGCATTCAGAAATTTTCTACAAATTTTAAATTCCATGCTAAAGTAAGCTGTCATTATCATTACTTATAGTCTGAATAGCCAATGTTACTGCTCAGACACCTTAAGCATGTTTGACACTGGACACCTTGTCCTCTTCTCAATTCCCTCTGTGCCTTTGCTGCCAGGAATGCTCTTTCCCTCCTTCTCTGTCTGTTAGAGTCATACTCAGCAGCCCAGGCTTAGAGGCAATACCACCTTCTTTGTGCCCTTTACTCTCTGAATCCTCAGTGCTTAGCACAGAGAAAGTGCTTAACAAATGTTTGTTGAATGGATTAATCAATAAACAATTGAAGATCTCAAAAAGAACTCCTTTCCAAGGTATTAAGTTTAAACCGTATACTTGCAGTTGCCTACTTTCATCTTGTTCACACCCTTCAGTATCACCTATGACAATCCAGGTTTCCATGTGTTTGTATGGAAAATAATGCTATAATTAATAAATTAATAATACAAGAATAAACTGTGTTTTGCATACTCACAACTGTAAACCTACATTTTCCCCACCTTGTATACTGTTGTCATATTGTAAGTTTTATATGTTTTGTATGTCTGAATGGGGAGTACATTGTGCCCAAGTCCACAGAACACAAGGAAAACCCCTAAGCTTTCCTGAGTCCATAGCTGTTCTCTCTATTTTCCCGAGTGACAATGTAAAGGTTCATGATAAGTTAAACATCATAGGATAAGGTAAAGTTAGATTAGCCTTCAGAGTAGTGGGGGTGGGAGGGGTGGAGGGAAGAAGGAGAAGATGACCCCAGGTAAAACAAAATGAGCAAGTCTTAGGGAATAAATGTAAAAGTTAACAAACATGATGTTCCTGGGAGCCTTCCAAGGAAGTTTTCAGTGATGTTGATTTATGAGGATGTAGAGCCGTTATCTGTTAAAATTGAAAGAGATGGAATTCGAAGACTCTGATAATCAAGGTTCAGGTAGAAACACAATTCCAGGAAATGAGCAGATGTTAATAAAAGGAGATTTTATGTTGCAAAGGTTAAGGAAATCAAGGTTAAGGAAAGGTTAGATGGCGAAGCAGCATCTAACAACAGTGGGGAGTCTTTGCTATGTCTAAAGAAACAAAGATAATGTTGACCTACTAGGGAGCCATGGCAAAGGGGCCACCCCACAGGAGTGGACCTTAGAGAGGGCCCTCAGAAGTGCTGGAGCAGGGAGGGAGCAGGGCGGAAGTAACACATTCCTACTCTCCAGCCTCTGCTGGTGCCCCCCAGTGGCTGAGGCACCTGGAAGCCTGTGAGGGAGCCCGGGGATGCAGTGCGCAGGAGTCTGCTTCCCAGGGCCCAGCGGGTGGAGACAGTCTCAGCCCAGTCCCTAATTCAGGGGACAGATACGCAGACAGTTACAATGCAGGTGGCTAGCTTTGTGCTAACCGAGTGCAGGGAAGGGACTTGTCAGCATAGGGCAGTGCGGGTGAGGGGCTGGGTAGGAGGTTGGGAATGGTGAGATTTCTTCAGAAGGGCAATGAATGAGTTGATTCTAGAAGAATGTGTTGAAGTTGGGGTCTGAAGGAGAGCATTTCAGGCAAGAAGGAGGGTGGTTTTATTAGTGAACCTACCACTTGTGACCAAACTGTAACCACTAGTGTACCATTCATTCCACTTTATAAAGTCTGTTACCGGGGCTATGCTTGTCAGTCCTCTGCTGTGTACCAACAACCCCAAATCTCAGTAGGTCATATCCTGAAACATTTACCTCTTCTGTTCAGGAGTCTTGGAGCAGTTGGTGTTTGAACGATCTTGGTGGGGTGAGTGGGGCGTGGCTCAGGGCTGCAGGTCAGGTTTGAGGCTGTTCTGTGTGTCTCATTTTGGGCCTATGGCTGCTTGGAGCATGTGTTTTTCATGGTGATGGCAGAAGCACCAGAGACCCAGCTAAAACCATGCAAGCACATTTCACATCTCCACTTTAAGTCATGATGACCAAGCCCAAGTCAGTGGAGGGAATATATCTTTTCTCTTTACTGGGAAGTATTGATGGGTCACATGGCGGAGAAAGGATAGGAAATCTGGGGACAGTAATCTGGTGATTCTGTCACTGTGGTTTCCTGAAATGCAGTCCTTCTGGTAGAATTCTGTAGCAGGAGCCAAAAGAGACTCTAAATCAGCCCCAGTTGTGGGAGAGAAAGAAGTTACAAAACGTCTATACAGAATCTAGAGAAAGTCCGGAAACTGATCTCCAGCACTTTATTTGAAATCAAATCATGCTGGTTAAACATTCTTACGGGCTCTTGTTCTTTCTGATTCTGTAAACTCTTCATATAGACATTGAGCCAAAAGTGAAATCTGGGTAATCTGATATCTAGTCCTATCTAGCAGTTTTGGTCTCTTTTCAAAGTGCTTGGCTGCCAATGTGGCTTTAGACAAACAACTGTCACAAAATTACAAATAACAGGGACTTGGCAGGAAACTCTTCCTGGTTTTGATGTGTTGGTGTTGCCAGATCTGTGTAACGGCACAATGCAGGAAGACTGAACAGAGGGAGGCACAGTGCACACAAGGAAGGTTGGGTTGTAGCAGATGCTGTCAGCGGGCCTGCTGAGACTAAGCAGTGCTCCAACCTCAGGCCTCCAGAGGGGAGCTCTCCCCTTTCATCTCTGTGTCTGTGACTGCACCCTGCAACTCAGCCAGGCTCCTCCGTTACCCGCCTTTTCTGAGACTTAAAGCTCAGAATCTCTTTGCTCTGAGTCCACCTGAGCTCACCTGATTGAGATGGCACAAATCCTGCCCCCTCTACTGGGAACACACCTCAGCTAATGACAAGTGGGTTACACACTTACTATGTGCATTCCTATGTGTGTGCTTGAGTCTTTTTTTTCTCTCTAGGATATGGGAGGCTATCAGCTTACTTTATAAATATTTTATAAAATGTTTTTGAACCAGCTCAGCCAGTGTGGCACAGTGGTTGAGCATGGACCTATGAACCCGTCAGGGCATGTGCCTGGGTTTTGGGGTTTGATCCCCAGTGGGGGCAGTGGGGTATGTAGGAGGCAGCCAATCAATGATTCTCTCTCACCATTGATGTTTCTATTTCTCTTTCCCTCTACCTCCTCTGAAATCAATAAAAATATGTTCTTTTAAAAAATGTTTTTGAGTCAAATAAGAGAGGATAGTAGAAAAGCTCCCGAAGGATTGGGAAAGTAAATCCAGATCTGAGAGTGGCCAGTAGAATTTCCACCTCCTTTTTCTTACTGTTTTAGGAAGAAAAAGTGCTGGATTTGTTCCTCACTTTGTAGCTAGAGCTGACAACAAGAGGAAACTAGAAATAAATACCCCATTCCACAGAAGACTTTTTTCTTAATTGGGAATGGGTGAGTCTTATGTTTGGCTCATGGTGGTGACATTCAAAACACAGTGTTTCAGTGATTTGAAAAGTAATTTAACTAAGAAACGACAAGGAGAGTGATGCAACCCATAGACGTTATTGCTGCAAGTTGTAAAACAGTGACAGGATGACAAATGTTCCTGTGGCCCAGAGCTCTTCTGAATCACAGGAGTGACATTCAGATGAAAGCAGATCACTTTTCCAGGCACGCTTCTACCGTGTGGTGCAGCCAGAACTGGTGCCCCTTGGAGGGGCCAAAATGAAGGAGCACCGAAGAATTTTATTCCATTGAGGAATATACTAACACTAGAGGCTCAGCGCACAAAATTTGTGCATGGGGGGGGGGTTCCATCAGCTCAGCTTGCACCCTCTCCAATCCGGGACCCCTCGGGGAATGTCCGGCTGCCAGTTTAGGCCCAATCCTGGGGACTGCTGGCACCTAACTGCTCACCTGCCTGCCTGATCACCCCTAACTTGCCCCCTTGCCAGCCTGATCACCCCTAATCGCCTCTGCATGCAGGCCTGATCACCCCTAACTGCCCCCGCCCCCCGCCAGCCTGGTCACCCCTAACGCCCCCCCCCCCCCGCTGGCCTGGTCGCCCCCAACTGCCCCCCCCTGCCAGCCTGGTTGCCCCCAACTGCCCCCCTCTACTGGCCTGGTCGCCTCTCACTGCCCCCCCTGCTGGCCTGGTCACCCCCAACTGTCTCCCCCTGCCAGCCTGGTCACCCTTTACTGCCCCCACCTGCTGACCTGGTCGCCCCCAACCGCCCCCCCTCCCTCGCCGGCCTGGTCACCCCCAACTGCCCCCCATGCCGGCCTGGTCACCCCACACAGCCTGCTGTTCAGTCATTTGGTCGTCCCTCATTAACCCCTCTGCCAGCCTGGTTGCCCCACGCAGTCTGCTATTCAGTTGTTTGGTCGTCCCTCACTAACCTCCCTGCTCGCCTTGTTGCCCCATGCAGCCTGCTGTTCGGTCGTTACTGTGACGGCGTCCTGGACAACTTGCATATTCCTCTATTATTAGTATAGATTTTACATAGAATTTTGGAGACATAAAGAAAAGATATGAAACGTCTCAGTGTCTTTCAGAGAAATAAGAACTTTTTGTTTTCTGTTAGCAGAATATTAAATATGTATTGTGTTTCTAAATAAATATGTATTGTGTATCTGTGGACTCATTGAATTATCCAGGAGGAAACTCAGACCAAGTAGGAAAAGTGGGCTTGAAATTTTGGAGACAGAGCAAAGCAGGATGCGTGATAAGGTGATAAGGGTTCATTGTAATTAACTGGGTGTTGACTGTGGGCCAGAGGAACTGGAAGGACTTCCAGGTGAAGGTTTCAGCTGGTTCTTACTCATGAAGGACTTTAATAGCTGGTCAAGAAGTCAAAAGACACTTTAGCATGATGCAAAGGGTGAGTGGTGGTGGGAACAATAACTCTGTAAGAGTTTGGGTCCAAGGAGTGCCAGAATACTATACCTTTCAAACCTTCCTTGATACATGATATACTGTCCAACCCTACTTTGTTAAATTATTCAGAACCACTACAGACTTAAAACAATCAGTCTGTGTTTTGCTATTTAATTCATTAGGCTACATGGTATAATGGAAAGGAGCAGGGTTAAGATTCCAGTTAATCACTTGTATGACCTTGAACCAGTAACTTCACCTCTTGAGCCTCAGGTTTTCCATCTGTAAAATGTAGATACCAGTTCTCTGTCTTTCAGGGTTGCGCTGCGGCATAAATGGGATAATAATTGATATCTAAGCACAGTGCCTAAAATAAAGAACAAATTGGATGATGCAAGTTATTGGCTGACGATTCATTTCTGAAGATGTGACTGCTGAACCTTCTATAAATGTTAATGCTTTCATATGTATGAAGTATATTTTCTGTCTTGTGTACTGCTTGTTTATACATCTCTCTCCTCTATGGACTTGGCCACTGTATATACTCTGATGGGCCAGGTCCTTTATATGTACCTCTGAGAAGTCCTAATTCTTGGAATATCTGAATGAATTTGCTCAGGTATCAGGGGTTCTTCCCAAATTCCCTTGTAATATACCCATTTTTCTCATATCCATCCTGTCTTGGTAATAGTCATGATTTTTTTTAACATATCCCCATGATCTCCATTATTATATATTTATTAAACACGGAATTCAACAGTTTCAAGTGCCTATGCCATTTATTTCCACTGTGTAATTTTTATTCTCATTTGTCATTTTGTGTTTCCTTGAGGGGAGTTATATAAGAACTAGAAGTGCCACAGTGACTCACAGTCCTTGTCCCTTCAACCCAGTAATCCTCTGCAAAAGGGACAAGAAGAAATGCTTTGGGGAGAGCAGTCTATTTCATTTTCTCAGACTGAGGCTGCATGTACTGTCTGATGTTGCCTTAAAACATTTCTCCCAGACCTTTCATCTGTCACCTGTCTGCCTTCTTCGGGAATCTTGATGGGCCTACAGACGTTCATTTTGCACCTCTGTGGAAATGTGGAGCACCCAATGGTGGCCGGGAGCATGGAGGAATGGAATAATACCAGGTTGATGCCGTGGTGTTAGTCCTGCCCATAGAGACAGCAGGAGCTTAAGGACACACTTGCCCAGGCACCTGCGCATCAGAGCAGGGCATGCATTGCGAAGGGAAGGCTGCCCAGTTGTCTCCCAATGGGTCATCCAGCATGGAGGCCTTACCTGGGTGAATTTCCCAAGACCAAGGCTCAGGCTCACAGCATGTGGGTTTGGAAACGAGATCTTGGGGGCAGACTCATACTAAGCAGTTCATGGGAGGTAGACGTGTAGAAGCCCAGGATGCCAGACTGTGCTAGCCTGCACTGAAAACCCTGTCTGCCGGGTAGCCGGGAACACTAGTATCATTACTCCCTGCACTGGAAGCCACGTCCTAGTCTGAAGGCTGTCTGGTGAGCACTGTCAGAGCGAGGGCACGTAGGTGGATAAAGGAGAGTGAAACTGTATGTCAGGACTGCCTGGCTGGGTATTTGGAATTCTCAAGCTCTGAGGCTGTTGCGTGGATGGACGCTGCCCAGTTTGTCTCTATTGCATTGTTTTTGTTTGTTGGCTGGTTGTTGTTTTTTTTAAAAAAATATATGTTTTTATTGATTTTAGAGTGAGAGGGAGAGGGAAATAGAAACATCAATGATGAGAGAGAATTATTGATTGGCTGCCTCCTGCACGCCCCCTACTGGGGATCGAGCCTGCAACTAAGGGCATGTGACCTGACCAGGAATCAAACTGTGACCTCCTGATTTATAGGTCGACACTCAACCATTGAGCCACATGACCGAGCTGTTGGTTGGTTTAATGCTTCCTTTATGCTGACCGTTCTGATTTGAGTCATCTTTTCTTAAGATTTGTTAGAATTTACAAATTGGCTTGGGTCATATATTTTCCCCCACCTTGGAGAAATTTAAGGTAACTCTTCAGACCTCTCAAATGACCCATTATTACTGATTTACAGTTTACCTCTGAGCAGGCTTTTTATTTCCCTCATGTCTGGGTTTTTAGTAGACTTCTCACCGTAGCCTTCTTCTACTAGTAATATGTAAATTGACTATTTTTACCCTGCCAGGCCTAGTTTACTCATTTGTATAAGGCACCAGATTAATTAGCTAACCACTAAAGTAATTTCTAACTTTAAATTTCTACCTTCAAGTTTCAAAAGATTTTCCTCTTAATAAAAAAAAAAACCACAACAATCTGTGATTTTGTGAAGCTTAGCTTTCTCCTATCAAATAGCATGATTCCTGACCAGGTCTCCCCAGCTAGTTGGTATTAATAAGACCGACACCTTTCCTTGGCTTTTTTTTTTTTTTTTTTTTTTTTAAAGAACAGATCTGAATTCAGTCATTCATGCCTTTGCATTCCAGTTCCATCCTCATAGTACTTCTTTGGACAAATCAATCATCTTTCATACTTCATTGAGGCTTCTAAAATGATTTTCTAATTCTCTTTCCATCAGTAATTTATTAGCTGGAATTCTAGAGTGAAGAATTTTCTCTTATTAACTATTTGGTTACTTTGAAATATTGTTAATGAAGTAAAGGCAGGACAAATGCATAATTCTTTCTCTTTATCGATTTTTTGAGTAATGGATTGAGATTTTAGCACTTCCAATGTTGATCAATGTGTTTTTTTTAAATAATATCTTTTGGACTCAGAGTTTGATATATTTTATATGTATCAGTACATGTGATCCATATTGATATAATCTATGTAAATTGGTGCAATTCATATTGTTTTTGATGAGATTAACACAATGTATAGAATTTGCTTCAAACTATTTTGGCACCTAAAAGCAAACCATCAACAAAGGGAGTGATATAGATGAAAAAAGATTGGAAAAAATCCTTTTCTTTTTCAACTTTATAGAAAAATTTTCATATTTATTAAAGCTGGGTAGTGGGTTCATAGGGTTCATTATAGTGTTATTTTTGCTTTGGATATGTTTGAATTTTTTTCCAAATAAAATAGCTCTAGAAATACACATAATTCTAAGATTATCAGAAGTGTAAATCTGAATTTAGTCTTAAACTCTGGCCTCTACACGAATCCCCTGGAGAAGGTTCTTTGATTTTTATTGAAATTCCAGATATCTCAACAACACTTCTTACTACTGATAGCCCCTGACAGCAGCATGCCAAATATGTGCATATTCTCCAGGATTTGGGAAAGCATTTTAATATTTGACTTCACTGGACTATTGGTAATATGTAAATTGATTATCCCTATTCATAAAACTCTTGTCATGATATCTGAGGTTGTCCACTTTTGAAAGAAACGGTGTTCAATAAATATTGTTAGTGCGAAAATCAGTTGGTATCACAATTCTAGCATCACTTAAGAATTTGAAACTCAGTTGTTATCGCTCTCTGGATTTCATGCCAGAAAATAATGTGGCATTTTAGCCTTTCTGAACTGACTTAGTCAACATAATGGTACTATTTCTCATTCCAGGTTTAAGTTTATCTATTCATGGGGCTGAAAAGCGTTTGCAAATCCATCAACGGCGAAGTGTGGCAAGCCACCCAAGGTCCCGTCGCCTGCCCGTGGTCAGGCATTCTTCACTCCCACCAAGTAGGAGGTCAATAAAAATGGAGGCAAGCTCTTCTGGAATCACTAATGGGAAAACCAAAGGCTTCCACCCAGGTAAGGCATGGGGAAAGTGCAGCAGGGACCCATGTTAGTAGTAATCAAAAAGCCTGTGTTATATTTTCATTATTGAATTATGCCATAATTCCAGTTAAGTTTGCTTTTTAAAAGAATCTTGTGTCTGTCCCTTTTTTCACTTCAATCGCTGGTAAATGTCACAAGACAAGTAAGAGTAGAGAGAGAGCTTGATGTGTCAGAAAGGTGAAGGCTACATTCTGCCGACAGTGGTAGAATCTAAATGAAGATCTAAGTGAATAAACTTGCTTAGTTCAAAAAAGCGTATTGTATACTAAAACAAAAGAGGATTTGGCCATTTTCTTCATAATTTATTCTAGGACAGGCCGGGGAAAAGATCAACCTGAAAATGCCCATGTTGGAGCCCAAGATATCTGGTTTGACTTGCCTATAACCTCCTAAGAATAGGGCAGAAGATTGGGATTATATTATGTTTCAAGGCTCTTGGAAGCATTTTAACAAGTAAAAATGTTAAAACGAGTCAATATCAAAGCAAATAATTTTAAAAAAAGGTTTTGTTTGTTTGAATGAGAAGCTCATTTAGGTATTCATTCATTCATTCAACCAATTTATTGAATGCCTGCTGTATGCCAGGCATTGTTTTGGATGCTGAGGAAACATCAGTGAACAAGGCAACTTTACTGTCCATCTGATTCTTCTGTGTAATGTCTGGGCAGGTGGCCACCCAGCCCCAAATAAAGCCAAGCCTCCATCTCTAGCCATGTCATGCCTCTCTCTCTCTCTCTCTCTCTCTCTCTCTCTCTCTCTCTCTCTCTCTCTCTCTCTCTCTCTCCTCCCTCCCTCCCTCCCTCTCCCCCTCTCCCTCCCTCCCTTCCTCCCTCCCTCCCTCCCTCCTTCCCTCCTTCCCTCCCTCCCTCGCTCCCTCCCTCCCTCCCTCCCTCCCTCCCTCCCTCCCTCCCTCCCTCCCTCCCTCCCTCTAGATTCCTTACTCTCCATCTCCAAATGTATCCCTCTTTACTCCCATCCTTC
Organism: Cnephaeus nilssonii; assembly: GCF_951640355.1. Classification (NCBI taxonomy): domain Eukaryota; kingdom Metazoa; phylum Chordata; class Mammalia; order Chiroptera; family Vespertilionidae; genus Cnephaeus; species Cnephaeus nilssonii. The sequence continues at coordinate 14,960,435 of NC_137077.1, read as the reverse complement.
CCACCTTTCCTACATTTTTAGGAGATGAGGGTCCTCCCAATGATCTTGAATAAGCCTTCACCTGTGCCCTTGGCCACCCCTCCTCTCTTGAGCCTTGCTCAGAAGAATGTGTCCTCTTATTCTCTCTTTTTCTTCCTCCCTTACTGCTGGTTCTTTCTCCTCAGGTTATTAAATAGGCTTAAGCTCTCCCATTCCTATCATATTCATTTGCCACTTTCTCTTTCATTAACCATCTCTCTTGAAGTTTCCCTTTTCCTTTCTAAGCCAAACATCTCAAAGAATAATCTACACCATTTCCTCTTCTCTATTCCTCCCCAGCCACTCTTCAACCTACCACTACCTGGTTTCTAGCCCCTCCGCATCTTTTCTTGAGTCCCTTAGTGACCTCTTATTGGCCCAGCATGCCAAGTGACAGACTCTTCTGATGCACCAGACCAGAATGGACCACCACTCCTTCCCAAAACCATGTTCTCTGGCTCCCACAACAGTCTTCTTTCTTGGTTCTTTCTTAGTTCTTTGGCATACAACTTGCCCGGTTTTCCCATCTTCATCATCTCTCTCTTCTTCTTGCATCCCATCCCAGTAGGTCCTTTACACCAAATCCATAATAGTTCATCTCAACCCTGATCATGTCATTCACCTTGCTTGTCCTGCTGTTCACAGGGTAAAGTTTAAACCTCTTAGTATATTGAAAACAAGTGTCCTTCATGATTTAGCCCCTACTGCTTCTCATCGTTCACTTTTGCCTACTTCTGCCTTAAACTTTATACGCTGGTGTATGTGTCAGGGTTCAACCAGAAAATCAGAACCAATGAAAGATACATACTAGAGATTTATTACAAGGAATTGGCTTTCATGATTGCAAGTTCTGTCAAGGCAAGTCTGAAATCCATAGAGCAGGCTGTCAGGAAGGGCAGACTGGAACTCCTGGGTGCAGATGAACCTGCTGTCCACAGGTGGAATTTCTTCTTTTTCAGGGAGGCCTCAGCTCTGCTTTCAAGGCCTTTCAGATGATTGGATCAGTTCTGTTCACATTCTCTTGGATAATCTTCCTAACTTAATTTCAACTCATTACGGATTTCTATCACATCACAGCAATACCTAGTGTTCATTGAGTAACTGGGGACTATAGTCTAGACAAGTTGGCACATCAACTAGACCATTAATCAGATTAATCAGACATCTAATCAGACTGCCTTGTGTTCAGCTCTTCAAACACCTGGTACAATTTCATGTCTCCCAACCTTTGCTCATGCTGCTCTCTCTAGGATGCCTTGGTTGTGCCACATTAAATTTTAACATTTTTAAAATTACCTATCTCTCTACCATAAGGTTTTCAAGGGTGGGAAGTCTGGATTATATATATTGTATCTCCAATAAATATGAGTAGGGTAGGACTGAACTGAACCATCATCAGCTGTTTTTCAGATTATTACAATAGCTTTTTTTATAAACAAATTTTTCCAGCTTTATTGGGTTATCCCTGACAAATTATAGTAGTTTTCTAAATTGTTCTACCTGCCTTTCTTTCAACAAATACTTGTTGAAGGCCTATCCTTCAAGTACTTGTGATACAGCAATGAAATAAACAAAGGTCCCTGACCTCAGAGAATCTAATAGATAAATTATATAGTGTTTAGGAAGAGAATAAGTATTATGGGTAAAAGAAAAAGTAGGGGAATCAAGTAGTAGGATTGCATATTGAAATTTTAAATAAGGTGGTCAGGGTAGGCCACTTCGTGGAGGAGATGTGCAATCAAAGGCTAGAAGGAGCACCCTGGCTAGGTGGAGACTAGAAGGAGCACCCTGGCTAGGTGGTTCAGTTGTTGGAGTGTCCTCCCATACACCAAAAGGTTATGGGTTTGATTCCTGGTCAGGGAACATACCTAGGTTGTGGTTTCAATCCCCAGTTGGGGCACATGTAGAAGGCAACTAATTGATGTTTCTTTCTTACATCAATGCTTCTCTCTCTCCCTTCCTTTCTCTCTAAAAACCAATAAAAAACATATTCTCAGGTGAGGATTAAAAAAAAAAAAAGACTAGAAGGAGCCAAGAGAACCATGTAAATGGGCAAGTTCATTACAGCAGAGGGCTAGTCAGTGGATAGGCCCTAGGATAGTGATAAGTCTAGAAGTTTGAGGATCAGCACAGAGGCCCTGAGCCTGAAGTGAGGGGCAAACATCAGCCTAGAGAGGCCAATGAGAACAGATTGGGCAGGGTCTTCTAGTCCACGGTAAGGACTTTGAATCCTGTGTGAAATCAGAGCACTTACAGAGTTTGGAGAAAAAGAATCCTATGATCTGACTTATATTTTACCAGGATCACTTTGGCTACTATTTGAGAATAGACTATATAGATAGAGAGGGTGAAAGGAGAAAGGTCACATAGGAGGACACCATAACAATCTAGTCAAGAGATGATGGTAGCTCTCATCATTGGGGGTGGGAGTAGGGTGGTGGTGCAGAAGTGGTGGTGAGGATTTGGATTTTGGAAGTATTTCAAAGATGGGTAACAGGATTTTCCAATGGACTGAATGTGGGGTAAGAGAGAAAGGATTCCTAAGGATGACTCCAAGGTTTTTTATCTGAATATATTTGATTGATATCCAATGGAGAAGGCTGTAGGAGAAACAAATTTGGTGGGTTTTAAGTCAGAAGTAGGGCCAAGATCAGAAGTCTGATTGTGAACCTGATAATATTAAAAACTGGCAAGATCATGTATGTGGTGGGATAAACATGTCCTGAGTTTGAGTGATTGGTCTTGGAGGGAGATATAAAATTGACTGTTGTTGACATATAAATGGTCTTTGAAACACTGAGATGAAAAGAGATGACAAAAGAAAGAAGTAAAGATGGGGATGGGGGGATTAAGAGCTGAAATCTGGGGCACTCCAATAGTAAAGGTAAAAGAGAACATGAATTTGCAGCAAAGAAGACCAAGACAGAATGCTCAGCAAGGATGAAAAGAAGCCAGAAATTATGTGTCTTGAAAGATAAGTAAAGAAAGCTTATCAAGAAGAGAGGAGTGGTGATTATCTAGGTTAAATATTGCTGCAAGTCAAGTAAGTCCAACACTAAGAATTAGCCATTCATTTTAGTAAAGTGAAGATCAATGGCGATTTTAATAAGAGCAGTTTTGGTGAAGTGGTGGGTATGAAATCCTGATTAAAGTAGATTTAAAGGAGCATGGAAGGGTATGAATTGGATACTCTAAATACAGACAACTTTTTTGAGCAGTTTGCTGTGAAAGGGAGAAGAAATAGGGAAGCAGCTGGAGGAGAAATAAGGTTACGGGAGAGTTTCTTTTCAAAATAGCAACTGTTTAGTAGATAATTCATGATGTTGGAAAGAGGGGAGAATTCACGATGTGGGCGTCGGTGAGAGAGATGGGAGCAGAGCACAATACAATCATGAATAGTTTATTTGTGATAACAGATGGGAAGGGACAGTATGTGTATATTGGCAGTGTGATGAGGATCTAAGAAGTTCTTTTCCCACTGTCCGTTTTATTTGTAATGTGGAAAGCAAGGTCATGGCTGAGAATGAGACTGTAGCCAAGGAGAGAGAGAGGAAGCTGTATGGTATGATGATATGATGGTATGTTAAACAAGAAATATGATTGCCAGTCACATTCAAGGGCTGTTGTAGATTTATGGTTATGATTAAAGTAGGAGGGGTTACCATGGTTGTGTTTTGCTTTAATCTTGTTTAGCTACATGAGTGAAGACATAGAATAGATGGGTGGTTAGATTTAGTCAGGGCTGCATTTTGCCAAAGAATTAGGAAAAGAGTGATTGGGATTCACAGGTGCATGAGAGGGAATGATTATAACAATTGATTATGTGATTTAAGCTTTGTAAAAAGGGAAGCCAAGATATCTAGGGGGTGAGGAACAGTGGAAAGCTGATAGAATCAATTGGTTGGAGGTCGGAGAGGGTTGAAAGGGTGTTGAGGTAGGGTAATGGGAGGAAGAGCTGGAAAGATAAGAGGAAGTGATAAGAGAGGGCATGCATGACACTAATGTTATGGAGGAGGGTGCTGTTATTAGCAATAAGCGAGTCTAGACTAGGATATGAAATGAGTGACTATAATAAGGCACGATCATTGGAGGAAAGAATTCTCAGGACTGAGAGGCCAGGGTTTAGAAAGGATTGTCTATATAGGTATTGAAATTGTCAAGAATTGAATAGTTTTGGGGAGAGTGATAATAAGCCAGGAGTTAACCTCATAAAGAAATGACGGAGCATGACCCGGGAGGCAGCAGGTGAATGCAGTCATGAGGGATAGAAGGTGATAAAATATAACAACCTGAAATTTAAAGCTGGGGGTGTTTAGGGAAGAAGGAAGAACAATGGTCTGGAGTGGCATTAAGACTCAAGGAAATATTCTAAGTCCTCATCATAAGAAAAAGAAATTGTAACTCTGTATGGTGACGGATACTAACTAGATTTATTGTGGTGATTATTTCTCAATATACACAAATATCAAATTGTTATTATGTACAGCTGAAGCTAATAATATGCCTATTATACCTAAATACTAAAAGAGACTCAAGGAAGATACCTTCTCCAGATCCATTGGTGTCAGGCCTTTAGCAGAAAATCCCACAGGGAAGCAATGACCTCCGGGAACAACAGGCTTTTATTGGAGAAGATGAAGGGAACAATCTGAGAAAAGACAGATGATGAGAAGATAATTCCGGGGGGGCCCAATGGAAGGCTTTTGGATGTTGGAGAGTTGCCTTCACAATGGCTCTCTTTAGTTATTTTTCCAGACCACCCCAAAGTTCTCCTCCAAAGATGATGATCAACATTATCCCTCCTCTGCTTAAAAAATCTTTGTGGCTGTCCAGAAGAAAGTGCAACCTTGTGGTCCCTCTCCACTGTAATCCCTCTGTTTTTTCCTGGTTATGTCATTTTATACTCCATAACCTGCCGGTTCTACTTGAACCATCATCAGCTCTTCACTATTGCTCAAGTAGATTTTTACTTTCCATTTTTCTGTCATTGCTCAAGCTCCTCCCTGTCTTTCTGAAAGGGCCTTTCCCCCAATTAATCTCTACTTCTCATTTCTCAAAATATAACCCTCACTCCACTTCCTCCCAAAAGCCTTTCTAGATTTCACTGATCAGAATTGATCTTCTATAGAACTTGGAAGCCTTATCAAGATCCACCTGGTTTTAGATTTTATAGTTCTCCTGGAAGGCGAGAACTGTATTTATCTTTGTATTCCCCATCCTCCCTAACCCCATGACTAATTCCGAGTAGATTTCACTACTAAATGATTATTTGCTGTTTGTCAAATCTCTTCCACCCATTGGATACAGGTTTGTATTCTGAAGTTATATAGAGTAAATCTAATCTTCTTTCAAATGATGATCCTTGAGTTGTTAAAGAACTCATCTTGAGCTGCTTGTCAACTGAAACATTTCCTAGTTTCTTCAATGCTTCCTTCAGTGACATGTTTTTCAGATTCTTTACCATTCTTCCCACTCTGCTCTTAGAAATAGTCTTATTTCATGGCTGCCTCTTTGAAAACACAGTGCCCAGAATAGCATAGACCAGTGGTCGGCAAACTCATTAGTCAATAGAGCTAAATATCAACAGTACAATGATTGAAATTTCTTTTGAGAGCCAAATTTTTTAAACTTAAACTATATAGGTAGGTACATTGTTATTAACTTAATTAGGGTACTCCTAAGATGGCCTTTGCTAAAAACTCAAGGGGCCAAAGAGCCACATGTGGCTCGCGAGCCGCAGTTTGCCGACCACTGGCATAGACTATTCTGCTGGTGTCTGACCCAGGCAGAGTACAGTCAGCCTTTAATTGACATCCTATACCAATATTAATGTAATACAATTTAAATAAATATTATTAAGGTATTTCCTAACAGTGTACCATCAGCATGGGGTAATTTAGACTTTCTCTAGTCACTGCTATCACCTTAAAAACACATCACTACATTTATCTATCCATAATTTTATAATAAATTGTTGAACTATTGGCTATTGGTTGAAAATATAAAGCCAATTGTTTAGCATCCTATATAACAAAAGAGTAATATGCAAATTGACTGTCACTCCAACACACAAGATGGCCACCCCCATGTGGTCAAAGATGAATTGCCCCCATGTGGACACAAGATGGCTGCCACAAGATGGCTGGCAGGGGAGGGCAGTTGGGAGGGACCAGGCCTGCAAGGGAGGGCAGCTGGGGGCGATCAGGCCTACAGGGGAGGGCAGTTAGGGGTGATCAGGCCTGCAGGGGAGGGCAGTTAGGGGTGACTGGGCAGCAGGGGAGGGCAGTTGGGCTGACCAGGCTGCAGGGGAGGGCAGTTGGGGTGACCAGGCTGCAGGGGAGGGCAGTTAGGGGTGACCAGGTCTGCAGGGGAGGGCAGTTGGGGGTGACCAGGCTTGCAGGGGAGGACAGTTAGGGGTGACCAGGCTGGCAGGGGAGGGCATTTAGGGGCAATCGGGCCTACAGGAGAGCAGTTAGGTGTTGATCAGGCTGGCAGGCAGAAGTGGTTAGAGGCAATCAGGCAGGCAGGCGAGCGGTTGGGAGCCAGCAGTCCTGGATTGTGAAAGGGGTCCCAGATTGGAGAGGGTGCAGGCTTGGCTGAGGGACACCCCCCCCCCACCCCATGCACAAATTTTGTGCACTGGGCCTCTAGTAGAATTATAATTAAGTAAAATTATATCACACAAATTACAATTAGAAACCTGTTTTTAAAAATACACATTTAGGAACAACAAATCATCATGGAACAACAGATACAACATACAACACTCCTGAGTAGTGGATATGGATAGCTGCTTTTTTTCCCCCCCTACACTGGGAAACATTCCAAAACTTTAGAATGTAGATGTATACCTTTTATTTGTACTTGCCATTCACCCTAGCTTCTAATATGTATATTTTATCTTTTTCCTCATTTTTTAAAAATATATTTTTATTGATTTCAGAGAGGAAGGGAGAGGGAGAGAGAGATGGAAATACCAATGATGAGAGAGAATCATTGATTGGCTGCCTCCTGCACACCCCGTGCTGGGAATTGAGCCCACAACCTGGGCTTGTGCCCTTGACCAGAATTGACCCGGGATCCTTCAGTCCGCAGGCTGGCGCTCTGTCCACTGAGCCAAACTGGCCAGGGCTTTTTCCTCATTTTTCATATACCCTGACTTAATGTTTTATATCCATCTTGTGACCTGTTAGACTGGGCATGCTCCCTTTTAGTGAATTTGTTCTTTTATTCTAATTCAGTTCTAGGGGCAGAATATTTTGGCTGAAATAAAAGAGAAGCTGGAAAAATTTTGTGACATACACAAAAGCTCTGGATAGTACACTTGTAGATAGTGTTTGTTCTTAGAAGAAAGTGAACTGGAAGTATCCCATTACATTTCTGCCCCTTCCTCCTCCGGCTTGTCTGCCTTCCCCACCCAAACAATCAGGCAATTTCACATCTAGAGCATGACCGGCAGAACTGGAGAGGGAAGAAAACATTTAGATGTGGTTACAGGAACAAGGCTCAGAGAGCAGCAATGAAAGCTTCCAGAATCACAGGTATAAGATAAGGATAGCACTGACATTTGCTGCGAGTTACAGTGATAGTTTCATCTCAGCAATTCCTTTTTCCCCTCAGTCACTCACGGCTGGTTTTTCTTTGTTATAGTTGCCAGGAAGAGCCTTGGTTTTTTTTACTTTAAAACCAGAATTTCAGTGGTAAGTTGGATGTAATGGGATGAGACTACATTTCTCAAATCATTACAGTGGTGATACATTTAAGGATTAAAACCCTGTGTTTATATATCTATATATGATAGCATAATTTTTAATCCCTAAATCTTAGATCTTAGAGCATGTGATATTGTCAAACATGATCTGTTTGGTTTAGATTATTGCATCATTTGGGGGGGAGTGAGTCTTTGCAAACATATAATAACGAGGATAGAAATAGCCCTTCCATAACTTTATTTATACACTAGAGGCGTGGTGCACAAAAATTTGTGCACTTGGGGCGGGGTCCCTCAGCCTGGCCTGCACCCTCTCACAATCCAGGGCCCCTCGGGTAGGGTCCCTAGGCCTGGCCTGAGATCAGGGCTTATCTGGGCTTTCCTTCTCCCAGCTGCAGGCAGTTGGCCCCACCCCCATTGCTGCCACTGCTTGCCATCTGTGCAGCGCTGCCCCCAACTCCCCTGCCACCGGTGGCCTCTCTCTGCAGGTGACAGGCATGGGGTGCAATGGCTTGGCTGGCCTGGGCCTCTCTCTGCGGAGTGATCGCTGGCTGGCCGCAAACCAGCCCTGTGAGGGGCCATCTGCCTACCTGATTGCCCCTAACCGCTGGCCTGCCTACCTGTTCGCCCCTAACCACTTGCCTGCTTACCTGATCACCCCTAACCGCTGGTCTGCCTGCCTGATCACACCTAACCACTCTGCCTGCCTGCCTGATCACCCCTAACCACTTGCTTGGGAGCCAGCTTGGCAGGGGCCGTGGTGGTTTGGTCTCTGGTCATTCCAGTCATTATGCTTATGGTGGCTGGCCTTTTATTTATATAGGATATTTGTAAAAAGGCATAACACTCAAGGTGCTTTTGGTTCCTTAAAACCTCTCTTCCTGTGCTCAATGGAAAAGTTCTCCATCAACCAAAAAGAAAAAGAATAAAGAAAACCACACACAACATACACTTACACACTTTCTTCCCCAACACACACACACACACACACACACACACACACACACACACACACACACAACACACAAAAATCAATCTGTATTGCATTTAACAAATAATGTATTGAACTTAAAGGAGCATTTGGGTATGCTTTTGCAATATTTTGGTAGCATTTTAGCCGGACACCTGAATATTTATTGATGGTGCTTCCTCTTGTGAAGTTAACTAACTACTTTTTGTTTCTCACCGTCAGGTTGTGTGTGTAATAGGAAATCTAACTCTTTAATGTCAGGGTTTCATTGCGCTGACTTAAAGTCTTAGTTTTTATAGAGACAGACTCATAGAAAGAGAGCAGGGAGACAGCTCTGGTCGGGGTAGGGGGGTGTTGGGGAAGTGGGGGAATTGAGCAAAAAATAAAAGAGAGAACTCATGGGCATGGACAACAGTGTATGGATTGTGGGAGTAGGGGGAGGTAGAGGTGGAAGAGGGCATAGAGGGGACAAATGGTGATGGAAAAAATAAAATAAAATAAAATAAAATAAAAATAAAGTCTTAGTTTTTTAAACTGGTACCTAAAACACTTTATGCTATTATTTCTGTTTATGTCGACATTGTAGAATACCTTTGTGCCTCATTCTAGTGGAGTATGAGCTTGGATGTCATAATATAAGCACTGAAAATTCACTCAATTAAGTACCCACCCTCACCTCCCAAACAAACAGTTCAGATAGCATCTTAATTCCTTTTGTTTTATTTTTTTTCCTCTTAATTGAATGCACTGGTTAACAAAATTACACACATTTCAGGTGCACAATTCCATTAACACATCATCTGTACACTGTATTGTGTGTTCACCACCCCAAGTCAAGTCTCCTTCCATCACCATTTATCCCCCCATACCCTCGTCCACCTCTCCTCACACCCCCTCTTCTTCCTCCTCCCCTCCCAGCAATCACCACACTGTTGTCCATGTCCATGAGTTTTTCTCTTTTTTTTCTCCTCTTTGCTTAATCCCTTCACCCTCCCAACCCCCCATATTTCCCTCCCCACAGCTGCCAGCCTGCTCTCTATGAGTCTGTCTCTATTTGCTTTTGTCTTTTATTTTTCCTTTTTGTTTTTAAAGGATGTTTTAGACTTGCCCCATCTAAAGGAAAACCTGAAACAGAGCAAGGGATGCTCCCAGGTACCATTGTGAAGTTTTTCTTTCAAAGTGTCAATTTTTTACACTGGCTTCTATTTTATTTTTTTAAATCATGGAAACATGTGGCTTGGTAATTTAGTGTTGTTGTTGTGTGTGGTTTTTTTTTATCAAGGCAATAAATTTCACTGTTTATAATTCAGTGACACTTAACAGAGAGAAGAGCTGTCCTTGAAAACATTACAGATGATATACCACATTATCGTACATTTATGCTCTTTCTCTCTTTCTAGTTAGAGCAAGATAAGTATGACTTGTATCCTCACTGAATCCATGGGGGACTGGGCTCACAGTGGGGACCGGGCTTAAAACCTGATTGGCCTGGAGAGCTGTGTTTGTAACACGGCCTTGTCTGTGCATGCTTTGCTATGAGTGAGCTCCTTTAAGGACTAAGAAAAGCATACTTTTCTTCTTTTGAGCATGTTCGCTTTTGCTTAAAATCTGCTAATTCTGCCACATACACACCTTTACCAATCCCAGAGGCTCCTCTTGGAAATGAGCTGGTTCTAAATCTTTGCTGTGAATAAAGCACATCCCCCCCCCCCAACCCACTTTTGTGTATGTTCTTAATTCAAGCTCTACAGCTTCTTTATCTGGTTTCAGAAAAGGAGAAAAGAACTAAGGGGCTAAGCCCCTTTCAAAACCTACTCCGAGTGCCAGAGAATTGTTTTCCTTTTCATATAAATGTGATGTAGATGATTCTGTTGTGCTGGGGGTGGGGTGTGCAGAGATGGTCTTTTATCATCAAGTGATTTCTTTCAAGAACCTTTAAGGGGATTCAGGTGAAGGAACCCACATCTGTGTGGAGAGCTGGCTGCTCCTTTAAGTAGCCCAGACCACAGTCATACAGTAGTGATCATGCTGGATTATTTACGCCAGGTTACCTGCCTCATATCCATCACGCTGTTTGCAATGTTCTTCTTTCAATCAATACATACTGAGTGTAACTTTAGGGTTTCTACTCTTAAGGGATTGCCCCCTATTCTGCTTTAGTTTCTAGCTTTGCTTTGTCTTTTTCAAAGTATGTACCTTACTCTTTTGTACAATGAAAATTTCATTCTGACTTGAATGTAATGATATTGAAATCAGTGACCCTATAACTTGCACTGTTTTGCATATGTCAACCCTTTTCAGGGAGTTAAAAGCCCTATTATGTTTTTAAAGAAGATCAAGTATAAGCCAGTACTGAAGTAGAGATACACACTGTATGTTTTCATATGTGGCACTTTTATATATTTTGTTGGGTTGTTCTAAATTGGACTGTTAAATACTATGTTTGAAGCTGGGTTGTCATTTTTATAACCATCTTGGTGTTTTAGCACCATTATTTATTACTTTTGATATACAGAATGAACTATGTGAATTTATAGAGCAATAAGAGGATATATTTAATGTGCTTTGTTTTATAAATGAATATGAACTGAAAGCATTAATCAATAAAAGTGATTAAAATGAAAAATACATATTTAAAACTCATATTCTGCAAAGTAGATGGGACTTCTTTAGTTTCATTCTTTTACTTGTACTGTATTTATACTAATGCATCATAGCTCTGTTGAGAGATTATACAAGAGCTCTCAAACTGAGTTTCTAATTTGTAGTGAGTCATAGATCTTAGAGGCAGCATGGACATTTTAGCCATTTTGAGGCCTATTAAGTCATCCATCTATTTTTTACAAAGTTAATAATCCCAATTCCCAAAGTGCTTTCTGAAAACCTATTGTTAAATATGAAAAGAAAGAGCAAGACAGTCTTGTAGATCTCTGTGCCATCAGCCCTAGGTTATTTTAGTTCATTTCCCTTAGAGTCTATGAACTTTTCTGAGTGCCTACTATGTACTAACTATGTATTTTAAAAAGACTTCCTAAGGGCTGATACAGTGTAGAACTCTATTACGTTGTCCTTAGGGAGCTCACAGTCGTGTCCAAATTGGTGATCAGTCAGTGTTCTTTGGTTATAAATAACTGAAGCCAATTATTTAAACCAAGCAAATAAGGAATTTAAAGCTGAATGATATGGAAAGAAAGCCTAGAGAACCAGCTTTGCAAAAGGAACAGGAACCAAAAAAAGAACTATTTAACTATCTGGAAAAAATGAACAATTTAAATTTTTTTTTTATTCATTTCAGAAAAGAAGGGAGGGGGTAGAGAGATAGAAACATCAATGATGAGAATCATCAATCCGCTGCCCCCTGCATGCCCCCTACTGGGGTTGGAGCCTGCAACCTGGGCACGTGCCCTGACTGGGAATTGAATCATGACCCTTCTGGTTCATAGGTCAACACTCAATCACTGAGCCACTCCGGCTGGGGTGAACTACCATTTTTTAAATTTTGCACTGTTTGCCTCAAGTTTTGAAGACCTGGGAGAGAGGTTCTACTAGCCATGCACCTTTTCCTTGGTTGGGTAGAGGCTGATGAGAGAAAGGGTGGGGCAGGAGACCTCTCGTTCAGCTTTTATAATAGGAGATAGGACCCTTTGGTTTCTCCTTGCACCCAGGCTGCAGTAAGGGAAAGACACTTCCCCAAAAGGAAAGACATGTGATGTTAGAAAAACAAATAGACAGAAGAATGCCCACTGCAGGGATCTGTACTTAACCTGCTAGAATAGAAGCCAAACTGTACTAACGGCTGGAAGAGATATAAATAAAGATATGGGAACATTCTTATTGTGGAAAATTAAGAAAGATTCAAAAGGCATGCAGGTTAAAAATTGGACTTTGAAGGTTAACCGGGATTTCGACAGGAGGATGGGGAGATGGCCATCTTGATAGAGGAAAGAGCATAATAATAGAGACAGTGAATTTTGCTGGTTATGAATGCAAGCTTTGTGGTTAGATATTATAAACGCAGATATGTTACCTAATAGCTATACAGACTTGACCAAATGAACCAATTGCTCTGAATCTGTTCCCTCTTCAGCAAAATGAGGGTAGTAACTCCTGCTCATGGTGTTAGAGTTGACAGATAAAACACAGAACTCTTGGTTAAATGTCAATAAATTACAATTACTTTTTTGGTGAATGTACCAAATACTGCATGGGGCACACTTATAAGAAAAAAAAAATTAGTTGTTTACTTGAAATTTAAATTTAAAATGGGAACCCTATATTTGTATGTTTAATATCTGGCAACCTTATGCAGCATTGTTATAACAAATTCATTCATGTAAAGTGCCCAATATGATCCTTATCACATAGGTGCTCAGTAATAAATGGTAGTGATCATTTTTGTTGTCACCATCATCACCGGCAAAATTCTGAAGCTTTGTATGCCTGAGCATACAAATCTTTCTAATCATTTCTTTTTCAGTCACTGCACCATAGACCATTTCCCAGTTAACTTGTGCTGATACCAGTAAGAGGAGTTCTCATTTTGTACATGGACACAGGTCCATTCACCTTCTTGTATTTGTGTGGCTTCTCTTTCCTTCTGATTGTGTCAGATGTTTCTCTTGTGTATCGATTTCATTTGACTTTATCTTTTAGCCACTCATAATTAATGAATATTATTTTCTATTCCCATCTATAGGCCAATACTGAGAGTATTAAGAGCATCAGACTTGGGACTGTATTTTGAGGGTCAAGAACAGAGTAAACTGAAGCATTGATTGCAGTTTTTTGAATTGGAAACTGTAACACTTAATGGGTATGGATCAAATTATCCCACTTTAATGATTATGTCATATAAAATAGAATTTGAAACCTTCTGAAATCTAAAGTAGTTCTTCTCTTGCTTTTCCTTTATCTGCGAGGCTCATCATATAATCCTAGAGAAATGTCATTAGTCACAGAATATGTCCTTTATTCTCTTGTAGAATTTGTAAAAGGATTTTTTTAAAGAAATCTTTATTATTGAAAGTATTACATATGTCCCCTCCCCCCCATTAACCTCTTCTAGCCCCCACTACCCCCGCCCCAGGCCTTCACCACCCTATTGTCTGTGTCCATGGGTTATAGTTGATCTCTTCCCACCCACCCTCCCACCCAATGTAAAATGATGTTTTGTTGATATGTTTGATTATTTTCCCAAGTAATTTTAACCTTCTTTTAGCCTTTTCCCCATTCATGCATGGTTATTTTGCTCTTATGTAGTTGTGGCATTTATATGCTGGGACAAGATGATATCATAGGACAGAACCTTTAAGATATTGTTGTTTCCAGTGAGCTAGCATATCTATAGTACTGTCTGTATACAGAAATAAACATTTGATAATAATAAAATTACAGCTATAATTTGTTAAGCACTTTCCCATAGTTCTAATCTCAAACTCCGTTAAGCTATTTGCATTCATTATCTCATTTAATTCTCATACTATCCTCATGCTGTTTTCCTTTTTTTTTATGGTTGGGGAAACTAAGGCACAGAAAAGTTAGATAACTTGACCAAGGACATACGGTCAATAATTGCCAGAGGCAGGATTTCAATTTTGGTGGTTTGATTCTCTCATTCATTGTGCTGTTACCTTCTTCAAACAACTTGATAGCAATTTTTCTAGCAAGTTAGTAAAACAACGCCTTGGAAAATTTAAATTAGCAGAAGAAGACCACACTAAAGAAGAAACCGGTAGGGTTCCATTGAAAAGGTACATTAGTCACTCAAATGGGTTACTATTTCTTTTCAATATAAGTGATGCTCCACTTCATAGCTTGTTTTTAGTTCTACTCCGCATAGACCTTTGTTTCTTCATGCTCCCTTTTTCTAGTTCCAAATAAAACTCATTCCTGCTTCCCTGAGTTTCAAAGATTACTTTCTGACCCTCATGTCAAGGCCTGGACTCAAATTAGAGAACAGACTGAACTCAGCCAGTGCCTTTTGTATGCTGTTTCACCCCATACACAGCAGTGCCATATTTTAGCCCAACTGCAGAAAATAAATCCTTTGCATGGGGTGAAAAAACAAAGCAAAACAAAACAAAAACTCAATGGCTAAGAAAAAGATAATAAATCCTCTTTAAAGATAGCATCAAAAACGGCAGTTTCATTTTGTTTATAAATAAGCAATTATAGTAGAAATTAATCCTCAGTCCAGTGCTTTTACATCTATACCACAACTTGACCTTGAAGATGCTATCACAGCCCTAGCCAGTTTGGCTCAGTGGATAGAGCGTCAGCCTGAGGACCAAAGGGTCCTGGGTTCAATTCCAGTCAAAGGCATGTACCTCGGTTGCAGACTCCTCTCCAGCCTGGGCCCTGGTTGGGGCTCATGTAGGAGGCAACCATTCAATGTGTTTCTCTCACATCGATATTTCTCTCTGACTTTCCCTCTCTCTGTCTCACTCTCTCTAAAAACCAATGGAAAAATATCCTCGGGTAGGGTTTAAAAAATTTTAAATAAAAATCAATAATATATATATATTTAAAAAAGATGCTATCACAATGTAAAATTTCTACTATTAAAGAGAATTCCACGTGCTAAAAAAGAACAAATAAACCAAAAGTACCAGAGGCTGTGGGGATGTACCAGAGTGAGAGATGAGGGGCAATTAAGGAAAAATGTAAACAATGAAAGACAGCCAACAGACAAGTCTTTCTTGGCCGACTTATCCCTGATTCTGCCAAGATGTGAGTCAAAATTGAGCTCATTCTTTAGGGGGAAATAATTAAGGAAAAAATAAATGTATAATCAATCTTGACAACAACAATAATCTTGGTGCCACCACCTTGCATTAGAAGATGCTCCATGGTTTTTTTTTTGTTTTTTTTTAATATATTTTTTTTATTGAGGTATTATATGTGTACATATCTTACCATTACCCCACCCCACACCCACACTTGCCCTCACCCCCCAGAGTTTTGCATCCATTGTTTATGCTTATATGCATGCATACAAGTCCTTCGTTTGATTTCTTATCTCCCCCCCCCTCTCCCTAACTTTCCCCCTGTAATTTGAAAGTCTATTTGTTGCTTTACTGTCTCTGTATCTATCTTTTTGTTCATCAGTTTATAATGTTCTTTATTATCCATAAATGAGTGAGATCATGTGGTATTTTTCTTTCATTGACTGGCTTATTTCACTTAGTATAATATTCTCCAATTCCATCCAGGTTGCTCCATGGTTTCTAAAAGGCTTTCACAAATATTTTTCCTACATCTCATTTAGTCCTCACAGCAGTGGGTGAGGTGAGATTACCTGTATTTTTCTGTGGCTCAGGAAATAAAATTGCTTGCTCCAAAGTACAAAATTAGTTATGGATAGACCTAAACTAAGACTCATGTCTTTAATTTCTTATGGGTGGTTGTTTTTTTGTTATTAGTTTGTTGTTGTTTTCCTTTCACTGTGACAGTTTTCTTTTTCTTGAAGATGGGAATTAGTTGACTTTGGTGTATTCTCATCACGTTATCTGGCAATAGACATTGTTTTGAGAACCGTACCTGATGCTTCTTAACGGAGCCAAAGGAATCTGGCTGCCCTTATTGAATAGATCCTAAGCATAGATGAAATGACATATTTGTTTTCCTATTTGTAGGGTGGATTTTTGGTGTGGTCGGAAGATAAGATCTTCCACATGTGAATAAAAACGATAAGAGCTCCTTAAATGGACCTCTGTTTTATTTCTCATTATATTGAAGGTCAATGTGATGTATTTAAGAACAGTTAGTGCTATGGTATAGAAATACCAATCATCCTCATTTGAATCACTTCCTCTTTGTGTTTTTTTTAGAGATGTGTGATGTGAGGTTAATAAATAAGGGGTTACTTAGGAAAACAAGCTATTTGGGGCCTTGGTGAATGTGGGCATTGGTGTCTGTGCTCCTTGCTGTCATATGCTGAATAACAAACTTGTGTCTAAAAATACATACCAGATTCTTCCCTTCAATATTTGCATTTTCTTTTCCCTTTCCCGAGGAACATATGCAAATATTTGTACCTATATGATACATTTAGATAGAATTTTCCCAAGACTCTTTTCACAACCAAAGTGAATGAAGGAAAGCTATAGAAAAGGCAACATGAAGAGAACCAAATGATTAATTTCTGGAAAGAATATTGTGCTTTGGGAAATTTAGAACTGCACCTTCTGCCTGTGCTATATCAAATTATTTAAGAAGCTTGGAGCCCAGTCAGTGTGACTCAGTTGTTGAGCTTCGACCTATGTATGAACCAGGAGGTTGCAGTTTGGTTCCCAGTCAGGGAACATGCCTGGGTTGTGGGCTCCATCCCCAGTGTTGGGCGTACAGGAGGCAGCCGATCAATGATTTTCTCTCATCACTGATGTCTCTATCTCTCTCTTCCTCTCTGAAATCAATAAAAATCTCCTATCTAATAAAGAGGGAATTTGCTAATTGACCATCACGCCCTCACAAAGATGGCGACGCCCACAACCAATAAGGAGGGAATATGCTAATTGATGGTCACACCCTCAAAGATGGCAGTGCCCACAGCCACAAGATGGCGACACCCAGTCACCTCAGCCCTGCAGGGGTGGCAGGAGTGCAGCATGGCCAGGCCCACCCCCAGGCAGGTCCTGCTGCTCCGTGTGCCTGCCTCTGGAATCCCCCAGTCCCTTCAGCCCCCCAGCTGCCCAGGGCTGGCCTGAGGCGCAGGCAAGCCTCAGTGGTGGCTGCTCAGCCACCCAGGGTGAGCCTGAGGTGCAGGCAAGCCTCAGATGGCAGCTGCCCAGCCGCCCAGGGCAGGCCTGAGGCACAGGCAAGCCTTGGATGGCGGCTGCCCAGCCGCCCAGGGCCACCCGAGGCTCAGGTAACCAGGACCGGCCGAGGCTTGAGCTGCTGGCAGTGGCAGCAGCAAAGATGTGATGGGGGCATCGCCTTCCCCTGATCGCTGGGTCGCCTCCTGCCCCTGAGGGCTCCCAGAGTGTGAGAGGGGGCAGGCCGGGCTGAGGGACACCCCCTCCAGTGCATGAATTTTCATGCACCGAGCCTCTAGTATATATATAAAAGAAGAAGCTTGGAGAGATTTAAGTAACTCAAGATTATACAACTATAATGAGTGACCTAAACCCTGAGCCTAGCCTAAACCCTTAACCGTGGCCATCAGTTAGTAGTAACTTCTGTTATTTAACTCCCTGACTGAGAGGCGAGAGGCTGATGTACAAGCTGTCATGAGGCTTGTTGTCCTGTAAGGACATACTCGCTCTTCTATCCAGCCAAGCCTTCTGGATGCCTGGATTTATCATGCAAGTTAAGAGAGTAAATAGCATGATACTGATGCTGAAAGTTTCATGGTTTCAATTCTGTAACCCCTCCTAATCCTTAGTTACTCTCTTCCCTCCCTCTGTGAGTCCCTGTCATCATAACAACAGACCTCAGCATCCAGAGATTGGAAGACCCCCACCAAGCTCTGCCCACAGGACACACCTATCCGTCCTGCCATTTGGAACATTGAAACTCAGATTCCCAAGCCCCCTTTGAAACTCCTAGTGCAGGGATGCATTATCCTTAGGGGGTGACTATCTTGCCAATCCAGGGACACATGGAAGCAATTTTGTAGAAGCTCAGCCATTGCCAGCACTGGCAGAAGGAGTGGGATGATTATTTCAATTTTCAACCTGGGGAAGCATCTGACCGCTATTAGCCAAATGTGGTTCTCCAGTTAGGACCCATTTCAGAATTGGGTCCTTAAAACTACTCAGTGTTACTCATCTGAATAAATATCTGTAGCTTTTGTAGTGACTAATGGGGGCGAACTGATCTGTTTGTGTTTTTTTTTTTTTTTCCTACTCATATAAAGCTGAGCTTTATGCTGAAAAAAAAAAAAAGGCCTGTCATGTCACTCGATTTATAGTTACACAACACTAATATGAAAAGGTGTGTCTTTTACAGTAGCACTTTAGGCAGCATGCTCTGTTGCAAGGCCTTTTAGCTCATGGCTCACTAAGTAGATTTTGGAAAGTTGAGAAACAGAGATGGAACGTTTTTCCAGAACCAGTAGAATGTCCCACAAGTAAATGTAGGGTTTTCAATTTCAGATCCTCTGGAAGAGCTGAATTCATTTTCTTTCTTCCCTCTTAAAAGATTTATCTTGGACACTGGCTGATGCGTAGACTGTCTGTTCCTCCCTCCCTTCTTTTTTTTTTTTATATATATATTTTATTGATTTTTTTTACAGAGAGGAAGGGAGAGGGATAGAGAGTTAGAAACATCGATGGGAGAGAAACATCGATCAGCTGCCTCCTGCACGCCCCCTACTGGGGATGTGCCCGCAACCCAGGTACATGCCCTTGACTGGAATCGAACCTGGGACCCTTGAGTCCGCAGGCCAACGCTCCATCCACTGAGCCACACCGGTTAGGGCCCTCCCTCCCTTCTTAAAATCATTCTCTGTCTTAGTCCTGTCATCGAGTTCACTTGTGGGGAATTGAAAGCAGACTCCCGTTTCAAAAAATGGTGTCTTTGCAGCCTGTTAAGTCCAAAAATATTACATTTGAGGATTTATTTTAGATATTTATTTAAGTTTGGAAATATCGCTGCTTCTTAGTTTGAAATATGCTGCATTTGAGGATTGATATTAAATATACCTGTTAGGACAGGAACTACCAATTTTTATTTCAGAAGATAAATAGCATGTAGAGACAGAAGCTCAGATCTAGCATCATTTATTATGCGGAAATCACAGAAAATACCATTTGTCCCCTTGGTATTTATAAGGCTATACTGAGTCCCCGTCTTTTGTGTTTCATGGGGAAGGTAAGATTTGCTTTGTCACGATTTCCTTTATTTCTGCTTAAATATGGAATAACTATTCCAAGTCCAAATTACAGGGTTGTTTTTGTTTTTGTTTTGTTTTTACTGACTTGTGTGTGTGTGTGTGTGTGTGTGTGTGTGTGTGTGTGTGTGTGTGTGTGTTATTGTTTAATCTAGGCCCTAAGCCTGGAATTGACTGTCAGTGTACCAAGGAGGAATATGTTAAATAAATTTTTGTTGTTGTTATTAACCTTCACCCAAGGATTCTTTCCCTCCATTGATTTTTAGAGTGAGTGGAAGGGGTGGGCGGGGGGAGAGAGAGAGAGAGAGAGAGAGAGAGAGAGAGAGAGAGAGAGAGAGAGAGAGAGAGAGAGAGAGAGAGAAAGAAACATCGATGTGAGACACATCAATTGGTTGCCTTCCGCATGTACCCTGACAAGGGCTGGGGACCAAGCCTACAACCAAGGTACATGCCCTTGACCTGGAATTGAAGATGCAACCCATTCAGTCTGTGGGCCAATTCTCTAAGCACTCAGCCAAAATGGCTAGGGCTCACATAAAATTTTAGTGGACCATGATGATTTAACACTATGAGCCAAATTATTTTTAATAATTTTTAATAGAGTCCCCCCAAATTTTAACCTCTTCATTTTATAAATGAGAACAATGAGACTCTTTATTTAATGGCTCAGGATCACATAAAAATGGAATTCAAATCCAAATCAGTGTAGTGTCAAAATCTGTTTTTATGCCACTTTGTGTTAATTTGAAAGTATAGAACTGTCTATATTTGATTGAATAAGAAATTTAAATGTACTAAACTGAGGCATTATAATATAGTAACTAAGAATAGTGATTTGATGGATGGGTGGAGAGCAACGGAGAGTGGCAGTAACGTAAGTTATATTGTCTTCTATCATAGCAGAAAACAAAAAGTAATATGTAAAATTGATCAGGAAACAATGGGATACACACATGGATGTGTCCAAAGAAGTAATAATGCAAACTCTTAAAAGAGGTTGTACTGGAGGGAATAGGACTGGGATTGATAAAGAATAAAACAAAAATGTACTCATAATTTCACAACTGAGAGATAACTTCTATACCCACTTGGAGTTTTTTTCTGTCTTTTTTCTCTAGTCACATAAAAGACCTTTTTAAAAATATATATTTGAGACATATGTATAACTTGTTTCCTTGTATCCACTTTCCTCACTTTTTCATTATATATTAAGTATTTCCATATCATTAAATATTCTTTAAAGATAGACTTTAATGACCTGAATGCCTCCTTTATATTACTTCTTTTATGAATTCCTCTACTCTTAAAATGTCTTTCAGCAAAAAAAAAAAAAAAAAAAAAAATTAACACTTTGTAGAATTTTAGTTATTAAAAATTAGAGGCCCGGTGCACGAAAATTCGTACACTGTGGTGGGGGGCGTCCCTCAGCCCGGCCTGCCCCCTCTCACAGTCTGGGAGCCCTCAGGGGCTATTGGTAAATGTAATTCTCTTGTTTCTAACAGCTTATATTGTGACTGCTTGGATAGAGGTGGTATTAAAGACTAGTTAAGAACATGGATTGGTATTATATCTTTGCAGCTCAGTAGCGGTGTGACTTTGGGCAAATTACAGCTTCTTATTACACCGACTTTTCAAGGTTATAAAGACTAAATGAGATAATAAAGTACACAGCACAGAGCCTGACCAATAGGCAGCACTGAATATCCCGTGTGTGTGTGTGTGTGTGTGTGTGTGTGTGTGTGTGTGTGTGTGTCCTCATTGAGAACCCTTTGGTTATTGGACAGAACAACGGTGATTGGCCTTAGTAGAGGTTGAAAAGCATCAGAACTTTCAAAGTAGCTGGCCATGGGGAGGGAAAGCAAATAACCCATTTTTAAATCTGGGCCAGCAGGAAGGCATCTTTGTTCTGTCCCATTGAGCTACGTCTTACAGGTAACTTCAGACTCTGCAGTGAGCCAGCTGCATGCATTCATTTACCAAGTTCACGGCTGTGTGTGCAGTGCTTGACAACCACTGAAATGCACGCTGGTGCCCCAAAGAACTGGCTTATGCTTTTTTCTCATTATTCAGTGGCTACGTAGTTTCTATATAAAGGCCCATGCTGCTCTAATAAATGATTATGGATGGTAAAGTAATGGCTTCCATTTACTGAGTGCTGGCTATGTTATAGCTGAGGGCTTTTCATGCATTATCTTATTTAGTCCTCCTGGCTACTCTGTGAGACTGTTACTATCATTTCTATTTTATAGATGAGGAAACTAAGATTGATTGAGATTTGGTGTTACCTAATAAGAATTTGAGTGCTGCTCTACCTGACTCCAGAATCTGAGCCTTTCGCTTTACTTGTAGCTCTACTGCCTTTGTTTCATAATTACTGCAGAGCCTCATTCATTGGCTCACTCGACATTTGTTGAGGTCCTACTCTGTGCCCCCACACAGAATTCTCAGTACTGGGTTATAGCATGCAGACAAAAGTTCCTGCCCTCCTAAAGCTTACCTTCTATAATGTTAAGTTACTTGTGTCCATTTCCCTCCTAGAAAAAATGTTCCCCATAAGGCAGTGACTGCGTCTTATTGATTTTGGGGGGAGAGGTGGTAACTGACATTTTATTCAAGATTAAGAATAATCCCTGGGCATATGAAAGAATTATTTCTACAAAATATTGGAAGCTAAGGCATGCCACCTTCTGTTCGTCTGTTTATTTTAGCACTGGCTTTTAGCCCTTCCAGACTCCTCAAACTGGAGAAGTTCTTACTGGTACTTTATAAAGCATTTGGGGGTTTATTATTATTTATGATAAAGTGGCTTTTTGATATCTTGGTTTCTTTGACTTACTTAAATGTTTTGTAAGTATATGGGCCAGCATAAAAATCATCTTTCTTTAGAATACACTAAAAATAAATTAGACAAAACTAGTACCAGAGGCTTAATTACATGATACAATAAATAAAAATATTCTGATATAATTTTTAAAATTCATGATATAGCAGAAAAGCCTAACTGTGAGGGGGAAAATCGTGATATATTTTATTCTGTGATATCAAGAATCCTATCTAATAAAAGAGTAATATGCAAATTAACCATCACTCCACTACACCAACAAGCCACACCCCCCAGCCAATCAGGAGCGAGTATGCAAATTAACCCGCCCAAGATGGCTGCAGCCACTGAGCGAGCAGGAGGCTTGGGTTTCCCCGGCAATGGAGGAAGCCAAGCTTTCCACACACCCTGGCAGGCCCAGGTCTCCACTCAAGGCTACAAAGTTTCAATTATAGAAGATAAATAAATCCCAACAAAAATGGCTGCGGCGACTGAGCGAGCAGGAGGCTTGGCTCTGCTCAAGGCTACAAAGTTTCAATTATAGAAGAAAAATAAATCCCAGATACCAGGGCCTCTGTTTGGGTCTCTGGGGGGCATGGCCGGCCTGAAAACCACCACAGGCCCCTCGCCCAGACCACCCCACACCCCTAGGGAACCCCCAGCCTGATCTGGGACACCCTTCAGGGCAAACCAGCTAGCCCCCACCTGTGCACCAGGCCTCTATCCTAAACCTTGATTAATCATTGTTAATTTATTAATCATTGATAAATGATTAAGAGCATGGATTGGTATTATATCTTTACAGCTCAGTAGCGGTGTGACTTTGGGCAAATTACAGCTTCTTATTACACCTCCTTTTCAAGGTTATAAAGACTAAATTAGATAATAAAGTACATAGCAGAGAGCCTGACCAATAGGCAGTACTGAATATTCTCGTGTGTGTGTGTGCAGGAAAGGGCAGTTTTGGGGGACCCAGGCCTGTAGGGGAGAGCAGTTGGGGGGGACCAGGCCTGCAGGAAAGGGCAGTTAGGGGTGACCAGGCTGGCAGGGGAGCAGTTAGGCATCAATCAGGCTGGCAGAGGAGTGGTTAGGGGGTGATCAGGCTGGCAGGCAGAAGCGGTTAGGGGCAATCAGGAAGGCAGGCAGGCGAGCAGTTGGGAACCAGCAGTCCTGGATTGTGAGAGGGCTGTTCGACTGCCCTTGAGGGGTCCCAGATCGGAGAGGGTGCAGGCTGGGCTGAGGGACACACACAACCCCCCGTGCACGAATTTTGTGCACCGGGCCTCTGGTATTAAATATTTCCCTACAAGTGAATTGTTATAATTGTAAAGAAAATGGTATCATAAAATATTTGTGTTGAATGTCATTTATTAGCCAGGTAAAGGTTGAAAATAATTTTAAATATCCTTGGGGATAGGCTACCCTGTAATAATCTTTGCCCAGGAAGTCATCAATAAATACTAGCAAGTATGTGGTATTTCAATAAAGTAGTTGCCTTATTTTTACCTTGGAAATGCAATTAAACCTTTTTGGTCCCATGAGGAGCAAATGGCTGGTAATGTTTCTCATTTTTAAAGAATCATTTGTCCAAGATTCCTGGCAAAGCAGCTGGCTGTTCGTTTTAGAGTTTGACATTGCTTCTCCTTGGGACCTGATGCTGGGCTTTCTGATAACCAGTGCAAACTCCATGAATATCTTTCGTTTCTCTAGAAGGAGGCTACCAGCTGGATATGCAAATACTCCCCGACGGCCCAAAGAGTGATGTGGACTTTTCAGAGATTCTTAATGCAATTCAAGAAAGTAAGTTTCACTCACATTTTAAATTTATCGTGAAAGAAGAAACTCTTATAATACTTGGGAGAGGTCCCTAAACCTAGAAACCTTGGATGCCAGACTTTTAAATTTTAAAAAATGCAATGATGTCTTAAAGGAGATATGGGTTAAATAGTTTTGAGACCAGAAGAGATCCTTAGTGAAATGCAGGTTTAATTTGTAAAACTGTGAACCACATAATATTGGGGTCTTTGAAGAAGTCTGGTGGAAAACCGTAGTGGAATTATAAATTCTGTATATGGAATATGCTATACTATTTAATAAATCACTAGGTATTGTAATTTTTTAGATTCATGGAGTAATAATACTGAAAGAAAAATCTATAACAAACCAGAATACTATTCCTTTGCTGAGATGTAAGTAGTAGGAAGTAAGTGTTGATGCAGTAAGCCAAATTCAATAATTTATTCTCCAAAACGGGCATCAGGAGTCATTGATGATGGGCTGTGACCCAGAATTGAGCCCCCCTCTTCTAAGCATTTTGAGTAATCAAGGTTTATTCTTCTTAAGCTACTTTATTTGTGTTTTATGGTTTTCACTAGGAATTTTTCCATAATTAATACATTTACTCCAGTTATAGGTTTAGCCTTGAAGATGGGTGATGCAGTTTCACAAACTAAGTCATTAACATTTCTGTTTTGTTATTGGAGCTCTTATTCTAGGTAATGATGCTTCTCTTTACATAGCAATGTTGCATTTGAAGGATTTGGATGTGAAGATCATTGCATTACATAAAGAAACACTGCAATTTCAAGCATTTTTAGTGACCCCCTTTTGTCATTATACTACCCTCCTGACCTTATGAGATACTATCTCCACTTTATAGTTCGGACGACTTAGGGTGAGAGAAGTAAAGTATCAAGGTAAAGTATCAAGATCTGATAAATAATGGAGACCAAACTAGAATTGAGGGTTAATTCCTTCATGAATGTGCTCAGTATAGGTGTTTAAACACACATAGGTGAAGGATCCTAAAGTTGAAGAAGATGAGGCTGAAATATTTTTGATGAAGAGTGTAAGAGGACCAGCTATTTGTTCTGGCTGGACAGTCCCTTCAGATTAGGTTCATGAAGAAAAGAGAAAAATTTCCCCAGGAGAATAAAAATCAAATTAATAATAAATATTGATTTAATTTGACTGTAAATTGCCTTTTTAAGGGCCAAGTATATACAGATTGATTATAACTTAAATAAGTTCTTAACATTAAATGTATCTTTTAAAAAAGTAAAAAACCAAATTAATAGACATTAGACAGAAAATAATTTTTCATGGAAAGTTATAAAATTATGTAATTACATTATTTGATGTGAAAGATGATAAAGCATACAGTGCTGAAAGGGCTTAAAAATATTTTAGCCCAGCTGGTGTGGGTCAGTGGTTGAGCGTTGATCCATGAACCTAGAGGTCACTGGTTTGATTCCTGGTCAGGGCACATGCCCAGGTTGTAGGCTGGATCCCCAGCAGGGGCCATGCAGGAGGCAGCAGATGGATGATGTTTCTATCTCTCTATCCCTCTCCCTTCCTCTATAAAAATCAATAAGAAAATATTTTAATAAATGATACAGTGGCTTCCCTGCAAGTCAGGAGATGATTTTTTAGGGCTGAATGAACTTATATAAAAATTAACTAAATGTTTATGAGACTATTTTTATAGTAATTTTTGTTAGCACATCTTAGTAAAGACATTTGTATATGACGTTTTATAGTTTAGAATGGTGAATTCGTTATGAAGAGATAGAAGAGTTTAAGTTTGTGAGTACTTAATATTTAAATTAAAAAATAAGAAAAAGAAAGTGTTACTTCACTTTAAAATGCAAATCAAATTTTTTATTGATTTAAGAATTTTCTAATCTATTTTCATGTTAAGAACTAAGTTTTATGCTAAGTAGGTTTGGGAAGCTGCTCACATAGACTGGGTTATTTCTGGTAGGAAAGATTTGGGCTATTTATTCACCTTCAGTCTCTATCTGGATTCCATATGGGCTTCAGATGTTTAATCAGTTCATTGAAATTTCTAAGTATAAAAATGCATAGTTTGGTTCTTCAAGGGACTCTACCTTATATTATTTTTTTTAATTTCTTTATTGATTAAGGTATCACATATTTGTCCTCATCCCCCCATTCCCATCCCAAACCCCTCCCCATGCATGTCCCCACCCCCCTGTTGTCCATGACCACTGGTTAGGCTCATATGCATGCACACAAG
Source organism: Cnephaeus nilssonii (assembly GCF_951640355.1). Taxonomy (NCBI): domain Eukaryota; kingdom Metazoa; phylum Chordata; class Mammalia; order Chiroptera; family Vespertilionidae; genus Cnephaeus; species Cnephaeus nilssonii. The sequence goes on along the minus strand of NC_137077.1, from coordinate 14,934,045 downwards.
TCCTTTGGTTGATCTCTCCCCCTTATCCTCACCCTCCCCTACGTTCCTTCTGAGGTCCAACAGTTTGATCTATACTTCCTTGTCTCCGGGTCTGTTCTTGTTCATCAGTCTATGTTGTTCATCATTTCCCCTAGATGAGTGAGATCATGGGCTACTAGAAATACACTTATAAGAACCGAAAATGAGACAAGCAATAATGGTTATGCTGAGAGGCAAATGAATCAGTCTAGTGAGTTTCTTTCTGGGCCAACAGTTCTTTTGAGTTCCAGTTTCAATGTCAAACAGTTCCTTATGTGTACATGTCAGCAATGATATTTCAGTTCTGGATGGTGGATAAATGGTGGTAGTGCAGGTCTGACCCTCTCTGGTTTGGTCCTGGGCAACCTGCAGTGACGCACAGCTGCTGACTGCTAGTATGGTATGGTGTTGTCAGTGTCTTCTATCTCTGGACTGTTTCTTTTCTGTCTTCATGGCTGAAGTAGTCCTGTCAATTCCTCTCTGTTGCAGGAATCCACATGGTCTCGGAGTTGTTTTCTGAAAATATACAAACATATTCTTGACCAAAAGTTAATAAAGGAATCTTTTCTATAAATTTGACTTGCGATCCTTTTTCATTTTTGCCCAAACGATTTTCCTTTGGCTTGTTTTGACACCATGTATGTTTTACATGGGTGTCTTGCTGTTAGCATTACAAATGAAAGTTAATTTTCTAAAGTAAAAATTTTCTAGATGTAATTTACTTACAGGATATTTTTCCTTACATGATATTCTTCTATCCCCCCTTTTTAAATTTAAATATTAGGAGGCTTTTGGAAATTTTATAATGTAGTATTGATAGCTTTTAAATTTTAATTTTTTGCACTAAAATATGACTGCTTTAGGTTCATTATATGTTATGCAATTTTGCCATGAGATGAACTACCAATTAAAATTTTAGTTAACACTTTAGGAACAGCTTTTTGTCCAGTACAATTAATTTTTCTAGAATATTCGCTTATTTCAATTAGCCAATTTAAATTAGCCTGAAAACTTGACTACTATTTTCAAATTTAATACTCTAACAACAATCTTATTTTACCCTGTAAATATTAGGGGAAAGGATTATTTGCCTTCTTGAGTAGGCCCTGAGCATTCCTGGTGCTAGGCTGGATTTAGATATCAAAAACCCACTTCCCCACACCATGGGTACAAGAAAATTCAAACAAGTCTTGTTGCAGTGAGAGGGCAGCTGCTGTTGGCCAAGTCTCTGTCTGTTACCTGGGTCCCGATTTGAGCTAGGCATGGGAAGCTAAGCAGCCATGGGGGTAGGAGACCTCCCTCAGAAAGGGTGAGGGTTCAGGCCCCTGCAAAGTTGGGAGGGTGAGGGTCTGTGCCCCATCTCTGTTGACCCCCAAGTTCTCTCCTGATGTCCCCTCTGCAACTGTGCCTGTCTTAGTTTGTTCCTTCCCTGAGGAATCTTACCCATCTCTGGCTAACCAGCCATCCTCCAGGGCCAAGCAGGGTGATGTGAGGTTCAGTTCTTTCTCCTTGGTAGCCTATGCCCCCGTGGCCTCCACGCCCAGCACCTGCCTTGGGATCCCTTCGCCTGCTGGCGGGGCCCCAGCACTGATCACATATCTTGAGGAACCCCGGTTTCTTCTACAGGGAGGGCCCAGCTCGCCCCACTGGGCGAGAGACAGATCCATGGTACCAGCCATCACGAGGCTTCAACCTCGGCATGAACAGAAAGCTCAGGCAACAGCTGTGGGCAATTGGATTGTGAGAAGAGGGTCCCTCTTGGCCAAAAGGGCAAGAGGGGCCAATATAAAATGCTCAGGTGCCTTCCCAGGGGGCCCTCTACACAATGGAAGGGATTAAATCCTTTCATGTCCTTTTGAAATGAAAAGCTTTGAGAGACCAACATATAAAAATGTAAAAAATTATACCATAGGATTTAAACATCACTAAAACTTCTCTCCTACATTTTTAGCATGATGATGGAGAGAGTTCATTGTTTTCTTAGAATATTGTGGAATATATATATGGCCTTCAAGATCAAGATAGAAGTGTGTGTGTGTGTGTGTGTGTGTGTGTGTTTCAAACATTTCTTGAGTCTGAGATAGGCCACACTCAAGAAATGTTTTAAGAATTTTGTTTTTAAAACAACCCTAAGTAATAGCAGATACAAATTTCTCCATTTTATTTATTTATTTGTTTGTTTTAATTCTCCCCCAGAATATTTTTTCCATTGCTTTTTAGAGAGAGTGGAAGGGAGGAAGGGAGGGGGAAAGGGAAACATCCATGTGAGACACACTGGTTGGTTGTCTCCCACATGAGCCCCGATCAGGCCAGGAATGGATCGAGCCTGCTACCCAGGTACGTGCCTTTGACCAGGAATGAACCCTCGACCCTTGGGTGTGTAGGCTGACCCTCTAACCACTGAGCTCACTGGCCAGGGCTAATTTCTCCATTTTAAAAGTGAAGAAACTGAGTATATCTCCCCAAGAGATATATATGGGTAATATATGACAGAGGCAATATTTAATCCTACATCAGTCCTTGTTCTGCTAAATAAAAGAGAAAACAAAATAAGAAAAATGAACTACTTTGGATTTTAAAAATATTATTACTATGTTGTTACATCTTAATGTAAGAATTTCTCCCTATGCTTCTACATTGTAAAGTATATTTGTATTTTTTCTTATAGTGCTTATGCCCTTAAAATAGCTTCATCTATTCAAAAAAAGATTCATCTGAGAAGCTGGCCATCCATAAGCTGTTTCTAACTTCCTGCATCTCAGATATACAGCTTATAAGGAAGAAAAGAGTTACTCTATTCATTCATCCACCTATCCATATCACCTGTTATGTGCCAGGCACTGTGCTAGGCATAATACCTTAAAGTAGTGTTGAACGTTTGGTGTATAGTTTAATTCATGAAAAATTAAAATGGTCACAGGTCACATTTTGTTTCATTGTTCAAATTGAAAACAACTTGGTTTCTTTCTAGGAAAAAAAAACCATATATATGTGGCAGTATAATGTAAGTGTGTGTGTGTGTGTGTGTGTGTGTGTGTGTGTGTGTGTGTGTGTGTGTGTTCCTTGATGTTATTTTCCCCATTTCTTCTCTTTCTTTGTTCCTCATCCCATGATGGCAGCAAGATTTCTTGAACTCCTTTGTTTCAGCAGAGTTTTGTGTTGTCTAAAGTTCCTGGCATCTGTTTTCTACAAGCCTGAGCTTTTGGGTGGGTGATGCTTGGATAGGAGGAGGAGGAGGGGTGAAGAAGAGAGAGAGAGAGGGGTGGGGAAAGAGAGAGAGAGGAGAGGAGAGGAAAGAGAGAGAAACATCAATTTATTGTTCCACTTATTTATGCATTTATTGGTTGATTCTTATATGTGCTCTTACCTGGGATCAAACCTACCAAACCTACAACCTTCACATATGGGGGCGACACTCTAATCAACTGAGCTTCCCGGCCAGGGCCATGTGGGTACTCTTGAGTGGCATTCATACCCTAGCAGACATTATTGTGTTATAGTCCATTAGGTTCTAATGAGGGAAAGAGAGCAAAGAGTAGAGTGTTTGAAATGAGAGCTGGGAGTTGGAAGGATTTTTCTATGCTTGTTATCCTATAGCCTGACCCTCTGTGCTCACACACATGCCCACATAATCATATAGTTGCTCCTCCATTGATGGCTTTTTGTATGTCTATGGCTAAGGAGACTGAGTCATTTCTCAGGGACATCCAGTGAGTCATTTTGTCTTTTTTTTTTTTTTTGAGAGGAAGAGAGAGGGATAGAGAGTTAGAAACATCGATGAGAGAGGAACATCTATCAGCTGCCTCTTGCACACCCCCTACTAGGGATGTGCCCGCAACCAAGGTACATGCCCTTGACCGGAATCGAACCTGGGACCCTTGAGTCCGCAGGCCGACGCTCTATCCACTGAGCCAAACCGGTTTCGGCCAGTGAGTCATTTTGAATCCAATTTCTTGAGCTCTGGTTTCCAATTTTATTTTGAATCCATACAGTCATGCTGTTTCAGAGGAGAAGATGGGGAAGAGGGAAGGGCTGATATATATATTGAACTAGTTATCTTGTCTGGCAGCTCTGGTTGTGGTTGACCTTTTTACCTACATTATTTTATTTGGTGTTAGGTTCTCTTTGCTTAATTTCCACATTTGTAAGAGGGAAATGGTTATAGTCAATCCAGGCAAAGCCCTTAGTGTAGTGCCTGGCAAGCGCCGGGCAAGCGTGGGCTGCCTCCTTGTCTTCATCCCTCTCAAAAATTCTGCATGGTAAATTGTATAATCTCCACTTAAACGATAAAGAAGTTAAAGTTTAAGTTAAATAACCGATTCTGATCGCTACGAAGAGGGAGGACTAGCATTTGAACCCAGACTTGTCTGAATCCAAAGCTCAGGCTCCTTTCAGAGAAGGGAAAATTATGTTCAGTAGACTTTGAGGATCTTTAATGCAGAACATCACTGACCTCTTTTCAAGTCGTGAAAAGGTAACCAAGGTTACTGAGCAAAGCTGGAGTCGGGCACACAGTTCTCTAAATATCACCCCCAGGGTTGTAATAGGTGCTTCATTGTCTGCCCTGTTAGAGAGCTAATGAAGGCGTCTGTCTCTTCTTGAAAACGAAGTAGCAGTTGGAGAAGCTTCCCATAAGAAGCATGCTGTCCCAGGAACGAGTGGACGGTCTTGGCCCCATTGCAGAGTGTCCGGTGGGAACCCCGTGCCATGATCGGCACTCTGTTTTATACACGGCATCATTAGGGAGCCAGGAAATGCCAATATAATTACTTTCTTAATGACCACACATTTTTTTTTTGAATTTCAAAATATTTTAAGTAAATTTTCAATGGCAGGAAAAGAGTGCCTGCTCTCAGATTTGTATCTGTGAGGATCCCAGCTTTCTTACCCCAGTTTTTCTTTGGGGATGTGTTAATATAACCACTTAAATGTTGCCATAACACATGAATGGAAGTTTGCAAATTTTTTATAGCAGGAGAATCAGTTGTTCCCCCCCCCCAAGTATATTTTCACGTATCATCTGAATATATAAAACAGATAACGGCTGTTTGGGGTGAGGTGAGGTCGGGTGGAGTTGGTGGGTAGAGGATGTAGGGCTTTGCCGACTCAGTTTTCTTTTTACACCCTCCATGGTTTCTTGAAGGTCCCAAAAAAGGATCCTGGGGTTCCAGGGAACACACTTTGAAAACCACTGGCCTATTGGAAAGGAATAAAGCCAGCTAAGAAAGGATTTGTGTCCTTTCTGATTATTTCATTTATTTATTTTGAGTTTTCTGAATTAGTCCCTTTTAAAAAATTATAGTAGTGGTAAACCAGGCAGTCTTTGCCTTAGGGAGATTCTCAGATTCATTAGAAGAGTTGTGAACATTTAGAGAGCCTAGGCTTGCAAGGGTCATATAAATGCTAAGTGGTGTTTAGTCTTTAAAATCCCAGCCTCCGGTGCTCAAAGCTGTGCTGAGTCTGTGTGTTTCCCTGAATTTTAATAAAACATTTCATTTGATCTATTTGTTCAAGTTTAAAACGTGTCAGATCTGTCGGGCTATAGATGTAAAGTCTAGCTTTATTTAGAACTGTGACAACGTGATTGTTTGGTGGTTAAATGACTTCCTGTTCTTGAAAGCCTATGATTTAAGAATAATAGAATGCTTTCCAATAAAAAAGAAAGAAGCCGGTTAGAAACAGCATGGAGAAAACAGAACTGACGATTCTCAACACGCAGTCAGCTTTCAATAAATTGTCTATTCTCACTTCCTTTAAATTTAATCTCTGAGCCTAAGAGAGAAACAGATTTTTAAAAATAATCTCACGAACTTCATTAGGAAGGAAAAGCTAACAGTTTATATAATGTTGCAACTAGCTTTTATTTATTTTAAAATTTATACTGTGTGCCTCCTATTTGCCAGCAATTTTGGAGCTAAATTGAGCTTTCACCTAAAAGGGACCCTAGATTAAAGATGAACCTGCTATAAAACAGCCACGCAAGCATTCAGATTGAGATATAAACATGTTATTTTGCAATCTAAATTATTCCTGACGGTGTCCCCCTTTTTTTGGCACTTTCTAACGAGGCTTTGAGGTCACTATGCAATACCTTCAGAATCCTGAGTATCAGATGGAATAAAGTGGAACTCAGGACAAAAATAGTATAATGAACTGGCACTTGAACAAATAGAGACTTAGGTTATGCTGCTCAGCCCTCTCATGTCTTCAGTGACCTATAATTTCACTTTATTTTCTCTGCATCAGAAAACACTGGGCTCAAAGCACCCCTGTCCTGTGATACAAGGTGGGGTTATTCTGCTGCATGTGGAAAATAGAGAATTAAAAACAAGAGCAGTGAGTCCAACTGTTTGATTTTTTTATTTTATTTCTTATTCTCTTTTAGGCTATTTCTAAAACATATTTACTGTTTTTCGTTTTTCCCCCCCATTATAACACTGATCCTATGAATTCTCTGGGATAGTGCAGGGTGGAGCAAAAGTAAGTTTACAGTTGTGAGCACATGAAACACAGAGTTTATTCTTGCATTATTACTTATTAATTTATTATTATTTTCCATATGAACAACTGTAAACCTACTTTTGCCCTCCCCTGTATAGTGAGCCAGCCCTCAGAAATCTCTTGGCTATGCTGAATTGGGTGAATTACTCAGACTCTGTGGCTGATTTTTGGTCTTCCCGGGCAATTTGAGTTTTTTGACCCTTGCTCAGCTGTTATATGCGTATGCACGTCACTGCTGTTTTGTTTCCAGGTCTTTTTATGCTGAGTGCTTTCTGCAAAGCAGAATTACTGCTTTCCCTAATGCATGGTATCCAGCTACCCTGACCCACCTTAGCTGCCCAGTTCTGTTCACACAGCCCTTTCTGAGTCCGAATGCAATGCAGGTCCATTATTTGGGCTGCAGGAAATGTTTGCATTTGCACTCACACTCTCTCTCCTTCTGGTCAGTCTTTTTATTTTTAAATTTTTGCTAGAGGATATATTTCTATTGATTTTTGAGAGAGAGAGAGAGAGAGAGAGAGAGAGAGAAAGAAAGAGAATGAATGAATGAATGAATGATAGAAGAAGAAACATTGATGTGACAAAAACATTGATCAGTTGCCTCCCATAAAGGCCTGGACCAGGGATTGAACTTGCAATGCAGGTATGTGCCCTGACTGGGAATCCAACCCATAACCTGCTTGGTGTATGGGACAGTGCTCCAACCAACTGGGCTCCTTTTGGTCATTCTTACTCGACTCCTCAGAACATTTGGCTCCCTTTCTTATTTATGGACCTAATAGTAGAGCTGTTCTAGGGATGTACTTATCAACCATATTTTTATTTGAATATAAGGAAGGTGATGACATCATTAACAAGTGACCTTATTTGGATGAGGAGTATGTTTGGGACGTTGGTGCCTGTGGATAGAGAGACCGTGCTCCCATCTTGGCCGGACAGTGAGCTCTGGGATGACAGGGGCCATGCCTGTCGTGGCCAGCACTTGAGCCCAGTTCCTAGCCCAGCATGGTGTCTGGCCATAAATACTTTTTGAATAAATAGATTTTACAAAATTGATTAACTTCGGAACTTGGGGGTTGCTTTCTCTTTAAAGAAAATAATGTAAGTTTGCATCAAAGGGTATTGTAGTTTGTTTCTAAAATTTGTCATGTAGTTAAAGCTGATAGATAGCAACAACGGTGAAATGCTGGTGAAGGGCACGCATCTCTTCGGTCTATGGAATGCCTCTGTATTCTATAGTCTTCTTTCTGAGCATGTGGTCAGCTGAGCATTGTCTGAGCATGTGGTCAGCTGAGCATTGTCTGACTTCAGCATTTCTAATCTCTGCTGAAGCTCTTGAGAGCCTGGCAGGTAATAATGGTGCCTTAATACCACTTATTCTCTAACAATCAGATTTCCCTGACATACCGACTTCTCTTGAGCGCTCAGGTGGCATCAGCTGCAGGATGACTTTCACAGGTATTTCTTTCTTTCTTTTTTTAAAATATATTTTATTGATTTTTTTACAGAGAGAAGAAGGGAGAGGGATAGAGAGTTAGAAACATCGATGAGAGAGAAACATCGATCAGCTGCCTCCTGCACACTCCCTACTGGGGATGTGCCCACAACCAAGGTACATGCCCTTGACCGGAATCGAACCTGGGACCCTTGAGTCCACAGGCTGATGCTCTATCCACTGAGCCAAACCGGTTAGGGCTTTCACAGGTGTTTCTGGTGGGCACAATAAGGCTCCTTTCCCTTTTCCAGGTTATCTGATCCCTCTACAATCAAATAGTTGGGGCTTTAACACCAGGCAGAATTTCTCAACCTTAGCACTGTTGACATTCTGGGCTGGATAACTCTTTGTTGTGGGGGCTACTGTGTGCAGCGTAGGGTGTTCAGCAGCATCCCAGGCCTCTACCCACTGGATACTACTAGCACTACCCCTGATGATGAAAAGAGTGTCTAGACAATGCCAGATGTCTCCAGGGGGACAGTTTGGTCCATTTGAGAACCCAGATAGAGAGGGCTTTATTGGACTGGTTGTGCCAGCACGAGGAGGTGATACTGGCAGAAGATGACCTGGTAATTGTCTATCCTTGACCAAAGCATAGGGCAGTTCTCATGGATGGAAGAATGGATATTCTAGAATTCTCCCCAGTCTGAGCCAATCACCTAGAGGTGGATCTCAGTGTCCTCGTTAGCTCCCACCTTTATCCTACATCTCACCCCGGTCTATCCCTCTTAACAACCATTCCATATTTTTAGACTTAAAATTTTTTATAGTTGATAGTATTATAGTAGATTCATGTATACAGTATAGTAACTCATAATTTATATACCTAACAATGTGATCTCCTCACTAAGTCTAGTAACCACCTGTCCTGTTCATACTTATTACAATATTATTGACTATATCTCTCTTCTTCCTTCTTGTATTGATAAGGCTAAAAGGCTAATATAAGGTCCAGGGTCTACATTTGACAAACCAACATTTTTTGTGTGCATCTGCCACCTGCTAATGTTACATTATCTCATGTAACCCTCCCAGCCACCCTGAGAGAGATGTTTTCTATACCTGTCTTACTACTGAGAAAACAGGAATACAAATTCACGTGGTTAAGTGGTAGAGTTTGGAATAGTAATCAGGTCTTCTGACTTTGTTAAAATCCTGTTTTATCCTGTTTTCAAATCTAACCAATATCTACTTGAAATTTAATCACTATGTACTTGAAAATTTAATCAGTATTGACTTGAAACTGAGGAGCTCCTGGCTTGTGAATAGGAGTCATGTTAGGAGAAATGTATATGCAAGGTCCTAGAGCCATAGAATGTCAGAGAAAAGGCAGATTTCAGATATCATTAGACAGTGACCACTCTGAGGTCATCATTCAGTCTTTCAACAAAGAGTGTTGAGGGCTTACTCCATTCCAGGACCTCTGTACACCAGCCAAGACTGACAGGGTCCCTGCCCTTATGGAATGTACGTCATAATAGGGTAAATATCTAGTATGCAAGTAAATAAATGAACACACAATATAATTACAGATTGTGATGAGTGCTGTGAAGGAAATGAGCAATGAGAGGAGATGGAGAATAATTGGGTGAGGGGGAGTTTCTTTACATAGAGTGGTCAGAGAAGTTGCCTTTGATCTTGATACCTCCCACAACACTGAACATACGGCGTTTCCTCAAAAAGTGTGAGTACCTGTCCTTGAGTACCTGGCACAGAATAGGTGTCCTTAGACCTTGGTTGTATGAAAAAAACCATGATATTAACTTACAGTTCTGGAAGCCAGAAGTCATCAAGGTGTCAGCAGGACGATGTTCCTTTTGGAGGTTCTAGGGGAGAATTTACTTTTTTGCATTTTCTACCTTTAGAGGTTACCTGCATTCCTTGGCTCATGGCCCTATCCTCTTTTGTCAAAGCCAGCAGTGTAGCCTCTCTCTCTCTCTCTCTCTCTCTCTCTCTCTCCCCCTCTCCCCTCTCCCCTCTCCCCCCCCTCTCTCTCTCTCCTCTCTCTCTCTTCTCTCTCTCTTCTCTCTCCTCTCTTTCCCCTCTTTCTCTCTTTCTTTCTCTCTCTCTCTCTCTCTCTCAGATTCTGACCCACCCAGCTCCCTTGTATTTACTTTGACCCACCCCTATAATCCTGGATAATCTTCCCATTTTACAACCCTTAACTTAATCATGCCCACAAAGTCCCTTTTGTTGTAAAAAGTAATATATTCTCACATTCCAGGAATTAGGTCACCTTTGGGGCCATGATTCAGCCTCTCACAGTAAGCAATAAACTTTAATTTTATTCCCATATTCACTTTATTTTACAGATGAAAAACTCGAAGTTAAAAAAAATTGCCTAAATTCACACATGTGGATACAGCTTTCTGGTCACCCTATCTAAATGCATCTCTATTCTCTTTCTCTAAACTCTGTTCTTTTCTTTACCCCACTCTACATTTCTTTGATTACTTGTTTTGTTTTTCTTATTACCAAAAGGGCAAGAAGACATATCCCTTCTCTTCACCAAGGAATGGCTATCACACAGCTCTGTTCCTGACACAGTATGCCCATCTCCAAAGATTTTTTGAATGAAAGAATGAAGAGTCCTTTGTATACTTGGGTATATAGAACCCAATATCCTACAGATTAGTCTGTGCAGTGGCTTCTGACAGGTTAAAAATCCTTCACCATTTTCAAAGCATCAAAGGAAAACGTGAACTTCAGTATTGGTTCATAATCCGACCAATTGGTGAAGAAGGGACCGTTACCTGGCCCTGCACTTTCTCATGCACTGGTGCTGGGCTTCCAGCTCCGGTATGCTGCCCAGCTCTGTGCGTTTGCACACGGTGTTCTGTATTCGGAATTCTGATGCACAGTGCTTCATGTATCCACGTGTTAGCATCACCAGTCTTTTGGGAGAGCTTCTGAATGGCTCCCTTCATGATTTCAATCCATGGTTAGAGAAGAAAGGCAGAAAACCTAACTGCATGTTTTATTACTGCATTGAGTTTTCTCTATTAGACCTTAAGTAACAAAGGAGGAAGAAAAATCACTTCTTACTGGACTATGCAAGTAGCACATTTATGGGTTCACAGAGCAAGTTGTATGGAATTTAAATGGAAAAAAATTAACAAGTATAGGTCATCTCTAGCATAGAGAATGGGTTTTTAGAAGTCTTAAATAACAGTGCCTTATGCTAAACAACTAAGTGAAGGACAGCTCAACACAACACTTCCTGTGCTCGGGAAGGCAAGTTATATTTATATTATGGCAGGTGGTTTACTTTGCTTCACATTGTCCTTGATCTCTCCTAATGAAGACACTATTTAGACAAACTTGTTTTACATCTGACATCCTTTTCTCCTAGAAAATAAATACCCGTTGTTCAAGGTGTTATTGAAACAATGAAAAAATATGAAGCCAAGGAGACATGTCTTCTCTTTGCGTATTGCTTTTAAGAGCCTTAACCCCACAAAGTAAATATATTTACTTTGGTTCTAGTGGCCAAGGACGTCAATATTCTTTTTGATGAGTTAGAAGCTGTCAACAGTCCTTGCAAAGATGACGATTCTCTCCTTCACCCTGGAAACCTGACCAGTACTTCAGACGATGCTAGCAGACTGGAAGCAGGGGGAGAGGTAAGAGTGTGTGATTTCTTCGAAAGACAGTTCTTGACCCAGGCGAGCACCTGTAAAGCATATTCCAAGGGACTGTTTAACGTAATCATCTCATTGAATTGTATGTTCCTGATAAACAAGGGGGCATGTCTTATATTCTTTGCTACCTCCCACGGCTCTGGTATATTTCAGCACTTCTAAATCTACCTAGGCTCCAAAAAAACTGTCCATGAATCAGGCAATTCCCATCTTATACCTAAAGATGTTTTGTTTATACAAAGGAAGATTTTTTAAAAAATATCTTTTTATTGATTTCAGAGAGGAAGGGAGAGGGAGAGGGAAAGATAGACCAATGAGAGAGAATCATTGATGGGCTGCCTCCTGCATGCCCCCCACTGGGGATCAAGCCCCCAACCTGGGCATGTGCCCTTCACCAGAATCAAACCCGGGATCCTTCAGTCTGCAGGCCGACACTCAATCCTCTGAGTCAACCCGGCTACGGCCAAAGGAAGATTCTTAAAACCACCTCTTATTTTGAGAAAATGTACATTCTGGGTGTCACTAACAAGTAAAATGTTAGCTTTACGAGGATGGATTTCCTTGTGTAACCCCCCAGCACCTAGAACAGTGACACAAAATGCAGCAGCCCTCAATAGATTGTGTTGCCTCAAGCCTTTCTGAGTTTCCATTTGCCCCTGTAATCTGAAACTCATTGTAATTGCAAATAGCCCTATCTGTTCATATGTCATTTTGGAAAAAGAAGTACTTTGTTAAAACCATTCACTGTTGTTCAAGTTGGATCTCCATGGATTTAATATCTCCTTTATATATGCACTGGGCACAGGTAATAGGAACTCAGAATGGGTCATTTATTTACGGCATATTCCTAATATTTTTGTTATTCCAGAGCCAGTTAGCCATGGAAAAGGTGACAGAGAAAAATGTTTCCTTCCACCAGGTTTTCCAGGCTTTTCCCTACAAGCACCACATGCTATTACTATCCATGTATTTTACTTGCGTTTTATTTTTTTTTTTTAGGAAATACTTTTCTTTTTTAAAATATATTTTTATTGATTTCAGAGAAGAAGTGAGAAGGAGAGAGAGATAGAAACATCAGTGATGAGAGAGAATCATTGATCGGCTGCCTCCTGCACATCCCCTACTGGGGATTGAGCCCACAACCCAGGCATGTGCCCTTGACTGGAATAGAACCCAGGACCCTCAGTCCACAGGCCAGCACTCTATCCACTGAGCCAAACCAGCTAGGGCCATATATTTTACTTTTAAAGAAAAAACTCATTTTGTCATGTTCTTCACACAGACACTTTGAATGTCATGGTGTGGACTAATGGAGGGATCTTAAAAGGGACCTCAAAAAGCAGCTCATCTCATCCCCTTAATTTAGATGTGGAAGCAACCTCAGGAAGTTTGGGGCTTTGCTAACCCTCCCCCTGATCCCTTGGCTGCAGCCCTGTTTTTGTAGACAGGTGCTGAAGTGCTAACTCTATAGGATAATACCCTTGCTTGGAAAATAATTAAGAAATTGTTTACCTGTCTACACTTCTGAGTATCTTTTAAGGCAAAAATAAAAAATACTCAGAATTGGTCAAGTGTAAATGTCTATGGTAATGGACACTTTCCTTCCTTCCTGGCTGACATGCTCCTTTTAGAGGAGGTTGCATGTGGGCACTGGTGTGTAAGAATATGGATTTGCTATGGCCTTGGCAGTCGGGCATGTTTGCCTTCCTCATCCTGTCACTTGGAAACTGATGTATACTGTGGCCCAGAGAAAAGGTAGTTCCCCCATTTCCACTTGCTAGTTTACAGACATGTTTCTGAACATCAGTCTGAGAATCCTGGCCCCAGCCTGGGCCACCATACCTGATGGTCTCTTTCAATGTTGTTCATGATTGCAACACGCCCATGGCGTCAGGACAAAAATGACACCTATTATTTCTGGTCTGTAAGTTATGAAACATAATAAAATGAACACCATGAAACACCACCCAACTTATAAATTGGAATGGTATTTTTCAAATTATGGGGCAACCCAATTGTAAGTGACTAACTCCAGTTGTTTTCTGATGGAATGGAAAATTAATTTTAGTGTGCATGCAAGTAGAAAAAATAGGTATTATTTTGTAAAACTTCTGTCTCAGATATTTTGTGTGTGCTTACAAATATCAGAAAGTAAAATGTTTTTCTGAATTTGGGCAAAAAAATTCAAGAAACATTGAACTAGAATATTATTAAAACCATGTAAGCTACTATAATTCCATCCTTTGACCCTATAAGAGGTATTATCTTCCTGAATGTTTTTTAAAATATATTTTATTGATTTTTTACAGAGAGGAAGGGAGAGGGATAGAGAGTTAGAAACATCGATGAGAGAGAAACATCGATCAGCTGCCTCCTGCACACCTCCTATTGGGGATGTGCCCACAGCCAATGTACATGCCCTTTACCGGAATCAAACCTGGGACCTTTCAGTCCGCAGGCCGAGGCTCTATCCACTGAGCCAAACCGGTTAGGGCCTGAATGCTTTTTTAAAAAATTCTCTTTCTCTAAAACTAGCTTTACCACATATACCTGTAGCCTTACCAACTTTTTAAAAAAGATTTATTTTATTTAATGCTTTATAAAAAGTGGCATCATGCAGTATGAAGTCTTTGGTGACTTGGTTTTTTTCTGTCAATGTTGTTTTTAAGATTTATGCTTATTACTGGATGCAACTACAGTTCATTCATGTTCAGGGCTGTATAAATACTCCACTGTATGAATATTCTACAATATACCTATTTACTTTTTCATGGACATTAGCATCAATTCTAGTTTTTTATTTTCTACTCTCATAAACAATGCTGCTATGAATATTTATATACATGTCTCCTCCTTGCTTTATCAAAAATGTCTCTAGGATTGCATGTTATGCAAATGTTTAATTTTACAAGAGAATGCCAATGTTTTCCAGAGTAAGTATATCAATTTTCACTCTCACTTGTAGAATATGAGAATTCTCAGTTGCTATATATCCTTGCCAACATGTGGTATTGTTAGGTGTCCAAAGTTTTTCCCAATTGACACAGTGCTTTTTTCCAATTTTTATTTTGTTTCTTTTGTTTACATGTTTCAGTAATAAAAATGTAATTTTTATAAAACACAAGAATAATGCATTTCATTTTAATTGTTCTTTAACATTACTCACCCAAGACTCCATTTTATGAGTGTCTTAAGCTGGTCCTTTCTCTTTGTATGCAGACAGTGCGGGAAAAAACCAAATCAAATGGACTTTACTTCAGAGATGGAAAGTGTCGAATTGACTACATTCTTGTGTACAGAAAATCCAACCCCCAGACGGAAAAGAGAGAAGTGTTTGAAAGAAATATTAGAGCAGAAGGTTTACAAATGGAGAAAGAGGTAAATAGTTGGCTTGGATGAGAAAAATATAAATATACAACTATTCATATCAAGAGGCAATTTTAAAAATTAGTCATTATGTTAGCTGAATGTTTTATTTGGTCGGAGTTTGCCAATCCAGTGTTTGGGGAATGTTCCAGCAATTAAACTTTCACAGCACAGTTTGCCTTGAGAGCATTTTAATGCCAAATGATTTCGTGAGAATCAAAATACTCTATTCCCATGGAATCGATTGTTTCAAAGTGTTATAATTTACCTGACTTCCTTTATCTGCTTCCTCTATGTGAATGGCGTGTTCTGGTCTCATGGATTAAGGACAAGTTTGCATAAAATGCAGTCACCTCTCACGGGAGGCTGTTTTTACATTTCAGGAAACATAATGAGCTTGGGCATCCTCACTCACCAGATGAGACTGGCCGATTTGGCCCCATACAGCTGGAACTTACAAAATGATTCCAGTTTTAAGAAACATTCGGGCTGTTTTTATCATGTTCCCGGACTCAAGAGTTACCTCTCCGTATACTCTCTCCCTCTTCTCTCCTTCCGCTTTGCATGGGGAGTTTTAAGGAGTAATTTTGTGAGAAAGGTACAAGAGGTCCAGCCACAATGAGACTGTTCTGTACCTAGAAATGCTGTGTGTATGTGTAGAACTTGGTCCTGGGAGGTGGATTATGTAACTCTTCCCTAAATATGGTGCAAAGATGATGGCGCTTTTCCTGGTCAATAAGAAGCACATACTGGCAATTAAAATGTTTTGTTTCTGATTATGCTCCTCAAGACTGAGGAGAGAGATCTTTGAAATCAACATGCAGGTTTTTCCTTGTTTGGTGCAGGTTGCATACTTATCTTGGGACCCTTCAGATAAAAGGGACTTTTCCAGATCTGTTAGACTGGTCTCAACTCTTGAGGATTTAAAAAACAAACAGTGTTTTTCTAGAAGGTCTCCAGAAAGAGAGTTAGAAAAGTGGCAAGATGAGTGTGGTCTTAGGGACTCATTCTTAGGAAAGGAACCAGATTGCCCAGAAGACTCAGCTGGAAGTTGCACAGACAGAATGAAATATGCTGTTGTTTCCATTTTGTGTGGTTCTATCCCCATTGAACATGCCTTCGATGAATCTTGTTCTTTAAGTTCTTATTGAGGCAACTGTCTAGTCTCTTTTCTTAACATTAATGGTGCATTAATTTATTTTACCCTAACATTCATTCCTTCACTCTTTTATTCTTCTAAATTTCAGGATTTTCATATAAATAAATAAGAGCTCTGAATTGCCACATGATCCTACATAATATCAGTCCTTTTTCCAATCCATTCTGACCCTTTCAAAACTTTGATTCCCATCAGTTAGCTTAATTCAATTAATGAAAGATCTATATTTTCAGTTTTATGACTATTTTCTCCATTCCTGGGCTTTCTTCTATGTAGGTCTTTACAATGTCATTTCATGACTTATTCAAACTCAAAAAGCCTGCTATGTTTTAAAATAATGCACATTACTAAAGAGATGACAAATCTCTTGCATGTCTCCTGAAGTATCTAGACTACAGTATCCATCATTTTAATGCCAAGCAGGCGGCTGAGAAGGATTATTCACCCTGTTTTATATACGGTAGTTGTGCTGATCATGGTGTGATGCTGGATGGCTTTCATGATTATGGTTGTATATAGAATAATTTTGTTTGGTTATAAGTCTTAAAATTTTTAATAGCTTGGTATTTATTTTAGTGTACACTAGAAAAAAACACAGTAATTGGGAAAAGGGGTGATGTCACCATATGGCAAAACTTCATAAAAACATTCTATGCATCTCGTCCTCCCCTTCACTCCAAAGGTTCTTTTTTTTTTTTTTTTTGCAGTCCAAAAATGCAATTTATTTTAGTAGTTTTTCTTAACACAAAGCCTAAAGATTCTAAAATGGATTTTCAAAAGTTTCTTCCTATATTTTCATTTATTTTATTTTATTGTTTAAAGTATTACAAATAGTAGTACATATGTCTCCTTTTCTTTTCCCCATTGACCTTCCCCTGGCCTCCCCCACCTTCCCCCAGCCCCCCAGTGTCTTGCATCCATTGGTTATGCTTATATGCATGCATACAAGTCCTTAGGTTGATCTCTAACCTCCCCCACCAACCCTCCCCAGCCTTCCCGCAGCAGTTTGACAGTCTGTTCGATGCTTCTCTACCTCTGTATCTATTTTTGTTCTTCAGTTTATAATGTTCTTTATATCCATAAATGAGTGAGATCATGTGGTATTTTTCTTTCGCTGACTGGCTTATTCCAAAGGTTCTTTACTGAGTGGCAGCTTCCCTCTTCTCCTTTACCCCACAGTCTTCTATCCACTACTGACAGCTAGGAACCTTCTTCCTAAGTAGCCTTTTCCACTGCCCGGTTCCTGTCTTTTCCTGCCACCCACACCCTTTGCCTAAGTGGCACAATTGGCTATAACCCCGCCTCTGGGCTCTGCTGTGCATCCTCAATGCCTTAGCCAGCTCAGCAAGAAGAGGAGCTTTGCCCTCTAGCCAGTTTGGCTCAGTTGTTAGAGTGTGGGCCCACGGACCAAAGGGTCCCAGGTTTGATTCTGGTCAAGGGCACATACCTCAGTTGCTGGCTAGATCCCTGTTTCTGGTCGGGGTGTGTGTGGGAGGTAACCAATTGATGTGCTTCTCTCACATCGATGTTTCTCTCTCTGTGTCTCTCCCCCTCCCTTCCACTCTCTCTAAAAATCAGTGAAAAAAATACCCTCAGGTGAGGATTAACAAACAAACAAAAAGATGAGGAGCCTTTGCAGGTTAAGAAGCAGCAGGAAGTTATAGAAAAATTAATTTTCCCCTGCCACAAATAATTACAACAATGCCCCTTGGTCGAACAGTAAATCAGTACCTACATGGCATCATTAGACTTAGAAACCATCAGAAGCACTCTTATGTAAGTCAAGTGTTGTATAAACAGCTGAGCGGGAGAGACCATCTTAATGACTATTTCAGCTTCCGGAAGTTACTTCAACCTTTCATACCTAAAACAAAGAACTTGATTCAAGTGGAAAAGAAAAAAAACACGCAGGAATCCCTATACTAGTACATCTGAAATGATTGACACTAAGTACATTTTGTGAATTACCAGTGTCTTCTTCATGAGCTGTGTATCATGATGTCCAAAAACAATGGAAAACATGTTATACAGGTGGGCAAAATCAGGCTCTGTAGCTGAACAGGGTGACAGTGAGATAATCCTTATCTCTCTTAACATTGAGTGTCAAGAAGCACAGCCAGGAGAATCTTTATTTCATGCTAAAAGGAAGGACATAGTAACCTTTCATCTTCCTTAAAACCTTTGCCCCAGTCTGGGTGGTCAGTGGGTACGTGCTTGCTTTGGCACCCCGGGTCTTTGATTGTCTGTAACTCGTATTAGCCAGGAGAAAGCAGAAGAATAGCAACATTCTCAAAGTATTATTTCCAAGTGACTTACGTCTTAGTGATACCTTATTTAAAGAGATTTCCCTTCCTAAAGGTAGCACATATATGTTAATTCACATTTTCTGTTTTAGATATGTTCCATTTTTAATTTTTAAAATCATTATCATGAATACAAATGTATCTTTTCCTTTGTATAAGTAGTCAAATAATGGATGACTTTTGAATTATTTAGAATGTGTGCACAGCAGTTATATTAACAGAGCAGACTTTTCCTCTTTACAATCACGCAGAACGTGGGAGAAAACCCATATTATTACAGTCATTACAAAATAACTATAATTAGATAAATCATCCCATCTTGATGGTAGTTAATTCATTCGACAAATATTTATTGCACGCTCATTCCATGCCAGGCACTGTTTTAAGCCCCAAAGAACTCAGCCGTGAATAAAACTGATAAAAACCCCTGCCCTGTTGGGACTTAATGTACAAAATAAGTAAGTAAATATATTTAAAATGTCAATAATTGTTGAGAGGGGTGTTCAGTTTTTATAAAAGTTGGCAAAGGTGAGCCTCTCTTCCAGGGAAAGAGACCAGCAAGTGCAAAGGCCCTGAGCATGAGCATGCCTGGGGTGTTCATGGAACAGTGAGGGGCCAGTGACAGGAGTTGACTGAGCAAGGTGGAAATTGTAAGAAATTATGCCATACAGATAATGGAAGCCTTACTGGTCACTGGGGAAACTTGAGCTTTTCTGAGTGATATGGAAAATCCTTGAACAGTTTCAAGCAGAGGCATGACATGATCTGGTTTCTTAGTTTATTAGGGTTACTCTGGTTGCCTGGTGATATTAGACGGGGGAAGAGTAGAGGGGGCATGGGCAGAAGCAGAAATATCAGTTAGGATATTTTTGGTAAGAATCCAGGAAAGAAATTATGGTAACTTGGTGAAGTGCGCAGCAGAGGAGATGTTAAGAAGAGTAGAAGGTACAGCTTGATTATCCGGAACCATCCAGGCCAGATCAGTGCTTGCTATGCACCTGTCACACAGCTCATATTGCTTGCAGATTTGCTGAGCTGAAGGAGAAGATGGATCATCATTCTGGGAAAAAGCTGGAAGATAGCCCTAGGCTTTTGCAATCTGGTGATCCTGCCAGATTTGTCAGTTTGGTTCCTGGCAAGCCCATGTGTGTTGGGAGCCTCCCTGACTATCCGCCTCTGGGCCATTTTTTTCTGTTCATAACATGAGACAGACAGTTGCTGTGGGTGTCATCCAAGCAGTGGACAAGAAGGCAGCTGGAGCTGACAGTTACCCAGTCTGCTCAGAAAGCTCAGAAGGCTAAATGAATGTTATCCCCCATCCCTGCCACCTGTCTTAATCAGTAATGGAAGAACAGCCTCAGAATTATTTGTCTCAGTTGGCTATTTAAATTTAATAGTAAAAGACTGGTTAATGATTACAGTGCAGTAAAACCTTCAGAAGGAAAGGAGAATGTTTTTTTTAAAAATATATTTTATTGATTTATTACAGTGAGGAAGAGAGAGGGATAGAGAGTTAGAAACATCGACCAGCTGCCTCTTGCACACCCCCCACTGGGGATGTGCCCGAAACCAAGGTACATGCCCTTGACCGGAATCGAACCCGGGACCCTTCAGTCCGCAGGCCGACGCTCTATCCACTGAGCCAAACCGGTTTTGGCAGGAAAGGAGAATGTTTTGTGGACCATTTGGGTTTTCGTGTGTGTGTGTGTGTGTGTGTGTGTGTGTGTGTGTGTGTCAGTTTTTAAAATCAGTACTTTATAACGGAAACACACTTGGCCAAAAATCTGTCATAGAATTTTGAGACCCATTGAAACAAAGTTTAATGAGAAAAAGAAAAGAAAAAAAGGAAAGTAGAACTTCTGGGAATTGCAGACAGATCGAACGAGTTATGCCAGAGTGAAGAGGCATAGGCTATCCATGTGTCATATGCTATTCATTTAAAGAGTTAAATGAAAGAAGTTGCCATTCACAGGGATGCACAGAGGAGGGGTCCTCTTGTGGACATGTTAAGTTTGAGGTGTCCCAGTGGTGGAGATGCTGAGTAGGATAGAAGAGTCTGGAAGACAGGGAGAGATCTGGCCTGGAAATACACATTTGGATGAGATCACCCAAGGAACAGCTACAAATGGAGCAAGAGATCCAAATAGTGAGCTGTGGGACACAGCAGTGTTATGAATTTGGAGGACAGAGGAGCCAGCGGAGAGGAGCTGGAAGGAAACCTAAGGCTCTGGTGCCTGGAGGAAAGTGTTTCAGGAGGGAGGGCGAGATTGATTGTGTCAGACGCTGCTGATGGCGTAAGATCAAGACTGGAAAGTTAGCCACTGAATTTAGCAACGTGGAGGGTTTTGGGGAGCTGGGCAAGAGAAATTTGGGAGCAGAGGTGGAAGTAAAAGAATGGTTAAAGTATGTTCAAGAAAGAATGCAAGGAGAAAATTTGGAGACAGAAGATATAGATATTTCTTCCAAGGAGGTTCACTATAAAGGAAAAGAGAAATGGGTAAAAACTGGAGTATGAAGTTGGGTCAAGAAAGAGTTCTTTCTATATAAGATGAGAGAAATAACTGCAGGCTTTCATGCTGTAGAAATCATTTATTTGAGAAGAAAAAAAATGATGTACTAGTAGAAGAGCGAAAAAATAATTTTGGAGCAATGTCCTTGACTCAATAAGAAGAGAAGGACAAGTTCCTCCCATGGCATGGACCCACCGGCCTGCATCTGTGCCCACAAATGCAGCCTTCCCTCCTCTGCGGAGGATGTGTGGCCATGCTTCTGGCTCAGGCCAGCCCTTTCTTTGGGCAGGAGACCCCATCCTCTTAGTCCTACACAAGGACATGGGCCCAACAAGAGATAGAGTAAGCTTTAAAAACAGAAAATGCAGAAAATAACGTAACCCGTCAAAACAGTTTGTTTTCACTCATCTCTCAGAAGGATTGAAAAAGTCTAGCTGTGGTAAATACATACACAGCACTCAAGGTTGGGTATCTTGGACATTTTTCTTTGAGATGATGACAAGATAGTATTATTAAAATATTCACTGACATTTATTAATCACTTACTATTATTGTCCCCATTTTATAGATGAGACCATTGCCCCAGGCAACGAGACCAGAAATAAAGCCAGGATTAAAACCTGAGCATACTTACGCCTTACCCTTGTGTCACATTGATTTCTGGTTTCTAAAGATGAATTTCAGGATTGACAAGGTTAGCAGGCAGGCTGAGAAGACAGGGGGAGTTCGGAAAAGGAGAAGGAAAAGGAACCAGGAAAATTGGGGTATGTAATGAAGTCAGGTGCTTTCTAGACTGTAGTTCTTTGCACTTTGATTGCTGGTAGCTATGGATTTGATTCTTGGTACAATCCCATATAAGCTGAGAGGGCTTGAGCAGTTTATTAAGCTTTTCTGGATCTCTGTTTCCACATTTTTAATAATGAGGATAATGTTACTTACTATGAACTATGTGAGGATTAAATGAGCCCACATAGGTAAATACATTGTAGGGTGTAAATCTTTGTTTCTTATTTTATTTTACCGTTTCATTTTACCTCTGTGTTACCTTCTCTTTATGGCAAGTAACATTAATTTTTCAATTGTGACTGTGCTATAAAAGTTCTTTGTAAAATAATTATTTTAAACAGTGCGTCAGTTTAAGGAAATAGAGGGAATTTAAATATTTTAGATGATGTACAAATTTGGCAAAATCAAGGGGCACAGCATGATTACAGTCTTACTTGGCTCGTGGTTGTGGTGAACAGACCCTAAAGTCTGCCATCTGGTTTTCACACCTTTGTGTAATCCCCTCCCCTGGAGTGCAGCCGGGATCTGTGACTTGCTTTGAACCAATAGAATATGGCAAATATAGTGGGAAGTCACTTCTGGGATTATGTAATGTATAATGATCCTGTTTCAGCCTCCTGGCGCTGGGTAGACTCTCCTTTGCTGGCTTTCAAGCAGTAAGCTACCATGTTGTGAAACAGTCTATGAAGGGAGTCATATGCAAAGATATAGGTGGAGTGGACTCCAGTGCCTGAGAGTTGCCCCCAGCTGACAGCCAGCAAGAAAACAGGGAAGTGAGTTCTGCCAACAGCCGAGGGATCTTGGAAGCTGGTCTTTCCACGGTCGAGCCCTCTGATGATACTGCAGGTCTGACCAAGACCATGTGGCAGCCTGGTGACACCCTGAGCAGAGACCCAGCTGAGCTGTGCCTGGATTCCTGACTGTTAGAAACTGTGAGATCATTCACGTGTTGTTTGAAGCCTTTAAGTTTTTGGTAACCTGTTATGCAGCAATAAGTAACTGAGATGGTGTTTAAGAATCTGGAATCAGACATTCTGTGTGCTCATTTGTTTCCACCATTAAAAGCTGTGTGCTCTTGGGAAAGCTAGCTCATCTGCAAAATGACGCTAATAATGAGATCTGTTTCATGGGTTATTATGATCATTAAATGAGATCATTCATATTAAGTGCTTATCTCTGTACCTGCCATATTACAAGCATTTACTACATCTTTATTATTATCATCATTGCAGTCATCCTAACAGCTGAGTACAGTGCATTAGCACTTTTACTTTTAAAATGGTTTTACAAGGAAAACTTTTTAGAAAAATGTTTTTACATTTTTAAAAATCCCTTAAAATGTAACTGTGTTAGGAATAGCAACATCAACTGACCATCTATTGAGTACAGTGCATTAGCACTTTTACTTTTAAAATGGTTTTTCAAGGAAAACTTTTTAGAAAAATGTTTTTACAATTTAAAAAAAAATCCCTTAAAATGTAACTATTAGGAATAGCAACATCAACTGACCATCTGTTTGCTAATGACTATTCATGAATGAGATTAATGCTTATCTTTAATGCTCTTGGAAAAACTCAGAATACATTAGGTCACAAGTTTAGCATGGTCAAGGTTCAGACACTTATCTTCTTTCAGAGGATTTGGTTTAGATTCATCAGGAATGAAATTATGGATCAACCCAGAGCTAAAAGACTCTTTAATTGCGCATCCTGGTCTTGCTTTACCCTTTTCAGGGGAAAACTTCACAAAGTCGTCCCCATTGAAAGTGCTTGTCTAACCCAGATTGGTCTCTGCCATCACCTCCTGCCAGACTACCTTTTCTGTATTCATCCCTGTTTATGTTCTGCAACCACATCCAGCTTATTGCTGGAGATGCTCTCTCAGGACCCAGAGCCTCTGTCCACTAGATCCCAGGAGTGCTTCCTCAAGTTATGACAGTCAGAAGTGTCTCCAAGCATTGTCGTTTGTCCCCGGGAAGGAGTGGGGGGTAAAATCCATCCCTGGTTGAGAACCACTGAGTTAGACCCTTTGACCCAGCCTTGTGTAGTTTGTTGCAGTGTCCAGGAGGCAGCTGGAGGAATGATAAGCAGCTATTCCATGCTTCCATTCGTGTGGACCAGCTAATGGAAGCAGTCTTAACACCAGACTCTCTATATCAGAAGAGAGATTTATGTATTTGAGGGGAAGGATAGGGTAAGTTAAGATTACCTTTTAACCAGATAACTGGGATTCAGATCCACTTACTATCTCATCACTTTCTAAGTAAATAACTCGGTAAGGCTTTAACCTCTCTGTGCCTCAGTTTCTTCATTTATTAAATAGCAGATAATCCTAACTAATGGGGGCTGTTATGAGGATAAACTGAGTTAATACATTACCATGTGCTTAGAAGAGTCTGATGCATAATAAGTGCTCAATAAATGCTTGTTGATGGTATTGATAAAGAAGGGAGTGGTTTCAACCACGGGTCATCCTCTTTCCTGATCTCAGGCATCCAACCTCATCACCTCTTGGACTCAGGGTCCCTGGCCTGTGTCTAGAGAAAGTTGAAGTGGTCTGGTGGCTAGGACTGAGTCCTTTTTGGTCTCACCTACCACTGTCCTATATCCGTCCATCAGAATCACAGCTTTATTCGCATTGGTCCATCTTCTTAAGGCAGCTTCATCCAATTGGGGGAAGGCAGTGGCACTCTCTTCTTCTCTCTGTCTTATTCTTTCTGTCTCTCTCTCATCATTTAAAAAAATTATTGATTGATTTGAGAGAGAGAAACATCAATTTGTTGTTCCACTTATTTATGCATTCATTGGTTGATTCTTATATGTGTGCTGACCAGGGATCGAACCCAAAACCTTGGTGTATCACGCTGACACTCTAACCAACTGAGCTACCCAGCCAGAGCCTCCATCTCTTTTCTGTCTTTCTGTCTTCCTCTCGCAGCCCTCTTACTTTCACTCTAATTTTTGAGACCATTTAAAGATCTGAGAGCCTAATTATGATTGCCTCAACTGCTTTTGCTTGTTTAGGAAGACAAAGTTTAATCAAAACATTTACTATGTTGCTAGGTCAAGATGACCAGTACGAAGCTACCTTGAGCTGATTTACTCAAAGGATTATTCTAAACCAATTCATATTTCATGTGACTCATGCATAGTCCTTCACTCAAGACAGCACAACATTAAAGGGAGAATATAACCATTAGACAAGCAACAGAAGAGCTGAGTGATTTTGTGAAGTATTGTTGCCATCCCACAAGCTGAAACATGATTCATCTGAAAGGTCTTCTTAGTGATCTAGAGTGAACTTGTCTGATATAAAACACATTTTGCACTGTCATCATGTATTATTTCCAAGTGCTGGCATCGCATTGTTGCAGCTGTTAAAGGAACTGAAGTCCTTTCTTTATGGTGTTTTGTTCCTGTTGTTTTTTTATTACATGTTATGTTAAATTGCTAAAAGTTGCTCAAAGTACATACTTGGGAGGCAAATGGGAGTTGATAAAAAAGGGAGTAATTTCAACAACTGGTCATCCTCTTTCCTGATCTCAGGCATTCAACCTCATCACCTCTTAGACTAAGGGTCCCTGGCTTGTATCTAGAGAAAGTTGAAGTGGTCTGATGGGTATGACGCTAATTATCCTCCTATATAATAAAAGCCTAATATGCAAATTGTCCCCTCGACTGGGAGTTTGACCAGGGGTCAGGGCCAGCCAGCCAACTGCCCACAGCTCCTCCCCCCACCTGGCCCCGCCCCAGCAGGCAGAGGCAACTGGCAGCAGGCAGCTGGGGGAAGGGAGGCCCCGGCCCGGCAGCCAGCAGCTGCAAGGGACCCTACCCATGCACGAATTTTATGCACTAGGCCTCTGGTGTATTAATAAGGTGGAGAGATTTCAAAGCTTTGAAGCAGTCCCGACATGTGTAAGCCCATGGTCTCTTGCTAGTGATCCCTACACATGGAAAATTTGACAAAAGATGAATGGTAAGCTGAATTTCATTAACCAAGCCTGGTACTTCAGCTACAAAAGTGATGATGCAGCACTGTCTCCTGAGGCAGGGACCAAGGCTTAACTCACTTCTGATTGTGCTTTAGGCATATTTTAAGAGCAGTCGATGATACCTGATGATTCCATTTCTAAATGGTGTCATTTTTCATCTATTCGTCAAATATCTGAGTGTCTACTGCTATTGAAGGAAGAGAGGCATTAAATAAACAAATAGATATGTCAGGTGTGATATGTCAGGCATTAAATAAACAAGTAAATATGTCAGGTGTGATGAGTGCTGTGGAGAAAAGATGCTGGGATACTGGGAGGGAGCCACTATTTTATTATAGAAGTTCAGGAAAGTTCCTAAAACAGGGGTGGGGAATATCCAGCCCACAGGCTATATAAGGCCCATGAAATCATTTGGTCTGGCCCTGCCAAGGCATTAGGGGTGAGTTATTAAATGTTTGACCAAATATAGCAGGCTAAGTTTGTAGGTGATAATTCTGTATGGCGCTCGGATGATGTTGCTCACCACCCCTGCCCTAAAATAAGGATTGAACTGAGCACAGACTTTGGAATTTGCATTCCTAATTACATTTGTTTTCACAATCCTGGGTGGGCTGGGACTGGGACAAGGGTGGGAAGAATAAATGGAACAGTCTCTGAAGGGGAGAGGTGGTGCATTGTAGGAGGAGGGAAACTGGCTGGATTTGGGTCGGGGAGGGGATGGGGAAAATTACGGTCTTTACATCTAAATGACCTCTTCCAGTGCACAGAGCAGGGACAAATCAAGTGCATGAACAGTATTGGGACCTTTGGGGAAACCTGATGTGGTTGTAAACCCCCTCCCTGACTTGTCCTTTGCAGTTTATCAGTTTAGTTTCCATTGTTTTGGGGGGCTACCTCTTTTGAGATCTTCCTACTTTTGTCTACTCAGAGACCAAAGTTTCTTCTAAAAGCCTTCCCCAGGGCTTGTGACTGCTTGGCCCCTCTGTCATTTAGGGTTCTGCAGGAAAGCAAGCTACTCTGTGTCTTCCAAAAATGAAGTGTTTAATACAGAGGTTTGCACCACTGCTGAAAAGGCTGGGAGTGGTGGGTCCCAGAAGTTGGCCTGGAAGCCACTAGGGATCTCAAGAATGTCTGAGAGTGGCATAGATACATGATTCTCCAAAAACTGACCTGAAGCTGTCTGCAGCTTACACAAATAACTATCTCTAAAAGCCTACCTTGGGGGAGAATAGCCTCTTCTTTTCCACCTTCCAAATTTCACTTGAGTACCCTTTATCTTCCCAGGGGATTCTGGGAAATGTAGTCCCAGCTCTTCTTGGCAATAAGGGTGGAGATTTTAGAAGGAGGGAGCAGAGATGCCAAGCTGACAACAAACAGTATAGGGCAGTCACCAGCACTCCTCCTAACAGATTTGTCTGGCCACCTGTCCCTTCACTTAAGCTATGCCAGCCCCCTCTCTGTCCTACCCAAATGGTTTTACAGGTTCAGTCATGAATCTTACATGGCACCTCAAGGTGAGGATAGATTAGCTTTTTCTGGCGTTTCACTTGGGCATGGCTGGACAAATTAGCCACAGTCACAGTAGCTCCCCCACACCCACAGCTTTGTTCTGATGCTAATACTAGACAATTCTTTCTGTTCAAGGAAGACCTGAATTCATTGAGACCAAATCATTTGAGTGTCAGACGGTAGCAGTCACAAGTTCACATAATGAGACATCCATGTGTTTGCGACGAGGAGAAAAAAGGACAGAGCAAAGGGAAGACAAGCTGAAAACTCTTTCCCTACGAGGAAAATGAAAGAGGAAGGTTCCTTCCCTCACTTCAGGCTCCTCTGATGTTAATGCATCAGTGTATAGAGTGTCTATTATATTCCAGGCATCAAAAATGAAAGAGCATTCCAGTTATCTATTGTTGCATGGCAACTCCAAAACGTGAGACTTTAAACAGCAATCATTTATTTTACTCTCAGATCTGCAATTGGGCAGGATTGGCAGTAACAGCTGTTCTGTGTTCCATGAGGGATCAGCTAGAGCAGCACCTCTAGGGGCCTGGCGGACCCCCTTCTGAGAGGGCTGCTTCACATAGCTGGAAAGTTGGCGCTGGCTGTCAGCCATGGACCCTGGTTTCCTCTCCACATGGACTTCTCCAGGGGCTTCGCTGAGGCTCAGATGCCTCAGGCTTCCATGTGTCACGGTGGCTGGGTTCCAACAGAACAAGACAGCCCTTCATTTTTATGACCTAGACTCAGAAGTGTTTCTCGCGCTGTACCCCATTGGCAGAGGCGGGATCAAAGGGAAGGGACATGGATGCCACCTCTGGCTGGAGAGTGGCAAGGTTCTGGAAGACACAGGATGAAAGCTCTTGGTAGGGCCATCCTTGGACAATGCAACTTGCTGCAATACTCTGTGTCTTTGAAGAGCTCGTTGATTAGCAGTGAAGGCAGACTGAGACTGGTGATTGGAATACATCCTGAAGAGTTCCTATAAAAGCACTAAGGCAACTTCAGATTCTCCCCAGAGGTTTCTGGAAGGTTAAAGGGAGTTGTCTGAGTCTTGAAAGATGAGTAGGTATTTACCAACCAGGAAAGTAGAAAGGCCTGGCATTCCAGGTGGGAAATTATGAGCAAAGGTGCAGTAACTTCTGATGGAGGCATCACGGTTCCTCCGTGCATCTCTGCTTCTCCAGTTGGAGTGGGAATCCCACGAGGACCACACAGGTTTCCCTACAGAGCCTAGCATAGTGCCTGGCTTGTCATTTCATCTTGACTTTCACATTGTTGATGCTCATTCAGCAATTCCCATGAATATAATTTATATCATACATGATTGTTCCAGGCCTTAATGATTGTACTGATGCTAGTCAGCTATGCATCTTTCAGTCATTTTTGTCAATGTGATCTAACCTAATGTCATTTCGCTTCTTTGCAACCAAATCCATCCCATAGTACATCTGTTTAAATAAAGTCATCACATTGCTGGATTTCTTTCAGGCCAAGGGTTTTCCCAAACCAGCTATACCAGCTATTACCTGCAAACTTAACCAAGATCATGATGGTCTCCCAAGAAGATGGTGTTTATTGCTCACTAGAGTTTTTGTTTTTCACCTCCATTCTCCATTATGACTTTTTCTATATATGATGATATGAAAAAGAGCTTTATAGAAGGCTGGGAGGAGAGCTGGCAGAAGAATGAAACTGCACTGCACACTATTTCCTTGACCTTAGCTGTCCAGTGGGTGGGAAAAAATGGCATGCAGTGGTACCTTACGTCCATTAGTGTTTCAGAAATGCATTAGGTCTCCTCTTGGGGCCTCTCCTCCTCCTCCACAGTCTGTAGGTTCTTTGGTTTAGTCAGGGTATTATTTTGGATTGCACAGCAGTAAATCACTTTGGCATTTATTTGAGGCTGCCTTGATTCAGTTTTTCACTCTAATAAGTCCCCATGGGTCTCCTGAAATCTAGTCCTTCATTTGGTGACTCACGGATAAATGATGCTAGAGACGTCCAATGTTGCTTCTGATTGCTGGAAGGGATCACCCACCCAGCCATTCTCTGCACAAACTCCAGTGGAATGAAAAACTACTAGTCTTGATATTCTTTGTCACACAATGGTCTATTTGGTTGGCAAAACAAAGATAAGCAATCAGCAAGCAAGTACTGAATTGTAGTTGAGGTTTTCCTTTTTTCTTTTTCTTATACTATGTATACTTAGCAAAGCTATACTTTAATCTCCCTTTAAAATGAAATCTCTTGCAGGGGGCCATGGTGGGCTAGAAAGGATCAATGTGGGGAAAGGGGAACATATGTAAATGCTTTCAGCAATAAAGCTTTTAAAAATGAAATCTCTTTAGGGAAGAAGAGTTCTAAATAAACCCTTAAACACTTGGAGCTAATACTTGGAACTGAAACTTGCTTTGAATCAGTGTACATATTCCAAAATGTCACAGGAAAGGATATTGAATATGATAATGAGCCTGCTGATTAATTGTCCCGGCCACTTTTTTAGCCATCATTTTCTTTCCCTCAGTACTTGGCTTTAATTTCATAGTCCATCATTATGACCGTTCATTTGCACACACCTGAATTCTATCATTCCTTTATTTCTTTGGCTTTTTTGTGTGTCAAAGCCTTGACCTTGATTAAACCCCACCTTCTTTTTGCCTGCACCTGAATGGCTGAAGGTTACTAGAAAAACATGCAGCGTGGTTCACTTTAAATCATGACCACTGTCTCAGATGAGTACCAAAGAAGGCCCAGCGAGCCTAGTAGGTTCATTGTCCACTCTCACCATATCAATGAACTACTTTCCTTCCTCCCACCTTCCCTCCTTTCCTTTCTTTGCCTCCCTCTTTAATTCATTCGTTCGTTTAAAAAATTTCAATAATTTGATAAATATATAGTGCCTGGCATAATTATAGATACTTGGGATATATTGGTGAACCAAATAAAGAGCCCTTATCTGGTGGCACTCACATTCTAATGGGGGGGGAGCAATGAACAATAAACATGATAAATAAGTAAATAGCATAATATGTAAGAAGCTGATAAGTGATATGACAAAGGAGAAAGCATAACAGTGTATAAGAGTACTAGGGGTAAAGGGGTAGTAGTTTTAAATAGGGTGTTGGGTAAGGGGTTCACTGAAGGTGACATCTGACCCAAGAGTGAATAGGCCATGGAGTTGGCCAACTGTTATGTTATACTTTCTTCTCATCCCTCAACTCTCTCCCCTCCATCTGCACCACCCTGTCCCCATGCATGCACAAGCTTTACTGATAACCTTGTTTGTACTCTGGTTAAAAATGGAAACAATCAGACAGGACCTTCTGTGACTGTCCCCACACTCTCTGCCTTCCCTCTGAGACTATGAATGCAGTGTCTGCCGCCATCGCAGGAGCCCTCCTATTATGTGCTGAATCCCCTCCCATTTCACCTTCTCAAGGACATTGCTCCTCTCTCTTCTGCATCATCAAATTTTCCTCTCTACTCAACCATTGCAAACATGCTTGTGTAACTCATATCTTAAAAAGAAAGATCTCTTGACCCCATATTCTCCTCCAACCACTGCCTCATGTCTTTTCTCCACTTCATAGAAACACCTTGAAAGATTTGTCCAGCATTACTGTCTTCATTTCCTTGCCTGCCACATACTTTTCAAAATATTCAGTCCAGGCTTTCTCCCTCACCCTTCCATAGAAACTGCTTTTACAAAGGTCAGCTATGAACAAATCCAGCGGTCATGCCATCCCGATTATCTTATTGGCCTTGTCAGCAGCATTCATCCACAGAGTGGCTTGTTCCTTCCCTGAAAAACATTCTGTTCTGGGATCAGAAGGCAGGGCTGCTCTTCTGGATTTCCCCCTTCTTCACCTTTCTCAGTCTCCTTTGTTTGCCCTCCTCTTCTACTTGATCTCCGAATGTGAGAGCATCCAAAGACTTGGCAAAGAGAACTTTATAAGCTATATTGCTACATGCACTATCCTGCATTCTCTAATTTTGATCAGCATTCCACCAAGAGATGAATAGAATAGGCTTGGGAGGGATGTCATAACCGTCATAACATTCAAGAGCATTAGAACGTATTCCCCAAATTCAATTACTCCTCCACTGACAGGAGACAGCCTGCTCATCTGTCCTTCCCCGGTCATGCTTATTTCATGGCTGTTAATCCCTGCAGTTCACGAAGGGCATAATGCTGTGTGGGTTATTTATTAGGTCATAACTGTGTATAGTTATGAGTGGGTGGATAATAGAAAGCATATTTGTGATGATAATATAAAGCATAACTGTGATGATATAATTGTCCCTAAGTTCAACTTGTCTAATATGCCACCTTGAAAGAATAAGGACATGTTAAGATGATCCATAACAATGAGAGAACTTTGGAGTTCTGTGGGTCAGAAGTGACATTGCTAACTTCTAAGGAGAGACTTGTCACTCTATGGAGGGGGCATCCAGAAAGGGAGCATTTTCTCTCTTGTGCTCCCAAAAGAAATGAGACCAACTTCGGTTCGTATTCATCACATTATCTGTAGTTAGTATAACAGTTGCTCTGTTGAAATGTAAGTTCCCTGAGATTGAGGACCATGTTCTTAGTCTTCTCTATATTTCCAGGAGCCAACATTGTGCCTAGGATGTTGTTGAGATATTCTTTAGGCACTTGTTGAATGACTTTCTGAGTGGTTATGTTGAAATGAGATTTTCTTTAGGTATTTGTTGAATGACTTTGTGAGTAGTTCTGTTGTGAGGAAGATAAGACATTTGCTTTACACAAAAAATCTGTGATCCTGAGTAGGTGATGGAGGAAGGGTACTCCAGTGTGCATTAGTTAGCACTGCTTATCAGATACAATTTCTCTTCCTGCTGACCTTGTAGATATGGGTCCATATGACTACTCTGTCCCGTGGGCTAGGTGCAGAAGTGGCATGTGTCCTGCTGAGACCCTCTGAGCGCTGCCTTCCCTCTGGCACAGTGACCCATCAGTGTGAATCGCTGAGTCACTACAGTGTGCTGACCTGCAGTGGACATGTAGCAAAATGAGAAATAACCTTTATCCTATCACCATCCAATAGAAATAATGTAATTTTATATTTTTTCTGGTGACCCCCTATAAGAAGTAAAAACAAACAAACAAACAAAAACCACCATGCAATTCATTTTATTTAATTCAATATTTACTTATTATCCATTAAACATGTAATCAATATAGAAATTAAGGAGGTATTTTACATTATTTCAGACATTCTCAGTCTTCAAAATCTAGTATATATTTTCTGCAGACAGCACATTTTAATTTGGACTCACTATATTTCAAGCACTTCATAGCCACATGTGGTTATTAGTCACCCTATTGACAGTACAGCTCTAGTTAAGTCACTGATATTTGGAGTTATTTGTTGCTGCAGCCTAACTTAGCCCATCCTGACTGATCCAACAAGCACTGATTTTCTTCAACTATCCTGATGCAGTAATTTTCCTAGGCTTGATGTAGGGATTACCAGGGTTGATGCAGAGTAACCAAGAGCATGTTGCATCATTGTTCACTCAACAAAATATTTGAAACTTTGTGCTTAGCAACTCTGCACCAATCCTCTCCTAATTGTGGCCTAGAGAATTGTTTACTTGAGCTTCTCATTTAAACTATATTGGAATCTTTGTAGTGGCAAGGAGATGGAATTTTTCTATCTAATAATAGTGTTTTAATAAGCTAATCATTGTGAGAAAGCTACTCATAGTTTAGATCTCAAAATGTTCATAAATTAATCTAGGGAACATTCTTAATGACTAAGTGCTTAGTAACATCCTGGGTGCTGGGATTACAGCTGTGGAGAAGCTCCTAGAGACATTAATGAAATACAGGGTAGGCAATACAGTAGGTTACAGTTGTGAGTACACTGAACAGTTTAT
Organism: Cnephaeus nilssonii; assembly: GCF_951640355.1. Taxonomy (NCBI): domain Eukaryota; kingdom Metazoa; phylum Chordata; class Mammalia; order Chiroptera; family Vespertilionidae; genus Cnephaeus; species Cnephaeus nilssonii. Next base: position 14,900,868 of record NC_137077.1, on the reverse strand, counting down.
TCTTGTATTATTATTTATTAATTATTATATTATAACATAATTAATTGAAATATGCCCTATATTTTATTTTTGCTGCATAAGAAATTACCTCAAACTTAGAGGTTTAAAAAATCATGTCTATGACCTCATAGTTTCTGTTGGTCAAGAGTCTGGGTTCAACTCAACTGGTCTTCCACTCAGGACCCCTGAAGACTGCCATCTGATGGCCACCAGGTGCCATCAGAAAGGCTGCATTCCTTTCTGGAGTTCAAGGTCTTTTCATGGTTATTGACAAATTTTAGTTCCTTGTGGTTGTTGGACTGAGGTCCCCGTTTTCTTGCTGGCTGCCAACCAGGGACTTCCCTCAGCTCCCTGAGGTCACTCATGAGTCCTTGCTTTCATAGTCCTTCTCCCAACACATTAGCTCACTTCTTCAAAGTCAATAGGAGAATCACTCTGACCTCGAGATTCTCTGTTAAGAACTCACCTGATTAGTTCAGTCCAATTCAGGTGAATCTCCCTTTGATGAGCTCAAAGTCAGTGGATTAGTGTCCTAGTCGCAGTAGTGATCTCCCCTCGTGTTCACAGGTGCTGCCCACACTCAAGAAGAGGTGAATATTCAGGATGTGCACAGTGAGCAGGGGGAGTCCTGGGGGTCCTCTTAGAATTCTGCTGCCATATAACTTGAGACCTGATGGAGTAGACTTTACCAGAGAGAATACAGCATATGAGAAAAGCCTGAGACTGTGAGGAATTTGGCAATTTGGAAAGAAAAAAGAAGGCCCTTGTGATTGGAACCTGGCAGAAGGAAAGTGGCTTAAGATAAGGGAGCGGCCACATTGTGCATTGGCCACTTTAGTGATTTTCAAGAGAGGCCATGGGAAGCCATTAGATCACATGCATTTTTCAAGATGTCTCCAATGTCAATGAGAATGTACAAGGCAAGAATGGAATTGGAGGGACCCAGCTACAGGGCTGTTGCAGTCATGGAGATAGAGGAGCGTGGCTTAAAGGAGGATGGTGGCAGTGGAGGTGAAGAGAAGTGGATGGATTTGAGAGCAACATGAGTGGTAGAATCAAGAAGACACGGTCATTAATTGAATGTGGGGTAAGGATTAAAGGAGTCAAAGGAGACTCCTAGACTTGAGCAACTGGATGGATGGTTGTGCCATTTCCCAAACCAGGGTCACTGGGGAGCAGTTTTGCAAGAAAAGTAAATTCCTTTTAGACACACTGAGTCTGACACCCCAGTGAGACAGCTGAGGCAAGATTTCATGTTGGCCATTGGCTGTGCCCATCTGGAACTTGAAAGAAAGGTCTGGGCCAGAGAAGTGAATCTGGGGGACAGCAAACAATAGCTGATGTCTGAAGTCATTGGGAAGTGATGAGATCACCCAGGGAGAACAGGACCTGTGTACATTCCTTGAGTAATCCCCATTTAAAGATCTGCTACATGGTAGTTGAGTAGAAAGTGGCTATTTCACACACGTATTTCCCGATGCTAACGCTAATGTCATCTTTATGAAATGAACATTGTGGCCATTTAGGAATACATAGTACCTCCCAAGCTTCTCTCCACAGGGGCACAATCAGTATATATGACTGTGTGTGTGTGTGTGTGTGTGTGTGTGTGTGTGTGTGTGTGTTTTGTGGAGAGAGAATTGCATCAAAATCAGCTGAAGAATTTTTTTGAACTATATTCACAAATTCTGGTGAGTCCCTAAGGAAATCAAGAATTTAAAAATGCAAAAGTAATTTTAGAGACATATGCCCTCATTTTTCAGAAAAAAACTGAAGTGCCAAAAAGTACAAGTCATTTACCCAGGGACACCCAGCTGGTTAGGTGGCAGCCCCTTGGAGAGGAGTTGAAATTCTTAGCGATTACATCCGGTCCTATGACCCTCCAGGAATGTACATTTCTCCATCAGTTTCAGAGGCTAGCTTCCAGATCCATCAGGAAATTCTAGCCTCATCTATGGGTTAGCAGAATATCCACCGAGCATTCAGTAACGATGGGAGAAAGAAGGAAGTTCTTACTTGTTGAACCACCCCCTGTACGACTATGTCAGCTTTAGAACAACCCTGCAAGGTGGGCATTGTTATCCTCACTTTAAAGATGAGGGAACTGAGGCTCACAAACTAAGTAACATGCCCAGAGACACACTGGTAGTGAGTGGCAGAGCCAGGCTTCAAGTTGATGTTTACCATTGGACATGCATTCATATTAGGATGCAGAGGGCACTGCATGCACTGTATGTACCCGGGACTCAAAGTGTAACTAAGCATTAAAAACAACAACACAAAATGACAGTGGAATTGAGTTCACGTTTGCCTCAGCTTTCCTGTTGTGGAGCAGCCGTTCTCAAGCCCAGCTGCCTTGGTGAGAATCCGGCTCCCTCCTTACTCATGGTGTGACCTTAGCCATGGTCCCCGACCTCTGTGCTTTAGTTCCTCTTCTGCAATAAATCAGAGCAATAATGATGCCTCATGGGCTGGCCTGAAGATTAGCTTATATAATGTGTACAAAAGCCCAACACTACCAGCATGTAGTAAGTATCCACCTCTATTATTTTTTTCTCCAAGAGGCTTACCTGAGTTATTTTGGGGCAAAAAGGAGAAATTAATATCTCCTTTTTGCCCCAGCATTTTAGGGGGTTGCTGTGTTTTACAAACAGCATGGTTATGAGAACATGCTATCTAGGTAGCTGCCTAAAGGGATGCAGAACAGTTGCAAGTGGCCAACCTGATTTGACCCTTCGAGCTGTTAAGTGGAACCGGCAAGGCGAGCACATAGAGGCCTCGGACTCTTTGCCTTTGACTCTTCTCCTGGCCTGGAATGCCCTCTTTTCAGATAATGGAACAGCCTTTGTCTGCACTGTTTTCAGGTTTCAGCTCAAATGTTGCCTGATCAAAAGGCCTGTCCACACTATCTAAAATAGCATCTCCTTCTCACCATTACTTTCTATTTTGTTGCCCTTCTTTATTCTCCTTCTAAGCACAGAGAGGTGTGTTGATTGAGGGTCTGTGTTCCCAGCAGACCTTGAACTCCATGAGGGTCAGGATGGAGTCTGTTGAATGTTGATGAATAAATGAATATCCTTAGAGGAACCTGCAGTGGATGCTGGGTGCTGTGGAGGGACAGGGGGCAGGATTTGGGGACTTGGCTCTCAGGGTTTCTTTTGGTTTAGCCTTGTAGTCAAAGACTGGAAAATCCTTCCCAGATATTGGTTCTGAGGTTGTAACTTGGATAAGTGCTGTGTTTTTCCCACCACCACCAATATGGTGTGGCCCTTCTTGGAAATAATAATAACTAACGTGTCTTTAGATGTATTGTGTGCATTTTACCTGTATTGTATCATTTAATACAATTCAGTAAATAGATATTACTATCATTTCCCATTTTACAGTTGAACAAACTGAGGCATAGAGAGGTTCAATAGCTTATCCAAGTCACAGAGCCGGTAAGAGGAAGACAAGAATATGAATAGAATATGAATATGTGCAATCCATCCTCAGAATCTGCATTTCCAACTAACCCCTGTGATTCAGCTCCCTATGTGGTTCTGGCCCTACACTCTCTCCCAGTGACCTCCTCCAATCCTGTGGATTTAGTATTGTCTATATCCTGGCCACACTTACTTTGTATCTCTGGCCCAGCCTGCACTCCTGAGCTCCAGACTCATTTATCTAACTACCCACAAGACATCTTCTCATGGGTATCTTGAATAACACTTCCAAAACTGAATTTATGATCTACCTCCAAGACCCCATGCTCAAATCGGTTTTTCCCTCAGTGTCCCTTTCTCAGCAGGGTTCTGGGGTGTAGAGATGGGGGATGGATTGCTTGGATTAGATAATAGCATGCTATTTTTTTCCTAACAATTGCTTTATCTAACCTTCCCTTACTAAATTTTGACAAACCAAGGCAAGTACCATGATTTATTTTCTTTGCATTCCTAACATCTAGTACATAGAAGGTGTTCAATGTGTTCTTGCTGAATGAAGGGGTGGAGGAAGGAATGTTTTCTGTGGATTGTATTTATTTCTACTTCAGGTAGTTTCCATGATACTGAATTTCTCTAGTTATTCATCTAAGGACATTTTCCAAACTTCTCTCAGTGTTCATTTTTCTTCTCCCTGGGGTTCTAACCTGAGGGTTTTTTATTACAGTATGTTAATGAAATGACTTGAGGTTTCAGAAAAGTCATTCTCACTTCTCTTCACTTTGGCACTTTCATACTTGGATTTATGTGGAAAGGAATCCTTACTAATGAGGAAAAACCTATTAAGAGACAGTAGCATAATTATTCAGCAGGAGAGAAAAGAATGATATATAAGCCAAATACTAATTAGCAGTTATCTGTGTCACATTTATTTTTTTCTGGGCTGAAGTTCAGTTACTCCTTGAAAAACTGAATACAATAATAAGCCCCATACACACACAGACACACATGCATGTCCGGTGGTTATCAGAGTGGGACGTCCTAGTTTATTTCCCTGTCTAAATTTGGGGTCCTTCGAAAATTCTTTGCCTGACACTGACCCCGCGTAAGTCTCACATCTCTTAGGTCCCTCCACCTCCACCATCACCATCTTTCTCTGGCCTGGCCCATCACGAGCATCTCTCCCTCTCTCTGCTTCCCTGGAACTCTCCCTTTGAACTGATTCTCCACGAAGCAGCCAGAGTGATCTTTGAAAACCTAAATCCAAGTGACTTCCTGGTGTTCCTAGATTCAATTCCATCGCATGCTCTGGCCCCTTCTCACTTTTCAACCTCTTCTTATGCCAGTTTCATGATTCACACACTCCAGCCTCTCTACCCTCCTGTGCCTCAAACATCGGCCAGACCAAGCCATTTCCTAGATGAGGGCCTTGGCACCTGGAACATTCACTCATCCCATGCTCTTCTTTTAAGAAATATTCTTAAATTAATTTCAGAGAGGAAGGGAGAGAGAGATAGAAAGAGAGAAACATCAGTGGTGAGAGGGAATCATTGATGGGCAGCCTGCCACATGCCCCATACTAGGGATCGAGCCCACAACCAGGGCATGTGCCCTGATCAGGAACCAACTGTGACCTCCTGGTTCATAGTTCAATGCTTAACCACCGAGCCATGCCGTCCAGGCCAGCCCATGTTCTTTACCTCCTTCTTTACATCTCAGCTCACATGTCCCCTGCTCAGAGAGGCCTTACCTTGACCTCTAGTCTATGCTCCCCACCTCATAGCTTTCCCCCCATTACTTTGTTATCACTCAACACTATCTGAATTTATCCCTTTCTTTTTAACTTTTTGCCTATCTTCCTAAAAATCACCCTTGCAGAATGCAAATACCATTCGGATCCCTTCTGTTCACAGCTAGGTCTCCAGTACCTGGCACACAGTGGTATGTTTGTTGAATGAATATGTGCACATGCAATGGCCCAACGTATTATTGAAGAATGCCCTGAACTTAAACTCCATACAAGTTCATGAGTTCTAAGTTCCAACTCTATTTAAACCACAGGAGACTTGGGTGACCTTTTCAACTGAGTTTCTTTTTTTCTGTTTCAGTCCTCTCTAATAAATAGTGACATAATCTTTGTGAAGTTGCATGCCCCGTGGGAAGTGCTTGGAAGATACGCAGAACAAATGAATGTAAGAATGCCTTTCAGGTAGGTGTCAATGTATTTTCCCCACTCTCTCTGCTGCTTCACTATAAACCTAGTGCGCTCCTCTCTCAGAACAAATAAAGCTGATGTGCAGGCTGGAATGCTGCGAGAGAAGAAAATCCCTCAAATGTTTAGGAAGTGCAGTAGATCTCATGACTGATTCATTTCTTATCATTAGATACTTCAAGGGGCATTTTTATTTCCATAGTGCCATTTTTGGAAGCCCTTTGTACTGCTGCTTTGCTGAGCAAAATTCCAGGCATCCAAGGTGCCAGGTGATCTTCATGGTCCTTACTGATGAGTCCCAGAAAAACATGAAATGAGTTCCATCGAAACAAGTTCAAGAAATGTCATGAAAATGTGCTCTGTTTTAAAAAAGAACCGATATTTAAATTTTAAAAAGTCAGTTCATAAATATTGTGCCAACACAAGCATTGCTATTTATTCTTTTAAAAAATATTTTTATTGATTTCAGAGAGGAAGGGAGAGGGAGAGAGAGATAGAAACATCAATGATGAGAGAATCATTGATCTGCTGCCTCCTGCACAACCCCCCACTGGGGATCGAGCCTGCAACCCAGGCTGGCCCATAATACGTTTCTGTTATAACAGTAAGAGAACATGATCCAAGCAATAAAATGCAAAACATAAATAATGAATAATAATTTCCTTTTTAAATGTAGGAATTCCTTTAGGACAACAATTTTAGGAGAAAATGCTGTTCATGTGTGGACACTAATCGGCTGCATTAATAATACTTATGCAGTTTTACCTGAGCATAACTTCACTTGAGGGGTTTAGAATTTTTGCTGTCATCTTGTGCAACATTTTGTACTAACAACTCTAGCCTAAGGATGTATATGCATTTCCAAAAGAGGAACTATCCTGCCATATCATTTCAACAAAATGTACAAACATCAGTTTGCCTGAATGTAAAATGCCCTAACTAATCTTATCTGTATTTATTATTTTCTGCAGACTGCAATTCTGAATCTCAGGTTTAGTCTCCTTGAATTTTTATTGCTATAGTGTTTGAAAGGAAGTTGAGGAATAGGTTTCTGGTGGGAAATTGCTAATTAAACCTGCTTATTAAATACCTTTATGCCCATGAATATGGTGTTTCTTAATAGGCTATTTGAGAACATTTTTAGGTTACAGAAAATTGAATAGATAGTACAGAATATTCCCATATGCCCACCCTTCTCACCCCACTCAGTCTCCTTATTAATTTCTTACATTAGTGTGGTATATTTCTTATAATTGATGGACCAGTATTAATACATCATTATTAACTAAAGTCCATAGAATTAATTTAGGGTTTACTATTTCTGTTGCACAGTTCTGTGGGTTTTGACAAATGCATATGTCGTGCATCTACTAATAGGGTAGCTCATAGAATAATTTCACTGCCTTAGGCTCTTCCACCTGTCATCCCTTCCCTAAACTCCAACCCAAAACCCAGGCAACCACTTACCTTTTTATTGTCTCTATAGTTTTGCCTGTTGACAACATGGATATGTTTTTTAAGTTTTCACAGATATGAAAAAATGATTTTAGAGATACAAGCTTTCCATTTTTCAAAAGTGAGATAGCTCAGTAACAGTTCAGAATACATATAAACCACCTCGGGTTCATAACTAGTCCATTGGTTGAAGCCACCATAAGGAAAAAGAGATTGCATTTTAATAAAGTAGCCAACACATGTGCTCTTCATTCCAACTACACCCAGAATTTTAATTTTAAAATGTAAAAACAGTGCAGAAACACAGAAGTATGACATGCCCTTATTAAGTTCCATTTAAAAAAATATTTTCCCGGATTCCTTAGTTTACATCTTTAATTTACCTATAACCAGGACCACTGGTTAAGGAGTAAGTCCTAGTGTGGCTATTTCCAGCTGGATGTTGATGCTGGCTAGTTAGTGTTCTTCCCGTTATGGTTGTAAGATGCCTATATTTTTATTTTATCCCTGCTTATATCAAGTGACAGGAGGTTCTTGTACACTCAAAGTGCTATGTAAATATTAGTTACTATAATAGTGCCCCATTAAGCTATGGACATTGCCAACAGGCTGGCTGTCCATCTCTGCATCCCTGAGAAAAAGGTGATGGCAGCTGAATTCATGGAAATACCAGTTGCTCCAAATCACCACCCTGTACAGGTTTGGTAGACCAGTGGCAACCATGAAAACTCATGGTCATGAGGAGAGAAAGAAATAACAATGGAAAATGTTCCCTAAGATTTCATGACTCAAAAAACGTATGCCCTATGTTCCCACTACATTCCTCACTGTTAATCTCTTTTTAGTTTTTTCTTCTTCACCTCTTACAGGCTTCTGTCTTCAATCTCCTTTCCTTCCTTGCTAGTTCAAACTGTAACTGACGATGGGTTTTCTTCTCGACTGGCTTCATTTTTGCTGTTCTTCCAGGAGAAAAATCTATTACCTGCCCCGCCGGTACAAGTTCATGAGCAGGTCAGTAGAATGCTATCATGGAAGTGTTTGTCTGATCTGTTGCCTTGTGTGCTCCAACAGTGCCAAGGAATACGAGAGGGGCCTTGGTCACATGGGAAAACTGATTGCTGTGCACATTCCAAAAATAGCTATTTGGGGGTCAAAGGCATGGATGGAATTTCCCAGGGCAGGATGTAGAGAGAGAAGAGAAGAGAGGGGTATTGGCCATTCCTTTGAAAATCTGCAGGAAGGAGACAGGAATAAATGGGAAGAAGATGAAAAGGAACAATTTGAGACGTCAAAGGAGAACTAAGGGAAGGCAGTGCCAAAGGCACCAAGAATGAGTTCCCATAAGGACTGTTCAGCTACTGATGAAGGATAGAGCTGAGAATCGGTTTTTTGGTTACTATGGTAACTGCCATGCTAGTGGTCTCCATGGAGTGGTGGTTCTCAAATTTTAGCATGTGTCAGGATTATCTGCAGAGGTATTTTGTATTCCGATGGCTGGGCCCATTCCCAGGGTTTCTGAGGTGAGGCTCTATAGTGATGCTGACGTTGCTGATCTAGGATGACATATTTAGACTGATGACCACCCAGTGGAGGGTCATGGAAACCCAGTTACAGCTGGTGGAGAATGGGCCAGGTTCTGAGGGATTAGAAATATTGGGGGGGGTTACCACTACCTTGATGAGTTTTGTGGCCAAGGAAAGGAGAAAGAGGGGATGGATTTGGAGCCGAGAGGAGAGAAGCAGAGAAGATGCGTCTGATCATATATTCTCCAGGTGTATAGAGGGGAGGTTTTGAGTGAATAAGAGCTTGGTAAAGCCCTATTTCTATAACTGGAAGAACAGCTTATCTCTGGCCTGGAAAAGCTGGTGCTACTTCAAGTGCATAAATCACAGCCATGGACAAATGTAAGCATGAGAAGGCACTAGAATATTCTTGAATAAAGACCATCTGACTATGGTGGTATAACGTTGTGATTCGGGATGGCCTCTTAGGACAAATTTCATTGCTTACCACATATAATTGCATTTTGGGTATCACTGTGGTGGTATTTGTGAAGCGCAGTATCTGGTGTAAATTTCTAAATGCAGTTTGTCAAAAAATGTTGTGTATACTTGAACTCTTCCTCTTACCCAAGAACAGACTGATTTAGATGATGACCAGGGCCTGTCTCTTTGCAGCCAGGTCTGATGTTGCAAACTGAAAGGCACATGTGCAATGTGTGGTTCTGGTCTTGAGTTCTTGTGGCATACCAAATGCAGACATTTAATTTAGCTTTTAGTTTCATCCATACAAATGATATATTTCATCTCATTAGTTCATGAAATGATCCCTGAAATAAACGTATCTCCTTTAAGGGTAAGAGAAAATTACATTATTATAAAGTTTCTGAGCAGACAGAGAAAATAAAGTACCTTTTCACAAATATCTTTATTTTTAAAGGTCACCTGACTCTCATAAAGCATACTCATGTAGTTCAGACACATATTTTTGGAGTAAACACTCTTTTCATCCATGTACTTGGTCTATTAAATGCTGCTTTGTCTTATCTTTGGGCAGACTTAACAGGCACTATAAGTTACCTACCCAATAAAGAGAGGGAATTAATAATCTTTCTTTTGACCTTTTTCTTTTTCTTTTTTTTTTTTTTTGCCTTCACTAAATAGTATAAATGTAGTCTGTAAAAGATATGATTACAAAGACACACATCTGACTCTTGTGGGTGGCTTGTAGCTAAGTCTCATTACTACTCCTTCCTTTTCCCTCCACTCCCCCACACACATCCCGCCTGAGGTTGTCCTGTGCAACTGTGGGCAGAATGAATGCTAGATCTTACTGCATTAGACATTAAGCACAGTTGTAATATTATCAGATGAGTATGCAGGCAAATCAACAAAATGGCTTGTATATTTTCATCCCCGCTTTAAAAAATTAATGTGGGTAAATGTTCCAAAGCCTTTGGACTCTCTTATAAGGTATTTAGGTTGTGTCCCAATTAGTAGCCTTGTGACCTAAAAAGAATCATATCAACTTCCAAAGCTCCCTAACTTCTATCCAAGGAGAAGCTGTAAATACAGGGGATTTGGCTCTAAGAAGAGGAAAAAGAAATCCAAGCTGGCTGGTATCTAACTGATAGCAGTCCAGGGAGGCGTCAGTAGCTATAATGTAGGGCTGTGTGTGGAATCTTCATTTAAAAAAAAGAGAGGGAGAGAAGAAAGGAAGGGAGGGAGGGAAGCAGAGAAGGAAGGAAGGAAGGAAGGAAGGAAGGAAGGAAGGAAGGAAGGAAGGAAGGAAGGAAGGAAGGAAGGAAGGAAGGAGGAAAGATGAGAGAGAGAGAGAGAGAGAGAGAGAGAGAGAGAGAGAGAGAGAGAGAGATATCGAGATCCATATGTTCCCTCTAGGCATATCATCCTGAAAACGTAATCTAACTGTTTGAAACGTGATGCTGTTATTATAATATTCTGGTGTGGGGAAAGCAGGTGTCCCTGAAGTAGTCTGTTTTGTTTAATTCAGCCTAATTAAGTTGTCATTAGTACAAAGTCCCTTCTGCGTAGTTAGTGGCTCAAGGGAAAGGCCCTTTTCTTCTGCTTCTTCAGGGTAAACCCACAGCCTCCAGGTTGGGGCTATGCACATAGTAGGTAATTTATAAAGGCCTACTGACAAGTTAGCATGGGGACAGTGAAGTCTTTTGCATGTGGCCTTTTCTTTAATCATCATCGCTCCTAAAGTTAGAAGGATATTCCCCCCCGTAGAGCTGAGGGAAACCACTTTAAAGAGGTTTCAGCAGAACCTTCCCAAGGCAGTTTCCAAGGCTCACCCTGGGGAGGCACAGTATGACAGGGGTCAGGTCCGTGCCCATGTGCTTGTCCTGTGTCCAGGTAGCTGGAACTTTGCCTGCCATGATCCAGCATGTGGGGGGAACTCTGAACTGACCACAACTTTCTATCAAAGTTCTTGCCTTCTAGTTCAAATATGAACTTGACAAGTTAAGACCAGAAATGCCCACGTGGATGATCCATCTTCTCTTTATTGCCTGTGTGGTCTGTAAGAGGGCTTTTGCTTAGTAAGTGGCAGGAATAGAATAAAGTGACATGTATCCAACCACATCAATGCTCAGTTATTAAGCCAACATCTTTCTTTTCCCTTGAGCCCCATATTGAAGAGGCAAATTGGGATGTTTCCTGATTGGTTGGGTTCTTGATTTTTACCTAAGTGAATTTCAGGATTGCCTGTTTAGGGAAGTGTATTAAGTGAAAGATGGAGGCACAGACCTCAATATACAAGTGAGGATCCTAGCTCCAGAATTTCCATTGAGAACGCTCTATATAGAAGTTCATTGTCAGCATTTTCTTCATTCTAAATACGACCACTTAACTGAGCATTTTGTACATCCCAGGCATTATGCAAACACCTGATATCCATTATCTTGTGTCCCCCTCACTACTGCCTCATGCGGTGGGTGCATTAGCTCCGAGAGATTTAGTTACCTGCCCAGCATGGCACTCACCACCGGCCAGCTCTACAACCAGAATGTGAACGTGCTTCTGACTGATGCCAAGGTCTTTCATTCTAGGAGAAAGGTTATCCATTATGCATTGTGAAAAGGAAAGCTCTTTATTAACTGAAGGTTGTTTAGAATGATGAAGCCAAGGTATTATTGCCCAAGTCACAACCAGTATGTATCTCAAGAGCATCTGAAGGATCATCATTTAGAGATGAGGATACTGAGGCTCTGTGAGGATAAGAGGCTTGCCCCAGGCACACTGACGTACAATGGCAGAGTCAATGACCTGAGTCTCACACTTTCCAGTCCAGTAGCTTTTGTCCTTTGTGTTTCTTCTTTGCATGGCAGAAGGGGCCCTCAATGATGTCTCGGTGGTACAGTTCGGGGACAGGAGTGTGCTTACAGAAGAACAGCCAGTTGTCCTCCAGTCCCAGAGAGACAGACCCTTGTTCCCAGAGCCACCAGAGGGGCAGGTGGGGGCAGCACGTGGGACATCAGCCCCAGTACTGGGAGCCTAGCAAACGTTGGCCAGACCTACCAAGACTATTGTGGGAGGTGTGTTCATTTCCTATTGCTGTTGTAACACATACCTGCAAACTTTGCTGCATAGAACAACACAACTTTATTATCTCACAGTGCTACAAGTCAGAATCCCAGGAGATGCGCGCTTAACTGGTTTCTCTGCTTGGGGTCTCCCACATCTGAAATCAAGGTGTTGGGAGGGAAGGGCCATGGGGAGAATTCCTTTCCAGACTCATTCCGTTGCTGGAACTGAACTCATTCAGTTGCTGGCACAGTTCAGTTTTGTGCAGTTGCAGGATCTGTCTCTTTATGGCTCATGGATAAAGGTCATTCTCAGCTTCTAGCTGCCTGCCCTCCTGGCCCTCTTCATCCGCAAAGCCAGCAATGGCTGGTTGAGTTATCTTCACTCTTTGAATCTCTCTGACCTCCCCTCCTGCCTCATCTCCCCTGTCTCCAGCCGGAGAAAGTTCTTTGCCTTTAAAGGCTTCATGGGGTTAAATTGGGTCCACCTGAAAAATCCAGATGCTCGCCCTATGTGGGGGTCTGTAACCTTACTTCCATCTGCAAAGTCCCCTTTGCCACCATCACATAACATATTCATAGGTTCAGGATATTGGGATGCACACATTTATGGGGGTCCAGTCTGCCAACCAGAAAAGAACACAAACTGCTCACCACGTTGTTTCTGTTGTGAGGCGCTCGCAGCGTGGACCCCAGTACATGTGATGGAGCCTGGACAGTCCACGCTTGGCCCTCCTGCTTCTGCTCAGGCTGCCCAGCGGAGGCCAGTCCACACCCCAACCCCCAGTTAGTATCTCAGAGGCTTTAACCTTAAGATATCTGTCCATCATCTTTCTTCCAAGATAAGTGTTTCAAAAGCCCATTTCCTCTGCTTCCCGTCACTTTTTCTCAAGTAGTTTTTAAGAACACAGCCATCTCCCTGGCGGCTTCCCCAAAGCATCACTTGCACACCATCTTTTATAAACCTAACAGCCCTGAAGGTCATGATGATGATACTGATGATAATGATGATCTCGCTCAAAAACCCTTGACAAATAAGGCTCAGAAAGGTGAGTGATTTGTGGGAGGTCACACAGCAGATTAGCAACAGAGCCAGGACTTAGACATGCCCATTACGGACTCTCCACCATGCCAAGCAACTTCTCTCCCTTCCCTTCACTTCCTTGTGCTCTTCCTCCTTTTTCAACTAATTAATCATTTTTATTTCCCTATTTTATTTTCTCCCCACCATTCTCACATTTCATCTAAATTGTGGTGCTACAAGTTGGTTGGTGAAAGCTGCCATTTTATTCCCATAGAGCATTTATACCCAATTTTTCATAGCTTTATTTGTTTCTATCCACGCTGAGTTGGATTAAATTCATAGTCATCGCATGCAGAGCCCAGATTCTGTGAGCATGTGAATTTTGCACAGTGTAATCTGATCAGTGCTGCAGACTGGAGATGTGTAGGAGGTAAAAACTCTATTATAAAAAACTTCTGAGCCAGTGTCCTCTATTTTAAACTTGAGGGAAAGTTTGTATATAACACTAGAGGCTCAGTGCACAAAATTCGTGCACTTGGGGAAGGGGGTGTCCCTCAGCCCGGCCTGTGCCCTCTCACAGTCCAGGAGCCCTCGGGGGATGTCTGACTGATGGCTTAGCAGTCGGACATCCTTTGTGCTGCCGCAGAGACGGGAGAGGCTCTGGCCACCGCCACTGCGCTCGCCAGCTGTGAGCCTGGCTCAGGGCTTCTGGGTGAGCGGTGCTCCCCCTGTGGGAGCACACTGACCACCAGGGGGCAGCTTCTGCATTGAGCGTCTGCCCCTTGGTGGTCAGTGTGCATCATAGCAACCAGTCGTTCTGCTGTTCGGTCAATTTGCATATTAGCCTTTTATTATATAGGATATTAGTTTCAGGTGCACCACATTATCATTTGACATTTGTATACATTACAAAGCGATCAGCACTGTAAGTCTAGTTACCATCCATTATCATACAATGTCCTCTTTCTTGAATGAGTTTTAAGGCAATCAGATGAAATGAACCCCAGGGCCATGGGGAAAGCCATCTAGGAAGTCTAATTTATAATTCCACTTAAGGAATAAATCGTTGAACTTGGACAAGTGATAGATGCTGATGAAGCATAATTAACTTTGAATTGAAAAGAAAAAGGACAGCAATGTAAAGAGGCACGCTGGCTGTTCCAATTCTTATTTTTGAAAAGAAAAAGAAGATAATAATCATAGCCAGTGCTTATTGTGCACCAGACACTGTTCAAGAGACTTTATCATCACAGTCCTGTGAGTTGAGACTCATTATCATGCCCATTTTACAGATAAGGAAATTGAGGCACAGCAAAGTTAAATAACTTGCCCAAGGTCACACTGCTAATATTTACAGAGCCGGGATTTGAAACTAGGCACGCCAGCCCCATGGTCTCAGTCACTGTCACACTGCTTTTCTGGAGCTCATCATATCCCTATATTTTAAACATCTGTTAAGAGATAGTGAGGGGTTGGGGCCCAGGAAGATGAAGGATGGAGGAGATTGGAACTTCTTCCCTTTGGGGGGTTTTAGGCCTTTCTAATCTACTCTTCTTTTCTGACTACATGGCTCTGAGTAGAATCTTTACTTACGTGTGCGTATGTGGTGGGGACAGGTCCTCTGGGTAGAGGAGGGGCCTAGAGAAGATGAGGTTCTTTCCAGTGTGAACCTTCAGGGGTTCTGCAAAAGGACAGCCACCACCAAGCAGAAATATGTCGGGTGAGGCTAGAACAAGGCTGAGAATAAGAGAGGTGGTTAAAAAAGACATTTGCTATTATTTTTCATTTTGGAGTGGATTGGTAATACCATAAAAAAATAATTTATTCAGCTGGAAGTTTCATGCAAAGGATAAATTGCCATGTAAATATTTTTTAAAATTGGGAAGAAGTAAAACATGCCCAGAATCCATGTGTTTTCGGTGAATAGACTTAGAAGGCATTCAGATATTTTCCTCTCCAGGGGGATCCGTCCCTTCTTGTAGCCCTTAAAGTGAAGATTTCTATTATCAGCTACTTTGATGAAGTGATCCCTAGAATCAGGAATCTACAATATAGATTCTGGTCCTGCTTTGTTCATTGGTTGAGTATTTTGGATTGAATAATCATCTCTCTCCACCCTGGATTTCTATGATAACATATAAAATGAGTATCATACCTGTTGGGTCTACCTCACAGAGATGCTATTTGACATGTGCTCTTGGGGGAAAAGTTACCCCATGGTATGGATGCCTGAGGTAGCACTGCCGGGGCTGACCAGCAGACCCTGAGCAATGGATGAATGATTACTCTGATACAACGTTTGCTGTGAAAGAGAGGGCTAAGGGACTGTCTGGCTAAAGGAACCAGACAGCCTTGATCGCCTGCCTCGTTAGGCTTTTATTTTAACAGCAGTTTGAGATAAAGTTTATCTTTTAAATACAATACAATCAGTAGGATAAGTAGTCTTGGGAGGGCACATGTATGCAGTGTCCTTTAAGCAAGGACACCTAAAGATTAAGCATAAGGATTCCAGTAAACACCCGGGGGTCTGCATGTGCACAGACTGGTTTGAAAAGGTCAAGGAATAATTAGGGGCACTGCCTTCAGCGCTCCTCTAAGTCAGAATTCCGATAAACAGGGTGGGCTACCTTCAGCATACTTCTCTTTTCTCGAAATGTCCTCCTTATAAATTTTCCAACCAAGTCTTCTGTGCTCCCCAACATAGCACCAACATTTTTAAGTTTGCTGTGGTTTCTGCTCCTGCCAGTGGGTGCTGTCAATGAACATCTGGACGCTTGGAAGCCAGATGTTCTCATCAGCAGAAGTCAGAGGGGGTGGGAGGTGGCCAGGGGAAAAACCGGTGCTTGAAAACCAACTTTAGGACACTTTTATTCTCCTTGTCCTGACGTCATGTGTGCCATGACCACAATGATACATATGTGTTGAGATGCCCCAGCAGTGTGAGAACCATGGCGTCAATTTAAAAAGAAAAAAGTGAAAACTAAAGAGCCTACTGTCTGCTGAGAGGGTGTGGGGAAGGTGTGAGAGGCAGGAGGCAGCTCATGACATCAGGCTCTCTGCACAGTCCACCCACTGGGATGTGCTATCAGCGCTCCCGCCCAAAGTCACCTACAGCTGGAGCTCTTCCCTAAGCAAGGGAAGAGGAAGAACTTGGCCAAGCACAGAAGGAGTTTATAGAACCTGCAGAATATAAGAAGTTAAGGTCCCTGCTGCTTTGCGTAAGGGACTATCACCTTCCTTTCCAAAGCCTTCTAGTCTGGTTAGGACTCCTTGGTCATGGGTTGGTGTCATGCATGGCAGCGGTCTTGTAGACAGTAGCATTGAGGCCCCTTGGTGACATAGAAAGAGCACAAGCATTGTGGCTCCCTTCTTTCCATCTGTGAAATGGGGGAGTGGGTTCCCTGAGTGCAGTGAGTGCCTGGAGTGTGCGGTGTCACAATCGTGGCTCTGTGTAACGCTGACGTTCTGTACCCTTTGGTCTTGCCTTTCATGTACCACAGGATCGATAAACAAATAAGCAGGTTTCGGAGATGGTTACCTAGGAAGCCAATGAGGCTGGACAAGGATACACTGCCAGACCTGGAGGAGAATGACTGCTACACTGCCCCTTTCAGCCAGCAAAGGATCCATCAGTGAGTGTTTCCTGGGCAAGCCCTTGACTTTCAAAGGATGGGCCATTGCGGGAGAGCCGCCTCCTGCATGCCTTGCATTCCTTGGCACGTGCAAGGAACAGCATGATGCCTTTCTCCCCTGAGAGTCCTGTGAGTGTTCCTATCCCTTTTATTTTAGTCAGGGTAAGCAAGGTGCCGTAATAAGCAATCCCCATATCTCAGCGGCTTAACACGATTGAACACACGTTCGTATGTGTGTTAGGTGAACGACCTTCTGCACGGTGGCGCAGAGACCCAGGCTCCTTCCACCTTGTGGCGCTGCCAATCCCCAGTGCAGAGCCCCCTGCAGGCTCATCTGCAGCCAGCTGGCGGACAAGGAAGCTGGTCTACATCTTTCCCTGTTGAAAAAAGGGGTTGTTGGTTTGATTGTTTTCAATCTTAGCTTCCTTCTCAGTTCCCCTTTCTTCAGCAACTGAGTTGCCCCAGGAAAAGCCACATTGCCTCGCAGCTGGCTTCCTGGATCATCTATGAGGCAGTCTCTGAACAATAAATTGTCACTTTTGACATACAGGTGGTGGGAGGAGAAGTTGGCTAAATAATTGAACCTTTGAAGACTTGCAAAAGTCATAGAGAATTGACTGAAGCTTCTGTAGTGACAAGAAATCAGGGCCAGATGGCAGGGTTGGTGATAGGAGAGAAGAGCATGCCAAAGACGGTAAACAACTAGGTGAAAACAGCCTTTTAAAGGGGGGGATAAATCAGGTCAGTCCAGCCTCTCTCTCAGCCAGACTTTAGGAATTCCTGGCTCCCCCTGCCCCAGCCATAGAGACAGCCTCTGTAAAAATGACTTACCTGCGAGGAGGGAAAGGATGACAGATTAAAAAAAAAAATAGGTTGCTGACTTTGAGGAAAAAAACAAACCAAATGGCAGTTGTCAAGTTGCAGGGAGTGCGAGGTGGGGGCATGCTGCAGCAACAGAAAATCAGTGAAAGTCTGTGGACTTCTAGAGAGAAGAACAATCAAAAATAGATGTTCTGCATCAAAATATATATAATGCATAATGCAAAGGAAGCAACTCAGTAGGCCTCTGAAATAACCGAACTCTAGATCCAAACAGGTCAGACTGAAGCCAACCCAACCACATTGTGTGAACATTGAAGAAGACATGAAACTCACAGCCCGGCCTCAAAACTCTAGTTCAATCTTCCCATGGGAAATAAGAACTGAGAGGGACTTTCTGTTAACTCAGAGTTCAGGACCTATGGGTGTTTTCTTAGAGAAAAAGACAGATGAAAGCTGGCATGTTCCTGCTCTTGCTTTAAACCTTCATTATGCCTATGTTGTTCATCTTGAAGCTTCTTACACACGTGGTTATTTGATTTTAAATTCTTCTGCAGTAGAGTCTGATTCACATTCAGATTTTCCCTTTGCTTCTGCCATGCCTGAGAGAGTGCCTAGCACAGTGCAGGGTAGATGAATGGATGAATGGATGGGTAGGTGGGTAGATGAATGGAGGGCTCAGTGAATTATATGGTGTGTACTAGGGGATTTGTTTTACTTCAAAGACATATAGGTAAATGGAAGAAGAATGGGATGGATGGATAGTTGAATAGATGGATGAAGAAATTAATGAGGTGTATGGTGTGTGCACTGGGGTTATGATTTGCTTAAAAGGAATAAAGGCAAATGGAAGAGGAACTGGATGGATGGATAGGTGGATAGACAGATGAAATACATGGTGTGCACCTAGGGTTTTATTATTACTTCAAAGACATATAGGTAAATGAAGAGGAAAGTTTCCCACTATTCATCTTTATGCTGATTCTGTTTTTTATGTTCTTTCTTTATCTTTTTAAATATTTTTATTGATTTCCAAGAGGGATAGAAACATTAATGATGAGAGAGAATCATTGATCAGCTACCTCTTACACTAGGGACTGAACCTGCAACCCAGGCATATGTTCTGGCCAGGAATCGAATTGTGAGCTCCTGGTTCATAGGTCAACACTCAACCACTAAGCAACTTTGTTCTTGCTTTAGAAGAGGAGTTCTAAACTCTGTTTTAAACAGTTTAGAACTTAACAGTTCTAAACTCTGTTTTCTCAACAGAGTTCTCAAAGTCAGAAGCACCTGGGCTCCCATCAGGACCTCTAGGTATTAGAACCAGGAATCAGGTCTTTGTAAATGTTTTAAAATATGTGCTAAGTGGCCCGGCAGGTGTGTCTCAATCGTTGAGCGTTGAGATATGAATCAGGAGGTCGCAGCTGGATTTCCGGTGAGGGTACATGCCTGGGTTGCAGGCTCAATCCCCAGTAGAGGCCATGCAGGAGGCAGCTGACTAGTGATTCTCTCTCATCATTGATGTTTCTCTCTCCCTCTCCCTAACTCTCTGAAATAAAAAAAATATTTCTTAAAAATCGCAGTTCATTAAAAAATTGTGATAAATGAAGATGATAGCCTGTGGGATAGTGGTATTCAGCCATCCCTCTCACATATATGAGAAGCATTTTTCTGATATGTTTGGGTATTCATTCACTGAAAAATGGACTCATTCAACAGTCACTAGTTTGCTGATTACTTCTTGTTAGGCCCTGTTTGGATACAGAGGATATAAAGAGTGCAATCTTGACCCCAGCATAGTAAAGACAGAAAACTATCCTATCTAATAAAGAGAGAATATGCAAATTGACCATCATGCCATCATAAAGATGGCGGTGCCCATAGCCAGAAGATGGCGGAGCCCAGTCCCCTCAGCCCCGCCGGAGTCCCCCAGTCCTTTCAGCCATGATGGGGGGGTGG
Organism: Cnephaeus nilssonii; assembly: GCF_951640355.1. Classification (NCBI taxonomy): domain Eukaryota; kingdom Metazoa; phylum Chordata; class Mammalia; order Chiroptera; family Vespertilionidae; genus Cnephaeus; species Cnephaeus nilssonii. The sequence continues at coordinate 14,881,301 of NC_137077.1, read as the reverse complement.
CAGGTGCGTGGTGCAACCAGACCCGCCCTCAGCCCCCCAGCTGCCCAAGCCCATACCGAGGCACAGGCAAGCCTTGGATGGTGGCTGCCCAGCTGCCTAGGGCTGGCCCAAGGTGCAGGTAAGCCTCGGATGGCAGCTGCCCAGCTGCCCAGGACCTCCCGAGGCTCAGATAACCAGGGCCGGCCGAGGCTTATGCTGCCAGCAGTGGCAGCAGCAGAGGTGTGATGGGGGCATTGCCTTCCCCTGATCGCCGGGTTGCCTCCCGCTCCTGCGGGCTCCCTGAGGGGGAGCAAGCAGTTAGGGGGTGATCAGGTTAGCAGGGGATGGCAGTTGGGGGCAATCAGGCCGGCAGGGGAGCAGTTAAGGCAGTGATCAGGCTGGCAGTAGAGCAGTTAGGGGGCAATCAGGCTGGCAGGCAGAGGCGGTTAGGGGTGATCAGGCAGGTAGGCAGAAGCGGTTAGGAGTGATCATGCAGACAGGCAGGTGAGCAGTTAGGAGCCAGCGGTCCTGGATTGTGAAAGGGATGTCCGACTGCAGGTTTAGGCCTGATCCGGCTGTCGGACATCCCCCGAGGGGTCCCGGATTGGAGAGGGTGCAGGCCAAGCTGAGGGACACCCCCCCATGCATGAATTTTGTGCACCAGGCCTCTAGTTTTAAATAATTATAAACAGTATAAGGTGTGATGGGGTGTTCCAGTCTTCAGATTTGTTGGGAGGTTAGTAAGAGATGGGGGTTGGTCACAAGAAGAAAATGCTTGAGATGGGTCTTGAAAGGTAACACTTGTCCAGATAGGTAAGGGGGAGAAACATATCTCGAGAAGAGAGAATCATGTATGTATCAAAGAACAAAGGTGTGCAGCAGAATGGAGTATTTGAAGAACTACAATAGTCTTCTGTGAATGGGAATAGGGTGTGAGAACACTTGGTGTTACTGTTTGAAAAAAGAGAGTGATCCATGGAAGATGAGCTTTCCAAGCAAGAGAACTAAGGAAAAAGCAGAGGGACAGCTGGAACGAAGCAAACCTAAGAACCAGACCTTAGTGGGACCAAGAGGATAATGTAGGCAGTTGGGAGATGAAAAATTCAACAAGGTCTTGAATATTATGGGCAGTGGAGATTTCTTTCTCTTTGAAAATTGTCATGCCACACGGACAACATCCCTTTTATCATCACTTGAGGATATGTTTCTATTGATTTTAGAGAGAGAGGAAATGAGAGGGGGAGGGGGAGGGAAGAAAGGAGGGAGGAAGGGAGAGAGAGAGAGAGAGAGAGAGAGAGAGAGAGAGAGAGAGAGAGAGAGAGAGATGGATGAGAGGAAAACATCAAGCGGTTGCCTCCCATACACTGTACACGCATGCCCTGGCGGTGAATAGGACGATGCTCCAACCGACTGAGCCACACAGGCCAGGGCACAACATCCTTTTAATTAGTGAGTGTATGTAAGACTCCAAGAACACTGGCTGTCAAATTGGAAATGATTGTTCGGTGCAGTCAGAAAAACATTTGCCTAAGGATACTTTGAGAGTGATGTTAACGGCTTTAAAGCAATCAGAAGTAGGTGGTTAATGAGCTTTGAGGGTTATAAAATGATCTGCTGGTTTTCCAAATGCAATTCAAGATCCCGTGTGATTTCTTGGTTTTGCAGAATGTTTGATATTGTATTTGTCTAGGAATGAAAGAGAATAATTGGTGTGAGTGTCTATACATGAATGTAGTAGGAAAAGAGACAAAAGAGAATTGAAAGTTTAATAAAGAGTGATCAAAGTGGGAAAGAGCCTTGAAAATACTTTGCTCTCAGAGTAAAACCCAGACTCCTAAGTTAGCTCACTAGCTCCTGCTTTCATCCCCCAGTTGTGTGCTTTGGGTGCACTGAGCTGCTTTGATCTCCTTAGCTTATGAGTCCGAGTCCTTTTGTCTCCTGTCTGCACATGCCCTTCCCTCTGCCTGGACTAGCCTTTCTCCTAGACTCCCTTCTCTCAGACTTCATCAGAGACGTTTCCTTCAGAGATCCATCCAAAATTTCCACCCCCAGCTCTGGCTGCAGTACACTCTTCTGTGTCTTAGTAATATTTCCCCCCTGTCATAGCTCTTTAATAGTGCCATCAAGTTTAATTGCTTTCTCCTAGACTGTAAGTTCCTTGAAAGACTGTGTCTGTATTGTCATCTTTGAATCCCAGCACTGGTGCTTAACAGTGATTGTTAAATGAGAAAATAAATGGATAAAAGTGAAAGTGGGAGAATCATATGAGTAAAGAATAAAGGTGAAGTTAGCTCACTGCACACTCACCTCAAACCAAATTCAAGACATTTTCTCCTCAAATGCAGTCCACATTCTTTGTCCCCTATCCAGTGAATAGCACTAATATTTGTCCAGGTGCTGAAACCGAGTCTGGAAGCTAGTCTAATACATCCCTCACCTCCGCTTCCCACATCTTATTTATCTCCCAGGGCTGATGGTTTTACACCGGAAGTGTCTCTTTATCTAGTAGCTTCTCTCTATCTTTACCACCATTCTGTCTCTTGTAAAACCTAGAAACAATGTAGCAGGTCTCACTGGTTCTATCCTTCCCCACCTCCAATCCATTCTCGCAAGTGCATACAGAGTGATGTTTTCAAAATGCACATTTAATTATGTCACTTCACCCTGTTTGAAACCCTTAGAAAAAAATAGCAAATCTATTGAGATGACCTATACGGCCTTGGAAGGCTTGCCGGCCTTCTCAGTGATTCCTTTCTGCTAACTGCTAACTCCTTCCAGCTTGATCTGCCTTCACCACTGTCCACCTCTCACTTCTTATGATCCAGACAGAAGACAGATACAATCAATCAATCAATCTCTCTCTCTCTCTCTCTCTCTCTCTCTCTCTCTCTCTCTCTCTCTCCACTCTCTGCATAAGGGCATTTGCACATGCTGGAATTTTTGTCTCATTCTCCCCTGTTACTTTTATTCATCCCTCAAAATTCAGCTCCAAAGACTCTTCCCAGGGAAGCCCTCTCCCATCTTTCCAAAGACAATGCCTCCTTGCTTAATGCCCTTTAGCTGCATGTTTCTTACATAACATTTTTCACATTTGAAATTTTATAATTATTTGGGTATTCTATGATAAATGCCTAACCATCCAACTAAACTTTAAACTCCATGGAGGCATATCCATGTCTGTTTTTGCTTGAAATTATATCTTCAGTAGCTAATGCAATGCCTAGCATACAATAGATGCTCAATGCTTGTTTACTAAATGGATGAAGTAAGGATAAAAGTAAAATGATATCATGGAATAATCTACACTAATAAAAGGGTAATATGCAAATTGGTCACAATGCCCTCACAGTAACAACCAAACAGCAGGCTGCGTGGGGCGACAAGGCCAGCAGGGGGGCACTTAGGTGTGATCAGGCTGGCAGGGGGGCAGTTAGGGGCGATCAGGCAGTCAGGCAGGTGAGCAGTTAGGAGCCAGCAGTCCCAGATTGTGAGAGGGATGTCCCACTGCCAGTTTGGACAATGTCCCACCGGCAGTTGGACATTCCTTGAGGGGTCCTGGATTGGAGAGGGTGCAGGCTGGGCTGAGGGGAACCCCCATGCATGAATTTCATGCACCAGGCCTCTAGTATGATCATAAACCTTTATACTTTAAACTACATTGCACACAAAAAAATTAAATTTGAGAATTAACTTAAAAACAAATAGCTTTTCATCTATTTGAACATATATCCATGTTTCAGAAGCAATGAAAGCAAACCTTCATGTACATCTCTCTACAAGTCAATATAGGATATCATATAAAATGGGAAAACTCTTACTAGGTTCCAGACATTATTTTAAGTACTTTAATCTTCACCTCCTGAGAGAGGAGGTATTATCATCACCATTTTACAGATGAGGAGGCTGAAGCACAAAGAGTTTAAGGAACCTGCAGTAGATCGCAAAGCTAGGATAGTCAACTTGCCTGAACAAGCCCCAGGTATCAGTGTTTTCACTTTCGAAGTTCATTGTGGTTCACATCATTGTCTAGTATGAGTCACTGCAGGGAAAGAGATGCAATGTCTCTGCTCCATGCAGTCATTCAGGGTATCAGGCTACTTCTATCTAGCAACTCTGCCATCCCTTGATCCCTTGCATCTGGTTGACAGACAGGGGAGAAGAGGTCTGAGAGATCTTGTGGGATGCTTTTATGGGCCAGGCTTAGAAGTGGTCTACCGCACTTTCCCCCACATTTCATGGTCTAGACCTCACTCAGGTAGTTACTCCTAACTTGAGAGATGTTATGACAACTAGTCTACCTGTGTGCCCAGGAGGAAAAGGGAATCAGTGTTGCTGAATGACTAGGCAATCTGTCTTGGTGATGGAGCAGGAATTCAAATTCAGACAGGGAGGGAGCCTTACAATCCTATACTCTTTTTGAAATATATATATATGTTTTATTGATTTTTACAGAGAGAGGAAGGGAGAGGGATAGAGTGATAGAAACAGTAATGAGGGAAGAGCATCATCAATTGGCTGCCTCCTGCATGCACCCTGACTGGGAATCAAACCAGTGACCTCTTGGTTCCTGGGTCAACACTCAACCACTTAGCCACGCCAGCCAGGCATGATCCTGTACTCTTAAGCATTATGCTCTCACTGGGGATTTTTCAGCGTTGGTGCTATTGACATTTTGGGCTGAATAACTCTGTGTGGGAGCCATCACATCATTGTAGGATGGTTAGTAGCATCGCTGGCCTCTGTCTATTAGATGTTACTAGCAGTTCCCTCCCCACTTAGTTGTAAAAATAAAAAATCTCCAGACATTGTCCAGTGTCCCCTGGTGGGGGGGGGGGGCAAAAATTGCACCTCTGTCCCCCTTGATAACCACTGCTCTTCTGTCTTTTATCACGTGACACCTCTTGGCAGGACCACCCACTGTCTGAGACAAATTAAATTTTAGTCAAATCTGATGACTATGACAGACAAGTCCATTTAAAAATTAATTTATTCCTCTTCACCTCCTTGCCTGTGAATGTCGGCCTGTCTCACCCACTGCCATTCATTCTTAAAATGGCAATAGCAGTAATGCCCTTGCGACAATTACTTTCTACGGTCAATACTCATAATAAAGGTTTTCTGCTGGTAGAGAAAAGGAAGTGTGGGAAAGAGGCATGCCACTTTTTATAATAGCTATGCAGAATATTCTTGTAAGAAATAGATTAATTCTGAATTGCCTTTCAGAAGAATGTTTGTGTTAGATACAGACACAAAAATATTCCTTTCTGTGTTTTTTTGTTTCTATTATTACCATTATTTTATTGTGATGAAAATCCATAAAAGTGAGATAAAATTAAATATGGACCACTTCCTAATAGAGGAATCTGACATTTGTGTTTGCTGTAAATTCATATGTTTAAATTGGTATTCATTCATTCATTCATATGTTCCATGCCCATTGTTGTTCTGGGTGCCTGGGAATCCACAGTAAACAAAAAGGCCAGGATGCCTGCCCTCCCGATCTTACATTTTAGCTGGGGTAACTGGCAATGAATTATGAATCCGTGGTTCTCAATCAGCGGATGATTGGGCAATGCCTGGAAACGTTTTTGTTTGTCACAGCATGGGCTGAAGCTCGCTACTGTACTGGTGTCCAAAGGGTGGAGGACAAGGATGCTACTAACCACCCCTTCCCACCAAAGAATTGTCCAGCTCTGAATGTCGGTAGTGCTAAGGTAAACATTTTTTTAAAAGCCAATTGGAAAGCATGTTAGAAGGTGATGAATGATATGGAAAAAGAGACAAGAGGAGTAGGGGGAGGGGAATGGAGAATATTGGTGCTAAGGTGAGGGTGCCCACTGCATTCTTTAAAAACTGTTTATATTCTTCAAGTTAGGCCTCAAACAGGAGGTGTGAGGGGAGAAAGGCTGGAAAGAGGTAAGAGAGGAAGGGAGAGAGTCCCAGGTAGGGGAACAGCCAGAGCAAGGCGCTAATCTGCAAGCACCGTGGGGTATGTTTGGAGGGAAAGTAAGACTCTTGTGGCTGGAGCAGAAAAGACAAGGAGGCAAGATGGCAAATAGGGGGCAGGCCAATTATGTCGAGTCTTGTGGGCCATTGTAAAGACTGGCTTTTACAGGGGCGTGATATGGGTCTAACTCAAGTTTTGTTTTTTTTTACTTTTGTTTTATTAAATGTACTGGGGTGACATTGATTAATAAGATTATATAGTTTTCAAGTGTACAGTCCTATGATACATCATCTGTAGATTACATTGTGTGCCCATCACACAAAGTCAAATCTTCCGTCACCCTATATTTGGCCTCCTTCACCCTTGAATAGCCCTCTAACCCCTCTTCTATCTGATGAACACCATACTGTCATTTTGTTTGTTGTTTTTTTTTCTTTGTTCATTTGTTGCTTTCATGGATGGTTCTTGAGAATTTCATGCTAAACGAAATACATCAGACAGAAAAAGCTAAGAACCATATGATTTCACTCATCTGTGGGATATATATAAAACTCACTGAACTTTTAAAAAGTATTATTCTGACTGCTCTGTTAAGAATGGATTGTACAGAGCAAGGGTTGAATCAGGGACCAGTTAGGGGGCAACTGCTGTATTTCAGGTAAGAGATGATATGTTTATACATGCAGTTTGGTTTCTAGCTTTTCGAAGTCTATAATGAAGATATATCCCACACATAACTCAGCGTAAGTCCCATACAACACCTTGCAAAGCTTGGTTGTCACAAAAGACTGTCATGTGGGTCCTGTGCATACAGGAAATGGACATTATAAAAGACTCCTTCCAATGAAATTTGCTCACATGACTTGCTCCCCCTTCTAGACTGAGCCACTGAGGACGGGAACTGTGTGTTGACATCGAGTGGCACCTGGAGAATGACTAAGATCTAAGTATGTGGCAGAGTTGGCATTGTGGCCACTGCTGGAGGATAGCGCCTTTTCTGCATCCTAAACACACAACCTTCTGATGAAAATTCGTGGAGTCAACTAGTCAGTCAATTGTGGTCTCCATGTTCAAGTTGACTTTATCCCTGACTTGGTGATTTGTTTTTGGTCTCAGCTCTGCTGGTAGATCATCTTCCCTATCCAAAGTTTTATAACCATTAAATTCTGTTATCAGGAATGATGCTTGACCCCTAGATTTTTAACTCACACATCATATTTTAATTCATGTGTCATGTGCATAGATGGGCAGCATAAAAAGACCACTTGACCTGAAATTTGTTTACATTCCATTTTTCTCCCTTCTGGAATGTAAGCTAGGGAATTTTTTTTTTAAAGTCTAGGGAATAACAAAACAGTACAGCTCAAAGTGCTCAAGAAAGCACTAACCTTGGAAATCTTGGTGCTGGGCCAGTGAGGGCTGGTAGGGAGGGGAGAAAGTTCCTGAAGGGCCAGTGGGTAGGAGATTCTCTGTAACCTCCCTTTGATTGCCTTCTTATCATTTTACCTTCCTGTCAACCGAACAAGCCAGCAGACCATGGCAGCGAGGTGTAAAAACAGTGATTGGTCAAATGGTGGTTTTCAAGCAGTGGTAGCAACAGTTGCAGTGATAAAAGCAATAGTGGCCATTATTTATAAATAACTCTGTATTCCAGAGTTAAACCATAGACCCATTACAACTCTGAAGTTCTGGATAATAAGATAAAGGTCAGAGAGACTGAATGGCTTGCTCAAGGTCACTCCAGTCAATGTCTGATGAGTGAACAGGAGAGAAGTGTGTTTTCTCCACAATGCTGCCACCTCATGTATTGTGCCACATGAACAGAGCCAAAATACACTTTTTCAGCCACATTACACTAGTGTGAGCCTATGTGTACAAAGATATATGGTTGCCTTTGGAGTTTATTGTTAAAGCATTTTAGGTGGGTTAGAGACAAAGAGAATAACATGCTAAAATAGAAAAGAAATATTCTCAACCAAGGTGAATATTATTTAGAGTAGGCACTCAAGTTCAGGAGAAAATGGACCCAGATTGGCAGGCCTTAATGGTCTGTATCAGTGGTTGGCAAACTCATTAGTCAACAGAGCCAAATATCAACAATACAACGATTGAAATTTCTTTTGAGAGCCAAATTTTTTAAACTTAAACTTCTTCTAATGCCACTTCTTCAAAATAGACTCGCCCAGGCCATGGTATTTTGTGGAAGAGCCACACTCAAGGGGCCAAAGAGCCGCATGTGGCTCGAGAGCCGCAGTTTGCCGACCCCGGGTCTATATAATCGTAATTAGGTTGATAACTGAGCCAACAAATTGGGCGGTAAGCCTAGCGGGCAGGGCAGAGGGAGAAACACAGTAAGTCACATGGTTCTGACTGTCAGAAAGAACATCAACCCCTAGACCAGCAGTGCTTCCTAGCCTTTGGACGAAATGAAATTCTTGCATGGACAAGGGACCTCTAAATGAAGTAGTGACAGTGCACTCAGCAACCTTGTTAGAGCAAATGCCTGGCAGGGCTTTTCTGGGAGCTGTTTCCAGTGGGCCCCTCAGCATGGTTCTGGGGAATTAATTTATTGCTCATGGTCACGGAGTTCTTCAGGCGATTAGGCATGTCTTCAGCAAAATACTGCAGTAATCCTAAACTAATCAAAGTGTAAATGGGCTACATTCCACAAAAATTAAAGTTGAGAACTGATGAAAAAGCAAATAGCCTCACATTCCATGTGCATATATTTTGTGCTTGAGAAGCAATAAAGCAAACCTGTGGGTATGCATTTCTATTAGGTCAGTATGCGATGTGGTTTGGTCGTTCTATTTGGTATCCACAGAACTGGGCCTGCAGGCTGCTTACCAGCCACGCCTGTGTGGGCACCTAAAGATCTGACCCTGCAGAAAGCTCTCCTGCACGAGCCAGCTACCCGAGGTTGTCGGTGTCGGGGTCATTGTATTGAAGCGTTGTAGTTCCTGAAGGCCCCTCTCAAAGCTCAAACAATCCCAGAGAAGGTGACATAATACAACAGAGAGAGTTTATTGAAGGAATAATGATAACTCATTTGTCTTGTAGTTGCTAGTTTGCAAGTACTTCACCATTATAAGCTCATTTAGCCCTGTGAATAAGGTATAATCCTTATCCTCAATTCTATAGAGGAGGAAGCTGAGGCACAGAGAGGTTAAGCAACTTGCCCAAGGTCACACCGCTGGCAAGTGGTCGGCCTTGGATTCTAAGGCCAGGCATTCTACCTCCAGTCTTATCCTCTTGATGTTACTAGTTTCTACAGCTGCTGTATCAAATGACCAGGAATTTTGTGGCTTAAGACAACACAAATGAATTATGTTCTGTAGGTTAGAAGTCCGACGTGGGTCCCTCTTAGTTAAAATCAAGGTGTGGCAGGGCTGCATTCTTTTCAGAGGCCCAGTGGAAGAATCGGTGTGTTGGCCTGTGCCAGCTCCTAGAGGCTGGCACATCCCTTAGCTGGTGGCCCTTCCTGCATCTTCAAAGCCAGCGATGGCAGTGAGTCCTTGTCCCATCACCTCACTTCACTCTGATCCTGCTTCTGTCATCACAACTCCTTCTCTGACTCTTCTGCTTTCCTCTCCCACCTTTAAGGACACTTTTTGTCACATTGGATCCACCTGGATAGTCCAAGGCAGTCCCCCTATTTAAAGCCAGCCAATTAACAGCCTGAATTCCATCTGCAACATCAATTCCCCTTTGCCAAGGAGCTTAACACAGTCACAGGTCCTAGGGGTTAGGATGGGGACTTTTCTGGGGGAGTGTTCGTCTGCCTAGTACAGCTATTTAAATATTCCAATCTGGAAAGTTCCAAGGGACAGAGGACATGCGGGGAAAGAAAGCAGGAGGGAATGGAGGGTGGTGACAGTAGGATTTGGAGACGTTAAGTGAAATGACATGTGTAAAATCCTTAGTCTAGTACCTGGCCAATAGAAAGCACTTAATAAACAGTTATAGCAATTATTATTAGTGCTGATGATAGTACTACGGTATTACAACTACTACTGTGAGAATCCTTGGGGAAAATCTCTGAAAATTTGCATTCAGTGTATAACGGGAATGTTTGAGGTGACAAGGACTGATATTTGTAAAGGTAAACATCTGACCTGAACTGGAATAGCTTTATTTTTAAACTAAATGCTACTCAGTGTTCTGGATATGTTATGAACTGAATGTTTATGTGCCCCTCCCCCCCCCCCCAATTCATATATTGAAATCTAATCACCAATGTGATGGCATTAAGAGGTGAGGCTTTTGTGAGGGGATTGGGGCATGAGGGTGGAGCCCTCATATAGAGGATTAGTGCCCTTAAAGAAAAGACCAGAGAGCTAGCTTGCACCCTCTCCTTCCACCATGTGAGGATATAGTCATAAGTCTGTAACCGGGAAGAGGGCCTGCACCAGAACTTGACCTTGCTAGTACCCTGATCTCAGATTTCACCCTCCTGGGAATAAATTTCTGTTGTTCATAAGCCACCCGATCTAAGGTAATTTGTTACAGCAGCTCAAACTAAACCAGGATTGCCATTTCACATTTATTTATCAGTACACATGTGTCTTTGTTTTCTAACCCTGTCAGCATAGATAGTTGAAGATACTGATTCTTCTAGCAATCTGCCTTTTGCTGTATTTTATTTTCAGTTTGGATTTCTTTGGGGGAGGGGAGTTGTTTTCATTGATCTGAAATCTTTAGAGAGTTTTTTAGGCAGAGAGAGACTGAGATTGATTTAGGTAGGATTAATGTCCTGTCAGTGCCCGTGACGTGCAGCAGCCTCAGAACACTCGTTTTATTGCAGTCACTTATCTGGCATTAGGATGCTCGATATGCAGGTTGTTTGTATCGATCCATAGAGTCGGGGGAAACACAGCTCTCTCCTGGAAAGTTTTCATGAGATGAAAATGAAACAAGCTACGCAGCCTGCGATTTGTGCTTCTGCAAATGATGTAGCTTCTTTTAAGTAGGAATTTAATGTGTTGATCGACTGTGTTATTGGCAAGGCTTCTAGTCAAAAGTAGGCTTTTATTAGTTAAATTTTGCAGGAGTCAAAAGTTATACACAGATTTTAAACTGGGCAGTGTGGGAGGGGTGGCTGGTGCCCCAACCTCCACATTGTTCAAAGGTCAGCTTTACTTGGTAGAACTAAGACTCTAACCCAGGTTTGTTTTATCTTAAACCAATGGTTCTCAACCTTTTTAATGCCGCGACCCTTTAATACAGTTCCTCATGTTGTGGTGACTCCCAACCATAAAATTATTTTCATTGCTACTTCATAACTGTAATTTGCTACTGTTATGAATCATAATGTAAATATCTGTGTTTTCTGATGGTCTTAGGTTCTACAGCAGCAGTTATCAACCTGTGGGTCGCAACCCACAAGTTGAGAACCGCTAGCAGGGTCGCCTAAGTCCATCAGGAAACACAGATATTTACATTATGATTCATAACAGTAGCAAAATTACAGTTATGAAGTAGCAACGAAAATAATTTTATGGTTGGGGGTCACCACAACATGAGGAACTGTATTAAAGGGTCGCAGCATTAAAAAGGTTCAGAACCACTGTCTTAAACCAATGAAGTAGATGTTAGTATATCAGCCCTTGAGCTCCTAGGCTCATAAAATAGTCTGTCTACTCATGAAGCAGCTTCTTTCTCTAAAAATGTGAGAAAATACATTTCTGTTGCTTAAGCCCCCCAATCCATGGAACTTCGTTATGGCAGCTGTAGCGAATACACATAATAATTCACTCATAATAATAGTCTCACTAGGTATAGACATCTATATCCGGCCAAAATCCTTTGCCTTCTGAATTTTTAAAGTCTTGCTCCTTTGATTCTAAAATTCAATATTGCTGCAGAGAACTTCAAAAACATTCAAATTCCTAATTTTCTCTGCATAACCTGTTTCTTCTCTGGGGAAGCTTGTCCCCAGTGTTCTGAAATATATGTAGCTTGATGTGGCTCTGAGTTTATCTATTGTACTTGGTACTCTGTGGATCCTTTCAACTTGAATACTTTTGTCTATCAGTTTGGGGACGTTTTCTTGAATAATTCTTGATTTGTTCTTTTTCTCTTTCTGGAATTCCTATTTTTCAGATATTGTGCTTCCTGACCTGATCCTCTCATGTCCTTATCTTTTCTCTCCATTTTGTTATCTATAACTCAAAGATTTCCTCAACTTATTTTGAATTCTTCTGTTGAGTGTTAATTTCCGCTTGCACTTTCTTTTAGTTTCTAAGAGCTATTATATTTCTATAATGTTTTGCCTTTTTAAAATCATATTTTGAGCTTTTTTTACAATTCCATTATCTTAATTCTCTGAGCATAATGATTTTTTAATTGAGATATAATTGACACAAAACGTATTAGTTTCAGGTGTTCACCATAATGGTTATATTTGTGTATATTGAGAAATGATCACCACAGTAAGTCTAGTTAACATTTGTCACCTCCCATAGTTACGCATTTTTTCTTATGATGAGAACTTTTAAGAGTTACTCTCTTAGCAGCTTTTGGATATACAGTATAGTATTATCAACTAAAGAAATCATGCTGTACATTACATCCCATCACTTATTTATTTTGTAACTGGAAGTTTTAACCCCTTCTCCCATTTTGCCCACCTCCCTATACCCTACCTCTGGCAACCACTAATCTGCCTTTTTATATTGTTGATGGTTTTGGTTTTTTGCTGTGCATAAGCTTTTTAGTTTGATATTGTTCAATGTGTTTATTTTTTGCTTTTGTTGCCATTGCTTTTGGTGTAAAATCCAAAAAATCATTACCAAAACTAATATCAAGGATCTTACCACCTATCTTTTCTTAGGTCATATGTTCAAGTATTTAATCCATTTTGAATTAATTTTTGTATATGGTATAACATCCACTTTTATACTTTTGCATAAAATCCAGTTTTCTCAACATCATTTATTGAAGAGACTGTCCTTTCCCCAGTGTATATGCTTGGCTTCCTTGTCATAAATTAATTGACTATATATGTGTAGGTTTATTTCTTGGCTCTCTATTCTGTCCCATTGTTTTGTGTGTCTGTTTTTATGCCAATACCATATTGTTTTGATTACTATCCTATCTAAAAAAGAAAAAAAAAGAGAGTAGCATGCAAATTGACCATCACTCCAACACACAAGATGGTCACCCCCATGTGGACACAAGATGGCCGCCACAAGATGGCCAGCAGGGAAGGGCAGTTGTGGGCGATCAGGCCAGCAGAGGAGGGCAGTTGGGGGTGACCAGGCCAGCAGAGGAGGGCAGTTGGAGGTGACCAGGCTGGCAGAGGAGGGCAGTTGGGGGAGACCAGGCCAGCAGGGGAGGGCAGTTGGGGGGGGCCCAGGCCTGCAGGGGAGGGCAGTTGCAGGTGACCAGGCCAGCAGGGGAGGGCAGTTGGTAGCAACCAGGCCTGCAGGGGAGAGCAGTTGGGGAGGAACCAGGCCTGCAGGGGAGGGCAGTTGGGGGGATGAGGCCTGCAGGGGAGGGCAGTTGGGGGCAACCAGGCCTGCAGAGGAGGACAGTTGGGGGTGACCAGGCCAGCAGGGGAGGGCAGTTTGGGGCAACCGGGCCAGCAGGGGAGGGCAGTTAGTTGTGACCAGGCCAGCATGGGAGGACAGTTGGGGGTGACCAGGCCTGCAGGGGAGGATAGTTAGGGGGGACCAGGCTGGTAAGGGAGGACAGTTAGGAGTGACCAGGCCAGCAGGGGAGTGCAGTTTGGGGCAATCAGGTCAGCAGGGGAGCAGTTAGGTGTCTATCAGGAGGCCAGGGGAGTGGTTAGGGGGTGATCAGGCTGGCAGGCAGAAGGGGTTAGGGGCAATCAGGCAGGCAAGCAAGCAGGCAAGTGGTTGGGAGCCAGCAGTCCTGGATTGTGAGAGGGATGTCTGACAATTGGGATCGGGCCTAAACGGGCAGACAGACATTCCTCAAGGGGTCCCAGATTAGAGAGGGTGCAGGCTGGGCTGAGGGACACATCTCCCCCGTGTATGAATTTCGTGCACCGGGCCTCTAGTACCTTTATAATATAGTTTGAAATCAGGGATCATGATGCCTCTAGCTTTGTTCTTTCTCAAGATTGCTTTGGCTATTTAGGGTCTTTTATAGTTCTATACAAAGTGAAGATAGTTCGTTGTATTTCTGTGAGAAATGCTAATGGAATTTTGATAAAGATTACATTGCATCTGTAGATTGTGCTAGCATGGTCATTTTAACAATATTCTTTCAATCTATGGGCATACAATATATTTCCATTTGTTTGTGTCTTCTTCAGTTTGTTTCATCACTGTCATATAGTTTTCATTATATGGTTAAATTTATTCTTAAATATTCTTTTTGATACACTTATAAATGGGATATCTTTCTTAATTTTCTTTCTGATATTTCATTATTAGTATACTAGAGGCCCGGTGCCTGAAATTCGTGCATGGGGGGGGGGGTGTTCCTCAGCCCGACCTGCACCCTCTCCAATCTGGGACCCCTTGGGGGATGTCCAACTGCCGGTTTAGGTCTGATCCAGCATAGGGCCTAAACCGACAGTCGGACATCCCTCTCACAATCTGGGACCACTGGCTCCTAACCACTTGCCTGCCTGATCGCCCCTAACCGCCTCTGCCTGCTGGCCTGATTGCCCCTAACTGCCTCTGCCTGCCAGTCTGATTGCCCCTAACCGCCTCTGCCTTCTGGACTGATTGCTGCCTAACTGTGGCTTTGTCCAGAAGAAAGTCGGACATCTGGAAGATGTTCAGTCGACCCAGTCTAATTAGCATATTACCCTTTTATTAGTATAGATGGAAATGCAAACGATTTTTGTATATTGATTTTGTGTTCTGCAACTTCAGTGAATTTGTTTATTAGTTATAACAATCATTTGGTGGAGTTTTTAGGATTTTTTATAATATATCATGTGCAACTAGTAACAGTTTTATTTCTTCCTTTCTAATTTAGATGCCTTTTATTTATTTTTTCTTGCCTAATTGCTCTGGCTAAAACATCCAATACTATCTAATCTAATAATAGACAAATATGCAAATTGACCGCACCTTTGCTATGCCCAAGCCACGCCCACCAGCCAAACCACGCCCACCAGCCAATCAGGATGAGTATGCAAATTACCCCAACAAAGATGGCGGCTAATTTGCATATCAAGACAGCGTCAAAGAACCCAAGAGCTGCAGAAGGGAGTAAAGCTTCGGAGAAGCAAGCAAGCCGGGGGGGAGGAGAAGGGAGGAGCGAAGGCAGGGCCGGGGGTGAAGGGAAAAGCAGGCGGGCTGGCCGAGAAGGCGGGAAAGACGACAAGGGAGGAGCGGAGGCGGGGCCGGGGGCGAAGGGAAAAGCAGGCGGGCTGGCCGAGAAGGCGGGGCGGGCGACAAGGGAGGAGCCGAGGCGGGGTAGAATGCAGCAGGAAATCCTATTGCAGGATTTTTCCTGCAACGGGAACGCTAGTATTGAATAAAAGTGGTGAGAGTGGGCATCCTTGACTTGTTCCTGATTGTTAAAGGAAAAGCTTTCAGCTCTGCAGCATTTAATATGATGTTAGCTGGGGGCTTGTCATATATGGCTTTATGCATCATGACTATTTAATGGAGTTTAATGGATTTCTTCAGATACCTAGTACTCTTTGGTTGACTGTCCATACTTAAGAATAGGAAATGCAAAACTTGAGTATAAGTTCAGAGTAATAGGTGGGACCTCCCACTGTGGACTTCATGGTAGGCAAATGGCTGGGTGGCTCCTTTCATCCTAGGCGGCTCAGATTCCCCAGAGAAGAATTTGCCGATCTTCTGCCTGGAAAGCCAAGGCCTGGCTGCCAGTGTTCTGGAGCCTAAGGGAATGGATAAGCTGGGAGTCTCAGCCTCCAGGAGGCAACTGAGCCTTCAGTTTTCACTATGGTACCTCTACCCTTAACCATGCCTGATACCTCACAGTTCAGGGAATTACCCTATAAACACACAACTAAAACCAAACTCTAGTTGTCTGGTAGAGTACAGGTGAGGATATGGGCATCTAGCATCTTCTTAAACAGCTTTTAACTAGTACCCATTCTACAATCCCATTTATCTTATTTCTAGAGGTCACTGGTTCTAAAATTTTATGAGATTTTGCAGCATAAATATGATTGTTCTTGGTTTCCCCCAGAGCTGGTTTAGGATTTCGCTTTTTTTCTGGTCTCCTAAGTCTGTTACCACTTATCTGTCTGCATTTCACATTACAACATTTGGTTGCTGTTGTTCTTTACTATCTTTGTTCCTTGAATATTTATACCTTTATTTAAACACACCACACACACACACACACACACACACACACACACACACACTTTACTATTATTTTTATGGGGTTTGAGAGAGAGGAAAAGTGAATAGAAGTGTTTAATTTTTCATCTATACCTGGAAGTCTCAAGAGGAAGTATTTCTTAGTTTGTATTTAACATTCAAATAGCAAAGATGATATTATGAAGTGCAATTAGAAATGACCATTGGAATAAGAAAAATGTCTGACATTGCTTTATATTGCAGGAGCTTATCACCTTAATCCTAAAATGAGGCTTGAAAATCTTTACTGAGCAGTCAGAACTCTGAATATTATATATTTAGCCTGATAATCATCTCATTCTTTTACTCATAACAAGTATACTTGAGATAAGAAGCTAGTGATTGCACTGCGGTTGCCGAAAGCCCCAAAAATCTCTCAAAATAGGTCTTGTCACATAAAAGAATTAATTGGTTGCTTTGTTCCTACTTAGATTGTCATTAATTTGAGAACATAATTTAAGTGACAGTTAACTGTATCACCTTTGCTTCTCCTTGTTAAAAAAGAAATCTCTATTTAAAATCTAATTAAGAAAGTTTCCTGGAATATTTAATATCAGGCTTCTTCACATTAGTAGTCTTGGGGCAGCATTTCAAGCAGGCAGGAGCGGAAGCTACAGAGTTGGGCCTAGGCTCAGAACTTCCACAAAAATCACTTCCGCCACATTCTGTTGATTAACCCAGTCACAAATCCCACTCTGATTCGAGAGGTGGGAAGGAAGAATCTAACTGTTGATGGAGGAAGCAAGAAATTGACAAAGGGGTGAATATACAGGGCCGGGAAGAATTGTGGCCTTTTTTGCAATGTAGCACCATCTTCCCTTTGGCCATACTTTATTTAATCACATTTCTCCCACTTCGGAAATGTAGTCATTCCCATTCCAGGATCCCCAAAGGTCTCATCCCAATATGGCATCAGGCTCAACGTCCAGGACCTCATGTTCCAACATCAGGTTCGGTTGGGGATGAGGATCCTTGGAAGCAGCTCTTTAAGTATGGTCCTTCTTGAACCAGAGGCCTGTTAGTGAAAAAGACCAGCTAACTGCCCCTCCGTTTCCAGCTGCCAGGATATTTACAACCGATGCTTCCATTCCCGAAGGAGAGCAGGAAGCACAGAGCAGTCAGGGCCCATGCTTCAAGCCTCTCCACTCCGGGCCAAGAAATATGCCTTGCTCAGTTACCTGGTTCTGTTCCTACTTGCCCTATGCCTTCGGAGTTTAAATTTATACAGGTCAGTAATGTGGCTATAATTCTAACTTAACTGTACAGCACCATCTGTAGGTAGTTAGATGCTTCTTGAGAAATATATTACTTGAAGTTTTAAACCAGGGGTGAGGAACCTTTTTTTTTTCTGCCAAGGGCCATTTGGATATTTATAACATCAGTTGTGGGCCATATACTAGTAAAATTACCAGCTTTAAAATTAGTCTGCTATATTTGGTCAAACATTTAATGAATTCACCCCCAATGCCTGGCACGCCAGGCCAAATGATTTCCCGGTGTTATACGGCCTGTGGGCCAGATGCTCCCACCCCTGTTTTAAACATGGAGATTTCTCATACCTTTGAGGATATTCGTTTGTTTTATCAGTCTCAGTAATTCCATAAAATAGGTATTAAGCCAGTTTTAAAAGCTTCTTCATTGCCTTTATTTTCCCCAAGTAGTGTTACATAGAAAGCATAATGATAAAATAAACTGATTTTTAGAATATTCAAGTTAGGGCAGGCAATGAACATGTAGACACATCTTTTCCCACTCCCACCCCAATAAAAATTTTTATAGAGTAAAATATAAGAAGAAAATAAAACAAGATAATGAAATACAGAGAGAGCAACTTGTGAGGCAGGTGAGTGACTGTGTTAGCTGGATAGTAAGGAGGTGACTTTTAAAAAATATCTATGTTTTTATTGAATTCAGAGAGAGAGGAAGGGAGAGGGACAGAGAAGGAGAAACATCGATCAGCTGCCTCCTGAATGCCCCCTACTGGGGATCAAGCCCGCAACCCAGGCATATGCCCTGACTGGGAATTGAACCTGTGACCTTTTGGTGCACAGGAGGATGCTCAACCAACTGAGCCGCACCGGCCAGGGCCACACAGATGTTTTTTAAATTCCTCTCACCACCTGCTGGTTGTGTGACTTGGTGCATATTACCAACCCCTCCAAAGGGGCAGGAGAAGAAAATGTATATTTAGATCCTCAATCATGTAATTGATCCTCCTCTACCAATTCAGCAGCTTTTCCCTGCCTCACTTCTCTCGGGGGTGAAGGGGGAGAGGGGAAAACAGACCTAGAACAGAAATTTCATTTTTCCCTTTAAATTTTCTTTCTTGCCCTGACCAGTTTGGCTCAGTGGATAGAGCGTCAGCCTGCAGACTCAAGGGTCCCAGGTTCGATTCTGGTCAAGGGCATGTACCTTGGTTGCAGGCACATCCCCGTGGGGAGTGTGCAGGAGGCAGCTGATCGATATTTCTCTCTTATTGATGTTTCTAACTCTCTATCCCTCTCCTGTCCTTTCTGTAAAAAAAAAAAAAATCAATAAAATATATTAAAAAGAATAAAAAAATATAAATTTTCTTTCTTTTTTAAAAAATGGTTCCATTTTTATAGGTGGTACATGTGATAAAAGTTTTCTAAGTGTGTACAGAGACCTTTTCTTCCTAGCTTCTCAGCCACCGAGTTCTCCCCAGAGGCAGCCAGTGTTTCCAGATGTGTCTGTGTCCTCCCCTAGCCATTCTATGCATGCACCAGCAAATATATGTCAGCATGTTCATAGCTATATTTGCACATGTTTTCCTCTTTGACACACATAACTGTGTGACTGTTTTGAACCTTTGTTTTTTCTCTTGCAGTATCTCAGAGATTTTTTTTAATGTCTACAGTGAGCACCCTTAATCTTTTTACAGCTGCCGAGTATTACCTTGAAATTTGTACCATTTATTTATCCTATCCCCCCACCTTCTGATGAATTATATAGGTCATTTCCAGATTTTGCTGTTATAACCCATGCCATAATGAACATTCTTGTACATCTGTCACCTTGCATGTGGGTGAGTGTTTTTGTAGAATAAATGTCCACAAGAGGAACGGCTGTAATGGGGATATATGCATTATTTTGATAGACCTTGTCAAGTAGCCCTCATGGAATTTGTACCAATTTGTTGCCCCAGCAGCAATGTGTGCAAATAGCTGAGTTTCTAAGCCTCGGTGAAGCCCGGATACCTCAGAGACTGAGCACCAAGACTGATGTTTGACAGAACAGCTCGGCTTCTGTCGTGTGTGTGTGTGTGTGTGTGTGTGTGTGTGTGTGTGTGTGTGTGTGTGATTGTGAGCGATTTCCTTTGAAGCAAGTTGTTTTGGCTAAATGGCTAAGAAAAGCTCGAGAACCATGATGTAGGCAATCATCCCTGTTCTTCTCCTAGCTTCCACTTTGAAAGAGTGACAGACAAAATGAGATGGCTCCACACCCTACAGGAAGATCCTTACACAGGCGATTTGTGGAGAGAATGAGTGGCTCAGATGGTAGCTGGAAAGATGGAGTGAGTGGAAAGATTTCCAGGAAGCAGGAGTAGAGGCCAAGGTAGAAGGAGATAAGGTTCTCATAACCTCCAGTGTTCTCCAAAAGGTCAGCTCAGTTGAGCCATCTTTAAGGACGAGCCATGTGCCAAGCCCGGTATTAGTGCTGGGATACAGAGATGAGCATGGCTGGTCCCTGCCTCAAGAAGCTCACACTGAGAAGTCAGGTGGGTAGGTGGACAAGGTCTATATAATGTCATAGCAGCGAGAGCAATAATGACAACTCAGAGAGCTTACTGAATGCCAGACAGTGGGCTCAGCAGTGCTCATCTTGCCTGATTCTACAGAAACCCTATGAGAGATTAAAGCAAGCATGTCAAACTCAAAGGCTAACACGGGCCAAATAAACAAGGCTTAAGTTTATATGGGCCGCAAAAAAACAAAAGCTTCAATTTTCATAGAAACATAGGTTTATTTTGAAAAATATAGTATAAAAAAAAGAACAAGAGCAATGATAAAATTAACGTTTTCTTCCTGACACTTGGCATCTCTTCTCTGCTACTATCTTTCCTACTTCGGGGGGAAATCTTGTTCGCAGTGATTCCTTTCAAAACTGACCCAAGGTGAATGTCAGTAATTCTGGATTTGACAGGAGACTTATTTCCTTTCATAATTGTAAATAACTGCTCACACCATTATATTGGCTGGACTGCAAAAATATTCACTGTAGACCGCATGTGGCCCGTGGGCCGCGAGTTTGACATGCTTGGATTACAGGGTTATCCCCATTTTCACAGATGAAGAAACCGAAACCCAGAGAAGCTGAGGGATGGTCCTAACACTACATAGGAAGTGACAAAGCCAGGGTTTAGACTGAGGCTGTCTACCTTCAAAGTCTTAAGGGAAAACAGGAGTTATGTTGGAGCTAAAGCCCATCTTCCTCCTCCATGAAAGGTTCTCTCCTTCCTACATTTTATAGCCTGCATCACTTTTTTTAAAAAATATATTTTATTGATTTTTTACAGAGAGGAAGAGATAGGGATAGAGAGTTAGAAACATCGATCAGCTGCCTCCTGCACACCCCCTACTGGGGATGTGCCCACAACCAAGGTACATGCCCTTGACCGGAATCGAACCTGGGACCTTTCAGTCTGCAGGCCGACGCTCTATCCACTGAGCCAAACCGGTTTCAGCGCCCGCATCACTTTTTAGGGGTGAGGGTGGAGGAGTCAGGCACACCCATGGAGAGGGATTTGCCCTGAGCTAAGGCTCAAAGGATGATGAGAAGCAAGGAAAGCATTCCAAGCAGAGCAACTCTTGGGCTGATCCCAAGGAGAGCCAATCTCCAGGGAGGCAGGTGGGACTGCCCGAGTTCAAATCCTGACTCTGCCTCTTATTAGTCGACTGACTTCGGGCACATCACTTAACCTCTCTCATTCTTCACCTGTAAGATGAGGCTATAAAGTACTTAACTCCTGGCTTATTGTAAGGATTGAATGAGTTAACATCCAGAATGCTTAGAACAGTGGCTATCCCAGGCTCTATAAGTTTGTTCCTACTATAGAATCTCTAGGCTCCAGGCACAACATATGTGTCAAGAAGAGGAAAACACAATTTTGGAGCTTGTTTGTAGTGCCTGTGTTAGAGAACTATTATCTGAGCTCACTAAATGTAATGTGCTAAAAAGGAGAAGGAAGCAGGAATCCATGCAATGGAGGAGGGACATGGGCTTTTAGCCCAGAATCTTATCAGGCATGGCCGTGCTTATCAGCTTTCAGTCATCACCTGAAATTGTGAGTCTAAATGGGCTTTTTTTATTTGTCTTCTATTTCTTTATGACATTTTTATTTGGTGTTAAAATGTAATGGTCTGTCTCAAATAAGGTGGATAAACAGAGGAGGATAAAATAAAACTAACCACATTCAAGGTAACTCTTGGTTTTCCCCTCTTCTTCTTTAATGCCTCAAAATGTTTACGCAAAACCCTAAAGACAATATCAGATAAATGCTGTGACTTTCACCCACGTAGCATTTATCTCTCATCCATCAAGTCACATTACCTTTTTCTGGGAACAATATTCTGTAACAGAATCCAAGAGCAGTAAAAGTGAGAGGAAAATACTTCTCTAAGGAATCAGTTCATGGGTCTTCATATTTTGTTTTTATATATTTTGTCTTCATAGTCTCTGGCCTTTCTCTCCTTTATATGTTTTCCCAAACTCACATTCCCAATTCCATTCCCCAAACCAGACCCCATGCCTGACCACCCAGGCCAGTTTTATCGCTTCCTCCCATCATTTGAACAGCTCTTGAGAATCCATCTTCTAGAAGAAAAACATTTAATAGCCTTTTTTCCCAACATAAATCCCCATGACCCTCATTCACTGCTACTCAAAAATCTCCACCCGTACTGTGCACCAGGCACTCACTAGATTCTGGAGCCACAGAAATTATGATGATTCGGCCTTTTGTCCTGAATGAGCTCACGGTCTTGGGGAGAAAGGCACACAACAGGAGGGAGATTCTGTCCATCTTTGTCCTATGATCATGTTCATTTCTGTTATAGTTTGTCTTCCCCACTGGCTTGTAAGCATCTGCTTTATGTAGCATTCTATAATCAGTTCCTTCCAGACTGCCCTCAGAAAACATTTGCTGAGTAAATGAATGAAAACAAATAAATGACAGAATAGCACGATCAGTAAATTCATGTGTTTCAAGATAAGAAAAACTCAGAGGAGAGAGTAATGAATTATTTTGGGGGGCAGGAGTGCAGTTGGAGGAGTGGGGAGACTTGCTGGGGAGGTGACTTCTGAGCTGGATTTTGAGGGTGATGGCCACCAACATTGATATGTCTTGTGTGATGTCCAACTCATACAAAGTACCAATAAAAATGTGTTGAGTCCTTTACAATGTATGAAACAATTATAGTAGCTCTAGTTTTCTATCAATTAACCCATTCCAGAGGAAAATACTTCTCTAAGGAATCAGTTCATGTGTCTAGACATACCCTCTCTATGAGTAACTGAAGATATGGCTATTTAATGCTGGATTTCATAGTTCTGGAAGCTCATTTATCAGTTGAGTGTAGGAACTTCTCAGTAGCATAGGAACACCTGCTGAAAAAAACCCAGGGTCGTGGGGTGTGGATAGCCCTGTGGGAAAATTTGGGGGCTGGGTGTCCTGCAGAGGTGCTTTCTAGATACTCACCTGACTCCTGAGTCAGAGCTCATTACTGAACTCCTGTATCCACCACCCAAGCCAGTTTCAGGTAACAACATCCCTGAAAAATCAGTGTGGGGGAGAAAAGCAAGGGGGATAAGAATAATATACATTTTTAGTTTAATTTATCTAATGACCATACTGAGAGAAAAAAAACAAGACATGATGCATAGACTTGCTATTAGTTTATTATTAGGTTTCTTAATGTTGTTTAGCTTTAGCTCCTTCCTGGCATCATGATTTAATGCTTAGGAGACAGAACCAAAACTACTGAGATTTGTGAGCCTCCTGCCCCTGCTGTGACCTCTGGGCTCTCTGATGCTGTTCTAGACATACCTTCTCTATGAGTGATTGAAGATACCATGTCTGAGCAACACCATATGGTATCAAAGATTAGATCCCTCACCTCTAATGATTCTTCACCTTGTGTTTTCAATCTGTGTGTGCAGCTTCATCATACACAACAAAGACACTTTCTTCAACAACGCCACGAGAAGTAGAATCGTACACCATATTTTACAAAGAATAAAGTATGAAGAAGGAAAAAACAAAATTGGTAAGTTAGTGTATTAGTATAAAAAAGCTATATTTGATTTTGGGGGGGTTTGCACACTTTTTCCTTTGGCTTTATGAAGTTAATATCCATTCCAGAAATGCTCATCATTTGTGAAACCTCTGACTTTGCCCTTGATGGGTAACGCACAAGTGTAACATCTTAATAGCATCCTTAGATCTCTTCGTTAAATAGCTTGTTATCTCATTTACCTAAGATAATGAAGAAATTCTCTGAATTGAACAAATATTTATGGAGTGTCCGTTATGTGTGCCGGGCACTGGACCAGATGTTGGGGAGTTGAGCTCAATTCTCTCCTGAAGCTTATGTTGAAGAAGTTAAAAGCAGACAATAAATAAGTAGATATACCATATTTTCCGGCATATAAGACGACTGGGCGTATAAGATTTTCCTGGGTTAAAAAGTTGTCTTATACGCCGGAAAATACGGTACACACACACACACACACACACACACACACACACACACACACACATATATATATACCGTATTTTCCGGCGTATAAGACAACTTTTTAACACAGGGAAATCTTATACGCCCAGTCATCTTATACGCCGGAAAATACGGTAGTAAGTAACATGAAAAAAATTGAAGTGGATGATGATTCAGAAATAGAATGGGAAGGGGTGGGGTGAGTTCAAGCTGAGATGGAATGGTCAGGGAAAGCTTCACCAGAAGCTGAACTTTGAACTAAGACGTGACAGGTGTGGGCAGATGGAGTGGAGGAGGGGAGGCATTGCAGGCAGAGGAAAATGCCGGTGCAGAGATGAGCTGTCCCACATCGGTAGATTCTCCAGATCATCACCTCCCCCATTAAACAGCTCCCACAACTTATTCTTTGTACATTATTACAAGAACTTTTCCATATTATATTACCAAATTTCCTGCCTTATTAAACAGATTATTACATTGTCAGAAAGATTTGGGTGGCTTTATCCTTATCTCTGTCCCAACAGATTTTTATCAATGGTTTGAATAATAATGAGCTATCTCAGTCAGGGTCTAATCAGTAGACAAAAATCCCACATAATTCGAGGAGGGAAAGTTTAATATAAAAAATCAAATGTGACAGAGGATTGGAGGATTGGCCGGTAAAGAGTAAGAAGAACTGTAAAGAGGAATAACAAGTGTTAGGAGCAGCCACCACCCCTAAAAAAATCCCCCCAACAGAGCTGAGATCCATACCCTGTAGGATGGGGTGCAGCTGTGGTTCTCTGGGCAGCAGAGCAGTTGGCTGGGGCCAACAGAACTCTGGGAATCTGCCTTTCCTGTACAGGAAGAAGCTGCCTGGAGGGTTCTGAGGAAGCCATTCGTTGGGAGTGTTACATTAGCAGCACTACTCTGTGAGGCTGTTCAGGGGACTCCTGCCCTTGGGGAGGTGCCCTGTGCTGCTGGCCACCGTGCACTGCAGCTGCTGGGTGCCATGGAAACCATGTGTTGAAGAAGCCTGCTGAGAGGAGCACACTGGTACCAGGGAGACAAACTCCTCCCTCCTCCAGTATCCCTCCAGGCCCTTCTGCTAACAACGCTCCACATCGTGCCATCGGCAAAGGAGAAATATTTACAAGGTCCAGCTCCATTATTGCAAAGCAGGCAATTAAGTACATTTGGAGGGAAAAGGGGCGATGAATTGATAACTGGCACTTAGCCTAACCAGCCTGCCCATCAAGCTTTCAGGGGGAGTGGAGACTGGAAGGAGGCCTTCAGTATGTTAGTCATTGGAGTCAAGAGCCTAACTGATCGCAGGGATCTGGGCATCTCGGCCAAATCCAACATGATGACATTTGAGAGTTTGTAAATGTAAAGTCTTACACTCACATTCAGCCAAGCAGCTACCCGGGTGCGGAGGGTGAAATGTTGCTCAACATCGGGAAAGCAACAGACTGGGGAGGCTTGGCTGAATGCAGTTCGGTGTGAGTCACTAGTACATTGAAGCTGCCAAAAATTACTTTGATCCCAAGCTGTATACATCAAAATGTAATAGGGAGAGATAGACAGTTACTTAGTCCACATCTGAGTATCACTGGAATAGTATTTTCCCTGAGTCAGTGTGGGTAGGCATGGTGACACTGAACCTGACTTAGGTGTGTCTGAACCTCAGTAGTGTAGTGGGTTAGCAAGTCCACATATTCTCTGCAGCGCCATCCATCCTTGAGACGCATCCTCTGCATAAAGTACTCCGGGACCATTCTAGCTTAAAGGAATTGTCCTCCTCTGAATTCATATGGCAGTTGTTTTTGTGTGTTTACGTGATAATTAATCACTTATTACCTTGAATTACTTCTTTCAGCGACATTATGAAAATTTGAGCACCTACCGAGAACCACTGTTAACATTTTGGTGTGCTAAATAATGTCAATATTACATTAATTGCTTCTTTATATTTACCCCTTATTTGCCCATCTAATTTTTAAAACAAACTTAGGATATGCTATACTTAATTTTTATCTTACTTTTTTTCCCCCCAGTGAATATTGTTTCTTGGACATACTAGAAAACAAGTGAAATGGTTTTGGCAGTAGCTATTCTGAATTCCTTTATAAAGTGCAAATAATTTTTTAAATAATGCCTTTACTAATGTTGGTATTATAATGTGAGGCACACCTCATCACTCATTATGACACACAGTGTGATGAGAATCTTCATCTGAAAACTGCTAGTCCAGATAATAGGCTCCTTAATTGTAAGCAAGTTGCCTTGTTTATCTTTGTATCCTGGCCTAGAGCAGGATCTGGCATCTTGTAGAAGTGCTGTTGAACTGAATTGAACAATCTTTTAACATGATTCATGTCTAACCATAGCATCTTTATACAGTCAAAAACTGTGTATAAAGAGGCCATACAGCAATTATTGTGCTTAATTTTTCATCTCAAAACATGAGCTGTTTTTACAACTAGTCAAGATGAAGACAAACGAAAGGCAGATAAAGTGTTGGGGTTTTTTTAAATGTTCTGAGGAACACAGGAAGTTTAATATTACCACTAGTAAGAAATGTTCTTGCTAGTTTTCTCATTTCATGAAAAATAGTGAGTTTTATTCAAGAACACCCAGACCTTTGAAAATAAGTAATGATGAACTGGAAATTAGAAATAATCAATTGCAGAGTGAATTGTTAACTCTGGATCAGGCATTATGCTAAAAAAAAAAACATGAAGTAAAACTGCAAATGCTCTGTTAACCTGATGTTTCATTGTCACCTTTGGTTTCATAAATAAAAGAAATCAATAACTTAATAAAAATATATTTTAAAAAATAATGTAGTGGGTGAAAGAAGGGCTGTATGATTCTATTTATATAAAACTAGAAAATGCAAACTGATTGATAGTGACAGACAGCAGACGAGTGTTTGCCTTGGAGATGGCACAGGGAGGTGGGAGATTGCAAAGTGGCATGATAAAGCTTTGGGGGTGATAGACATGTTTATTCTCTCGATTGTGCTGATGGTTTCCTGGGTGTATACAAGTCAAAACTTCTCCAACTGCATGTTTTAAACATAGGCCATTTATTATGTATTAGTTACTTCAATAAAGCTGTTTTAAAAAAATATATCCAGCCTGGCCAACATGGCTCAGTGGTTGAGCATCAACCTATGAACCAGGAGGTCATGGTTCAATTCCCGGTCAGAGAACATGCCCGGGTTGCAGGCTTGATTCCCAGTGTGGGGGCGTGCAGGAGGCAACCAATCAATGATTCTCCCTCATCATTGATGTTTCTATCTCTTTCTCCCTCCCTCTCTGAGATCAATAAAAAATATATATATATACTGTATATCTACATATTTGACACCTCTCCCCCATTTTATGGATGAGAAAATGGAGGGCTGAGGACAAGAGGATTTTTCCAAAGTCACAACACTAGTCCAATGCAGGAGAGTTAGATTTGTCCATATTTGAAGCTTTTGGATAAAAATAGAAGAGCTCCTGATAGAACATCATGTCTCAATATGATAAATCTGTCCCCTTCTCTTAGAGCATTAGTCTCTATGCCAGGCACTGTACTAGCTTCATTGTTTTCTGTTTGAAAATTCCCAGCTCTTGATTCCAGTTTCCTAGCAACTCTGTCTCTAAACAGTTGGTGTTTCCAAGGGGGTTCCCATCCCTTTTGAAAACCTAGATGGCTTTCATCAAAAAGTACCACCTTTACATTAGCCTTGAACACTGAGAGTTGGAACTCTGTATTAATTGGGATTGGACTTTGTGTTGTTTAGGTCTGAATCGCTTGCTTACCAATGGCTCCTATGAAGCTGCGTTCCCTCTGCACGAGGTATGTCCTGCCCGTTCTCCTTCTGTCAGTTTCTTGTTCTGCAATCAGCTTCTGGGAATAGTCATTAATTGAGTTTGTTGATGTGACATTTGTTCAGCGTGAATGTAATTTGTTCAGTAGATAATTAGGCCTCCTTGCCTTGTGACCCAGCGTAGTTTGGTTTATTTCTGTGTGTCTTTTAATGTAATTGTAAGAATACTTGGAACAGCAGTCGCTCAGCATGAATTCAGAGGAATAGCTCAGGGACTCCAAGTCATAAAATTAAAGAGGCATTGAAAATTTCACCAGACCCAGGGGGGAAATGTTCCTGAAATACATAGTCTTTGCAACAAAGAAATGTATAGTTATTCTTTAGAGTGGGAGGAAGCCACCTTGCAAAGTCTCTGGTAACCAAAGGGTGAGAAATGGAAATTAATGGTATTGTGCTTACCATTGCTCTTTTAAGATATATGCATTCTGACTTTTTAAAACGCACATTTTTTTTTACTTTTTTATTTTCTCATTTATTTTACACTCTTTGTCATGTATTAGGACCTTTGTAAATGTAACCGTGGTTACCCTTAACTCGATTTCCCCATTAGCTCTTGAGTTATTTCACCCAGAAATCTCTTTACACATGGAGTTTTCATTATGGATGAGAGATTATTGTCTTGCTCATGGTTTTGTGCCCCTGTGCCATACTGGTCACTGTATGACAGAAAATACAAAGATAAATATCATGGTGCATGCCCTCTAGAACATCACAAACACTAGGGAGAAACTATTGTTACAGTGATTTTGGGAACAATGTTAACAGTTTGCCAAGAAACTTTAGAGGACAGTTCCAACTGTCCCCAAATGGCAAGTCTTTTCATTTGGCTAACAGTGTCTCTTCCCTCGATTTCAAACACCAGGAGGACATAAAAAGTGACTTCGCATTTTAAAACCTGGTTCATTAACAAAACTAGCAGCTCTGGCCTGAGGCCCTGGTTGCAGTCTGCCATGAAACATTTTTGGAATGATCCTTTTAGTACCACAGAAGCAGACACGAAGGTTTTTGACACAAAGGTTTTCTGGAGCCACACACAGGTGTTTCTGAGCTCCCAAGAAACATTTCCCACCAAAACATCACGAGGCTTCCTGGAGTTATTAGTTGGCATTGCCTAGAAATAGTTTCAGTGAGTCCTGTGCCCTCCCACTGCCCGGCCCTTGCCTCTAGTAAGGGCAGTGTCTGAGCAATGGCACGTGGGCAGATGTATCTGTGCAGGTGAGTGGGTGGCAGGTATGAGAGTGTCTAAGGAGAGGCAGCTATGAAACCTCACAGAGTAACTCAGGCCTTCTCTGTGGTTTTGCTATCTTGGTAAAGCCCTTAAAAGAACATCCAGATTAATAACAGCAGCTGCAATAACATAATTCCTCCTTTGACTTTTTACTCTGAGTTGACCTTGATTATATTATTTAACCTCATAACAACCTTCAGGGGCAGGAAGGGCAGATATTGGTGCCCTTGTTTCATGTTAAAAATCGAAAGAAATGTAGAGGTCTAGAGAAAGATTAGCTCACCTTTAGTCACACCGGGAGTTGGTGGTTGAGCTGAGACTAGAGCCTGAGTTTCTTGTCTCTCAGTACTGTTTACTAAAAAAGGGCTTCTCAGGATCAAAGGACTTCCCAATAATCACGTCCCCTCCAGGGAGTTCCTTTTCTGTTTATGAATCTAGCGTTGCCATTACCTGAACTCGGAAAACCCCACCTCTCTGGCCCTTGGTCTCCTCATTTGTTCAATGTGAACGTCAAATTCATTTTGAATTTTTCTGGTTTTTGAGGTGACATCCAGCATTTACATTTCTGCGTTCTCTCATAGATAAGGCCATGTGACAAGGTTACAGCTGTGGCTTGTTTACCAAGCACCCTTGACAAAGGTGGGAAAGAGAACTAATAGATCTTGGGCGTGGCCTCCTTATCAAGAAGCAGGACACCTTACTCATTTAAATCACAGAAGAAACCTAATGAGACAGATATTATTATTATTCCCTTATGAACTAGGAATCCAAGGCTCAGACAGTTTAAGGTCTCCTCGCTAAGAAAGCAGAACTGAATCTGAACCCAGCTCGAACCTGCGTGATTCTAGCACACACGTGCTTCTTACTACACAAGATCATCAGCAAGATAATGTCCAGAATAACTCATCACACTTCTTTCCCTTTCAATAGTATGGATCCTTTTTTTTTTTTTTTTTGCTCGTATCATCTCTGTTGCTACTCCTGCCGTAAGAGACTAGTATTCCTGTTGACTTCCCTTGTGGCTCTTGGGGGCATCTGCTCACGGGCAGTGGTGTTTTCATCCCAGGGAGGTTACAGAAGTAAAAACTCCATTCGAACCCACGGCGCGGAAAACCACCGACACCTGCTCTATGAGTGCTGGGCCTCCTGGGGCGTGTGGTACAAATACCAGCCTTTGGATCTAGTCAGGTGAGTTTTTAACCAGCTGTACACGTAAAACTTGCACAAAATGACCGGGGCAGACTGTCTGCTGTGGTGAGAAAAAAACAAACAGTCTGGAGTGCACAGCCCTCGCTCTAATCTGGCTTCTTCCTAGGAGGGCAACTTTCAGAGGCCATGGGTCGTTGTTGGGAAACCGGACCTCCCTCTGATGAGGATGGTGTTTCCTCCAAAAAGGCCTCAGGAAGGAGCCTGTGAGATAAGCCAGGTCTCCCACAGGACTCCATAGGGAGCAGGCCACCCATGTGACTCATGGACAAATTGTCAATAACAATGTTAGAGGAGTGACACTGTTTATATATACTGAGTGACAGATGGAATATTAGATACTATGAGGTAAGGAATCCATGGTGGTGCCATTACTAATAAAATTCAGGTTTATTTTCATTTTCATTTGAAACTAATAACCACTAAAGATTGTTTTCATACTGCAGGTCAAAGGAGTATGTCAGCTTTTAACCGATGATAATTGTACAGCGAGAATGTACTTTTTAAGTGTCTGTTTGCCCAACTTTCTGCCATGGGAATGTTCAGCTCTGACATCTCATTATTTATTTAGAAACTGGTTATTAAGCCTGGGTAGCTACAATCCCCACCTCATGGATTTCTTATTAAAGAGAAAGTCATGTTTCATTTCCTAGACTAGCTGGATTTGTTTTACTTTTACGGGGGCCCTCGAAAAATGAGCCCAGAGGAAAATGAAATAATAAGACAATTCACTTTCTGTTTCAACTCCCTGGGTAGTCATTCTTCCTGCCAGAGCCCTTGCTACCAAGTGTTTATTCCTGCTGACTCAAGGACATTGATGAATTGTGTGCCACTCTTTGTGTTGGTAAAATAAATGATCCAGATGATTTGTGTGAGTGGAAAATATTTTCTGAGATGAGATCATTTTCCATTGACCAGTTTCAATACATGGTAAAACAGTGGGGGGAAAACATAAAAGCAAATTCTCTTCCCAGCCACAGTTTCATATTACAGGATTTTATTGATTAAAAATTACAGAAAGTTGCTGTAGGCAAAACATATCTTGTCCATGAAAGTGTTTTGATTAAGACTTTGCAGTTTGTCAATGAGTATTAATTAACTGCCCATTGTGTTTCTAGTACCATGCTAAGTACTGTTGGCAAAGACACACAGAAGCCAGTCTCTGGCTGAGAAATTCTCGGTTTCCTTCAGGGAAACAGGGCCGGCATACTTGAGAAAACAATAAAACAATACAAGACTATGCACAATTAGGTAAAATATCTGATGGAGGTGGTAAGTTTTACAATAACTCAGAAAAATGGAAAGGATGTGCCTCTGTGGAAGGCTCTGAAGAGCTGAGCCCTGGCCAAGCAGTGGGACCAGTGTCGGCCAGTGCGAAGGGAGATGAAAAGTACAAGCAAGACTTGAGTAGAACGAGCTTGTGGAGCATCTAGGGGCTCTTGTCTCTAAAATAGCCCTTGTCCCGTAGATTTTGCTTCCTCCATATCTTTCGAATCTGACCACACCCAGCCTCTCCTCTGCCATGCTGCTTCCTTTCCCTGTAACCTAGACTATGGCTGTTGTCCCCCACTTGGTCTCCCTTTTCCCACACTGACCCCCTTCCAATCCATTCTTTTCCCTGCAGACAGAGTGATCTTTTTGGAATGTGAATCTAATCATGTCCTTGATTTTTAAAACTCATGCGTTTCCATTTCTCTCAGGACAAAGATCAATGCAGTTAGCATGGTCTACAAGACCCATTGAGGCCCAGCTCCCACTTACCCCATGCTTGTTCTCAGTGTCCCAGTCACACCACCCTTATGTTACTTTGTCCCTTCTACCACAGGACCTTTGTACATACTGTTTCCTCTGCTGGAAACTAATCACTCACCTCACCTCGCTGATTTTCACTCATCAGCACAATAGTCACCCTCTCAAAGAAGTCTTCCTTGACTAGGGTGGTCATATGGCCTTGTTATATATGCTGATGGAATTGTATTCCTCTCCCTTTTAGCTTTTTTCCCAGTTTTGTAATTATAAACTTATTTCTGTAATTGGTCTATGTGAGTCTTCTTTATTGCCTTGAAAGCTTCATAGGAGCAATGGCCAAGCTTATTTTTCTCACCAATATCTTCTCAGCACCTATCACAGTATTTGGTACATAGTAGGTATTTTTTATTTGTTGAATGAATAAATAAATATATGTGCATATAAAGGCATGTTGGAATAGCCTTCTGGGAGTGGAAAGTTTCTATTGGGACACTGGAAGATGGGATAGGAGCCATTGGACATTCTAAAAGGAAAGCAGCAGTCAGTATTTAAAAACAGATGGTGAACACACTTGTTTAGAATTAAAATAAAAAACTAATTAGAATATTCTTATGTTGGGCTAAGAAATAATTACCTTCAAAGTCATGAAATGTAGCAGTTGAAAGGCACAGAAAGCACAATTTGGTTTGTATTCTAATACAAGTTGATCATATTATTGATATCTATACTAATAAAAGGGTAATATGCTAATTAGACTGGACAACTTCCGACATCTTTCCGGACATCCTTCCGGACAAAGCCACAGTGGCAGGGGCCGAGGCAGAGGTGGTTAGAGGCGATTAGGCTGACAGGGGAGAGCAGTTTGGGGCGATCAGGCCAGCAGGGGAGAGCAGTTAGGGGTGATCAGACCAGCAGGAGAGAGCAGTTAGGGGTGATCAGGCAGGCAGGTAGGTGAGGAGCCAGTGGTCCCAGATTGGAGAGGGTGCAGGCCAGGCTGAGGGACCCCCACCATGCACAAATTTCATGTACCGGGCCTCTAGTTTAAGAAATAAAAACCAATAAATATCCTGGACACTTTCAAACTTCATAGGTCACAGGGCTCTAGGGCAGGCTGGTTAGCCTCAAAAATATTTATATAGGTAGATATTGAAGCCTGTGAAAGTCACCACTTAGAAGGGAAGGTTGCTCTAAGTGTCTACTCGTGTTGAATCTCAGTAATGAGAGTTTTCTTTTCTGTCCAATATCTTATGATTCTAGCATTGTCAACGTCTGATAAAACTACAAAATATTGAAAGGGATGTTTAACGTTTTTCACAAGAAGTTGATTTCCTATTTTTTAAAGAAATATATAATGATAATACATACATTACACATAAGCACACACCCAGAAATGGCAAAAAAAAAAAGAGGTGTTGGCAACAACTCTTCAAATTCTGGCTTTGCATTAATAAGTGCTATAGCTTCCTGAACGGGCTTGGGTTTATTCTGTTTTCTCAGAACAAGTTGTATATGTTCTTTTATAAAAGGGTGCAAGGGTGCATTCTCTTTCTGATATTGAGTAGGAGGGGGAGAAATTTAAGCCCAGAGCCTAGATGGGATCAAATGTTCCATTCCCTTGGCTTACCTGGTCTACATGTTTATCTGCAAGGCAACCACAAAGTGAAAGACTGAGCAAAGTGTTCTAATGCCTAACCCTAAGCTATAACCTGTCAGGCTGTTGTGTTTTAAACAGGCGGTACTTTGGAGAGAAGATTGGGCTGTATTTTGCCTGGTTGGGCTGGTACACCGGCATGCTCTTCCCAGCTGCCTTCATTGGACTGTTTGTCTTTTTGTATGGAGTCATTACCCTGGATCACTGCCAAGTCAGGTACGAGAGCGTGGGTGAGCCTGCCTTTGCTTCTATTTAAAGATGCTATTTGTGCTTTGGGCCCAGACCACGGGCCCTCTTAGGTTTTTCTTCTGACTTCCTTCTCACTCTCTTCTGGAAAAATGCAAAAGGCTCCATTTACGAAGTCTCACCATCCATTGCCCTTGCTGCTGTGGTCTTCAGCTAGCCAGGAAGCAAAGTTTGCATTTCTGGACATATAAGCCATGATTTGTCCACAGAGCAAGTCACTTTCATTCACTGGCTGAAATGGACTTTTTCTGGCTTTTTTTCTTTCTGCTAACCCTGCAACATGGTGGGTTAACAGTAATTTTGTATGGATTCTGTGTTTTTACAAGGACCTTTTAAACCTAAACTAGAAAGACGTCTCACCCACATGCTGGGGCCTTCCAAATGATTCAGTGATGATGATT
Organism: Cnephaeus nilssonii; assembly: GCF_951640355.1. Taxonomy (NCBI): domain Eukaryota; kingdom Metazoa; phylum Chordata; class Mammalia; order Chiroptera; family Vespertilionidae; genus Cnephaeus; species Cnephaeus nilssonii. The sequence continues at coordinate 14,846,974 of NC_137077.1, read as the reverse complement.
ATCTTGGCTCTCTCACCAAAATAGAGTTTAAAGTATTCATGGAGATCTTATTGAAAGGCTGGGAAATACTCTTAAATAATACATGTGCCTTTTAGAAGTGATTGCAAGAATAAAAGTGATGGCTCAATTGGTTGGAGCGTTGTCCTGTATACCAAGGGGTGACAGGTTTGATCCCTGGTCGGGGTGTATGATGGAGGCAACCAATCAGTGTTTCTCTTTCACATCAATGTTTTTATCTTTCTCTATCCCTTCCTCTCCAACACGCCCCCCCCAAAAAAAAAAAAATTTAAGTGATTGAGTGGCCATCCTACCTACAAACATATTTTACTTTCTGGTAAAATTGTTAACTAGATGTAGCTTTCTACCAGAACTAATCACTAATATTTTTATTTATTTCTCCATTATTAGTAGTAACTTATGCATGTAGAAATCTCGACAGGTGCTTTTAGGTATCTCATTGTTCCCATAATTCAGTGTGAAATGGCTTCAAACCTGTGCAATGTTAGGAATGACTTCTGCATAATCTGGAGTATGACAACCAATGTTTTGCTTTAGGTATTTTTCTGAGTTTAACTTATTAATATGTAAAGCCAAGAGATAGCCTCATAAGTAGATAGGTGTATCAAATTATCAAATTATGCAGGAACTTGTTTATATTAATAACAGATAAGGCAAAGAAGCTTGGAGATTAAAAATATAATTTAGTGGATCTTATTTACTGGTTGAATGTTCTCATGAAATTGGAGGGGGGAAATGCTCTGATGTCATCAAAAGCTTTCTGTTCTCTTTTCCAGTAAAGAAGTCTGCCAAGCTACAGATATCATCATGTGTCCTGTGTGCGATAAATACTGTCCATTCATGAGGCTGTCAGACAGCTGTGTTTATGCCAAGGTAATTTCAACTATGCAGCATTTCAGGTGGATTGAAATTTACATGCACCTTCCTGAGGAACGGAGGCTAACTCTATTCTCTCTGTCATTTCTGGTCTTTGGTCCTCAAGTTTATGTTGCAGCATAGACCTACCTCCATCATTCAGTGTTCTAATTCAAATGTCTTTGCACCATGTATAATGTATATATGTATTTAATGTATTGGTTCTATTCATCATCACAAGAAACTGCAGCGTGCAGAATGCAAAAGAGCACAGTTGTTAGATTCAGAGAAAGACTCAAATCTTGACTCTTCTCTTTACCACTTGTCAGTCAAGGAACAAGTCATTTGACCTCTCTGAGCCTCAGTTTTCTCCTTTGTAAAATTCAGACCATGATACTTGTTTCACACAATTGTTATAAGAAATGAGATAAGATGTATACTGAGCAAAGTGCTTGGCAAATGATAATACATCAGTATATGAGAGAAGCCATCATTTTCCTCTTCTTCATCATCATTATTGTCAAAAAGACTTAGGTCTGAGGCTAGTTCAGCTATTTTTACCTCCTTTGACCCTGAACATGTATAGCCTTTTTGAGGCTGAGCTTCTCATATCTGAAATGCACACCTGCCCTCTCTGCCCCATGTCATATCATGAGGACCAAAGAAGATAAAGTGTTTTGAAACAAAGAAACATATAGCACCATTATATTTGTACGTTTCTTTGTTTCTTTTATAGGTTATTGCATCTCCCTTTCTCATGTTATACTTGATTACTTTATTATTAAAAGTTTAGACATAGTAGTCAAATTCCTGTGGTGTTTTACTGAGGGCCGGTGTCACTAATACATAGCAATAGCTCAAGTATGGGCTGATGGTGACTTTTCCAAGACCCCCTGCCTATCACCTTGCCCAGATTCCAGATATGAAAGGGGTTGGCAGATTTTATCGAACCTCTGCGATCACTGCAGCTTGGATCTATCTGATTATGCTGTTGGCATTGCAGAGTTTTGTTCCTTATAAATGAGAGAACATTTGATAGGCAGCCAGGAGCCAGCCCGCCCATCCATGATATCATTAGCACTGCAGGTGGCCAGTCTGTACGGACCTGAACCTCAGCAGCCAGCTGTGATTTTAAAAAGATTTGGACTCTGGATATGTGCATCAAATAGCCAAAAAAAAAAAAAAGGCACAAAATACTCCCTACCTTTGGAGAGCATACAAATAGACCTGAGTTTATGAGGACAAATTTAACAGAGTGAGCTAGGGAAATGTAGATTTCAATGAGGATCAAAAGAGGTTTGTCAGTAATTTAATTTCTGTTTATTGATTGTCAGTTAAGCCTGAATGATTTGAATACAAAAATCCTGCTTTGGGGGAATCTCAGAAGCTTAGTCTGTTGTTGTTGTTTTGGGGTATTTGGAGTTTATTTGGGGTTTTTTTTACGTGGAAAAGCATGCCTTGCATGAAATTCTCTCTTTGGGAGATCCAAGATAATTCCTTTAAAAGGATCATCATATTTAGAGTGCTCAGATTTTATAGGGGTTTCTTTGGGCAGTTATCCTACTGAATATAACATCTAGAACAATAATTGTATAATAATAGCTAGGCTATAGCTATAAAAATAGCTAGGCAACCTACATTTATTCTTTCTAATTCTCACAGCAATTTCAAGGTTGATGTTATTATTTCCATTTAACTCAGGATGCAGAGAGGCAAAAATTACTCATCCTTGATCACACAGCAGTAAGTGGCTATGCCTCAGTTTATCTGACTACAAAGCACACCATTGTTCCAATCTTGAGTCACAAGATTTTTAGATTATGGATTTTAAGTTTGCTCTTGCCTAGAACCTTAGTAAAATGAAGGCCTAAAGGCCTCAGAATGACAGAATTGAAGTTGTCCAAACTTTCCTTTAGAAAAACTTATCAGAAATGCTAGTCTGATTTCCTGGGACTGAGGACATAGGAATCAAATCGGAGCCCATATCCAATTTAATCAATGGCTGCTCTGTTGATCAGGAATGCTTTCTTCCCAACCCTTATATTTGTAAGGTTCAGCCACCAGCTTTAACCGAATTAAGCAGAAAGGGACACGTTGGCTCATGTCCCTGGAAAAGACACCGGAGTAGTTCCCACTATCTGAGCACAAGGGCTTGGCCTAGAACTGGTCCTCCAGGCCGCCAGGTGATGCTCTCTGGCCACTTGTTTACATGATCATTCTGCAGACAGGTTCTCTTCACATGATGGGGAAGGTGGCCGCTGACCACCATAGCTCCAGGCTTACATCTTCCTCCCTTTATCTCTTTAAGTGTATTTTTATACTTATTTTAAGTTCTTCGTCTGCTGTTATAGAATATCTGTTTCTGAAGGTATATGTTGCCTAGTTTCTCAGGGTCTTTGTTTGGTTTTGTGTTTTGCTAGTTCCCAGAATCTACTATCTTGCTTCTCTAGGGTCGACTGTGGCAGAGGGAGCCATCAGCTTATGCTACCTTACCATCTTAGTAGGAACCACATGTCCCTATTAACTCACCAACCCTCCTGATTCACATATTCACTGCAGCAGAAAAATGTCTCTCTCCAAATGTTTGCACACCAATCCCAGGGAAGGACTCAGGGTAGTTCTGTTTGAGCTGTGTGCCCCCTAGTGACCCGCATGCGAGAGTTCTGTTACCTGGAGAAGGAGGGAAAGATGACCTAAGCAACCAGCAGTAACGACAGTCCCAATCCCATTCCAGAATCTACACTGATGGTGCCAGCTACAATGTCTACCAGCTCCCAGGAAATGCCCTAGTGCTGAGCACACACCACCCACAAGCCACTGGGACTCGGGGGCTTGATTTGATGCCAGGTGCCCAATATGCAGCTTACCACTACCCCTGGCATATGAAATAAATTGGCTTTAGACTTTTATCTCACTTTAGATGTTTCAATGTTGCCTTCTCTCCTAATGTTGAGAGAGAGAGAGAGAGAGAGAGAGAGAGAGAGAGAGAGAGAGAGAGAGAGAGAGAACCAACTTTGAGAAATATTTGAATACCTCATACTCTGATGTAGCAGGAAAAGATCTGTTTATGCTTGGCACATTCTCTGAGGGACAGTAAAGTATACTTTATAGCGAGCTATAAAGCACCCAAAAAAAGTTATGCTTTGTGAACGTATCCGTCATCATTTCAATTTGGCATGATATTGGTGTGATTTATCCTGGAGGCAGAAATGAGCCTGGCAGTTTTGCAGCAAGAATATTTTTGCTTTCTGCTGTGGGTGTGCGATAGAATATATTATTCTAACAATAAAGTATTTGCTAGCTGTTTGTTATGTGTGCTAGGCAAATATAGTGATTACCCAAGGCTTTCATACAGGTGGAAGTGGATCTTGTTAATGCTCTACTTTCTCCTCTTCATAATGCTGAAACCCAGAGGGCAGCCCAGAAAATGTTTGTTCAAAACCACACAAAACAGCAATGCTTTCAAAGTGAATAAATGAGGCATTAAAAACAGTGCTTGGGAAATCAGAAACCTTTAAAGTAGCAATAATAATACCTCTTAAATATATCCAAATACATATGTGCACATATATTAGTTTTTATAGTGCACAAAAGGAAATCCTTAGTAGCACTATTGGGGCTGCTAATAAATGTTCAGCTTGCTGAGACCCACATAAAGGGAACAAGTTCTCACTTCCATTCACAGTCAGTGGAATTCCCTTCTTGATTATGATCCAAAAGGAATATCTTCCAAAGAAACCCGGCAAAAGTCATTGCATCATCATAGCTATTTTTACAGAAGTTGAAAAAATGTGAATTGGAATATAGCATATGTGAAGTTAGCTTAACTGTGATTCATAATGTTCCCAGGTCACCCACCTTTTTGACAATGGAGCCACTGTCTTCTTTGCTGTGTTCATGGCAGTCTGGGGTAAGTGTTCCACATCCATGGAACTTGAGTTTCCCTCATATGCTCTCTGATAAGTTCCTTTAGAAATCTGGCTTTGGCCCGGCTGTCGTGGCTTAGTGGTTGAGCATCGACCTATGAACCAGGAGGTCATGGTTCAGTTCCCAGTCAGGGCACATGTCTGGGTTGCAGGCTCAGTCCCCAGTGTGGAGCATGCAGAAGGCAGCCGATTAATGATTCTCTCTCATCATTGAGGTTTTTATCTCTCTCTCTCCCTCTCCCTTCTTCTCTGAAATCAACAAAAATATATTTTAAAAAAATAGAAAATCTGACTTTGGATTTTGAAAGGAAGAAGCTGGAGTAAATTCAGTTGCTTGTTCTATTAGACACAGCTGATAATTCATTTGGCTTATTTAAAAAGTGATATTGTAAAGGAGAAACATGTCTACTTTCTTTTAAACCTTCAACAGTTACATCAGCATTCCATTTTTTAAGTAAAATTTGCCTGCTGTTGGAGATAAAACAGAAAAATATGATGAGATCCAAATACCCATCTCAGGATGTATATAGATTTTTTATTGTGTGTGTGATCTTTTAATTAGGCTAATGTATGAGTATCCACATCTGCTTTTCTTCCAATTCTGGTCAAAATGACCCCCTATAAACAAGAGCTACTTAAAAGGCTGAATTGAGTCCTTTTTATGTAAGTTCAAGCCAACAGCCCCATAATAATGAGGTGTGATGGAACATTCACTTAAAGAATTAATCCAAAGTTATTTAATCCACTTCTTTGTAAAATGAGTCTCATTTTAATGGGTTATCTTCTTAGTCAAATAATTATAAAGCGTTAATAGTATAGAAAAGATCCTGGACAAATTCATAGTGAACAATAAATGGTGGTTACCTTTGGAGAGGAGAATTCATGGAAAGGTAAGTGTGAGCAGTGACAAGAGACAACATTTTTACACTATATATTTTCAGTTTGATTTGAATTTTTTTCAATGATTATGTATTTTTTCTAGAATTTAAAATACCAAATCTGATTTTTGATGTTACCAAACTCCACTAACTCGAGGCTTAGGCTCATGTTGTTGCTTCCATCTGGAATGAATATCAGCATCTTCCTCATCTTTCTGGGCCCAGCTGAAATGTCATCTGCTCCAGCCAGAAGATGTCTTTCTTCTTTGAACTTTCATAGCATTTGGTTCATATCATTTTGGAGGACATATATAATTTCTCTTCCTCAAGGACCATTATTATCACAGGAGAACTCCTGCATTTCTTTAAAGACAGAGAGATTCATATTGGATGGATGGATGGATGGATGGATGGATGGATGGATGGATGGATGGATGGATGGAAAAACAGAAAAGAGAGAAGGGAAAGAGAAGGAAATTGCCAAAAGGATTTATGAGATGAAAGTGTTTAAATAATCTTTGATGAGTGGAAATATACTAGTAAAGCCCTGTTCTCTTGAGGAGGCTGGCTTACCTAGAGATCTTCAAAGGAAATTTGTCCCACCCATCACAGCTCTGTTAAAGGGACATATTTTGATTTCTGTGACTTCAGCCCCTTTCAGCCAGTGGGTATTTGACCCAAGATCAGTCAAACCCTACGTTGGTGAGTGGCCTGGGAGAAGACCTGACGTTCCACATTCTCATGAATGTGGGATGGGAAATGCAGATAGAGACAGGAAGTTAGCAGTAGGAACTGACAGGGAAGGATGCAGAGAGGAAGGGGAGGAGGAAGAGAAAAATTAAGATTGACCATCAGGCAGAAGTAGGGACCAGGAGGAATTATGAGAAGGCTGAAGTTATGAGAAATCAGAACCTACAGATAAGCAACAAAGAGCTAGTGGGAAAGATATAGAATACAGGTGCAGAAGCCAACTGGTGGCCAACTGGGAGAAAATGTGGAACAATCGCCCATAGAGAAGCAAAGAGTGTAGCCAAGCCATCTTATTGGTGGGGGATCAGCATGAAGACCAGAGTCTCTTGTGACTATGGTGTCTCAAGCTGCTGGCTTCTGTACGCTGTCTCTGAATAGGCCCAGTCTTTGATTCCCATACAAGTCCTGCCTCCCTTGGCGGGCCTTGCGGAAAGCCCTCACTATTTGTGTGTCTCTGTCCCTTGCAAACAAAGGAAGCCAATCATTAACAGAGTTTTGGTTACTGGGCTGAGCTCTCAGATCAAGAATGTGTATTTGAGTTTTCTAGACCATATTAGTATCAGTAACCATGATCAGGAAGTATAATAAGCCATCCACTGCTTAAACTTTGCCATGATTACAAGTGAGAGACTTTAAAAATATATACTTATTTCTTAAATCAGTGGTTCCCAAACTTTTTCAAGTCATAGCACACATAGAAAATGTTAATATTTTCACAGGATACTGATGCATGTGAAGGAGCCTGCTCAGGGCCTGGGATAATACTCCTGAAGGACCCTAGCCCCAGCCACCCTGAGGGCTGAAGGGATTATTACCTCTTGCAGGCCTTTAGTCCATTTCTGTCATACCCATTGGGAAGTTCTGCTTTGGGCTACTAGTCTACTGCATAATGGTTAATGCTTCTGTAGAGAAAAATGTATTCTAGAAGAATTTACATACAAAACTTCCTTACCCACTCTAATGTTTCACCCATTTTAGATATGTTTTGACTGAAATAATGTTTTCCTCTACAGTTTTCTCTCTGAGACTATATATAGGAGTGAAGTTCTGGTATAATGACTTTTGTCTATAAAACAGCGGTTATCATCTCCACCCCTCACTGAATACCACTGTTACAAAGGGGATTGTATCTCTTTCTTGCAAGTTGGAATGTCTTATGCTGGGCATAATAAATCGGTTTGATTTTATCCTGCCAATCTCAACTGATTGATTGGTGGTGACTACCTGTAGGATGGAGTTTGGAAGCTTCTGAGGATGGAAGTAGGTGTATTAGAGGTTTGACAATCCTTGTACCTTGGAGGGTACTCAGTAAGACTCTGATAGATGTTTTGTAACAACCCTTGGGCACAAGGGAACATTTTAGGTTCATTCCAGGCAATGCAAGCCTGGAATAATTCACCCACTGAATTGCTTTGTTTTAGTTGACAACTTATTGCTTAAATCTTATATTGTTCCCAGAAAAATAATGAGAAAAAGAATGATTTACACCAGGTATTTCTTTATAGATAGGGCTATGCCTTCTGTAGAAATCTGGAATGGCCAGCAATAATAACAATTATAATAATAATATACATTAATTGAGGGCTTATTATGTGCTGGACATTGTGTTAAGCTTTGTATAGTATTATCTCAGTTCACCTTTATAACAACCTTTGAATAAAGTACTAGTACTATTATTATACTCATGTGATAGATGAGGAAACTAGGGCAGTAGCTAGAAAGTGGCAAAGCCAAGACTTCAACAGGCAAGTCTCAGCTCCTACAGTCTACTCCCAGGATCAGATATTCTGTGTAACCTGTTTATGCTTCAGAAATCTGAACTGCCAGATAAAAGACTATTATGTTCACCCTGAGCCCCATTTATACTGCTTTGCAGTGGTATGTTCTATAAAAGTGTGTCGGTCCTAATGGAACCCAGTTTAATGATCTCAGGATCATTCTTTTTTTAAAAAAATATATTTTTTATTGTTTTTAGAGAGGAGAAAAGAGATGGATAAAGAGATAGAAACATTGATGAGAGAGAAACATCAATCAGCTGCCTCCTACATTCCCCTACTGGGTATCGAGCCTGCAACCTAGGCATGTGCCCTGACCAGGAATCAAACCTATGACCTCTTGGTTCATAGGTTGACACTCAACCACTGAGCAACCCTGGCTGGGCATGATCATTCTTTATGATTAACAAGTTGCAACATTAAAGAAAAGAAACTTTATTTTTGAGAAATTGCTCCATACGAAGATATTGAGAACAGATGTAAGTGGTTTACAAGACCTGGGAAGACATGGGTTGATGTGCTTGTTTTGTTGCCTTTTGCTTTGTGTATTCACTAGAGAAACAGTAAGGCTCCATTTGGAAACAGTCTGTAGCAGCTGGGCACGGCCTTTGTGTGGAGCTAGAACTCCATTACCGTTGTTCCTATTCATAGGTCTGTGGTAGCAGGGCCTCCTGAGGACCCTGGAGGTCTACTAGGAGCCCAGGGCTCTGGGCTTGAGCCAAGTGGCTCTTTCTTCTGTATTCATTTTTGTTCAGAAAGATTCAAGGGACAAACCAATTATGGCCTGAATTGGCTTTTCTCCCTAGGGGAAAAAAAAGTCATTAGGGAGCTAGATGTTGGTGGAGACTTGTCAGCAAGCAGATTATTCCCCTCTGTTCTTCATTTTCTAGTATGTTTTTCATCTCCTTCTTCTGTTTTGTCCTACTTTAAGTGTTGACCAAAATTAAATTATTCCCAGTAAACAAACAAATCAAGGTTCTTAGAGCTCTCTGATCAATAACAAGATTGTGGTTCCTTTTATGCAAATTCAAAGATTCTGATCCTGTCCGTAATTTGTGAATGAAGTATGTCTCAGATTTTGAAAATATTTTTTTTTTGTTAATCCTCACCCAAGGATATTTTTCCATTGATTTTTAGAGAGAATAGAAGGGGAGAGACAAAGAGAGAAAAACATAGATGTGAGAGAGACATGTCCATCGGTTGCCTCATGCATGCGCCCTGACCAGGGCTGCGGATGGAGCCTGCAACTGAGGTACGTGCCCTTGACTGGAATCGAACCTGGGACCCCTCAGTACGTGGGCTGATGCTCTATCCACTGAGCCAAACCAGCTAGGGCTGAAAATAAATTTTATAATAATTGGCCTTTTATTTCTAGATATTTGCACTATTTTATCTTTTGTAATCTTATTTATATGCTGAGTGCCATGAGTCCTCCTCATGAGTCATCAAACCTGGAGGTGGCCTTGGGGACCCCCGACACAACGAGACTCTCAGGAAGGACGCCAGTGAAAAATGGCCACTCGGCGTTGGCACTTGTATTAACCTCCACAGACATCTATTTAATTTCCCTCTCCAAGAATTAAGCACTTGATTAGTTTAGGTGTGGCTTTCTTAACAACTATAATTACTCTGAATTTTTCAGATTTTGGAAAGGTGCTATGCCATATGTATTATGTAACACTCAGCAGGTCTGGGAAGGACCCCATATTCAAATACATTCATATGGCTGCTTTTAATGTGTGGATTTCCTCACTGAGAGGGATAAATGGAGGCTATTAGTATTCTAATGTCAGTCCAGGTCAGAACTTGCCACAAGATGAGTTTATGCTAAACTTTGGGGGAGAGGGTGCAGAACTTAGGATTTTTAGATCATTTTGAATTTTAGCATTTCATATAGAGAACATAGACCTATATTGCCATTTTTCCTTTTGCTTAGCAGGACATGGAGAGTTAGAAAAGTTCATTGATTTGCCAAGAGTAGTACAGGTTATATCTGAACTAGATTTCAAACCTAGGATTGAAAGTCTAGGTCATACGCCAGCGAGCTCTTAACTATTACTCTATACAGTCTTTCCAGTTACTCATTTGAAAAATCTATGTTCTGTGTCCGAATGCCACTAATGGGGAGGTAGTGTGAGGGCAAGGCAGAATAAGAAAGATGAAAGTAATTATCTTTCTTTGGAATGGGCATTTGGATATTTACATTTCCTCACGAAATGAATTTCAAATACATGACATTCTTGCCTCTGTAAGTCTAACTTCACAGCAAGCCCAACAGAGTTAGACTCATCAGCTCTGCCTCCCACGGCATCCCTGTGGTATCCTTAGTTACAGTTGCCCTCAAAGTTTGTGTGTGTGTGTGTGTGTGTGTGTGTGTGTGTGTGCCTATGTGTCACTCATTTGGCTTGTGACTTCCGAGGCAGCAAGATTGTGTCTTGATTTTTTTTTCACCTCTCTCTGTCATTGTAGAGTGCTCAATAATTCATTTGAGTAGATCTTTTAAAATAGAAATGAGTAGAAAGTTATTTTGTCTAGGTAAGGATTACCCCCAGATTTCCCTGAGTGGGGACGCCAACACTTGTTGAGAAAGGTTCTTAACAGAATTTATACACATTTGCCTTCAGTGCAACAATAAAGACTGTTTGTTGAGAGAGAGAGAGAGAGAGAGAGAGAGAGAGAGAGAGAGAGAGGCTGTAGAATTTCTTCCTCCAATAAAATAGCTTCCTTCAATGAAATAGAAGAAGAAAAAAACATTTTACATAGGTATTTCCTGCAAGGAGGATTTGGGGAACAAATCATCACTGCCAATCAAATACTGCTAATTTTTATTTTTGCTTTTGCCTCTGACTTTTAAAAATAAACATGCCATCAATTAGAAAGATGTTAGTAACCTAGTTTTCTGTTTTCTTACATCCTGGGAGCCCTGCCATTCTAATAAGTCTGTTCTGCCTCGACTTGCAAATCAGCTTAACTTACTCAAAATGAAATCTCTAATTTTTTATTATGCATGATACAAACTTGGTAATTCTCCAAAAACATTCCTACTTATGATCAATTAGCGGGAAGTTCTGATGCTCAAGGATGCTTACACAAACAGCTCTCATTCTTTGCAACGGCTTCATTATTTCGCGGCACAGTTAACAGCATTGCTTTATTTTCAAATGTTCGTGTCTTTCTGTGCTTGTTCCAGCAACAGTTTTCCTGGAGTTTTGGAAAAGACGGCGAGCAGTAATTGCTTATGACTGGGATTTGATAGACTGGGAAGAGGAAGAGGTTTGTATCATTTACACCGGAATTTAAAAAAAGCGGATCACCAAGAAATACACAGTCCCCTTCAGTTATCACCTCCTGCACTGTGAGAGAAGTCAGGTTTACTCAAAAAGCATTTCAGGATCTGTTTCTGCAGAAAACGCTTAAGGAGTCTAAAAACCACTAACAGAATTAAAAAATAATAATTTTTTTTTTATTGCTAGTGGAATCAAAGTCTATAGCTAAGTAAATCACTTTACTTTTAGGTAGAGGCATCCAAATGATTGGTAATAAGATTTGTTTAGCTTTCTCCAATATTATCCATTGCTTCACTTCAGCAGAAGTTGGGCAATAATTTTACAACCCTAGGCACATGGAAGCAAAAGCCCTCTAAGAGAACTGTTCCTGGGGAATGTTTCCGTGAGCTCTCCAGGACCCTGGACAGAGCCCAGGCATGAGCAAAGTCAGCATTACCTGAAGTGGGAAATGCTGAGCGGGAAAACACTCCTCAAGCTGCCTCCTTGATGGGTGTAACTAAATGCAGGGCCAGCTCTAGGTAAGTCTGTCAAGGAGAGATAACCTCAGACTGAACTTCCCCCCACACCTCCCAGCTCCATCACTCTCCCCTTCCAAAACAGTGTCCTCTCCTAACCTAGGTCTGGTCTTCATGTTCTTCTTGCCCCATTCCTGTCAGAAGTCTCTCAAGCACCCTTGCTGGTCTTGGTCACCATGTCGGACCCTACTTCCTTTGTCAGCCCGATCGAGGCCTGAACTCTTCTTTCCTTCCTCTCATTCATTATCTCTTACCTTCCTGAATCCCATTTCTTGGGACCCTTGTTGTGGCAGAAAGTCAGATAAACTAATCACATGTGATGTGATGACGGGTATTAATGGGTGTTTTTCTGCTATGCATATATATTTTTATATATTAAAAGGAATATTCTAGGGACACAAATGAGAATTTTAGCCCTATGGTTGGCTTGGTGGTGGAGATCTTTGTGAAAGGTATTTTTGTTTTTCTTCAAATCACACCTGGTGACCTTTTCTCCTCATGCCCTTGAACACATTTGGGCAGTTCTAGATCTGGAAATAATACTGGGATTTTAAGCAATCCTTGTTTGTGGGGTAAGGACTCGGTCATGTTTTTGTAAGTATTCCCCAGTAAACGATTTCTGAACTGTCCAGGTGACTGGAGTTTAGCGACAGCTTCCAGGCCGCATGGGGACTTCCCCCCAGGTGAAGCTGTTCTGCTGTTTCTTGTCACATGTGTTCATGGGAACGACTTTCAAATGGGATGGGAAATGCTATTTCCTGGGAATTTGAGTCACCACCAAGCAACTCTGTTATCTGAGGCAAGTTCACCTTTGGACTTTTTTCCACTTCCAAAGAAAAGTGGTGTTTCTCAATTTTCCTCTTTCAGTGCTGCTGTATGGAATTATTTAAGTAAGTTGGACAAAACCAGTCTAAAAGTCACTGTTGGCATTTTTGGTGGGCCCCAGGCGTGGGTACCCTCAGGATAAACATCTCTTGTAAGTCTGGAGCCCTCTGTCTTCCCAGCCCTGTTAAAAAGCTTGAACCAGCCCTAGCTGGTTTGGCTCGGTGGGTAGAGTGTTGGCCTGCTGACTGAAGGGTCCCAGGTTCGATTCCAGTCAGGGCACGTGCCTGGGTTGTGGGCTCAATTCCCAGTAGGGGGCCTATAGGAGGCGGCTGATCGGTGATTCTCTCTCATCATTGATGTTTCTCTCCCTCTCCCTTTCTCTCTGAAATCAATAAAGATATACTTAAACAAAACAAACAAACAAAATCCACACATCTAAATGCACAAAATTGTTTTTTTAAAAAAGCTTGAACCATTCTTTGCTCTTGCCAGTTGGCTCAGTAGGTTGGAGCATTATCCCATACACATGTTCGATCCCCAGTCAGAGCACTTATGGAAAGCAAGCAATCAATGTTTCTGTTAGGGTTTAGCCAGTGACTCGGGCTGTGATAGAATTCACAACCACAATAAGAGATGCAGAGAGGAAGTTCATTTTACTTTCCATGAAGGGAAAGGGTCAAGTATCACTAGTCAACACAGGGCAATAAACAAAAGGTAGTTTCCCCCTTTTAAATCCTGGCTTTTGCTATGCGACAAGGAAGGAAAGAGGATGTCGGGATGAAGCTGAGCAGGTACCAGGGAGGTTGTCTTGAAAAATTATAGTTTGTTTTTCAGGAGATAGTCTGGCAGGTATCCTAGGGAGGTGTATTATCAGTATTTTTATCAAACCTGTAAAACATGCTTAGAGTAAAAGTTATGAAGAGTTCAAAGAGGCTTATTTGAAGGGGAGGGGAGAAGGGAACATTCTACTAACTAGAAACTCCTTGGTGTGAATTATCCCCGAGTTGTAAAAATAACAGGGAGGAAGGGATATGCAAAAATGTAGCCTTGAGAGTAGCCTGCCTTGTCTTGCAGTTTTAACAGAGGGGCTGTTTGACTCAGAGGAGCTAACAATCCTGGGGTTTAATTACCGGGTGCTTCTCATAAATTGTGGAAAGCCACAGCAAATAAGCCTTTTTCCTGTCCTTACCGGTCTCTCTCACAGCAAAGTTTCTCTCCCTTTCCCTCTCCCCCTCCCTCCTTCCCTCTCCCCCTCCCTCTCCCTCTCCCTCTCTCCTCTCCCTCCCCTTTACTCTCTCTAAAATCAATAATATATAACCCTTAGGTGAGGATTAAAAAAAAAATAAAAGCTTGAACCATTCTTTCACTCAGCATACATTTTGCAGGACCTGCCTCAGTAGCCATGTGAAGTTCCAGTTCTCAGTTTGAGATTCACTGTAGAAATGTTTCTTCTAGCCTGTGCTGCACAGCTTGCTGTGCAAAAAATGCCCAGACTTGCTGCATGCCTCCTTGAGGGGTCAACCAGGGTATTAGTGTGCCAGGGCTGCTATTAAAAAGTACCACATTGGTGGATTAAACAACAGAAAAGTATTGTCTCAGAGCTCTGGATACTGGAAGTCTGAGATCAAAGTATCGACAGGGTTAGTTTCTTCTGCGGCTCTGTGGGAAGAATCTGTTCCCTTAGCTTGTAGATGCCCATCTACTCCCTGAGCCTTCTCGCTGTCTTCTCTTTGTGTTTCTGTCTAAATTTTCCCTTATGAGAACACTAGTCATATTGGATTAGGAGCTACCCTAATGGCCTCATTTTATCTTAATTACCTCTGCAAAGACCTTGTTTCCAAATGTAATCACATTCGGAGGTCCTGTGGGTTAGCACTTCAATATATAAAGTTATGTGGGGGACAAATTCAGCTGATAAGACCCAGGAAGACAGGCCTGGCTCCATGACTGGCCTCAGTTGCTTGATGATTAACTCAACTGCAATTAATGACACAGCCTGATAAATTAAAAGTTTCCCAAAGAAGCAGATTATTCTAGGTCTGTTCTATTTACATCCTTAAGTATAACTGCCTAAAATAAAGGAAAGGAGGCAGGAGCTGTTTCTGTGCCCCCCTTACCTTCCCTATTACCTGCCCTTGAGTGAAGTCCAGCCTTGGGCACAGCCAGGCTGCCGTTCCTGCTACAAGCTGTGCACATTCTTCACAATCTTCCATCAGCTGCTGCTTCGCTTCTGCAGGTACCTTCATCTGAGTCTTGAGCATTTCTACCTAGATTGGCTCAATCTCCATTTTACCAGGGTTTCCGCTCACTTTCTCTCCTCTTGTTAGAGACTCAAATACAACATGTATTTAATTAACTGGAACGACTTCAACATACCCTCTTGCTGATTACCTTTTCCTAATCTCATAATTGCTTTTCACATTAGATGGGGCCCCAACTAATTGAAATAAAATCTCAGCTTGATTTAGAAGTGGAGGAGCATTGATGTTAGCTGGATTTGAAAGGTATTTACTTTGTTTTCAATACCAATTAAGAAGACATTTAAAATCTGTGGTTAACATGAATGACTCCTTTAGGGGCTTATTTTAAAAAAATAGAGAAACCATGGTTTCCAATGCCTACATTAAAAATACACACACACACAACAAGACTGGAGAATACTAAGAGTTGGATCCCCATTATGATTCATACAATGAGCCCTAGCTGGTTTGGCTCAGTGGATAGAGCTTCGACCAGTGGACTGAAGGGTCCCAGGTTTGATTCCTGTCAAGGGCATGTACCTTGGTTGCAGGCTTGATCCTGTCCTGGGACCCGTGAGGGAGGCAACCAATCGATGTGTTTCTTTCACATCAAGGTTCTCTCTGTCTCTTCCCCTATAGTTCACTCTCTCAAATAAATAAATAAATAAATAATCAATCAATGGAAAATATAATCAGGTGAAGATTAACAAAAAAAAAAAAAAAGCACACCCATTTAGAGCTCAAAAAAGATGAAGAACAAGCAAAGGAAACTGAGAAGCAGCGGCCATTAAGATGAAATTTGAGAAAAATGTAGTATCATAGAACCATGAGAAGAAATGGATGAAAAATGGTTGGTTCTATCAAATGCTAAGAGGTCAAGAAACAGAAAAAATAAAAATTAAAAAAAAATAACATAATGAATTCTGAACATTTTGCTGTTCGGAAGCTTTCTTTGTCCTTGTGTCTGTTTCATTCCCTGGTCATGGAAGTAAAAGCTACTACGTTGTTTCAAACCACTCGAGACAGGACAGGTGGTCCCTTTCCTCAGTGTTCTTCTTCAAGCCTACTTTAAGAAGATAATAGCCATTTAACTATTAGTCTAAATCGCATTGCCTTGATGATAATAAATAAAGATCATCATTCTTTAGATTTTCTTCAAGTGGCCAATTTCCAAACATTAATACCTGGGTCTCAAGTCCAACTCATTAATTGACCTCTTAATATAGCAGCTGTTGACTCAGTTTCCCCGGGAGGTAAAATGATTTTTTTTTCCTTATCACGTGTGCACCTCTTCAGAGCATAAAATGTGCCTGTTTGTTTTCTAGGAAGAAATACGGCCCCAGTTTGAAGCCAAGTATTCCAAGAAAGAGCGAATGAATCCCATTTCGGGAAAGCCAGAACCATACCAAGCGTTTACAGATAAATGCAGCCGGCTGATCGTGTCTGCATCAGGAATATTTTTTATGGTTTGGAACATTTTTACAGAACTCTTTTGTTTCATACAGTACCAACTTGTAACATGGTAGCAACACTAATATGTCATGCATTTGCATAGTTTTACAAAACAGTTTTTTTATGTTCTGTGATTTAATCCTCACAACAACTCCATGAGGTGATATAAGGATATTGTGCCCATATTACAAGTAGAGCAGCTGAGACTCGGGAAGGGTAAGGGGCTTGTCCAGTTAGCCTGTAAATAGCCAGTAAACTGCCAAGAGCTCAGATCCTCTACTTTAATCCAATATTCTTTTGACTTGCCTTTCTATGCCATGCTGAAAGGAACTAAGAATATGAGCCAGGACCCACAGCAGTGTTTTTCAAACTTTTTTTTTTTTTACCATGCCCATGTAAGAAATACATTCTCTGTCATGACCCAGTATGTGTTTTGCAAATCCTAAATAATAAAAGGCCAGCCACCAGAGACCAGAACCACCACGGCCCCTCTCTGGGCTGGTCCCGCCCCCAAGCAATCGGTTAGGGGTGATCAGGCAGGCAGAGTGGTTAGGGGTGATTGGGCAGGCAGGCAAGTGGTTAGGGGTGATCAGGCAGGCAGGCAGAGTGGTTAGGGGTGATCAGGCAGGCAGACCAGCAGTTAAGGGCAATCAGGTAAGCAAGCAAGTGGTTAGGGGTGATCAGGTAGGCAGACAGCCCCTCACAGGGCTGGCTCCACCCCCAAGCAAGCAGTTAGGGATGATCAGGCAGGCAGGCAGAGTGGTTAGGGATGATCAGGCAGGCAGACCAGTGGTTAGGGGCGATCAGGCAGGCAGACCAGCAGTTAGGGGCAATCAGATAGGCAGACGGCCCCTCACAGGGCTGGCCCCGCCCCCCAGCAAAGAAAGAGGGAGGCCCAGGCCACCTGCGGGGCCTCTGTGGCAGGTGTGCTGCTGGCCAGTGATAGACCCACAGAGGGAGGCCCAGGCCAGCCAGCCAATCCACCCCAGCCTGTTGCCTGCAGAGGGAGGCCACAGGTGGCAGGGGAGTGGCGGGGGGGTGGGGGGGGGGCAGCACTGCACAGATGGCAAGCAGTGGCAGCAGCATGGCTGGGGCCAGCTGCCTGCAGCCAGGGGAAGGAAAGCCCTGATAGGCCCTGATCTCAGGCCAGGCCTTGGGACCCTACCTGAGGGGTCCCAGATTTTGAGAGTGTGCAGGCCAGGATAAGGGACCCCCCCCCCCCCCCCCCGCTGAGTGCACAAATTTTTGTGTACCAGGCCTCTAATAGGTATATAAAACTAAATAGAGTAACTGAAAAATGTTCACCTTTATAACATGTAATAGACTAATTTTCTGTTTTATTTTAGTCTTTTTTTAATGTTTAATAGAGTCTGATTTTTTTCTGTTTTATTATAATCTTTTTTTAATAACCCCCTAAAATTGATTTCCATACTCACTGATGATTATATAATTTGAAAAATACTAACTTGAAGCTGGGTGGTTAGCTTTTCCTAAAAAGAGGTCTTTTTGTGATGAACTTTGACCCTGTTAATTACTGAACAAAACCCATGCAGATTTTTCAGAAATGTCATTTTAGAACCAAAAGGGGTAATTAGGGTTCTCCTTCCCTCTTTTCAAATGCAAGTGTGTAAACATATATCCTAGGTCAGTAGAGTGGGAAGGACAAAACTACAGCAGATCCAGACCCCCGCTAGCTATAAGGAAAGTGGGGAAATGAAAGGGTAGTCAAGGCGCCCAAAGTCCCTCAGCTCAGATCGAGATTCAGACCCACGCCCTTGGCAGAGACTGCTTTGTAAGCAGCTGTGCCGCGCCATGCCTTCTATAACTACCAAGTTATTGTCTTGGTTTTTGTTTCTCGCAACAAGACTTATAGCCGTAGATTAAGCTTTCCTTGTTCTCCGGATGAGGAAGCTGGAACATAGGAGACTGAAGCCATGGAGAGGACAGGCTACCTGTCCATGGTCGTACTGCTTAGGTAGTAGCTGAGCCAGGACTCAGACCTGACCTCTAAGTCCTGCATGCTGTCCCCTCCATTGTATTGCCACCCTGGTCTGAAATTCAGTGTACGTTTCACCCAGCTCCCTATCATCAGCACTAAGATTAAGACATGGACAGTTTTTCATTTCGTTGTAGATTATTACTACTATATAATAATAATTTGGCCAGTTCCAGCAAGGGTTCAGGCTCAAACTTTTTTTGCATGTCATTCATAGCCAAAAAATAGAGTGTGTGGAGAACAGAGGAATGCATCTATGAAGAATGAAATGTGTAAGTCAGCAAAGGCCTTCTGAAGGCCCAGCTTTAAGATCCAGTTTTTGATAACTAAGTAGGCTAAGGTCTCTACTCTGACATATTGAGTCACCTAATGAAAGTCACAAAACTTTTTGGAGATTCCCATTGTTTTATAGAGATACCATGACATCTTCAGAA
Organism: Cnephaeus nilssonii; assembly: GCF_951640355.1. Classification (NCBI taxonomy): domain Eukaryota; kingdom Metazoa; phylum Chordata; class Mammalia; order Chiroptera; family Vespertilionidae; genus Cnephaeus; species Cnephaeus nilssonii. The sequence continues at coordinate 14,828,023 of NC_137077.1, read as the reverse complement.
AAAGATGCCTCAGATTAGTCTGTGTTTATATCTGATTAGTAAAAGATTATGCACCTATCACATAGTGGACTTATTCAGCAACAAATAGCGGAACACCTGTAATTATGCTAAGGGGCTGCAGAAACCACAGGAACCTACAGATACCGTCCCTGCCCTGATGGAGAGACTGACAGTGATCAAACTGACAAATTGTTGGAAATGTTAAGAAGGACACCAAAAGAAGGGCATAGGTGCTGTATAACAAACAAAATATTCCGGGGAGTCATGAAAAAGCTTGAATTATGAAGTGGTTTGGAGCTGAGCTGTGAAGGATGAGTGGCAGTAACTAAGCTGTGAGTGTGTGGTTTAGCAGGGGAATGAGTGTGTCAGCATTTTAGGCAAAGGAAACCGTCTTGAAGATTAAGGGTGCTAAGCCCGTTGGGAACAATGACAGAAGGTCTGGAGTCGCCAAGTGGGGGAAAGGCACTCAGTGAGGCGAAGAGAGTCTTGCAGGTCATCATCAGGGCTTCGCTTTTATCCTACGCAAAAGGAAGCCAGTAAATAGTTCTAAACAGAAGAGGGACATGGTAAGATTCCCGTAATAAATATTTGTTCATCTGCTCAGTCTAATATGCTGCTTAATAAAATGTTACCCCATAGCTTACAGAGCTTATCGACTTTCAGACACTGTGGTTTTTCCACTTGAATAAGAAAATACAAACAGACGAGAGAAAGGATTAGCCACAGTGAAAAGTATGCATTTTGTTGTGCTTTGTTGAGTCAGGGCCGCAGTTGCTTTGTTTTCTTTGGTCATCAGAGACTTTGCCAAGTCTCAGGAAACCCTCCTCCGGCAACGTGTTCACTGGGTCTCTTCTGTCTTCCTGCCAGATATGCGTGGTGATCGCCGCTGTGTTTGGGATCGTCATTTACAGGGTGGTGACCGTCAGCACTTTTGCTGCCTTCAAGTGGGCGTTAATCAGGAATAACTCTCAGGTTGCGACCACAGGGACTGCCGTGTGCATCAACTTCTGTATCATCATGCTGCTGAATGTGGTGAGTGAGCTGCAAGGTGACCAGCCCCGGGCATCAAACACGTGGGCTGCAGGTGGCCGTTTTCTTCTGTTGCTGAAGGAACCTGGCCTCAGGTTCATGTCGCCAAGTGCCCGGCATGAGATACACACAGGTCTGGGGATGGAGTCAGAGATTTCCTAGTGTCAGATTTTATGGGCAAGGCACTCACCTTCTCTGAACCTTAATTTTTTGTTTTATTTTATTTTTTTAATTTATCCAGTAAGACAACACTAAATATTTCTTGGGGAAATTTAGAAAAAGAATTTATTCTAAAGGCCCAGCTCAGAATCTGTAACATAGCTAGACAGTATTGATTCCCCTTTTCTTTTTATTCTGAGTGACATGAAGGTTGCCAGTGTCCACAGCATTCCTTGAGATGTTGCTTGTGTTGATTTCAGGCTTTTTTCAAATGTATGTTTCAACCTGGATGCATCCCTTGAACCCCACACACACATGTCGAACTATCTACTCGACCATCCTCACCTAACCTTTGAACCCAGACTCCTCATCTTCCCTCCAGCATCAACCAGCTCCTCCTACAGCCTCCCCCGTTGTAGTTGCTCAGACTGAAAACCTCGGCGTTATCCTTGACTCTGCTGTTACTCTCACTGGCAAAATGTTTCCAGAATTGCATCACTTTTCACACATCCCCACCTCCCACCTGGGTTATGGCAGTGCCCTCCTAACTGGTCTCCTGGCTTCCATGTTTGTCCTCAATCTGCGCTCATCACAATAGAAAGAGCCAGCTTCATTTTTTTTTTAAGTATATTTTTTTATTGATTTCAGAGAGGAAGGGAGAGAGAGAGAAAAACATCAATGATGAGAGAGAATCATAGATCGGCTGCCTCCTGCACTCTCCCCACTGGGGATCGAACCTACAACCTGGGCAGGTGCCCTGACCGGGAATCGAACCATGACTTCCAGGTTCATAGGTGGATGCTCAACCACTGAGCCATGCCAGCTGGGCCAGAGCCAGCTTCTTATACAGATGTCAGCTTATGTTACTCCTCTGTTCACAATGCCCAGTGGCTTTCCTCTCACTTGGAACAAAAGTTTATGTCTTCACATGGCCTCTGGGCTCTCCTCCATCTGGCCCCAGTGACAGCTCTGACCTCGTCCCCTCCCTGCTCACCAGATTCTCCTGCTCCTCGCTGGCCTTCCCTTGGCTCCCTGGATGGGCCAGGCATGTTCTCAACCTCGGACTTTTACTCGCTCTTCTTTCTGCCTGGAATAGTCTTCCCTTCCCGGTCTGCATAGCAACTGGTCCCTCACCTCCTTCGGGTCTTTGTTCAAATGTTACTTTCTAATGGCTTCCCTTGTCACTCAATTTAAAATTGCAACCCACTCCTGCCATCTGACACCTTCCTATCTCCTTACCTGCTTTCTTTTTCTCTCGGGCATTTATCACCAACCCATAGGCTATTTTTTAACATATATGTTGTTCATTATCTTTCTTCTCCATTGGAATACAGGTCCATGAGGGCAGAAACTTTTGTCTGTTTTTATTACTGTTATTTCCCAATGTCTGGAGCAGGGCCTGGCACATAGTAGGCCCTCATTACATTGTTATTTCTTGCAGAACAAAAGAGATGGAATGGCTGACATTATTAGACTTGAGGTCAACCTATACATAAAAATGCTGACATTAGAGATTCGTAGCAGGGAATAAATAAGATAATGCATGTGGCCCTGACCGGTTTGGCTCAGTGGATAGAGCGTCGGCCTGTGGACTGAAGGGTCCTGGGTTTGATTCCAGTAGGGGGTATGCAGGAGGCAGCTGATCGATGTTTCTCTCTCATCGATGTTTCTAACTATCCCTCTCCCTTCCTCTCTGTAAAAAAAATCAATAAAATATATTTTTTTTAAAAGATAATGCATGTGGAGTGCCAAGCACAGTGTTAAGCCTAGAGATGTCCAATTAATTATAGCTCCCCTCACCCCCACTCATATTGCATCTTAAATCTGGGCCGTGATACTGAAATGCTCTCATTATTTGAAAGGGGCTTTCTAAAGGCCAAGTAATTTAATATTATTATCAACACAGTTTTATCTATTCAAACTGTCATTTCTAGCTCTTTAAATAATCCTAAATTCCATAACCAGTAAACTCTGAGTCACTCCTAAGAGCATTTAAGCTACCCAGTAACGAAGTTTATTTATGATTCTTAGGTGAACTAGTAATCACTGAGCTAATGAAATATAGGAAGTTTATTATGATTCTTATTAAAATGCACAGGAATTTATTATTTTAGAAAAATTTCAAAATCCAGAAGTTGCAAAGAAGAAAAATGAGCAAGCTGGTAATTAGTGGCAGCTAGCTAGCTCTGTTATCACAGAATTATTCACTCCAGAGGGAGATGATTACTAAAATAGTAAAATGGGACCTTGTGCCTTCTTTCTTGCCCTAAAGGATACAATTGTTCGCATTATTTTCATTGTTTGAGCAATGGATGGATAATGCAATTATTTTCACTCATGACTTGATTACCTGTCTCCTTGATAATTACTACAGATTTTAGAACATCTACAGTTCATTTGTTAAATGTATGAATTTTATTTTACAGCTCTATGAAAAAGTTGCGCTTTTTCTGACCAATTTAGGTAAGTGAAACCCTTTTTCTTTCATGGTACAGTTTTGTGGTCTGAAAAGTACCTTTTCAAAGATTCATTTTTGAAATGCTGCTGAAAAGAAATACAGCATCCCCTTTATTTTGAGTTGCACACAGCAATTTTATTGCCCTTAACAGGACATTTTAAATATGCCTAATCATCCGGGGATCTTTTCTATCTAAAGATTTAAAACCTGTCACAAACTTGATCTATCATGGGCTAATGTAAAGCACAAAATACATACTGTCCCAAAAGCACACGTGTATAAAGTGCCCAGAATCAGAAAAGTGCTCGCTTGCTACTGCCTATAATTTTTTACTTATTTAACAATGTGCCACGTTTCCATGCGATAGAAAATCACAGCAGAGTCGTTGCTTTGAAGACTGGAGGCCTTCTACTGGGAATGTGGGCAGGCTAACCATCACTGACATGTAAACGTAACACTGACACGTAAACGTAACACTCACCCGGACGAGTCATCCCTAAGGGCATTCCTCTGACTCCGTAAAGCCCTAGAACAATCCGGTAGCCAGCTGTGCACTGTACACTTCCCACAGATAGAGAAAGCATCCCAATTTTATTATTGAGCTATTCGTTTTTTTACTCTATGTAATTTGAGGAAATTACACTCCCACATGTAATCTATTTGAATGACTTTCCATATGTTGTTTGTCCAAGGTGGTGGGGGGAGGGCGGCAGAATCACAAAGGTGTTTTTATTTATAATAATTATTATAAAAATAAGATGTCATTTTTCGAGGCCTGCTATGTACCAGATACAGAGGTAGGCACTTGGCTTGTTTCCCTTCGTGTCATTGAAATTTTCCAGCACCCCTTCCCAAAAAAGATAGAAAGAGGCTTATGTCCCCAGAAAGAGGTAACTGTGCCTTGGTAGGCTGTACCCAGTGGCACCTTGATCCAGGCTGGCAAAGATGCCAGTGGAGATACAGCCCGGTCCAGCTGTGGTGGGGACACCTGGGAACCTACCCAGCTGGCTGACAACCTGGGCGACCTTCCTTGTAACCGAGAGATCAGTAGCAGGAGTGAAATCAAGCTAAAACCCTTTAGGAAACCTTTGTTCTTTTCTTCCCTCCACAGCGGTGCAGCCTCGTTTCCGAAGCTGACATTTCAACCATTTTCAATCAGATCCTCTTTCTCTCCCCCCTCCTTTCTCTGATATGCTCCTAGGAAGCAGTTTGAGCTATAATTTCATGGAAAGGGAGTGCTTGGGTTGAAATGGTAAATGAGCAATTAGAAGCTCAGGGAATGTGGAAACAGAGAAAGCACGGTTGCATAACATACATTTTCTTTGGTCTTGCTGGGGGTGAGGCCGCAGCTCGTGGGGTAGGATCCATGCATTTAACATGAGCTGCCACATTGGAGGTTTGGTCCGCCCTTACAATGTTCAAAGAGTGTTTGCTTTGTGGAAGTCAGGATCTAAGGAGGTGAGGATTGGCACCTGAGTGAGGTTGGGAAACTATAAGACACAGATGGTGATATACAGTAAAAGCTGTAAAGATGAGGTCGTCTTGATATTTGTCCATGAGATTGAAACATGGGGGCTGAGGATGACAGGTAAAGTCAGATGCTCTCAGCACTCTGAGATGGGGACCTGACGCCCTCTCCCCATGAGCATCTGGAATTTCTTCAGCAAGAAAAGTCAAGACCAAGGAATTATTAGGAACTGGGAGGGGGCCTGGCGTGCCACCCAGGCCTTACCCACAGGCAGAGGCTAAGAGCGAAAGGAAAGTCTCCTGCAGGGAGCCAGGACTGGGAATGAGGCTCCTTCAGCCCAACTGTCTCTACTCCAGGCTCTCAGGTTCCGTGTGTCAGTGGAACAAACTGGATATTCTACCGCTCAGCCAATTCAGTAGCCACTTCCCACCAAACCCTTGGTGGGGCTGGTGTGCAAGCTTGAGAATCCCATGGATGGGCCACTTTGGCGCCATCTATAGGCAAACTGGGTCTCCTTAGCCGGCCTCTGCTCCCACCCTGTGTGTATGGGGAGGAGGACAGGGAGTGGAGCGGGCATCCCAGGCAGCCTTTCAAACTCGGCTTCCTTTTTGTTCACAGAACAGCCTCGCACGGAGTCGGAGTGGGAGAACAGCTTCACCCTGAAAATGTTTCTTTTTCAGTTTGTCAATCTGAACAGCTCCACGTTTTACATCGCGTTCTTCCTCGGGAGGTAGGAACCAGATCTCCCCACACTCCTGGGCGGGGGACAGAAAGCTCAGGGGTCATGGACCAGGGCAACAGAGGAGTTCCGCCTTTAGTGTGATTCATACAAAGTGTAAACAGAGATCAGCCTCCTCCTTTCCATTCCCATCTCGGGAGATGGTTTTCGCTCAGGAGGACCTGGGCACTTTTTCTAGCAGAGGTTAAGTGGAGGAAAGTGATTTGCATGGGGGAAGGATGGATGTCAAACTTTGGACTCCATCTGCACCTGAGTCAGGGCCCGGACCTCACACCTATAGGAGCAGGGGCATGAGGCGGGGGGTGGCCTGCAGCGTGTCCTAGATCCCTTACACCATAGAAGAGGGATGGACATCCAGACAGGAGGGGGCTGACACAGGATGCCAGTGCAGCCTGGGTAACTTCTCAATCCAGCAGTTATGAGGATTTGGACCGCATTCATTCATGTCCCATGAATTCACCGCACCAGGAAGTGTTTCTGAGCAGATGAGAACCAGGGAAGGGGCGGGGATTAGGTTTTGGCCAGATGAATGCAGCAGCCTCACCGCAGTATTAGGTGCTTTAGAATAGAATCCTAATCAAATCATTTGATTGGAAAAAACACAGCATTACTGTTATTCAAAAAGATCAGAATGTGTTTCAGTCCACCTTGCTGCTTACACAGGCCTTGCCCACAGGCAGAGACCAGAGCACTTAATATTCAACAGAAAATATTCAAAGTCACGACAAACAATGAGAACTGTGCCTGGCAGCAGACAGAAAGGCCAGAAGAGGCAGATGCCCCGGAGAATTCCAGAAGCTCTGTAGAGTTTCCTAATTCCCTCAGACCTGTCACTGCACCAGTAATTTTCGTTGGAAGATGTGCTAATCGGAATAGAATATTCACTGAAGGCTTAGACCTACAGGATCCTAATGGTCTGTTTTTCTGTGTGTTGAAGATTTGCAGGACACCCAGGTGCCTACTTGAGGCTGATAAACCGGTGGAGACTAGAAGAGGTCTGTATTCTCCCATCATTCCTTGTTTCCTAAAGGACACCTTTTTTCCTCTCCACTGATTCTTGAATTTCTGTGTTTGCTCACCTCCTAGTGCCACCCCAGTGGATGCCTTATTGATCTCTGTATGCAAATGGGTATTATAATGGTGCTAAAGCAGACCTGGAATAATTTCATGGAGCTTGGCTACCCGTAAGTACCTTCGTGTCTGTGCTTGAGAGGCAGCGTTGCTCATTATTGGCTTTTCTAGGCACGGCAAGTAAGATAAGCAGTGCAGACTCAGCAACTAAGCCAGGGCCTGTCCTTGGAGCTAAGTGTTTACGCTCAAAGACATTCAGGAAAATAACTAACATTGGCGATGGCCGGTGTAGCTCAGTTGATTGGGCATCACCCAGTGCACCAAGGGGTTGCTGGTTCAATTCCCTTTTAGGGCACATGCCCAGGTTGCAGGCTCGATCCCCGGCGGGTGGCAGGCAGGAAGCAGCCAATCAAGATTGTTCAGCTCTCGCATCAATGTTTCTCTCTCTCTCCCTCTCCAGTAATCAATTTTTAAAAAGTCATTGCCATAACAAAAATAATAATGATACACCCTGGCTCTTTTGGAAGACTTAGCACAAGTCACATGAGCAAAAGTGAATACTTTTTAAGAAGATCGGGCCCCTCAATACGGGACACTCGCATGCAAGCTGCTTCTGATGCTCTAGCTCCAGCATTACAAGTCTCTGTAGCACATTAACTAGATCTCTACTCCCCCATCCCTGAGATAAGTCAGGCACAGCAATTTTTTATATATGTATTTTATTGATTTTTTTACAGAGAGGAAGGGAGAGGGATAGAGAGTTAGAAACATCGATCAGCTGCCTCCTGCACACCCCCTATTGGGGATGTGGCTGCAACCAAGGTACATGCCCTTGACCGGAATCGAACCTGGAACCCTTTAGTCCGCAGGCCGACGCTCTATCCACTGAGCCAAGTCGGTTAAGGCAGGCACAGCAATTTTTAAAACTACATTCAGGCTGTACAGAAAAGAAACTTGTGGAAAGGAGCAAAGTTTAGAGATTCAGAAAAGAAACCCGAGTATGTCGAAGTCAGCATATCTTAATCAGGAAAAATATTATTACCTGGTGCCAATAATTTATGTTGATGACAATGGGCAGAAACTCGCATCCCCTCTGTAAGGATAACCTTGAATTCTGCTGTGTTTGCTCAGCTCTGGTCAGTTAAGTTTTAAAGGGACATAAATCAGCAACACTCCTATTTCTGCTTTAATTACACACCTACTGATTTCCGTGTCAGCTCGGTGTCTCCATAGACATCTTCCGGGTCCCAGGGAGGACCACTCGACCAGAAAAATTAGCTGGAACTTGGCTCACTTTGAAAAGTGATCTCTTAGCCTCCTACCAGAATCACTATTGGTCATTTTCTCTTCTAGCTTTATCTTTAGAAAACCTATTCTGAGTGTTTCATGTTTTCTATAAAACTTTTTTAAAAAATAAAGCATAAAATCAAACCTTTAGAAGCATTATTTAAAGTATAAACCATAATTTATCAAAATGTCATGGACATCAAGAGACCTATTTTTATTGTTTAATAATGTAGACATTAGAGCAAAACTGTGAAGTTGGCAGATTTTGTCTTTGAGACCCAACCTCTTACTTCCTTTATTTCACATTTAGTTTTTGGTATTGTCTACTCCCAGAAACCTTCAACCTTTTCCTTAGCCCCAACAGCACACAGACCTGTCCCCCACCCACACCCCCATTTCCTCATCCCTGTTCCATATAAGATGCGCTCCCAAGCACTGCTAAGGATTAATGTGCTGACCTCCCCAAGGTGATGTGCATTTTATTGGGAGTCAAGAGCCCCTGTCGAGCTCAAGTCCAAAGCAGGCCAGTCCGGCTGTAGAACTGCAAGCTTCCGTGTGCCAGAGTGGAAGCATTTTGTGGGTTTGCAGATTTCCTAGGCCCCCCAGGTTAGCACCCATGTGGTGAGACTGCTCATGGCTCTTAAATTAAGCCAGCGAGGCCACATCTTCCTCTTCTCGCATATCTGGGTGTTGCTTTATAGATGGGGGTTGGTTTATAGATGTTCTCGGTCCTTTTTCTAACCCTCATAGACAGCACTGATCTCAAGACAGTTTCATGAAGGATTCAACTAAATTCATCAACCATTCTCTTTACTCACGTGAAGCACAGCCTCCCTTGTTATTTTCCAAGGCTTTCTTTCCTTGGCAGCCTGTCCTCAATTATTTTTTAAACTATAAGACTACATTCAAACGCTTCTATTTTTAACTTAAGTCCTATGAGCGGTTACATGTTTTTTTAAAGACACTGACCTTGTTGTGCAGGTTAATTCAGAACTGGTGGACTAGAAGAAAAGTGCGACAAGAGCATGGGCCCGAAAGGAAAATAAGATTCCCACAATGGGAAAAGGACTACAACCTTCAGCCGATGAATGCCTACGGACTCTTCGATGAGTACTTAGAAATGAGTATGGAAATACTCTCCTTCATCCTTTATCCTAGTTCATAGAAATGCGAATTCTAGCTCTCTGGCTACATTCAACTAAGCAAATATCAGTTATCATCTAGGCCAGGGGTGCGGAACGTCTAGCCCCCAAAATTACGTGGTCTGGTCCTGCCAAGGAACCACAGGTGGGATTCGAAATTCATTAAATCTAGGAGCTTTTTTCATAGCAACATAAATTTATATTAAGTGAATTATAATAAGTGAATGATGTTATAAATATCCAAATGGCCCTTGGCAGAAAAAAGGTTCCTCACCCCTGATCTAGGCCATCAGTGTTTGGGGATTCTTGAGCTGAACGTAAAGAGTGTGTTGCTTTAAGAAGCTCAGTCCACAGGGATGGTGCCAAAAGCCTATAGTCACATTCACATCAGTGTCATGACATTGTGTTCTGTCTGTTGTAATAAATCACCAGAGAACAAGAATGAGTTGGAAAACTTGATGAACCAAAGAAAAAGGTGTTATCACTTACGGCCTAAATGATTCATTCAGCAGACATCTGTGGAGCCATGTTATGTTCAGGCAGACACTATGCTTGGCGTTTAGATATATAAGAAGGGATAAGGCAGAGTCCCAGCTTTCAGAGTGCACAGGCTAGTTGGGGGGAGCCAGAGAGAGGAAGAGTACGTGTAATAGCGTGTTGTAAAATGATGCAATATGAATCAGTAAGGGTATAGGGGGCACAGTCATTCTCTTGGAGGGGGTTGGCAGGAAGCGAGGACTGCTAAGCTGTGCTATACTTTTATTTAAGAAACCAGATTTCTCTATAATCAAACCCAAGCTATTTATTGTAGTACTAGAAGCCCGATGCACAAAATTATTGCGGGGCGGGGGGGGGGGGGCAGTCCCTCAGCCTGGCCTGCACCCTCTCGCAATCCTGGACCCCTCACTCCTAACTGCCCACCTGCCCGCTCCTTACTGCTTGGCTCGTCACTCCTTAGTGCTGCTGTGGAGGCAGGAGAGGCTCTCACCACTGCTGCTGTGCTTGCCAGCCATGAGCCTGGTTTCTGGCTGAGCGGTGCTCCTGCTGTGGGAATGCACTGACCACCAGGGGGCAGCTCCTGCATTGCATTGAGCATCTGCCCCCTGGTAGTCAGTGCACATCATAGTGACCGGTCTTTCTGGTAATTCCGCCATAAGGGTCGCTGGGCTTTTATATATATATAGATGTAACTAAGAACATAGGGTCTGCAAACAGGTTACCTGGGTTCAGATCTCAGCCCTATCCCATATTACCTGTGAAACCTTAGGTGGTTAATATCTCTTTGTCTTAATTTCCTCATTTCTAAAGTGGGAACGATAATAAGAGTAACTAATTCATAGGGTCTTTGTGTGAATTAAATGAGCTAATGCATGGAAAAGGCTTAGGAAAATGCCTTGTTCGTAGTATGCTCTTTGTACAAATTATCTTATATCATTACTATTATTTTCCTAATCTTATCTCCTAGGGGAGAAAATCTAACAGAATCCCTTAGCATAATAATTGTGTATAGGTTTTCTTTTTTTTTTTTTAACTTGTGTTTAAGCTTTGCAACATTGGGGTGGAAATTGGGGGTAGGGGTGGGCAAGATGCATTACTTCTGAAAGTAGAATTTCTTTCTGTGGAATCTGAAAATTAATGGAGCAGTAGAATTCATGCTTAATATGTCTTAGATTGCTTATGTCCTAAGTATCTACTGGTATTTTCAGAGTTTCAATTACAAAATGGCTGAGCAATAGAACTTGGAGAAGAAATCAATTTGGGCATTCATAATAAAACTTAATAAAGAGAATTCATTAAAAGAAATGCTTTGAGGTCTCTTAATGGACTCTTCTCCCATAAAGAAGGAAATGACAAATAATGTTGGTGTATTGAGTGCTTGCAAAGAAGCTTTTGTGTGGCTAGAACTGGAGTGCTCCCAAATACTGTGGTGTCTTGGCAGCAAGAAGCAAGTCTCAGTGAACTCTCACTTCTTACTTTCATTCTTATTGCTTTGTAATTTCTTAATGACTTTCTGCTTTGTTATATTTTTAAAAAATGTATTCATTGATATACAATATATACTGAGAGACATATATAAACCGTGTGTACAAACCAATGAATTTTCACACCAATGTAACCAGTCTATGTAGGAGAAGGGTTGGCAAAATACTGTTCGTAAGCCATATCCAGTCCATTGTCTGTTTTTGTAAATAGCATTTCATTGGTACACAGAAACACTGTTTGTTTTTTGTTTGCATGTTATCTGTAGTTGCCTCTGCATTACAGCAGCGGAGTTGAGTAGTTTCGACGGGGACTGTATAGCCTGAAAAGCCGGAAATATTTACTGTCTGTCTCTTTACAAGGAATATTTTCCGTCTTGTGAGCTAGATCAAGAAGTAGATTATTGCCACTGTCGCAGAGGCTCTTTTGTCTCCTCTCGCAGTCGTAACACCCTCCCTAACCACTTTTCTGACTTCTATCACCATATATTAATTTCGCCTTTTTTTATCTCCACATGCATGGAATTGTACAATACATACTCTTGTAAATGCCTTTTTTCATTCTAGATGATGTTGATTAGATTCTTCCATGTTGTTACAGGTAGTAGTACTTCATTTTCATCGCTGTATAGTATTCCTAGAGTGTGTACCTGAAGCCAAATTATGGAAGAGGCACAGTTTGTTTTGATAACCACTCCCATTTTTCCTTTAGTCGTATTTTTTTTTCATTTCTACTCCGAGATACTCCCCAACTTTCTCCTCTGTCCCCCACAGATCCCCCGAAGTACCCACCAACCAATCTCTCAACTCTCCCATATCATGAAATGTACTTGTGAGCATTACTAAAGCACTTCCTAGCTTTCTGACATCACAAGATATTCCAGGCTCATCTTGTATTTTCTCTACCATAGCTCTGGAATCAAACATTTCTCCAAGGATGTCTTGTCCTTTTATTAGACAACTAGAGGCCCGACGCATGAAATTCGTGCAAGAGTAGGCCTTCGCAGCCCCGGCTTTTTCTGGAAGGTCGTCTGGAAAGTCATCCAGACGGTCGTTCCGCTGTTCGGTCCATTTGCATATTACACTTTTATTATTATAGATGGTATTTAGAAAACCAGATCTTGGACCTTAGGTATGATCATTGCTCCTAGGCCCAGGACTGCCTCTTTTTCAATACCTGCCCATCTTTCTGTTCCCTGTGCTTTGGTACTGGGGGAGGAGGCACGGGAGGGGGGGATATGGGTTAAAGCAAAGAGAAATTCATATTATTATTCTTTTGAAAATAGTCATGGGAAACCAATACACTTGTTTCTTTTTTCCTCTAGTTCTTCAGTTTGGATTCACAACTATCTTCGTGGCAGCTTTTCCCCTAGCACCACTTCTGGCCTTACTGAATAACGTAATTGAAATTCGACTTGATGCTTACAAATTTGTCACACAATGGAGGCGACCTTTAGCTTCAAGGGCCAAAGACATAGGTAAGTTGGATTTGGGTATGTGTTTTAAAAGATATTAACCATCTGGTAGATAAAATAAAAACAACTATCAACTTTAGATTTTTTTACTTATGGCTTCCATGTAAGGTGATTCAACTAACTCTTGCAAAAGAATAGTTGGTGTTACCTTTAAATAATATCAGATAAGAAGTAAAGCTGCCTATTTGGAGATTTATCATTTCCAGTGCTAGAAAAGTTGTACTTAAAAATAGATTCTCAATTTAGTTATTTCTATCTTAAGACTGGAATCCAAATTTTTGATTATCCCTTATTTTCTTTTCAAAGTAGATCTCCCATCAGCTTAACTTTGATTTGCTCTTTCTTAAAAGTTTGAGTCACATGAGGCATGATCCAGTTTTCCTAAAGACAGAGGTGACCTGTGGTCTTTGACTAGAGATGCTGAGTTGAATCAGGTGCAGCCTCTTGAGAGCTGCCTGTGACCAGAGACTGACTTTTATTCATTTCTGCATCCAGTGCTGAGTACAGGGTAGGCAGGTGCTCAGCCAGTGTGTGGGGAAGAAGATTGAGTGTGGGTGTGTTTGGCTCACAGTGGTCTTTTAACCTCCATATGAAATAAACACACATTCAGTGAGCACCTATCCTGGCTCAGTGTGTCAGGAACTGGACCTGCTGGTGAACCAGAGGAACCCTGTCTATACCCCTAAGGAGCTGGTGGCAGCGTGACATTGCCTGTGCCAGCCTTATCAGAGGGGGCTTGGGTGCCTTATCATTGACCAGAATTCTCTACTTATGTCTGATCCTGATTGAGTTTTTAAGTCATGAGTATTGGCGCTTTCACAGAAACTCCTTCACTGCCAAGTACAAATTCTTACTCCTATTTGCAAGTGTATTGGGGAAGATGAAAGGACCCTTGGAAAGAATGATGGAATATTAGTTACCTCAGTTAATTTCATACTTAGTACCTCTGCTGTGTGTCTGGAATTAACACAACACTTCTCTTTGAATAGGAATTTGGTATGGAATTCTTGAAGGCATTGGAATTCTCTCTGTTATTACAAATGCGTTTGTCATAGCGATAACATCTGACTTTATTCCTCGCTTGGTGTACGCTTATAAGTATGGACCTTGTGCAGGCCAAGGAGAAGCTGGGCAAAAGTAAGTTTGCTGTAAAACCATCATGAATCTCCATTGCCTAGCCATTGTGTGGTGTTAGACACTCAGACAGAAACCTCTGCATTGGAGTAATTGGATCACAAACCTGGGACAAGAAGGCCTGTGGTGGGGGAGGTGGAATTATGATATAACACTTTCAGTCAAAGTGAACGCATCCTGATCTATTGTAGGAATGGGGGTCATGCAAGTAAGACAAGTTTTAAATGGAATCCAATGTGAGAGCAACAATTAACCATTTTCCTCATGGCCTAACCACTATAAATTCAGAAATGTGTGGTGTGGCATTGTAATGGGTGTGGCATTGTAATGTGTGTAGCAGAACAGTGGTACATGATGTAGTGTAGAGAAATGGCACTTCTCTGAGTTTGTAAAAGAATAGTTATGATCTGGTTCCCCTTGTATATTTATATGTAGACTCTGCAAATTCTACATGGGAAATATGTAACCCTGTGCTGAGTACCCATGAGGTAATCAATAAATATTTGTGAAATAAGTAACTGAATGATCACTTCCTGTCTATTGACCTGACTAGTATCTATATAACCGCAAGCAAAGTGAGTGAACTCGACTCCCTGGGAGCTGAGTTCTGTGGCATCATCTCAATGGTTCCCAAAGCCAGGGCTCCATATTTCTAGTTAAAGAAAGCCTTGGCAAAATTATAACATGTCCCCTGACTTTCATTGGTAAACCCTTGAAAAAAAGACAAGAAGTCTTAACATATATTCATGGAAAGTATGTCTGTTTGGCTAATGTCAAAATAATCTAATTCAAATTGTGGGATTTACATGTCTGTTGGTCAGAGTGGGGTATGTGCTGGAATCATAGGGTATTTTTCAATGCCCCCAAATCATCCCACGTGGGATGATTTTTTGTTGCCTACTCATACCAGCATCCCTGCCTTCTGGTTTTCTAGTCTGAGCCAAATTAATTCATTTTCTACAGCCATTGTAGTTCAAGTAGCCCCAAGGAGTCAAGTGCCACTGACTCAAGACAACTGAATTAATATACACCTGGCCTAGGTCCAATTTCATTAATCCTACATAAGTACTCTAAGGCATAGATGATCAAACACAATAAAGCTCACAGTCCAGCTATTTGAAGAGGCTTTTATAAAGTTCTTTACTACATTAACCTGTGGCCATTAAATACTAATTATCTAGCAACCTTAAATGAGCATACCATCCCATTTTAAGAAAGATTTAAAGACTTATGTTGTAGTACCCACACATTTCTTTCGAGGTGTAATTGTTAACATTCTCTTCTTGACTTAGCCTAAAAAAGCTTACTTTCAATATGTTTTGCATTTGACTCTGAAAACAAACCTGATAGTGAGTCACACATTATTACCCTTACTTTGAAGAGGAGACACTAAGAGGAGTGAGTCCACTTAGCATAATAGTCTCAAAGTCCACCCATGTTGTCGCACATGGCAGTATTTCATCTGTTCTTATGGCTGAGTAATATTCCATAGTATATGTGTACCACATTGCCCTTATCCAGTCCTCTATCAAAGGACACTCTGGTTGTCTCCATGTGTTGGCCACCGTGAATAATGCTGCAATGAACAGAGGGGTGCATATATCTTCGCGAGTAAATATTTTTTTTAGTTTTTCAGGTAGATGCCCAGATGAGGGATCATAGGGTAACTCTTAACTTTTTAAGGAACTACCATACTGCTTTCCATAGTGTCTGTACCAATTTTGTAGGAAAGGATAAAGGGGGCCAAATGTATTGTGATGGAAGATGATTTTACTTTGGGTGGTGGAAACACAATGCAATATACAGATCATGTATCATAGAAATGTACACTTGAAACCTATTAACCAATGTCATCCCAATGAATTTATTTTTTAAAAAAGCTGTAAAGTCGTTTTGTCTAAAAAGAGAGAAAAGTGAATCCAGAATCATAAGGCAGTGTAACTGTTGGAGCCCACACGAAGATACTAAGCCTAGACTCATGTAGTACTGTCTATCCTGAACCACACAATGAGCTGGTTTCTCAACAGAAACTTTGCAGGTGGCAGTGGCATGAAATATTCAAAATGATGAAAAGCAAAGACCCACAACTATGATTACTCTATTCAGGATGGCTATCATTTAGAATTGAAAGAGAGATAGTCTCTCTCAGACAAGAAGGTAATAAAGTATCACCAACATGAAAAAGCTAAAGGAGTTCATCACCGCTAAAGAAATGTTCAAGGGACTTCTTTAAGAATATAATATTTAAAATATGAATGATAAAATATAGGAAAGAAAAAATTCTCACTGGCACAGGGCAGTAAAAGTAGAAGATCAACTATAAAGCTAGTATAAAGGTTAAGAGGCAAAATTAGAAAGGTAATGTGTAATTACAACAGTACATTAAGGGAAACACTCACAAAAAAAGTAAAAATAATGACTGAAACGTAAGAGTGAAGGGGATATGTCTGAACGTAAGTACCCATCAACCTAAAACTGCTATAAATATAGCTTGGCATATATGAGACACAGGGTAACCACAAACAAGAAATCTATAAGAGGTATACAAGAAATAGAGAAAGGAATCAAAACACAGCACTATAGAAAGTCATTAACATACAGGAAAAGAAAGCAAGAGAGTAAAGGAACATAGGACTAGAAAAACAATCAGAAAACAAAACTGCAATAACTACATACCTATCAATAATTACTTTAAATGGACTAAAATGCTCCAATCAAAAGACAGAGGATGGCTGAATGCATTAAAAAATGAGACCTGTACATATGCTGCCTACAAGAGACCCACTTCAGACTGAAAGACACAGACTGAAAGTATAAAGAGATAGAAAAGGGTATTTCCTAAAAACAGAAGTGAAAAAAAAAGCTGGGATAGCAATATTTATATAAAAAAAGATAGACTTCCAAACTTATGCAGACATCATAAATAACCAGTATGATTCTCTACCACCACCCACTGAATTAATAAACTAATTATTTTGTTATTAGATAGACATGGCTTAGAGTTTTGGAACATTCCCTATCCTGGTGAACAGAAACATGCAGTTCTAAGAATTATTGTGAGGTATAAACCTAATTTAGTGATATAAATTAAAACTGATTTTCCTGTAGAAATAGTGATATTATAAGGCGTTCAAAAATTGATCAAGAACAAAATGCTCAAATTTTCACAGAATGAACCACAAATATTTCACTTAATGAATACTAAATAATATATTTATACAAACGGCAAATCAATTGAAGAGAGAAAGACCATAACCAAGTACAAAGTTGTTTTTTAAAAGATAAAGCTTATTGTACAAAACTGTTTTCTTTTCATGTCTGACATTTTTATTGCAACAAGTCAGAAATTAATTTTCTTCTTTTCTCACCTCATTAGCCTCATTTATTATATAAATTAATGTAGCTATAAGTAAATTATCTACAAAGTATGTTTGACTTTAAATGCATAAACCCAACCTTATTTTCCCTCGCTTTTTCACCTTTTAACCCTATACCCATGCTATTTTGAGTCACAGTGGCTAAAACCTAAATGGCAAATTTAGCAAAATTCAAAGACACTCTAACAGTGAGTTTTATCGGGAATCTACAAATTCAAAAGTCAACTTCTGGGTCAGTTCTTTCCCTTGAAACTGATTATAATGATGCCTAGTTCATCCTTTCCTGAATCTCCTTCCATAGAAATACCTTCAGAGACCCCTCCCGTAAGAAACTTGACTTCATTATTTTATGTTCATTGGAAATCCTTCCTTTGATACATTTTTCTCCACACTTCTCACTTCTCCCTGATTATCCTTGTGCCATCACCTTTCCTCTGTCTCCCTTGGAGGTGGTGATGTGTCACAGTGAGGGTATGTAGATCTGCTGGCAAACTGAGTGATGGTCGTGAAATCTACTGCTGCAATAGCAGGCCAGAGTTGACAGACTGATGCCATCTGGCTGAACTTTATACAGCAAATTATGGAAATCTCATTTTCTAGAATTGATGATTGTCGCAACTATTTGATGTTGGCAAGTTAAGTTTCTATCCTAGTGAGAGAAATTCCTAGACAGTATTAGCAGTCCCTCTACCTCCATGATTGCGGAAATGATGTGGGAAGAAGACTCACATAGCGGATAGCTATATGTATATATTAGGTCCATGCGTAATGCTTTGCATCTAGAAGGAGTACACACCCACTAAAGGCATATTTTCAACTTGGATTTATGACATGAATATGCTTGACACATAGTTTAAAGGTGGATCCTCTTTAGTTTGAGGGTAGGGTATTCAGTCCATGCGACAGGTATTTCATTTGAATTTAGATTTCCTCAATTGAGCTTTTGAACAGAGTATCCATTGAACAGCAGCTTTAATCTCAATAAAGCTCATAGCTGCTTTGTGAGGAAGAAGGGGTTGTGAATATTCCATTTTAATGTTGGGCCTTTTGTTGTTGTTTTCCCTTTCTTTTCCCACTGCTCAGCTCCTGAGAAGACTCTACTATTTTCTGTATTTCACAAAAACGAGTTCCCTCTCTGTGACAGCTAATGATCATTAAGGCACTCATTTGTTTTCATGTCATGTTCTAGGCAACTCATAGATGAGGGAGACATAAATCCAAATCACCCCTCCAAGGAGTAGCAGGGGAGGCCTGCTGCCATTGGATTAAGGCATGTTACACACACACTGACTGTTTCACCCATGAGTGACTTGACAAATGGGTCCTGCTTGGTTCATTCTTTTTAAGGCCACAATAAACTAGTGATTTTTCTTGAGTGAGACAACACAGAACCTATGTGCTCTCAGAACCATGTTCATGTCAGCATTTTGGTTTGGTGGTCAGCAACTTGGAATAATCACACCAGGTAATGTTAATAAAGAGAACTCGAAGACCATGATTTATCCATTTAATCAGTAATTCCTAATTATGTCTTGCTAGGTACAAAAAAATAAATAAAATGGATTAATAATAGCCACTCACATTGATTAAGATCTTGCTATAACCTAAGCACTATATCACTTATTTTGTATATATCATTTCATTTAATCCCCCCAATGACTCTATGAGGTGGGGACTTTTGGCACTTAAAGAAGTTACATAATTTTCTGAGATTACAGGTCTAAAAATCAGTAAGACTATGGTTTGACTGCAAAGCCTAAGTATTTATTGTTATGATATACTGAACCCCGGTACAGAACGAAAGCCATGTTCTCAAGAACCTTATACTAGTTTTATTCCTGGTCCATTTTCAAGTCCTTGATAGAATCTCTGGTGCTTTAGTGTGCCTCCAATCAAATCAATTAAATCAATATCACTGGATCCCTACACTTCACGAGGTTATCCTGGCTCCAAGAATACAAAGATATCCAGGACATCTGTTCTGCTTAAAAATAAAACCAATCCTATAGTTCAAAGGAGAAGACATACATGCCTGGAGCCAACTCTAGTACAAGCTGTATGGCAATTGGGAAGTAAGTGTAGCAGCATCCTAGGGAGAAGGGAATGAGTCTCTGACAGGGGTGATTAGGGCATTTTCCCAACAGATGTGGCATTTCAGTTGGCACAAGGATGAGCACTACTTTCACTTTTAAAGAAATGAGTAGGGAATCCCAAAAGAAAAGAAGCTGAGCAGAGGCATGAAAGCATATGATACATGCAGGGAATATAGTCTAACATGACTATAGCATAGGATGCGAGTTGAAGAGGGCGGGACCATATTTACATCAATTATGTTCAGGGCATTATGAGAGAACATACATATTTGCTACTAAAGTAATGTGTTTATATGTGTTCATCGTCTGTGTGTGTATGTCATCAATGAAAGAAGCAGTGGCTTACCTATAATTTATACTGATCATGCAATGTTGTCTTTCACTTATTTCTTTGATGCATTGATTGGGGTGGTGATGTTCTGTTTGATGATTCTGCACAAAAAAGAACTAGAACAAAAGTCATGACTGTCCTTGATTCAACATACCCAGGTTTTTTTCAGTGTATCCTAACTTGAATGGTTATGACAGTGCAGGGCCAGCTAAAGGCACTAACATCTGCAGGAAACTCTAGGAAGTAGAGCCTTTAATGAATTGGATCAGAGGTAACAGGAGTGCTAACATAGAATTTGCTTTCTGTTTTAGGTGCATGGTTGGCTACGTGAATGCCAGCTTGTCTGTGTTTCGAATCGCTGATTTTGAGAACCGATCTGAGCCTGAATCTGATGGCAGTGAGTTCTCGGGGACTCCTCTCAAGTACTGCAGGTGAGCGTGGCACTCAGCTTAAGATGAGGTCGCTCTGCCCAACAGGGAGATTTTGCATGGACACCCCTTTCTGACTAAGTTGGTTTAAAACAGTGGTTCACAATCTTAATATTCATTAAAATCCCCTGGAGAATTTTAAAATCTGACATTCATCTTCCTTTTGTTAAGTTGTATGAGTTCCCTGTAAATGTTACCAATTAAACCCTTATCGGTGATAACATTGGCAAAATATGTTCTCCCATGCAGTGGGCTTTCTTGTTGTTTTGTTAATGGTTTCTTTTGCTGTAAAAAAGCTTTTTATTTTGATGTAGTCCCATTTGTTTATTTTCTCTTTAGTTTCCATTGCTCTAGGAGCTGTATCGGTGAAGATATTGCTTTGGCATATTTCTGAGATTTTGCTGCCTGTGGATTCCTCTAATATTTTTATGGTTTCCCGTCTTATGTTTAAGTCCTTTGTCAATTTTGAGTTTATTTTTGTGTATGGTGTAAGTTGGTGGTCTAGTTTCATTTTTTTGCATGTATCTGTCCAATTTTCCAAACACCATTTATTGAAGAGACTGTCTTGACTCCATTGTATGTTCTTGTCTCCTTTGTCAAATATTAATTGAGCATAGTGGTTTGGGTCAATTTCTGGGTGCTCTATTCTATTCCATTGGTCTATATGATAAACAACCCAATCAAAAAATGGGTAATGGACATAAATAGATACTTTTTGAAAGAGGACATAAGGAAGGCCAAGAGACATATGAAAACATGCTCAAAGTCACTAATAATCTGAGAGATGCAAATCAAAATGACAATGCAGTACCATCTCATACCTGTCAGAATGGCTATCATCAACAAATCTACAAATGACAAGTGCTGGCAAGGATGCAGAAAAAAGAGAACCCTCGTGTACTGCTGGTAGGAATGCAGACTGGTGCAGCCACTGTGGAGAACAATATGAGTTTCCCCAAAAAACTAAAAATGGAACTCCATTTGACCCAGTAATCCCACTTCTAGGAATATATCCCAAGAAATCAGAAACACCAATCAGAAAGGATATATGCACCCCTATGTTCAGAGCAGCATAATTTACAATAGCTAAGATTTGGAAACAGCCTAAGTGCCCATCAGCAGATGAATGGATTAAAAATGGTGGTACATCTACACAATGGAATACTACGCTGCGTTAAAAAAGAACTCTTACCATTCAAAACAGCATGGATGGAACTGGAGAGCATTATGCTAAGCAAAATAAGCCAGTCAGAGAAAGATAAATATCAAATGATCTTACTCATTTATGGAATATAATGAACAACATAAACTGATGAACAAAAACAGAGACAGAGAAGCATTGATCAAACTGTCAAATCTCAGAGGGAAGGTAGGGGAGGGTGGGGGTAAGGGGAAGAGATAAACCAAAGGACTTGTATGCATGCATATAAACCTAACCAATGGACACAGACACCGGGGGGCGGGAATGGGGGGATAAGAACACATATATAATACCTTGATCGATAAAGAGAGAGAAACGCGCCCTGTCCCCCCCCCCCCCAAAAAAAAATCTGACATCCAGATCCAGAAAGCCCATAGAGTTCCAAATAAGAAGAACCCAAAGTGGCCCATACCAAGATATTATAATTAAAATGTCAAAAGTTAAAGACAAGGGTAGAATATTAAAAATTGAAAGAGAAAAACAGTTTGTTACATACAAGGGAACTCTTTGCTGACCAGGAGTGACATGATATATTAAAAGTGCTCAAACAAAAAACCCACAATCAAGAATACCCAGCAATCCCTGGCCAGTGTTGCTCAGAACATCGGCCCTAGGACCAAGGTTCACGGGTTTGATTCCCAGTCAAGGCCACATACCTGGGTTGCAGGTTCATCCCAGGCCCAAGTCAGGGCAAGTGCAGGAGTTGGGGTAGGGCAACCAATCAATGTGTCTCTCTCACATTGATGTTTCTCTCTCTCCTTCCCTACCTTCCACTTTCTCTAAAAAAATCAATGGAAAAAAATATCAATTTATTTATGACAAAGGAGCCAAGAATATACAATGGTAAAGGACAGTCTCTTCAATAAATGGTTCTGGGAAATAGGACAGCCACATGAAAGAAAAAAAAAAGAAAGAAATTGGACCAATACACAAAAATTAACTCAAAATGAAATAAAGATTTAAATATAAGACCTAAAACCATAACACTCCTACAAGTAAACATAGGTGGTAAGCTAGTTGACATTGGTCTTAATGATGATTTCTTGAATCTGACACCAAAAGCAAAGACAACAAAAAGAAGAAGAAACAAGTGGGACTAAATCAAACTAAAAAGCTTCTGCACAGCAAAGGAAACCATCAACAAAATGAAAAGGCTACCTATAAAATGGGAAAAAAACTATTTGTAAATCATATGTCTAATAAGGGTTTAATATCCCAAGTAAAGAAAGGACTCATACAACTCAATAGCAAAAAAATAATCCAATTTTAAAAGTGGGCAGATCATCTAAATAGAAATTTTTCCGTAGAAGACATATAGATGTCCAACAAGTGCATGAAGAGATGCTCAACATCACTAAGCATAAAAGAATGCAAATGAAAATCACCTCACACCTATTAGAATAGCTATTATTAAAAAAGATGAGAAATAACAAGTGTTGGTGAAGATGTGGAGCAAAGGGGATCCTTGTGCACCGTTATTGGGAATGTAAATTGGTGCAGCCACTATGGAAATAGCATGTACA
Organism: Cnephaeus nilssonii; assembly: GCF_951640355.1. Taxonomy (NCBI): domain Eukaryota; kingdom Metazoa; phylum Chordata; class Mammalia; order Chiroptera; family Vespertilionidae; genus Cnephaeus; species Cnephaeus nilssonii. Next base: position 14,805,129 of record NC_137077.1, on the reverse strand, counting down.
TTCCTCAAAAAATTAAAAATAGAAATACCATATTATCCAACAATTCTACTTTTGCATATTTCTCCAAAGAAAAACAAAAAGATATCTTCATCCCACGTTTATTGCAGCATTATTTATGATATCCAAAAACACAGAAACAACCTACGTGCCCACGATGGATGAATGGATAAAGAAAATGTGATGTATATCACAAATATATATCTATAATAATAAAAGCATATTATGCTAATTAGACTGGATGACCTTCCAAATGAAGCCGGGGCTGCAAGGGCTGAGTCCCTTGCATGAATTTTGTGCATCGGGCCTCTAGTGTGTGTGTGTGTGTGTGTACGTACTAGAGGCCCAGTGCATAAAATTTGTGCACTGGGGGGAGGGGTGTCCCTCAGCCCATCCTGCACCCTCTCCAATCTGGGACCCCTCAGGGGATGTCCACAGGGATTGGGCCTAAACCGGCAGTCAGATATCCTTCTCAGAATCTGGGACTGCTGGCTCCTAACCGCTTGCCTGCCTGCCTGCCTGATCTCCCCTAACCACTTCTGCCTGCCAGCCTGATCGCCCCCTAACCACTCATCTGCCAGCCTGATCGATGCCTAACTGCTCCCCTGCCAGCCCAGTCGCCACCAGCTGCCCTCCTCTGCTGGCCTGGTCACCCCTAACTGCCCTTCCCTGCTGGCCTGATCGCCTACAACTGCCCTCCCCTGTGACCATCTTGTGACCATATGGGGGCAGCCATCTCGTGTGCAAGGGCATGATAGTCATTTTGCATATTACCTCTTTATTATATAGGATAGTGAAATATTACTCAGCCATAAAATAGAAGGAAATCCTGCTATTTGCAACAGCATGGAATACCTTGAGGGCATTGTGCTAAGTGAAATAAGACAGAGAAAAAAATTGTATGATCTCACTTGTATGTGGAATTTAGATACAAACATACAAACAAATTTAAAAAATCCAAACTCATAGGTTCAGAGAACAGATTGGTGGTTGCTGGGTTGGGGAGGAGGATAGGCAAAATGTGTAAAGATTTTCAAAATACGTAAGTCCTGGGGATGTAATGCACATCATAATAACTGTAGTTAATAATACTGTACTGCATACTTGAAAGTTACTAAGGACATAGATCTTAACCGTTCTGATCGAGGGGGAGGGCGGGGGGTGGAATTATCTTAACTAATAAATAAAGGCAGAACTCAGAGTGGTAGCAGACATTGCAACTGACTTTTACCCAAGGGGCATTTGCTGAACTGAATACACTTGAGCTTTGTTTTTTAAGACCTTCCATGGTTAAGAAAGTTGAGAGAAAAGAGAAAAATGACCATGCTTGTGAGTATAAATCCAAACATACACTACATAAAACAAAAACAATATATTCATACTAGGGTCTATTTTATAGTGGTGGAAATAAATGAGCTCCAGGCAACAGCATGGATTTAGTAGCATGATACTGAAGGAAAAAAAAGTCTCAGAAACTAAATAGAGTATAATATCCTTTTTAGAAAGTTCAAAAATAAAACTACACAGTAAAATATTCAGACAAATGAATATACATATGTATACATAACATACACTGAGTGGCCAGATTATTATGACCACCCCATCAGTACTTCGTTGGGCCACCTTTTGCCTTCAATACTGCGGCGATTCTTCTTGGCATTGACTCCACGAGATGTTGAAAGGTGATGTGAGGAATCTGACACCATGCCTGATAAATAGCTCTGTCCAGTTCTGTGAGATTTGATGGTTGTGGAACCAGCTGCCTGATGGCTCTTTTAACTTCGTCCCACAAATGCTCAATTGGATTGAGATCTGGTGATTGTGGGGGCCACCTAAGCAAGGTAAAGTCTCCCTCATGTTCTTGAAACCACTCCTGCACAATACAACCGTGGCATGGCGCATTGTCTTGTTGGAAGAAGCCATCTCCATTGGGATACGCCATCAACATGATAGGATGAACTTGATCAGCAACAATACTTAGGTATGTTGTGCTATTCATTGTTCCACATGAATTAAAGGGCCCAAATCATTCCAGGAAAACATGCCCCAAACCATAACACTGCCCCAACCAGCTTGAAGGGTTGTACTCATGCATGTGGGGTGCATGCTTTCATGCTGTTTCCGTGAAATTCTCACTCTGCCATCTGCATGATGCAACTGGAAACGTGATTCATCGGACCACATGACTTTTTTTCCAATGCTCGACTGTCCAATCCTTGTGTTCCTGTGCGAATTGGAGACGTTTTAATCTTGGTAATTGCAGACAGCAAAGGTGTTCAAACAGGCCTTCGGCTTCCATATCCCATACGATGCAGTGTACAGCTAATTTGCCTACAAACATCAGGTGGTCATAATAACCTGGCCATGCAGTGTATATCTTAATTATAAAAATGAAATTCAGGATAAGGGGATTAAGGGAAAAAGATGGAAGAGCACAGAGGTCGATGTAAGTCCCTGGTCATGTTTTAATTCTTCAGTTGAATAGTGGATTTATGAGAGTTCATTATATTATTAAAGTATTAAGTAAATGTAAAACTTACAGAAAAAAAGAGCATGAATAGACCAATTAGGTTAGTTATAAACATTTAAGAATTATGTTTAAGCCAAATCTGTACACCTGAGGGCTCAAATAATATTCTACAGAAATGCAAAGGATGAAGACTAGTCAAGACACTTTTGAAGAATATTAATGAGGTGGAGATTTACCTTATGTTAGACTTAGTATAAAATTATAGTTAATTAGTCTGTTGGTGTCAGAGGGAACAGATCAACAGAAAATGGAATAGAATTGAGAACTCAAAAATAAATTTCATAATAAAGATGTAATCACACATAGCACAATATGATTCTGTCTATATAGAGTTCAAAGCAGACAAAAGCAAGCACTGTTTTCTTTAGGGACACTTACATGAGTAGTATCACTATAAAGTTCGAAAATTACCACAGTTACCTCCTGGGGTTTCTGGGATTGCCAGTAAGGCATTTCTAAGCCACTGACCACGTTCTAGGTCTTAACTTGGGTGGGGACTACATGAGGTTCACTTATCATTCTTTCTAATGTACATACACTTTTATTTTCATAGCTTAAAATTAGGAATAAATGAACTATACCCTGTGCTAGAAAAATAATGTTTGCAAGCTGATCATCCATTTCTTGAGAAATAAAAGCAGCCTTAGAGAATGCACTAACTTAAATCAAAAGGGGACATTCCATCTTTCCCGCGTGTAAATTGAAGCCAAGAAATTGAAAGTGTTTCTTTCTGAAAATAACTGACTCATTTGAAAAAAAATTCCTCCAAACATTAATGCCACTGTGATACTTAATGTCTTTGAAGGTACTAGACTGAAAGATTAGAGGAGTAACACTGATTTAATTAGCTTTGAAGCTTGGCTTCTGGCTGTTTCTACAGCAGGACAGGGAAGTGTTTTCTTTGTACAAGTGCCAGGGACCATGTAGCCCGTCATTATGCAAAGAAATAGCACTGCATCAAAAACAGAGACATGGGGCACAAATGAGCATGGCTCTCCCTCAGACCTCTGCCTCATGGACAAGGCCAGCGGGGCCAGTGGGGCCAGCGGGACCAGTGGGACCAGGGTGGGCTGGAGCACAAACTGAGAGCTCCACTTGCAACAATCAGAAAACTCATTGAAGAGTGGGAGTCCAAAATGTTAGAGCAGGGTGAGATGGAGATCCTAATTTCGTTAATAGGGAAAACATCTCTAGAGAAGCTTCATGAATTACTCGAGATTATATTAGACAGGCAAATCCCAAATTGGTTCCAGGATACTTTCCTATGCACAATTCTGAAGACAGCTGCAGGCAGCGAATCAAATGACAGCCAACTCATTGGCACCACTGAGTTGTTAAAAAATTTTTGTTAATTTATGAGAGGGGGGAGAGAGAGAGAAGAGAGAGGGGGGGAGGGAGGGGAAGAGGGAGAGGGAAAGGGAAAGGGAAAGGGAGAGGGAGAGGGAGAGGGAGGTGAGAGAGATACATCAGTTGCCTCCTAAACATGCTTCAACCGGGGATCAAACCCACAACCTACGTATATGCCCTCACCAGGAATCGAACCAGCCGCCATTCCATGTATGGAACAACACTCCAACCAATAGAGCCACACTGGCCAGGACAGCACCACTGAGTTTTAATTCCCTTAAAAATAATTGTGTTCCTCTGGGCACAGGTTAGCAGAGCCCGTGATGGATCCAACAATGGACATATACTACACCTACGTTGAACATATAGATGCATATTTTCAACAACTGGATCCTTACCTAGAAATTATCTAAAATGTTGCCAAATCACCATAGCCATGAGTATGTGTTTTCTAATGTTAAAAAGAAAATGTAAAGAATAATTAATTTTTGAAATTTTTCTCCCACGAATGAGGGCTCCATAGTGGGAATGAAAGAGATCTGGGAGTCAGGAAAATCCTAGTTTGGAATGTGACATTCTTCTGTATGTTTATAGATACCGGGACTACCGGGACCCTCCTCATTCACTGGTGCCCTACGGCTACACACTGCAGTTCTGGCATGTCCTAGCAGCTCGACTGGCTTTCATCATTGTGTTTGAGGTAAGTTTTCTCAACTGTTCCTTTGTGTCCTTTGACATAATGATGTAACTAGAAGTAATTAATAACTATAAGGTCTGAGAACTTTCAAGTGATTATGCATGTCCAGGAGCAGTAGAATAATGTTATATGACCTCTTTATCTTTTTTTTTCTTCTCCTTAATCAAAGTCCTGGAATTTTCCAAGAAATATTTCAAAGTCTATTGTAGATTGTTAATGGATAAGTCAGGAATTATTGGTCCTAAATTTAATATTCTAGGGCAGTGGTCGGCAAACTCATTAGTCAACAGAGCCAAATATCAACAGTACAACGATTGAAATTTCTTTTGAGAGCCAAATTTTTTAAACTTAAACTTCTTCTAACTCCACTTCTTCAAAAGAGACTCGCCCAGGCCGTGGTATTTTGTGGAAGAGCCACACTCAAGGGACCAAAGAGCTGCATGTGGCTCACGAACCGCAGTTTGCCGACCACTGTTCTAGGGCCATGTTTTTAAACTTTAGGAAAATTGCTCTTTTTCCATCCCCAATCATAGAAATACTGATACATCATGTCTGCAATTTGCTTTTCACAAGCCCGTCGAGGTGAGCCTGATGCAGATGTTCAAGAACCATAGTTTGGAAAACATTGAATGGGTATGACAAGTGGTAGCCTCTGGTTGTATAGCATCATAGCATTACTTATGCCCAAATACACAAATAAGTATTCATTACCTAAGACTCAAAATAGACTTAAAAAGTATAATTATACTCAGAAAGCATAATCTGCCTAGTAATTGCATGTATCATGTGTTAATAAAAATTACCTATTACCTATTTTCTTTTAGTCTTCCAGAAAATTGCTGCTAAAAATAGTTTATATTTCTATAACTATACTCATAAATAGAAATTTCATCTCCTGTCACATATATTAAAGCCAAATTAACACAAGCAAAGGCTGCCTTTTGACTTGGACTAAAAGCTTCTTATACCTCTTTGAAACTATTCTACCACTGTTGTTATCCCCTTAATTTAAGGGAACCAAGAAAAAACAATATTAAGCTGCTCTTCCCTGGGAATTAGTTTATCAATGACTCAGTCTCTCTTTAAATAAATTTCTAATCCATCACTGTCTTAAAACTTTTCAGACAAAATAAAAATGGGTTGCATTAAGAAATTATTTGGTTTATCAACTAGAACTTTCCATTTATTTTCAATATATTGCAATTAAGCTATTTTAATATACTAGAAATACAAAACAATCCTCTTAATTGGAAGGATCAAATTCACCAAGTTTTAAATAAAATTAAGAATTCTTAGTGGTATCAAAACAGCAAAAAGAAAAAATAATAATAAAAATGAGGATAGTGTAAGGAGCCTCTGGGACAACTTCAAGCATACCAACATTTGCATCATGGGGTGCCAGAAGGAGAAGAGAGAAGAGAGCAAGAAATTGAAAACCTATTTGAAAAAATGACAGAAAACTGTAAAGGTAATATACATACAAGACCAGGAAGGGCAAAGTCCCAAACAAGATGAACCCAAAGAGGCCCACTCTAAGAAACATCACAATTAAAATGCAAAAGACAGAGAATCTTAAAATCAACAAGTGAAAAGCAGTTAGTTACCTACAAGGGTTTTCTCATAAGACTTTCAGCTGATTTCTCAAATGGCAAAAAATAATCATTCAAAATGATGAAAGGCAAGGACCTACAACGAAGATTACTCTTTCCAGCAAAGCTATCATTTAGAATCGAGGGGCATATAAAGAGTTTCCTAGACGAGAAACAGCTAAAGGAGTTCATCACCACCAAGCCAGTATTACATAAAATGTTAAAGGGTCTTTTAGAAAAAGGAGGAGGAGGAGAAGGAGGAAGATTAAAAATATGAACAATAAAATGGCAATAAGTACACATCTATCAACAATTGAATCTTAAAAAAAAAAAAATGAACAAGCAGAACAGAAACAGACTCATAGATACAGAGGACATTTTGACAGTTGCCAGACGTGAGGGGTGTTGGTGAAAAAGGTGAAGGGATTAAGAAGTACAAATTGGTTGTTACAGAATAGTCACGAGGATACCAAGAACAGCACAGGGAATATAGTCAATAATATTCTAATTACTATGTATTTTGTCAGATGGGTGTGAGATTTACCAGAATGATTACTTTTTAAGTTATGTAATGTCTAATTACTGGGTCATGCACCTGAAACTAATATAATACTGCATTTCAACTGTAATTGAAAAATAAAAATGATTTTAAAATGAGAAAAATAAACATTTTTACATATAATTTTCACAACAATACCCATTTTATAGATGAGAAAATTGAGGCTCAGAATGACTTTCCTCAGGTAGATAGACAGCTCTGACGCAGTAAAAGTTACAGAGCTAAAATTCAAACCTGGGTTTTCGGATTCCCCAGGATACATCCTCCTGGCTTTCTTTTGCATTCTCCAACCATTCCTTCTCCACCTCCTTTCCTGGTTCCTCTCCTCATTCCTTAATGTGGTGCCATCAGACCAAGCTCAGTCCTCACCTATCTGAGATCCTTTTTCTTCACACACACCTCCCCTGGCCTCATCCCACGTTCCAGACACTCCAGAGGCTCCGTGTGCCTGGAGTGACCGTTCCTGAACCAACTCCCAGAGCTCTTCCCAGCTAAGGACGGACAGCAGACCTGACTCTCTGGCATTCTCCTCTGTGTTTTTAGCACCTCGTGTTTTGTATAAAGCACCTCATTTCATATCTGATCCCAGACCTCCCAAAAGATCTAAGGGATCGAATGAGAAGAGAGAAGTACTTGATTCAGGAGATGATGTATGAAGCAGAACTGGAGCGTCTCCAGAAGGAACGAAAGGAGAGGAAGAAAAATGGCAAAGCGCACCACAACGAGTGGCCGTGACGAGGTAGGTGAGAGATGTGCTCATGGTCTGAAAGGTCTCCTTTGTTGGGAGGAGGAGCTTTAAACTCCCTGAATCGAAGCTTGCTAGTCTTCTACTGAGAGGGATCAAAAGAACTCCTTAGCTTCCCAAACCAGCTTGTTTCCTACTTTGATTGCAATTACAACTTGATATGCCTTTTACATACAACGCCTGCAACTCCTCTGCCTCCATGCCACACTCCAGCCTGGCAGTCAAAGTGTTCATGAGTTGGCCTAGGAGTTCCCTGAAATCAGCCTTCTTCTCCCTTCTATTCCAGCCTGGCTGTTCTCTTTAAGATCCCCAGGGCAACATGCCCCTTCTTTCTGGTTAAAGTCCAATTTTCATCTCATCCACGAGGACCTCTCCATCACCCATTTATTGCTTCCTCCCAAAGTGATCCATGTCACACCATACCCTCTAAAAAGTTTTCCCCAGACTCATCACCCCATTGAAACTCTCTCCTTATAAACACCTCTGATTATTGCATCAGTATCACATGTATTGGCATGTATTGATTTGTATTGCTAATTTATTATTCTTTCAAATAGTTATCAGGCTTCCCCAGCACAGTTGTAAGCACCTTTAGGAAAGACTCTATGGGTGGTAATTTATTCTTCCAACTAGTTAGCACATGGCACCATTTAAATGCACATTGAATTAGTAAAGGTTGGATGAAGTCTAAAAACACTGTAAGAAAGATCCATAAAGTTCCCATATATCTTATCAAAAAGTTCTTCTGAAACCTTGGCAAGTCAATTACTAGCTCTGTGCCCTTGGATAAGTCACTTAACTTCTCTGAGCCTCAGTTTCCTCATGATGGAATGACTAGACGAGCTCTCAGTTTTGATGCTCTGTGAATATAATGTAGCATTTCTTTTTTTAAAAGTTTTTCTTTAAATATATTTTTATTGATTTCAGAGAGAAAGAAAGAGGGAGAGGGAGGCAGGGAGGGGGAGGGAGAGAGGGAGGGAGAGGGAGAGAGAGAGATCAATGATGAGAGAGAATCATTGATTGTCTGCCTTCTGCATGCTCCCCTAGGATCGAACCCTCAACCTAGGTATGTGCCCTGGACCAGAATCAAACCCGAGACCCTTCAGTCTGCAGGCCAATGCTCTGTCCACTAGCTAAACCAGTTAGGGTTATAGTATTTCTTTTCCCCTTTCTCTCTCTCCAGTTGTTTGAAGACTAACTTTGAAAGTATTTCCCAAAATGAGATATCCAGGGGGAAAATATGTTTTTCACTTTTCATACAGATTGAGATGTTTGTTGTTAAATTAGTGAAGTTGTATCCAGCCAGATGTGGGATAAGAGTCCAGGAGGTTATTATAAGTTGGACATGGGGGTGGACTTGGAGGACATCACCTAGGCCCTGGGCCCCCAGGGATAACAAGGGTGTATAGATGTTTAACACTGGACCTGCCTTCAAGTCCAAAGTAGACCTTGGCTTCCCTAAAGACAAGAAATGTTTTGCTGAGTAATTTGGCCATTTCCCAGATCTGCCATTGGTCATGTGATTTTGGGAAAAAGAGTTAATTTTTCTGGGCCTGCTTATTTGGCAGAACTTAGTATGCATCTCAAATAGTCTCTGTAGTGAGACATTTACAAAACAATAAAACGCTAAAGAATACTATACGGGATTTGTATTGTTGCTAAGCATTGTGTTGTATTCCTCCAGATTCTAGGCCTGGCTTTTCCCTTCTCTATCTGTATGGCCTGGGCTTTGAAGTGGATTCCGATCTCCATGTTTGCAAAGTAAAGAAGTTGGACTGAACAATACTTTAAGAGCCTACTCTGCTTTACCCTTCAGGGATTCTATAATTTCCCCCAAACCCCTGATCCCCTGACACACCTCCATTCTGATCACCTCTTCTCTGGCTCTGGTCAGCCTCAGACAGCATTAGTTGAGGTGGGAGGCAGACATTAGTGAAGAGAATTCCTCCCGGGAGTTCCAGGGGCCAGAGACAGGGCCCAGCAGTGGCGTTTTCTATCCTCAGGGCCTACTGGGCTGCTGGGCCAGTAACCAATTTGGCTTCATCATTATGGGCTGCTTTCTCCCTAACCAGGCCATTTCTGAGTTTTGCTTAAAAGGATAGTATTTGTCTGTCTGTCTCTACTCCCCCAACAGTTGGCAGGATGTCACCTTGCTTCAGACTGACTCTGTCTGTCCCTCTGTAAAGCAGACACAATAATGTTCAGACCATGCCTGACTCAGTTCGGGGTTACAAATGCTTTGAAGGCCTTTGACTCACAGTGTGTACAAACCGTTGCACATTGTGTCCTCAAGCCAGCGTGCGTACATAGGGTTTTAACGCTTTCTCTTCTCTTTCCAGGTCATAGTTCATTCCCAGGCTAAAGACCTGATTTCTGTTTACTTCTCCTGGCTGTGCAAAAGCACACTCAAGTGAATGACTAAAATGCAAGCGCAGTGCATGTCGCCGACATCGGCAGCAGCCGGGGGAGTCGGCACCCTTAAAGGACTGCCTGCGAAAGCACCGTGCAGTCCGGCACACAATTGCTATCTACCCGTAGACCATTCTCGACCAAGCAAGCATGCACATCATGGGCAGTCACATTCTCAAGTTTTTAAAACCAAGGGGAACTTGTATACTTGGGCCTGTTTTTCAGCCTGTTTGCTACCTTTTTTGCATTCTGTCCCATCGGAATTTTACAGACACTGGGCTACCAATGGTATTCGGACACCTGGACACACATTCCTAGAATGTCATCGTACGGTCCTAATTCCATGTCACCCAAGCAACACAAACAAGACCCTGTTTACAATTTTTTCTTTCTTTTCTTTTTTTTATTTCAGATCTTTCTGAAGAGATGATTATATATGACATATCTATAGCTATGGGTATGGCCATAGATGTATTTCTGTGTGTACATATGTATAGTCATGTATTCTTACATATGTACATACAAGTACAGAGATATATAAAGTACATAAAAAGTCCTTCCTTGTAAATAGCCAAAAGGTACTGACATGAATGATGAATTTTCACATTTAAATAGTCATCAATCAACATGAAGCCATGTTTAATGCTTGTATAATGTGATGCAATAAAATTTAAAATAAATTTATGCACATGGAATATTTTCAGCTGGGTTTTCTGAAATTCTGTTGTATTTCCTTCTCACACAATAAGAAGAATCATAGCAGGGTGAAATCTTTAAAGAAAGGTCTATCACTCCCAAACACCCCTGAGAAATCTCTTTACCCTGCAGAGACATGACATTTTTCTGCCTAACTCACCCTTTCCATCTTGCTTCCATACCTTCTTAGAGTACCGAGCCAACTAATTCGGAGCTTAGAAAATACCATTGACCCACTTTGAGGAAATATGAAATATGACCAATGATACAATTCTCTTGATTATCCTGCCAATTAGTAGTTCTGCTAATCCTAGGAGAGGGGCTGTCTCTGGAGGAACAGGTGTGTTTCTAAACAATGCCTGTTGTAATCACTCTTCTTCCAGAGCTTGTAGTGTAGAACCTGCCCATGAACCATGTTATCACCTTTTGTGGGCCATCAGACACTGCCTTCTTTTGGCCCTGGGTTCACCTGAGCTGATCGATTTTCATCCCTTAGGTGGGAACAGTCAGTCAGAGTGGCCTTGGGCAAGCTGGAACTTCAGCTGTTTCTTAGCTTCATCTCTCTAGTCCTCCTGATCAGGCGTCCCTAGGAGTGAAGTACTTACTCTACCAGGGCCTACACTAAGGAGACGGGCTTTATTGGAATGAAGGCGACAGGCTATGGATATAGTTTTCTTTTTAATCACCGGTCAAGGAGACTGTGAAATATTTCACACCAGTCCCAGGGAGAGGAATTTCCAAGGAAAGTCTCAAGAGATGAAGTAAAAGAGAAGTTACACAAAGACAACATGCTCTGCTGACTCAGCACTGTAACGTTAGCTTGCTGTGCCTCAAGCTCCAAGCACCGAGGCCCAATAAGTCCTTGGACTTGACGCAACCATAGCTGCTCGCCTACTCCTTGGGGCGAAGGGAGTGGTGGTGGCATGGGAAGGAATTGTTGGCCTCTCCTTGGGTTTGAGGTGGGCCATGAACTTTCAAAGCTAGGTAGAGGGCCACCCGAAGCACCGGTCAGAATAAAGAAGTAAACCCTTATTGAGGGCCACTTTGTACCTGGTCTGAGCATAAACTGAACCTAAGACAACTCCATGGCCAGGATATTTTCTGCCTGTGGAATTCTGCCTTTGCTATTCCAAGTGCCCCTGGCAACCACAATTCCTGATGTGTTTCTAGCACAGTGATCGGCAAACTCATTAGTCAACAGAGCCAAATATCAATAGTACAACGATTGAAATTTCTTTTGAGAGCCAAATTTTTTAAACTTAAACTTCTTCTAACGCCACTTCTTCAAAATAGACTCGCCCAGACTGTGGTATTTTGTGGAAGAGCCACACTCAAGGGGCCAAAGAGCCACATGGGGCTTGCGAGCCGCGGTTTGCCGACCACTGTTCTAGCATTCAAGTCTTTCCTTCCTCCTTGTCCTCCTACCTCCCTTTCTTCTTTCCTCCCTCCCACCAGCTCTTCCTTCCTTCCTTTTTAGCAGCACAGTGAATGCATTTACACACCTTCCCTGTTTAGGGTAGAGGGAACATGTGGTGAATATCTTAAGATGTGTTGTTTTTTATGTTTGTGGGGGGAGAAAGGCCAAGATGGTGACATAGGTCATCCCTGACTCCCCCTCACAAGCAGAAAACAACTGTTCATGGACAACACACCCCTGAGAGAATAGGACATGGGGGGAAGCTGAAGCACCCCACTGCACCACGGAGACCAAAACAGGCCTCATCAGAAGAGTGAGAGGAGCGGCTTCACACCGACCAGGTTGCCCTTTCCCCAGCTGGTGCAGCCCCACACCAACAGGTCGCCCCCAGTTACAGTTCCTCCAGAGGAAGAGAGAGCCCAGTGTGGACATCCAGCTCCCCCAGAATTGTGGGTCACTCCTTAGGAACCCCCACTTAGGTCTCACTGCATGGAAATGGCAAGATAATTCGTACGTGACTGTGATGGAGGACAGGGAAGGGCTTGTAACAATGAGCACCCAGATCTTTGGGGACTGAGTTGTCATCGTCAATGCCAAAGAAGTAGTCCCAACCCAGAGCGTTGCTCATCTTCAGAGCCATGACTAAGGAACTTGGCAGGGTGAAAGTCCGCTTCAGTTGGGTCCTCAAATGATGAGCCTTGCCAGCCCTGGAGCCTGGTCTGCTCCCACCCAGGCAGGGAAGCTATGAGTTGGAGCCCCACCACTGCTGAGTGTGGTTCCTAGTCCCTTCCCACCGGAGAGTTTGCCCAAGAACACCTGGGAGATTGCTTGGAGCTGGCTTTCGCCTGCCTCCCAGTAGGGGTGCTAATTCATAGCCCCACCCCATGCTGACTGTAGCTCCAGCCCCTCCCAACCAGAAAGCCTAACTAGAACAACTGGAAGCTGTGCAGCAACACTCAAGCAGGGAGACCAGCAGGCAGAGCTGACTGACTGCAGTGGCTCTGTTTGGCCAAGGAACATGGGGTTGATTTGAGTCAAGACCACAAAGATCCTTGCCAGGCTGGGGTCCGTTTTCCCCGTCTGCCTAGACAGGAAAACTAGTTGGTAGCCCCACTCCCTGATGGAAACTGCCTTCACCTGCCTGGCCTGGGAACCTAACCAGAGAACACTGGAAGCTGTAGAGCCCATTCCAGTGTCCGCAACAGTCCTGCTTACAGTGACATTTGGACAGAGAGCACATCCCATGGCTTTCCCCATCTGCAGAGCAAAACCAGTGGCCCTGTCTGGCCACGGAATCAGCACACAGTCTTGACTAATTTGGGTCCCCAAACTATGAGTCACACAGGCCCTGGGGCCTATCCTACTGGCCCACCAGGGCAGGAAAGCTAATTCATAGCCCCGCCTACTTCTGAGTAGGTACCCAGTAGTCCTGACCGTCTAGTAACCCTGATCAGAGAACCTGGGCAACTATGGAGCCTCATCCTACACCCTTTCTTGGGCAGGGAACCAAGCCAGCAGAACGACCCAACTCTTCTCAGTCAGCAGCACCTCCCCACAGCCCCAGAGTTTGGGCAGTGGCTTCAGCCCCAGAATAAACCCCAATAGCAAGCCCCACCTGCCCAAGCACATTACCAGCAGACACATCCAAACACCCGAACTAAGCTGACTGGTGAAGAACTATCTCTGCCCAAGCAAACCTGTCAAGTCTGGAAGAGGGCACCACTTACTCAAATGTGCAGGTACCAACATAAGAAATCGAGAATCAGGAAGAATCAGGTAAACACGACACCACCAAAGGAAATTAATAGAATTTCAATAACTAACCCTAAAAAAAATGGAAATGTGTGACATGTCAGAAAAGAATATTCCTCTTAAGAAAATTAGTGAATTAAGTAATACACAGTAGAAACCATAAAAACAAACAAAAAAACAAATAGAAACCTAGAGCTGAAAAGTACAACTTAACTGAGGAAGTAAGTAGAGAGTTTCAAAAATAGACTCCAAGTTGAGCCTTTTTCATATCTGCTGGCCATTTGTATGTTCTTGGGAACTTTCTTATTTGTTTTTTTGTGTGTGTTTGTTTGTTTTTGTTGTTGCGATCTTCATATATTTTGGATATTAGCCCCTTATTAGAGATATTGTCTGCAAATGTCTTTTCCCATTCAATTAGTTACAGTTTTGTTTTGCTGATATTATCCAGTCAGAGGTGCAAAAAGAAAAGGGAATGAAAAAGAGTGAAGAAAGACTATAGGGCTTATAGGACACAATAAAAATATATATATTTGCATTATGGTTATTCCAGAAGGAGAGAAGAAAGAGAAAGAGACTGAAAGCATATTTAAAGCAATAATGGTTTTAAAAATTCCCAAACCTGGGGAAAGAAATGAACATTAAATCCATGAGGCACCAAAGTTCCAAAATAGGTTGAATTCCAATAGGGCTACATTGAAATGTATTATAACAAAATTGCTAAAAGTCAATTTTTAAAGCAGCAAGGGAAAAGAGAGAAGTTACATACAAGGGAACCTCCTAGATTTCTCAACAGAAGCTTTTCAGGCCCAGAGAGAATGGGGTGTTACATTCAAAATATTGAAAGAAAATAAACTGTCAACCACAAGTTCTATGACCAGAAAATGAAGGAGAGATAAAGTTTTCCTGAACAAACAAAAGCCAAGGGAGATTTATCACCACTAAATCTGCCTTACAAAAAAATGCTAAAGGGAAATTTCTGAGTGGAGCACTAATTAACATAAAAACAAGAAGAACAAGAAGGTAGCAGAAAACTCACTGATATATACAAAGTTAGATTCTGTATTGTGGTAATGGTGGTTCATAACTCTAGTTTAAAAGTTAAAAAACACAGTAAAAATGACAATAATACAATAATATGTTACTGGATATGCAATATAAAAAATGTGAACATAGATTAACCAAAGAACTTACATGCATACATGCATAACCCATGGACACAGACAATAGTTCGGTGAAGGAACAGAGGGGAGGGGGTCAATGGAGGAAGAAGAAGGACATCTGTAATACTTTCAACAATAAAAATAATTTAAAAAATAATATAGACAAATCATTTTAAAAATGTGAACTATAATATTAATAACCTAAAATGTGAGGGAGAAGAGAAGTGAAAGTGTAAAGTTTAGAAATGCTATCAAAGTTGTTACTTGTTTAAAATAAAATGTTAATGTGTTTTTGTTGTTGTTGTTTTAATCCTCACCTGAGGATATGTTTTTATTGCTTTTTAGAGAGAGAGGAAGGGAGAAAGAAACATTGATTGATTGCCTCCCATATGTGTCCCGACCAGGGATCGAATCTGCAACCTTTTGGTGTATGGGACAACACTCCAACCAACTGAACCACCCAGTCAGAGAAAGGTATTAATGTTTTAAGATATTAGGTGTAAGCCTCATTGTAAAAACAAGGGGAAAACCTGCAATAATTACACAAAAAAACATGATAAAGTCAAAACACACTGATATCAAAAGACATCAAAACACAGAAAAGAACAGAATAAGAAGCAAGGAACAATGAACCTACAAACCAGGCAGGAAACAATGAATAAAATGCCAACGCTAAGTCTCACCTATCAAAAATTAAATTGAACATAAATTCTCCAAAAAGACACAAGGTGGCTGAGTGGATAAAAAACAAAATCCAATGTATCATGCTGCCTACAAGAGACTCACTTTAGCCTTAAAGACATACAGTGAGAGTGAAAATGAGAAGATGGATGGAAAAAGGTATTTCAAGCAAATAGTCACCAGAAAAAAAAAAAAAGCAGGGGTAGCCATACTGACATCAGACAACATAGATGTTAATGGTCATTAATTTACAAAAATGGTAAAATGAGTCAAAGAAGGTCATTATAATAAAGGGTTCAATTCATCTAGAAGATATAACAATTATAAATATTTTTACCCAATGTCAGAACACCTAAACACATAAAGCAAAAACTAACAGAGTTAAAAGGAGAAATAAATAGCAATACAATGATAGTTGGCGACTTTAATACCCTCCTCTCAACAATGGAGATATCCAAACAGAAAATCCATAAGGAAACAGAGGATTTGAACAACACTATAAACCAAATGATCCAAACGGACATGTAGAGAATATTCCTTTTGACAACAGCAGAATAGACATTCTTTTCAAGTGCAAAGGGAACATTTTCTAGGAGAGACCATATGCTAGGTCATAAAACAATTCGTAGCAAATTTTAAAAGGTTGAAATTATACCAAGTATGTGCTCTCACCACAATGGTATGAAACTAGAAATCAATAACAGGAGGGAAAATTGGAAAAGTCACCAATAAAGGCATACCTGGTCTTACTGTGCTTCCTTATTGCACTTCATAGATATTACACTCTTTACAAATTGAAGACCCTCCACCAACAAAAAGATTAGGAATCACTGATGTCTCAGATGATGGTTAGCATGTTTTAGCAAAAAGTATTTTCAATTAAGTTATGTACATTTCTTAGACATAATGCTATTGCACACATAGTAGTATATTTTTATATGCACTAAGAAACAAAAAAGATCATGTGACTTTATTGCAATATTGGCTTTATTGTGATGGTCTAGAACCAAACCTGCAATATCTTGGAGGTATGCCTATCTATACATGAAAATTACAACACTCTTCTGAACAAAGAATGGATCAAAAATGAAATTAAAGGGAAAATTAAAAAGTATCTTGAAACAAACAAAAATGAAAATACAGCATACCAGGACTTAAGGGATGCAGCAAAAGCACTTCAGAGAAATTTATAGCATTAAATGCCTACAGGCACATGAAAAAATACTCAACATCACTAATCACCAGGGAAATGCACATTAAAACCACAATGAACTATCATCTCACACCTGTTAGAATGGCTATCATCAAAAAGAAGAGCAATTAAGTATTGGCGAGGATGTGGAGAAAAGGAAACCCTGTGCACTGTTAGTGGGAATGTAAACTGGTGCAGCCACCATGGAAAATAGTACAGAGGTTCTTCAAAAAATTAAAAATAGAACCACAGTTTGAACCAGCAATTCCACTTCTGAGTATTTATTCAAAGAAAACAAAAATACTAATGAGAAAAGATATCTGCACCCTCATGTTCATTGCAGCATTGTTTACAATACCCAAGACATAAAGGAACCTAAGTGTCCATCAATGGATGAAAGGATAAAGATATATGGTGTATATATACAAGTGAGAGATTATTCAGCCATAAAATAGAAGAAAATCTTGCACTTTGTGACAACATGGATGGGCCTTGAGGGCATTATGCTAAACTAGAGGCCCAGGGCACAAATTCGTGCAAGGGTGGGGGCCAGGCCTGTCGGGAGGAGGAGACAGCAGGAGGTTGGCCAGTGGGCCCCGCCCCCAATTGGGGTTGGGGGACGATCAGGGGTGGAGCTGGCTGGGGGGAGGGGCCGCGGGCCAATAGGGTGGTGGGGACTGACTGGCAGTGGGACTGGCCATGGGGAGGGGCTGTGGGTGGTGGGCCAGCTGGCCTGGCCCCCAAATAGGGTGGGGGGGGATCGGGGGGGGGGGGGGGGGCAGTGGCCTGGGGGAGGGGCCATAGGTGGTTGGCCGGCCAGCCCTACCCCTGATCAGAGTAGGGGGGCTGATTGGGGGCAGAGCTGGCTGGGGGGAGGGGCTGTGGGCCGAGCAGGGTTGTGGGGACCCATCAGAGGTGGGGCCAGCGAGGGGAGGGGCTGCAGGTGATTGGCCAGCCCTGCCCCTGATCAGGAGGGAAAGATAATCAGGGGCGGGCCAGCCCGGGGTAGGGGCTGCGGGCCAATCGGGGTGGTGGGGGGCCCATTGGAGGTGGGGCTGGCTCGAGGGAGGGGCTGCAGGTTGGATGGCCAGCCCCACCCCCTATTGGGGTGAGGGACTATCAGGGGTGAGGCTAGCCAGGGGGAAGGGCTGCAGAAGATTGGCAGGCCCTGCCCCCTCTTGGGGTGTGGGGATGATCAGGGGAGGGGCTGGCCATGGGGAGGGGCCCCGGGGGTTGGCTGGCAGGCCCCACCCCCAGATCCAGCCGGTTCGTTGGCCACAGTGGGTGTCATAGCGACCAGTCGTTCTGGTCGTTATAGTGTTCCAGTTGCTGGTTTTTTATATATGTAGATGGGTTAAGTCAAATAGAGACCTTATGACCTCACATATATGTGGAATCTAAACAATATATATAAAAACAAAACAAAAAATATTCACAGATACAGGGAACAAATTGGTTGCAGCCTGAGGCAGGGGGTGGGGTGTGGGAGATGTAGGTGAAGGTGGTCAAAAGGCACAAAACTTTCAGTTATAAAATAACTAAGTCCTGGGAATGTAATGTACAGCATGATGATTGTAGTTAATAATACTGTACTGTATATTTTAAAGTTGTTAGAGTAGATCTCAAAAATTCTCATAAGAAAAAATATTTATAACTGTGTGGAGATGAATGCTATATACTGTATATATTGTTTTTGCAATATGTACAAATATCGAGTCATTATGTAGAACACCTGAAATGAATATAATGTTATATGTCAATTATATCTCACTTTTAAAAGATAAATAAGTACTAGGGATATAATGTACAATATGATGACTATAATTAACACTGTTGTAAGGTATTTTTAAAAGTTGTTAAGAGAGGAGATCCTAAGAGTTCTTACCATTATTTCCTTTTTCTTTTTAGTATCTATGAGATGACAGATATTAACTAAATTCACTGTGGTAATTATTTCACAATATATGTAAGTCAAATCATTTGCTGTACACCTCAAACTTATACAACATCCAATGTCCATTATATCTCAACGAAACTAGAAAAAAGAAATCAAGTGTTTATTGGGTGAATACATGCAAAAACAAATAATATAGCCATCAAAATATTAGCATACATTTATGAACTTTGTTTTCCTGTCTTGGTGGTGGAATATTTTAAATGTCATACATAATGTATATGCCATAATTTGAGGATTTTCTAATCTAGCTAATCTTATGAGTCTTTATAAGACTAGAATTCAACAAGTACATCTCCCAACAAGTCCTGTCCACTGGGCTTCTTTTGCCTAGACTTCTTCTATTGCATACCTGCCCCACTCACTCAGACTCTTTCCTCAGCTAGTGCATGCATATCTTCTTATATCTTCAGAGAGCTTGTAAGTGATAGAGATCAAGAAGCCCCCCCCCCCCCCCGCCACCGCCCCGCTTTCTCTTCCCCAGTGCCTAACAGAGTGTGATGCCTACAAGTCAAGTTTCAGTGTTTCTTAAATGAGTCTAAACAGGAGACACACTTTTGCTTATAGCATGCAATCAATTTGAACTCACTTTCCTGTAAATACATTTCACCATGAAAGAGCCAAGGATAAGACCTCAACTGTATGTAATCTCTACTCTAGTGAAAGTCCCTCAGACTTAAGGGCTAGCCACTGTCTTTCCAACAGGGACGCAGAGTAATTTTCCCAATTGACTGTCTGGAATTAAGACATTGATTTTATAATATTTTCAACAACAAAAATTTAGGAAGGCTTACTTAGAATGTTTTCATTGCAGGAGTCATTTTAAAGACTTGATGTGCTCAATTTGGTTCCATATATCACCTGGTAGGGAGAGGTAACTACTAAAGCCGTTCCCAGTGGGACCCTGTTCTGAGCTGCACTCAGCTTGCCTACACCTCAGTTTTCCCCGCAAACGTAATTTTAACTTCGTTATTTCAGACCTTACTTATTAGGAAATTGGGATCATTTGAAAGAACTGACGTCCGATGTGCAAACAAAAGTGAACAAAACGCTTTTAAAGAAATCATTTCTATGTAGTTTATTTGCTAACCATAAGCCCAGTTTGTTTTTCCTACTAATTATCATTGTGATCTGACCCAGTAGTTCTCAAATTAACTCTAGCACGCATTAGAGTCACCTGGACCCTACCACCACCATCTCTGATTCCGTAAGTCTCAGGTGGGCCCGAGAATTTCAACTGCTACAAGTGTACCCAGGTGGTGTTGATACTGTTAGTTGGGGACTACTCTTTGAAAACTACTGATCTGGTCAATATTTGCCATAATTTGAATTCCTTTAATATACTCCGTAATTCAAGCTGAACTTAGTTTTATCTGACTGTATAATATTTGGAGAATATCACTCTGGTGGAAAGGTGGGTAACAATTTCAAACTGTAGTAGTTGTCAGTTAATCATATCATTCGATACAGAGCACGGTCACTGCAGGCTCCTAACTGAGAACACTGGGCACTTCTTAAAGGTTTGAGTCAATGCCACAAAAGGTCCTTCACCTTGACCTGCACTGTATTAGCCCAGAAACCTGGGAACAAGTCCTTCTAACCCCAACCCCTGCCCTGACCAATTTAGGAGTGAGCTTACACCAACAATAAAACAAAAATATTAAGATTATGGGCTCTGGAGTGAGATAAAACCAAGTTCAGAATCAAGGTGTATGACCTTGGATAAGTGATTTAAATTCTCTAAAATGTACCTTACCTCCTGAAGTGGACACTGTAGGACACTGCGGAGACCCCCCTGCAAAGGACTTCATGCCCCGCTGCCGCCTGTGGGAGTGGAATTAGCCGAAAGTCTCTCCACCCCTTCCTGCAGAGGATCTCCTGGTCTGACACGCCCCTTCCTGTGACAGCCCACATCAACAACTAACTGATGCAGGAAGACGAAAGCTTGGCTGTCTTGGCCCAACTTGGGATAACTCTGAAGGGCTCCTCTCCCTGCAGAGTCTGTGTGGGGCTTTGTCCTTGGATCTGCAGCTCTGCTCAACCTGCAGCTCTGCTCAACCTGCAGCTCTGCTCAACCCTGCTTCTGTCGTCTTCCTTCCACAGGTGTTGATCCTCAAGGCACTCCGTCAGAAACATTAAGCACATTAAACCACCTTTCAGACTCTGCTTCGTAGGGAATCAAACCTGTGACTCTCATTTAGAAACAAATAGCCCTAGCTGGTTTGGCTCAGTGGATAGAGCATTGGCCTGCAGACTGAATGGTCCTGGGTTCCATTCAAGGGCACATGCCCAGGTTGCGGATTCGATCCCCAGTAGGGGCGTGCAGGAGACGGCTGATCTATGATTCTTTCTCATCGTTGATATTTTTATCTCTCTTTCCCTATCCCTTCCTCTGAAATCAATCAAAATATATTGTAAAAAAAAAAAAAATAGAAGCAAACAAGCAAAAAAAAGGTGGATGAAAACTCTCAAGAGGCAGGAATTGTATGAATTCATTCATTCAACAAACATTTATTGAGCCAGACTGTTCTAGAGGCTAAGAATACAGCAGTGAACACAGATGAGTATGTTTGAAAAAGGGATCATGAAAAGCATTGAGGTTGAAATAAATATTCAGCTACAGTACTGAGTAGTTGCTATACAGAGAGTATTTCTTCCTCCTATCACCACTCCCCCACCTGCCTTGATTTTTTAAATTGTCTAAGATTATAATATTCATGTTCTGTTTAGAAACCATAAAATCCTTGATTGTCAAGTCTAAAAGGTCTCAGCCTGTTTGTCTAATTCCCGTATGGGTTTCTTTCCTTACCTTCTACTATACTAGGTTGTAGGAAATTGTGAGGCTGAATTCTTATTTGCCTGAACACCTCATTCAACAATTTCTGCTTCTGTGCTTATTAAACATGGTCAAGTCTCTCCAACACCCCAAAGCCATATGCCTGCCCAGACATATCACTCAGCTATGTATTTACTGGGGTCTTTTGGCTCTAAGCTCTAACCAGGAAATGGGCATGAGTTTTGTTTATTTTCAAATCCTGCAAACTTAGGGTGACTTGCTATTGCCATCCCAGGCTCAGTAGGAGGAACAGTGAGTCCCAGAAACCCTTCCTCAAACTCAACAATATATTAACTCTCACCGCTTCCCTCTTACCCTCCCTGGCTCTGGAATCTATTTCTATTTAGGGGTTCTAGAACCTAGCTCTTACCTTCCAAGATATTTTATGCTCCTTAACCGAAGAGCTAGATTTTTGACATTCAAAAGCCAAGAAGTCCCTCTGTTCTCTGGTATTTGCTGAGTTGTAAACATCAAAGACCTGATTATTTGAATATGAAAAAGGAGGACATTGAATGCTCCAGGGAGAAGGGGGTCATTGCTTGCATTTTCTGAATTATGTCACCACTATATTTTCCTCTGAAGCTCCTCCCATGCCTCTCCTCTCTGCTTGATCACTGCCTCTGTTGAGAGCCCCCTGAGTCAAGTCCTTACCTCTTCTACGGCCTGGAAATAAGGTATTTCTTGACTCTTTCCTACCATTTTTTGAAATTTTGTCTTTGCCTGGCCATCCTGGCTTTCACCCATCATTATATAATGCCATGCATGGCCTCCGAAGGAAGGTAAATCTATGTATTCTTCTGTCTCCTATCTCTTGTCTTTCCACCTCACTCACCCATCTCCTTTTTTTCCTCTGTCTACCTCAACAATGGGCCCTATTTTTTGTCTCTACTTCAAAATTACATTATATTTTGCTTCTGTTTAGATCTCAAGTGACTTTTTTATAATCATCCAGGATGCATCACATAAATATAAAAGGATAGAAGTTATGAACCAGATTAGAAGGCATGGAGACTAGCATAAAGAGTTGCAATAGTCATGTAATAGGAGTAAAAGAGTTATAGAAAAAAGGGAAAGGGGGGAATATTCGAAGAGATAATGACTAAGAAATAGCCAGTATTAAATATGTTACTTTCTATTTTCAAATATAGTGTTAATTATTTAAAATATAATATATTCTTCAGTGACAAAATGTTGCATGTTTATTTGCTTACACTTTTATAATCTATACTAGAGGCCCAGTGCACAACATTCATGCACTGGAGGTGGGGGGGGTGGGGGGAGTCCCTCAGCCCTGCATGTGCCCTCTTCGGTCCAGGACCCCTTGGGGGATGTCCACCTAGGCCAGTAGTCAGACATCCCCCTAGGGGTCCTAAGTGCTGCCGCGGAGACGGGAGAGGCTCCTGCCTCTGCTGCTGTGCTCACCAGCCATAAGCCCATCTTCTGGCTGAGTGGTGCTCCCACTGTGGGAGCACACTGACCACCAGAGGGCAGCATAGCTATCGGTTGTTCTGGTTATTCCACCATAATAGTTGCTGGGCTTTTATTTTTATTTTTATTTTTTTTAAATATATTTTATTGATTTTCCACAGAGAGGAAGGGAGAGGGACAGAGAGCTAGAAACATCAATGAGAGAGAAACATCGACCAGCTGCCTCCTGCACACCCCCTACTGGGGATGTGCACGCAACCAAGGTACATGCCCTTGACCGGAATCGAACCTGGGACCCTTCAGTCTGCAGACCGAGGCTCTACCCACTGAGCCAAACCGGTTTTGGCAGTTGCTGGGCTTTTATATATATATAGATATTATACACAGGAAGAGTCCTTTATGTGGTAAATGGAGTGGAAATAACCTTTTGTAAATGCTGATAAAATTAATTATATTCAATTCCCCAAGAACAGACAACTTCAAAGACACTTGTAGAGTGTTTAATCAGCAAGATGAAAAATCAGAAATGCAATCATATTTTACATTATAATGTTCAAGTCTCGTTTTTTTCACAAACAATGGGCACACAACTTAAATGTAAAAGTAAATTTTACCATGACAAAATTGTACAGTAGAATTTTCAGTAACTAAATGGTCATACACTCAGTTGAATTAGTATCAACAATCATTATTGGAAAAAAGTCAGAATTTCCTGTAAGAATCAACACAGAGAGTAACTAACTCCCCTTATCTCTACTCCATCCCAGTCCCCTGTATCTACATCATGGACAGACACTCAATTGTTAACAATAAACTATCCCTTCTGTAATTTTCATAAATAATATAAAACCTTCGTGTTCATATACTTCATATTTCCTTCATCCTAATGTGTGTTAATTCTGAAAATCATGTTGGGAAACAAAACTGTTAAGAGTTGTTTTCATAATTAAGTTGTTTTCATAATTATTCACAATTCTACAGTATTTTCAAAATGCTGTGAAAACACATGGTCATTATTCTGCACTAAAATGTTCCATATGCTTAGCGCTACTTATTCTTGACATGTAGATGAGAAATATCACTGAAAAGACTCATGGCAATTTCCTTAAAGGAACACAACCAGGGTGTGTGACTTCAGGAAAATCAAGATTGCAACCTTAGGCTCCCGGACAGGATTTCTCAAGCAACACTACTGTATCAGGGGCAGGATGATTTTTGTTGTGGAGGAGCCAGACTGCCTTGTGCATCCTAGGATGTTTAGCAGGGCCCCTAAATTCTATTCACCAAATGCCAGTAGCACCTCCTCACCAGCTATGACAACCAGAAATGTATCCAAATATTTTCAAATATCCCCTGAGGTGCAAAATGGCCCTATTGAGAACCACTGGTCTAGAGAGAAAATGATTGCATATTCAACTAAATGGATAATTTGTACATTTTCACATCCTATATATAAAATATTCATTTCTCTATGGAGTGACTATGACTGGTCTGCAACTTCCTTTAATGTTTACATTCTCTGCTAGATTAATCCTGCTGACCACTAAATATATTTTAATGCCTCTATGGCACAAATTTTTTTATCTCCACATCATTACATTACAAATTATTAACAGCTCTTCTTTTTTTTTTTTTTTTTTTTTTATTACTGGCAAATGAGCTTTGTCTCAAATTTTTATTTCCAATCAGATTAGATTCAAAGTACCACTATTTGTGTTAATAAAGTGCTATTTGACCTTTCATACTCACAGTATTCCTGTGAGGTAGGTGTTTAGTGTTATGTTCCATCATTAGAAGAGATTAAGAATAAATTCAAGTCACACAATTTGTCTGTGGCAAAACAAAAATAGATAACTTGTGTGGGCTTTCCCCTCACATTAGGATTGTTGTGATGACTGATGAATCTCAGAGGGAATGAGAGGGTGTGTGTGGGGGGGTAGGGGGGAGAGAGTGGAAAGAGATTAACCAGGGAATTTATATGCATATATGCATAGCCCATGGACACGCAGACAATAGTGTGGTGAAGGCCTGGAGGAGGTGGGGGAGGCAGGGTGCAGGCGGTCAATGGCGGGGGGGGGGGGGGGGGGGGCGGATTTAGGGGGAAATCTATAATACTTTCAACAATAAAAATAAATTTTAAAAAATAATTAAAAATATTAGATTACTTAATTTATATTATACTATAGTAACATTTAACTCTTTGATTTTGTACAAAGATTTAGATAAGATAAATACTTTTTAATAATAATAACATAACTTTGATTTAAGAATTATATCTGACACTCATGTATTTATGAAAGTAAAAGAGCAACAGTTCCTAATATCACAAAGATATACTCCAGTAAAAGAAAGTGGACGAGAATGGAACTACCTTATCTCTCACTAAGACTACATTGCAAAACCCATGGTAGCCAGATAAAAGAAAAAGCTTAACCTGATTTTGATTTCTAAAATTGAAGAATTCTACACACATGTGAATTTAGGATTATTAAATAAATAACAATAATTCAAATCACTTGCCTATAAAACAAATATTATTATGTGTTTCTGATCATTAAAACTTACAGATTTACAAAATTCAATGTATGCTTACAAATATATTGATTAAAATAACACCTATACACATATAAAAAATTGGATATATTTTAAATGTTATATAAATCTGTTTTAGATAAAAGCTACTTCTTACTTTTTTTTATTTCTTAATGTTTTCAATTGGCAACCATAAATGTACAGAGTAATCTTCTCTTAATATCAGAAAATAAGCAAAAAAGTATTTAATTATATAATATTTTAATGTACTTAAATATTTCTGAAATTTTCAAATATTGCAAAGCTAAAAGTAAACACAATTCTAAACCATATCTAATGTGGGTACTGCAGGAAATAAAAATTATTGATGAAAACCTTATCAAACTCTTAGCTAGAAAGGTTGCAAAATAAACTTTGAAACTGCTATTTGAAATGTGAAAACAGAACAAAGCATATATTTAATAATTTCTGAACATTAGAGAACAACAGTAGTGTTTGCCTATGTAATTTAGCTCTTTAACAGGGTGAATGTATTAGAATTCAAGATCTCTAAGCCTATGTATCATTAAATTTAATTAATTACAAAGTAATTGACACTCAAAAATTCAACTTAATACATTCAATGTAATCATCTAACTCCATGAACTTAACCATTTTTAATCATGTACATGTCCTTGGATCACCAAATCCATGAGTACCTATGTTGAAGGTACTTCAGTCAGTAGCAGGTTCATGTGTGCTTATAATTCATAGGCTGGGCCTTAGTGAACCTGGACATGGGTCAGCATGATTCACATGAGGTGTCTCAAGACAACAGAGTAAACAGGAAACTAGGAAGGCAATCAAAGGTAAAGTGCACAATAAAATCAAAGTTGACGGGTGAGATACCAGCAATGCAGCTAAGAACCAGAGTCTAAGACAACACAAGCAGCCAGTGGCCAGGAACTCTAGCTAACAAGCATGAAGGCGTAAGAATAGAAGCACAGCGCCAAGAAGACCTTATCATTGGCCCCATGTTCTGTCCCAAACAGCATGCTTCTTGATTTCCACCTTCCTGAGCCAGAATTGGTTCCAAGGCTAATATGTGCCCTGGGCTGATAGGGGTCAATGAGAAGCAAAGATAGACACAACACAGACCTATTACTTCATTGTTCCCTAAGAATACAGTATGTAGTAGGAGGGAGAAAAGCTCTTTTCAATATTGGTTATGATTTTGGAAACCCCCCAAAACGTATATGCTAGCACCAAAAGCATGGGAAATACTTTTAATAATGCCTGAATTTAAGAATATGCTTTTTATCATTATGTGTGTGTGTGTGTGTGTGTGTGTGTGTGTGTGTGTGTGTGTGTGTGTTAGCCTTTTGGCACATAGGGAGGCATAGCTTTCATAACTATAGCTTCATGGAAATAAAAAACTGAGGGAAATGTTGATGCTGAAACTGAACTCCACAGGGGCATCGATGATTAAGTGTAAGTGAGGAAAGTCAGGACTTTGCTTTAACAACATTTTATCCCCCAAAGGTTTCCCCCAAAACACTCATGATGGACAAAATATATATATATATATATATATATATATATATATATATATATATATATGATCGAATTGTCTTAGAAAACATATAAAACTGGGCCACTGTGTACGATCATCGAGTATCACAGCTGCTTCACAAGTGAGTCCCACTGGTCCTGCCACTTGGGTCTGTGAAGTTCATTTCGATGTGGTTGAAAGCAGGATTATCGGTTCCACCTTCTTCTACTGGATGAGATTTGTAGCTTAAAACCTGCTCCTTCTAAAATAAAATGTTAACGTGGTGATTAGAGGAAAGAAACTGTTCATTCATTCAATTCTAAATAATTGTCACTACGCCTTTTCTTTTTCTAAATCAGATTTTTAGTCTGAGGGAGACATTAACAAAAACAGATCATGAAATAGGGCAAATATCTTCCTTGTCATCAGAGTTCAGAAGGGTGTAAAGACCAACTAGGAGTCTCTCCAGGTGATAAAAACAGTCATACTAATTGGAGGAAAAAGAAAGCCAACTTACCTTCTTAAAATTGTTAAAATTGAATAAAATGTCCTCTTTAGTTAATAGAAATTTTCGGTCTAAGTTTTGTTTTCTTCCTCCTGAAAAAACATATACATTATTTGCACTGTTAAAAGGCTACCTATAATTACCCAGTCCATCATACAAGCATTTAACTTGTGCACATTCGACTCTACACCACACTCATACAACACAAGGAGAAAGGAAATCGTTTAAACAGTGCTGGAGACTAGCCCACCAGGTCCCTTGCCTCAGTCTCGGTTTCTGTAAGGCTCTCACTGTGATCAGTAGGAGTTTAAGATAAGTACAAGCCAACTGCCTCATCGGGTCCTCAACTAAAGAGCGCCTCACCTGGCCCAGTACTGGTAGGAAAACTGGTTTAAAAGCATCCTTTATGACCTACCAATAAAATATCAGATCATCTGCCTCTGCTTCAGATGGTGAATTTGCCTTTCCCCAATTTGGTGGCTGTGAATATAGATGTGTGTGAAGAAATGCAGGAAATTATGAATTGCTGAATAAATTATTTAAATAAAAACCAATATGGTGATTGGTATTTGATCCAATTCCTCTACTCTAAGATTTTACTTTCGTTTGTTACCTCATCTGTGGATCAAAGAGAATGCTTTTAAAACCTTGTATCTCAAAGCGTGGTTTTCAAACTACCTCTTCTCAAGTCACCTGGGCGAAATACTTAAAATGCAGATTCCTGGACTCCAACCCAGACTGACCCAATTAGAACTTGTGGGGTGGGGCCCCTGAATTCTGACTTTTACTAAATTTCCAAAGTGATCATTATGCCCATGAATGTTTGAGAAGCACAGTCTACTCATAGAATTATTTATCCTACTTTTCTGATCAAGAAACGTACTCATGACGCACAGTACATGGTTAGGTGAAACTGAAACACTAAGTCAAATCTGTTTGGTCTGGATTCTTACAGATCCCTAGTATCTCATAGTAGATTTTAAAATATTTCCCAAGGAGCACCAGAATTTTATGTTTCTAGATTTTTTCCATGGTGCTCATTGCTGCTGTGGAGTGGGAATAAGACATTTATGAAATTCATGAAGTTGAAGTGTTTTATCACTGGACGCCTGTTCACGTGGAGAGAGCATTACTTTTTCAAACAAAGACATCACACGTGCTTGGACAGAGTGTAGAAGTTCTAACTAGTCATTTCACATTTGAAAAAGAAGGCGGTGCCTTCCCCTAGTTTGATTGCTGTGGATGTACATGTGTGAGGGAGCGTAGGAAATGAGAGCGCCTGGCACTTCCCACCAACTCCACACTACTCCCCTGGTCTGGGCCACTGTGATCGCTCACCTGGATTACTGCAATAGCCTCCTACCTGTCCTCCTTCCCTTACAGACTATTCTCAAGGCTGGATCAGAGTGCTCCTTTGAGAATTATTGGAAAATTGGAAAAAAAATATCCCATGTAGTAGACCTAATAAGCACAGAGACAGAAAATAGGAGAGAAAAGGTAAGAAAATTAGAACTGTCCAAGACTCAAACATTTGACAAACAGAATTTCCAGAAAGAGGAAACAGAAAATAGCAGGAAATTACAAATGTAATAATGAAGGAAAATGCCCTAGAACTGAAGGACACGGGTCTTCAGATTGAAAGGACCTTACTGAAGGCCTAGGGTTGTCATTGTGAAGTGGGTCCCATGCAAAGGGTCAGCAGGTGGCATGGCACTGGCATTCTCAACAGAAACATAGCAAGCTAGACGGAAATTAAGACATCCTCTCAGAAACAAGAGTTCTTTTCAACCTAGGATTCTCCACTCAAACAGTCAAGCATAAGGGAGAATTAAAGACACTTTTTTCAGGCATGCATCATTTCCAAAATCTCCTCTCTTTTCCATCTTCTCCATTTAATTAAGGGGGTCAACAATAATTAGGAGTCCTGGGATGCAGATGGCAGGGAATCTAACACAGGAGGGAGACCAAGGGAATTCATGGCGTGAGGACAAATGAAGTTCCAGGACAACAGTTCTATATCAATCCAAGAGAACAGTGTATACTATGTGTATTATCAATCTGATTTTTTAAAATCACTTTTTAAAGTTGATGCACATCCAAAAATAGCCTTCACATACCATTAGATATAAAGATTACAATCATTATTCCTTACATGTGTGTACTCCTTTATACTATACAAAGGTCAGTATGGGATAATGACACAGGGTTGTTGTAACAATATATGTAAAACCCATAGCATTGTGGTAGCCATGTATAATTTCTTTCAAGCATTTTATTTTTGTCTGAAAGCAACCTGTGAGATAGGCAGGTCAATTATTATTATTATTATTATTATTATTATTATTATTATTATTCGCATTTCACACAAAAGGTAGCTAAGGCTCAGAGTAGCTATATAGATTTCTCCAAGTTCATGCAGCTAGCAAATAGCAGAACAAAGACTCAAACAGAGATGAGTCGTCTACTTTCAAATTCCCCATGTAAAATGGAACAAATAATCAAACTAGCTGTTAATAGGACTATAGTGAAATAACATAAATAATAAAACATATATAGTAAAAACTGATGTCGAGGTAAAAAGTACAACAGTACTAATGTTTAGATAGTTACCTGTTGGTAAACTGACAAGTATTCCCACGAATAATGTTACCAGAGTTCCAAGGGTGCTGAAGTATAGATACGATAAAGAATACCAGTTATCCATCAGTGGAGTCCTAAGAGAGAGAAAAGCAAAACTGTCAGATTTCATGTAATGCTGCTGGCAACTAAGAGTGTCAATAACCCTCATGGCAAGGTCAAAATATAATATTTAATAATGATTTTAATGTCATAATCTGCTGTCCCAATTTCATCTTATTGGTTCAGGGATTAAAAGTATGACTTAACTTTAACCCTATACTAAATGTCCATGTGTATTCATTCAACCATGATGGATGTCTCGGGCACTATTCTAGTCACTGGAAAGTCTATCATTAAAAAGGTAGATAAGGTTTCTGCCCTCATAAAGCTTACATTCTAATGGGGAGATAAATACAATAAGCAAGGAAACTAATTAATAAATATAATAATTTCCCCTGATGGAAAACACCATAAAGAAAAGAAAACAAGGTCACGTGACATTAGCAGGTGGAAAGAGGGAGGGACACTCTAAGATGTGGTCAGACAAAGCCTTTGTGGAGAAGTGACATTTGAACTGAGATCTGAATAACAAAGAGTTCTTGAAGAAAGCATCCTAGCGAGGGGTAAACACCAGCAGCCTGAGGCACCATGAGGAACTTAAAAAATAAAAAACTGAATCTGGGTAACTGAAACCCCGTAGCTAGGCAACCAAAGGGTGTCTTATTTCATCTCCAGTGATGCTGACCTAGGCATGACTTCCTAAGATGTCATGTGGCTTTAGTCCTTCATGCCTTTGCCTATGTTGTTTCTCCATTCTGCATATACACTCCTTCCTTTAGTCCCTTCTGCCCAGCCTTGTTCACCTGATTAACTCCTGCCCATGTAATATCACTCTAAGATGGTTTCCTTGACTCCACCCAGGAATAGGTAGGCCCTTCCGCCTCCTGGATCCCATGACAGCCTAGGAATACCACTTATCTCAGCGTACTATTTAATCATTTATTTTCTCTCTTTTTTTTCGTGTTTTAAATCTTTGTTGTTGAAAGTATTACATATGTCCCCTCTCTCTCCCATTGATCTCTCCCACCCCGCCTTAGGCCCCTACCCCAGTTCCCCACCACCTGTGTCCGCAGGTTATGTATATTTGCATAGGAGTTTATTGGTTGATCTCTTCCCCCCCAAAACACCACCTTCCCCTGCCTTCCCTCTGAGGTTTGACAGTCTGTTCGATGCTTCTATGAGCATGGACGGACCTGGAGAGCATTATGCTAAGTGAAATAAGCCAGTCAGAGAAAGATAAGTGTCACATGATCTCACTCATATGTGGAATCTAATGAACAACATAAACTGATGAATAATAATTTATTTTCTTGTCCAACTTTCCTTCTGCTCATTTTCTGTGACAAAAATAATATCCCAGACCTTCTCTCTCGAGCCAACCTCTGTATGCTTCAAGTGGTACATCTCTAAAGTTTCTGTGCTAATCCACACTCCAACTCTGTTTATATACATTCTTTTAGCAATTATTTATCAGGTTTTTATTAGCTATTTAACAGGTGCTAGTCATTATATGTATTTTGTTTACTGAATTAATTGTTTTGTGTATATTAACACACTCTCTCCAGCTAAATTTTAATTTCCTATAAGGCAGGAACCACAGTGAATGTGAGGGGAAATTTTTCTATGGACATTACATAAATAGCCAGCTCAGGGCTGAATGCACAGTTCATGCTCAAAACTTCTTATTTATTAGCTGAGTTATTTTATAAATAAGCTAACACATAAAAGCAATTATTATGGTACCAGGCACACAGTAAAACTCAGTGAATTTATTTGTTTCAGGAATCCAAAAAAACATTTTTTTTAGAATCTTAAATTAAGAGAGATATTTACAAAATCAGAACAAATGATAAGCAAAATTGTAAATACAAAGAACATCCTGCACATCCACCTCCTTACCCTTTCACTAATATTTTTTCCCCGACTGACTCTCTCTAATGAGATCCCAACACGCCCCTCAGTAGTGCTTTCATGCTTGTCCAGACCATTCCCTGCATTTCCTTACCCCTCTTGGCACAGCAGCCCACCTAGTCAAATCTCTCTAAACATGCCCCAGGCTCTGAAACTACCTGGAGTCTCTATCTTATGGAGTTCCAGCCCTGAACTCCCACTGACAAGCATGCTCATAGCTGAGATCCCTCTAGGACATGAGTCACTAATCATGGTCACATGACTTCTCTCAACGGTGTTCCATTTTGAGAGAGAGATACCATGTCTTGTCCCCAAGGGAATGATTCTGTAACGCTTTCATTCTAGGTAACCTGGAACCCAGTTAATACTTTGAGGGAGGTGGCCTCATTTTTCCAGTCCTTGGACATGTCTTTAGTTTTATGCTTTCAGGCCGGACATTTACACAATTGACCCTCCAAGAACGCAGAGGTTGGGGCTCCAGCCATCTGCTCAGTCAAAAATCTGTGTATAACTTTTGACTCTCCCCAAACTTAACTCGAATAGCCTTACCAATAGCATAAACAGTCAATGAACACATATTTTGTATGTTATATACTGTTTTTATAGAATAAAGTAAGTTAGAGAAAAATAGAATATTATTAAGAAAATCATAAGGAAGAGAAAATACATTTACAGTACTGTATGCATTCACTGAAAAAAGATCTGTGTATAAGTGAACCTGCACAGTTCAAACTTGTGTTGTTCAAGGGTAAACTGTATACCCACTAAAGAAAGCCTTGCCCTCACATCCACTATATAATAAAACACTCATCTACCAACAGGTCTACATCATTGCATTAAATCGGACAGCATCAGTATCCAGAAGCTCAAAAGTGTACTGCGTGCTGAAAACCCCAGCACAAAGAACTCAGATGCAGTTCATTGCTAGTGGTCTAAAGACTTTGGATCTGGACAAATAGCAACTTTCAACACATGTAGATAATTATAGCTTTTAATCAGCAAAGGCTATACTTCAAAGACTGTATAAGTAATATTTTTTTTCATAATTGAGCTTTTCATATTAAAAGTTTTTCAGCTGACAAAGACAATTTTTCATCCCAATAGAGCTGGTATTTCATAGAATTTACCTATAATGGAATTTTTGTTGTTGTTGTTACTATTAAAGTCTTCTCTGGATCTGTAGGTGAGGCAGAAGTTTCTACAGAAACTAGAAAATGTGGTGTGTGTTTTTTTGTTGTTGTTTGTTTTTTGCTATTTCTGAACAAAATATTATAGCCAGAAAGCCCCATGAGTTCTACTCCTTTCAGAATTATGCAAAAATCACTGTTGCAGACATGACAAAAAGTAACTAGGGTTCTCTACCTGTCACATATATTTTTTAAAATTATCACATTATAAAGCTTAATTCAATACCTTTCAACGTTGTGTGCTTGAAAAGCACTAGTAGAAAATGGCATTGCTGTGGTTGTCATCCAATTCGACCCATTGTGTGTGTTGTTACAGCCATAGGTTTCAAGGCTTAGTGGCATGGTTCTCTCGGGAAGTGGGGGATAGAGTTGAGCTCCAATTCCGACCCAGAAAGAAGCAGCAAATCCAGCCATCAGACCAACAAGTGCTCCCTGCAAAACAAGAGTGTTTTTAAAAGAAAAACAATTCCATTTGCTTCGAGATGGAAATTAACATTAGAAGGTTAAGCTCAACATGGTCTAAGGCAAATTTACCAGCTTCCTCGTAAAACTGTTCCCCCCAAAGATCCCTACCTCTTGTCAAGGGCCGCATAGGCTCATGATCCCTCAGCCCTGAGGACGCTGTAACCACATTCCCTTTCTTCGTATCTAACTATCTAGCCCATCACCAATTCATGCCCCCTTTTTTTTTTTTTCGTATGTCTCATACTTGCATTTCTACCACTCTGTTTCTATGGCCAGCACTCTGCTCTGACCTTGTCTCTTCACATCCAAATTACTACAACAGGGCCGTAGCTGACTCCAGGCCAACTCTAGTTTTATTTAATCTGTGAACAAATGGCATGCCATGTGAGCCACAGACTGTGAAGAAAAGAGCATACACAGAGTTTATTCCTACACTTAACACTGTGCATGACTGCAACTGTGCTACCAGGTAATTAGGGGGGAAATGACTGCAGTGGTGCATACAACCATGCCAAATCTTTCTAGAGATAATTGGAGATGTCCTCTCCAAAGGCATTTGGTCTCCCAATCCGTGGGAGACTTGGGTCCTCCACCCCTGCCTTTTATCAGTAACCCAGGTGTTCTGCCAGCCCTTGAGGGATTTAAGCCCTACTTCCAAATGATGGGGACAAAAACAAACCTAGAGCCTGGAAGCCCCTTCCTCTGTGGTGGAATTTCCCCCTTTCTTTAAGAATAATGATCAGAGAGGGCAGCCTTACCTCAGGCTCCACAGAGGACAGGAGAGAATATTTGAAGTAAGGGGGAAAACATGAGCAAAATCATGTTTTCAAAATCATAGGGTTTGAAAAAACAACAATGGTGCATTGATGGGAGAATGAGAAGGCTGCTGACCAGATCACAGGATTTATTTTGGGGACAAGGACTGTAAGCCTTTTCATTAAGTTGTGAACCCTAGAAAGCAGAATTAGGTTTCTTTATTTTTGATGCCCTGGCACTTAGCACAGTGCTAGACATACTGTAAGCAGGCAATAAATATATATTTTAAATAATATGAAGTTGAAATAGGTTGGCCAGCTGTTGACAGGCCAGACTTGCTTTCTCTCAGCTTTGTACATGACTAGACCAAGGACACATCCTATATAATCCTATATAATAAAGAGGTAATATGCAAATTGACCATCACACCCTCACAAGATGGCTGCCTATGACCAGGCCAGCAGGGGGGTTAGTGAGTGACGACCAAATGACTGAACAAGCAGGCTGTGTGGGGCAACCAGGCCAGCATGGGGGCCATGAGGAGCAACCAGGCCACCAGGGGGGGCAGTTGGGGTGACCAGGCTGGCAGGGAAGGGGCAGTTGGGGGAGACCTGGCAAGCAGCGGGGGGCATTAAGGGTGGCCAGGCCAGCAGGGGGGTGCTGTTTA
Source organism: Cnephaeus nilssonii (assembly GCF_951640355.1). Taxonomy (NCBI): domain Eukaryota; kingdom Metazoa; phylum Chordata; class Mammalia; order Chiroptera; family Vespertilionidae; genus Cnephaeus; species Cnephaeus nilssonii. The sequence continues at coordinate 14,769,907 of NC_137077.1, read as the reverse complement.
GGAGTGATCAGGCCGGCACACAGGGGAAGTGAGGGGTGATCAGGCTAGCAGGGTTGGCAGTTAGGGGCAACCAGGCAGGCAGGCAGGTGAGCAATTAGGAGCCAGCAGTCCAGAATTGTGAGAGGGATGTCCGACTGCCGGTTTAGGCCCAATCCCAGGTACATCCCCGGGGGGTCCCGGATTGGAGAGGGTGCAGGTTGGGCTGAGGGGACACCCCCCCCCCGTGCACAAATTTCATGCACCAGGCCTCTAGTAAAATTATAAAACCCATGTAGGCAGAAATATTCAGTGTTCTCTCCTCTCAGGACAGATCTAAGCCCATAAATATTTATTGAACAAATAATAAGTAAATGAGTGAATGAGAGGGTGGGAAAGAAAGAGAAAAAGAGAGAGAAAGAGAAGCAAAGGGAGGAAGAGAAGCAAAAGAAGGAAGAAGAGAAAGAGGGAGGAAAGGAGGAAGTCTATTCTAAGGTGAGGGTAGATATTCTGCTGGTGAAAAATGTGAATATAGTAAAGAAGAAGAACTTTCCCCGTTTTATAAAAAACTAGAGGCCCGGAGCATGAAATTCATGCGCGGGCCTGAGTTCAGGGCCATCTTCTCCAGCTGCCCACAGCCATCCCCGCCCCCCGCCCCCCCCCCACCCCGGTTCCCTGTTCGCCATCAAGTGATGGGTGCTTGATGGCCAGAGGAAGGGACCGAGAGGTGGTCAGTGCACCTCACAGTGACTGGTCAAGCGGTCGTTCTGGTCATTCTGCCACTAGAGTCAATTTCCATATCACCCTTTTATTATATAGGATACTACTATCTTATTTTTCTTTAAAAAACACACACCATGTTGGACCTACAGCTTTTCTGGAGGCAACTCATGGTGGAAATGTCAAAAACCAAAAGAGTAATTTTTTTAAATTTCAGATACTCAACAAACCACTATGCATTTCATAATGCAAAGAGTCTAATCAAAGCTTTAACATTCTAAGGTAGACACAAACCACTCTCTTTCATTAAAATTAATTTCTAGCCGAAACCAGTTTGGCTCAGTGGATAGAGCGTCGGTCTGCAGACTCAAGGGTCCCAGGTTCGATTCCAGTCAAGGGCATGTACCTTGGTTGCGGGCACATCCCCAGTAGGGGGTGTGCAAGAGGCAGCTAATCAATGTTTCTCTCTCATCGATGTTTCTAACTCTCTATCCCTCTCTCTTCCTCTCTGTAAAAAATCAACAAAATATATTTTTAAAAAATTAATTTCTAACAAACTAGCTTTTTATATAATACTTCATTGAGAATAATTAATAATAGTGGCAGTAAAGTCCTTATTAGTATCTGCCTTACTAACTCCTAATACATTATTAGGGACATTGAATTCTAAATGTAAAGTCATAGTTCTATGGTTATTCTCCATTTGTCTAAAACAACCATATACAGGATCAGTTTTTCCTGAACTTCATCTTCTGGCAAGACTGGACCAGTGGACTTTTGCCTGACTTTCAGATACATAATTTCAATTTCATTTATTCCAAACAAAATTTACTTCTTCAAAGCACTGATATATCAATGTAGAAGAGCAGGCCTACTCCCTTTTTTGGTTATTATTCCCAATTATGATCACCCCTTTGGGGCTAGAACCATGTTGTTGGAGCTACAGCTTTAAATATCAGGAGTAGAAACTTCCTGGCCAACGTGGTGAAGACTTCAGTGCTCCTCTTTGCTGTATATTCAGAGGTATCCTCCTCTGGATATTCACAGGTATCCTCCACTCTATCATCCTTAAACCTCTCATATCTGAGTCTGTCAATCTCCTTCTTTAATTGCTAATTATTAATTTTCAAAAAGGGCAAAAAGATAAATGCACAAGAAATGTTGCCCCTTGGTTATAGTATAAATATTTGAAATTGCACTATATTGTTCTGGCAGCTTCCATGGAGCTTCACAAATGCAGGATCCAGTGGATAGAACTTCAATGTACAAGCCAGCAAAGTTGATATGAGTGATCTAAGTCATTGAGACAAGTCACTAATATGGATAGCATCTTTACAACTGAGAAAAAGTTGCAAAGCTGCTAATGTATTTTGGAAAGAAAGCTTTACACATATTCATTTATACTTACAATTGAGTTGGCAAAGGGAACCAAAATGCCCAAACTAAACAAGCCCAGGAGTGGTCCACCAATCATGCCAATTATGCTGAGTGCTGCCTGCAAAAATAATAAGGCCAGCAATTAGAAATCTCAAATCCAGAGTTAAAATGATTCAAAGTAATTTCATCAGGATGAGGATTTAAGGTATTCAGGCTCCTCCACAAAAGCATGGCAGCCTTGTCATTGGCAAAGAGATCACGCTTCTTAGTCTCAAGTACCCATATGCTCCTTCAGGTACCCTGATAAGGGAAGCAAAAGGTAATGGTGGTGGAGACCCAGAAGACAATGGGAGCTCCCATAAGAATACATAAGTCAACAGTGACATCACTCCTCCCAACCTTGTTCTCCTAGACCAGTGGCCGGCAAACTGTGGCTCACGAGCCACATGCGGTTCTTTGGCCCCTTGAGTTTTTAGCAAAGGCCAGCTTAGGAGTACCCTAATTAAGTTAATAACAATGTACCTACCTATATAGTTTAAGTTTTAAAAATTTGGCTCTCAAAAGAAATTTCAATCGTTGTACTGTTGTTATTTGGCTCTGTTGACTAATGAGTTTGCTGACCACTGTCTAGACCTTAATAATCAATTACATCACACCTTTGTACTTTGATAGCCTCAAAATTCTTCTCAAAACAAGGTTGCACATAAGTACCACAGATGGCAAAATAAAACCAATGCTATCTTTGGTTCCCTAAGTATGGAACTAGAATGAAAAAGGTCATTTAAAAGTAGATTGATCAAATCATCTAGAAAGAGATTTAAATCTAATTGACTAATTGCAACCTTTGCTTTGGTGATAGTGAAAAAATTTTACAATGTGAGGAATGGAGAAATGCAAATAGCTGAAACTTCTAAGAGATCTGTGTTCCCAATAATCAAATAGCTAGTTTTTGAGAGTGACAGAACCATAAAAGAAGCATCAGGGACACTCTAATTTGTCCACAGAGAAAAAGCCTCCCTTATGAACTAGGCAGGGCTGTGGATACTCGTGACAAAGAATGTGTTTGAGGAGGATGTGGACTCATGATACAATCCTAAGGCGTCAGGTCACAGCTTCTCTCAAGGCCAATCTCAAAAGGTCACATATTATGTGGTTCATGTCTGTAACATTCTTGACATAGCAAAATTACAAAAACGAAAAACAAAGTAGTGGTTGCCAGGGGTTACGGAGGAAGTAGGGGCAGGAGGAAGTGGAAGTGGCTACAGAAGTGCAATATGAGGGATCCCTGTGGTGATGGAAATGTGCCATCTCTTGACTGTACCAATGTCAATATCCTGGTTGTGATGTTGTACTGTTTTGCAAGATGTTACCTTTGAAGGAAGGTAAAAGCGTGTATATGAGATCTCTGGATTACTTCTTATAATTACACTAGAGGCCTGATGCATGAAATTCATGCAAGAGTAGGCCTTCCTTCCCCCGGCTGCCGGCACCAGCTTCCGTCTGGACCCGGGACCCAGGCTTCCCTCGCAGCCCCAGCTTCATCTGGCAGGTTGTCCGGTCTAAGTAGCATATTACGCTTTTATTATTATAGATGTAAATTTACAATGATCTCATAATTTACAATGATCCCCACAACTTTCTCAAAATAGAAAGTTTAGCCCAGCCAGAATGGTTCAGTGGTTGAGCGTCGACCTATGAACCAGGAGGTCATGGTTTGATTCCCAGTGAGGGCCCATCAGCCTTCAGGAGGCAGCTGATTGAAGATTCTCTCTCATCATTGATGTTTTTATCTCTCTTCTTCTCCCTTCCTCTCTGAAATCAATAAAAACATTTTTTTTTTAAATAGAAAGTTTAATTTAAGAAATTTTTAAGAATTTGGTCACTTCTGTTCCATGATATGTCTATGTGTTAAATATATAAAAAGAGAACTCTGGAAGGATGGTCACATCAGCATTAAAAACAAAAAGTGATTATGAGTCAAAGCTTTGAGGAGTCAGCTCTTACCTGCAACAAAGCTCCCATTAGTGATGCCAAAGCAGCCATTCCAATACACAGGACTCCAAACAGCACACCTGGATGGACGATGGCAATACCAGTGTAAAATCCAGACCCAGAGGATTAGAATTCTCAACAGAATAAATCATCACACCTTTGATTCAAAGTGGGAAATCTGACTGTGGTGAAGAATGGCCGAATACTACAGAGCCAGCTAAAAAAAAGGAAAGGGGTGTTTTCCTACAGAATCAGCAGTGTGTAAGGAAGAAAGAAAATCCCGACATTGTGTTCGAGGATTAATTACAACATTAGGTTATATAAGTAAAGAATCCCTAGAATTAACGATAGGGATTTTAAAGCTAAGAACTATTGTATTAGTAATCTAATCCTCCACAACATTTTTTTTTTTTTTTTTTTTTTTTTTTTTTTTTGGTAAAGGAAGGCTCAGATCTTTGTTTTCAGTTTGCCAAAAATAGAACAAATTCAACTCCACTCTGTACAACATGGTGGGGGAGGGGAGTAATAAACATCGGAAATGAGAGTCTTCTGACTTTCAGTGTTCATTTTTTCTGGGAAGTGGCAATCCACGCAGAGGGGTGGTTTAGGACCTTAAGCCCTCTCGTAATCTCCACCCACAGGCCCAAGCCTTTCCTGTTAAGGTAGCAAAAAAAGGCAGCTTCAAGATAAGTATCATAGCCCCCCTTTGGCTAAATTTTCTCCCCAAACTTGTTTATAGAAAGTCACAAGTCACCACTGGTAGCCAGATTTTTTTGACTTTCAGCATTTTCCAGATTTTCTCCAAGTACAAGTTTTACTATTTAAATTATAGGAAAACTTACCCCACCCCCCAATTTTCTTTTTCAAGACTTCCATTCAGCAAAAATCGCCTGATGTTAGTCAATATAATTTCCCACACATAAAATTCAAAATATAGAAAAATAAATGAGAAATTTGAGCATCATACAATTAGTGCATTTCTTATATTATGTTATTTCTATCTTACACTAAACTTCACACCCTTGTTAAGTATATTGGGCAAATAATCTGGAAAACCTTACATTAATTTATTGCAAAGAGCTCCTATTGCAATGATTTTTATGCCTCTGAATCCTAATGTAAATAGTATTAGCTTGGTTCTTCTCCATTTGGTAGCTCGTGAACAGTCACCATTGTGGATTTTGGTATTCAAAGTTAATGAAAGCACAGTCCAATCATCTGCCATATTCTTCTCTATGAAGTCCTTACTGTAAAACCTTGAGATAATCATCTATATATATAAAAGACTACTATGCAAAATGTCCCCTCAGGAGTTTGCTCACTATGATGTGCGTTGACCACCAGGGGGGCGGCGTGGAGAGAAGGAAGGTCCTGGCTGGCAGCCAGAAGGCCCCAATTGGCCCTGATCACTGGCCAAGCCTAGGGACCCTACCCATGCACGAATTTCATGCACCGGGCCTCTAGTTTAATATAAATCTCATTATTAATCATCAGCAGTATTCTTCTTTGAGCACCAGCTAGTGCCTCTTATTTTATATGCATTATCTCTAAACCTAATAGTAAATATTTTTCCCTATTTCCCATATAAAGAAACAATAGTGTGGTGAAGGCCTGGTTGGGGGAGGGGGGGCTGGATGGAAAGGGGTAAAGGGGGGGGAAAATGGGGGACATCTGTAATATTGTCAACAATAAAAATTATATATTAAAAAAAAGAAACAGAGGCTCAAATGGGTTATTGAGTTTGCTCAAGCCTAATAGTAAATTAATGAAGTAACATGGGGTTTATCTAGCTTCCAAAGCTTCTATTTGTTCTACTAAATCACCCAGCTTCAACAATCCTGCAATGAGCCAGTTTAAGTACGCTTCAGGAAACACTGTATCATTATGAAATTATGCTCCAGGATTAAATACTATTTACATTTAGGGGACAATGGGGAATATAAATTAAGTACTTGCTACAGGCTCTAGTCAAGACAATTATATATAGAAGTATGGGTCAAAACAGGCTATTTACAAGTTCTTTGATAGTCTATCAGCATTATTGTGCTAAGATTAAAGATTCTTTTTTTTAAATTGTTAATCATTTATTCTTTTCTTTTAATATATTTTTATTGATTTCAGAGAGGAAGGGAGAGTGAAAGAGAAATATAAACATCAATGATGAGAAAGAATCATTGATCGGCTGCCTCCTGCACGCCCCCCTACTGGGGATCAAGACCGCAACCCGGGCATGTGCCCTTGACTGGAATCGAACCTGGGACCCTTCAGTCTGCAGGATGATACTCTTTCTACTAAGCCAAACCAACTAGAGCTGTTAGTCATTCATTTCTAAAACATGTATACCCAAGATGTCAAAATGAAGAATGAAGTACACTAGGGAGATTTCTTTGAGTCAGATATTACATGTGAGTCATCTGGGAACCTTTCCATTCAAGCTGATATTTAACCCCAATTCAGGTTCTATAATCTAAGAATAGAACATGAGCATTCCTTGCATGATTTTATAGACCCTCTCTAGGACCATTTATGTGTGCAGATGGAACAGACAATCAAGTCAGGTCAAAAGTCACAATGCTCTGTTTCTTTATCTTCGTTCATACAATTAGACAGCTCCTTAGATAATATAGAAAAAGTGTGGCTATTGGTTCCAAACTAGGATATTTCTTAAAATTTTGGTCTAAAGTTGAAAAGGAAAAGGGTTGAATGGTTTTTCTCCTTTGGCTAAGATTTTAACACATTTGGTTTGAAAGAAAATAGGAAAGGAAAGGCAAATAGAACCCATGGAAATGGTTCTTTGGGTTCCTGACAATGAACTGTTTGATGTGTCTCCCAAATCTTGATGGCAAATATGTCATAGGCATACATATATGCATATATTTACACTCAGAGGTTCTTACTCTGAATCTTCCATGGGGAAGAGTATTTCTAAAATTTGACTCCCAGAGCTAAAAAATGGAACTGTGAAAATGAAACTTACTCATTCCTTGAGAAATCCAAGAGAGAGATCTCTCGGACAGCGAGCTGAAGTTAGGTTTGACTAAATCTTCCACAGTTACTGCTGCTAAGGCATTAATACTGGAGGACACTGTGCTGTAAGGGAAAATAAGACTTTTGATTTAGAATATTTAAACTTTAAAAGATTTTAAGTGAGAATGAGAAAGAGAAAAACACATTACTTCTGAAATAGAACTAGATTTCTACTATATTAGTTTTAATGATCACAGCATCCTCTTTTGAACACTGTTATCCAAGAATGATTCAGGCAACACTCATAGGCTTAGAAGTAAAAAAAAAAGGATAATTTAATATTGCTTCCATGTTGCAATTAATCCTCAGTGTCTATGGAAAGAATCTACATAGATTATGCAGTATTATTATATAACTAGTAGCCCTAGGCATGAATCCGTGCACCAGTAGTTCGCCAGTAGCTCGCTGCCGCCTTCCAGTAGCTCTCTGCCCGCTGCTCCACCCTCCTATAGCTCCCTCCATCTCCTCACCCCTCCTCATAGCTTACAGCCCTGCCCCCTCCTGTAGCTCTCCGCCGCCCGCGTGTAGCTCACTGCCCCACCCGCCTGCTGATCCGTGATCCAATCGTTACTCGGTTGGTCATTACGCTTCACAGAGTAACGACCAATTGCATATTATATCTTTATTATATAGGATGACTTTAAAACATACTTTTCTATGTGCACAGAAAGACTATCTTCATAAGTCCTCACTAACGTATGCCATAAATATAAATAATATTAATTTCCTGGTTCCTCACCAACATATGCTATAGTTTGTTAATAAGAATTCCCTGGAGCAAACACAGAAAGAAAGTGAAATGAGTCAGTTCAAATACAAATATATTATTCAGCATGTAAATAGGACATTTTAATTCTAATTTTCCATCTGACCACATTTTAGCCATTTTATGTATATTTTAAACCAAGACTGTGGGCACCCATTTTTGATAATTAGTGAAAGCCACCATCACTCATCACCATTATTGTGACCCTACAGGGTACATGATAGTGTATTAGATAGTAGGGACCAAGCTAAAGTGGAAACTGATAACAGACTGCTAGCCCATAGAGATAAGTCGGACCGACAGAGGATACTGAAGCAGACTGTCTCCCTTGGGCCATTTGTGCCCATGTCTAGAATTCAGTTTTATCCAATAAAATATCCAATAAAAAAGAAAGATCTCAACAAGGAAACCATGTATTACTAGAGTCACAGTACATACCTTAATGTTCCACTGTAAGCACAAGCCACAAAAAGTCCGGGAAGTCCTGGGTAATCTTGCAGAATGTCCAGGACCAAATAAGGCATGAGCTGAAAAATTCCAAAATTTACTCCTGAGTACTATATGCTACCAAATAAAATTCATCAATGCCTCATTTATTCTGTGTTTTTGGAGAACTAAAGGTAGCTATTCCACAAAATTGAAATTTCCAAATATCTAAAATTAAATTTTTTTTAACTGCTAAGACGTAAAGAAGAGCATAGCAGTTAAAGCTACAGGCTCAGACGTGGCTCTTTTTACTTAATTTCTCTGAGCCTCAGTTTCCTCATCTGTAAAATAAGGGTAATAATACAAACCTCATAGAGTTGCTATAAGAGTTAAAGTAGATAATCTATGTAAAGCTGTTAGTGCAGTATATGGAATATAGTAGATGCTTACTAAAAGGTAGCTATTCTTATTCTTTGAAATAATAAATTGACTTAAAGGAAATAGTTTATACACCTCTGTGCTTAAGTAAGCAGCAGTTACTTAACGTAACCTTACTTGATGACTCAAGGCTATCCTTGTGAACTTCAATCACTGCCCAGGACTGAAAGTGTAATTACAGTAGCGTGAGACACAGTGATAAGTGGAGAGTAATGTCAGTAAATACCTGCCTTCTTTTTAAAAAGTTCCTGACACCTCCCTAGCTGGTGTGGCTCAGTTGGTTGGAACCTTGTCCTATACACCAAAAGGTTTCGGATTTGAGCCCAGTTGGGGGCACAAACAGAAAGGCAACCAATTGATATCTCTCGCTCTCTCTCTCTCTCTCTCTCTCTCTCTCTCTCTCTCTCTCCTCTCTCAAATCTGTAAGCATGTCTTTGGGTAAGGATTAATAAAAACAATAAAAGTTCCTGATACCAACTTATTTTTGATAAATTACTTTAAAAAGTAAATATTAAATAAGGATAGGAAGGTGTATGACTTCAGCACTGTGCTACATGGCAATCTTTTGGCAAAATTTATTTTTCTTTTTGTTAATCCTCACCCAAGGATATATTTTTCCCCAATGAGTTTTAGAGAGAGTAGACGAGAGGAGGGAGAGACAGAGAGACACATCAATTGGTTACTTCCCACATAAGCCCTTACCAGGGCTGAGCCTGCAACCAAGGTACCGCCTTTCACAGGATCAAACCCAGGACCCTTCAGTCCGCAGGCTGCCGCTTTATCCACTGAACCCAACAGGCTAGGGCAACAAAAATGATTTTTAAATCAAAAGGGGCCTAAGTGGATAATTTTCCGGAAAAAAAAAATGTCCTCTCATTTGCATTGCAACATTGCTCCCTTCTCCCATAGTACAGAGTGGATGAAGCCCCTACCTTATCAGACTCTTTGATTTCATTCAACAAAGGTCAGTGGTTGGGATATGGAAGAACATCCTCCTCTGTTTCAAGGGCATGAACTGAATTCTCTTAGCAATGCTTCTTCCCTCATGTTCTCCAAAGCTTACTAACTCTTTATTCACAGAAAATGAGAATAGCACTTCTCTATGAGATTAAGACCCGATTTTTCTAAGATATCTTACAAGTTTAACTTCAAGCAATATTCTCTACCTAAGCAAAAGTAAAGCATCTACTGTTAGTGTTATAATGAGATCTAAAATCCTCTATCCTGTCATCAACTTTTCTCAAAATCTTTGGTGTAGTATTTCATATCCTGAATGTTCCTCTCGGGTATAGGCAAAATCAACGAGGTAAGGCTGACTAGAGGAAATTAGTAAAACTATATCTAGGTAGTAATCCTCCCTCCTCAGGGTGAGCTCCTGCAGAGGGTAGCAGAACCATATCTTTACATTCCTCAGTTGAGATGTCCCTATCATCTTCTACTGACTGGGCCTTATCTGTATTGCATCCCCCGTGAAATCTTAACTGAAATAACAACACATTACTGGAAACATCCTGTAAGGAGAAAACCTTTTTATTTTTCAGAAAGTTGGCACACACTCTCTATGTGATCTGTGTATGTGTACAAGTCTCTTAGAAGCTTTTTATAACAAGGAGCCTCAAGGTTAGGAAGTTGTAATATGTGTGGTTTTTTTTTGGGGGGGGGGGGTAGTTTGCTCAGGGTAAGTGGAAGGCATATTAGAGATATATTTTTTTTAATCTCTTTTGTCTTCATGTTACAAACTACAGACATTAAAGGTTGACAACAACAAAAAAAATCACAAATATTCTTGACTAGAGAGAATATAATGGAAGAGTGCTTCCATCTTCAGAGTAAACATGATTCTTAGATTCTCTGGGAAAATAGGAAAGATCTGTTTATCAAAAGGAGGGCATGTGTTAAGAGAGGACTGAGATATACAGATCAAGAATGCTCTCATTTTTCTAATCCCACAAATTATATCTTTCTGGGAATATGTTATGCATTTGCACCAATATAAAATTCAGCCTATCTTCAATTCTAATGAGTCCCCTGGACACTCGATTGACAGGCGAGTCTTAGAAAATAATTGTGGCAAGAACTAAGAGAACTCAGGCTTTGTACTCTGGTAGACCCGGGTTTGAATTCTACCTACACTTTCTGAAAGATGACATATGGCATAGAGGTTCAAAGTTAGGACTCTGTTGGAGGTCTGCCTGCGCTTCAATCCTGACTCCAGGTTTGCCAGCTGATTACTTAATTTCTCTGTGCCTCCTTTTCCTCATCTTTAAAAGGAAGATAATCATAGAACCTACCTCAGAGTGTAGCTGTGAGAATTACAAGTTGAAATTTATACAAAGCACTTATGATAGTGCCAGACCCATGGCAAGTATTTTTTATGAGTGTTTGCAGCTATTCTTATTTATTAGCTATGTGACCTTGGGCAATTTCTGTAACCTGAGATTCATTCATTCCCTTATCTGTAAGATTAGAATCACAAGGGTGTGAGACTGAGATAAAGCAGGCAAGGCTCATGGCACAGAATCTCATCACATAGTTGATATTCAGTAAATGGTCACTCACTCCATCCATTTTTCTGTCATTTAAAAACTGAAAGGTAAGGAGAATATAGTCAATAATAATGTGGTACGTTTGCAAGATGACAGATGATCACTTGAATTAGTAGGATGATCACACTGTATGGTATAAAAATGTCAAATTGATACCATTGTAAATAACTTGGTTATCAATTAACAGGGAAGGAGCAAAGGGAAGGCAGATATTACAGGCATGCCCAATAAAGTCTGGGTGATGTAGGGAAGGTATTTTCCTGTCAGTCACACCTGGGAACAGGTCACTGGCCAGGATAGGTGTAGCCAGTACAAGGATGTGAAATCTGAGATACTTAAACTCCTAAACGAAGCATGTCAAACTCGAGGCTGGCCCAAGTTTGACATGCTTGTCCTAAACAAAACAGTTCTCTCTTGTGCCCTGGGCTCCTGGCTCTCTTGTTGCAGAGGATGCACTCTGCTGCATTCCCACATGACTCAGGGCCATGTGGCATACACAATGGACTAATGGACTGTAACTAGCCTGATGCTCTGTGGGACCCAACTTCACTATAGGACAAGAACTCTGGACACTGGCTTTGCTTTTAGCTCTGTTGAATCCCCCTGCACATTTTCCAGTACTGGTTTAAGGGAAATGGGACTTTAGAAACGCAGGGATGTAATTCCATGCAAATAAAAATCACTCATCCTCCTGTGCAAATCTTAGAAAATTCTTTTTCTCAAGATAGCGTAAGAACCCGATCCCCAGCACCCAATGGGGAAAGAGATACCCCACTTCCACTGATAACAAAATCACTATTTTGAAAACCTGAAACTAATATAACTAATACTAGAGGCCCGATGGACGAAATTCGTGCAAGAGTAGGCCTTCCTTCCCCTGGCTGCCGGCACCAGCTTCCCTCTGGCACCTGGGACCCTGGCTTCCCTCCAGCCGCTAGCAGACACCCGGGACCTAGGCTGCCCTCGCAGCCCTGGCTTTGTCCGGAAGGACACCCGGTCTAATTAGCATAATACACCATCTTATGTCGTGGAGTGACGGTCAATTTGCATATTACTCTTTTATTAGACAGGATTGTAAACCAACTATAATTAAAAACAAAACTGAAAAGTAAACTATTTATAAATGGGATATCTAACAATATGACAAAATGTTCTACAGTAATATGGCTTATATATAGTTTTGGCTTTATAAAACTACATTTACAATTCTACTCCCAGCCTTGCATTATTTCTTGAACTATTTAACACTTGGCTTGAAATTTTCTTGGTATCTCACTATTTTAAACTTGGATACAGCATTCTTTATTCTTGCTATACCTGCCAAATGCTTTATAGAAATTAAAGATGATTATATTGTACCTATTTACTGTTAATCTACAAGAACATGCATAATCTTCCTTCCCAACTAATAAGCATTTTGAATGTCACTAATGCACATGTAAGAAAGACATGGTACTGAACCTGGTCTGGTGCAGACACTTGGTTGTTTGTCCAAGGATCGCAGTCCCGGTACCTGGAATATAGGGCGAGCCCACAAAGCACTGCACAGACGAGGATTACCCAGAGTCCCACAAGATTGATGTAGAGAGACCTAGAGAAGTGAAAACAAGCCGGTAAATGACAGCTGTGATTTCCATCCCAAAGAAGAGGTAAGCTGTTACATAGACAGAAGAAACTTCCATGATTATATTCAATAAATGTACATTATCTTTTATCAAAAATGCTACCTATCTTATCCTGGCCTAACCCTCTATGAATGACATCGATCAACAATGTGCTTGGAAATACATAGGTGACGTTTTCCCATTGAATGAATGCATTTTCCTGGTTGGAGTTCCAAGGCCATTATTAGCTTTATAATGGTATCTAATTATACTACTTCAGGGTTTCTTGTCATGAAGATTTTAATAGTCAACAGATCAGCAACAATTACTCATTTTCCTTTTAAAAGTGATACAATTATAAACTACTAAATATACTTAGCATCTACATAGCAACTCATCAAACCTGTTTAACTGTGGTTTGTCATACCATCCATTAAGTATGAAAGGCAAGCCTATATTCCATGGACAGTATCTTCCCAAACAATGTTCAGCATTATAATGCACAGTGTGCACCCCAGGGGAGTGCAAAGGTTTATAGAACAGTGCTGGAGCCAGACCTGAACACAAATCCCATCTCTACCAACTATAGGTGACTCTGGGAAAATGATTTAGCCTTTCTGATTCTCGGTTTCTTCATTTTCACCTAGAGATAACAATGTTGACCTCACAGATTTATAAGACTAAATGAAATAATATATATCATATGGCAGAGAGCTTGGCAAGTAATAAACACTTGCTAAATGGTAGCTGTGGATATTATTAGTATTGATGCCATTGAATGCTATGCCTTAATCATCAGTTGAATAGTGAATTTCTCTCATAAGGTGCCTACATTTCTCCCCAGTGGTGCATTAGTAGACACTGTGATAAGCTGCCCAAGGGCAAAGAGGGGTATTACCCCCACAGTCATGGAGTGTCTAATGACCAATGGATTCAGAGGGCTCCTCACCCTCACCTGGGACAAGCCTGGAGGATCATTAGAGCTTTAGAGCTCCCCGGAGGTCTCTGTTGAGGCTGTATCACAGGCCAACTTCTCCCTCTGGCCAATACTGTTTTCTTCCCTTCCTTTACTTCCCTGATAGAGGCTGGTATACTAGCTTCCATCTCAGAGTCTCCTTCTGGGAGAACCGCCAGGCGACAGGTGCCCGGCAGGTGCCAAACAACAGACTGCTAGCCTTTTCCCTTGAGTCACTAAATTCACTGTGTTTTGTTATTGTCTAAAAATAGGATAAGTAACTATATCTCATCTCCGAATCATAGAAAATATACCCAGACACTTTCCTGTTCACACACCTCCCTTGCTTATACGTGAGTTTAATACTTTACCATATCGTTTTATTTATTTTAATGGTATTCAAATAGATCAGTTACCAACATCTGTTGTTATCCCCAGTGTAAGGCTGACTCTTGGGCTGGGATTCATTCTTCCCATGGAACCAGTGTTGGAAAGCCAGAGAAAATGGTTCCCCTGTCCCCCGGGAATCTGCCTTGTTAAGGAGACCCATTGGGCTATTCGGAAGGAAATAGTTTCTTTTTAAGAAAGCTCCAATACTGTTCTTTTAGTTATAAAAGTGGGCTTTTTGAGCTTTGTGTTCCCAACACAACAGAAGAGCATGCGCACAATTACTTTGGGAAAGGCATCAGTTCTAATATACATTTCCACTCTGGTGGATTGCTGGATTTACATTACATGCCTTCAAAGTTCCTTATAATACCACAACTTTTAAGCTCACTTTTGGGGGATTGCCTATTTTCCTGGTTGGAGTTCCAAGGCCATTATTAGCTTTATAATGGTATCTAATTATACTACTTCAGGGTTTCTTTTCATGAAGATTTTAATAGTCAACAGATCAGCAACAATTACTCATTTTCCTTTTTGTACTTATTGTACTCACATTCACATCGATTTTTCATTGTGGGATTATCCAAAGACAGGTAATGTCTAAACCAATTTACTCTCCATATATTGAGTTCTGACATGGGACATCACAATATTTTCATGTTCTCCTTTGAACAGAAATAGAATTGCCACTCCATCTCCTATTCCAATCACCCTGTTACTCTTAATCACTCTATTTAGAGTTCTGAAGCCCCTAAATGCCTGTGGGCTGAGTCAGCCTATTCATCAGCATGAGGAGTGGTGGTCACAAGTTTACCTGAGGCCTCCTGGGAAAGAACCAGCCACTGTTCAGACTCTTGGCTCGAGCCAAGATGGGCTTGAGAGTTCTCTGACCATGTGGTCCTTCTGACCTCTGTGCTTTGTCCAAATGATTTTGCCTACCTGAAATGCTGTCTCACTCTTCTCTACCTGCCACATGTGGTCATTCTTCAGGATCTGCTGGTTGACAGGAACCTCTCAACCAGGATTCACATCCCATGATTTGAGGTGGAAAAAGGAACTCACCTTTACTAGACCCCTACCATCTGTGTGTTGAACACAGTATTCTACAATCCCCTCCATGAGATGTATAATATGTCTTATGTTCATTTTACAAGTTTAGAAACTGAAGTTCTGAGAGGCTCGGTAACTCGCCCAGGATCACTCAAGTAGCAAGTCCTAGAGCAGGATAATAAACCCATGACTGTGTTTGAAAATAAAACACACCAGCACATCTGGCATATAATGCTCTGGAACATTTCCTCTATTGTTACAGTGTTTCATGGAACTGTTATACCTCTCTAATGTTATTTCACTTTTTACATACTTGAGCATATTTTCCTAATTTGCTGCTAAGATTCTTCATGACAAGAGCCATGTATTTACAATTTTCCCCACAATTCCTTATACAAACAGATGAATAATATATAACTATTGGTAAGATTTGTTTTAACAATTAATATAAATGTTTAAATATCTTATTTCAAACATACAGTACCACTTTGCTCTACTTCATCCTTTCATAAGTAAGTACATGGTTTATCTGTTGGAATTTTATGATACCAAAAACAAACTTGAGCAAATATAAGCTTAACTTACGAAAGAGTTTCCATAAAGGCAATTAATGGTTAATTATGATAAAAATACTATAGTTAGGCTTACAGTTTTGCCTGGAATCTGCTTTTACAGGAAATATATCTCTGCACTTGGGATTGGTTGACACCATACAGGCTGGTCCACGTGAAGGTCCCTCCTAAAACAATTGTCCAGAATGTGTGTCTTTGCAAAGGATTAGGATTAAAACTAAATGAAAACAAACAGAAAACAAATCTGAACTATTGGCAAAAAAAACAACAACACACCCTACAAGAACCCCTCTTTCCCCCAGAATATTTTTGGAAGCAAGCAATGTAAACTTACATAAACATACATACATACATATGTACACATTTATTAAGTAATTATAAAAGGCAGAAATATTCCTAATTTCAGTTCAATGAAATAAAATTGAAATGGTCAGAGGTTTGGGAATTCTGGATGTGATTGGGGGAACATTAATATTCTAATCATTCTGAGCATTTATGTAAATTGTTCTCTTGTGGCCACAGAAAATAATTTAAACAAGCCATGCTGTAATCAGAGAAGAGCATGAAGCTAAAAGAAAAAAGAAAGTGAAAGGTCCTAAATACATCACAGCAATAGGTAATGTACTGAAATAAACACAAACTTGATACATTTTGTGTGTCTAATTCTTCTCCTAGCACATGTATAGTCATAGTTCTAATTTATATTCATACTTAAGAATTCAATCAATTAATAGTTTAAAGGTTTTCATGTTTGAAAATTACTATGCCATTATAATTGTGTTTTCTTAAAATGCTGTGTGCACAAGCTAAATATTAACAGTTGAAAGTCATTTTATGACTTGTACCAAATATTGTTACAAAGAAAGCTCAACTTCCACATTTAATATTTGTGATGAAATATCTAGTTTCTCTATTAGTTCTTTAGGAAAACTGAACAGCTGTTGAACACATGTTCTATCAAATGTTATGCTGACACTTGAGGCATCAGCTATAACTTTTCTAGTCAATGCTCTTGAAATAATATATAATAGTATATAATTCAAATTATATATTTATACATATATACTATATATATATGATATAATCCTATATAAGAAAGAAGTAATATGCAAATTAACCTTCATGCCCTCACAAGATGGCTGCATACAACCAGGCCAGCAGGGGGGTGAGGGACAACCAAACAACTGAACAAGGAGGCTGCTTGGGGTGACCAGGCTGGCAGAGCGGGGCAGTTTGGGGCAACCAGGCCAGCAGGTGGGGCAGTAAGAGGTGACCAGGCAGGCAGGCAGATGAATGATTAGGAGCCAGCGGTCCAGGATTGTGATAAGGATGTCTAACTGCCAGTTTAGGCCCAAACCAGCAGTCGGATATCCCCCAAGGGGTCCTGGATTGGAGAGGGTGCAGGCTGGGCTGAGGGGACCCCCCCTGTGCATGAATTTTCATGCACCAGGCCTCTAGTATAATAATAATAATAATAATAATAATAATAACAACAACAATAACAATAATAATAATATATAGCATCATAATAACATACTACATAATGCCAGGGAAATATAAATATCAGAAAATAAATTCACCAGGATGCTTGAAATCAAGAACTATCAAAATGAAATCACTGTCTTTTAGTGTTTTTCTCTTAAGAGGTTTCCTTTCCTTATCTATCTGCTATTTCTTCCCTTATCACCCAACCCCACCCTTGCAACTCATGCAGACTTTATTATCTGGAAGCATATACTCTTTTTTAAAATATATATATATTTTTTATTGATTTCAGAGAGGAAGGGAGAGGAAGTGAGATATAGAAACATCAATGATCAGAATCATTGATCAGCTGCCTCCTGCATGCCCACTACTGGGGATCAAGCCTGCAACCCTTGGGCATGTACCCTTGACCTGAAACAAACTCAGGACCCTTCACTCTGCAGGCCACTGCTCTATCCACTGAGCAAAACCACCTAGGGCAGCAATCAATCCCTTCTCAGGAGGAAGCGCCATCCTAAGTACCATGTAACTAAGTACCATCTGACTGATTTAACCCCTTAGATACCTTACACATTCTTTACACATTTACTTGCCAGCTTCAATTTCTGTGCCACATCCTTATTGGTTTATTTTCTAATGTAAGGTTACTATTTCAATAAAGATATCATTTTCACAGAAAAACAAAAATGAAAGGAATATTCAATTAGTCAAGAGGTAAACAGCAACTTACTTCCAGAAGTTTAATCTTCCACCATTACGGGCATCATTTATGATATTGCCAATTCCCCCTTGAATCACCGAAGCTTGTATAATCACAGAAACAAATCCCGCCAGCATGATCCCGACTTGAAACACATCCGTCCAGACAACTGCCTTAAGACCACCCTTTGAGGGGAAAATGTATTAGGATTAATGTTTCTATCAGACATTATTAAGCACCTGTATGCTTATGCATTATGCTATAAAAACTTACCAAATACATGGATATTGGCCAAGAAGTGCACCCCAGAGAGACAGGTTGGAAGAGCCTTCAAGAGCAGGTGATATTTAAGACAAACTTTCAAACATAAGAGAGGCAAAGATAGAAGGTTTTCCCAGCAGAGAAAACAGCATGGGTGAAAGCATAGATAGGTCAAAGTATATGCTATATTGAATGTAGACAGATATGTATTTTGGAGTAAAGTGGAGTGGTATGGAGAGATTGTTGGGAAGGAAATTCATAATCAAATTGCAACAGCAATATCATAGATTTTTATCCTATAGGTAGGGCTGATATTCAAACAGTATGCACACAGAAGGTCATATCAATTGTTGAAACACTAAAACTGTTTTGTATTAGCCACTGCCACACACTTCCTGAGTATCCCCCTTCATTCCCTTTGGCCTTGGCTGAAACAGTCCCTCCTTTTAGGAGGAGGCCCTATCTCCTAAAAGATCCAGCAATTAAAGAGTTAAAATCTAACCCACCACAGAGCCCATAAGACTTGCACCACTCTAAGGACCAGCATCCATGGGAGTATCAGTGCCTTGCCATACTGGTTCTTCAATATTTTGACTGTCACTAAAGGCAATGGAAAGTTATATCAGGTTTCTGAGCTGAGGAATAATATAAACACAGCTATAATAACTTGGCAACAGTAAGGTTGAATTAGGAGATAAGATTAGGGACCATTGCATGGTTCAGATGAAAGAAAACATTTTCAGTTATGATGACTGTTCTACAAAGGATCAAATTTTACCCCAGACTGAATATTCCCTACCAAAAAAAATTATACTGTGGGAGGTAGGAGAGTAGGTGTGAACAACCCTGATTGCAGCACACAGCTACTGGAATTTTCGATTTGGCAAAGCAAGTGTGTAGAGTGAAAGGAGAAACAATGTTCTTGACATACCAGGGTGCAGTAGAATGTGCAGACCACCCCTGTAGCCACCACTGCGCCCCACAGATCAAATCCTGTGACTGTCAAAGAAAAGAAAATGCATGTATAACTATGAACCATGTATAATAAAAGTACTTATCAAAAAAAAATCAGGGGAAAGCCATATAATTTATTGGGTACCTACCTCTTTCCCACTTGCCTATAACTAAGTCCAAGTCTTGTAAGATGTACCAAAACAACTGAAGTTTAAAATTCTACCTGTTGAGTTAAATAGACTTGGTTTCTACCTCAGATACCATACACAGATCCAAAATTAGCTAAATTAAATACATTAAAACACATTTGCATTATAATTAAGCTAAAAAATGGCTTAATACTATGAGGTAGTTATTTGGACTGAATGGAGTCCTAGGTATGGTACTTGTCACCATGGTTCAAATAAGCACACTATCCTACCAGCCCTTGAAAGAAAGTTGTCCATGTTACTAAAATGGGACTAAGGTAGAGAAAAGTCTATATAAGTTTCTACCATTTACCTAAGTAGTAGAGCGGCATATTATCCTATATAATAAAAGAATAATATGCAAATTGATTGTACCTCCACTACACCCACCAGCCACAACCATAAGCCAATCAGGATAAAGTATGCAAATTAACACAACCAAGATGGCTGTGGCCTGGGAGTGAGCAGAAGGCTTGGGTTTCCCTGGCAATGGAGGAAACCCAGCTTCCTGCACACCCTGGCTGGCCCTGGACTCCACTCAAGGCTACAAAGTTTCAATTATAGAATATAAATAAATCCCAGATACCAGGGCCTCCACTTGGGTCACCAGGGGGCGTTACCAGCCTGCAAACCACCATAGACCCCTTGCCCAAGCCACCCCATGCCCCAAGAGAACCCTCACCCTGATCCAGGACACCCTTCAGGGCAAACCAGCTGACCCCCACCTGTGCAGCAGGCCTCTATCCTATCTAATTAAAGACTAATATGCAAATTGACCATCTCTCCAACACACAAGATGGCTGTTCCCATGTGGTCAAAGATGGCTGCCCCCATGTGGACACAAGATGGCTGCCATAAGATGGCCAGCAGGGGAGGGCAGTTGGGAGGGACCAGGCCTGCAAGGGAAGGCAGTTGGGGGTGATCAAGCCTACAGGGGAGGGTAGTTAGGGGTGACCGGGCCAGCAGAGGAGGGAAGTTGGGGGTGACCGGTCCTTCAGGGAAGGGCAATTGTGGGGGGAACCAGGCCTGCAGGGGAGAGCAGTTAGGGGGTCCAGGGCTTCAGGGGAGGGCAGTTGGGGGGGGACCCAGGCCTGCAGGGGAGGGCAGTTAGGAGCAATCAGGCTGGCAGGGGAGTAGTTAGGCATCAATCAGGCTCCAGAGGAGTGGTTAGGGGGTGATCAGGCTGGCAGGAAGAAGCGGTTAGGGGAAATCAAGAAGGCAGGCAGGCGAGCAGTTGGGAGCCAGCAGTCCTAGATTGTGAGAGGGATGTCCAACTGCCCGTTTAGGCGTGATCCTACTGGGATTGGGCCTAAACGGGCAGTCAGACATCCCTTGAGGGGTCCCAGATTAGAGAGGGTGCAGGCTGGGCTGAGGGACACACTCCCCATGCAGGAATTTAGTGCACCAGGCCTCTATATTATATAAAATAGAAGGATGACTCCATGGCCACAAATTTGATAATGAACCAGTTCTTTGAAAGACATAATTTGCCACAATTCACACAAGAAGAAACAGGTGACCTGAGTAGACTATATCTATTAAGCAAACTGAATTCATAATCTTACAAATCTGAAGCCTTCAGTCTAGATAGGTTTACTGGTGAATCTTAGCAAGCATTTAAGGAAAAAATTATACCAACTCTCTTCAGAGGACAGAAGCAGAGGAAATACTTCCTAACTCACTCTATGAGGCCAGCATTAACCTAATATCAAAAACAGACAAAGACATTATTTCCAGTAGTGTTTAATAGGTACCTGGAATGGCAAGATGTTTTAGTCTTACTTTGTACTAGTAAGACCAATATTTCTCATAAACACAGATGCAAAAGTCCTCAAAAAAACATTAGCAAATCGAATGATAAAAGTGTAAAAAGAATTATACACCATGACCAAATGGGGTTTATCCCACATATACAAGAGTTTCAGCATAAAATAAGAGACAAAATATAAAACCAAATTAGTTAGGCAAATACCCAAATTTGAATTTGAAAAAGTGGAAGTATGAATACGTTTATTGATTTCAGAGAGAGGAAGGGTGAGCGAGAGAGGGATAGAAATATCAATGATGAATCACTGATAGGCTGCCTTCTGCATGCCCCCTACTGGGGATCAAGTCTGCAAACCCAGACATGTGCCCTGACTGGGAATTGAACCCTGACCTCCTTGGTTCATGGGTTGACGCTCAATCACTGAGCGACACTGGCTGGGCTAGTATAAACTCTTAATTTAAGTTTTCTTTAATATATATCCCCCAGTTCTGTCCACTGAAAAGACCTAGAATAAATAGACAGGATGAGGAAATTTACTAGTACAAGGTAAGACTGAAATATCTTGCCATTCCAGGTAGCTATTAAACACTACTGGAAATCATGTCAAAAGAATTCAAGAGGTAACTTAAGGAGGCCCCTGCTGGACAAAATGAGGTATTAATGTTAATGTTTTAAATATAATGATGGTATAACAATATTTTAAAAACACATCCTGGTACAAGCGTCCAGTTATAAAATACGTAAGTCATGGAAAAGTAATGTACAGCCTGGTGAATATAGTTAATAATACTGTATTGCATATTTGAAAGTTGCTAAGGGAGAAGATCTTAAAAACTATCATCAGAAGAAAAAAAATTCGTAACCACATATGATGGTGAATGTTAACTAGACTTATTGTGGCGATCATTTAGCAAAAACACAAGTATCGAATCATTATGTTGTATACCTGAATTTAACATCATGTTACACGTCAATTAAACTCAGTGGGGGGGGGGGGTGAAAGAATGTATTTATTTTTAAAAGACATTGAATTAATAAAAAATGATAAATTATCTCAGATTTACAGCAAACTAATCTAGTGAGGGAAACAGGGAGTGAATTAAACCAAGAATTAAGAACTATTAGTGTAGAGATAAAGGTACATTAGGGTTCAATATACTATCCTCTCTATTCAGGTAGATGCTCCAAGTTTTCCATGAAAAAGGAAAAGACTTGACCTAAAAAATGTTCAGTTCCCATTCAGTTAAATAAGTTTCTACTGAGCACCTGTTACACAATAAGTAATATGTCCACTGTCTTGGTTACTGTGAAATACACAATTGATATCCAAGTGGTCAAAATACAGTCCCTCAGGTTCTCATTTATTCCAAGGGAGTTGGTCAATAAACTGGTAAGGACAGAGTCCTTGGTTTCTTTACATATTGAAAGTACTGCTCTCTTTTTCCTAGAACTGTAATTTAAACCCTAAAGCCAACATCTTCCTAACACTTAAAGCCAATACGTAACTTATGAAGTTTATAGCTCAGTTTTTTACATATGAAGTGATTCATTTATGATGCTGGTACTATTGACACGGAACATGCCCCACATTCAGAAGTCAAGAGCACATTATGTAATGGAATTCTTCTTTGTAATGATACTGTTGTACTTTATAAGCTTGGGTGATAACTACTATCTATCATGAAATTTTAAAAAATTAGTGTGGAGTTAGCAAGGTGTTTTGTGTGTGTGTGTTTTTTGTTTTTGTTTTTTCATTTTATTGTACCACATTCTTCCCATCACAGAATCCATCTGATAAGAATTCAAAGAATGTGGAGTTTCCCTGAAGCCTTTTGAGAATCTGACTAACATGAACGTAGGCCTCAATAAACTATCCCAGTTTCACTGCTATTGTCTGCCCAAATCCAGAGAGTATGGTAATTTGTTGATCAGTACAACCTTCACACATTTGTTTATAAGGACCCTATAGCCATCTGTCCTTTTGGCACGAGGAGCAGTCAGGTATTTCAAAGCACACAGATTTTTTTTCTCTTGCATTTTGGACCACATTAGAAGTGAGAAGAAAAGCTTCTCTCCCTTCCAGATTTTACAATATAACTGAGCCAAATTACCCAGGGGGGGAAAAAAAAAAAAAGCCTCGTGGAGATGGGCTGGAGGTTGGAGCCACAGAGAGGAAGTGCAGTCATTCACTATTTAGTCTATAGGAGGCGCTCATTCTGACGGGATGGAGAATGGCTGTTTGGCACTTCCCAGAGACTCACTTGCCCCGTGAATTCTGTCCTAATGTGCAGACCTCGGGAGCTATGGATCTAGGAACCCAAAGAAACGGCTAGTGTAGACACTGAGCCCACCTTTCCTAACTCAAGCTGATGCAGGTTACTGGAAGCTTTCCTCCATCTCCCAGAGAATAAGGTCTACTAAAAATGAACCCACAAATTGACATAATTGGTAATTCTAAAATGTACCTTGATTCAACGCCAGGGCAGGGGCATAAATAACAATTCCAGTATACAGCACCTGGGGAGGAAAAGAAGACCAAATAAATTATATGAATTACAAAATATCAATATTTTTCTACAAATTCAATTATGAATTAAAACAGCAGTTTCAATACACTTAATAAAATTTGTTTATAACTTGAAAAATGTTATTTAAGTAAGGTTGATTCTCCTTTTCTATTTGTAGTATCATCATAGGTTACAAAAATCTCTGATGACCAATTTTTTGTAAAAATAGGGAATCTCACCCTGGCTGGTGTGGCTCAGTTGGTTGAGCATCATCCTGATCACAGAAAGGTTGCTAGTTTGATTCCCGGTGAGGGCACATGCCCAGGTTGCAGGCCAGATACCTCGTAGGGGTGCATGCACGAGGCAACTGACTCATGTTTCTCTGTCACACTGATGTTTCTCTTTCTCTCTCAAAATCAATAAAAACATAATTTTAAAAAATAGGGACTCTTCATGTGGTACTTAGTGTAGATAGTGATCCATCAACTCAAGCTGGAAATCAATTTTCCTAGATCTAATATAATTAAAAAGAAATAATGGAAATTTAAAAGTGGATGGTCCCTTCTTCTTATGCCTTCAAACAATTGTTAATCACTGCATATTTAATTAGGAAAACGGTGAAAACTTTGGAAACTGGTTTGTAAAAGTTTGCATGTCCATTAATTAAACAAAAGTGTAAATTTGCCCTATAAACTACTGAAAGTCAACCAAAACTGCATTTCAACTTGTTTTTATATTATTCATTTTGTTCATTCAGACATGTAATAAATATTTATTAATCTGGGCACAATAGTGAATAAGATAAATAAGGTCTTTTTTCTCAAAATATCATCTTCATTGCACTTGATCTTTCAAATATATCACATAGAAGCTAATTCTATGATCACTCTATACAAAGATATTATGAAAAGAATTATATCATGTAGTATTAGAAGCCAGTCCTTCATATGGGAGATGCTAAAGTTCCCCTCTTTTTGTAAGAATGAACTAGCTTTCCAGTCATTATTCTATCTAAGTTGAAGATTCGAAAATGTTACCACAGGCCACCTTCTTCACACTAGTCCCCACTTTTCATTTCTGTTGGTATTTCTAGCAATGATCCGAAGAGGCTCTGAACTGTTAGTAAATACAAGCTACTGGTCTCAGCTCTGTGTCAGAATGTCTACTAGACCCCAAAGAGCCCCTTCCTTTTATACTGCAAGTGTTAAGGACTGACGTAAGTTATGTAATTCACTAATATATAAAATGAAGTCTAGCCAAATAATTTACAAAGGCACTCTGCCGTGCTACAGCAAATGCTCAGGTAGTTTTTGATTGGAGAGATGATATTATAAATAAAGATGAGAATAAAAACTTCTTCCTAGACTTCCATTATCAAGCCCATCCCTAAAGCCCTTAGCTGCCAAGAGTAGATATAAATCATTGACAATGATCACGACAAGCCTCCAGCAGCCAGGATAGGGGGCGGGAAACATTCTCTGGCACTGACTACTTGGCAAATCTTTGCTTCCCATTATGTCTATCAGTAAATTTATACTTGCATACCCTTGAATTACTGGATTGTGTGCTTGGCTTTAAAAACACCTCCAGAGTGTGTATGGCTCTATTGTTTTACCCTCAGTGACTGCTTCAGTTGGGTCTTAAGGTTCCATTTTTAAAAGAGAGAACACATTCACTTTTTAAGTATGCTTTCAAAGGTATTTCCTAATGTCTTCCTACATCATGAAAACATGTTGCAAAAGTACTGTGAAACATACAACTTGTTTTCCCAGTGTTACAATTCCCGTTCTCAGTTACTACAGCTCTTTCAAAAGTCTTTGTCATCTCAGTAATGCCCTTACTGTCACTTGGGTGGGGAGGAGGGATGGGGAAAAGCGTATTTTTCTAAAACAACGTAACTGTTGCTTAATCAATATAATATTTAACATACACTTACATCATTCTGTTTTCCCAGGAAGAAGTCATTTGTTAAACACTGTTCACTGTTCATTTGTTAAAACACTGATCTTATGGGTTGATGCTGTGTATTGACAAGTGTTTTTGCTTTTTTTGTTTCCTCCTATTTTCAACATCTCTTTTTTTATCTTTCACGTGTTCACCAAAAAAGTGTGGCCCTAATGCCTTGATTAAAAACATTTTAGATGACAAAAGGTCAAAATTAAAGGACTGTTACTTACTGTTTGAATAATGTAGACGATTGTTCCACAGAGACGAACATATTTGTTAAATCGAAGTTCTAAATACTGTTTCCAAAAAAGAAAAAAATGGTTAATACGTGAAACTTCTGGACACTTTTTTAAAATCAGCAGCTTAGGAAGTAAAGAACTCATACAGAACAGTTCCCTCACCCCCAGAAAACTCCCTTATGCTGCTCTTTTGTAGCCAAACCCTCCATATTCTTCCAATATTTTTAAAAATATATTTTTTATTTATTTCAGAAAGGAAGGGAGAGATAGGAACATCAATGATGAGAGAGAATCATGGATCAGCTGCCTCCTGCATGCCCCGACCGGGAATCGAACTGTGACCTCCTGGTTCATAGGTCGACACTCAACCATTGAGCCTTGCCAGCTGGGTTTCCAATAATTATTTAACCTAAATCAGCCCAAGTCAATTTCTGTTCAGAGCCAACAACCTTGCCATTCTTCCGATTCTCCTTGACATCTATTATATCTCATAATATAGTCTGCTCACCTCCTATATTATATATCAGAACTAGAGGCCAGATGCACAAAATTCATGCAAGAGAAGGCCTTCCTTCCCCCGGCTGCCAGCACAGGCTTCCCTCTGGCACCCACGACCCGGGCTTCTCTCGCAGCCCCAGCTTCATCCAGAAGGTCGTCAGGAAGGACATCCGGTCTAATTAGCATATTATGCTTTTATTATTATAGACTAGAGGCCTAATGCACGAAATTCATGCAAGAGTAGGCCTTCCTTCCTCTAGCTGCCAGCACCGGCTTCCCTCTGGCACCTGGGACTCAGGCTTCCCTCTGGCCACTAGCAGGCACCTGGGACCCGGGTTTCCCTCACAGCCTCGGCTTCGTCGGGAAGGTCATCCGGAAGGATGTCTGGTATAATTATCATATTCCGCTTTTATTATTATAGATGTATTATAGAGTTAGAATCCTAGAATTTCACAGCTGGAATGAAACTGGAGTCTAAGACATTCTTTCACTTAAATATTATTACCACATGTAGAGTGAATTTTAAGACTGACAATAGTCTTTTCATAAAGCAAAAAAAAAGAGGAAAGAAAAAACTGACATTAGATAATAAACAGGGGGAAAGGATATTTTTGCTCCATAATCACAGCTAACATTTATAAAGTATTTGCTTTGTATACTGTCCTCTCAACAACTACATGAGTAGGTATCTCTGCTAATTAATCAGGATGCTGTAACGGGTCGACCGGACACGAGGAGGTTGCCCATGCAGCGTTGGGAGGGTGGGGGCGGCAGGGGCCTCCATGCGCCTGAGCTGGGGGAGGGCCTGGTCAGCAGCCGCCGAGGCTGCTTCAAGGGCCAGAGAGGGATGCAGGGCTGAACCAGCAACTCCAGGGTGGGCAGCACAGCTGGACCTGCCCCCAGGTGGGTCCGGTTGTGCAGCTTGACAGCAAAAAGCAGGGCCTGCTTGGCCGTTGCCATGGCGACCTGTGAGCAGGCAAGCGGGCCTGCAGGCAGCACCCAGCAGGGCCTGCTTGGCCGTCGCCATGGTGTGGAGCAGGCAGGCCCCACAGAGAGCAGAGAACCCTGGGGAATAGGCCTAAGCCATCAGTAGGACATCCCCTGAGGGCTCCCAGATTGGAGAGGGTGCAGGTCGGGCTGAGGGGACCCCCCTCCCCCGCCTGCCTTGTGCACAAATTTCAAGCACTGGGCCTCTAGTTAAGTATAAATGCATGAGGAAACAGGCTCAGAGAGAACCCCAATGTTGCAACTTAATAATTGTCAGAGCCACAATGAAAATCTAAGACCATTTGATACCAAAACATGTAACCACTACTAAACAAATAAACAAACTGACCACTGTATAAGACTCCTATAGAGTGAGTGATGGCATTGGCACATAGTAGGACCTCCAAAAATAACGAATGGATAAAAGTTATGCATACAGTGTAGCACATTAGGGGAAGAGTTCTAGCCCTTGTCCCAACCTTACCCCTGACTCCACAAGCTTGGGGCAGTCACTCAAAATCTCATGTTCCTTCCTCTTGAAAATGAGATCTTATAAATAATTCTTTCCTCTCTTGCTGTGCAAGGTTTTGGAGACTAAACTATATAATAAAAGGCTAATATGCAAATCGGTGGAAAACCAGTCACTATGATGTGCACTGACCACCAGGGGGCAGATGCTCAATGCAGCATCTGCCCCCTGGTGGTCAGTGCACTCCCACAGGGGGAGTACTGCTCAGCCAGAAGCCGGGCTCACAGCTGCCTCTGCAGCAGTGCTAAGGACCCCCCAGCAAACATCCCCGAGGGGTCCTGGACTGCGAGAGAGCGCAGGCCAGGCTGAGGGAACCTTCCTCCCCCCCCTCCCCCGCAAGTGCACAATTTTTGTGCACCAGGCCTCTAGTCAAATGATATAAATGGATGGGGAAATGTTGTAAACTGTTCATTCAGAAGAAAGACATGAAGTTGGTATTCAAATCCATAGGCCTTGAGAATTTGAATCTCAGTGAATTACATGTCAAAATCATCCAAGGAAAATTTGGAAGACTTTTTAGAAGACCCATCAAGTAAGCTTGGAAACAGGGCAGTGTTATCTCCTCAGAATATTTTTAGTAAAACTATTAAAAATGAATGTACATGAACAGACAGAGGAGTATTTGCCTTTTCTGGGTATATGCATCTAAATTGCTGGAAATTAAAGAAAACAGAAGAGAAAAAATGTGATGAAGGTAAGAATGTATATAGTGAGTTGAACCAAATAACTTGGTTCAATTAAGTTAATTCCCCCAGTTCCCCTCCACACTCCCCGCCACCCCCCCCCCCCCCCCCGCCCCCGAGGTTGCTGGATCCAGCAAACCTAAGGATTTAACCTCACACAAGACCAACTCAAGACAGAACCAAGAAGTCTATCATTATCTCGGCTACCAGTGGTTACTGGGCTGCTAAAGAAATACCTGGAGACCTTCCAGAAGCTCAAGTCACTGAAAAGTAGGTTCAGAGAAGAGCTTAGGATTTCCAGACAAAACTAGAGAAAAATAGTACCGTAGGTGCCTATAGTCAATCAAGATCTGTCAGAGTCCTCAGAATACTGAATAATTTAGGGACAACAGAACTTCTGAATAATTTTTAAGAGTCTGGACAATTCAGTTCAAACACACAGATTTCACTGGATCCAGAAAGATACTGAAGAAGTGATGAGTGAAATTGCATTCCTGCATTTTACTCTTATCTGTGACTCTGGAAGTTGCTAAACTCCTATCTGGACTATACTTTGAAGGCAGTGATAAATAGATGTCAAAAATGCTTCTGAACAGCCGATTTTAGCTAACAAACTGTAAACAGGGAGAAATTTCATACTTGAGTGAGAACGCCAGTATCACTCAATGCTGGACTTCTTATTCTGTATGGGTGGCTTCGTCACTCACCATCAAACAAAATATTCCTCCAGAGGACTCACCAGAGCCTTCAGAAGCGGCCAATATGCCCCAGTGCACTGCCTCTAGGCAAGTGTCTGCTTTGCTTCACGCTCTCTTATGTAGCTTCATTTATTCTGAGCCTCTTTGTCTGCAAAGTGGGGCACTCATAAACCTCCCTTATAAGTATTGTTTTGAGGACCGAGTTTGATAATGTATATAAAACAGGCAGCCAGTGCCTAGAATATTCAGTAAACATTAGTGATTTTCTTGTTTGTCTTAGCTGGAACCCTCCTAACTTAGCCTCCAGCGCTCAGGAAATGTGTGGGAAATGTGTTTCTGGTTGAGTTAACGCGTGCCCTGCAGAGGCACGGGTCAGTGGTTATGAGAGCAGCATTCACCTGTGAAATTTGAAGTCCTCTTGCCAGATCCTTCAAACCCTTTCTGCGTGTTGGTTAACTACAGATCAGAGCTCACAGACTCAAATGCCTACAGGTCCCATCAGGTAACATACATGAGGCGAGTGGCATTGGCCAGGAGTTCGTATATTAATATGTTGGACTATTCCCCGTGTCCACTAAGAAATACATTCTCTCACAGCTCCCTTGAAACAATAACTCCCTTCACCCCTACACATTTTCCCTTTTGCATTTTTTATAAAGACATAAATGCAGATAAGGAATTATCTAGCACAAGAAAGTAACCATGCAAATGCAACAATGAGACTTCCATATAGAAATAAGGAGTGACACCCTAGCTGATTCTGACTCAGTAAATAAAACATCAGCCTGCGGACTGAAGGGTCCTAGGTTAGATTCTGGTCAAGAGCACATGCCCGGGTTGTGGGCTCTATCCCCAATAGGGGGCATGCAGGAGGCAGCTGATCAATGATTCTCTCATCATTGATGTTTCTATCCCTCTCTCCTTGTCCCTTCCTCTCTGAAATCAATAAAAAAAAATTATTTAAAAAAAAAAAAGAAATAAGGACTGATAGCAATGGCTGTAAATTGGAGTTCCTGTGGCCACAGGGGATATAGGCTCAGTATCACCAGTCTTTTGGGTTTTCAAAAGAAGCCAGAATCTGGAATTTTATTTGACTCCCACTATCATTAAATGCTAAATTCTTTTTTTCCAAAACACCATAAAAGTAAAAACACACACACACAAACACACACACACAAAAAAAACACAACAACCATGACTGAAAACTGAATTTGGCCTGGAGCAGCCAATTTGTTACCTTTGAGCAAAACAGAAATTGCATCCTGCTCACTTCTAGGGTGATGAATCAGTGCTCCCAAACACAATGACCAGAGAGGAAGGCAATGCTGTCCTTGGTGTGCCTTTCCCTGGATGACATCACCAGAACCCACGATGTCTGTCACCATCACTGATTGTGCCATTGGGGCCCTGTCCACAGCACCAGTTGAACCAGCCTTACTAGGAAACCACCTTTCAGGGACTGGATTGCAGCAAACACTCTCTCAGCTCTAGGACAGAGGCAGCTGCTGAGAATGAGGCCCTGATCCCTCCGGATAATGGCCTATTAGAGAGGAAACTTCTGCAGGTTTGTGTATGTGGCTCATGGGTTAGTGCCTGGTTGAAGGAGACCACTGAGGGCACTGAACTGGGCCCCACCCGTGCCCTGAGCTTTGATCCTCCCCCAACACTCCCATTCAACAGCTCTTTAAACCAAACACTCACCATCTTTGCAAAGCCCTTTCCTGCAGACAACTTGAGAAAAACTATAACCAGGGGACCTGCCCAATAGGAAAGAGGGTTTTCCTTAAGCACTTTCCTTAGTGAGAGAAGGTAGAACTGTTTAAGACCCTCACAGCTTCCTAGCGATCCCCAAGATAATCACCTCTACCACCACCACCACACCAACACTGATATCGAATATCTATCTATTCAGCACTTACCCTGTAGCAGATACTACTTTAATTGGTACACTTGCATCATCTCATTTAATCCTCCCAACGACTGAGTGAGATAGGTGGTGTTCTTATTTTCATTTTGAAATGAACAGGCACAGAAAGTTAAATAAGTCACCCAAGGTTACCTAGCTAGTAAGTGGTGGAATCTGGGCTCAAACGCAGGTACTGAGATGAGAGATATAGCAGCACCTTAACCACTGGAACGCCTGCCTCTCTGGAAAACGCGTGTGTGGAGGGGGAATGTCTCCCCAGCCATCCTGGTTAAGTGATTGGTGCCTGAGAACCTGGAACAAGGGGATTCACTTCGAGGAGGAGGAGCTGAGACTGGTAAGACCTACCCTCCCCCAAGATAAAAAGTTTTAAAGTCTTTCTTCTTGACTCAGAACCCTAGACTTTGCAGAAAGGGCCTTAGCGAGCACTAGTCCCAATCACTCCATTTACTTTGGAAGCTTCTTTTTCACTGAGATCCTGAGAGTAAGTCCCAAGATTTTTTTTTCCCCCCTCCTCTTCCCTCAAGGGGAGGCCTGGGGAGGAGATGGACCTGCAGGGGAGAGATGGGGAGAGATATCAACTTGGTGGTGAGTCTGCTCCCTGGAAAATCCCTTCCGGAGCCTGCCGGGTCCTCCCCTCCGCCCTCCCCAGCCCCCCCCCCCCCCCCCCTTGACCCTTTACCTCGTAGGTGCTGGTAATTCCCAGTTTATAGAACACGGGGAGGAAGACCTCCGCGCTGATGACCACCACAAGGAGGTAGGTGATGCCAAAGAGGCTGAATATGGCCCCAAAACGGTAGACCTCGGTGGGGGTGCCCAGGACAGTGACCGCGGACATGAAGCTGGCGGTAAGGGACAGCGCCACCGGCACGGCGCTCATTCGGCGGCCGCCCATCAGAAAGTCCTTGGAGGTCTGCTGTTTGTCCCCCGCGAAGGCGTAATAGATGCCGATGGCGGCCGAGATGAGCAGCATCCCAGCGAACACCACGTAGTCCCACACCACGAAGGTGCCGATACCCCGCGACGGGTCCATGGCCGCACGGTCCCCCGGGTGCACCTGCGCGCAAACTGGCGCCTCCAAGGAGCACGGCCCGAGCGGCTGCTTTCCCCGGGCGGCCTGGCGCGCACTTCTTATTTCTCCGCGCGGCGGGCGTGGCGGGCGTGGCGCCCTGCGGGGATTGGAGGCGTCCTCCAGCTGTCTGTCCCCGGCAGCCCTCCTCGCGAAGTGGGCCGGGGATACGCGCTGGCAGCAACCTCTGCACCCACCACAGCCAATGGAGCCCTGGATGTGGGACTTCGGAGATCCCCCCGCACCCCAAGCCCAGCCAAGTACTGGCCAGGTGCCCGGCCGGCCGGGGTGGCCTGGATCTCCCTGGCGCCGCGGACCTGGAGCCTCCAGCGAATGCGCTGGGAGCGCTCCGCACAAATTTTATCAGCTGCTCGCAAGGAGACGCACCATTTAAATGAGCAGGACACTGATGCGGGAGTGTGGGTCGAAGGGCAGTGGTCACGCCTTTACTTTTAGCTTTCCAGTTCAAAAGTCCGGGTCCTTATGAGAAGATACGCCTGGGGTTTTTAGATTGCCTTATTTGGAAATTAATGGGCACTGAGCTGAGATGTGCCCTTCCTGAGGCAGGTAAGCGATTCTAAAGGAGAGGAGGAAGTCTGTGCTGTTGGTGGCCTGCTTTTTCATTCAAAAAGTATTTTTGATGCCCAACAGTCTCCATAGAAATGATAGTTGTTGTAACATTAATACTATCTACTATTTAATAAGCCTTACCGTGTGACATAATAACATGCTTGACACCTTATACATCAACTAGGGATAGGGGTCATCTCCATTTTTCAAATGAGGAAACCGGTTTAGAAAGATACCAATGACCTTATATGCATATATGCATAGCCCATGGACAGACAATAGTGCTGGGAAGGCCTGGAGAGAGGGCTGAAGCTGGGTAGAAGGAATCAATTGGGGGGGGGGGGGGGAGGGATATCTGTAATACTTTCAACAATAAAGATAATTTTTTTTTTCTAAAACCACACACACACACACAAAGATTAAATCACTTGCTCAAGGAAATGGTGATTAAGATGTTTAATCTAGATCTGATTTCAGAGTTTGTTCTCTTGGTCACATACATAGGCATAAATATATACACTTAAATGAAGGTACTTGAAAGCACATAGAAGACATGACCATTTCCAGTATCAGTACTGAGGATATATTCCAGTATCAGTACTGAGGATATATTCCAGTATCAGTACTGAGGATATATATCAGTGCCTTGCGACATTAGTAACAACTCTCATGAGTCACACTTGTAAAGCAATGTGATTCTCCAGTTTTTTCTTCTAAAATAAACTATCCAACCAAATGTGCCCAGGCATAGATAGGTCTATTTCAGGCCATCCTTGTGCATTTTCATACATCTGTATAATTTACCAGTTGGTCTTGGTAAACAATCCTCGGAATGTATTTAGCCCAGCCCAGGAGAAGACTAAAGCTTTTTTTTTTTTTTAACCTGGCATTATTTGCATAATATTTTCACAAGGAAATGGAAGTTAAATCCAAGTAATGCAGTTATTTAAGTAAGTATGTGGTTTGCAATTACATCCCAACTATCATGTATGTGTGTGTGTGTGTGTGTGTGTGTGTGAGAGAGAGAGAGAGAGAGAGAGAGAGAGAGAGAGACCACCCTATAAGCATAACACAGAGGAATCTAGCTCAAGAATTCTAGAAATTGGATCAATTTTTTAGGAACTTCCTTTAACGTCAATAGCCCTAACCTGTAGAGTATTATGCTAAGCAAAATAGGCCAGTCAGAGAAAACAAATATCACATGATCTCACTCCTATGTGGAATCTAACGAACAAAATAAACTGGCAAACAAAATAGATCCAGAGACATAGAAGCATGGAACAGACTGTTGAATCTCAGAGGGAAAGAGGCGGAGGCTGGGGGAGGGGGTGGGGGCTGGAAGAGATTAACCCAAGGATTTATATGCATAACCCATGGACACAGACAATAGGACAGTTCCATCATTTTACGTGACAATTCCACTTATATCCCATCAGACAGAACTTAGTCGTGTGGCAACATCTAGCTGCAAGGGAGACTGAGAAAGAAAGTCTTTGTGCCCAGGGGCCAGGTGCCCAACTAAAAACTGTGGATCCTATTTCCAAGGAAGAAGGGGAGAATGCATACAGGGGACAACCAGCTGTCTCTGCCACATCCAACTGAACCACAATTTTCACCAAACAGACTTCTATCTCAGAGACCAATTTTCCAAGAATTTTACGATTTCCCCATGGATCATCCTTAGCTGACAAAATGAGTTCTCAGGTTTAAAAACACAGATCAATTGTGACAATGACTAGTTCTGAGTTTTGTCCATCTCAACTTAAAATTGATAGTCTCCAGTTTCCCCTCCTGTTTTTTCAAATAGCTGTTGTCTCTTTAAGAATCTAATCAGAAGACCACTGGCACTAGGGCCACAGAGAAGCAGACAGGAGCTGCACAGGAAGTGGCAGGGCACTGAGCAGCCGGCGTGTTGCCTGGTCACAGCGGACAAGCCCTTCCTTGGTTGCTCAGAGCCCTTGAAGAAAGCTTTCCTCAAGTGCATTTTGAAATGTGGTCTGCTTTTTAAAATCCCTTTGCATGGATTTTAGGAGCACACTTAGCAGGCAGAGTGGAGTAAAGTCAAAGCTCATTAAGATCATGTCCAAGGCACTATCCCTGTTATATGGACGGTGCTATTTTAAGGCTGGCATATGGAAATCTCTTCATAATATAGAAAAGGTTGCAATGACATCTGTTGTAATGAGAATATCTGTGTCAGACACGCAGTGAAAAAAAGGACAGGATTTCGAGCTCATAGAAGTTCTAAATACAAGGCTATGATAAAGATTGGTTTGGGCCCGGCTGGTGTGGCTCAGTGGTTGGGTGTTGACCTATGAACCAAAAGGTCACTGGTTTGATTTCCGGTCAGGGCATATGCCCAAGTTTCAGGCTCGATCCCCAGTAGGGGGCGTGCAGGAGGCAGACAATCAATGATTCTCATCATTGATGTTTCCTTCCCTTTCTCCCTCTCCCTTTCTCTGAAATCAGTATAAACATATTTTTAAAAAATAATTGGTTTGGGAGTAAGTAATACTTAAAATTATGAACAGCTCAACAGTTAAGGGAATTATGTGAGCTGACTTCAAATTTATAACTTCACTGGCTTGTTGCCTAAAAGTTATTTTGGTATAAAAACTAGATATTTCCCTAGATAAGGTAAATGACATTAGCTATGAGATACAAATTCTCGCTTTTTTGTTTCTCTCCAAAACTTTACTATTCAGTTTTACTCCTCTCACTAATCAATGTACTTACAAACATATAAAAATATAAAGTATGCCTACTTAATTAATTCCTTATCACTAGATAGTTTATTCAAGTTTTAGAAGTATAGTTTGTGGAAAATGGCTGTTTAAGCCACAATAGTTATTTTACACACTTTTTTAAAGTTCCATTTTTCTGTGTGTTTTTAAAATCTGGCGAAGTATCTCTTTTCCCAGAAAAGTAATTGATGGCCCTGAAAATGCATGGTCTGATACATCTGAAGGCCATGGACATATACATTGAGAAAAGAGCTATCAGAGCCAAACAGGTTCTCCTGAGCTGAAATTATATTTGAATTTCCTATAACTCACCTCACACTGCTGGGAAGTGTTCAATTACCACTATTCCTGGAACAAGGAAATAAGAATGAAATTTACACTGGAGATCACAGCATTGCATTGTTACTTTTTTTAATTTAATAAATCTTTATTGTTCAGATTATTACAATTGTTCCTCTTTTTTCCCCCATAGTTCCCCTCCACCCGGTTCCCACCCCACCCTCTGCCCTTATGCCCTACCCCCCACTGTCCTCATCCATAGGTGTACGATTTTTGTCCAGTCTCTTCCCGCACCCCCCACGCGCCTTTCCCCCCGAGAATTGTCAGTCCACTCCCTTTCTATGCCCCTGATTCTATTATATTCACCAGTTTATTCTGGTCATCAGATTTTTTTATTCACTTGATTTTTAGATTCACTTGTTGATAGATATGTATTTGTTGTTCATAATTTTTATCTTTACCTTTTTCTTCTTCTTCCTCTTTTTAAAGAATACCTTTTAGCATTTCATATAATACTGGTTTGGTGGTGATGAACTCCTTTAGCTTTTTCTTACCTGTGAAGCTCTTTATCTGCCCTTCAATTCTGAATGATAGCTTTGCTGGGTAGAGTAATCTTGGTTGTAGGTTCTTGCTATTCATCACTTTGAATATTTCTTGCCAATCCCGTCTGGCCTGCATAGTTTCTGTTGAGAAATCAACTGACAGTCGTATGGGTGCTCCCTTGTAGGTAACTAACTGTTTTTCTCTTGCTGCTTTTAATATTCTCTGTCTTTTGCTCTTGGCATTTTAATTATGTGTCTTGGTGTGGTCCTCTTGGATTCCTTTTGTTTGGGGTACTCTGCACTTCCTGGACTTGTAAGTCTATTTCTTTCAGCAGGTGGGGGAAGTTTTCGGTCATTATTTCTTCAAATAGGTTTTCAGTGTTTTGCTCTCTCTCTTCTTCTGGCACCCCCATAATTGGGATGTTGGTACACTTGAAGTTGTCCCAGAGGCTCCTTACACTATCTTCATATTTTTGGATTCTTTTTTCTTTTTGCTCTTTCGGTTGGGTGTTTTTTGCTTCCTTGTATTTAAAATCTTTGACTTGATTTTGGGAACCTCTAGTCTGCTGTTAGAGATCTCTGTATAATATTCTTTATTTCATTCAGTGTATGCTTAATTTCTAGTTGGTCCTTTTTTCATATCCTCGAGGGTCTCGCTAAATTTATTAGCCTTTTCTAGAAAATTCTTGAAAAACCTTATAACCGTGGTTTTGAACTCTATATCCAGTCGTTTGCTTTCCTCCATTTCTTTCATTTGTGACCTGTTTCTTTGTCTCCGCATTTTGGCTGCTTCCCTGAGTTGATAGAGTGGCTTTGTGTGCTAGGTGTCCTATAGGGCCCAGTGGCTCAGCCTCCCCAGTTACCTGAGGTGGACACTCTTGGTACACCCCTTTGTGGGCTGTGTGCACAGTCTTGTTGTACTTAAGCCTTGATTGTTGTTGGTATTACTGGGAGGAATTGACCTCCAGGCCAATTGGCTGTGAGGATCAGCTGTGTCTACACTGGGAGAACTTCTGTGCTGGAGACACCCTTATGGGAGAAGACTTGCAAAAGCCTCTGTGCTCAGCTTGAATGGGGCGGAGTCTCAGGGCGGAGCAGACAACATTGGTTTCCCGTCAGCTCTGCCCTAATAGGCCCCTGTGTCTCAGTGTCCCGTGGTAATCGCTGCAAGCACCTCTGAGAGAAAGCCACCCTCGAGTTCCGCCCACTGCCCGATAGTCCAGTTTCTCCCCGAATAAGTCTGGGTCCCCAGAGTCTCGCCCGGAACTGGAGTTCAGTGCAGTCGGGAGATTTTGTCTCCCTTCCGCTTGAGAAAGCCAGCCATGCACTCAGTTGCCAGTCCTCTCCGCGCGCACGTGTGCGTCTCAGCTCCTCTGAGTCTCAGTGTGCTTTTCTCTTTCCTTCTAGTTGTAGGATTTCCACTCAGCCAGCCTTCCTGTGGTTCTGGATGATGTCCGTCTTGTCTTTTAGTTGTAGTTTTGAAATTGTTGTGCGAGGCAGTAGTTTAGGTGTTACCTATGCCGCCATCTTTCTCCTCGCATTGTTAATTACTTCACATCTTTAGGGAGTAGTTTTTTGCTCTGTAGAAATAACAGGAGTTTTTCTGGATGACCTCTTTAGTATTTTGGGTTTTTAAAAAATATTTTTATTGATTTCAGAGAGGAAGAGAGAGAAAGATAGAAATATCAATGATGAGAGAGAATCATTGATCGGCTACCTTCTGCACACCTCCTACTGGGGATCAAGATTGAAACCTGGGCATGTGACCTTAACTGAAATCAAACCTGGAACCCTTCAGTCCACAGGCCGAAGCTCTATCCACTGAGCCAAACCAGCTAGGCTAGTGTGTGTTGTTTTTAAGCAAAGTAGCTAGAGGGAGGCTGATGAGACTGGCGTGACACTTGCTGGTAATTATTTTCAAGTAGGAAAAAAGATCTACAACGTGCTGACATGTGCTCATGCAAGGATAGGAGATCCTAAATTTTCACAAGGAGACGTAACCATCCCGCTCATCTTGGAACCAGGCCACCAATTTTTCTCTCTCCTGTATGGTTCCTTTCACTTAAAAATGCTCCCACCCCGTCTTCTCCTGTTAGAATTTTGCCCATCATTCATGGTGGACTCAATCGTCAAAGTTTTCATGGAATATTTCACCACTCCTATTTCTACCTACTCTACAATCAGATATGCACTCTCTCTTGCTGTGAGCCCTCTTTGCATGTTAATAATCACTTTATGGCCTTCATAGTGGTACAGTGTTACAGTTGTTTTAATCAAGGCAGGAATATCTCATGGATTTCATGAGTCCAAAAGCAGAAACTGGAAAACTACTCTACATGCCTGCTTGGTTTTTCCCTCTCTCTCCAGATAGGTTTTCTCTGCATTGACACAAGTACGTGGTCAGAAATGTCCAAGCCAGTGCTTACATGTCCTCAATTCAGTGGGCAGTGGAGACCAATTAGCATCTTTGAATTTTAATTCAAGTCCCCTGGAGAAAAAATCTGATTGGTGCAATTTGGGTCACATGTCCCTAGACCTCTAATCCAATCATCCCAGGCCAGAAGAGCAGGGTTCCCACTGAGGCTGCACACTGAGGGTGGGGAAGGCAGACTAGTTCCCCAGGTAGGAAGGTGGGGAGCTGGCTAGACTCTCTGAAAGGTGTCTTTTCTGTTAGAAGTCTGTGTCAGTTAATTATCGCCTGTGAAAGAGAGATACGCTCCTTGGAAAAAGGGACAGTGCTTGTTCATCTTCATAAACCCATGATCACAGCACTCTTTACTGCCTAAAGAAAATGCTAGCCCTGCCTGGTTTGGCTCAGTGGTTGGAGGGTTGGCCGGCTGATGGAAGAGTTTCAGGTATGATTCCTGGTCAAGGGCTCATAGCTAAGTTGCAGGTTCCCCAGCTCTGGTGTGTGCGGGAGGCAACCAATTGATGTGCCTCTCTCATGTTGATGTTTCTCTCTCTTTTTCTCCCCCTTCTCCCTCCCACCCTCTCTAAAAATCAATGAAAAAAAATCCTTGGGTGAAGATTTTTAAAACTGCTAAACCTATTATTGCACCGATTCTACTTTACAATACTCATTGGCATTGAGAATTTTCTGAAAATTTCTAAAAAATGAAATTCAGAGATCTGGTTGCCATTAGAAAGGGACACCTGGGGAGCCCTTAGGGGTGCTAACAATTTTTATTTCTTTATTTGAGTATTGGTTAATGATTGTTCACATTATTTGTTCAACTATGCAAATATTTTATAATTTTTTTAAAACTGCTTTTTAAACAGCATGGCAGATTGAACACATATATTTACCTTTTTGCCCTACTAAACCTCACTAAAATTACTGTAGTGAAATAAAACCAGCAATAAACCATAAAAGATAAAGAGAGTAAAAACAAAAGAACAAGGATAAAATTTTGGAAGCCAGAAAGCATATAAATGAGTAGAAACTTAACTTAAAAACCAGAGACAGCTGACAGTTAAGCTAGCAGCAGGCTTACTTATGCCTTAGAAGCCCCCAAAGGAGTAGGAATTGGAGGTATCAAGAGTTCTTGATGTGGGGAAGATGATGGGGAGGGGTCAGAAAAGGGAAATGGTTGAAAATCTGTATATGAGGAAATGTTACCTATCCCACGCAGCTGAGCAACTGCCCCAGCCCCAGCCCCAGCCCAGCAGAAGACTGAAACTTCACTCACAAAAGAGGTTACACCAGACTCTGGGCAGAGGACACTGGGCCCAACAGGGCTCCGGCTTCTGTACTGAGACCTGGGGACTAAGGGAATGTCTACAAACTCAAAAAGAGAAACCCCCCTGACTCCCTCCCCATCCATCACTTTCCCACAAGAGTATAAATGTCCACTCAGTATGTCTCCCTACATCAGGCAGTCACTGTGGACTGTTTGCTGTCTGGACCGATGGGCTGCACAGTTGTTGCCCTGGCATCTCAGTTTATCATATTCCAGGGATTTGTCTGGTCTTTGTCAACAATCTCTTATTATCTGAATCTCATGTTTCTTCTTCGGCTTGCCCCTTTGTCTTGGCTGTACACACCATCCTGTAGCTTCCTGAGAATGAGTCCATAGGAGGCAATTCTTTTAAGAGCCAGCATGTCTGAAAAAGCCTTTATTCTCCCTTCATTCTTGAGGGGATTGTTGGGTGGGGAGGCTTGTCAACTATAGTTATGCAACGCATAACGACGTTTTGGTCAACAATTGATGGCATACCCAACAATGATCCCATAATCCTATATTGGAGCTGAAAAATTCCTATCGCCTAGTGATGTGGTAGCCATGATAACATTATAGCGCAATGCATCACTCACTGCCATTGATACAGAATAGAGATGTAAAGAAATATTTTTGTATGGCTGTACAAGGTGTTTGTGTTCAGCTAGTGTTATTACAAAAAAGATGAGAAGTTTTGAAAAATAGGAACATGTATGGTCAGTAATGGTTATGTTAAACATCTGAGAATAAAGACATGTTTGAAGAAAAATACAAAAATGCTAATAGTTATTGGAAAGCTGTGATTATGGATGATTTTTTTTTTTTTGCTAAAATGTCCAAATTTTTTGAGATGTTACATTGTTTTATTACACACACACACAAATCACATCCCAAGGGAAAGCACATTGAACTCCAAGTCCAGAGACCTGGATTCCAATACTGACTGTGTTGTGTGATTTTAGGTAAATCTCTGAATTTCTCTGTTTCCTTTCGGGAAGTAGAAGGTCCTAGGACTTCTCAGCTCCAGAATGTTCCTTCCTGCCAACATTAGCCACCCCCACCTTCCCCTCTGTGGTACCTATTCTTCACTCTGGACCAGAGGGTAGAAACGTTCTACAATGGCAGTAGGCCATTCTAAACGAAATAGGTGGGAATTATTTTCATTTCTAATAGTCTCCATAAGTGTTATTTTCGTTAAAGTGATAGACTCTGCTGTATTGCAGTGGCTGCTCCAGTTTCTGGCAGTGTGGTGCGACCTGTTCTCCCAATTTCTCCAGCCAGGAGTCTAGCTGGTGGCTGGTAGCAGGAAAAAGCCCAGCACATTCCATGGCATTAGGCTCCTGTTCTTCTGGTTTGGGTGGGGTAATGGGTTGGCCCTGGGCTGGCGCTGATTTCTCTTTGCTTTCATTACGTACGGTATTTGCTTTCCTGGAGATTCTCATCCAGAGAATCACAGGTAGGGTGAACCAGCTTCCGCTGCCCACCTGATGAAGCAATCCTCAGGGCTAAAAGGCCAACCTCGAAACCTCTGTACATTACAGGCTGTATTTCACTTTAATTTTTTCTTTTTTTTTAAATCCTCACCCAATGATATATTTCCATTGATTCTTAGAGAGAGTGGAAGGAAGGAGGAGAGACAGAAAGAAAGAAACATTTATGTGAGAGAGACACCTCAATTGGTTGCCTCCCACATACGCCCTGAGCCTGCAACCCAGGTATGTGCCCTTGACCGGAATCAACCCTAGGACCCTTCAGTATGAGGGCCAATGCTCTATCCTCTGAGCCAAACCGGCTAGGGCTGTATTTCACTTTAATAGAGTCATTTTCAGTGCATGGCTGACTACTCCATGTGTCATGAGATGAATTAGTCAGTCAGGGTGGTACCTGAAGAATTCTCATCCAGTGGCAAGTTCTCCCCAAGTCATGAAGTGGTAACAGGGGCTCAGTTGATGCTCAGTTTCCAAGTCTCTGATCATAAGAAACAATTTCTTTAGTTTCTTTGTTCCTCTACTTATGACACATATGAGTCCCAGTTCCATGATAGAGGGAAGGCCCTCCTTGGTACCAACATAATGACCATTCCCC
The DNA here is from genome assembly GCF_951640355.1 of Cnephaeus nilssonii. Classification (NCBI taxonomy): domain Eukaryota; kingdom Metazoa; phylum Chordata; class Mammalia; order Chiroptera; family Vespertilionidae; genus Cnephaeus; species Cnephaeus nilssonii. Next base: position 14,727,695 of record NC_137077.1, on the reverse strand, counting down.
TAAAGTCTTTCAAAAGAATGTGCAATTGTTGCTGCATCACTGTGACTGGGATCATAAAGCAAGCACGTCACTCTGCTTACATCAAATCAGGAAACAGCCCAGCTTTCTGAGCACAGGATGTTTCTTACGACAATGTTGACACATCTGTGATTAGAAGAATCATTTTTAGGATTAAATGAGCTCAGACGTGTAAAGCACTTAAAGTAGTTACTGGCACATAGTAAGTGCTCAATAAAAGTTAGTTTTGGTTGTTTTATTTATTTATTATTTTATTTAAAGACATTTGTGGCCCCTTTTCCCTCTAGGAGAGAAGAATGCTGTTGAGGACAGAGATTTCCCCCTCCCCCCAATTGTAGAAAAATTAGAACATGCAGACAAGCAAAAAGAAGAAGACCTAATATACCTAATTTAGCCCAGGTTTTTATGATGGATATTCCTCAAATTATTTATATATAGAGAGAAGAAAGTATTTACTAGTATGGTGACAGTAAAATCTGTCACCAATACAGAGCATATATTGAGTACCTACCATGGCCTAGGAACTGAGATAAAAAGAAATGAATCACATGATACTTGCCTACAAGGACCTTATATTCTAGTGGAGATAGGACTTTGGAGGAAAGTGAAAAAAAATCTATAATAGTAGAAAATAATTCATAAGAATAATTGTGATTTTTGTTTAGTTAGCATATATATCCAGCCAAGCACTATTGTCACAACACATCTGAAAAAGATGTATTGTATATGGAATTTTTATCAAGCTAATAGTTTAAGAGTTCCTGTGGTAATTCATCCTGTAAAGGCACCTATCTCAAAGGAGAGATTCATTGTCTAAGTGCCTTTATAACTCAATTTTTGCATTTCAGACTCAAGACAAGGTATGCTTCTCCTCCTCCTGAGACCTAGGAATGCCTGAGGGAGATGTCATATAAACGTGGCATCCCAGCAGCAAGCCTGTACTTGACTTTCCAGCTCTATGTGACATGGGCTGTCATGGAGATTTTGGCAAAGGTCCCGTCCAGTCCTCTCTGTGACAGAACAAGCACAGAGCTATCTTTCTACTGAAGCAAATGGGCCCAGAGACTCTAAGATGAGGTGGGCCAAACAGAAAACAAATGCTCCAAACTTCCTTTCTTGTAAAGGTAGAAAGGAAGGAGTGTGTCCCCACGTTGCAAGAGTTCTGCTCACTGACTGTGAGTGTCTCTTCTGCCCCTTTCTTCTAAGGGCAGCCGCCTGGACCAGGTGGCATGTTGGGACTTTCACTGGCCAGCAGGTGTTTGATGCCAAAGGATAATTGGCTCCTGGGGAAACGTGGCCTAGCGCAGCGATGAGCAACACTCCCAGCTCAGCCCTGGCGGCTTTCCCAATTCTAGCCGTTGGGGTGAGTTTGCTAGCCAAGTGGAAAGGACCTGCAACCCAATCCAAGCTCAAGTCTGAACCGAGTAGACTAAGAGCTTTCTCTTGTCCCCAGAAATTGGGAACTTGACTGAAGAATTCTGAAAGTTGGCCCAGTGCCATTATGCTGACTCTATTACTGATTTAATTTACTTTCCATGGCATCCTACGTGCTTAACCTAATAAAAGCTCTCCCCTTCAAGTGCCATCACCAGACCCTTCCCCTCCTTGAAATGAGCAAAGAAAGGAAGGAGGAAGGAGTTTCCCAGCTTATTCTCAGATCAGAAAAGGGCCCAGGAGGCTTCAAACTTCATTTCTATGTTTATTTCTAGGAAAAACGGAATTAGATGATAGTGGACAAGTGGAAGGAGCCAGGTTGCATCTAGAATCTCCTAGAGCAGATGACATATCATGTGAAGTGTAGCAAGTCCCATACTTATCAATAGGTTATGTTTCTAAAATCTGTTTATTTACAAAATTTGTTTTTGGAACTAAGAATATATTCTACACCCTGCCCAAAGCAATCATTTCTTCCTTTTGATTTATTATTATTTAGAAATGTTTAATATTAGTTTAGTGTTTTTTTTTGGGGGGGGGGGTTTCCCTGATTTTATTACAATGTTAATTTTATTAAACTAATCCATGTTTATGGGTAAAAAAAAAAGTCCAATTGTACTACAAGGCTTTAAAAAAAATAAGCAATATCCCCCTCCCACAGTGTCCTCACCCCCCAATTCTAACTCTCCAGAAAAACTACTTTATATTCTTTCCGCCGTTTCTTCTATATTTCTAAATAGCTATGTAGTGTAGCTATTTCTTTATATTTTAAAGCTTAGGGATTTCCTATTAACTTCTTTCTTACTAGGGAAACTGAGAATTTAGCATCCTTATCAGGCCCTCTTTTTTCCCTGCCTTCACACACAAATACACAAACTTTCCATCCCCAATTTTCCCAATAGAGATATATCATAATTTTTTGTTAGAGGAAAAAAATCAGCATATATTTTATTATAACTATGTAAATTCATTCACAGCCAAGTCACATAGTATACTAAGAAAAAACTGACTTTCATATGTAACCGCTAGCTTTTCCTAGAGTTAATAATTGTCCCCCCTTTTTTTATTTGCTTATTTTCTTTGAACCTCTTAGCAATTCTTTCATCTTTAACATCCCAATTGACTCTTCATCCTCAAGCCAAGACTCAGATTTGCAAAAGCAGGAACATTTCTGAACTTTCTTCCAACTTGATGCATCTCACATTGTACTCAGTGATATACAATTCTTGAAAAAATAATTGGCTAATCGAAGAAACTAAGTTTTTAAAAGACATTTCCTATGATGGAATGAGAACAAACTCCTTATTGCCTTCCCTGCTTTGTTGTAAAATTCTTCCATTGATTTTCTGGTACAGAAAAGCAACTTTTTGCTTTTAAAAATAAAACTGGAAACTACTAAGAGCACAAAGAAAAGAGATTCAAAGGAAATTCCTGTTGTGTATAGAAGCTATACTGTGTCTGGAAAACAGTGAGTGTGTAATAAGCATTATGAAAATACTTGAAAGGATACAAAATATATGACTGCATGCCTCCTGCCCCATGGCATCAGCCCTCTCGTTTCTATGAGCCAGCTGTGTGCTGATGGTATTCACTACTTGGGTTATTTAATGACAAGTTGCCATTACTAGGTAATGGTTAAACAAAGGCAGGAGGCACTGGGCACTTACTTAGAAAATCTTGGACCTCTCCACCAGAGCAGTCACAAGGAACAAGTTAACACCAGGAAATGGTCAAAGGTGAGACCAATTCTCAATGGGGAATTTCCCTTTGCTTTGCATTTGTTCTTGTGGTACAACTTTTCTATTTGGTTTATTCATTGTTCCCTAAGATGTTCCAGTAAAACCAGCTGTTCTGCCCAAACTCATTGAGTTGTACACATTAAATATGTGCAGCTTCTTACATGTCAATCATGTCTCAATAAAGCGCTTCTTTTAAATGACTCATTTAAAGAATGAAGTCTGACTCATTAAATAATGTATTGATTTTAAAGCGGTTCCGAGCAACTGTTTATTCATGAATGTAAGAGATTGGTCAAGGTGTAATTAAACAATGTACACTAATAAAATCCACATACTGTTTGTGGCTTGTTGCCTCCTGTGTGCTTTCCTTAGCTGTAATGTCATAAAGTCTGGCAATTAGATAAGTTGATTCCTCGTTTTAAAACAAAATCTCAAGGTAGTGGCCTTGAGAAACTGTATTCTAGTCCTGTAATGCCACCTTTATACAAAGCAGTTTCAGAAACTCCTTTTCTAGAATTATCTTCAACACCTGGATAGGGATGCCAGATACAATACAGGTGCCCAGTTAAATCTGAATTTAGTATAAGCATGGAACATGTTTACACTAAAAAAAAATCATCATTTATCTTAAATTCAATTTTAAATGGGCATCCTATATTTTTATTTGCTAATTCTGGCAACCCTGCACTCGGGTACTTCTAGGTAAACACCTTAACTGATGACAGTCTTCCATGGAAGGTGGTTGTGATTTTAGACTGTCTAAAGTCTCAGAGTGAAGTCTGATGCCAAGAAGGGTAACGCCACTTTTGGTTAAAACAACATTAAAAAGTAAGCAGACAGGTTTTCTGATGAGCCTTGTAAATTGGCTCTTCTAGAAGTACTTAGAGTTTTCCAAAATGGTCTTAATCAATAGCAGACTTTGAAAGAGTATTTAGCCTTCCAAAATTATCAGTGAAAGGGTAGCCAGATACTGAGCAGGAACTAACAAAACAGAGCCCTGGATTTGTGAATCATTTCAAATGTTAATATCAGATTAAAGAATTGGATTTAACTACTGAACCTTTTTCTATATTTGGCTCCATAAGTTATGTCTTGGTTTTGCATATAACTCTAAAGTCTGCTGTTCTTTGGGAAGACCTGTACAAAAAAAGAATATTTATTCAGAAAAAATCAAATTAGTATACTCCCTAGTAAATTAACTTTCTCCATTAAAAATTTCAGTTATTTTTTATACTTTCCTGTCACCCCTGGTCAATAGTAAACTTCAGATTCTGTATCAGAGTCACTCTATTTGCCAAAATTCTTGACAGTGTGTCTTTCCAGGGTAATTCAACCTGACTCTGAGAAAAGGTTACATAAACAACATTTTGAGTTTTCTTCCCAATTTGAGGGTTAGAAGGTGACTCAAAAAGATCAGTAAGTTGAAAACAGTATTTTACTGAAATGTGAAACATCCCAAGAAACATTTGTTAGTTATTGGACTCTACCCAGAAACCAAAATTTAAGGTTCTTTCCAAAGTAACTGAAATATCAACCTAAATATATGTCTATTATTGATGAGAAGTGACTTGAACTTGTGGCCCCTGAAATATCACTGAGATATGATAAAATACCATGGAATTAAGTTTGCAAAGGTTTCTTAAATAGGACACAAAAACCACTAAACACAAAAGGAAAAAAAGTAATACGTTATGTTAAAATTGAGAACTTTGTTTATCAATAGACATGATTAAGAATGAAAAAGCTCCCATAAAGTTGGAGAAGATATTTGCAATCATTACATTAGGCAAATTACTCATATTCAGAATATATAAAGAACTTCTACAAATCAATAAGAAAAAGATACTCAATAAAACAATATCCAGAAGAATTGCCCAAAAAAGATATTCAAATAGCTAACAAGCACATGAAAAAGTGCCTATCTTCATTAAGTCATCAGGGAATTGCAAATAAAAACCATAATGTGATATACTACTTACCCACCAGAATGGCTAAAATGAAGAAGATAAAAAGCATCAAGACTTGGCAAAGATGAATCCTGAAGCAACCTGAATCCACATGGACCACTTGTGAGTGTGTAAATTGGTACAACTTCTTAAAAAACTGTTTGGTACTAAAGCTGAATGGAAGCAACCCCTCAGACCCAGCAATTCTACTCCTATGTGTATACCCAACAGGAATGCATGTATGTATTCACCAAAATACAAGCATTAGCATGTTCATAGCAGCACTCTAGATAGTAGCCCCAAAATGGAAATGTCCCAAATGCCCATCAATAGCAGAATGGATACATAAATTGTGATATAGTCACACAATGAAATCCTATGCAGAAATATGAATGAATAATTTATAACTACAACAGCAATATGGATGAATCTTAGAAACATAATGTTGGGCAGAGAAGCCAAACACAAAAGAGAGCATATGGTATTGTTCCCTTTATATAAAAATAGGCAAAACTAATCAATGTTGTTAGAAGTCAGGACAGTGGTTATCCTTGATGGGAGAGGGGAGTAGGAATAATGACTGAAAAGGAACATACCACAGGGCTTCTGTGGTTTGGTAGTATTTTTTGACCTGGGTGCTGGTTATAATTTTCATTCCATTTATGAAAATTCATGTATGTACTGTTATAATATGTGCCGATTATAATGTATATTATAGTTTTAACAAAAATGTTTTTTAATAGCTAGGATTATAAATAGATCTAATCCATGTTCACCAGAATTTATCTTGGAGAGAAGTTCGTATGTGGTTGGAAGCAATATTTTCATGAGCTGCTGGTTACAACAGTATGGTAGACAGTTGCTGTGTTGCTTGCTCTTATACCTCTTGTTCTTTTGGAAACAAAATTCCAATTTTCCTTTGGATAATTATCTATTACATGATGAGGCTTTCAGATACAATGTCCTCCCCGCCCCCACTTCCCCATTACAGGGGTATGCATGCAACTCAAGCCAACCACTCAGAGAACCTTATCCATCTAGACATAGTTATTTGTCCTAATATTGGCATATATCCCCAAAAGGGTCAATCAGAATCCTTTTTAGTATATCTGAGGTCAAGGGTGCTTGGTAAACCCTCAGATTCTCAAGTACATCAGCCAATAAACCCCATTTTCATGTAAGTTCATTAAAGTGGGTTTCTGTTGCTTGCAGTCCAAAGAGTTCTGACTTTAGTGGTAAGGTCTCTGAAGGTATGTTCAGGTAACATAGCTGGTTTCCAAGTTACCTTGTAAGGAGGTGGTTCTAGTTAACATTGGAACTTTGATTAGATGGTATATGCAACCTTCACAGCTCAGTACTTGTAGTAATCGATTGCTGTGTAACAAATTACCACAAACTTAGTGGCTTAAAACAGCATATCATTATTACCTCTCAGTTCTGTGGGCCAGGAATCAGGCATGGCTTAGCTTGGTTCTCTGCTTCATGGTCTCCTACAAGGCTGCAATCAGGGTTGGGGTCTCATCTGAAGGCTTGACTGGGGAATTGAACACAAATTTACATAACATCAGTTTGAAGGGCACCAAATTATTAGCCTGCCTGGGCCATATGTTTTGGCCTGATATACTGTATATTCACAGCTAGTATAAGTATTTATGGAGTTCAGAAAGTCAAGGAGCTTGGAAATGATGCATAGTAAATTAAATTAAATTTCTAAACCCAAATGGAAAAACACTCTGTAGTAAAATTCCTCTGTATTCCTCAAACCTTAAGAAATAAAAGGAGTAGCATGAACTTTATGGAAGTTTTACTATGAAAATACTGACAGTCAAGCATTTTTTTTTTCCATCAAGCACTTTAAATTGCCTTTATATTAGTTATCTCTTTGGATTCCTCTATAAGTTCTTAGACATGCATCAGACGAGGCAATATAAATTGATTAAGATCACAAATATATCCCCCATTTAAAACCTGGAAAAAAAGAAAATTATGTCTATATAACATATGTAATATACAGATAATTATTATATTTACTAGAGGCCCAGTGCATGATTTAATCATGCACCTGGTGCACCAGCGGGCTGTCCGCCGGTGCCCCAGGCCTTCCGAAAGCCTCCGGCGCTGCGGAGGCTTTCGAAAGGCCTTGCGACGGAGCAGACAGGCGGCCAGGTCCCCCGCTTTGGCCTTTGATCGCGGGGGACCTGTCCGGCTGGCTGTCCGCAGGCGCCCCAGGCCTTCCGAAAGCCTCCGGCGCTGCGGAGGCTTTCGAAAGGCCTTGCGCCGGAGCAGACAGGCGGCCAGGTCCCCCGCTTTGGCCTTTGATCGCGGGGGACCTGTCCGGCTGGCTGTCCGCAGGCGCCCCAGGCCTTCCGAAAGCCTCCGGCGCTGCGGAGGCTTTCGAAAGGCCTTGCGCCGGAGCAGACAGGCGGCCAGGTCCCCCGCTTTGGCCTTTGATCGCGAGGGACCTGTCCGGCTGGCTGTCCGCAGGCGCCCCAGGCCTTCCGAAAGCCTCCGGCGCTGCGGAGGCTTTCGAAAGGCCTTGCGCCGGAGCAGACAGGCGGCCAGGTCCCCCGCTTTGGCCTTTGATCGCGGGGGACCTGTCCGGCTGGCTGTCCGCAGGCACCCCAGGCCTTCCGAAAGCCTCCGGCAGCCATGGTACAGACGCTGAGCTCCTGGCGCCGCGAGCTCAGCGTCCTTCTGGCCCAATCAGCTACCCCGGCCACCCTGAGTCCCGCCCCCTGCGCCTCCTGCTGGCCCAATCGTGGGCGTAGCGGAGTGATGGTAATTTACATATTACCATTTTATTATGTAGGATAATATAATTTTTATATTTTATGTAAGTGTCTAGTATTTTTGTATACTATGTGTGCCATATAAAATATAATATAGATAGGTAGGTAGGTAGGTAGAGATATATGATACATAGATAGATAAGTCACATTATTTTCCCTTTGAATGATGAATTCTATCTTTATTTCCACCTTACTTACGGTTAAAATTTCATCTTTTTGAGGTTATAGGAAGAAATGGAGAGAGAAGACTTCTGTATCTACACTTGAGTGGTTTAGAGCAAGGGGATTTGTGCCAGTCCAACACAGAGATAAGAAAATAAAAACCTGTTGATTCATAGCCAGTACAGCATGTCTAGCCAGCTCAATGCTGGCACACATTCTCAAACTCACAGTTTCAAGCTTATGAATAGGAAATGTTCCAAACTCATTTGGAAGCATGCATTAAAGTGACTACTAGTATTATCAAAGATATACATGAACCCTGATAAATAAAAAAACTCTTCTGAAGATATAGTTAGTAGCAGTTTTCCCTGTCACAGAAAAAACACATGTGTTTTTCAGGTCTGAGTCAACAGCCTCAAGATCTTGGCACTAGGTTCTATATCAGCTATTTTGAACCGGTGTGCGGCAAGAATATTTAAAACATGCATTACCTGACTAGTCAGGGACACTGACCTCTTTTCCCTTAGATTATCAAATTTTAAAAAAATGACAAGAGCCAACACAGCAATAGCCACCCAGTATGAATGAATCCAAATTTATACCTGTTGTTGTCAGATCAGCAAAAATATATTTCTTGGTGTGCTGCAGAACTTTAGTAATTAGTTTATGTATGCCACAAGATAAAAAAGGTTAAAAATTGCTGTTCTATATGTCGGTACTCACTGGAAACGTGACTTATCTGAAGTCCCGGTACTTTTGTGGAAGGCTGTGCTTTGAGTCCTAAGCACCCCACAAATCTAGGGTCACCATTCTCATCATAGTCTAAGTGAATGCTACCCACACAGTTAGAAATATATGAAAAGTGAAAGTGAATCACTTTATTATAGAGACCTGTAAGAAATATTTTGCCTGTCCAGCTCTTATTCCTCACTCTTTTAGTAACTCCATACAGCTCAGGTGAGCTGACCACAATACACCAGGGGTGCACAGAAGAATCACTTGGGCCTAATAAATTAGAGTTACAGCGATTGGTTTATGGGTGAGTATGTGGACACAAGGCCCACTTTGAATCAATGAAAGTCAGCCCAGGAACTTATCCCAAAACAATTACAAAAGAGGCATTCTGGAATTATCAGGGGGAACACTTTGAAGATATATAAACGTCTAACCACTATGCTATACACCTGAAACTCATATAATATTGACTATCAACTGTAATTGAAACAAGTTAAAATAAATACCATTACACCATATGCTTAAAACCTATTAAAATTTATACTGTACATACATGTTTATATATGTGTGTGTGCACCCATACATATATCTATATCAATAAATCAAATCTTGGAATTCTAAAAAAAAAAAAAAAAAGTAAAAGGCATTCACTTTGGGGCTTGTAAAATGTAGAGCCAACATGGGAATTAAACTCTCCTAGGACAGGGTTGAAGCAGCATTTGAGTAGCAAATCCCTGTGTTGTACTGAGAGTATTGCTAGTAATCAATGAATGTCCTAGGTACTTCAATTTTGTCCTCACTTGGGGTAGTTTCTGGTGTCCTTTGGATTCCCAAAAGGGCTGAGGAATGCCTTCATCTCACCAGCTGTTAAGGAGCTTGACCTTACTGTCCTGGATCTAATCTCTACTTGCCAAAGTCCTCTTTAGTCATTTTTCCAGATGGCCAGTATGACTTTATACTTTAGAATACCTGATAACCTGCTTGATATGCCTGTGTTCAGGAAATGTGTATAAAGACCAAACTTAAGATGGCAAAATGCCATTATTTAAGAAAGAATTTTCCAACAGAGCTCCCCAAAATAAAATGGATGTCTAGTAAAGTCCCATGTCACTGGAGATGTTTTGTACCAGTACGATTCAACAAGGCTAAGTAAATTGCCCAAGATCACACAGCTGGTAAGGAACAATGCCAAATAATAACCAAAACAGCCATGCTCCTCCCACCATGAGAAGCTACACTGTTTCTTCTAGTATCCCTATACAGATGGATTGGCAATGGCATTTTGGCTTTCCTCTGTCTTTCACTCTCCTTCAGTAATCAGAGGTGTGTATTTTCAAGAAGGGTACCAAGCATGTGACCACAGAGCAATATGGACTAAATTACACATAGAAGGACTGATCTAGAATCATGCCTAAGTCAAAGCATAATAACACAGTATGTTTCTACATTGGTAAAATGAAGCGTATCCTAAAGAATCGGGCTCCATTTTTTGATGTTTGACTTCTGACAGCTTTTAAGCCTCACCCCTTCCTCTTGCCCCTTCTGCCCCACATCTGGACAACTAATTAGAAAGTCTGGGTGCTCCCTCCATTTGTGCTGTTGAGAAGTTCAAACCATGTGTGGGAATCCTCACCCTGGTCTCTCTCTCTCTCTCTCTCTCTCTCTCTCTCTCTCTCTCTTTCTTACACACACACACACACACACACACACACGCACCCACACACACTCCAAACCAGTATCATTTCCTTGTCCTATCTCAAGTCATTTTTTTTTTTCTTCATCTGCTTGGGAGCCACCAGCTCTCCCCAGAAAGCCTCATTATGTGAGTAATAAGCTTTTTTATACCCTCTTGGTATGTTTGTGGCATCGTCAGCCTTGATATGCCAATCAAATTTTGGCTGGGGATCCTTCCTGTTTCTAAGGAGTGGTCACAACAATGGAAATAATACTATCTCCAAGGATTATTGGAAGAATGAGAGATAATGCAATAAAGTACAGTACTTTACAATCACATAGTAGGTGCTCGCAAGCCTGTGATAAAGTGGAAATGAGTTAATAATTATAGAGCCACTTAGAACAGTATCTAGCAAATATTAAGTGCTTTCCTTTTTATTTATTAAATTTAGTGGGGTGATGACATTGGTCAACATGAACATATAGGTTTCAGGTATGGGTTTCTGTTGTAAGATCTGTATATTATAATGTGTTTAAGTGCTTTGTAAGTATTTGAAGCCTCAGAAGAAGCCTTAATAGAAACGAAGCATGGCAATTTGGGCATATTTACAATATATACTCTCTCTCATGCAAGTTTAATATGCACTTAATACAACTCCCCTATAAGCATGTGGTTGCACTAATCTGTGATCCTTCATCAAGTGAATGTCTGCAGCCTTTGACTTGAAGTGCCTGTGAACTGCGGGGAGAGATGAGAGACCTGAGTTGCCTCAAGGAGAACTACCAAGATCTATCTGAAGAATAGTCTGACAGCTACAGACAACTCGGATGACCTCTAGGAAGAACAGAGCTCACGGGCAAAAACATCATCAAGATCTTTAGCTGATGTTTGGAAGTCAATCTAACCATCCCCAACCTTAACCCCATGGGATGGTAAAAGCCTCTATGAAAGATTTCCTCCAAAAACAGTAAGCAATATTAGGACTGTGATGGGCCAATGGTCCCTTATTCCCATTGACTTTGATAGTATACCTATTTTATTTTTTCCTTTTTAGAGGTAGAAAGAGGATGAGACTTTGTGTTTTTAGCTGGAAAATCTCTACCAGACACATTAAGTTGAAATCTCTAAAGTGCATGGAAGACTACATCTTCCAATTTTATGACTGGTATTTCTAACCAAAAACTTGGGTATGCAGCAAATGTCAAAATCATGAGAAGTTTCTCCTCTGATAAAATGTTTTGCGATGTATATTATGGAAGATAATTTTAGATGATGGCATTAAAATATATTAAATTATATGGGGGAAAAGTTACTCCTCTTAAAATTTATTTTATTGTTTCTGATTACACCCTCAGTAAATTCTCAGTTGCTGTTGGTCTTCTAGTAGCCCTATAAACAGGGAGAATGCCTTTCAACAGTATGGTGATAGCAGAGGGAAAGGGGTTTGGGGGATGGTAGAAATGGGCAAAGGGGGGATAAATAAGGATGGAAAGAGACTCCACTTTGAGTGGTGAGTGCACAATGCATGTGCAGATGATGTTTCAGTGAATTGTACACTTGAAGCCTATATGGTTTTCTTAATTAATGTCACCCCAATAAATTCAATTTTCTTAAAATGTTAAAAGGAATATCAGGAAAGAGGTTTAGTTGGAATTTTTTCTAATATTTTCTTCGTTTTCATTATATTTACTTTTTTTTCATTATATTTACTTTTATAGGTACATTCAATGTTTAGCAAATGGTACCTGTCTCCAATTTGATGGTATGATAGAAAGTCCCTTTTCAAAAAAAATTTTTAATTTTAAGAAAGTGATTTGATTAAAAAATCAATTTAATACTAGTACAGGTAACAGAAAGATCTTCAAACACTGGGATGGTAGTTCAGAATGATGAAGCTTTGGGAATCACTGACCTAATATATATTTAAATTACAAGGCACAAACAATTCCCAGAAGATGATATCTCTGATTAGTTTATCTCAATTCTAAATCCTGACCTGAAACATCTAAGCCAATATGTTCCTGCCTGTACCTCACTTTCTCTCTCCCACCCTATTCAACTTTCCAATATGCATGTGTTATCTTCAACTGTTCTTCAATGCCAGAGTTTCACCATGAGAAGACAGGGGAGTCCAGTTTTATGGGTAATAGAAATAAGCTCAATCTAATCATTTTAATCCAAAAGTTATTTCCATCAAACCCACAGAGGTATGTAATCAACACTGCTGAAAACATTTTCAGCTTCAAAGGACTATAGCAATTAGTTAGCTTTGTAGTTATCATATGATAGTAAGTATAAAATAAATTATTTGGCATAGAAATTGGATGGTCTTCAACTGAAATCAAGGTAAATGCACTTTTAAATGACAATGAGCTTTAGCAAAAAATAGATGACAGATAGATAGATAGATAGATAGATAGATAGATAGATAGATAGATAAACAGACAGGTATATACATAACATGTATATATTCAAGAAATCATTCAACATATGGAGCACTTACTATAGACAAGACAATGTGCTACTTGCTGTAGTGGATCAATAAAGACCTTGTCTAGTCTAGGTTCCCCAAAAGACGACATATATAAACTTCCTGGCACAGAGAAAGTGCTAAATACTAGTAAGTGTTAGTTCTCTTACTTCACTTTCTCCCTTCCATATTCTCATTCTTAATACAAAGCGAAAGAGCCTCAAGAACTCCTTTTACTGGTAAGTAAAAGGAAGAGGAATGCACTGGAGGGAGCCCCTTGGCCCTTCTAATAAAGGAAGTCATTTTACAACAGGTACAAAAGATTTAACTGGAATGGAGTCAGACTTTTCAGAGCAAATAGCTTTGTAGCCTCATTATCCTGGCTTTAGACTAGCTGTAGGAAAGCTTTTGGAAAGCAGGACGGAGGCTACCCCACCGGAGGCTAACAGGACAAGGGCCAGAAACTGTATGTCCTGGGGCCAGGAACTGTATGTCCCGGCACCAGGCTCCATCCTGCTGTCACCATCCATCGCCAGCCCTGGCAGCTATGACCACTGCAGGTTTGACACTGATGCATGTTTGGGAAGAGCTGACTTTGGGGAATTCCAATACACGCCCCACATTATTGAGGAAGTGACAGAGTTCTTCACAGGTGAGCCACAGAGCGTGTTCACACTCCCAAGAATCCTGTTTGATAAAGGGAACTCCACAACCCCAATCACAAGGGTTCTTGAGAAGACATGAATGGTCAATTTTTCTTTTTTAGGAAAATGGGAAATGGGTGTTTTTTAGTTGCCCGGAGGCTAGCACAGGACCTGACATATCTAGGCATCCAGGATATCATGTGTTGTTTGAATAAACAATAAACTAAAAGTATCACTTAGGAAGTTGCCAGTTCTGTGTGACCTGTTAGGAGTCTAACAGAGTGACAATGATAATAGCTAACACATACATAGTTTCTATTATATGGTAGGCACTGTTCTAAGTGCCTAAAGTTATTACATTTTTTACTCTTGCAACAACCCTATGAGGTAGCTATAATTATTAACAGGAACAATTCTTTTAAACCCACTGTACAAAAGGGAAAATAGAGACTCGTATAGTCTAAGGCACTTGCCCAAGACTGTCCAGTAATATGAAGCTGAATTCAAGCCCAGGATGTCTGACTCTGGAGTCAGTGTCCCTAACCACTGAACTGTACTGCCCCACGGAAAAATGGAAGCAAGTTGCCACTCATACCGTACCCTTCTTATGAAGAGATACTTGAACATATGTATAGCCTAGTGTGTTTTAGTAAACACACACCTACATCCTGTGGAGGAAGCACAATCTGAAACTCTGGACTCTTTTCTATCTAGTTAGTGCCAGGAAACTTAAACATATACAGTCCCTTTCAACTGAATTAGGAAGAAAAACCTCACAGCTCAAACTGAATAATAGCTTGTAAACACCTTCACATAACAACCCATAATGAAAATGTATGAACCAGACTTTGGTTTGAGGTCTTACTACGAAGAATATTCATGTATTTAACATACAGAAGACCCCAGACTGTCTTCCTGAGTACAATTATTAACTCTGAACAGGACAGAGCTAACGAAGAGCCATGGAGAAAGAAGCTCAGTCTAGTACTATTTCTTGAAGCTCCCACCTGGATCCAAAAGGGAAAAAGTACAAACACGTGATTTCTTGATGTGTAGGTTTTCTTAAATATTCACAAGTTAATAATTTAAGTCGTTAATTTGTAAACAAAATATGATACGGAGAACAAATTGTGTTATTTAAAAGGTAATTGAAGTGCTTATAAAATACTAATTCAAAATATACTACAGAAGATGTCATTTGGTAATGGGACACAAGTTTAAAATTGCAGGTAAATGTAGTCTTTGTGAATGTGGTTAAAATCTCATTCCTCCTAAATTCCTTTCTCAGTTACTGGCTTCATTTGGAAGCCCAGGTGATGAACCTAGAGTAGTCTCTCCCCCCGTCCCCCGTCCCCCCCGCCCTGCTTCTCTCTCTCTTTCTCTCTCTCTCCCCCTTTTCTAAATCATATTTGGATATGGGCCAGAGCTCTAAAAGAGAAATTGATAGGCACCCTACCCATTGAAGAGACATCCTAATACATAAAATAAGACTCAGAGATGCCCCAACAAGTAAGTGATAAGCCCATGTTCAAGCCCTGGTGTGTTGACTCCAAAGCTCATGGATTTTTCACACTACTGTTGTGAGGAATAAGGGCAGTATAAAAAACTAATATATGGAAAATTTTCTAAGTGCCAGCCCAATGTTAGACATCTTACATGGTTCACAAGATCTAATTCTCCCAACAACTCTACAAAGGAAATGTAAGCTCAAGAGCAATCCTCAAACCATTCCACCAAAATGCCCTTAGCATGCAGGGGAGGCCAGCTCTCCTCCCTGTGTGATCCAGAGGTGTAGCTGTGAACAGATGTTACAAACAAGAAATATTTGTGTGGTCTCGTGTTTCTTCTACAATTTCCTTAAAAATTTGGGCTTCCATCCCATACAATGTTTAATACTTGTTTTAATTTTAAAAAATGATGTTCTCTCCCCATTAAATCTTCTAGTGAAACTGACATTCCAGAAGGATAGTCTGTTTGTGTGGCTTCCTTTACCTTGCTTCTGACATATCACCAAGTTTTAGGAGTCGTTGGCAGTAAGTTTATAAATGAACCTATCCAATGTCAGCAAATAGCAGGATGTAAGTTGCATGGGAAGAGAAACCTTGCCTGACTTGTTTACCACACTATCCCTAGCACATAGGCCTAGGATAGGAGCTCAATATTTGTGGAATGATGAAGCAATCCCTGGAGCGTAGGCTTTTTAAAAATAGTTGGATCAAGCCCTAGCTGGTTTGGCTCAGTGGATAGAGGGTCGGCCTTTGGACTGAAGGACCCCGGGTTTGATTCCGCTCAAGGGCACATACCCAGGTTGTAGGCTCTATCCCCAGTAGGGGGTGTGCAGGAGGCAGCCAACCAATGATTCTCTCTCATCACTGATGTTTCTATCTCTCTCTTCCTCTCCCTTCCTTTCTGACATCAATAAAAAATATTAAATTAAAAAAATGGATCACTCTCTTAATTGCTATCTCCATTTGAAAAATTGATAAACAATCTGGACAACTGTATTATCTCTATGGTTGTGTAGAGATAAGTCAAGATTAGTCTAAAGCTTGCCCAAATTAGGGATTTAGCCCCTCTCTTATCAAGACTTTATTTTTATTCTTGTTTTCTTTCAAAGAAAAGGATATTGAGGAAACAAGAAATAGCAGATGGACCATTAGGCTCCACCCTACCTTGGTTCCCTATGACATGTTTCACTAAGTACTATACTAGTACAAACATTAGCTGTTCCACTTCCATCTCTCAGCCAGGCATGAGATTTCTCAACCACCCACACAGTAGCGTTGTTGTCTGTCTGAGTCAATCCAGTTATTTTTTTTTTCTAACAAGATGGATCATCGAGGATAGAGGTATTTTGCCCCCTTTTATTACACCTCTGGGGCAGAAGTTATGGGCCTATAACAATATCTGTTATGATCTGAATGTGTGTGTCCCCTTCCAAAATTCACATGGGGAAGATGCTAACATCCAATGTGATGTTATGAGGAGTTGGGCCTTTAGAGGTAATTAGGCTTAGATGAAGTCATGAGGGTGGAGCCCCCACATGGGGTTAAGGTCCTTATAAGAAGAGGAATAGAACATAGCGAGCTCTGTCCACACATAAGGACACACAGCTGGAAGGCAACCATTAGCAAACCAGGAAAGGAGTTCTCACCAGGAACCAAATTGGCTGGCACCCTCATCTTGGACTTCCATCCTCCAGAACTGTGAGAAAATAAGTATCTGTTGTTCAAGCTATCCAGTCTATAGTATCTTACCTAATAATAGACAAACATGTAAATTGACCATACCTCCGCTACACCCACAGCCAATCAGAGTGAGTATGCAAATTAGAAGGCCAAACATGGCAGCCGCCCAGCTGCTCCAGGCGCACTCAGGGCAGGATGCTGCTATGGGAGGGAGTGGGGGGGCGGGGGGAAAGGGGGCAAGGGATCTATAGGAGCGAAGTGCCACAGCGAAGACAAGACTGCAGACTCCGGAGTCTGCAGCGAAGATGGCAGACTCTGGCCAGAGTCTGCAGCAAAGACAAAGAAGGCCTGGGTCACGGGTGCCGGAGGAAAACCGGTCCTGGAAGCCAAGGGAAGGAATGCCTATTGCACGAATCTCTTCATGCAACGGGCCTCTAGGTTTGTTATAACAGCCCAAACTAAGACAATATCCAACCACAAATCTCTTTTTAGCTTGTTTTGAATACAAAGGGATAAATTTCTTTCTATTTTTACATACAACTGTTAAAACAAGTATGATTTCTAAACAAAGGGACTTCAAGAAGGAGGTGTGTAGATGTTACTTGCTTTCTTTCCTTAAAGCAGCTAAGTGGCCTTTCTCTGGGAAAAGGGCACCAAAATTTGGGTATAACTTACTTAATAACAATAGACAATTGTCATAGTATATTAATCTCAATTGCTTTCCATGACAAGGAAAAATTGTTACTAGGCCTTGTCATGAAAGATTTTTCCAAGGGTTTCCTATAATAATGATCTATTGTGTTTTTAAAAAGCAGGTTATAAAATAATATGCATTCTATAACTATAGTTTAGTATTTATAGGCATAAAAATGTTCTGGAAGGATACACTCAAGGATGTTGACAGGAATTACAACTATATATTAAGAGTATGTATAATTTTTTTTCTTTTTGCTTAGCTAAATATTTTAATTCTTGTGCTGCAAAAATATACTTTTGTAATAAGAATTTTGTAATAAAATGATTCAACTACTAATATAATACAAGATTCAGAAAAGCTACATACACAGTTTCTGAGAACACCAAACTTGCATTTAGAGTTTATGCTTTCAGAAAGGAGTAAGAAAATTAACAATTATTAAGTATTTGCCATGTTTCAGCAATCCTGCAAGGTTATTGATACTGTTTCCATTTTACAGATAAGGAAACTTGAGGTTCAAGGAGGTACCATGAATAGTGTAAATCATAGACTTAGTACAAGACAGAGCCATGATTAAACCAGATTCGTCTGATCCACAAGGCCACTCTCTCAACTTGACTGGACAGTTTATAGAAAGTGCAGAGACCTGGTTTTACTCATCACCACTCATGGCGCCTGTATACAATAAATAGGCTGCCAATAATGGCTGCACCTCAGTTGCCTCTGAGCCAAATTCCTTTCTTATAGCTCAGGGAAGGAGCACCAGGTCAGGCTCACGCACCAAGTAAAGACAATGTCTCCGATTCTTGTTACAACTTCAGTACAAAGTGCTGCGACTTTTAAGACTTAACGTGGCTTACATTCTTTCTGCTTGAGGTAAAAGCCCATTATTAGAGTGACTTAGAGCCCTTTGATAATTCTGAAATACACATGCTCTTAAGGGAAGCGCCTCTACATCATGGTCCACTGACAATTGGCCTCTTATTTTAACAACTGGCACAACATCACTACGTTGCCTCAATTGTCCTTTGTTTTCCTGTCCTGTCGACTGCTTTGTTAAGTATTAATATAACTTCGATTCCCATCACACCAAGGAGCTTTGGGCAAGTTATTTATGATCTCTCCCTGCTGTCACATCACTTCTGTGAAGGACTTAATTGCCAAACTTGGTTTTCCCATCATTAAAATGGACACAGTAGGGCACTGCATGCTGTATCTCATGGAATCAGTTTGGCAAAGTTGCAAGTGAAGAATTATTGGCAAGGAGTCAGTGTTTTAGGTGGAAGAGAACCAAACTCGGACCAAAACATGAGTGAGTGCTGACATTTAGGGAGTGGAGCAAAATTATGTGGGATGTGTGGTGATGGAGGGAAAGTACCTGTATGACAACAAGGACTATTTATGGAGCTCTTAGAATGGACAAGATGTTGGGCTGAATGCTTTACACATGTTATGTGATTCATTCCCACAAGCAGGAGCCGATCCAAGTTGAGGCTGGGAGGACTACACTTTGGGATGGAGTCTCTTAATTACAAAATTAAAAATACAACATGTCTAAGCACTCTGCCCCCTCCCACCCCCACCAATGATGGTATCCTGATGCCTCAAGTCCTTAGCTTCATGGTAAACCCATAAACCCTCACAAGTATGCATTATCCAGTCTAGGTATAAGAAAGTTCAACTAGGTTAAGAAACTTGCTCGGTCACAGAGCTACCAAGTGGCAGAGCAAGGATTCTAACCAAGCTCCCAAAATCCTTTAAAAAAAAAATGCCCAAAGCCCCCAAATAGGCAATTCATGAGGACAAACTCCCTTGAAAGAGCAATGTGACATCTTAATGTGGCTCTGAGAGTTTCCGGGCAGGGCCCAGCCCCTGTCAGAACCTGCAGGGCTTGGGCATGTGGAGTCCTGCCAGGACCTCTGCAGGAATGTGCACCTTTCAGATCCACAGACTCCGTAAGAAAAGCCACTGTTGAGGGAGAGAGAAAGACAGGTTTTGATGACTCTGCTCTTTGCATCTACAAACTGAAAAGTAAGGAGGGGAAAAAAATTATTTTTAAGACACACATATTTAATTTTGCCCAGCCCTGGATAAGGAGATATCACTGTTCAAAGCTGAATGCAGCGATGTGCTGGTAATTAGCATGCAGGGCAGAAGGAGGCCTGTTTTGTAGCATTTGCCAATTTCTATGGTGTCAATATTCCCATATTGATAAGATATGCGTTTCAAATTACCAGTGGTTGTCTGGCTTGCAAATTTCCTGAACATGGAGCAATCAAGCTCCTACAAGCAGGTACAGCTGCTCCAGCACACCATTCGCTGCATGTTGGACTTGGCCTTGGTGGTCATGGCCTCAAGATCTTTAGGAGGATCGTTCTTAAAACTCAGAGGCAAATATTCTTGGCCCTGAAATCTTGTTGCACTGTGGAAAAAGGACTTGAGATAAATTATAAAGTCTCAAGAATGTTAGGGAAATGAGTTAGGAATTCTGCGTGGCCCACCATGACTCATAAAATCTTTTTGCAACATGTACTCAACTACTGATACAGATATGAACCCTCAGTCTCCTTTTCCTAGTCACTGTACCTACTGACCTACCCCCCCTCAAGCCTGTTATCTGCACCCCTCACCCTATAAGTAACTACAACAGCCAATGGCACATGTCAAACCTCCTCATCTTACAGATAGGCAACTGAGGCCCAAGAAAAGAAAAATTACAAAGGCCATATAAAATTTTAAATACTAACAGTGGACTAAAACTTAAGTCTTCTGACCTTCTATAATCCTTTCTAACACCTTGCTGTTTAAGTAATTAAGCCTTACAATAAACATTTCATGATGATATCTTTGAACACTATGGTATCTTCCAGATTAATTTTGTAACAACATCAGGAAAGTGATAATTTGGCTGCTTGGGGCCTTGACTCATTTCCTCTGCCTTGTTCAGTTTTCTGAAGCTATAAACACTCAACCCTGTACAGCTAAGCTCAGGGCTGCCCGACTCAAAGACTGGCTAGATTCCCCCCCCCCACCCCCCCACAAAAAACAAAAAACAAAAACAGAGCCTGGTACAGCAGCTCATAGAGAGGTAGTTTATTTTGGGACATAGCCCGGGGAAGCAAGGAAAGGCAACACAGGTGTGTTATCAAACTGAGCAACTGGGACTTTCCCCACTGGGACCCCAGGAGGAGTCTTATAGAATGTCTTTCAGAATTAGGGGATTCCTGCAATGTGGTACTTTCAATGTGAAAACCAGGAAAGTCCTGGGAAAACTAGGACAAGTTGGTCACCCAATCAGAGTCATCTGCCCAATGGCCAGGCGAGAGAAATGTTTACGCACTAGCTCCCATGCTTCAGTGGTTAAGTTGCCCCAGGACAGTGGTCGGCAAACTCATTAGTCAACAGAGCCAAATATCAATAGTACAACGACTGAAATTTCTTTTGAGAGCCAAATTTTTTAAACTTAAACT
Organism: Cnephaeus nilssonii; assembly: GCF_951640355.1. Lineage (NCBI taxonomy): Eukaryota > Metazoa > Chordata > Mammalia > Chiroptera > Vespertilionidae > Cnephaeus > Cnephaeus nilssonii. Next base: position 14,706,728 of record NC_137077.1, on the reverse strand, counting down.
TCTTCTAACACCACTTCTTCAAAATAGACTCGCCCAGGCCGTGGTATTTTGTGGAAGAGCCACACTCAAGGGGCCAAAGAGCCGCATTTGGCTCACGAGCCGCAGTTTGCCGACCACTGCCCCAGGAGATGCCAATTCTCGCACACTTGCATGTTTGCATGTGTGAGACTCAAAGCACATTTTCTCATGTGTCCAAAGAACTGGCATGAGAGCAGTCCCCGAGTAGAATGAGATGCAGGGCACCTGAGGAGAGGGACTGACGGCTGACAGTGGCTGGGGTAAAGCTAGGGACAGGATGTGTACAAGGGGCATCCCAGGCAGTTCATGAAGGGTTGTACAAAGAGCCTTGGTCCCTGATTTAGTAGTCACCATATCCTCTGGGACCTGGGATATGGTGACTACTAAAGCTGCCTTGCAGTTCACCAGGCTGCTCTTTCATGAATCTACCCTTGACAAGATGTTGACCCTTATATGGTTTTCCTTCCTTCCTCCATCACTTCCTCTTTCCCCCCTTCAATAAATATTTAGTGAATACATATACTATCTAGGGTCTATGCTATGTACTTGAGATATAAAAATAATTAAACATAATCCTTGTCCTCAAGAGCATGTAGATGGAGGACCAAATCATAAAACAGTTATAATACAATATAACTCTGGCAGAGAAATGGACAGAAGGGAAAAGGGAAAAGAAAACCTTCACATAGGAAGTAAATTTTTTAAAAAAATTGTATTGATTTGAGAGAGAGAGAGAGAGAGAGAGAGAGAGAGAGAGAGAGAAACATTGATTTGTTGTTCCACTTATTTATGCATCCACTGGTTGATTCTTGTATGTGCCCTGACATGGGATCAAACCCACAACCTTGGTGTATCCAGACAATGCTCTAACCAACTACCTGGCCAGGACCTAAGAAGTAACCTCCTTAGTCTCTAAGGAGGAGGATGATGATAATAACAACAGGGACAGAGAACTTCGATGGGATGCTGACTATGTAGCAGGCAATGTTTTAAAGTCTTTATAGCACTAACACATTTACAGTACAATATCCCTGTGGAGGGGGTGCTATTGTTATCTGTGATTTAGAAATGACAAAGCTGAACTATTGAAAATGGGTTTTGGTGAATAACTGTCAGTCTTCAAAAACCTGCCGCTGCCTCATGGGGTCATTCAGCTCAGTGGAGGCATTGCGTATTTCCTTCCTCATGACAAAAAGCTCAAAGTGCTCTGTCAGACCCTCTTTAGGGCGGTGCCATTTTACAAAAGGGTTCATTATCTGTGGGTGATCATAGATGAATGTAGGATTGATGCATGCCACTTCCAGGAACTCCTCAACAAGCTTAGTGGCTGTGGTCCGAGGTGGAGGGCATTCAACAGCTTTCGCCACACAGATATCATCAGGAATTTTGCAAATTTCTTCAGTTTCAAAGAGGATAGTTTCTGGCAGCTTCACCCCCAAGGCTTTCTCAAGCTCTTTCTGGAAGGGTGGGGTGAAGTCAATCTCATAGGCTTGGCCCTCCAGGCCACTGGATGGTGGGTGGCCTTGTAACCATCTGTAATGTGCTTTACCATCCCTGAAATCATGTTCTCTGCAATTTCCTTGAGATCATGATAATCTGTAGAGGCCATGAGAACTTACAGGTGGTGAGCTCAGGATTATGAGTCAAATCAGTTTCTTCATTCCGGAACTAGTGTCCAATTTCATAAACTCAGTCAGTGCCACCAACCACCAGCATCTTGTGGCAGAATTCTGGAGCAATTCTCATACATACATTCAGGTCCAGCTCATTGTGGTTGGTGCTAAAAGGCTTGGCCACAGTTCCCCCTGGGATGATGTTCATCATGGGAGTTTCAAACTCTAGGAATCTCAACTCATCCAAGAAACTTCTTATATATATGACTAGAGGGCCAGTGCATGAAATTCATGCACGGGTGTGTGTGTGTGTGTGTGTGTGTGTGTGTGTGTCCCTCAGCCCAGCCTGCACCCTCTCTAATCTGGGACCCCTTGAGGGATATCCCTCTCACAATCCAGGACTGTTGGCTCCCAACCGCTCGCCTGCCTGGCTGCCTGATTGCCCCTAACTGCTTCTGCCTGCCAGCCTGATCGCCCCCTAACCACTCCCCTGCCAGCCTGATCGACACCTAACTGCTCCCCTGCCAGCCCGATTACCCCTAACTGCCCTCCCCTGCTAGCCTGGTAGTCCCTAACTGCCCTCCTCTGCCGGCCCGGTCACCCCCAACTGCCCTCCCTTGTAGGCCTGGTCCCTCCCATCTTCCCTCCCCTACTGGCCTGATTGTCCCCAACTGCCCTCCCTTGCAGGCCATTTTGTAGTGGTCATTTGGTGTCCACATGGGGGTGGCCATCTTTGACAAAATGGGGCGGCCATCTTGTGTGTTGGAGTGATGGTCAATTTGCACATTACCTCTTTATTATACAGGATGATCTTAGTGGAGGATACACTTCTGCCTCACAAAGTCATTCAGGACCAATTTCAAGTATCTCTGATGATACTTTGTTTCCTTTTCTTTGAGGCCAAAGTGAAAATGAGGTAACATATGTAAGCAAGGACACAGCAGTGTGATTTCATAGGAATCACAGCTAACCCTTCTTGGTTTACCCAGAATTCCCCTGAACTTCAATTATGTCTCCTCAAAGCAGTTTGTTATTGATATGAATGGATTCTTCTTCTGATTTATAATTCCTGGAATTGGCCATGACTTGCAACTTGAACCCCTCTTCTCAAAGGTCACAGAAGATGAGCTTCCCCTTGGAAGCTCTTTTGGCATGGATCCTATCTAGAAAAAGAACTGCCACGTTTAAGGTAATGTCACTCAGGTGGTTCCCAGGCTACAGGTGACTGTATTCTTGGATGAAGTGAGTGACTGAGACACCTATATGTAACTAGTGTGAGTATGGGTCTTCCCCATTAGCCTTCAGTTGATGGACTGCTTGGCTGCTGATCTTGTAGTATTGGTTTAGGTCTAGGCTCTCCTCTTTGGCACCCATATGCTTGTCAGTGGTGTGGTTGGTGGCAGCAGCATTGTCCTGGCTTAGTTGTTTCTCCCTGAGCTCCTTCTGCTTGGCTTCCTTCTCTGCTACTTTCTTCTCAACTTGCATACATCTCTTTAGCTCATTTTTGCTCACTTCCAGCTCACCGCTATCCACATTCCCCTAAGGTCCCTGAACCATAGTCATCTTTCTGAAAGGAATATGGGCTGTTCCTGTGACTTGCTTTGCCCAATAGCATACAGTAAAAGTGGTGCTGTGACTTGTGACAGTTCTGCGCCTAAGCTTTTCACTCTTCCAGGCTCTCCCTTGCCATGAGGAAAACCCAGGCTAGCCTTTGGGATGAGGAGAGACCACATATAACACAGCCATGCAGCCAAGTCATTCAAGTCAACGCCATGTTAGATCAGCCAGTCCCCAACCAGTGGTCAGCAGACCACAGATGCCTGAGTAAGCCCAATCAAGATCAGCCAAGGCCCTTGGGGGTTCTTCCAGTTGTAAAATGTAATCATTCTTGTTTTTGCATCCGATTCATTACAGGATTTGGCCATTAGAAAAAAAAAGATTAATCTAAAATTGGACTCCCGATTTATTACACCATGCCACCACTCCCAGATATTTGAAGCAACATTGTTTAGGTAACAACAATATTTTTGTTGTCGTTTTTTCTTTCCTAACAATTGGGTAAATAAATGTTTGTGAAGTAGGTGAAAAATAAATTTATAACTTCAACAACTTAATAGCTAAGTGCTTATGCATTGACAATGAAAACAAGAGAAAATAAATAGCATTTTGGCTCTCACTTTGGCATTTATGATTTGCTAGGTTGGCAAAATGAGCAGATCCTGAGTAAAAGAGAGTTAAGAGTGACTGATTAATTAAAAAAGAAGAAAGATCAGCCAAGGCTAACCCAGAAGAGCAGAATCACCCAGCCAACCACAGACTTGTTGAACACCACTGTGGCTTTTTTCTATGCAGCTTTACTGTGGCATTAGATAATGGATATAGTTTAGCTTTCAGGCATAGCAGGTATTAGACCTGTATTAAGCAGAACAATTTATTAATCAGGAAAATTGGTCTAAGTTTCAAGCAACAGAAATCTGACTTAGATTTGCTTAAACACACAAGGGAATTTTTTGGCTTATATTATTGAAAAGTCCAAAGGTAGACACAGCTAGATCTAGATGCCCCAAATTTGTCATTAGGAACCTGATTCTCTCCATCACTTGGTTCTATTCTTTCCTGTCTTCATTCATTCTCACGCAAATACTCCCATGGGGCAAGATGGACACCAGTAGCCTCCAGCTTATACTCCATTGTATTAGTTATTAAGTGAAAGAGAATGAATGTTTTTCAATAGTTCAAGTAAAAGTCCTAGGGACAACTTTCATTAGTCTGACCAGGATCATACACCTGTCCTTGACCAATCTTTTTTTTTTTTTCTTTTTCAGGGAGATACACTGGACCTAGGCCAGGATTATGCATGCAACCCTGGAGATAGGGGATGGGTTAATACTGAAACCACATTGACGAAGACTAAATAAGGAGATTTCCTAAAGGAAAATTGAAATAGTGCAAACGAAAGAATGGGGAATAGATGTCTTCTATACTCCTCAGCATTACTAATGAATTTTTTTTAAAAAAGAGAGTGATGACTGAGCATTGTTTTTCTGCAGAAGGCAGTTCACTCCTACCTGTAAACACTATTCAACATTGATGCCAAAGTAGCTATTGTTATGCACAAGGGTTCTTCCACCCTGCCCAGGTGAATGGTCTAAAAATCAAATTTTGATCACATCTCTCTACCACATAAGTAAGATCCAGTGGCCATACACATGACAGGGCTTATGACAGTCAAGGAGCAATAAGGTGTCTGAACTTAATCTCCAAGACTCTTTGAAGTGTGCTTATGAGCTACCTGAATCATAAAATTGCTTCCATGTCCTAACTGGAGAGGTAGCACAGTGCGGTGGCTAAGAGCACAGATTCTGGGTACAGCCTGCCTATGTCTGGGTTCCAGCTCTGACTACTTTCTGAGACTATGTGACTTTGAGCAAGTGAATTAGCCTCTCTGTGCCTCAGTTTTCCCATCAGTAAATGGGGGTAACAGAATTTACTTTATCGGAAGAGTAAATGAGTCATTATATGCAAAGCACTTGGAATATTATCTGGTCTGTTATCACAGCTATAAAGTGTAAGTTATTAGTCACCTGGGAAAATGCATGTGACAACAATTCTTTGAATGTGGAATAAAAAGCCTGACACTGGCAATTAAAGATTCATGACCTTGGCTAAGTCACTTGTTGTCTCTGGGGTAATTTTACTTCTTCAGCTATAATGTGACGGAAATTATATCTACTCTGCTTACCTCACAAGGCTGCCACAGAATCAGAGATGATGGATGCTAAAGCCTTTGAAAACCTCCAAGTCCTTTATAAATAAAAGGCCTTATTAATATGAATTATCTTCATCCAGATTATCTGATTAGTGTGCAATCAGGGCAGTTTTTCATCCCACGCTGTTTTGCGCAAGGAATCATTAGGAAAGAAAATCCACCGCTGACATAAAATTATACATTCCCCAGCCAAACCCAGTTCAAAAGCCTTTGGGACTGTTCTGGGATTTGAAATATCCTCCACCATCTTTTGTACCTAGCATGAAATAAAGTTGATTGTAATAGAAAAGTTATTAAACTGGGGGTGAGGACACCTGGATTACAGCTCCCAGTTCCGCTGTTAATTTACTGTCATCTCACGTGAGTCATTTTATTTCTCTGGGCTTCCCTAGTCTATAAAATGATGAATGCTTATAACACTGTGACTGCCTAGCTTTTGTGACAAAGATGTTCCTGGGCATTGGGGTTCTGGTGACTTCTTGGTGGAATATCACCTTCCTGGCCACTGCTAATTGTTCGGGCACTCCAGGGTTAAACTTGGGTCTTCTTCTCTTCTTCGTCCTCCTCTTCATCATTTTCTCCCTAAGTGATCTCTTCCAGTTCCATGGCTTTAAGTATGTCACACTTTCTGTAAAGTGCATGTAAGGTATTTAATTCACACCTCCACCCTGACCTCTATAGTGAGCTGTAAGCAGGAGTGTATTCAATTGTCTGCTTTACATCTCTCCTTAGCTATCTAAGATGTAAGCACCTCAGACTAGATATTTCCAAACAGAATTATTATTATTAATATTCCTATTGTCTGTGTTGTTCAGCTCATAGAACAATGCATGGCCATAGTAGACTCTCAAAATATATTTGTTGAATGAATCAGTGAAAAAATATATATACGGTACTCACACACAACTGTTTGTACAATTATGTTTAACAACATGACATTAGAGTGACGGGAAAAACACCAAAATGTTAATGGCTGTGCATGAAATTGTAAGTGTTTTTTTTTTTAATTTAAAATTTCTTTTCTATTTTTCACTTCTTGGTGGAGTATCGCCTTCCTGGCCATTGCTAATTGTTCAGCTAGAATATGACGGAAATTATATCTACCCGTCTTACCTCACAAGGCTGCCATAGGATCAGAGAAGATGGATGCTAAAGTCTTTAAAAACCTCCAAGTCAAAAATATCAAACTTTAGGGAATGATTAACCGGGGAACTTATATGCATATATGCAGAGAACAAGACAATAGTGTGATGAAGGCATGGGAGAAGAGGTACAGGGTGGAAGGGGTCAATGGGAGAAAAAGAGAGGGGACATCTGTAATACTCTCAACAATAAAGATAAATTTAACAACAACAAAAGGAATATCAGACCTTGGAGCTGAGCGACCTTTGCAAGACTGCACTTACCTTACTTTCTTCCTATGCCAAAGGGGCTTAAAAATAGGTACCTCATTTATATTCATGCAGCATTCACAGTGCTTGAGGAACAGAGTGAAGAAATAAAATGGAGTCACTATAGTAGTGAAGCTGCTAAATTACGAAAACCAAGTAGTTCGAGATATGAGGAAAAGCCGTGTCGATGCCTGCATACACCACAGACCTCAGATAACCCTCTGATGACCCCCCTGAGGGATTCAGGAACGAATGGACACAGATCCAGACCAGGGGTCATCTCCAGGTTTATCATCTTTCACCAATCCAGAGGCTAAGAATGCAGGGCTGATTCTTCTCAAGAATATACTTTAAACTGTAAGAACCTCCAGCTTTTCTTTCCTTTTTTCAGAATACTCTGGGTTTTGCCTAGTCGTATGTCTGTTTGCAAACCCTGGGAACCTTGAATAAATCTTTATCCCCTATTTCTAGACCAAGGTTCCTGATTCACGCTTTCCTGTGAAATTACGAACGTAAAGAACTTCGTGGTGAGTGTCTGCTGATAATAATGACACACGGTTCCGTTTGTCATAAAAATACACACGTTCCTTATATACCTTCACCAAAGGGAGCAAAAAGAACTCCGCCGACCTACCCACCAGCCGGCGCCTCCACCTCCCTGGCTCCCCCGAGGGTGCGCCTGCTCCGTCCCCTCCTTCCGCCCACGTGACCCTCCCAGGCTCCTCCCCGTCTCCAACATGGCGGCCCCCAGGCGCGCCGGCCGCACGTGAGGAAGAGTTTGGACACCTGGGGATCCCAGAGCGCAAGTGTGTCAGCTAGCTTCCCCTCGTTGCCTTCTGTTGCATCCCTTCGGCCTTTCCCCGCGCCCTCGTGGGCCGCTGCCGCTCCGCCGTCATGAAGCCAAAGCCCGTTTCCCACAAGACCGAGAACACACACCGGGTGAGCGAGGGGTCTTGGGCCGGGAGCCGGGGGCCGCTGGAATCCCAGCCGTGGAGTTGGCCCCGAGCGGGATCCGGGGGGCTGCAGGGTTCTGGGCCTCGCCTGAGTCACTTGCCCCGAGACTCCAGCAAAAGAGGGCGACTCTCTGCGTGTAGTAAACATGGGGCGGAGAAAGAAGTGTGGCAGCTAATTGCGCCCGTCGTGTGTGGGGTCTGGAGTGCTTGGGGATCCCCTTCAGTCCGGAGCTCTGCTCCCTCGGACAGACGGATTCCTTAGGAGCTGTTCTCCCCGGCTGTTTTATCTTCAAAAGGCCAAATTAGGGGGCGGGCCGCTGGGAGACCATGAGTGATTTCCAGCCAATGGCTGCGACCCCACTCTCTCTGTCCCTTGAGAGTTCCTTTATTATGGTACAACCTAGGTTTATATGGGCCTAAAAACACTGTTATGGCAACGACTTAGCTGGGTACCTGGGAAACCTAACGGTGGATCTAGCAAGGCCGCATCGCCAGCGTTCGCTTAGGTCCACCACAGCCTAGCATGGGAATTTTATTTGAAATGACACACCTGACAGAACTTAGGCAAATATATTCCTAGACGTATTCTGTGACGTTTGTATAGTATCGCGGTGCATTTGTTTAAGGTTCTGTGTCTTTCAGTTTGTTTTTACACTGTTGATTCATCAGTGATAATCTACTTGTACTTTTAAAACTCAATCATACGTTTTATGATTGACGGAAAATACAAGTCTGAAATTGCAAGTGAAGGGTACCATTATCTGTAATGATAGTACCTGAGTAGGCTTACCTTGATGAGTATTAAATGATGATGTATCTGAAATATGCTCCCTCCCTCCCTTGCAGTTTCTGACATTTGCTGAACGATTGGGGAATGTGAATATCGATATTATCCACCGGATTGACAGAACCGCGAGCTACGATGAGGTAAGAGAATGTCATACTAACCTCTCTTCTAAGTATTCATAGTGAGATTTTCAGTCTCTCCTCTTAGAAGTAGATTGTTTTTCAAGCCATTCCTTTATGAACATGAAATGCATTCGACCTAATACAATAGCCATGCATGGCAAATTAGATTTAAATTAAATTTAAAATTTAAATGCTCAGTAGTCATATGTGGGTAGTTGCTACCTTATTGGACAAGTACAGAAATGAAACATTTCCATCACTGCAGAAAGTTCTGTTGGGTGATGCTGTGTTATACAACTAACTTGATACTGAGGTGGCTTCTGTGATCCCGGCCTCTCCCTGTCCCGCATGCATTCCGAGAACTGTTGCAGATCCATATTCTGAAGCTACAATTTTAAAGAAATTATGAGCAAGTCACTTTCCTGGGGCTTAGTTTCCCCTTTTATTAAAAGGGGCTAGGACTACATAATTATTTTCTACTTCCAGCCATGATGTAACTCAATCACACCTCTCAAAAAAAATCTTGTTGCTTCAAGTAATTAATTCTTTGCCAGGCTTTTTAAGATCCAGCATAACATGCTTTTAGCTTAGGAATCCGATCTCAGTTCTTAACTGTTCATCACTTGGCTGTAGTTGGACTCCGCTCACTCTCTCTTTGAATGCCTTATCTCCACTGTATGAATTCAGTGTGTTAAATGATGTTCTCTAGGTAAGCACATAATGCTTGGGGAACTCATAGTTAAGGGAGACTAATCTAAATTATTTGGGATTGTAGGGTGGAGTGTAAAAATGATAAAGTAGCATGGCTGGTGTGGCTCAGTGGTTGAGCGTCGACCTATGAACTAGGAGGTCATGGTTTGATTCCTGGTCAGGGCACATTTCTGGGTTGCAAACTAGACCCCCAGTGTGGGGTGTGTAGGAGTCAGCCAACTAGCTATTCTCTCTCATCATTGATGTTTCTCTCTCTCTGAAATCAATAAAAAATAAATTTAAAAATTTAAAAAAAAGATGAAGTAGTTAAAGTGATACCTGATTTTAGTCTTGTTGTTTGTGTAGATTTTGGCTTGGCAAAGAGAACAGGGAAGGCTGTTTAGGCTGAGGGAGAAGCCTATATAAAGGAACATGTAGGGTGTGTGTTTGTGTTCGATGGTGACTGGAATGGGGGAAGGGAGTACCTGGTGAGAGAGTCAAGGATCATAAAGGGCTTCATATGGCAAGCTAAGTTAGGATTTTATCCTGAAGCTATGGGAATTCTAGGATTGTAAGGCAGGGGAGTGAGTGACATGATGAGGTTGATAAGGTTTAAGCTTTAGATCTCTCTGGCTTTAGTGTGGAGGAAAGAGCAGGACTGGAGTCAGAGTAACCAGTTGTGAGGATTCGGTAGTTACCTAGGTAAGAAATGATTATGGTAGTAGCAGTCAAATGGAGAGAAGGGAAGGATTCCAGATATATTAAAAAAGTAGGATCAGTAGGGCTTGTGACCTGCTGGATATGAAGGGAGGAAGGGAATGGAAGTTTTTTGGTTTCAACAACTAGGTCAGTGGTCGGCAAACCGCGGTTCACGAGCCACATGCGGCTCTCGAGCCACAGTTTGCCGCTCTGTTGACTAATGAGTTTGCTGACCACTGAACTAGGTGATTGAGGATATTATTCATCAAGGTAGATTTGTAGGGAGAAGAGCATGGGGTTCGTTTTGTTTTGGGCTGGTTAAGTTTGATATACCTGTGACCATCCAAATGATGGTGTCCAAAAGACATTTGGATGTATGGATTTGGTGACTTCAGAGGTGGAATTATTGACTTAACATTCAGCATATGGTTTATAGCAGGGATCCTCAAACTTTTTAAACTGGGGGCCAGTTCACTGTTCCTCAGACCGTTGGAGGGCCGGACTATAGTTTAAAAAAAAAAAACTGAACAAATTCCTATGCACACTGCACATATCTTATTTTGAAGTAAAAAAACAAAACGGCAAAAACACCCGCATGTGGCCCGCGGGCCATAGTTTGAGGACGCCTGGTTTATAGTTTAAGTCACAGGAGAGGTTGAAAGTACTAAAGGATTGAATGTTAAGTTGGTGGAAAAGAGAGCCTAGAATAGGATCCTGGCCTGGGTGGGCTTAATGGCCTCAATCAAGTGTCTCTTGTTCTCCAATAAGCTGGACTAGGCTTCTTTTCTTAATGGCAGAATCTTTCCAAGAGAGCAAAAGCAGAAACTACGAAGCCTCTTAACCTAGCTCTGGCAGTCACAGAATCATTTCCATTGCATGTTATTGGTCAAGCAGGTCATGAGGGTGAGGAAAGAGACTCTGTCTCTTGCGGGAGGGGCTGCAAGTCACATTGCAAAGGGACAGGGACACAGTGTATCACCAGTGGTTGACATGTGCCCGTCACAGTGCCAGGCTAGGAATGCCTTCTACCTTAAGGTTTTAAACTGTTTAGATGTATTTCCCTTCTGCCTGAAGAGACACTGGAACAGAATATAATTGGATTCTCTTTCTTCCTCTCTAGTCTCTGTAACTATTGATTTTATTTCATTTTTATTTTTTTAAAGATTTCCAAGGCACTATGTAAAGATTTACCCCTTTTTTTTAATATATGTGGTAATATATGTGGAGGATCTAGCATGCTGTTTGTGTATGTGCTTATGTATTTGTCCTCTCTTTCTGTTTCTCTGTCTCTTTCTCTATACATATATATGTACATATATACACATGTATGGTAATAATTTATTGGTCTTACCTTTCAAAATACAAGGTAATATATATTATGTTAAAAAGCTAAATAATGTAGTGATGAACTTAGACTATTGCATTATCTCAGCCCTCTACCCCTATTGCCAAGGAAACTGATATTGGCAGTTTGGTATACGTGTATTCTTCCATGTTTTTCTCTCATACAGATATGTGCGAACGTTTATAGAGGTCTTTTTAAAAAAGAAAAATTGATTCCTACTGTACACTTGGCTATGGAACTTTTATAAAATACTTTGGGGAGTATATCATCAACATCCTTCTTGTTCAATATAGTATAGATCATTTTTTGCCACATAATATACCTTAGTATGTATAGACCACAAGTTATTCCAGTCATTTTCCTATGTTGGATATATAGGCTGTTTTATGTTTTCTCCCCCACTACAATAAAGCTAAATAAACATCTGTATGCTTGTATCTTTGCAAGTTTTATAAGAAATATCTCCAAAGGAGGACTTACTGGGTCCAAGGGTATACCTGGTTTTCATTTTACTAAGAAATGCCAGATTACTTCCCTTTAAGATTAAAGAACTATGAAGAGTCAGTGCATTTTTCTGGGCCTAAACTTGTAAAAAATAACAGGAAAAAAATTTTTTTCCTTAGTATGACTGTTTTATAGGTTTTAGAGAATTATATGCTACAACCAAATCAGCAAAACTTTGTTTTATTAAGCATCTCTCCTTATTGTACACCCGAATGCTTTTCAAGTATGTTAGCTAATGCCCTTTTTTAAGAAATAAAAGTTTAATTCTTGACTATCATCAATCATTGTCTTAAGATATTACTCTATCACTATTATTATTTACTTTGATTATGGTTTGTCTTTGAATTAAATAATTAATGGGTGGCTTTAATCTTGACAGGAGGTTGAAACCTACTTTTTTGAAGGTCTGCTGAAATGGAGAGAATTGAACCTTACGGAACACTTTGGTATTTTCTACTTTGTTTCTATTTTATTCACCTGTCATTTGCACTTTATATGTTCAAAACAACTAAATCATGGTGTGATAGAAAAACAACCTTTTTTTTTTTTTTTCATCCAGGGAAATTTTATAAAGAAGTTATTGACAAATGCCAATCATTCAATCAGCTGGTCTATCATCAAAACGAGATAGTTCAGAGTTTGAAGACTCACCTGCAAATCAAGAACAGTTTTGCTTATCAACCCCTTTTGGAGTAAGTAGCATGTTGAGAGAAAGCTCATGGATATTTGTCTGAACTTTATGAATGGTTGTGTTTATAGCTACAAATGACTTAGATCTGATGTTTAAAAATAAGAATTTACCTTTTCTGTTAGTCTGAATACTAGTGCATTGCCATAAAACAGAATCTTAGGCATATATTTTTTTGCTTTTGTTTCATACTTTTAAGAGAGCCCAATTTTTCTTTGATACAGTGGGAATGGTTGACCATAATTTGTGATGGAATGCACCTTCTTGCGTTAGCCTTATCTTTGCTGAACTCTTGAAATATGAAAAACTTTATACCTCTCAAGATTTGATTCGGAAGGTTTAATTAATCCTGTCATCATAGGCGATTAACTATAATTTATGAAATAGACTTGCAGCATTTGTTTTTTGGCCTATATGTCTCACAAATGTTACTTTTCTTATTGTTAATCCAGTTTGGTCGTACAGCTGGCACGAGATCTGCAGACTGACTTCTATCCACATTTTCGGGATTTTTTTCTGACTATCACCTCAATCCTGGAGACTCAGGACACTGAGTTGTTAGAATGGGCTTTCACCTCGCTGTCGTATCTTTACAAGTACCTGTGGAGGCTCATGGTGAAGGACATGCCCAATATATACAGGTGACCCTTTTCTCTCTAATAGAGGGTTTATCTTTTTCTCTTTTCTTTTTTTTTGCTTTTAATTTGTATTATATTTTATTGACAATTCAGTGCTGTTGGGTAAGTTCATAAAGTTATGCAAGCATCGCCACAATACAGTTTAAGAACATTTCCATCATCTCCAAAAGATTTCTCATGCCTGTTTGCAGTCAGTCCTGCTCCCCATCTGCAGTAGTTCTGCGAGCAAAAGCAATGTATGCATGTTCAATGTTCAAGATTGCCTCTGTGAAAACAGCTGTATGATCCTTTGCAATAATGAGAACTTTTAGCCTTTAAGTTTTATAGGTTTTTATGTTTTGGTCAAGGGCACAATATAATGAGTACTGACAACCAGGAGAGAATTTCTGATTCTCATTTGTATTTAGTTAAAACAAGCCTAACACCTGTCATGTATATCTGCCCACATGGCTACCTGACTTTAGTATGTTCTTTAATTGCCTTTTCCCTGGCTTCGGTCTGACTCCAAACTATTTTTCCACCCCAGGCCCCAATTATTTCCTTATATAAAGTTGGTTCTCTAGCCAAAGTGGTTCACAGTCCGCTTTGCCAGTCTGCATTGACCTGACCTTCTCTTATATCCAAACGATTGAACTCATATCTCCCTCCCCATTAAAGCCGGCTTGGATTCCATAACCTCCACTAACATTGCGGGGCCCCTTGGCCAGAAATGGAAGCTTTGTGCTCAGCCCCTTTGGCATTCCATACCACTTACATTATACAACCTCTGTTCATAATTGTTTGTTCATAATGTAATAGTATCCCCTACAAACCTGTAAACTGTTCAAGGACATGGTCTTAAATATCTACATTTCCCCAGTGCTTGTCATACTTACTAAACCAAAAGAGACACTCAGGATTTATGAGCAAATTTATGAACAAGGAAATAGAATGAATTTCATAGTAGCTTTTGTTTAAAAGAAGGGAGATATTGTTCATAATTGATTTCAATCTGGGACTTGATGGAATTTTCTACTTGGTGTCCTGATTTTTTCTACATACTTTAATTGCCACATGAATACATAGATTAAATCTTCTCCCCTACCATATCGGTGTGGGTATGGGTTAAGACTGTAGATTTTGCTTTTGTATCACCTCCCTTCACCGTACTCTTCTTTGAACAAAGAATGAGAAAGAAATACTTTCCAGCCTTTACTATTTATCTATGAAGCTTTTGGTCAAATGTATTAGAAACCAAGATTACTTTATTAAAAACTTATGAGATCTTGGGGGAGATACATAGTTTATTTGGTTTCGTGAGTTCCGTTAATTTTATGTCTCCTAAGTCATTTCTCTAGTTCTAAATTTATTTGCTTTGAGTATCACATCTTCAACAGCCTGGATAGTTTCACTTGAGTATTACTGAAACCAAAGTCAGTACAGTCTCATTCAGGCCAACTCGTTTTATTCATTCATGTGTTCAGTAAATATGTCCTTATGCCAGGCCCTGTTTGGTTGTCCCGTTTCTAATAGTGACACCATCATTCTTCCCATCACTGAGATTTGGTGCCTTAGGGGCATCTTCGACTAGTGTCTCCAAGGACTCCAGATCCTCTTCATTCTGTTACCCACTCAGTCAGTTCACTGAATTGAATACTGTCTGTGTGTTAGGCACTTAAGATATAGCCTCAAAAAGACATATCAAAATCGCTCTTCTTTCAAAGTTTACATTTTAGCAGGGAGAGAACTTCTTGGGCACATGCCTGGCTTGCGTGGGGCTGGACAAGGAAGCCTGGGTGGTTGAGCGGCATGTATAAGGCAGAGTAATTAGGTGATGTCAGGATCCTGATTGTTAGGCGGCCAGATCATAGAGGGCCTTGTGGACACTGTTAGGTCTTTGGTTCCATTGCAGGGACTCTTGAGTCCATCCTATGCAATTCCCTCCATCACCAACCTCTTTCATGCTGTTGTTCTCCCAAGCTTGTATGGCTTGAGCAGCTTTCTACTTGGAGTGCCAGGCTCTTCTTCCTTCCTTTATTTCATCCCGTATATTGCTGCCAAATGAGTCTTTCTGAAAATAATCATTTCTTTTTCAGCCAATATTAGTACCTGCTATGAGCACGGAACCGTTAGGTAATAGGGATATGCAAAGATGCCTTTCTGTCATTAGGAAGACCAACTTAAGCAGTGATTATACAAATAACTAGTTATAGCTACACGACTCTCTGACCTTGAGCAGGTTGATTAGGCTTTGGGCCTCAATTTCATTATCTGTAGAATGGGCATATTAATACTCCCTACGCTACAGAGTTGTGCTGAGGAAAGTAACAGAGGGAGTGCCTACATGAATGTAAGCTAGAGTCCAAACTCTTCTGCTTGGTATTCAGAGCCACCTGTTTACTGGGAGGCTTTATCTGCAACTGCCTGCCCCGACTGGCAGACGCCTCCTTGTTATCTCTTGACCATGATTATTTCTGCAAACTCTGTCTTTGATCTTGCTTTTATCTCTGGTGATATGCACTTTGGTATTCACCTGAATTCTTCTTGTTCAGGGCTCACTACAAGTTTCAACTTTTTATGGAGTCCTCCCTGTAAGTCCAGTACCACCAATCCTTGCTTCTTAATTTCTGTGACCTACAGTCTTCTGTTCCAGCGTGTGGGTGGGTGTCTTGGTAATCAAATGAGATTTTAAACTTTTTGTTTTATGCCTGCTACATATTCCTTTCATACCTAGTTCAATGTTAGTTGGATTTATAGTTGGCATTTAGCTCATCTTTATTAAAATTATAATTATTAAACTTTTTTTTCTCATTTATAGGATGTATAGTACACTCCTGGCTCATAAAAAACTACATATAAGAAATTTTGCTGCTGAAAGCTTTACTTTTTTGATGAGAAAGGTTAGTCTGATATTTTATGTTTATTGCTCATTAATTCTCAAGAACCTGATGTACAAAAGCCTGATATCTTTTATAATGTAGTTATTATGGAATAATTATATATATGTATATGTGTTTATATATGTGTGTGTATATGTGTCTATCTATGTATACACACACACACCCCATAAGTATTTTGAGTTTATATCACCATAGGTTTAGTCTTCTCACTAATGTGAAATAATTTGGGTCATACTTTTGTTGTTATTTAGGCTTTTGGTAGTTTTCACTCTCTGTCTGTGTGTGTGTATGTGTGTTTAAAAGTGCCACCTAATTCAAGCCAGTAAATACATGAACAGTGAGATTAACAGGAATTTTTATAAGGATTTCCTGGAAGAAACTGATTGCATAGTGTCAGTTGTATTGGTTTTAAAAACAAAAACATTGATATTAAATGTCTTTTATACTCATAAAATGATTTTCTATAAAAGAATGTTCCCTTATCTAGTTTTTCTTGGTTACATCCCTTACACCAATGAATTACTCTTGTGTGATGTTATAAGTGTTAGTATGCTATTATAGTAGTTTGAGATCATTACAAGTGTCTGTTCCTAGAATTTTGTCCTAATTATATTTAACCTTTTGCACTCGGATGTCGAGTGTGACTTGACACGGTTAGCATCAGTAGCAGGAATCGAGAAAAAAGCAAGCGAGTGCAAAGGGTTAAATATAAATCTGTAGAATAATGAGTAAAATTTCTTTATTTGGATGTTTGTGTTTTAAATACAATTTTCCATTTACATTTTTGTTTTAGGTCTCTGATAAAAACTCACTTTTCAATTTAATGTTTCTTGATCTTGATGAACATCCGGAAAAGGTAGAAGGAGTTGGACAGTTGCTCTTTGAAATGTGCAAAGGAGTGAGAAATATGTTTCACTCCTGTACAGGAAAGGTAAATAGCCGGGAGGAAAACTTTCAGTCTCTGTGAAAGGGGTTGAAAAGAAAACAAAAAAGATTTACTGAAATGATGGACAGAAGACTGCCGAGAATAAATAGCATTAAATGGGGAGCATTAAGGCTTTGATAGCAGTATTTACCTAATGTAGGCTCTGGATCACTAGGTATTTTTACTTGCAAGATCATTGCTCTCTTCTTCATCCCGAATCCTAGTAACATCAATTGATTAATGAGCAAAAGTGGGTGTGTGGGGGCAGCTGGATGATGAAATTCCCATCCTAGTTAGAAAATTCCTTTTAAGACAGTTAACCCTCAAATATCCTTGATTAGTTCTAGATTCAATTTTAAAGTGACTAATATAATCAGAGTGGGAAATCACAGTGTAATACTTAAAAATGAAGGTTTACATGTTTATTTTAATGACTCTTGAATTCCCACAGGCAGTGAAGCTAATTTTGCAAAAGCTAGGACCAGTTACTGAAACAGAAACTCAACTGCCATGGATTTTAGTTGGAGAAGCACTAAAAAATATGGCCAAATCCACTGCTTTCTACATCTACAAGGAACATTTTGGTATATTTTTTGAATGTTTGCAAGTAAGTTCTAATTTTTCAGGACTTGTATGTAATAAGGAGTCCAAGAGTTGATTATTCTTGCTTGTTTAGCAGACCACTCCTGGAAACTGTATTTCATAATTGCCCTTATACTTTTATACACTTATTGGAATTTTCCTTCCCTCAACCTCCTGTACTATTTTGATTTGATTTGATACTTTGAGATGCAGTAGGGCATAGTGATTAAGAAAGCAAGCTTTTCAGCCAGACTGCCTGTATTTAAATCTTGGCCTTGTCGCTTATTGTTAGTACTAGAAGCCCGATGCACAAATTTGTGCACTGGTGGGGTCTGGCTGGCCTGCCCCATCCGGTGATTGGCCAGGCCTGTGGGGTGAGGGGACATGGGAGGTTGGCCGGCTGACCCCACCCCCTGGTCAAACTCCCAGTCGAACTCCTGGTCGAGGGGACAATTTGCATATTAGCCTTTTATTATTTAGGATGACCTGGGAAAGTTATTTATGTCTCTATTCCCCCATCTTTTCATCTAGTAAGTGGGGTAATCCTTTTTTTCTCCTTCATGGTTGCCATGTGGATTGTGAGGAAATACTTATGAGGAGCTTAACAACCATGTACTCAGAAATGTTAGCTGTTATTGTCCTTAGTGACTCCCAGTAAATGTGTCCCTTTTTTTCTCAGAGCAAAAGTAAGTGAAATTTTTGAATGCTTCACACAGTATTTTCATTATTTGGTTAACAGATCAGTTGGATATTTTATAGTTATTCTCTCTGTTAAATATTCTCTCTTTTAAATTAAAATTTTTTGTTTGCAGGAGTCTCTCCTGGATCTACATACAAAAGTAACCCAAACTAACTGTGGTGAAAGTTCTGAACAGATTAAAAGGTTGTTAGAAACATATCTGATACTTGTAAAACATGGGAATGGATCAAAGATAACCAAGCCTATTGATGTTTGTAAAGTGAGTTCTCAAATTAATTTGCTTAGAGTTTATCATTAAAAGCTGATTGCTAAGTACACATTGTTTTTTCTTTTACTTTTAGGTATTGTCTCAAACATTACAAATAGCCCATCTCTCCACATCTTGCCGGGAGACCCTCTTGGATGTAATTTCTGCTCTGATCCTAGGCGAAAATGTTGCCTTGCCAGAGACCCTCATCAAAGAAACTATAGAAAAAGTAATTTACTTCAGCTTAATTGAGTGGTTAATAATATGTTTTATCATTGCACAAGCCTCCTGGGGAATATAAATGAATCATGGCAAAGGCTCTGCCTTCTGGGAATTTATAATCTTAATAATCTTTAAATTGCACGCTATAATAAGGAAAAGATAGTGTGATAAAAGCTAAATCTGTTCGGCAAATGTTCACCAAATATATATAGCCTACATTGCACTGGGTATGGACTAGATTTCACAGAGGACACTATGGTGCCTATGATTTTTGATAGGGAATGGTGCTCTGAGAGTTAGTCATTACAATTTGTCAAACTAATCTATTGATGTCATATAGAAACATAATGGTTAGTTTTGTCTGGGGTTGAGGGACGGAGATTGCTTTTCAAAGGACTTGTATTTGGGGTAGTCCTTGAAGGTTAATAGCAGTCTGCCAGTCAGAGGAGGGGTTGAAAACTCTAGGAGAGGAAACAGCAAAGCTGTGTTAAAAAATGTATGACGTTGAGGCACATGGACACATGAGGAAGTGTAATGTACGTCATGTCAGCAAGGCTCTGCTTGGCTTTGAAAAGTTAGGTTGGATGTTATCCTGCAAGTGTTGAAGGGACCTGGAAAAACTAAGCAGGGACATGATTTGATGAAATTTGCATTTGAGTGAGTTTAGAAGATGGATTGGAGGGAAGTGGGATTGCAAATAGATCAGTTAGGTTCTTCCTAGCTTCGTGTGCACAGTAGAAAGTACAGAGGAAAGTTTAAATCGTGCTGCTGGCTCCTGTGTAATTCTCTGTAGCTGGAGAGAATGGAGCAGCTCTGGCAGAGCCCTGTGTCCACTAGAAACGCAGAGCCCTTCACGTCTGTGTGAGTTGCAGGGGACAGAATTACTCCAGCTGCTTTCCCGAGGGGCCTCTGCCTTTGTCTCCCACTGGGTGTGTCCCTCTCACAACCGCAGACTCGGCAGTCAAGTTCTTTTCACCTCGAGTGACTGTATCAACTTGTATTGAGCATCCCACCACTTTCTGCTTGCAAGTGGAGGACCTTGAACGTTTTGGAAGTTTTTGTTTGTTTGTTTGTTTGTTTTTTCCAGGAATGGGGAAAGTACTCCCTGTGTACTTATATTAAAATTTTTTTTTATTTGTGGTTCACAGACTTTTGAGAGCCAATTTGAAAGACGTTTAATTTTGGACTTTTCTGAAGTCATGTTTGCTATGAAGCAATTTGAGCAGGTGAGGAAGATACTATGTTTCCATTTGTTTTGTTTTAAATCAGTTATAGTAAAATAAATTTAAAATCCTGTGATTTTTATTTGCTTTTTTTTTTAAAGGAACAGAGTATGTATTGCATGTTTGTATTCATATATGTATATATTTTAAATGATTCTAATTTTAGTTCACAGATAAATTTTATTCCATATGCTAAGGCATTTAAATTGTTTTTATTTTTTTAATTACAGTTGACATTCAATGTTATATTAGTTCCAGGAACCAACTTGTTTTTGAACCTTTTGCACTCGGAATGTCGAGTGTGACTCGACACGGTTAGCATTAGAATAAAGGAATCGAGAAAAAAGCAAGCGAGTGCAAAGGGTTAATAATCCTTTTGGGAGTTAAAAAACCATGTGGTAAAATTGGGCGGCAGGGGGGGGGGGCAGTTTCAGAGACTTTCATGTGAATTTGAAGCATAGAAAATAGTTTCTAAAACACTTTGCCTTGTTGGGTTGTTGCGAATTGATTTCATTGCTACAGAATAGATCCTGATGGAATGAAGTCGAAATCTTTCTCATCAAATCCTGAGTTTATTTTATCCCTTTCCTCTCACTCCCATCAAACATTTGCCACTCCTTGAATACTTCATGGAAACCCATCTCTGTATCTGTTCTCTCATTTTCCCTTTAGTCTTTAATAATATAATCCTTTGTCTCAAAGAAAAAAAAGTCTTTGTACACATACCAGCTCTGTTCCTTCCTGCCCAGTGAGTGTCCTTTATCTGGCTTTTTTATTTTTAATTTTTTTTAGTAACTGCATATTTTCCTTCTTCCCTGTTCCCTTTTGTCTTTTTAAAAAAATGTTATCTTTATCAGAGTACTCTATGGTGTTTAAAATTTAAAGTCAAACAGGGCTAAAGGCAGTCACTTGTTTTCCACTCCCATCTTACACGAAGCAAACCATCTAATGAGTTTAGGTATTTTTTTCTGGTGTTTACTTTATATTTTTAAATCATCTGAATTTGTTGCTTTTCTTCTATGCATTTGTTTTAGCCCTCATCTATAGACTTCCTCCTATGGTAGATGAATTATGGTTCTTTTACGCCTCTCATCTTAATGGAGTTATATCACAAATTTTGGCTGAGTTCATATTCACCATATATTTCACTCTTATTTAAAAAGGAGTATTCTGCCGAAACCGGTTTGGCTCAGTGGATAGAGCGTCAGTCTGCGGACTGAAGGGTCCCAGGTTCGATTCCGGTCAAGGGCATGTACATTGGTTGCAGGCACATCCCCAGTGGGGGGTGTGCAGGAGGCAGCTGGTTGATGTTTCTAGCTCTCTATCCCTCTCCTTTCCTCTCTGTAAAAAATCAATAAAATATATTAAAAAAAGAAAAGGAGTATTCTATAATTATATTCCTTTCTTGTATACCTTCACATTTTTCCTGAAATTGCTTCATTCTTTAAAAACTGGAAATTGTTTTCTTTGAATAGCTGGTCAGTGAGTCTGTTTTCCAACAGCATTGTAGAATGCTTTTCACATGACACTTGGTCAGATAATCTAGCAGTTCAGATAGGTAGTCAGATAATCCCCACCTTTTCTGGAGACATTCCTCCTGGAGCAGTTCTAGTCTGACTGTGTTGTTTTTTTAGCCCACTGCACAAATGTCAGACTAGAGCATCCTTTTCTTTTCTCTTGTTTCCTAGATCCCACATTTTTCTTGTGTTATAGTTTACTCTCTTATTTTGATGAACATTCTTCAGAGGTTAATGGAAGTAAAATTTTGAGATTTAGTACATCAGAAGATGTCTTTATTCTTTCTTCACACTATATTGCTAGTAGGCTGGGTATAGAATTCTAGATTGTCATTTTCCCTCAATTTTTCAGGCATCACTCCATTGTCTTCTGGCTCCCATTGTTCCTGTGGAGAGTTCTGATGCCATCATGGGTCCTGATTCTTGGTTATGATTTTTTTTTTCTCTGTAGAAGTATTAGACTCTTCTTTTCCTTAGATGTTCTGAAATTTGTATCTGTTAATAAGTGTGATTTTTCTTTCTTATTTTTAGCTTTTTCTACCCAGCTTTCTCTTATATATTGAGAACTGCTTCTTGATTGATGACACTGCAGTCAAAGATGAAGCTCTGGCCATTTTGGCCAAGCTCATTCTGAACAAAGCTGCACCTCCCACTGCTGGCTCGATGGCAATTGAGAGGTACCCTCTGGTTTTCTCACCACAAACAGTGGAGTAAGTTCTACGTCTTTATTCCCTTTATTGTTGGTAAAAATAATGCAATAACAATGCCATAAAAAAATGAAGATCTGTATGTATTAACTAGAAAGATGTTCATGATATGTTGTGATGAGGAAAAAGCAAGAATATTTGTGAAATATCCATTTTGCAAAGCTAAAACAAAAAGTGTAGGTAAGCATAGGAAAACACATGGAAGATACACAATGTCTGGAGGATGGTAAGTAAAAGATGTGACTAAAATTTTTTAACCTGTTTTAAAATACATTCACATACAGTTGCAAGAAATATTTCAGAGAGGTTCCATATACTCTTCACCCAATTTTTCCCAGTGGTAACATCTTACATAAGTTCACTGCAATATCACAACTAGAAAATTGGCATTGGTGCAATACACAATTCCATTTTTATAATGTTTGAGACCTACGACTAGGCAAAGTTCTTAGACTTGACATCAAAGACTTGACCTTGCACCCACCTTACTCAGAGTTACTAGTTTTACATGCACTTGTCTCTACATGCGTATGTAAATGGATACAAGTTCTGTGCAGTTTTATCACGTGTGTAGTCGTAACCACCACCAGGGTCAAGATACAGAGCTGTTCCATCACTACACCGATCTTTTGTGCTACCTTCTAATAGCCACCCTCACCCTTCTCCCCACTCCATCTCTACCCCCTGGGAACTACTAATCTATCCTCTATTTTTGTAATTTTGTCATTTTAAGAATATTATATAAATGAAATTGTACAATATACCTTTTGAGATTGGCTCTTTTCATTCAACACAATTCCCTTGAAATCCATCCAAGTTGTGTCAGTAATCCATTCCTTTTTATGTCAAACGTCATTTCACATGCTTATTGCTGAATAGTATTGTTTAATCATTCACTCGCTGAAAGACGTTTAGGTCATGTCTAGCTTTTGGCTATTATGAATAAGCTGTTATGAACATTCCTGTACATACTTTTTGTTTCTCTGAGATAAATGCCCAAAAGTGAACTTGGGTTGTGTGGTATGTGCATATTTGGTTTTATAAGAACCTGCCACGTGGTTGTCCAGAAGGGCTGTGCCACTTCCTGTTCCCCACACAGTGTGAGCGACCCAGCCTCTCTGCATCCTCATCAGCACTGCACGGTGTCACTGTTCTTTGTTTTTACCAGCGTAATAGGATATAGTGATGTCTCATGTAGTTTTAACTTGCAGTTTCCTGATGGCTGATGATGTTTAACATCTTTTCATGTGCATATCTGTCATCCACATAGTCTCCATAGTGAAATATCTGTTCCTTTTCCTGACCCATTTTCTAACTCTTGTTTCTTGCTTTACCACTAGTTTTGAGAGTGCTGCATATTTTTTAGATACAAGTCCTTTCATCAGATATGTGGTTTGCAAATATTTCTCTCCCAATCTATAGCTTGCCTTTCTTTGCTTAAAGATTTTTCAAAGAGCAAAGTTCTAAATTTTGATAAGTTCCAGTTTATCAATTTCTGCTTTTATGGAAAATGTTTTTGATGTCAGCTCTTAAGAACTCCTTGCCTAGCTGTAGTTTCCAAATATTTTCTCCTATTTTTCTAAAAGTTTTATAGTTTTATGTTATACATTTAAGTCCATGATCCATTTTGAGTTAATTTTTATATAAGGTAGGAGGTTTTGGTCAAGATTCTTTTTTTTTTTTTAAATTTCTTTATTGATTAAGGTGTCACATATTTGTCCTCATCCCCCCATTCCCAACCCACACCCCTCCCCACGGATGCCCCAACCCCCTGTTGAACTTAACCATTGGTTAGGCTCATATGCATGCACACAAGACCTTTGGTTGATCTCTCCCCCCTCCCCCTACCCTCCCCTATCCTCCCTCTGAGGCCCGATAGTCCGATCGATGCCTCCTTGTTTCTGGTTCTGTTCTTGTTCATCAGTCTATGTTGTTCATCATTTCCCCTAGATGAGCGAAATCATGTGTCACTAGAGATATACTTATAAGAATTGGATGTGCGACGAGCAATAATAGTTACGCTGACAGGCAAATGAATCAGTCTGTAGTGAGTTTCTTTCTGGACCAACAGTTCTTTTGAGACCCAATATCAATGTCCACCAGTTCCTTATGAGTACATGTCGGCACTGACCCCTCAGCTCTGGATGGTGGACAAATGGTGGTAATGCAGGTCCGACTCCCTCTGGTTTGGTCTCGGCCTGACCCAGGGGCACGGCTTCACCCGGATCCAGGGGCCCACGGCCTCACCCGGACCCGGGACCCAGCCTCACCCGGATCCAGGGGCACACGGCCTCGCCCGGACCCGGGATCTAGCTTCCCCCGGACCCAGGGGCACTTGGCCTCACCCGGACCCAGGGGCGCGTGGCCTCTCCCAGACCCAGGGTCGCGTGGCCTCACCCAAGATTCTTTTTTTGCCTACGGCTGTCCATTGGTCTGACAACATTTGTTGAAAAAGCTTTTCTTCTTCATAGAATTGCTTTTGCACTTTTGTCAAAAATCAGTTGGGTGTAAATGTGTGGGTCTATTTCTGGGTTCTCTGTTTTGTCCCATTGACTTATGTGTCTATTCTAGGCTACTACCACACTGTCTTGTTACTATAGCTCTAAAATAAGACTTAATATCGTGAAAAAATATTCTTCTTTATTCTTTTTCAAAATTGTTTCAGTTATTCCTGTTCCTTTGCCTTTCTATAGAACTTTTAGAAGAAATTTGTTTGTTTACAAAAAAAAAAAAGAAAGGAAAAAACCCTTCTGGGATTTTGTTTGGAATTGCATTAAATCTATAGATCAGTTTGGGGAGAATTGACATCTCCACAAACTGTTAACTTTGTTTACATCACGAGGCTGGCAAGAGGAAGAAAGAAGTGACTTAGCACTTAGATCATATACCTTTGCATTGTTAAAGGCCATGGATTACTTTCTTAATTCTATTAAAAGCAATGCATACTCTTTGGAACTTGAAAACAGTTTTACATGTAAGTGAAAGGATTCTGCTTATCATTTTTCAAGTAGTTCGAGTGGGTGTGCTTCTAGAAATTATGCATTGGAATACATAGGAATAAAACATTTTCTTCTTTCTTTAGGATTACTTAGACCTGTTGCTGCGTTCCTTGAGTTTGTGCTGAGTAATCAGCTTTGAGGCATTGTAGCGTCCCTTGAGTTGGTGTCATTGTCCCCACAATCACACAGCAGAGTTAGGTTTTGAGTCTGATGAGCATGAGATTCTGAAGGAACCCATCTTTTTCACGTGTTGCTCATATACCGATTTTAAAAGGAGCTTCTCTTTCAAAGCATACCAATAGGGTCCTGTTGGTTTTTTCACTTTGCCCAGCTCTGATTCCTAAGGAATGGGTACTGAATAACCTCTGTAGAATTATTCCGTTGGAACTTTTCTCTTGATTTTGCAACACCAAGCCAATCCCCAACAGGCAAATTCCTTACAAATGGCCAGGACTGTGGGTTCTGGGCAGGGGGAGCCAGCTGCGTTGTTCGCTTCCCTGAGGTGAGACCAAGGGCGCCACTGAGGCCGCAAGTCAGACCTGCTCACCCTCCGGCTCAGCCTTCTCACATCCTTCTTAGAACGTGGCATGAAAAGTATAAAAACATTAATGGAGGCATGGTGACTAACGTGAGGCAAGCGCCACAGCTTCTGTGTTCTTTTCTCCAAGGAAACCTCCTTCTGCCACCTCCACAGAAATAAGCCAGATGCGAATGTTCAGTCACCCATCCACCCATTCACAGACTTGTTGTGAGAATAAAAAGAGATGATAGATGTAAAAAGACTCTTTGGAAGATGAACTTATTCTGTCATTTGACAGATATTTATTGTATCAGGCACTGTTCTGGGGCATAACAATGAAAGAGAAAAAGGTTCCTTCTTTTGAGAAGATGACATTCTTGGGGTGGGGGTAGTATGTGAGGCAGGGACACAAAATAAATTTAGATAGTGGTAAAATGAAAAGAAAAAAGGGTGTTGCGAGGGAGAGTGAGTGGAGAAGCTGGACTTTCTCTAGAGAGGGGACTTTTGGGTCCATTGTAACTATGGGAGGAGCCAGCCTGGTCAAGGAAGGCTCTCCAGGCAGAGGGAAGAGTGTGAGAAGGCTCTGGGACAGGAATAGCCCCAGTGTGTGTGAGGAACAAAAAGCAAGCCTGTGTGGATAGGGAGCATTGAGCTAGGAGAGTGGAATGAGGAAGTGAGAAATAGACAAGGGTCAGATCACTTAGGACTTCACAGAACGAGGTAAGGGGTGTGGATTGTATTGGAGGAGCTCATTGGCAGGTGTGACGAAACAAGGGAATGGCATGCCAACTAAAGATGCACTTTTTGAAAGCTATTTGTAAGGTTTTTGCAGTTTGTTCAGTCATGGTTAGGACTTGACAGGCTATATATCAAGGGGTAGTGATTTTTAGAAATTGCCCATGAAATTATCAGAATTTCCAAACATTCAGTATCCTGATAAGTATGACACAAAAGGGAATGCAACTTTTTGATTACTTTTAATGATAAGGAATAAAAACCTGATATTCTACTTCTGTTGAAAAACAAGCTAAGCAAACTGGTCATGGTGGATTAATTATAAAAACATCATTTTACAGGTTTTTATGCTTTTACTTTAGATTAGATTTTTTTTTTTAAAGAGGACAGAGGTATAGTTCATTGACAAAAATAAAAAGAGGCTAACAAGAATAGTGCCAAAGTAGTACTTAAAACTGAATGTCATATCAGAAAACATCATTGAGTGACCATTTATTGTATTAAAGCAGCAGAGAAAATTACTTCTAAATCATAATCATTTTAGTAACATTTGTCAGATTCACTACGAGAACTTTGCGACGTTGTTCTACATTTGTGAAGTATAGTACCTCCCACCCCCCCACCCCCTTATCAGCAAAGGATACATTGTTCCAAGTCCCCAATGGATGCCTGAAATCTTGGATAGTACCAAACCCTATATATATTATGTTTTTTCTTTACATACAGGCAACACTCATTTTTCTCACTTTAAGGAAGCACTTAACAGCTTCTCTTTGACATATCAGAGTTGCCAGCATCACTACCCTTGTGCTTTGGGGCCATTATTAAGTAAAATAAGGGTCACCGAACACAAGCATGGTGCTATCTGATAGAGACTAACGGGCAGGTAGCAGTGTGGAGAAGCTGGACAAAGGAATGAGTCACACCCTGGGCGGTCGGTGCGAGACTTCATCACACTCCTGCGAACAGCACTCTATTTAAAACGTATGAATTGTTTGCCAAAACCGGTTTGGCTCAGTGGATAGAGCGTCGGCCTGCGGACTGAAAGGTCCCGGGTTCGATTCCGGTCAAGGGCATGTACCTTGGTTGCAGGCACGTCCCCAGTGGGGGGTGTGCAGGAGGCAGCTGATCGATGTTTCTCTCATTGATGTTTCTAACTCTCTATCCCTCTCCCTTCCTCTCTGTAAAAAATCAATAAAATATATATATATATAAAAAAAACACGTATGAATTGTTTATTTATGGAATTTTCTAGCAAAACTGCAAGTAAGTTGTGGGGAGAGAGGGGAACTGTAGTAAACTTATATCAAAAAGGAAAGAGGCCCTAACTGGTTTGGCTCAGTGGATAGAGCCTCAGCCTGCGGACTGAAGGGTTCCAGGTTCGATTCGGTCAAGGGTATGTATCTTGGTTGCGGGCACATCCCCAGTGGGGGGTGTGCAGGAGGCAGCTGATCGATGTTTCTCTCTCATCGATGTTTCTAACTCTCTATCCCTCTCCCTTCCTCTCTGTAAAAAAATCAATAAAATATAAAAAGGAAAGAGGATGGTGGAAGTCAGTTTGTCAGTTTATTCCAATAAACTTACCTCTCCAGTTCTTAAAAATATGTGCATCAGCACAAAATTCAGAAATAATACTTAAAACTGGAAAAGACTTCCTTTAAGTTATGAAGCAAATTAAAATGGAAAAAATAGGAGAAAGTAGAACCAGTTTGGTTGAAAAGCCTTTCGCTAAAATCAGAAAGCGATACACATTTGTTTGGTTGTGTATATTCACCCATCACCACCAGTTCCCTCCTCTCCCCAAGTGCTCCACACATGGAAAGGAGCCCAATTCTATATCCAGCTTCTTAAGGCAAGAGCGATTACATTCTGTCCTGTTTATCTCTTCTTCTTCTTTCAGATCCTATGTAAGGCTGAGGAAGACCAGATCCAAGGGAGGAAAGGAACAGATCCCAGTATTGGACCATCTTCTGTCTGTAATTCAGTTACCCCCAAATAACGACACTACCTTCCTCTCATGTGCTTGGGCAGCCCTTGTCGTGTTACCTCATATTAGGTGAGAACATACACCGTGTTTTATTTTGAAAGAGATACTTAGCATGCTGATGAAAACCTTTATTAGCCATTCCCTGCCGTTTCATGAAAAAGCCAGTGTGAACTTTTCCCTTTTTCTCCCCATTTCTTGGATAGGCCCCTTGAGAAAGAGAAGGTGATACCCCTAGTCACATGCTTCATAGAGTCACTCTTCATGACGGTTGACAGAGGGAGCTTTGGAAAAGGTCAGTAACAATTCCTGTCTTTCTTTTCTGACACACCCAAAGTCATTGTAAACCCACAGGATGCCAGAGGATAATACTACATTGTGTTCTGGCATAACCTCCTATGTGATAAATACGGAAAAGGAGGGCAAATAGGAGGTGTTGCACTTGTACTTTATAACCTGGTGACCAGATCAAGGCGGTTTAAACATAAGCTGAATCTAAAGGTCAAAGAAATAAGACACCCCCACCCGAGCCCCAGCCTGCGTCTTGTTCCCTGTCTCCCAGGCCCAGGCTGCCCCTTCTGCTCCAGGCCTTTGCTGATCCTAGGAACACACTTCCTTTCCCAACTCTCTGGCTGCCCTTGGACGTGCCGTCCTTCCTAGAGTTCTCTCTAGGTCTGTGCCATTTGGTGAACTCTCTCTTACCTTTCTCAGCTCAAGCACAACACCTGTAGGAAGGCCCTCGTGGCTCTTCCAGGCGGAATGTGGCCGCCTACCCAAAACACCATTCCCTGGGGTGTGCTTGTACGTCTCCCCTCACTAGCCTGAGAACAGCATAGGAATTTTGTTTTATTCTAGCACAGTATTTTTTTCTAACAGTCATTCATTCATTCATTCATTCATTCAACTATTAATGTGCTATATTCTGTGTTGGGAACTAAGCAGACATATTGGAGAATAAGGTAGCTTCACCTCACTTCAAGTGCTCAGTCACACATGACAAGTGGCTACCATATTGGACTGTGGCTGCTTATTGGCCCAAGAAAGAACATTCATACCATTGCAGGAAGTTCTGTTGGGCAGCACTGTTCTCAAGTCTAGAGCAGGGCTTGGTAAAATGTTCACGTGAGGACTAGTTAGTAAATACGTTAGATTTTGTGGGCCACATTCAGATTTGTGGTATATTCTCTTTGTTTGGTTTTTGTTTAAAAACAAACTTTAAAAATGTAAATAATTATTCTTATCTTGCCAGCCATATAAAAACACACTACCTACAAGATTTGACTTGCTAGCTTGCTGGCCATAGCTTACCAACATCTGGTCAAGGATTAAATGAATGTATAATTAATATTAATTAAGTGGATTATGGATAGTAGCCATTGGATATGTGACTTCTTATAAATTGGAGACATAAAATCAACATGAGCTTTATACAAAGATAGTCTTAGCTTTTCAAAAGTCCAAGTCTTCTCTCCTCCTAAGTTCTAATTTTGATAATGCCAGTTGGTGGAATCATTGAATTTCGTCCTCATCTCAGTTAATGGACCATACATTTTTATTCTCTAATTCTGAATATATTTTTCTCTAAAATTAACATATAACTTGGAGCCTTCTCTTTTAGTTCCTTTCTGTTAAATTCTGACATTTACGGATTATTCTTTAGAAGGCTCAAATTTAACTTAATTTTGTATAAATGGCAAGTGTCAGATAAATGAGATGTCCGGTAGTTACTGTGTCAAAGAAATAAGTACTGTGGCTTCTCCTGTTTTTCTGCGTTTAGGAAACTTGTTTGTTCTTTGTCAAGCTGTAAATACTCTGCTGAGTTTGGAAGAATCTTCTGAGCTTCTTCATTTGGTTCCCGTGGAACGTGTGAAGAATTTAGTATTGTGAGTAAACACATTCTCCATTTACCTTAATAACAAGTAAACTACAAAAGCTTCTGTGTTTGTGAAATCTTGGACATTGTATACCTGAGCTGTATTCACATAGGAGATTCATAATTGATTTAAATCCTCCAACTAAAATAAATACAATTCTTGAGAGTTTTATATGCAGGTTCATCTTGGTAAAGGGGAGTTTTGCTGTGTGTGAATTAATGTAGAATTAGTAAAGGGTATTTCATGCTGATTACTCCCAACCATAACATTGCACAATGTTGACCTTTTGTAACTTGTTGAGTGATTCCAACATACACATTCCTGCTCCTTTAATGTTCTCTCTCACCTTGACACAATCAGCATCTCAGAAAACTTCCCTGTGGTCTTTATACTATACACCAGCCAGCTCTGGTTTGGGTAGTAGCACAGGGCCATTAGCCATTCATTACTGGATTTAGCCTCCTTTTAAAAAAAAAAAAGGCCTTCTGGAAACCTGGTAAACTAGTTTGTTTCTGTTTCTGGAGTCCAGAACATTTTATTCCCATGCTTTTTAAAAACAGATTTATTCATGAATATTCATTCGCTTTTTCTCATGCACCAGCCCCCTATTTTGGGCACAGGAAGACATAGTGAAAGAATCACTAAATTTCCTGCCTTCAGGGAACTAACATGCTAACAAACAAAAAACAAAAACAAAAAAAAAAGTAAACAAAATAAGTAAGTAAAGTAACTAGCATGTTAGGTGGTGGTGAGAAAATTAAAGCAGAGGCAGACGACAGGGAGAGTCTGGAGGTTGGGGATAACAGCAGTTTTAAATAGGGAAGGCCTCACCAAGGAGACATCTGAGCAGAAGCCCGGTAGCGGCAAGGGAGTAAGCCACGAGGATGTCAGGGCTCTCAGGCACTCTCTCTTCCAGACCCGGGGAGATTTGCGTGCCCATGGCAGGGGGTGGGGAGAGGGTGCTGACTTGAGCAACAAGGAACTGTTGTGGATAAGCAGAGCAAGGAATGGATAGTAGCACAAGAGGACGTAGAGGTGGGTGTGGCAGGCCGTGTATGACCTTTGGCCTTTGTAGGGCCTTGACTTTTACTCCGAGTTTAAAGGGACAGAGGAGGATTTGGGGCAGGGGGGTGTGACTTAGGCCTAATCATCCTGGCTGCTGTACTGAGAAGAGACTGAAGGGCAATAAAGAAACCAGTTAGGATCTCTTTACATTTGCCATTTACCACTCCCCATATCAAATAGCACTCCTCCTCATCCCTCACCCTCTCCCCTCTATCCCCACAACCCAGACTCTCAGTCTAGCTTCCTTCCCCTGATTTACTTTTCTCCTTCCCCTGATTTACACACTTATCGCTCTCATACTGACAGTTCATTTGTTTACCGGCTACCTTCCCCTAATGGAATACAAACTCCAGGAGGATAGGGACTTAGCCTACTGTGTACTGCTATATCCAGTATCTAGAAAAGCCCCTGGCACATAATAGACACTCAGTAAATATTTGTTAAAGGTGGGTGGCACGGAGAGGTTAAGCGGCTTGTCCAGGCTTATATGTTAATGGATGATGGGGCTGCCCCACCCCAGAGCCTGTGTGCTGGACCCCTCCTCTGTCCTGCTTCCTCATTAGCTCAGTGTCATTGTTACTAACAGCTAGATAGATTGCAAAGACAGCATACTCCCGCCTCTGTCTCCAACTAGCTATGTGTTTTTGAGCACGTCATTCACTGTCACTAGCCTCAGATTCATCTCTAAAGTGATGCTGAATGTCCACGTGAAACTCGTACCTGTCCCTTTCTACATTTCCTTCACCAGTGGTAATTTTCCGTGGTTTCTGTTATAGTCTGAATGCTCTGGCTATGCGGGACAGTTTGGGTCTAATAAATGTCTTGTTGCAGAATGTTTCCTTTGGAGCCATCTGTGTTGCTGTTGGCTGATCTCTATTATCAGAGATTAGCCTTATGTGGCTGCAAAGGGCCGCTTTCTGAAGAAGCTTTAATGGAATTATTTCCCAAGTTACAAGCAAACATTTCAACTGGTATATCCAAGGTAACACTGTCATGTGGTGTGTGCCCATCTCTCATTTTTTGTTTGTATGTATTGCCAGTGGTTGTCACAGCTCCTTAATCAGAAAGTGCTGCTCTGGGGTGATTTCTGTTTAAAGCAGTGATTCCTGAACACTGACCTACAAACTGTTTGCAGCAGTTCTAATTGGGGAACTTAATAAAAATGTAAATTCGGGATCCCAACACCCCAGCTCTGATTCAGTGGGGGCTTTAAAGCCCTCTGGGTGATTCCGCTGCTCATTTGAGGTGTATAGAAATACCTGAATACATTATTCAGAGAGAAAACTCACTAATGTCAATGGAATTGTGAACTTAATAAGTTCATTGCATTTATTTACGGAAATGCCTGTAGTGTCACAGTTCAAAGAAACAACATGGTTTTATGTGCAACCTTCCCTTCCCATCTAGTCTGGTCATTAAATGCTCCATTTGAATAAGGTGTGTGTTGGTGTTGAACATGAAATAAGAGATAGAATATACTTATATTACACTGACAAGTGGTATATTTTTCATAATTCTATAAAATATCTCACTATTAAACAGTTTCTTATGTTTAAACTTTGGACTTTGAAACATGCCTTTTACTTTCTCTAGATTCGGCTTTTGACAATAAGGATCCTAAACCACTTTGAGGTTCGACTTCCAGAACTAATGGAGGTATTTTAACTGTTCGATTTGGGTAACTTTTAAAAAATGTAACTTACTATATATATATATATATATTTCCAAAACTAGAGGCCCAGTGCACGGATTCAAAGACAAAACTCACTAATACGGACATCCCCCGAGGGGTCCCGGATTGCGAGAGGGTGCAGGCCAGGCCGAGAGACCCCACCAGTGCACTATCAGGGCCAGGGAGGGACTACAGGAGGGCTCCAGGGTGTGTCCAGCCTGTCTCACCCAGTCCCGATCGGCCCGACCCCAGCAGCAAGCTAACCTACTGGTCAGAGCGTCTGCCCCCTGGTGGTCAGTGCACATCATGGCGACTGGTTGAACGGCCGAACAATGGTTGGACCTTCGCATATTAGGCTTTTATTATATAGGATTGTAATTTCATAGAAAATTCAAACACTATGTAAATAGCTACCAAAAAATTGAAATTTTTTTTGTAATCCTTATTCCTGCCGAGCCAACAAGGCCACCACTGAAACTCCACAGTTAATTGGTGAATATTGTTTCAGACTTTTGTATACACATACACAATTTAAACTAATGGTGTCGTGAAGGTTTTCCATATCAGTGCCTCTCATCCTACCTCATTTCTTTTGAGGTTTGAATAGCAGCCCACAGTTTAAAATATCCTATTTAACCAATTCCTTGTTGGTGAATGGTTCAATGAGTTGCTCACAGTTTTTCAGGATTTCTAGTAATACACAGATAGTTTTGTATAGCTAAATATTTCCATCATGAAAATTATTACTTCTTGAGGTAGAAATTACTTCTACTAGAGATAGATTTATTTAGTGAAATACATATACTTTTTTTTTTTTTTTACAAATGTTACCAATTAGTTTGAATCATTTTGAGAATTACTTTCCTCTTCTTATCATTTCTGTGCTAGATACTAAACCTAAATTATCTACTAGAGAGTAAATGGTGTGAGGAAAAATGAATCATTTACACCCTCCTCCCACCCACCTCCCAAAAGTGTTGCTTATTTAACTTAAAACATTAACATCCCAGTTTTTACTTTTTAGACCTTTGGTCACATTTAATGCTTTTTTGGAAAACCACAGCTGACATGCCTCCCTGTTTTCCCGGCTGCTCAGGATGACGGGCTCTCGGAGCGGCAGTCCGCCTTCGCTGTGCTGCGCCAGGCAGAGCTCGTCCCCGCGACTGTGAACGATTACCGAGAGAAGCTCCTCCACCTGAGGAAGCTGAGACACGATGTGGTGCAGACCGCAGTCCCTGACGGGCCGTTACAGGAGGTATAAAACACCACCTTTTAGGAAAAAAAAATTCTACTTATGCTTTTAGATCTGTTTGGCTGGCTTTTGAAAAGAGAAGCATACCAAGTAGTCACCCCAAAAAAGTTTTTATAACTGGATAAATCCTCAGTTCCCTTAGATGCTTTGAGTTAGGTGGCTCTGTCAGTCATTTCAACAGTGGAAATAATTTCCTGTCCCCCTTCTGAAGATGTGTCCTGTGTGAAGGAAGGTAGTTAGTGACAGCAGAGGATGCAATGTCAAGTTTAAAGCCTGATTTCTTCTCCAGACTTGTTCACTGCCCCACGAAGTCAGCCTCTACCTTTCGTATCCGGGATTTTCTGTCCATGACCCTTGCAGATACATCACGTATCCCTTTGGGAGGGAAGCCAAGTGGAGGCATTCCCCTTCCAATCAGAGCAGCCTGTTCCTGCTCTGATTTATATATTAGTGTCCTGGGTTATGTTCTGCTGCTAAAACAGCTACAGGCACCCACCCCCAAACAGTACTAGAACTGCCATTCTGCATGATGCCTCCCTAGCCTATTGTATTCTGGTCATGACTGTCACTGCCAAAGGTGACTGAGAAAACTAGACCTTGTGAATGGACTCCTTTAATGCATAGTTTTGAGAACTCAGACATCTGCTTGCGAAGCCACAGCTGCCATTCCCAGCAGACTTGTTGGGTTCTTCACCATCTGCACTTTACGGATGTCTGTTCAAGTTTTGTCTAACGAGGTGATGGAGGTGGCAGTGTTTGTTAGGGAATTCAATCGTGA
This sequence comes from Cnephaeus nilssonii, assembly GCF_951640355.1. Classification (NCBI taxonomy): domain Eukaryota; kingdom Metazoa; phylum Chordata; class Mammalia; order Chiroptera; family Vespertilionidae; genus Cnephaeus; species Cnephaeus nilssonii. The sequence continues at coordinate 14,671,630 of NC_137077.1, read as the reverse complement.
GTCAGATCTGTACGTTTAAATATTTCCTTTCAGCATGAACATCTGGAGTGAGTTTGAATACTAGGTTTGCTTTAGTGATTTTTCTGTGTTAAATAGCAAGTGACATTTTGGGGAGGGTTGGAAAATTATTGTCCACTGACGTGCAGATTGGTACTTATAGCTTGCAGATTGGTACCTACAACTTTTGTAAAGCATGAGCTCCTTTGCAAACCTCCAGATGTCTGAGTTGGGATATTTGCATCTCGGTGCCATTCTATCCTAGTTTGTTACCCACTTACTAAACGAGTCTGTAATTGCAGGTACCGCTTCGTTATTTATTAGGCATGTTGTATGTTAACTTCAGTGCTCTTTGGGATGCTGTTATTGAACTCATAAGGTAAGCATGGATGAAGCTATTACATTTTAACTACTGCAGAATGATGGAGCCAGTATTAGACTCCTTCTAGGTGTGATTTAAATGATTTAAAGGATTTATGGCTCTCATAAATCCTTTGTGGGTAAGGTGAAGAAAAAACAAACATGAATTATTCTCTCTGATGCCAAGTTTTTCAATAGTTCAAATGTTATATGTTTATTTCTTTGTACATTGAAATAACTTTAGAGGCCTTTCTTCTTTTACTTTATATGATACAGCTGTATTGTTGAATTTTTTCAGTACAAAGTATTGTATAATTGAATGATTTTATATATATATATATATATTTTTTTTTAAATATATATATTGAATCATTGAGCCAAACTTAATTAAAAAAAAAGGAGTTTCTCTAAATAGAGGCCACTCCTTCCCTTAATAGGCCATACTTCATACCCCATGCCCATTATTGTGCCTTTAAAAATAGTCTTCTTATGGGTATCACTTAGGTTTTTAAAAATACTGTTTAGTATTTTATAACTATAAAAATAATCTGTGTTCCATGCAGGCATTTTGAAGAATATAGAAAAATACAAAAGTCATTTATAATCCTACATTTTAGTTATATCCTTTCCTTTCACTCTTTTTCCAATAAGATACCTCAGAATAAAGATCATATCACATCTTTTGTCTGGTGATCTCTTTTTCTTTAGCTCTCATGCACATGAAATGGAAAATAAGAAATTTTGGAACGTCTACTATGAACATCTAGAAAAAGCAGCTACCCATGCTGGTATGTAAAGAGGCATCAAGTGGGACTGGGAAGAAAAGTGATTGCTTAACTTTCATTTTTACTGCTTCATTACACATGAAGTTGGGAAACAGAAATAAGAAGTGTGTTATCTTTGATAACCTTTGGATGTGGTTTATTGTTTCCTTATATTGCTAGAGAAAGGAATGTCCTGACCTGAGGGACACAAAGGACAAATGCTGACATTTCTCTGGTGGTTCTAATGACTTTCTTCCTTTCAGAGAAAGAACTGCAAAATGATGTAAGAGATGAGGACAAGTTCATAGGAGATGAAAGTTGGGAGCAGACTCAAGAAGGAGATGTTGGAGCGCTTTATCTTGAGCAGTTAGCATTGAAAACCAACTGTCAGGAAAGACTGGACCATACCAATTTCCGATTCCTGCTGTGGCGAGCTCTGGCAAAATTCCCGGAAAGGGTAGAGCCACGGTCCAGGGAGCTTTCCCCGCTTTTCTTGAGATTCATCAAGTAAGTGTTCTCTTCTTGGAATATATTCCTGGTAGTGTATCCTCAGTACCTGGAAGAGAAGGTACAAAGTATTAAGCTCCCAAATTGGCCGAGTTATTTTTATGTCTGTCATGTTTGCACATCATTGGCACATCTATAAAACACTGGCTCTGTCTGCTAACAACTAAACTAATTTAGTTCACCACTTAACTTTACATGAATTTAACTAGTCCACAAATGGTGTTAATGAAAAATTCCAGGTTACAAAATAAAAAAGGTCTTATCAAGACCGGCCAGAGTGGCACAGTTGGTTGAGCATTGTCCTGTGTACCAAAAGGTTGCTGGTTCAATTCCTGGTCAGGGCATATGCTCGGGTTGTGGTTCGATCCCAGGTCGGGGCTCTTTCAGAGGGTGGCCGATCAATGTTTCTCTCTTCCTCCCTCTCATTTCCTCTCTCTAAGCATGTACTCTGGTGAGGATTTTTTTTTTTAAAGGCCATATTGAGTTAGCTTGGTGCACAAAGAGCTTGCTATTTCTTGCCCTGTTTGTTCATTATTTTATTGTCTGCCTGCAGCTTAAAAATACTTTTCAGTAACTCAACTCCAGCCACTTTGTTTTGAGCTTCTTGAATGTTTTCCATGATGCTGAGGAATGTACACTTAAAAAATAATAAGAATGTTCTGGAGCATTGTTCTATTTTGACTCGATAAGCTGTGTGAGAATTAGATTGCTTTAAAACTAAAGATAAGGAATGTATATAGCACAGTACATGTATGTTTTCTAACACTATTTCATTACATGGGAAAATACTATAGGTTTAAGTCAAACAGGCTCTGAACCACAATATGTCAGGCTTGTTTAAGGAACAGCAAGGACGTCGGAGTGGCTACAGCAGTGATCCCAGGAGAAAGTAGCTGGAGATGAGGACAGAAAGTTAACAGGAGACCAAGTTGTGTAGGAACTTTAAGTGATCGCAAGGACTTTGGTTTTTATTGTCAGTGAAATGGGAAGACACTGGAAGGTTTAAACAAGGGTGACATGACTTCAGTTTTTATGGCTGCTATGTTGAGAATAGACTAGGATACCAGTGGTGAGAGTAGAGAGAGTCGAGAGTTAGGAAGAGATTGCAAAAATCTGGGGAAAAGTAGATGATGGGAGACTTGACCAACGTTACAGTAGTGCAGATAGTGAGAGGTAGTTGAACTCTGGATGTTTTGAAGAATTTCAATTCAATAAGATATTTTCAATAATTGCAGCTAGATTAGCCTGCGGGATTTGCCAACAGATCAGATGTATCCTGGTGGGGATGGAGGTGGGGAGGGTTGAGGGCCAGTGCAGGAAGGAGGAAGGGGAAGAGTCAAGGATGTCTCTGAGGGTTTGGCCTGAGCAACTGGAAGAAGAGAGTCACCATTTACTGAGATTGGGAGAAATGCAGAAGCTTTCAGATTTGTGGGGAAGATCAGGAGTTCATTTTTAGATACGTTAGTTTGGGATACTGAATAGACATTTAATAGAGATGTCAAGTAGGTACTTGAATTTGAAATTTAAAGTTCAAGGCAAAGGTTTGGTGAAAAGATAAATTTGAGACTCTTCGGTGTATAGGTGGGTTTTTTTAAATTTTGGGCAGGGAATTCAATCACACATGGGCATGCAAATCTAGAGAAAGATTTTCAAGGACTGACAGCAATATTTAGAGATTAGGAGATAAGAAACCAGCAAAAGAGGCCAAGAAAGACTGATAAAAGAAGAACCAAGACCACTTAGTATTCCTTGAAGAAAGGATTTCAAGAAGGGAGTGACCAGTGGAATCAAATGTGTCTGAGACATCAGTCCGATGAAGAATAAGAACTGATCATTGGCTTTGGAAGGAGCTTAACAAATGAGTTGTTTGGGTTAATCTGGTAGGGCTGAAAGCCTGATTTAAATGGGTTTAAGAGAGAATGGAAAACAAAAATGGAAATAACAAGTATGAACAGTTCTTACAAAAAAAAAAAAGAAGATATAGGTGGAAGGAGATGTGGGAGCAGAGAGGGAGCTGCTGTTGGGTTGCTTTTTTAAGATTTAAGCAGCGTGTATGCATGTAATGCTGCTGGGAAAGATCCAGAAAGGAGGGGTAAACTCACATGCAGGAGGGGATACAATTGCTAAAGCCATGTCCTTGAATAGTTAAGAGGAAATAGGATCCCTTGCATAAGTGAAAAGGTTTCCATGAATAATTCATCTGGCAAAGGTTACAAGCAAGATGCGGGCAGGTCAGTAGACGGGCTGGTAGAAGAGTAATGATTTTCTCTTTTTCACGTAACTCTTTAGTCTTTAATTTATTTATAGAATGAGGACAGTGGTATTTAACTTCCTTGCCTTGTTTTGAAGATCATATAAAATAATGTTTTTTAGTTATTTGTGAATTGCAAAGGGCTCTGCATTTGCAAGCTGTGTTAGTAGGATATGAATTTCCTACCTTGTTAATTTTTTAAGTTTTTCCCTCATGAAAGAAATAGATTACCCCTTAGCCTAAGAATAAAGACCTTCCTCTAATAGTACAAGATGCTGTGAGATGGGGATAGAGAAAGGAGCCTATAATAGGAAGTGTGTCTTTGAGTGTAAGAAGACAGAGATGAAAAATATACAGTTTTTTAAAATGTTCAAATTAAGACTAGTTGACACTGATTACCTATAAATAATACTTTGATAGATGATCCAAACTAATGGGAAACCCAAATGTCACCTTTAATCCTGGCAATGAAATCTATTACTGCCTTTTTATTTTTAATTTTGGCTAGAAATTTACCTTTCTATATCTGTGTCAAATAATTTGATATTAGAGCCAGTTTGTGAATCTCTTGTAAACATTCTCTGAGAAGAATCATATCAAGAATCAGGAACAAATGACTAACACTGGCAAAAACATCCCAGTAATAGGTGACAATGACACTTAATGAATACTTGCTATGTAGACACTCTTGTAAGTGCTTTGTGTGAATTATCTTAAATTTAATAAATGAGTGAGTGTGCTGTGCATGTGATAAAGGTTAAAGATATGTCATGTGGTTAATTGAATGTTGAGAGTATAATATGGATGTTATTAAATCATTTTATAACTGACAGAGCAACTTTGCTCATTTAATTTGTTCATCCATTTTTTAAAAATTTATTAATTGCTAAATATTGCTAGGTGAGAACACAAAGTTGGATGTGGTAGCATCTCAGCCCTCCAGTTGTGGTTTAGTGTATTAACCGGGCGTTTCCTCCAGGTGTGTTGTATGGTAGTATCTTAAAACATGCTATTGTATCCGTGTATTTTTGACTTTCATATCTGATCAATTCCCTTTCATCTGTAGTTTAAAGCCATGCACAAAAGAGACAAAAACACACACACAATAATTGTTGGATGGATGAGTTAAAGTGACACAAAACAAATGAAGTGAATGACAGCGACAGCCTTCAAGAGATTAGTTACCTGCAACAATGGACCAAAATTAAAGGATGGACTTCATTAAGAACAAATGTGAATGCCAATTGCACAAGCTTAGTTTAGAGGAGACAGACATAAAGACCTACTGGTTTTTATTGCCTGGACCTTCAGTTGAGTCTGTGACTGCCCCCAAAAGCTATGCAGTTGATAGTTCCATCTGTTTTCTCAGTCCCCATACCTAGAGGACTGAATTTTGTTACAGCCCTCTACAAAGTAGAATGTATCTGGTTTTAAAGTGACCAACATGGTCTTAATGATATACTTTCAATTCAGCAATTGGCAAAAGTAGGTTTATAGTTGTGATACAAATAAATAATATAATAATAAATAATAGCACAAGCATAAACTGTGTTTTGTGTACTCACAACTGTAAACCTACTTTTGCCCACCCCGGTACTTACTGTAATCCACCCCTATTCCTGCCTTCCCTGGTTGTGTTTTCAGTGACAGGGAGGCTAATTTCAGCTCGGTCCAAAGTAGACATTTCAAATATCTTCAACAGTATAACGATGAGCTGTCTTCCGCAGTTAGTGATTGACTTGTGAAGTAGGGTCTTCCGAGGGGTAGACTACAACAGAATAATGTTTTAGAAGAGGCTTGACTAAGTGCCTCTGAGGTCTCTTCCACATGTGATTCTGTGAACTGTGGATGTACGTTTGTCACAAACAGAATTAGGACATTTCAGCTTCATCTGCCTTGTGTCACTCTTTCCACTGCAGCAACGAGTATTACCCGGCAGATCTGCAGGTCGCTCCAACCCAGGATCTGAGAAGAAAAAGCAAAGGAGTGGCAGCGGAGGAAACAGAAGAACCTGCTGCTGGAGACGATGAAGAGTTGGTGGAAGAGGAGGTGCCCCAAGATGAACCCTCACAGAAGAAAACGACAAGAAGAGCTGCAACCAAGTAAGTTCAGCATTGCTGCTAGATCACACGCCCATGGCTCTCGGCGGAATGGGGGAAGGTCTCAGGGCCTTGATGGGAAATGGCCTTGGACGAGATCACCTGCTCAGATAGCTATTTACATTTTACATAAGTGCTCTATCTCCCTGGATTTATTTTTTATTTTGTTTATTTATTTTTTTAGAGCCCAAAGAAAACTGTCATCTTCCAAGCATTTTGGTTGTTGGCTTTTTATTTCGTTCTTGTTTAGCCATAGAATGTTAGAGTTGGAATCATCTAATGATAGCTTTTTCTATGCATGATATTGCCCAGAGCTGTTAAATGGTCTTTGACCTGTGTTGTTGCCTTTTCTTAGCGCCAGGGCATCGTGTTTGTGTGCTAGGGAAGCGAGTAATGGAACATCTGTCCTCTTATAAATGAGCGTGTCAGCACTTGGCTTTGCCTTTTGACTTGTCTCCTTCTGGTTACCTTTTCTTCATGCTGTTATATTATCTTTTATTCCTGTGGGTAACTCATTTACCTAAATTGTTAGAAACCTTAGAAAAGCGAGAAGTGATCATGCTTGTAGAAGTTACTCCAGCAACTTGAAAATCATCTGAATTGCGGTGTCAGAGATCCACTGGATTTGGTGCCACTATGTTATTTTTTAACACTTTAGATCTCAACCTACATCTATTTGTTGAATTTCTCCCATGAGCCATTTATTAGTTCGCCCATTAATCAACTGTATTGAGTGCCTTTTGCTAAGTGCTGGGCTGCAGATATGGACAGTACATAGCCTCTGCATTGCAGGAAGTAAGGTCGAATGCTGGTGAAATATCTTTATAGAGGAAATATGTTTAAAAGAGTTATGGGAACACAGTAAAAAATGACTTAATTCTACCATAAAAGGAAGAAGATTTGTACAAAGTATAAGATGCCTTTGAAGCTGAAAGACGAAAGTTTGCGAGCAGCTAGGTCAGGGAAGGGCTCGCCAGCTTATGGAAATGGAATGTAAAACACAGAAGAAGAAAGGTCAAGGCCAAGTTTCGTGCAACTAAAGTCCCTTCTCTGCTTCTGCCTTCTCACAGCTGTGAATGGTCTGTTCCCCACGCTTTTCTAAGACACGTTGCTGTTTTCTCAGCATAATAGCCAGCACAATATTAGTCCTATTTGTTTGGTGAACAAATGAGTAAGTTATCCAGTCAGACCTCTTCCTTTCTCACCCTGAACCTTCCCTCTTTTTACTGTGTCCCTGCTTTGTTTCTGCCAAGTGAAACTGTTCGTGCTTCAAGACACAGGTCCCTTACTGAGGCTTTTCTTGTCCTTTAAACTACAAGTTATTTCACCCTCCTTCAATCTTTCATGACAGCCATTTATTTATACCTCCATCATGGGGCTACTCCGAGTCTTGCCTTGAATTATTGGTTAATTTTTTATATATCTTCCACGAAAATCAGAAACTCTTACAGGATAAGGTCCGTGTCTTAATTTTTCTGTCCCCTGTAGTCAGACCTAGGCTATTGCAAATATACACCATGGTTGAAAATCATGTTCTTGGTGCCATCTCAGTATATTCATAGTCCAAGTTAATAATCCTTCATGGAACACACCCCTCACTGGCAAGTATTTAATGAGAACGTGCAGCTTAGCTCCTGTTGTCTTTGGCTCTTTAAGGCTAAGTGGTACATAAAAAATACTTCATAACTGGTGGGAGAGGAGTGGATGTGTCAGTGGGATCATTTAGAAGTTTATTGTTAAACTGCAAGCACCCAGTGATAAGTAATTACAATGGACATTGCATCAGTCAGGGCTCTTGAGAGAAACCGAGCCAATGGAATGGAGATGCATGCATGCTGATGTATGTATGAATATGTGGACGGATGGATAAAGAGATGTGTTTTAAGGAATTGGCTCACGTGGTTGCAGGAGCCAGCAAGCCCAGAATTTTCAGGGCAGAACAGCAAGCTGGAAACTCAGGCAGGATTTGATGCTGTAATCTTGAGTCTGAAATCCAGAGGATAAGATTTCTGTTCTAGTCTTGTAATAGAATTCCTTCTTTTGGAAATACCCATTTTTGTTAAGGCCATCAACTGATTGTATGAGGCCCATCACATTTTGAGGGTAATCTCTTATCAAAGTTCCTTTATTGTAGATGTTAACATCTACAAAATACTTTCATCGCCTCACCTTGATTGGTGTTTCATTACATAAGTGGGTACTGTGACCTAGCCAAGGTTTTTGGAATAATGGTCAGAGAAACTAAAATTGGTGAGTACTTCATCTAAAGAAAATAATCTCTGTTCTTTAATTGTTTTTTAAGGCAATTAATTGCTCATTTGCAAGTTTTCTCTAAGTTTTCGAATCCACGGGCCTTGTATCTGGAATCCAAATTATATGAGCTCTATCTTCAGGTGAGTCAAATAAAGTCTTGCCTCTGCTATTACTTGTGAACTATTCTTTTCCATTTTCTTTGCCAAAATAACTTTTAGGTTTTCAATAATTGTTGAATAGAGCCCTGTCTGCATTCTAATATTTTTTATAATATCTCATAGTATTTTAAAACATATATATTTATAGTATGTATATATTTATAATATTTTTAAGTATATATATTTTAAACTAATAGACACTTTCTGTATCTTGAGAAACAGTTTTAGACATTACTAATTTAGTTGATTTTAAAAGCATTTTGAGTGACCAAACATTGACGGGCTGTATTAACATAATTATATCACGGGAAGTAGCTTTTAGAAGGGAGTGCATGTTGTGCCAACAGCAGTTGGCTACTTTTCACTTCTTGGTAAGTTAGCCAGATGGAGGATTTGTTATATTGAGGGATTTCAGGATCTGTTATATTGAGTGGAAGCAGGTAGTTGGCAGAATGGTCTGTTAACAGCCACAATATATGACCCTAAATTCCAGGAAAGATTGAAGAAAAAAATTTAATGTCAGAAGCTGAGTAAAAATTGGATGTCATTCTCAGCCATCTGGGAAACAAAATTTTCTTTCTCCATTTGGATGTTTTTTAGATGAAACATTTCATTTTGGCACTTCAGCAGAACTTATCCATGTCTTCCCATAATTCAGATCTAATTTGTTTGTAAAGCCAGAGCTCAAGTCTCAGGTGACCACAGGAAGCCAAGTTCTGAACTGGATGATCAGAGAGGCCTCAGAGCAGGTCTCTCCTGGCGTTATACTGACAGCTGTTACCTTCACGGTTGTATCAAGAGCTTTTGCTCACCACAGGACCAGCTCATTTGGTGTAAATCCCGATTGTGTAGGGAATTGGTCTTGGCCAAAAGACTGACAGACCCGAAGGTCTGGTGTACGGGATGCAGATGTTAGAGTTTTGTTTTTATTTTGTTCTTTGCTCATCTTCTCTTCATCCTTGTTTAACCTCAGGGAAATGTTAGGCTTTTGTCAGGAATCAGCATTAAACCACATCTAAAAATTTGAATTCTAAGAAACCTAATTTTATAGATTAACACAAATAAATTACTATCCCATGGTATGCAAGTATGAGACTTCATTGATTTATTCTATGAAATATCATCCTTAGTTGTTGCTTCACCAAGATCAGATGGTACAAAAAATAACCCTGGATTGCATAATGACGTATAAACATCCGCATATTCTCCCTTATAGGTAAGTTATTTGAAGCTAAAGAAGTGCTATTTCTTTGGTTGATTTTTATCTTTTTACCTGAGAGCCTCCTCTAAAATAATTTTATTAAGGCCTTGGATTTCCTTCTTTTCTAAGGAAATCATAATGCTATTTTAGGTAAGAAATTAAAACAGGGTGTATATTTATTTGTTAAGAGTGCTTATCCATATACATAATAATAAGGTGGGAAAGAGAATATTAATTTAAAAATATGTGTTGAGAACATTATACCATTTTTCCTTGCTTATATAATGTCTTAAAATTTTAGTGACTAAGCAAATCATAACAATCACTTTAAAAACTGAAGAAAGCTTTTGTATTATGCTCTTTGAAACAGCTGAATTATTGACTAAGTCTAACTCTTTATAATCCCTTTTATCTTTTAAAAATTGAGAACCTATCATTTTGGGATGTATTTCTGTGAAGATTTTCCTTTATGGATGTCAACTACTTTATAGACTATTCTTTAGTATCTATTTTTGTTACACATAGTACTTTACCATATTGCAATTTTTTAAAAAGTACTGTTGATTATTAAGTGGTGATTTGTGCTGTATTCTATTTTTAAAGGGAAAATTTGCAGAGATTGCTTGAAGACAGAAGCTTTAAGGAAGAGATAGTGCATTTTAGCATTTCAGAAGATAATACAGTAGTGAAAACAGCCCACCGAGCAGATCTGTTTCCTGTTCTGATGAGGTATTTGTACTGTTTAAATTCTGGTTTATTTTTATATTTTTAAGTATATGTTTTTATTGATTTTAGAGAGGAAGGGAGAGGGAGAGAGAGACAGAAACATCAGTGATGAGAGAGAATCATTGGTCGCTGCCTCCTGCACACCCACTATTGGCGATCGATCTGCAACCCAGGCATGTGCCCTGACAGAATTTAACCGTGGCCTCCTGGTTCATGAGTTGATGCTCAACCACTGAGCCTGGCTATATACTGATTTTTTTAATAGTGGATCACAAAAACAATTGTGAATATTAATAGTATTATGGTTCTTTCAGTAGTTGTGAAATTCAACATTGCTCTTTTACTATTGAGAAGTAATAAAAATAATTCCTTTATTTGGTATGTAACTAAATATGAGATATAAAAGGTATTGACTCTTTGTGTTACTTATTTAACCATTTCATCACAAAACTTTGTTACTATTAGTTTTAATATTTTTCATTGGATTTTCTTGCTCAAAAAAAATAGTAGTAAATAACAGTCATCAGTCAGATTGTTAGTCTCTATTATAAACCCTTTGAGGTACCATTTTACTGAGAATAAAATAGAAAGCCCTTACTGCTCTTTAGGGGGCCTGGAATGGCCTAGTCCAGACAGCCTCTCTAACCATATCTCTTCCATTTACCGGGCCCTCAGAGCCCACTTTAGAGCCCTTGGACTTGCCATCCCTCTGCTTGGAACACATAACAGTTAACTCCTCTTCACTCAGCCTCATCTCCAGAATCATTATCCGAGATGCCTTCCCTGACCTCATTAAATAAGATCACACCCTTATCACTCTAGTCCCTTACCTCTCTTTATTTTTCTTCACTATACTCAATCATCCAACATAGCTCTTCTTTTTTCCCTAGCTAGAAGGTGAACTCTACGGCCTCTAGTAAATATTGGTCAAATTAATTCTGTGTTCTCCTTTATGATATAAAATCTCTTTTTCTGTTTTGTTTGTTTTTGTGTATTGGTGTTTTGTTTGTTTGTTTGTTTTTTAATGTTCATATTGCCTACATAGCCTAGAAGAACTAAGTGTGGAGGTGATGGTGCTGCTGGTGGTGGTGGTGGTGATCATTCTTGTGTTGCTCCTGGAAGTAACAGTAATGCTTCTAGAACAGCCACTTTTTTGTGTATGGGGGGGGGGGGGGGGGAGAGGATTTATCTTTATTGTCGAAAGTATTATAAATGTCCCCTTTTTTTCCCCATTGATCCCCTCCACCTTGCATCTGCCCCCACCCTCCCTGCATCAGCAAATTAATTCAATTAACACAGCCTTCACCGAACTATTGTCTGTGTCCATGAGTTATGCATATAAGTTCTTTTGCTTAATCTCTTCCCACCTACCCCACCTTCCCTCTCACATTTGTCAATCTGTAGAACAGCCACTTTTTAAAATATATATATGTGTGTGTGTGTGTGTGTGTGTGTGTGTGTGTGTGTGTGTTTTAATTGATTTTTATAGAGAGAGGAAGGGAGAGGGATAAGGAGATGGAAACATCAATGAGAGAGGAACATCATGTATCGGCTGCCTCCTGCATAGCCTCTGCTGGGGATTGAGACCACAACCTGGCCATGTGCCCTGACAGGGAATTGAAACAGCGACTTCTTGGTTTTGGGGTTGATGCTCAACCGCTGAGCCACACGGGCCAGGCAGAACAGCCACGTTTAAAGTGTAGTCTGCTCCGTCTTGACGGGCTGTTCCTGAGACACTCTTCAGAGGTTCACAAAGTGAAAATTTTTTTGCTAATACGACTAAGACATTACGTTAGAAAGTTTTATCATGCTAAGAAAGTAGCTTTTATTACTAAGTTACTTCTTAGTATGTCATCAGGAATGGATGTTAAATTTTATTAGAATGCCTGTTAAGCATGTAATAATTTTTTCCTGTGAACCACTGACCTATATTAATCTAATAGATTTGATTAATTATTCTTTCTTGCATTTCTGGGGTAATCCTTATTTATCTTGTTTTAATGCAGCATTGGATACTGTATTTAGAAATGTTGTGTTTTATGTTCACAGAAAGACTAGTATATAGTTTTGCCCCATAACCCTTCTCAATTATCACAGTTAGATCACCTTTCATAAATGAAAAAGGACCGTTTCTTGCTTTCTCTCTTGGAAATTGTTTTTTCTTGAATGTTTAAAAAATATGTCTGTAAAACTACATGAGTTCCACATTTACTCATGTCCCAAGTAGATCCCGGGAAAGGATCTGGGGCGTTCATCTAAGGCGTCCCTTGAGATAAACTTTAACTGTGCAGGAATTGGGACATTCAAGTAGTTGCTGATGGAGAGACTGCTCTGCATCAGCAGGACCGAGGGCAGGCTTAGGACCAAAAAGGCCAAAGGCTTTAATTTTAAGTTTAAGGGTACGCAAATTAATTCAATTAACTGCCGGAGGAATTACACCACATGAAGCATATGCAGTTGCAAATCACACACCTTTTTATTACTCACACAAATTCCTGAGCGGCTGCGGGTACAAACTTCGTTAGGGATCCCCGTGGTGTTGTCCTCTGTGGTCCGGCAGCTAGGCTGGTCTGGTCCGGGTGCAGAGGGGCTGGAGTTCTTCTCCCAAGAGCTCGGTCGCATCTCAATTGGGGATTTCTGGCCGTTCTGTCATCTGGCAGGAAGAGGAGCGTGGAGCAGCGTCACTTGTCAGACCGACAAAGGGATGGGCCTTTGTAATGTCTCGACAAGACAAGCATCGTTGGCTGGCAGGGGTCCATATTTAAAGCTTGTTGGTACCCATAGCAGCCCAGGTGGCTATCAGTGATTTACGTCAATGCACATATGTTAATCTTAAACACGGTGAGGGGGCTAAGGAGAGTACATCATTCAAGCAAGTTTTTATCTTGACACAAGTCACTCTGCGTCAGTTCAAATACTTATCTCGGGTACACACGCTTCAGGGCAGTGGGTAATGTATCTTTAATATCAGACTTTTAAGTTTACGTTAACTCAAACATTTTTTAACTTTTCTCACATTCTTTAAGCATTTTTTAACATTCCTATATTTTACTACAACAACTCATGAATACTGGCCTATTTAGGTTTTCTTCTGAAATTATTTTTGCTTATTTATACATGTGATTTTCCCCCCAGAAAATTACCCATTTAATTGAAATCTTTCTAGTTTCCTTATTGTACTTGTATTTTCATTTTATTTCCTTTTAATCTATATATACTTGTTTTCATTCTTTCTTTAGACTTACCTTTTGCTTACCTACTTTAATTGCACTTTTTTCTTTATTATTTCCTTCTTCCTGCTTCCCTTAGCCTTGTTTGTGTGTGTGTTGATGTTTAACTAAATTTCTATGTTTAATATCTGAATTCTGTTTCATTCTTCCTTGTTTCATAGTATATCCATTTAAATCTGTTGAGTTGCTATGCTACCCTTTTCAGGAAAACAAAACACGTAGTATTGTGTTTTAGGGTTAATGTGCAAACAAAATAATGTTCTTTTGACATTTTAGGATTTTGTATGGGCGAATGAAGAATAAGACTGGGAGTAAAACTCAGGGGAAATCTGCTTCAGGCACCCGCATGGCCATTGTTCTGAGGTTCCTGGCTGGGACCCAACCAGAGGAGATCCAAATATTCTTAGACCTGCTGTTTGAACCTGTGAAGCACTTCAAGAATGGTAGCTGTCACTCTCCTGACACTCTGAATGTGTGTTGTCTGCTGTAGACTTCTAATGTCTCAGGCTAGGTGTCCCGCTCTTTGGTATCTTTCTGATGGGGTTGCTCCTCCCAACCTCAGTGGGGGACTTTTTGGCTGAGATGCAATTCATTTTAAACTTTGATTGGATTAGCTGGAGCTCACAATTGTTCACAGCTGATAGGCACCCATGTGTTAGGAATCCCCTGATTAGAAAATGTGTATTTTGTTATTGCTGCTTTGCAGTTAGGCCATTTGAGACTGGTACTCATCTACATACAATGAATAGGCTTTTCCTTAGAATCTTAAAGCATGCTACAAAATTAAACTTAATTGTCTTGGTATTATGCATTCACTGAGTCATTCATCTACTGATTAATGATTTGTTGAATACCTCCTGTAACCCAAAACTCTTTTGGAAATAGAGTATTTATAATCTCTGCTCTCAACCTCATAGTCTAAATGAAGTGGGTGTAATAAGTGTATTCAGTGAGCTGTAATGCTCTGTGGTATGTTCTCTGGTATGCATGTTAGTAATTAATAATAATGGCTAACGTTTATTGAGTGCTAACTTCATGCCAGATATTACAACAGGTCCCTTTACAGACAATTCAGTTAAACCTTGAAACAACCCCATGAGGTATCATTAACTTTTGCCCCCATTTTATAAATGTAGAAACTGAGGCTTAGAGAAGGAAGTATTTGTCCATTACCTCTAAGCTAGAAAATGGTTAGAATTCTAGTCCAGATCTTTTTGACTACAAAACCTCTAATCCAGTTTCATAATTGCTTTAGGCAAACATATATATTTATTTGTAGGGTAATGTGTGGCATTTGTTTTATATTTTTTCTGGGAAAATGGATCCAGCGGTTCAAAAGTTTTTCACTCAGCATAATGTTGCTCTGTGAGGGAAGTTGGCTCTAATGAATACGAGATTTTGTTCAGTGTAATAGCCTCTGGTTAAGAGGGCAGCTATAAATGATACTCTCATGGATGGAACACTTAGGTATGTGAATCAACGAGCTATCATCTCATACCATTTGGTTAGAAGTAAAGCTCAAGCAATAAAAATTCATGTCTTTTAAGTAAATTATGAAATAAGTTTATAAAGGACTATTGTTTCATTTATTTCCCAAGGGCTACAAGAGAAATAAAACATTTGATTCTCAGCCCTCCAGGAACTTATAATGTAGCCACACATTTTCTATGAAACTCTGAAGTCAGCATAGTCATTGGAAGCTGAGAGAGAAAATGCTGGGAGAGTTTCTAGATGGAATAAAAGACTATTAGTAGCTTGCATTTTGAGAATAGTATAATTAGGATGAGAATTGGGTTTAGAGACTTAGTTCTGTCACAAGTTTCTTACTCTTTTATCCCTCAGTTTCCTCATCTATAAAGTGATAATACTAGTGAAACCTAACATACCTAGCTCATTGAACATTTGGTAAGATACAGAAGGAGAAAATCAATGAGGAAAGTATATTATCATCTATAAATTACTGTAACAATAGAAAATACTGTATTACTGAGGAAAATTGAAAGGAATCTATAATAACAATGATAACAATAAGCTGTAACTATAACAAGATAATAACAAACTTCTATTGCCTTTTACATGATATCTCTGTTCCTCTGTTTCCCTAGGAGAATGCCATTCTGCAGTCATCCAGGCAGTGAAAGATTTGGATTTGTCTAAAGTTCTTCCTGTAGGTCGCCAGCATGGTATCTTAAATAGCCTTGAAATAGTATTGAAGAACATTAGCCATCTGATCAGTCCGTACCTACCAAAGATCTTGCAGATACTGCTCTGCATGACAGCGACTGTGTCACACCTCCTTGACCAACGAGAAAAGGTGAGAGAGATTCTCTGTATATGCTTTTTGGGGACCTAGTAAGAGTATGTGTTGTAGTTTGGAAATTGGTTGGGACTTGAATACCTCACATCCTTCCAGGTTAAATCTGTCTTATGCAAAATGTCTTTAAAACAGTTTTTCATATAATGGAGATCTTCATTGTTAGCAGTATTTATGTATGGTCAGAAAATGCAAATTATATCAAGTATACATTTTAAAAGGATATGAAATAGTAGAGAGTGAGTTCCATATGCATCTCAGAAACCAAAGTCGGGCAGAGCGGAGTTGAGCTGATGTTTCTTAGGTTTTAATTTTAGGAGCCTAGAGATGAAGGACATCTTCCAATGCTCATTTATCCGGACGGCTGGAGAATGAATAGAGCACTGTTAGCATCATCCTTGTTGTTTTGACAGTTACCCAGAGCTCTTTTAAAAGTAAATGCTTGATTGCTGTACTTGCTATGTTTTGACTACAGATAAGAAGCAAGGCCAGGCAAGACAAGCCAGCTAGCCAACTGCAAAAAAAGAGACTTCACAAAGTGCTGCTCAGTAAATATTTTCTGAGTTGTATTCAAGACAGTAGTTAGTATGCTCTGTTAAAATAGGTGTGTGAACATAAGTAAACTCTGGAGTTCAGGGAAACAATGTCTTTATGGGCTAAAGACTTCTGGAAATAATAGGACGTGAAGTGAAAATTCAGACTCAGATTTTTGCTGTGGATTCTCGGCTCGTGATAAATAGACACAGCTAAAATTATTTCATTTGTTTTATGGAGTTGCCTGGTGAACTGCCTCTCAAATATGGCCATGATAACTGAAAATTGACAGCCAAAATTTATGCTGCTTTTGGGGGCTGTGCATAGATATAAATCTGCTTTAGTAATGAAATAATATTCTCTGGTTACCAAGATTCAGAGGTTTAGAACGCACCCTCCATTTTGGTAGGCACTGTTTTGTTTTCATTTTTTCAGTCATTTCTTCAGCAGATATTAATTGAGCCCTACTCTGTGTGTGGCACTGATCTAAGCACTGGGGATGGAGAGTGAACAAAGCACTTGTCCCTTTCCTTGTTCAGTAAATACTTATTTCATCTGTGCTGTCTACCAGGTAATGTTCTAGGTGGGGAATGAAAAAGGTTAAGACTCAGTACTGTGGGGAGAAAAGTGACAGGAAAATAAAATGAGACCCATTTATAGATCTCTAAATGTCATTCTTTGTGGAGCGCTCTCCTGTCTAGATAGTACCCTCTTCCTTGTGAATTTTAGCTGCCTCGGCCCACCCCCTCAAGTCCCATGGCTCTGTCTTCTCATCTTGGACTTTGCCTTCTCACACTGATGCCTGAAACTCTCCAGGCAGAATGATGGGGAATGTGTAGGGCTCACCTCATCTGATTCTTCTCTATTGGGGCTTACTGTCATCTGCTGCCTGCTGTCCAGTGTCTGAAAATTATTGTTTCATATATTCTGTTAAATTGTCTAGTGTCAGAGAAGGGAGGCTAAATCTGATCCCTGTTGCTCCATTTGACTGGAATGGGAAAATCACCAGAAAGGAGCAGGCAGACAGTCCTCCAACTAACATCGGGCTGGGAGTCCAATATCTAGAGCAGAAACCTCATGGTACCTGGGGCATCAGGAAGAGTCTTCGGCAGGGGATTGCCTCAGGAGTGGACCCAAATTAGCCCTGGGATTAAGGCTGCTTTGGCACCACCTTATAAAGCTGAAAAAAGATCACACTTTTCCCAAATAAATGAACTGCATCCCGGAACAAAACTCAAAAACATTCAAATTATTTTAAAAATAATAGAATTCACAGTGTCTGATATTCAGGCAAGTTTTATCAGGCATCCCAAGGAGGAGGACAATTTTATTCATTATGAGGACAAAAACTAGTCAATAGAAGCAGACCCAGAAATGATATATAGATGATAGAATTAGATAAAGACTTAAGAAAGCTATTAGAAATACACTCCATATATTGACAAAACTAGAGGAAAGCAGGAACATGTTGAAGAGAGACATGAAGATGTGAAGAATCTTACCTTATAATAGAGAAACATGCAAATTGACCGCACCTCTGCTATGCCCACGATTGGGCCGGCAGGAGGCTGGGGGCGGGACTCCGGGTGGCATATCCGCCGTTGAGAAGATCAAGATGGCGGTGCCCAGTGGCCGGGCCCATGCCGCTGCTCCCGGGGGTGCCTGGGGCGATGGGCACCCCGGGGGCGTTGCTGGGCCCATTGGCACCCCGGGGGGGCGGGGCCGGGCCCATGCCGCCGCTCCCGGGGGTGCCTGGGGCGATGGGCACCCCGGGGGCGTGGCTGGGCCCATGCCGCTGCTCCCGGGGGTGCCTGGGGCGATCGGCACCCCAGGGGGGTGTGGCCGGGCCCATGCCGCCGCTTCCCGGTGTGCCTGGGGCCATCGGCACCCCGGGGGGGTGTGGCCGAGCCCATCGGCACCCCGGGGGAGCGTGGCCGGACCCATGCCGCCACTCCTGGAGGTGCCTGGGGCGATCAGCACCCCGGGGGGGCGTGGCCGGGCCCATGCTGCCGCTCCCGGGGCTGCCTGGGGCGATCGGCACCCCGGGGGGGGGGCGTGGCCGGGCCCATGTCGCCCCTCCCGGGGGTCCCGGGGCGATCAGCCACCCGGGTGGCGTGGCCGGGCCCCTCCCGCCCCTCCCGGTGGTCCGGGGGTCGATCGGCCACCTGGGGGGGCGTGGCCGGGCCCCTCCCGCCCCTCCCGGGGGTCCGGGGGTCAATCGGCCACTTGGGGGGCGTGGCCGGGCCCCTCCCGCCCCTCCCGGGGGTCCCGGGGGTCCATCGGACACCTGGGGGGGCGTGGCCGGCCCCTCCCGCCGCTCATGGGGGTCCCGGGGGTCGATCGGCCACTTGGGGGGGCTTGGCCGTGCCCATCCCGCCCCTCCCGCCGCTCCCGGGGGTCCCAGGGGCCGAGGCTTTCCGGGCCTTGGGCACCAGCGGGGAGCCTGCACCGATCGCAGGAAACCACTGGGGGTCGGCTTCTGTGTTCAGTAGCAGGGAGGCTGGGTGCGGCGAGCCCAAGGCCAGGAAAGCCTGGGGCGGAGGCTTTCCCGGCCTTTGGCACCAGCGGGGAGCCTGCACCGATCGCAGGAAACCACTGGGGGTCGGCTCCTGTGATCGGTAGCAGGGACGCTGGGTGCGGCGAGCCCAAGGCCAGGAAAGCCTGGGGCGGAGGCTTTCCCGGCCTTGGGCACCAGTGGGCAACCTGCACGGATCACAGGAAACCACTGGGGGTCGGCTCCTGCGATCCTTAGCAAGGATGTTGGGTGCCGCCGAGCCCAAGGCCACCGCCCGGGGCCAAGCCCCGACCCTGAAAAAGGCAGAAGGCGGTGGCCACAGCCAAGGCCTAGGTCCCTGGTGCCGGCAGAAAACTGGTGCAGGCAGCCAGGTGAATGAAGGTCTATTGCACGAATCTTCGTGCAAACGGGCTACTAGTCTATATAATAAAAGCGCAGTGATCATAACACTGTAACGACCAAAGACCGGTTGCTGTGATGCCCACTACGGCCAGCGAACCCATCCCCTCCCCCGGCTCCACCCCAGATCAGCCTCTCCCACCCTGATTGAGGGTGGGGTGGCTAGCCAACCCCTCCCACACCTATTCGGCCCCTTGCCCCGGCCGGCCCAGTGCCCCAGAGGGGACCCCCGCCATGATCAGGGGCACGGCCGGGCTACAAACTGCTAGCAGCCCCTCACCCAGGCCGGTGCGGTGCGGCAGTCTTAAAAATAAAGAAAGACCCGCTGGAACTCTGAGGTGCCACCTGGCACTGGCCACCCCGCCCCCGCCCCCACCCCGCTCGGAGCCCCAGGTGGAGTGGCTCGGGTGGGTGTGGGCTGCGTGGCCCCAGGCCCCAGGGCCCGTGGGGGTGGAGACGTTCGTGCCGCAGCCAGTGTAGTGACGCCGGTTAACTTTGCTGGGGAGGCCCGTGAGGCTCCTGAGTGTTCGGGGGCAGCCTGTTTATGCTGGGACTGGGTGCCTGGCTGCACACATGCGGTGGGCGTGTGCTGGGAGCACGGCACAGGTGTCATATGGACATTTGTGTGTGAAAAGGTGTGCGTAAATACATCTGTTTCTCAGAAGTGTACCTGTAATAGGCAGTTTTCAAAATGTAATCCAGAGCAAGGGATCTGTAGCGAAAACACGCACACAAGAAAAGGTTTTTGATACTAAACACAAAGCTGTAATTGAAGTGTTTATGCCCTAATGTACTGTTAATCAAACATATGGTGATATTTATCGCCTGGTGGGTCTGTTTGAAAGGTTTGGTCGATCAGTTCTCTTCACAAAAATAAAATAATGTAACTAAGTGATTACTAAATATATACTTCTAAGGCCAAAGTAGTTTACCCACTTTGTGTACTTTTTGCACGTATGTAAGCACATCAAGGCTGTTTATAAAGTATAACTTGGATGATGTGACAATATGGTTGAGGAAGGGGGTGTGGCCGGTTGTTTTTAAAATTAGGCACCTCACAGTTTTTAAGACAAACGTGTTAACTTAAAATCTTCAGAAGACAGGGCCAGGGGTCTTTTAAGACCTTTGTATAAGCCTAAGACATAAAAAAGCAGCTACCTTTTTAGGATGTGGCCTGAAAGAAACCTGTTGTTGTCAGTTATTACTGTCTTCAAAGTAAAATAACATTTTTGCAGCCTTTTTATGTGATGGGTTTTTTTTTCATACTTTCATTACAATATTTGAAATAAGTGTCATTATTTTAAAGCAATAGTTTTTTCCTCTCAATATCAGAGACCTAATTTTCACACACACCCCAAAAATGTTTATTTGAAGTAACTTATGCATCTGGACTCCAGGTGGCCTAATAAGCTAAGTGATTAGACAGGTGCTTTTATAGCCAAGGTCAAAGGCTCTTTCCCCTGTTTAGCCCTTGAGGGGGAAGCAGCCAGAGGCTCTCCTGACCAGAATAGGGAAAGCGGGGAGGGGCAGGAAAACCATTAGAGGAAAAGGAGTGGGATTGGAAACTCCCTCCCAACCACCCTTAAGAGAGTTCAAATGCTGGGAGCAGCTGTGGGCGGGTGGGCGGGGCTGTGAGCGGGGTAGGGCAGGTGGGTGGGGCGAAAGCACAGCAAGGCACACACGGGTGGGAGGGGTGGTGAACTACCATGCGATTTTGTGCGCTGGGCCTCTAGTTTAAGATAAGAGAATGTTATAGGGAGTGACCAAACTGGGGGTAGATGGGTGCTGCTTTAACTAGGGTGGTCAGGATCCTCACGCAGGAGGTAATATTTGAGTGTGCACCTATTGGTCCATGGGAAGAACATTTGGGGCAGAGATCATGATTTGTAGCCTAAAGTCCCTGAGGTAGAACAGTCTCAGCCCTTTCTGAGAACAGGGCAGGAAGAGGTGGCTAGAGCACAAGTAGCAGGAAGAATTGTGTAATGAGCTCAGGAGGCAGGTAGGGCCTCATGGGCTGTGCCAAGGAGCTGACTTTACTTCCAGGTGTACTGGGAGACCAGTGAGAGGTTTGTAGTAGGGGGATGATAAGCTCAGTTGAATGTGTTAAAAATATCACTTCGATTCCTTTGTGGAAAATAGACTGTGCGGAGGCCGAGAGTGGAAGCTGAGAAGAGGTCTTGGAGCCCTGGCCGGTGTGGCTCAGGTGGTTGGAGCATCGACCCATGCACCATAGGGTCAGAGAGCAGGTTCAATCCCTGGTCGGGGCACCTATGGGAGGCAGCCGATTAATGTTTCTCTCTCACATCGATGTTTCTCTCTCTCTCCCTCTCTAAACTCAAAATAACCTATCCTCCGATGAGAATTAAAGAAAAGACAGATTTTGGAAGATTATGTTATGAGAGTTTGAGGATGATAGGAAGCATTATGTGAGAATTTTCTTTTATGCATTATAGCCAGTGACAGTGACTTTATTTCTACATGGATACATTAAATCCTGAATGGTTAAAAGTTTTTTTTGTGAGTGTGTGTTTTGTTGTTGTTAATCCTCATGCTAGGATATTTTTTTCATTGAATTTTAGAAAGAGTGGAAGGGATGAAGGGAAGAGCGGAGAGAGAGAGACACACACACATCAATTGGTTGCCTCCCACACGCGCCCCAGTCAGGGCCGGGAATCGAAGCTGCAACCCAGGTACGAATCGAACCCACGACCCTTTGGTGCACAGTCCAACTCTCTAATCACTGAACAAAGCCAGCTAGGGCTGGTTAAAGGTTTTATAAACCCTCTGTATGTCCTCTGCCTTTTTGGTTAAGGTGGAAGTCAATAAGTAATACAGCCTTACTCCTGTGTCAACAATCAGTAACTCAGAGGATCATTTGTGCAATTTCACAGTTCATTAGTCAGTGAGATGCTAAGCTTCTTGACAGGTAGGCATTTCTCTTATTTTTTTAAAAAAATTCTTGGACAAATCCAAAGAATTCTTTGAGGTGCTATATTGAATTATTGCACAGTAATATTGCTTAAATAAGTTAAAGTTCTACCTTTGTGTGTATGAACTACATTACACATTTACTTTTGGGTCTTTCAGATCCTCTGAGGTATTGACTGGCACTCAGATGTTTATTGTGAGGGTAGCTTTGTTTTGGCTTTATTTTTCTTTACATTTAAACAATGAAGTAACTTGGAAACATACATAAACTCAGGCCTGTTGGTGATTCATCTAGAAACTAAAGTCCACAATTGATTGCTTGCAGGATTTTCCTCCAGTTTATCCAACAGTTAGTGAGCAGATTGGGCAGCTGGTGCTGTAGTTACAGAAGTGAATAGAACACACAGGTCCTACCCCACAGAGAAGGGGCTTGGTGGTGGGGTTGGGGAAAAGGTGGAGGGGGTCTGATTTGAGACCGTGTTTGCAAAGATTAGTTTTTCATTTGCTCCAGGAGATCATGATACCATGTGGGGGTTTTTCAAATATCAGTAGTAGTTTTTATCTTTTCATGATACAGCTGATAATGAAAAGATTGCTAGTGGAATTGAAGCAGAACAGAATGACTTATAACTGTGTCACCTTATCCTTGCCTGTCATTTCCTGTCTTTGTAACTTGTATAAGGAGATAATTAACCATAAGTACATGGTAGAAGCTTGCTGGGTATGTGAAATATCATGATTCCTCAGACATGCACAGCAAATTAATGGTGTCTTTACACCTATTCACTTGAATTGAAAATGTGCTCTTCCCAATTCACATACTTGTTGATCAGAATATTAGGTCTTCATGAGAAATAACTTCCCTTTTAGTTTTTTCATAATATCTTGGCCGTAAGATTTGATATTCATTTATTAGAGCATTTGTGTTGTCTTGAGAAATTTCAGGGTAGTTTTTAGATTTTTATGTAGGTAATTAAAATCATCTGTAAAAATAAGTTGCCACTTATAGATCCAGAGTCCACAGTATATTTATCAAGTGGAAAAATATTTAGGAGTTGAGTCTTAACCCATGTGATTGCTTTTTTTAATATATATTATTATTGATTTCAGAGAGGAAGGGAGAGGAAGAGAGAGATAGAAACATCAATGATGAGAGAGTCATTGACCGGCTGCCTCCTTCACACCCCACACTGGGGATTGAGCCTACAACCCGGGCATGTGCCCTGGACAAGAATCAAACCCAGGACCCTTCAGTCCACAGGCCGACGCTCTGTCCACTGAGCCAAACGGGCTAAGGCCCATGTGTTTGGATTTTACAAATTCTGTGCTCGGGAAAAATCTCTCTGAGGCCTTTTTCTCTCTCTGCCTAGCCTAAACATCTTCATCCCTTAAGATCCCTTGGAAATTCTGCCTCTTCCATGAAGCTTTACCCTTCTCAAATTTATAATTCCTCCCCTCTCAGATATCTTTGGCATTTTCAGGCTCACATAATTTAATAAATTTTCCTTCATTAAGATTTTATGTATATATATTTTTAAATCCCTAGCCAAGGATATGTTTATTGAGTTTAAGGAGAGGGAGGGAGGAAGAGTGAGAGAAAAAGAGAGAGAGAAACATCAATTGGTTGTCCAACTGGGGATTGATTGAACCTGCACCCTGCGTATGTGCCCTGACCTGGAATTGAACCCAAGACCTTTCACTGGACAAGATGAAGCTCCAACCAACTGACCACACTGGCCAGGCCCTTCAGTAAGATTTTAAGCTGAGGTCAGGACTATGGCTGCCATGCCATTGGACCCAACAGTGGGACTCAGTAAATTGTTCCACTCTGAGCCAGAACCAAATGCCTTCATATATGTGATTTCTCTAACTCCATAGAGAAGGAGATGCCCTGCAAAGAAGCAGCGTCTGTCACAAAAGAAGGTGCTGTTAATTCAGAAATCCACCCACTTCAGCATTGGTGCCTCTAAAGAGAGACATCTTATTTTCTTCCAAATTACATTTTTCTTTGAATTACATACTTTGAGATCTTCCCTTGCCTTATCAGTTGTTGTTTTTTTTTAATAGAAGATCTTTGCTTTACAGATACAGCTGAGGTTTATCAACCCCCTGAAAAATTTAAGACGTCTTGGAATCAAAATGGTAACTGATATCTTTTTGGATTGGGAGTCCTATCAGTTTGGAACAGAAGAAATTGATGCTGTATTTCATGGTGCAGTTTGGCCCCAGGTAAACTTTGATCTACATTCTGCCTGAATACTTTTGCTTTTTCCTTCGTTGTTACTGCACCAGCAGAGTCTACACTCAGACATGAATGAATGCCTGTCCTGGTCTTTTCTTTTACGTTGAGCCTTTCTTTATTTCTGGAAGTTTCCGAACTCTTTCTTTGCCTCCACTACCACCTGAAGCTCAAGAGCTAGTTCCTGCAATGCCATAGCAGTTATTTTAAGGCTAATTTGAATATGATTGTGTCCCTTGCGCAATATATAACTCGTTGCACCTCACATGATGTGTCTCTGGATTTTTGAGGGGAAATACACAGATATTTTTGTCACACGTTTCCTTGTTTGATTTCTCTGGTTATAACCACTTGGTGACAGCTAAGGTTACTTATTGCTACGAAGACTGTAGGAGAGTCGCTATTTTAGCGGATTTCTAGCTGCTTGAGCTCTGTCATCTCTAACCATTTGAACTTAAGCTCCCTGGTTCCTTTCAGGCATCTAGCATTTCCATGCACCATCTTTGCCATTTTTCTTGTGTAGGTGTTACTTGGATTACCTTACATTTTCCTCATTCTGTCCTTTAACTGTTCATCTCTGTGCCTTCACTGTTTTATCCTTCGGTGCAGTTTCCATGTCTGTTCTGCTTTTTAGTTGTTGTTTTTTCTAAATTCTGTATATGTTATTTTGTATTCTGTTTTTATTTTGTTCCTAGATCAGCAGGCTTGGAACTGAGAGTCCGTATTCTCCTACTCCTCTGCTGAAACTAATTAGTATCTGGAGCAGAAATGCAAGGTATAGCCTCCCCTCTCCCCCTTTTACAAAGAGCAGGTAAATTACCCAAGGGCACTAATATGACTTATGGTCTTTCCATGCAGTGAAGTATTGTAGGTGCAGTTTAAGAGAATAAGGCAGCTGAATCTTAAAATACATAGTTTAAAGAAAACATAGTTGCTGAACAATATTATAGTATAATTCAAGAAAATGCTTATGCATGTATGCAAATAGAAAATGTCTAGAAGGACATATGAGAAGCTGTTAATGTTACTGTAGCATGTGGAGGTTTGGGTGGGCTGTTTTTGCATATATCACTATGTCATGAACATTTCCCCGAGTCATTAAATAGTCTTCAAAAATACACTGAAGACCTTGATGTCCTCCTCAGGAAACCCTGTTACATTTTTACCAGTAGGAAGGGCTCATTTATTTCCCAATTTGAGGATGCACTTTCATATCTTGTTTTATCACTGGATATATGCAAGCAGCATTCCATAGGCACATTGGAGAAATGTTTTATGTTTGTGTAATTTTTATGCAAAGGAGCCACAAAGGACTTTGATGATAGTGACTCAGTTTTATGTTAGTTGGGTCCTTCACAAGGTATAGATCTGCATCACTGGATGCCACTCATTGTCTTCTGCATTTTCTCTCTCACTTTTGTTTGGAGTAAAAATAGAAGCTATATACTTATAGAGGAGGTAAGTGGCAGAACTTTATTTTTCTTTTCTATTTAACACTTACCTGGTAGAAATCTTTAGAAGGGTTGACTTCTCTTGAATCCTCCATAGCAATAGATATGCATGTGTAGTTGTGTGTAGAAGAATTAATGAGTGTTTCAGAAACACTTGATGGGAATGTTACTCTTCAATAAATTTTTATTTTGAAATATGGCTCCAGTTTGCATAGCGTCAATCAGACATTGCTTACAACTAAGGTTAAATTATCTTAGAAATTAGGTGCATTCAGGACAACAAAAACTTGCTTACCAATTATAGTAATCATAGCCCAGCTTGCATGGCTCAGTGGTTGAGCGTCAACCTGTGAACCAGGTGGTCATGGTTCGATTCCCAGTCAGGGAACATGCTCAGGTTGTGGGCTTGGTCCCCAGTTGGGGGTTTGCAGGAGGCAGCTAGTCAATAATTCTCTCATCGATATTTGTATCTCTCCCTCCCTCTCTGAAATCAACTAAAAAAATTTTTTTTTTTTTTAATAGAGTGATCAGCCCTAGTTGGTTTGGCTCAGTGGATAGAGCGTTGGCCTACGGACTGAAAGGTCCCTGGTTCAATTCCCAGTCAGGGCACATGCCTGGGTTTCAGGCTCGGTCCCCAGTAGGGGGCCTGCAGGAGGCAGCCGATCAATGATTATCTCTCATCATTGATGTTTCTATCTCTCCCTCCCTCTCCCTTCCTCTGTGAAATCAATAAAAATATATATATAAAAAAAATAAAAATAGAGTGATCATAGTGTCTGTTGTCCAAACTAAAACATTCCTGAGGGTGAAGAGATGCTACAAACTATTAAGCTATACATTGGAACTGTTCTTGGCCACTCTCTTAATAGCTGCTCTGGTTCTGGCCACCATGACCCCTGAATGACTTAGTCTTTTCCTCCTCTGAGCTCTTTTCTTTCCTGGAAGACCCTATGACTACATACTGTCTTCCTTCCTTCCTTCCTTCCTTCCTTCCTTCCTTCCTTCCTTCCTTCCTTCCTTCCTTCCTTCCTTCCTTCCTTCCTTTCTTTCTTTCTTTCTTTCTTTCTTTCTTTCTTTCTTTCTTTCTTTCTTTCTTTCTTTCTTTCTTAATTGGTTTCAGAGAGGAAGGGAGATGGGGAGAGAGAAACATCAATGATGAGAGAGAATCATTGATTGGTTGCCTTCTTCACGCACCCTGCTGGGGATTGAGCCAGCAACCTGGGCATATTCCCTTGACCAGAATCAAACCTGGGACCCGTTGGTCTGCAGGCCGATGCTCTATCCACTGAGCCAAACAAGCTAGGGCGACATTCTGTCTTTATTATACTCTTCTGTCTTCAGAGCTTACCTGCCTAATGCTCCTTGAAGGCAGACACCATTTTGTATTATTGTATCTTCCTCCATAGAGGGTTACCCCTCTTAATCCACAGTTAGTCATTATTCATTGCATGTTATGAAGCGCTTAAAGTTGCTGACTAAGCCATACACTCAAGCACAGAGCATGCCCATGTGGTCTTCAGTTCTGTTGGTCAAGAGGCATACTTAGAAGTGGCATTGGATCTGATGGCCTCTTGCTAGGACCTTGCAATTGAAAGCAGTTCTCTCACCTTTTCTGTTTGAAAACATTTTAAGACAACCTACAACATAGTGATAAGAGTCATCTCTGAAGCCACACAAATCTAGCTTCAGGTTCTAGCACCACTGTATGTTCTTTGGTAAAATTCGCTTTCCTGAGCCTCAGTTTGCCACCAGTAAAATGGAAATAATAACAGTACCTACCTCATTAAAAATATGTAAAGCGTCTTCTTGGTGCCTGTCCATACATCTATTGGCCAAAGATGTATGAATATAATCTCTTAGAACTTTTCTATCAGTTTGTCAGTACTAAGTATATTAAAGTGCCTGAGCTCTTTTTCCAGTGATGATTGACCTTCCTACTAGCAGTTAGGATTGCATATCTGATTGTAAAACAGCTGCTGATTTGGCCTCAGCTGGAATGCTTCTGTGCCCTCCACCCAGCTGGTGTGCTTCATGGCCCAGGATGCTCTCATTGTCTGAGAGTCGTTCAGTATTGGGGATGGACTCATCCACCTCCCCCCGACAGATGGCCCTAATCTCTGAACTGAACAGTGCCTATCCTGATACAACAAGGCTTATCATTGAAATATAGCCAGTCAACAATACATTTGTTTAGACTCTGGAGATTCATGGTTCTAATCTCAGCTCTACCACTTATTAGCTCCATGGCTTTGGACAAGTCTGTTTCTTCATCTGTAATATAGAGATAATGATACTACCTCACAGAGATCTTATGATAATTAGATGAGAAATGTACATAAAGTGCCTATCCTAATATATAAAAACCCTGGGTCGTAACGACCAGTAATGACCGAGGCTTGACCAACCGGAAGTCAGTCCTGCAGTTGTGGTGCCCCAGCACTGACTGCTGAGGGGGCTGTGAATCAGGGCCAGAGAGTGGCCTGAAGAGAGAAGCAGGGACTGATCCATTGCCTCTTAGGCAGCTTTTGATCAGCACTTGCCTCTCTCTTTCTCTCCCAGTCTGGCCAGCAGCCGTGCCTCCATTTCTCTCAAGGCCTACACCGGGGCTGCTTATCAGCCCTACCTTTCTGATCAGGCCCCCTTGATAGGCCCAGAGAAACTGACTGGCATAGCAACTGACCAATCAGAACCAAATGTGGGTACTGTGAAGAACCAATGGCTGCCCAGGAGGTGGAGCTTCTGACTGGCATAGACACTGACCAATCAGAACCAAATGTGGGTGCTGTGGGGAGCCAATGGCTGCCTAGGAGGCGGAGCTTTTGATGCTGACTGGCATAGAATAGAAGCCGACCAATCAGAACCAAATCTGGGTGCTGTGGGGAGCCAATGGCTGCCTAGCAGGCGGAGCTTTTGATGCTGACTGGCATAGAATAGAAACTGACCAATCAGAACCAAATTGGCCAGCAGAGGAGGGAAGTTGGGGGTGAGATCAGGCCTGCAGGGGAGGGCAGATGCGGGAGAGATCAGGCCAGCTGGGGAGGGCCATTGGGGGCGAGATCAGGCCAGCAGGGAGGGCAGTTTGGGGCAACCAGGCTGGGAGGGAAGGGCAGTTGGGGGCAACCAAGCCGGCAGGGGAGGGCAGTTAGGGTTGATCAGGCAGGCAGAGGCAGTTAAGGGCAACCAGGCTGGCAGGGGAGGGCAGTTAGGGGTGATCAGGCTGGCAGGCAGAGGCAGTTAGGAGTGATCAGGCAGGCAGGCAGGTGAGCAGTTAGGAGCCAGCAGTCCCAGATTGAGAGGGATGTCCGACTGCCGTACATCGCCCAAGGGGTTCCCAGTTGGAGAGGGTGCAGGCTGGGCTGAGGGAACCCCCCTCCATGCACGAATTTTGTGCACCGGGCCTCTAGTGTAATATAATGTCGGTGAAATGCCAATTATTATCCATCGAATTTTAGACTTTAATTTCCCTTTTGAGTATCTTATTAAGATTCATATAAAAACATATTTGTTAAACTGACTATGAAAATTCATGTAGAAGATGTTTTTACAAATAAGCATTGAGAAATAAAATGACTATTTCAGTATTTTTTTTTCCTGCAGATACTTCCCTTTTCTGGCTAAACAGAAACCAGGGCACCCAGAATGTGACATCCTGGTGAATGTTTTTGCGATTCTCTCAGCAAAGAATCTCTCTGAAGCCACAGCCAGTATTGTGATGGAAATAGTAGACGACCTTCTCACCCTTCCTGATTTTGAGCCCACAGAAACAGTCTCGAGCTTGCCTGTGACTGGATGCGTGTACACAGAAAGTGCAGACGGTATGTGTGAAGTCAGTAGAATTTGACTTTTCTTTTCTTTAGAAATTAATACCAATTTACATAAACTGAGTTTTCTTTGCAGTGGTAGAAATTCAGGTTACTCACGCTCCAAAAAGTACAACTATCCTCTGGAAAATTATCTAATGATTTCCACTGTCATGTCTCTGAATTGTTCCTACCATATTTTGCTAACAAGTCTTTCACCACTAACAAAAATGGCTTAAGGGTCTCTTGTATAAATTTTCCATTCAGCCATATAGCTATTTTGTCTAAGAAGAAAGTTATTTAATTTTTAGAGTTGAAATTTATTAACCTTTTGCACTCGGATGTCGAGTGTGACTCGACACGGTTAGCATCGGTAGCAGGAATCGAGAAAAAAGCAAGCGAGTGCAAAGGGTTAAACTTGCATAGTAATTGAGAGCTTCCTTTGTCTGTCATTATGAAGATACTGTAGTTAATTAAAGTCAAAATACTTGTCACCATTTATTTCAGAGTCTATCACAATAGGAGGACGATTAATTCTACCTCATGTACCTGCAATTCTCCAGTATCTCAGCAAAACCACAATAAGTACAGAAAAGGTGAAAAAGAAAAAGAACAGGGCACAAGTCAGTAAGGAACTTGGCATTCTTTCCAAGTAAGTGATACATATTCTTAAAAGATAACTTCACTGTCCATGGTCTTAATTTTTTAAAATTATATCTAGTTTTTCAGTTGTTTTAATGTGATTGTAAGCTAAAAAGATTTTCAGTATTTTTGAAGGCCCTTTATTTTTAAGTTAGTGTAGAATTCTGTTTCTCTGCTGGAGTATTCATTTTAAACCTTTTATGGCATTTGCCTTCATTTAAACATACAAGAGAACAGACTTAAATTCTAAAGTAGACTAATAGATTTGCTTGTTTCACCTTTGCATGTTTTGTTCAGTTAAAATTTTTAGTAACATGAGATCATATAGTTTTCTTGTTTTTGTTTCTTGAAATATTTTTACTGATATTTAGAGAGAGAGGAAGAGGGAGGGAGAGGAAAAACATCGACATGAGAGTGACACATCAATCAGCTGCTCCTGTACGCCCCCTTCCTGGGATGGAGCAGTAACCCAGGCATGTGCCTTGACTGGGAATCAAATTGGCAACCTTAGTGCACAGCATAACGCCCAACCAACTGAGCCACATGGGCCAGGGCAAAATCATATAGTTTTTATTTTATTTTGTTTTACTTCAATTGATAAAAAGAATTAATTTAAAAGAATAGTTTGTTTTGTTTGTTTTTTAAGAGTTAAGATCTGAAAAGGGTTTTTAAAGATTTTCTTTGGCAGTAGACCTAGTAGTATATGGTTATCCTATGTAATAAAAACCTAATATGCAAATTGACTGAACAGTGGAAAGACCAGTTTGCTATGATGCACACTGACCACCAGGGGGAAGACGTTCAATGCAGGAGCTGCCCCCAGCTTATAGGCCCCAGACCAGCCAAGGGGGGTGCGAGCGGGCCCCTCTCCCCCAATCGCCCCGCTGGTCACCCCACAGATTGGCCCTGATTGTCAATCAGGCCTAGGGACCATACCTGTGCACGAATTTCATGCACCGGGCCTCTAGTGATTTCTGTAAAGAGCAAGGTTGGTAAACCTGAGTACAAAACATGATTCTATCTTAAGCTTTAATTGTTTTAGGACTCAGTTGTTGAAACTTTATTAATTCTTTGATACGGACACCAACATCAAAAAGTTGTATGTTAGAATCTTCCAGGAACTTCTTGTAAACATTTCATTTATACTATAGTATTTATAAATTATGTAGACTGGAAAGCACACTGGATGCACTGGTTACATTTTAGCACAGGCTCTGTGCTAGTGGGAAGATGATAGATCAGGCACCAGAAAGACCAGTGTGGAGGGCCTGCTCTGCCACTTCCTGGCTGGATGACATTAACTTCTCTGGGTCTCGGTTCTCTGGGGAAAGTGGAGCTAATAAATCCCACATTGTAGAGCTATGGTGGGAGTTAAATTGAACTACTTTTTGTAGTCTTAAACAAGTCTTGGCACTTAAAAGTGTTATTTCCTTGTAAAATATGAAATTACTAATGGCCAAATTGTAGCATTGGAATGTACTTTAACCCATCTACACAATCAGACGTTACAAAAGAAATAGAATAGTAGCCGTGAGCCTGAAGCTGGAGAGAAGTAAGAGTGGGCACTGCTGAGAACTGAGTTAGACTTTGTATGCAGGCACACATACTTAGTCACCTGTGACTTTCATCACTAATGTTTTTCTACAAAGTCTTAACTCCTTAGAGAAATACTCTTAACTTGTATGTTTTCCTGACCTACCAGTTCTTTTCCTTCTCTAGAATCAGCAAGTTTATGAAAGACAAAGAACAGAGTTCTCTCCTCATTACACTCCTGCTTCCCTTCCTCCACCGTGGCAGTATTCCTCAGGTATACACATAGGACGTGACTTTGCCTTTGAAGTGGCGCTTGATTAGGGTTATTTGCAAACAGTAATTTTATTGGTTAGATTCTGTGTTGTATTTGCCTTCAAGCATTTGTGAAAAGATTTATACAGAATTATAAAATTGAAAATAGAAGAGAAAAATTGGGACAGAATTTTGGGAATGGGGGCAGGCAAGAATGTGGAGACATCATTACTGTAACAGTAAAAGTGTCAGCCCCTTCTTTTCCTTTGTTTAGCTTCTCATGCATTTCAGGATTTTGTTTTCCCTGACTTTGATCAATTACAAATCTGGAACCCAAGAAGTGCATTGTATAATCTCAAATATGGATCACAATGGCAAAACTGAAAGAAAAGTCAGACTGTTTTAATATTCAGACATAGCTAAGAGTTCCTAATATGATTTTCAAACCTCAGTTCAATCTTGATTAAAAGAGTCTTCCTGTGGCTCAAACTCATTTGCGAGGCCTTAGTAGTTATACTGAGCATCTATTATATAGTAATTCTGTTTAAAAGACCACAGATCTCGGGACAACCAGAGGCGTAAATTCTTCACCAAGCTCGTTTTTCTTGGCTCTTTTTGACTTCACAATAGAAGAAAGTTTGTTTGAAGACCATGCATATTTTCTATTAGAATTAAAGGAAGAAATTGTTAATGGACATTACTGTGGGTTTTATGTTAAAATACTAAGAACTTTTAAAAGATAATTTCTCTTCCTATTACTTCCTAAGGATACAGAGATCGATATTCTGGTGACAGTGCAGAACCTGTTAAAACACTGTCTGGAGCCCACAAGCTTCCTCAAGCCTCTCGCAAAACTCTTCTCGGTGATTAAGAATAAGCAGTCAAGACAGTTGCTTTGTACAATTTTCCAGGTGTGTGATTATTCATTTTCACCCGAATCACCTCTGTGAATGAGAGCAGGGAACATGGGTGGTGGGCAGAAAAGTTAAAGTTTTATTCACTAATGTACCGTTTTCATTCCTTTTAGACTCTTTCTGATTTTGAGAGTGGGTTAAAATATATTACTGATGTTGTCAAGGTAAGAAAGAAAAACCTTATTTCTCTTTTACTTCAAAAGTGTTATGTCATTTTTGTTTACTTAATATTTATATATCTTCACTTACATGGTTCCAATGGCATTTCTCACAGCTTAACGCCTTTGATCAAAGACATCTTGATGATATCAATTTTGATGCTCGCTTCTCAGCATTCCAGACCATCACCTCTCATATTAAAGAGATGCAAACCGTGGACATTAACTACCTAATTCCAGTTATGCATAATTGCTTCTATAATCTGGAGGTAGGTTTTTATAGCAAAACTTTGTCAATTATTTTCTATTGTTTTGCTAATACAACTACCTGACCTAATTTCTTAATTTGTGTTTTGAGGAGGACAAGAGTTTTTTTGTGTTTTTTTTTAATTTTTTTAATATACATTTTACTGATTTTTTTACAGAGAGGAAGGGAGAGGGATAGAGAGTTAGAAACATCGACCAGCTGCCTCCTGCGCACCCCCTACTGGGGATGTGGCCGCAACCAAGGTACATGCCCTTGACCGGAATCGAACCTGGGACCTTTCAGTCTGCAGGCCGACACTCTATCCACTGAGCCAAACCGGTTAGGGCTGGACAAGGGTTTTTTAGTATAAAATTCTTTAAGTTGTGAAATATTTTGTTTGGCAAAGACCATATTGTTATTCTCAAGATTTGAAAGACTAAGATTTTGAATAAAATAATATATGTGGAAGTCAAAAAACAGTATATTAGAATAGAGAAATTCATAAGGACAGTAAATTAGGGGTTATCAAGCACTCAGGGGGAGGGAGGAATGGGGAGTGACTTTTGACTGGTACAAGTTTTCCTTTGGGAGTGATTAAAATGTTCTGAAGTTAGATAATAATTATGGTTGCATGACTGTGAATATACTAAAAATCACTGAATTGTACACTTTTTTAAAAAGGGCAAATTTATGGTATGTCAATTATATCTCAACTAGAGGCCCGGTGCATGAATTTCATGCACGGGGTGGGGGGGAGGGTTGTCCCTCAGCCCAGCCTGCACCCTCTCCAATCTGGGACCCCTTGGGGGATGTCTGACTGCCAGTTTAGCAGTCAGACATTTCTCTCACAATCCAGGACTGCTGGCTCGTAACTTCTCGCCTGCCTGCCTGCCTGATTGCCCCTAACCGCTTCTACCTGCCAGCCTGATCACCCTCTAACTGCTCCTCTGCTGGCCTGATTGATGCCTAACTGCTCCCCTACTGGCCCGATCGCCCCCAATTGCCCTCCCCTGCTGGCCCGATCACCCCCAACTGCCCTCCCCTGCCAGCCCGATCGCCCCCAACTGCCCTCCACTACTGGCCTGATCGTCCCGAACTGCCCTCCACTGCTGGCCTGGTCCCCTCCAACTGCCCTCCCCTGCCGGCCTGGCCCCCCACCCCCCAACTGCCCTCCCCTACCAGCCTGATCGCCCACAACTGCCCTCTCCTGCCGGCCATCTTGTGGTGGCCATCTTGTGATGACGTGGGGGCGGCCATCTTGTGATGATATGAGGGCGTCACCACCTAGGCTTTTATTAGTATAGATTTTTCAAAATTATGTAACTATATAATTGACAGTTTGCCCTTTCCTATATGTTAGAAAGGAAAGGAGTGTGGGCTATATTAAGTACCATGTTGCTGAACTGAAGATAGACCCCAAAATGAGGAAAATGAAGCCCTTAACTAATAGTTAATCATGTAATGGGATCAGTAATCTGTGGCATTTTATAATTATTCATCTGATATTAAGGATTATGTAATATATGAAAAAGTAATCAGATTTGGGGTTCATTCTTTATATTTCATGTCAAACTTCAACATAAGAAATTCTGTGTGTGTGTGTGTGTGTGTGTGTGTGTGTGTGTGTGTGTGTTTCTTTTCCTTCTCTTCTTTTTTTTTGGGAGGGGGCGTGGAGTTCTTTTTTTGTTTTATTTGTTGCAAGGAATTCTAAATTACTGCCTGGTTGGCTGAGTTGGAAATACTTTCTCTGTACTCACTACCTACATTGTCAAACCAGAAACTCTAGTGCAACTCACCAGAATTATAACCAACCAACTTTGTCCTTTTCAGTGATCACCTCATACTAAATATTGAGAACTGAATCTTTTATTCTGTTTGCTTTGAGAAGTAAAAGTAATTCAAAAGTTTATGTCATAATATTTCCTGAAATTGAGTGACACTTCTCATTGAGCATGATATTTCAAAGTTATTTACTATATTCCTCACACCCTATGTTTGGTTCTTCCTTAGGTATGACATACTTGTGGGACATTTCTCAGTAGGGATTTTTACACAGAGCAGTGGAAATATTTTGTAAACCTTTTCATTAAGAAATAACATTCCGTATTATATTATTGCATAGAATTACTTGGGTGTTTTCATGTTTCCAGTTAGGAGACATGTCTTTAAGTGATAACGCCAGCATGTGCTTGATGAGTATCATCCAAAAGCTAGCTGCTTTGAATGCCACGGAGAAGGAATATAGAGAAATCATTCAGCGTTCACTCCTGGAGAAACTGAGGAAAGGATTGAGGAGCCAGACAGAGGTATTGGGTTTGCAGTTGTTACTTTTTCTCTTAAGTTTGTTATATTTCTGTTTTTCCCTACTTCTCTACTTAGAAAAGCAGTCAGGCTTAGTGCATTTAATTAAAATACTTGAGTATGTAAATACTTACCAAACATTTATGAGGGGGAATGGAACAGAGCAATCCCTTTTGATGTAGTTTGTTTTTATAGTGGGAATGTTTTACTTTAAAAAAAAAATTTGTGTGTGTGGGTTTTTTTGTGTTTGTTTTTGTGTGTTGTTTTTTTGTTTGTTTGTATTAATAGGGAGCAAATTCTAATAAAAAAATTTTTTCTCCACTTGGTATTTGCAGAGTGTTCAACAGGATTATACCACACTGCTTTCCTGTTTAATTCAAACCTTTCCCCATCAACCAGAATTTAAAGACTTGGTACAGCTTACTGATTGCCATGACCCGGAAATGGACTTCTTTGAGAATATGAAGCACATTCAGGTAGAAGACATTTCTGTATTTTTCCCCTGCCTATAAAATAGGCAGTTCACAGGTCTGTCTCTTTTTAAAAGATACATTATAATTTTCCAAAAAGTTGTGAATGTCTCATTCTTGGTCTTCGTGATATCAATCAAATTTGTGTAGGAGATGATCATTTCCTGGAGTCTGACTTCCTTAGTGGTATCACAGACCACACTAACAGTGTTACCTTTCTCTGCCAGTTTTAAAGAAGCTTACATGCCTTTGGTTCCTTTGTTAAACGAGTGCTATGGATTATGTCTCTGGAAGCAAGTCAAGGCACAGGTGTTTGCTCATGTAACAAGGACTGTATTGTACTCCTTAATCTTTCCGTGGAACAGGGACATGATACTGAAATGGAGTTGGCTGTAGGTGAGATTATTCAGTAACTAATCCATATTTTATCTTAACTCGTAGATCCATAGAAGAGCAAGAGCCTTGAAGAAACTGGCAAAACAACTAACGGAAGGCAAGATTGTGCTGTCTTCTAAATCTCTTCAAAATTACATCATGCCTTATGCCATGAGTCCAATTTTTGATGAGAAAATGCTCAAGGTAGGGCATTAGATCTAGAAGCTGGTAAATCTCTACCATGACACACTTTCCAAAATGTAGATGGGAAAATGGCATCTAAATTTCGTGGCATCCATATTGATGATGTCACCATAATTAGAAGCTTAGAATAGTTTTAAAGCCTTAGAATTGTGCCTGGCACATAGTAAATGCCCTGTAACACACACTATAGTTTCATTTTTGCTATTATTAGCTCACAAAAGGCCAAACACAGAATATTTCCCCTGTTAGCAATGATCACATTACTAAGATCAGCTGAGTAGTTGTCTTCCCAAGTGGCTCATAAGAGACAAAATAAAATAAATACCTTTTCTTTAGCATGACACCAGATACAGACACTATTATAAGTACTCAAATACGTACTATTACTTCTTCCTTACCACAACTCAACTCTGTGCTACACATTGTTACCAATATTTTACAGGACAGTAAACTGAGAATAAATGAGGTTAGGTAACTTTCTCAATGACATACAGTTTCAGATCCAGTATTTGAACTTAGGACTGTCTTCACCATTATTCTCATAGTGCCTAGAATAGCACCTGGCACGTGGTAAGGACTTGATAAATATTTACTGATTAAATAAATTAATGAAAGACAGTTCCCAGAAATTCAAGTCTAATTTCAGTAATATAAGAATTTGTGACTTGAACTTATACTGGATTGATTTATGGTCTTATAAAAAGATAGATTTGCTCTGTTGTTTCAGGGTATTAAAAAATTTTTTAAAGAATTGCCTAAGTAGCCCTGCTTGGTTTGGCTCAATGGATAGAGCGTCAGCCTGTGGACTGAAGGGTCCCAGGTTCAATTCCGGCCAGGGGCACATGCCTGGGTTATAGGCTCGATCCCCAGTGGGGGGCGTGTGAGAGGCAGCCAATCAATGATTCTCATCATTGATGTTTCTATCTCTCTCCCTCTCCCTTCCTCTCTAAAATCAATAAAATATATTTAAAAATAAAAAAGAATTGCCTAAGTAAATAAAAGAACACTTTTTTAAATTCCAGTTTAAAGAGCCAGTAAATACAATCAACTTGGAGTTAGTTAGCAATAAAATAAGAAAGAGATATAGATGGGAAAAATAAATTATATTTAGTCGGCACTAACATGATATATCTTTTTATAGTCTTACTAGAGGCCCTGTGCACGAAATTTGTGCTCAGGGTGGCGGGGGGCCGTCCCCTCAGCCCAGTCTGCACCCTCTCCAATCCAGGACACCTCGGGAAATGTCCAACTGCCAGTTTAGGCTCAATCCCAGGAATCAGGCCTAAACCGGCAGTCGGACATCCCTCTCACAATCCAGGATCACTGGCTCCTAACTGCTCACCTGCCTGATTGCCCCTAACTGCGCCCCCCCACCATGCCGGCCTGGTCGCCCCCAACTGCCCCCCTCTGCTGGCCTGGTCACCCCCAACTGACCCCCCTGCCTGCCTGGTCACCCCCTGCTGGCCTGGTCACCTCCAAGTGCTCCCCACCACCACTGACCTGGTTGCCCCCAACTGCCCCCCTGCCGACCTGGTCACCCCCAACTGCCATCCCCACCTGCCTGGTCGCCCCCAACTGCCCCCCTTGCTGGCCTGGTCACCCCATGCAGCCTGCTGTACAGTTGTTTGGTCGTCCCTCACTAACCACCCTGCCAGCCTGATCGCCCCACGCAACCTGCTCTTCTGTTCGATCGTTACTGTTATTGTGATGGCGTCCCAGACAATTTGCATATTCCTCCATTATTAGTATAGATTTTTAACCTGTGACTTTACACTTAAAGGCAGTATACTTTAAAAAAAAATTTATTGATTTCAGAGAGGAAGCGAGTGGGAGAGAGATATAGAAACATCAAAGATGAGAGAGAATCATTGATTGGCTGCCTCCTGCATGGCCCTTCCTGGGGATTGAGTCTGCAACCCCGGCATGTGCCCCCAGAATTGAACCGTGACCCCCTGGTTCATATGTTGACACTCAACCACTGAGCAACACTGGCCAGAGTACTTTTCAATGTTGAGCAGTGCAATATATAATTAACTTTGACATTTGTCAAGTTTTACACATTCACAGCAGGGTTGAACCTATCAGGGAGGTCTGAATGGAAAGAGTCTAAAAATGTATTAATGTCTTTCAATTAAAGGAAGGTGTCATTTCTTTAATTGACAGCATCTTTTCTTAGGGGTTGGGAATGGAGTGTAGTTTGAGCATTCTTTTCTATAACTTAATCACCTATTGTCTAAGCTTTTTAATGTACCACATTAGCTCTGTATTTTATTTACAAATGCTTGTTGTATATTGATGCTTTCCATTTGTTTTACAGCATGAAAATATAACCATTGCTGCCACAGAGATTATTGGAGCTATTTGCAGACATCTGTCTTGGTCAGCATATTTATATTACTTGAAACATTTCATTCATGTCTTACAGACAGGACAGATCAATC
The DNA here is from genome assembly GCF_951640355.1 of Cnephaeus nilssonii. Classification (NCBI taxonomy): domain Eukaryota; kingdom Metazoa; phylum Chordata; class Mammalia; order Chiroptera; family Vespertilionidae; genus Cnephaeus; species Cnephaeus nilssonii. The sequence continues at coordinate 14,632,367 of NC_137077.1, read as the reverse complement.
AAAAATTGGGTGTCAGGTACAGTCAAACGTCTTATTTTTGTTTTTATTTTTTAAATGTAAACTTTGGATTATTTACTGAAATCTTTTTGTGTAATCTAATTTTACTTTTACATTGTATTAGTGAGGTTATGCTAATGTTTGTTAAAGTCAAAAATACCTAAAACCGGTAAAAGTAATTTTAATGTTTATATATGTTTAAATTGCCTCTCCCTTTTAATCATCAAGTGATATTATTAAGCAAATAAATATTTCTGTCTACCTTTTTTTAACAGCTTGCTAGTAATAGTATTAGAAGCATTTCACTTTGACCACAAAACTCTTGAAGAACAAATGAGAAAAATTCAGAATGAAGAAAGTAAGTTTTTAAAACTTTCTTTAAACTATATTTCCATTCCATTTTTGGGTACTCTATGATAATTAATTAAAGATTTACCCAGAGGAAATTCAACTTATTCCTTGTTTTTGCTCTTGTAGCAGTGTGTCAGGAGGAAGTTAAAATGAATACTTTGAGTATACTTGTAAAAACTTATGTAATGATAGAGAAGGCCAGTCTATAAGTTATATAGGTGAAATATCTGAGCTGTAGACTATTTACATAGAAATCCAGTAATATTGCCATCACATTTGGAAAGAGCAGTAAGCAATGAATGCAAAGGAAAGAGCAACAGTTAATGAAATATTAAGTAGATACAGTAAGGAAAACTAAAAGTAGATATTCGACAAGATTATAAATCGACAAGCCTCTGGCAAAGTTGACCAGTGAAAATAGAAGGTATAATTAACAATATTGGGAACTTTAAAAGGTCACAATTAAATGAAAAGGTAAAATAATATGCTCTCGGTACTTATAAATTTGAGTACTTGGCTGAAATGTACAAAATCTAAAAACAATAAAATACAAAAACTAACTTTAGTAGAAATAGAAAATCTAACCACTAAAGACATTAAGTCTGCAGTTAAAAACCTCATGATGAAAATGCCAGCCTCAGACTGTTATATAGGCAAGTCTACAAACATTCAAGAAATGGATAATTTCAGCCTTAATTAACACCAGCTCTTTCAGGTGATTGAAAAAGGACGCCCCCACTAAGTCATGAAATTGTTATAACTGACTAATGGAATTTAACATATTAGTATACAAAAAATATTGATCATCTAAATATACATGGGAAATATTGATTAACTTCAATATCTATGTATGATTAAAGCTATTATCAAGCAAGAAATAAATAGAAATTGAGTTAGCCTGTTAAAAGATGTCTTTTAAAAACCTAATACAACATCATAGTCAATAATAAAGGTTAAAAGTCTTTGCTTTAAAACTAGAATGAGGCAAGGATAACCTACTACGAATGCTTATATCGAATATCAGTCTAGAAGTTCTAGCCAGCACAGAATAATAAGGAAAATAATAATAAGGAAAATAATAAGGAACAGAATAATAAGGAAAAGAATGAACACTCAAGTAGGCCAAGGTATATGTCCTAATTGTTTTTGGCTAAAGATGTTGAACTGTTCTAGCCCTTAGTTTGCATTCCTCTATATTCTTACTCAAAATTTTCTAATTCTTTGATTCATGGTAAAATCATTCTAGAACCACACTAATGAATAGAAAAGACTGGTTTGAATGTGTAGGAACTACTTGTATTTTAAACAATTAATGTATTAAAGCCCTTTAACAGTATGTTGAGCCAGCTGACTCTGCATTTTGTAATTTTGCATAAATAGAGGAAACATTAGACATTTTAAATACTTAATTTGCTTAACTGTCTCTTCTTAGATATGACTGAAGTTTAACGCATTTTTTGAGCACCTCCTGTGAACTGGGATTTTATAGACATAATATCATTTGTCCTCATAAGAACCTTACAAACACCTTAATTATTAGTTACCCACTATTTTTTATAAGAAAAATTAAGATTCAGAAAAGTAAAGTAACTTTCCCAAAGCCACACAGCCAGTAAAGAAAACAAAGACTAATAATTACCATGTTTTGAAAGTCAATGAAGTGTCAGAAATATATTTTAGGCGCATTATAGCCTTCATCTCATTTAGTCCTCACATTAGCCGTGCAAGGTGCTATCTGCATTTTACTGGTGAAGAACCCAGAGCCCACTAAGGTTAAGGTAACTGACTGTGGTCATATGGCTGGTTAGCAGAGCCAAGGCTGGACTCGACCCACAATGATGTGCTGCCTGGTTTTCTTTAATAAACAGAACCCTGTGGTAAGGGACATTTCTGCATGAGAACTGATGGCCGTATTGTGATTTTCATGGCTCGACAGTGTAGGGTTTTGCTTTCAGAAACCTCCAACCACAGTACCTTGGAAGCTTCCTTTTGCTCAAGATCCTCTTCCCGGACTAACCTCCCAATATGTTCCCAAAGTTCACACTTTTGTAATTGTCAGTATACTTGTCTCTATTCCTTATTAGACTCTAAACCAGGCGTCCTCAAACTACGGCCCGTGGGCCACATGCGGGTGTTTTTGCCGTGTTTTTTTTTTTTTTTTTTTTTACTTCAAAATAAGATATATGCAGTGTACATAGGAATTTGTTCATAGTTTTTTTTAAACTATAGTCCGGCCCTCCAACCGTCTGAGGGACAGTGAACTGGCCCCCTGTTTAAAAAGTTTGAGGACCCCTGCTCTAAACTGTGAGAAAGAAAAGCAAAACAAAACCCTAACCCATAACCCTCTCATGTACTGTGATTTCTTCAGCACTTACCTTGTCTGCCCATAGTTAGTGGCTAGATGTTTTTTATTGGATGTTGGTAGAAAAGACTACTTAACACAACTGCGTTGTTTCCTTATTTGATTTGAAATGCCTTTGTTGTTTACTAGATATGGACACAACAGAAGTGACTGAGTTGCCAGAGCCTGAAGCCATGGAATTAGAGCCAGTGGATGAAGAAGAGATGGAACATAGATGTAAGAGTTTGTCAGATGGCAACGAAGAACTAGGAAACCCTGAGCCAGCCGATTGTGAGGGAACATCAGCTAAGGAAACCGAGTGTGTCACCAAGTCCTTCTCTTCCCTTCCTCGAAATAAGGAAGAATTGGAGAGAACAATTAAAAATATCCAAGGAGCCATAACAGGGGATATCCTACCCAGGCTCCATAAATGCCTGGCATCTACGGTAATCATTCTGCTTGGGGCTCAGCAGGTCTGTGTGAAGCGGGGAGTTTGTGGGGCGCTGTCAGCCTGAGGCTCCAAACTATTACTGATTGATGTCAGTGACTGGATTTTCTTTTATCTCAACATTTCACAGTTCACTTTCTTTCTCCTCTAGTCATCTTCGGGTTCATCTCCTGCTGCAGTTAGGCAGTAATGTTCCTTCTTCATTATGATTTTCACCTGGTAGATATATGCTTTTTTATCTCTGAAGTAGATAGTAAGATGGCTCCCATTTCTAAAACAGGTTATTAAAAATTACTGTCTGTTTCCCTTTTTTACTTCTTGGCTACTTCTCTACTATTCAAAATTATCTTCACCCTGGTTAACGGATAACTTTTAGCAGTGGATTTTCATGATGCCATAACCCTTCCTACTCAGTATAAAACATGGATTGGCAAACTGGCCATTGGCTGAATCTAGCCTGTGGCTTATTTTTGTAGCTAAAATTTTGTTGGAACACAGTTAAACTTGTTGATTTACAAATGGTCTGATTCTGCTTTTGCATTACCACAGCTGAGTTGAGTGGTTTCCACAGAGATCAAACCAAAAATATTTATTCTCTAGCCCTTTAAAGAAAAACTTTTCCCAACCCCTGGTGTAAAATATTAACTTGGTCATTTTATATCTTAGTAAATAACTTTATTTGAGACACTATATTTCTTATGAACCAACAATGTCACTCAAACACTTGAAAGTCCCAATTGATACAAATTTTATAGGATTTTTATAATATTTCATAGCAGTCTTAACCCACAGTAGTATAAACTTGGCTTTATTTTTTTCTGGTTGCTCCTTTGAAAAACATTTGTATTTCTATTATTTTTACAATTTTTAAAGGTTTATTCTCAAACTGCATAATTTAGTTTGTTTTCTAAGGCACTACACTTAGAAATGGACATCAGTTATATCAAAAATGCTTCTCTTTCAAATGAAAGGTTGTAGTGTTGGTGGGTCCCTGATCTATTTATCTTCATTTTAGTTTAACCTAAATTTTTCTTACAGACTAAACGGGAAGAAGAACACAAGCTCATAAAGTCCAAGGTTGTGAATGATGAAGAAGTGGTTCGAGTTCCTTTAGCTTTTGCCATGGTTAAACTAATGCAGTCCCTTCCACCAGAAGTTATGGAAACTAACCTGCCAAGGTATGTTATGTGACAATCGCAAAAGTTCCGTGAAAATCACAAATTGCCTCTTTCTTCCTAACTTGAATGTCTTTTATCGGGAAGAAGAGAGGTACTGTCACAATTTGCTGTGCTTGACAATCCTAAGTGGGAAATCTGGGTTATGGGCAATGAAGAAAGAAAAGGATGTTTATATTTTTATTTGCTTCTGTGTGTGTGTTTTTTGGTGCGTTTTTTGTTTTGTCTTTTTGATTAGTCTTTTTTCAATTTCTCATTTTCTAGTATTTTGCTAAAAGTGTGTGCCCTCCTCAAGAATAGAGCACAAGAAATCAGAGACATTGCACGCAGCACTCTTGCAAAAATAATAGAAGATCTGGGTGTGCACTACCTGCAATATATTTTAAAAGAATTACAGACTACCCTTGTCCGTGGCTATCAGGTAAACTGCATTATGTGCTTTATTTTTAAGTTGGGTTGGAGTTTTTATATTTGCGGTTTGAACACTATAAGTCATGCTGCTTTGGCCCTATCTTCAGTATAGTTGATCCCCTTAGATAGCCGTCAAGAATAGTCAAAAGTTTCTAATCAGTATTTTTTAAAGCTCCAGTATTTGATTTTTGTAAAAATCCTTCTAGGTCAAGCTTATATAACCTGTCATTTTTATCTTAAATCACTTCATGTCAACTTCTGCATTCTCTGAGTTCTTAAAAAAATCTTGTTGAATGCATATTGAATGTATTGCCACAAATGTGAGCAATAAACATACACATCTATTTAAGATTTGAAACAGTGTTGGGCACTGAGCATACAAAGATAAATCAAGTACAGCTCTGTCTTGGAGGATTTAGTCAAGATATAAGGGAGCATCTACAGTATTTAAATGAGTAGTAGCCCTTCTTTAACCAACTGTTTTTCAAGCCCATCCCATCCTATATAATAAAAGGGTAATATGCAAATTGTCCCTAATGGCGGAACAACCAGGAACGACTGGTCACAATACACACACTGACCATCGGGGCAGATGCTCAATGCAGGAGCTGCCCCCTGGTGATCAGTGAGCTCTCACAGGGGGAGCTCCACTCAGACACAAGCCGGGCTGACAGATGCGAGCGCAGTGGTAGTGGTGGGAGCCTCTCCCACCTCCTCGGCAGTGCTAAGGAGCCTCTCCTGCCTCCTCTGCAGTGCTAAGGATGTCCGACTGCAGCTTAGGCCCGCTCCTGGGCTGCCAGAGGGATATCTGACTGCCAGCTTAGGCCCGTTCCCCTGGAGAGCAGGCCTAAGCCGGCAGGTGGGCATCCCCGAAGGGGTCATGGACTGTGAGAGGGCGCAGGCTAGGCTGAGGGACCTCCTTGCCCCCAAGTGCACGAATTTTCATGTACCAGGCCTCTCGTTATTTATTAAAATAATTAAAATAGGGAGAGGTAGTAAAGGGTAAAGGGGGTCAAATATGTGGTGATGGAAGGAGATTTGAGTTTGGAATGTGATCACACATGCAATATATAGATTATTTGTTATAGAATTGTATACCTGAAATCTGTATGATCTTATTAACCAATGTCACCCCAATAAACTTAATTAAAATAGAGGACGTCTAGGCATGTAGACACTACCAAAATTGTACTGTTCAGCTGTCATTCTTCATCCTCCCAAAAGTATTTTTTTGAATTATTTAAAGTCCTCAGGAAACATTGCAAATATGTAAAAGCACTAAAAGATCACAAGTAGACACATATGAAACTATGCCTTTAAAATCCAGTCTGTGTATGGACAACCCAGTGTGCTTCCTTGGCCTGTGATCATTATCTCATGTTTACCTTGGGAGCAGTATAAAGATCAGAAAGCCTGAGAGCAGCACAGCGTAGTGATAGGGCTCTGGTGCCAGCCCGTCTGCTTTTAAATCCTGACTCCACCGCTTCTACGCATGTAACCTTGAGCAAGTTACTTGACCTGTCTGTGCCTCAGCTTTCTCTTAAAAAATGCCAATAACACAGCACCTACATCAAAGAAAGAATAGGTGAAGATTAAATGATTCCCTACATGGGAGGTATTAATATGTGCCTAGCCTGTGGTAGGCTCTTAGGAATGTTAGCTCTGGTTACTCTTGAGGGCAAAAACTTATTTGTGTCCTTCATAGCACGTTATGTACCAGCTTTGATTGCATTCAACACTGGCACACTCTTTAATTCACAGGTTGGTTTGTAAAGTTATGGGCTCTTGTGCCTTTATACATCCCTGGCTTGGCCTCGTCGCAATAATCCTAAGCATGGTCATGTGTTTCTGAGCAGCTTTTTTACAAAATGACCATTTGATCAAAGGATTTTAGATAGTGATATAAGTACGTGTCATTTGTCAAAGCTTCTCCCGGCAGTAATGACAGATATGTACCCGAGTGCTCTGCAGTAGTTCTTAGCTATTACTTTTTCCTAGTGTGGTATCTTTACCAGTTATACTTCTTTTACACATTTCATTTTAGGTCCACGTCCTGACTTTCACTGTTAACATGTTGCTGCATGGCCTCACCTACAAGCTGCAAGTCGGAGATTTGGACTCTTGTTTAGATATAATGATTCAGGTAAGATTTAGAGAAAGGAATTCCAATGTTTTTTTAAAATAGGCCAAGGACACCAAACAGTCAGTTTACAAATAAGAGAGAATAATAGCCTCTGAAAATGAAATTAATGTTCTGTCTCATATCTTAGATTAGCAGGTTTAAAAAGCTAAGACTCAGGTGAAGTGAGCTGGTGTGCTGCCATTGTTTTCTGGAAGGAAAATTGGCATTGAGCAAAAATTTCAACCACTTCAAAATATCTGTTTTAAAAGAATAATCAGAGTTGTGGTCTCGGGTTTATATAAATGTATATTTACCAGAGCTAAATGTATAATAGTGAAAAATTAATAACAGCCAACTTTTAAAATTGAATCATTTGATAATTTAGGGTAGGATTTGGAAGAGATTAAATATATATATATATATATACATATATATATATTTTATTTATTTATTTTTTTTTATTGATTTCAGAGAGGAAGGGAGAGGGAGAGAGAGAGAGAAACATCAATGATGAAAATCATTGATCGGCTTGCCGCCTCCTACACGCCCCTTACTGGGGATTGCCCGTAACCTGGGCATGTGCTTGATGGGAATCTAACCTGGGACTCTTCAGTCCACAGGCTGATGCTCTATCCACTGAGCCAAACTTGCTAGGGTTGGAAGAGACTAAATTTGCCACACAACATTTTGTTCATTATTTAAAACTGCAGACACTAACATTTTGAATTAAATGTATTAATTTTGATTACTAAGTTCAAATGCCATGAGCTTAAAAAGAAGTTAAGCAGCTCTTTGGTGATATCTAAAACTTGTCTGCAAATTATGCAGTTATATGTATAAATCTGTGCAGTACAGTAGGTCCTTGAATAATGTCATTTCATTATCACACTAGAGGCCCAATGCATGAAATTCATGCAGGGGGCTCAGTCCCCGCTGCCGTGGCTTTGTGCAAAAGGTCGTCTGGTCTAATTAGCATATTATGCTTTTGTTATTATAGATTGCTGAGATGTTTGTATCCGTTAGCCTGTGGAAAAATTGGTTTTGTCGCATCATTTTGCTTAAGGTTGCAGAACCTATCCACGACAATGAAAACACCATTTTCTTCTTTTGTTTCCCATTAGTATAAACCGTCAGGTGTTTCTGTATTTGTTATTTAGTAATTGGTTCCTAAACTACATTGAAAAAAGTGAACTTTAATAGTAATTTCTTCCGTCTAATTTCAGTCCAGTCCAACTCGCTTTCCTTGATCTGGACGTGCCAGTGCTCTTTTCAAAGACTGCTTATGTTGGCATATCTCGCTGAATGTACGTAACTGCTATTTGACCTTCTTTTAAAGATTTTTAACCACGAGTTGTTCGGTGCCATTGCCGAAGAGAAGGAAGTGAAGCAGATCCTCTCCAAAGTCATGGAGGCCCGAAGAAGCAAGAGTTATGATTCTTATGAAATCCTGGGCAAGTTTGTAGGAAAAGATCAGGTTACAAAACTGATCCTTCCGCTAAAAGAGGTGAGGACTAGAATACTGCTTGGGGATCTTGAAAAGAGCCTGGCAGGGCAAACCTAGCTGCTCTTGATCACGATTTCCCTGGTGTAAGGACACCAATACCATGTGGCCACTAGCTGGCAGCCCTGAGTTGAGTGTTGTAACCCAAAGTTCAGAGTCCCTGCTGTAAACCCTGAGATACAGGAGGAAAGATAAGAATCGAAGAGTGGGTGAATAGTACAGCTGGGCCCAGGCAGCAGCTAAGAATGTAGCCTTTGGAGACTGCTGCTCCTGGAATGCCAAGAGGAAGAAAACTGGCATTTGTTGAACATACATAATGTTCTAAACATTGTGCTTCATTATCTGTTCTAATCTGCACAACCACCCTGTGAGATCTATGTACCTCATCTTAGAGGCAAAAGTCAGGCTCAAGAAGGTAGAAAGGAACATGGTTAAGGAGGAAAGTCAATACTGAGTTCCATATCTTTCTGATCTGAAGCTCACATTTTCCCATTGTTTCTTTCTGCCTCCTATTGGGCAGGGACTGTAATTCACCTTCCTTAATAGAATTCTCTGTGCCTATTGCAGGGGTGAACATTCAATAAACATTATTAATTCTTTTTATTGCTGTTATATGTACTAAGACGAGAACAAAAAGCACTATCTTAATGGCATGAGTTATCTATAATTCCAAATGTTTTGGTGCTGGATTAACTCCATAGTTCCTCAAACGCATTTAGCCTGATCTAAGAATGTTAGCTATGCTTTGAGGATGAAAAGTCAACAGAGCACATGTATTTTCTATGTGTATCATCAAATCCCTCCAAGGAAATGACAGTTATTACTGCCAGGTCTATGCAAGGAAATGGCTTTAATGCACTTGGAGGGTCAACATCTCACAAATGTCACATCCTGTCTCCAGCTGTGTGTCCCCGGGCCTCACCCACAGAGAGCAGAGAGGGGCTGCAGGACACCCAGGGGCACCCACACTGCTGACCCTGGTCTTCTCTGGGGTTGAGGTGATGGGTAAATTTGACTCTGTTCTATCTGTTTGAAACCTTACAAGAATGTTTCATTTTTAATTAGAAAAATATATATTAAAAAGCAAATATACTGGTATATATATTTTAAAAACTACCATTAGAACAAAGCCCAGTGCAATTCTTTGTTACCTGAGCATGACATCTGTGTTTGCCTCTAGATCTTACAAAATACCACAAGTTTAAAACTGGCCCGGAAAGTTCATGAGACCTTACGCCGAATCATTGCAGGACTAATTATAAATCAGGAAATGACGGCAGAATCCATTCTATTGCTTAGTTATGGTTTGGTCAGTGAAAATCTCCCCCTGCTAACAGAGAAAGAAAAGTAAGTTTGAAAAACAAAAACTCACATTTAGGTGCTTGTTTCTGATAAGACATTCAGTTTTAAATGGGTTAACTTAAAAATTTGTTTTAGTAAAAAAAAATTAATACTTATCTGAGTTATAAGATGGTTCTACTTTGTGGTGTTTTCTCTGATATCATTTCTTTTTGGGATGTTGGTTGAATCAAAGTTAGGATAGAGTTTAAATATCCTATATACCTCTTATTCTGGTCAAATAGAGATTTAGATCTTGAATCCTAATAGCAACTCTACATAGTACTGTCTTCATTTCAGAGTGGCTGCCCCTCTTCACCAATCTACTGAAGGTGGATTTTACCATTTAAATATCAGGACAATCTCATTTCACATATGAGAGGACCAGCTCTGGGGAGGGACAGGTGCTCACCTTCACAGTAGTCTCTTAGATTAGAATCTGAGCTCTCTAATGCCTTGAGGTTAAGCACCAATTTACAATTCTCTTTATTTTACAAAGCATACCATAAACTTCTTTGCAAAAAATAGGAGCTCAATACTTATTGTTGCTTCTAAGGAGATTTAGATCTTAAAAGATTTAAAAATGCCATATTGGTAAACTTCCTTTAGCTTTTGCTTCTGTGTTGTTCTAAAAGAGACTCCTTGGCACTTGTTTTCAGGCATCAAAGAAAGGGAGTGTACCTTGCTGTTCATCTGAATTTGGGAGTGTCCTCTGTGTCTCCTGGTTAAGGGAGAAAAGACCCCACACCAGACAACACATTAGCTAGTGCTCAACTCTCATCCCCAGAGAGGGCCACAGTAGCTTTTTATTGGGAATGGGAATGCAGCATTTATTTTTTATTCCACTGTGATTGACAGAAATCCAGCAGCCCCTGCCCCGGATCCACGTCTGCCACCCCAGAGCTGTCTTCTGCTCCCCCCAACTCCAGTTCGAGGCGGGCAGAAAGCTGTTGTGAGCAGGAAGACCAACATGCACATATTTATCGAGTCTGGGCTTCGGGTAAGAATTAACCCTAAAGTGAGACGCACTGCACTTGGTGGGTCTGTGCCTTTTCCTGCTGCTGAATCTCTAGTATTGCTTATTTCCACTGTAAATGTCATACTGTAAGTAAATTATGGATTTTTTTTAAAGGTGCACTGGTCCATTTACTATTTATATTGATCTCTTCCAGTACTTACTTTGATAATGTAGCTCTCTCAGAATTAATGATTCTGACTTAATATTTATTATGGTTTCATTGTTGCTTTGCCCATTAGTTTACACCTCTGAACTACTGTGAATTCTTTTAAAAGGTGGTGAGCTTTTAAAAACACAAGTCTGGTCATTTGATTTCCTTTTAAAAACCTTTCATTGGCTTCCATTTATCCTAGGAGTGAGCCAGTCCTGCAATTGGGCTGTAAGGGCCTTGCCTTGTACTGTTCCCATTCCAACACACGTTCTAGCCACACGTGGCTTTCCCTCGGTTCTTAAAGTCTCCACACTGTTCCTGCTCCAGGGCCTCACCACCCACTCTTCCCTCTGCCCAGGTCCCAACAGAGCCCTGCATATACAGTTATTTCCTAGAGTCTGTCTCCCTGGCTAAGATCCATCAGTGCAGGGACCGTGTCCATCTTGGTCATTGCCACGTCCTGCGTGCTAAGCCAGTGCCTGGAATCACAGTAGGTGCTGAGTAAGCATTTGGTAAATGAAATTCTAATCTCAGCTGCACAGTAAGCTCCCACCTCTTCACTTACTGAGACTCTCCCAGGCAGTGTCTCGTTTTTTCCAAAATTTTTATATATCAGAAAAGGTAAGAAATCTTACCATTTCAGGCTGTCTCTTATTTCGCCTTTACCTGACTCATTTGGTCTTATGGCCACCTGCTGTGAAATGTCTTTTTAAATCTTTTAGCTGCTGCATCTGAGTCTGAAAACTTCCAAGATCAAGTCTTCGAGTGAACGGGTTCTGGAAATGTTGGATCCTTTTGTGTCTCTCCTCATAGATTGCCTGGGTTCCATGGATGTGAAGGTGAGCACCTGTCCCTCCACAGAGCTGGTCCTGCAGAGTACCTAGAACTGAACTCCTAGGCGTGTGCAACTTAAGATAGTGGGTTTTGCTCTCCAATTTAGTAATCCCATATGTTCAGATTGCCCTTAACAGTTTATAAAGCCCTTCTAGGTACATTAATTATTTCATTTAATCCTTGCAGCAGCTTCATGAGGGTGAGTGGCGGGTCCCCATTGTCAGTAATCATCCTCACCTCCTCACCATCGTCACTACCCCTACTCCCTGCTGTGAATCCTCAGAACACTTCATGGGGTATTTATTATTGTTTCTGCTTATAGATGAGAAAACTAGCCCTTGAACTAAGTGACTTGCCCCACAACGTAGATATAGCGTGTGAGCCTCCGTCTCAGACTCCAAAGCCCACACCCTCTCATTCCTCAGATTGTCTGTTTTGCGGAAGGTTCTGAGAGCTGATTTGCTCTAGTCAGTTAGGTAAAAGCTGCAGAGCTGGGATCTATGCCCCGGTCCTTCTGACTCTGGAGCTTTTTCCTCTGTCTTCATCTAATCAGCCCAGGAAGGCCATCAGCAGCCAGAGCAGTGGGAGTCTTGTCAGGTAGAGCTGAACTAGGTGAAGAGGGTGAAGGTCATTTACCAAATGCTTACTCAGCACCTACTTTGATTCCAGGCCCTGGCTTGGCCTGGAGGTTCAGGGATTCTCATGTAAATCACTTGGGTTTTCTAAAAATATTTTTTTATTGCTTTGAGAGAGGGAGAGGGAGAGAGAGAAAAACATCTGGCATCCTTTTGATCTTTGTATTTCTACTACTCATTAGAGTATCATGTATACATAATACAAGCTTAGTAAGAATGATTAAATTGAAGTATCATTTAGAAAATAGAAAAATCATTTATAATGTGTGTGTGTTTTTTTAATTGCTAAAATTGGCCAGCCTAGGCAATTATTTACCCGTATAGGTTAAGAATGTGGTAAGGTAGCTTGTGGGTCATCCTACAGCAGTAAGTTCTCCTACAGTGGGGAACGGGAAACCCCCCTGCCTTCGGCACAGTTCTTCCAGAGGGCTGGGCAGAGCATGTCATTCCTTCAGCATGGCTGCGACTAGAGAGTACCCCGCCGCGGTGCTGGGTCACTGAGTGTGGTCACTTCATATGTTGACTGGTTTGGTTTGGTTTGGTTTCCAGGTGATCACAGGTGCTTTGCAGTGCCTGATCTGGGTCTTGCGGTTCCCTCTGCCTTCCATAGAAACAAAAGCGGAGCAGCTGACAAAACACCTTTTCCTTTTGCTGAAGGACTATGCAAAGCTCGGGGCAGCCCGGGGTCAGAACTTCCACATGGTGGTAAATTGTTTCAAGGTGAGCTGTTTTCACTTCCACTTAGAAAAAGCCAGGCCCAGGATTAACATCAAAGTTAGTTTTCCCCATCGTCCTTTGTGGTCTTGGTCAAAATGTATTCCAGATTTATTTGCTAAGGCCAGAGGGCTGATTTTCTGTGTAAAAAGCATTGATATCGTATTAAATCCTCATGATGTCACTGGATCCTGATTTGTGGGACATCCTGGCATTAACCTCACCATTGACCTTGCAGTGTGTAACCATACTTGTGAAGAAAGTGAAGTCTTACCAGATAACCGAAAAGCAACTCCAGGTCCTACTAGCATATGCTGAGGAGGACATTTACGATACATCAAGACAAGCCACTGCATTTGGTCTCCTAAAGGTACAGTGTCATCAGAATGTTGGGCTTTACAGTTCATGAGCCTCGAGTCAAATACTTAAAATAACATGGAACACAGTATTTTGACTAGCAGTAGACTTTCAAAATTATGTAATTTATAAAGATGATGATTTTGGTTATTAAAAATATTTGAAAGTGAGTTCTGTATTAATACTTCCAGGGAATTCTGTACAAATACAGGTATGTTCCCGTACTTATTATATTGGACATTGTTTTCCTTTTTTTACTTGTGAAATATACTTAACATAAAATAGCTTGTTTTAATGATTTTTCTTTGGGAGGTACTTCCATTATGTTTGAAGACTGCCTGTGACTACTTTGACACCAGGTTGGCTTATGCCCATCTCCAATGAAACATGAAGCGTATGTCTTTTCCTTCTGTATTTTAGGCCATCTTATCAAGAAAGTTGCTGGTCCCCGAAATCGATGACGTCATGCGGAAAGTATCCAAGTTGGCCATTTCTGCTCAGAGTGAACCTGTCCGGGTCCAGTGCAGACAGGTTTGTAGAGATCCTACTCCCATAGCAGGAGTCAGGCCTGCCTTCTCTGTTTGGTTTTTAGATAGAGAGATGGAAACACTGACTAAATTCTGAAGACAACTTTGTGCCATGTTGATGCTTTATTCTGTGATTCAGGAACCCATTACACACCACATGTGAGGAGAGCACTTTTCAGTTAACGAGGAGCATTTTGAGTACAGCCTACCATGTGTAGCATGTTTAGATAGGTATAGCATGATAGCCTGCAGCAAGGATTCCCATGCAGTGGTCCAGCCATCGACTAACTATTTACACAATCGACTAACTATTTACACATATCCTTGTGTGTCGGGTGGTGCCAAAAGAGGGTCAACAAAATTCTTATAGTCCCTGTGTTACAGCAGGCAGGCACAAAACAAAATGCCACAAATAGTTATTTAATTACAGACATCGTAAGTGCCAGGAGGAAATGGTATTATCATATTTCATCACAGGACACACCATTATTTATATGTCTCAAAAAAAAAACTGTGTGACACCAGGGTCAGATGCTACCAATTGTAAGACACATCCCAGTTTCAGATATGTGAAAATGTGAGCTTCTTAGAGTTGATGGACTATGGAAGAGTGTATGATAAGAGCATATGATCAGGTGGAGAACCACCCTATCTGAGAGTCGGTCAGGAAGCTCAGGCTTCCTGAGCATTGGCATGTAAGGAAGATTCGACGGAAGAATAAGGCTTCACCTTCCAAGTGAAGGGAGTGGCAAATGCCAGAGGAAGTAAGCCTTGAGGTGGGTAAGAGCTTAGCTTTTTGGGAGCTAAATGAAGGTAAGTGACAGGAGGAAGGGAGCCAGGTTAGAGGAGACCTTGTGGTCTTGTTAGATTTAGGGCTTTGTTCTGAGAATAGCAAAAAAACAATTGAAATCAATAGGCAGGGGAGTGACACGAGCAGATTTGTGTTCAGACCTGTGTGCATCCCTCATCACGGGAGCAGCCCAGGGGGTGGAAGGGTCTGAACTGGAAATATGAACTCAGAGTTAAATGAGTGTTTGGGCTGCTAAGGAGGCCAGGGAGGAAAGGAAAGAAGCTTGTCTTGAGCAAACGTTTCCTTAACTACTGTTTTTTACGAAGGGGAGCTAGCTGCTACTTACTGAGCACTAGCTGTGTGCCCAGCACTTTGAATACATGACTTCAGTATCCCCAGTTATGGCTGGGGGGAAAAACAGGCCTGGAAAGTTTAATGATGTGCCTGGTTCTCACAATCTATATATATAAAAGGCTAAGTGACCATCTGACCAGTAGCTATGATGTGCAATGACCACCAGGGGGCAGGTGCTCAATGCAGGAGCTGCCGAGCTGCGGTGACTTGGCAGCTGCAGTTCTCCGGTGACGTACCCCGGAACCAGAGAGGAGGGAGCCCGATTCCGGGGTGTGTCACCCGAGAACTGCCCTCTCGCAATCCAGGACCCCTCAGGGGATGTTGGAGAGTCAGTTTCGGCTGATCACGGCAGGTCAGGCCGAGGGACCCCACCTGCCGGAGGGACCCTGCTCACTCTGCAGCTGCCCTTTGAGCCACAGCACCGCCCCAGGTGCAGCTGTCCAGGAAGGGACTGTGGGAGGTTGGCTCCAGGGCAGTCTCACCCCACCAGCCACCTTCTAATTAATTTTCTTTCAGTGTGCATGAATTCGTGCACTGGGCCTCTAGTTTATTAATAAAAGAGGCTGAATAGTATATGGTTTGAAAGCAGAGCATTTGGATAGACTAGGCATGGCCACCTGAACAAGTTACTTATTTGTCTGCCAAACTCATTCTCTTCATCTGTAAAATGGGTCAACATCACTTACTTCCTAAGGAAGTAATGAAAATTACCTGGGAAACAACCCAGTGTTGGGCACATAGAAGGTATTTAGTAAGTACAATAGTTATTATCAGTATTAATGTTATTACCACCATTATTGTTATTCTTACGGGGAAATACAGGGTTGAACCACAGTCCATATTCAGTCCACCACATCACACCACCTATCAGAACAAGAAGAGTTTCCATCATGTGAGCTTAGATTTGGAGCCCTAAACAGCCAAGCCAGGGTTGGGCCAGGACTTGACTCTTGGTTAGGTGTATAGGGCGGGACCTGGGTAAGTAAGGTGGGAGGAGAGAGGAAGGGGTCCAGTTCTCAACTCAGGAGGCCAAGCTTGCCTAAGTCAGTGGTCGGCAAACTCATTAGTCAACAGAGTGGCAAACCGCGGCTCGTGACCACTGGCCTAAGTGATCACTCTTCTGAAAGGTCTTTTTAACCTACCAGCCTATCCCAGAAAGCAGCTTAGGAAATAGGAATCCTAGAGTGATAGGATCCCAATCATCTTCTGTGTGACTTCTGTTCCTAGGTTTTTCTGAAATATATTCTTGACTATCCCCTGGGTGATAAATTGAGACCGAACTTGGAATTCATGCTCGCTCAACTAAAGTAAGTGTAAGCCATAAACTATGCAGCGACGGTGGGGAAGTTTCTTCTCTCCTTTTAATGTGGCGGCTGTCTTGAAAAGAACAAGACTAAACATAAGGGCATATTCTCTGAGGATGATCTGTGAGTCACTGACTTAACTAGCAAACGTTGTAGCAGTTCTGAGTAGCTTTCACTTCAGTATGACCACTGATTGTCACTGGAGTCCACTGAGGAGAATGGTAAAGATCTAACAGAAGTACATGTAAGACTGCACAGCAGTTGGGAAAATGGAGTGTTTTCCACTTTTTAAAAAATAGACTGGCATCTTGAGACAATATTTTAAATTCTTAAAAATAATTGTTGGTAAATTTAAAAGATACTAACAAGTCCTGCTGTTCTTGCCCTAGTTATGAACATGAGACCGGGAGAGAGTCCGCCTTGGAAATGATTGCTTATCTCTTTGACACGTTCCCTCAGGTATCCTCTCTCACAAAGACAAACTGGTAACTGTGTTTCCCTCGAGCCCTCGGGTGCCCACGGTCCTCCCTTGGTGGGGCATCTTGGGATTCCAGTCTCAGTGTGCTCATATGTGCCCGTTTTCTTTTAGGGACTGCTCCATGAGAACTGTGGGATGTTCTTTATTCCTCTTTGTCTAATGATGGTGAACGATGACTCTGCCCTGTGTAAAAAGATGGCATCCATGGCGATCAAATCCTTACTCAGTAAAATCAACCTTGAGAAAAAAGATTTTCTTTTCGATATGGTTACCACCTGGTTTGGAGCAAAGAAGGTTAGGGTTGCTTTGAACCATATTCCAATGGAAACTCTTAGCTTTTGGTGTTTATACTTTAAATAAGAACACATATTCATTGTTGAATTAATTTTTCCCAAATAGCTTTATTATTTTTATTTGATTATGTTCATAATCTTATAGTAAAATTTCAGAAGATGTAATAAGTTGTAGATGTAACATAAGAATCACCTGTATTCCCACTACATGGTTAATGTCAGCCAGTTACTAAGAATGTGTCATAATTCACTTAGCCAGCCCCCATTGATGAGTGCTTTCGTTTCCAATTTTGCTTATTCAGTTGATAGAATGTAATTTTTGTCAGTGATTGTGTCCACTTGCTGACTCTACCACTATCAACACTGGCCCATCTTTTGTGGAATATAAACAACACATCCTAACGTAATACTGGTTTTAGTATTAAAGTCAGAAGGTGGGGCGTGGCAGGGTGGTATGAAACTTTTCTATTTTTTAAACATTTAAAATGAGAAAAAATCTATTCAGTGGATAAAGATGAATCACTTTTTAAAAATGTTTTTCTTGGATATGAAGATTTCTCCATATTCTTGTCACCAATGATCCATTTTCCATCAATTTCTGGTTTCATAAAGAACTGTTGAGAACAGAATCATGCCCTTTCATTTTATAGTTTTGGAAACAGCCTCCCAGGTTGTGTTGACATTGTCTTTTGGTGGCTTCGCTTTGGTAGAGCTTAAGTAGACAGCTAGCTGCGCTGGTCTGTGGAGTGTTTGTGGAAAGTGAAGGAGTCGATTTTGAAAGAAGACTTGGAACTGTTCTCCCTGTGATTGAAAAGGAAATTGATCCTGGAAACTTTGAAGAGGTAAGTTACTTTGCTAGGGAATGAGAGTTTTGCTAATTTTTGTAGTTTTGCTTCAGGTGATAACAGCTAATAGATTAAATAATGTGTCCAAAAATGCTTTTTTATTTATAAAAGCAATAGTTCAATGCAGTTGGATCTTTTTTAAATGTGGACTAGAGTAAGTTTTCTTCCCACAGTATATGACAGAGGTTCTCAAGCAGGGTGATTTTGGCTCCCAGAGGACATTTAGCAATGTCTTACTGGCATTTATCTAGTGGTTAGAAGCCAGGGATGCTGATAAACATCCTATAGTACACAGGGCAGCCTCCCACAGCAAAGAATTACGCAATCCAAATGTCAGTAGTGTTGAGGTTGAGAAATCCTGATGTACATTTGCACGCTGGGATAAAAATGTCCATCAAATGCTTTGCAATTATTGTCTTGGTTGATTTGCATCCATCCTGTTTTTAGATCATGGAAGAGACTAAAGAAAAAGCTGCAGATCGCCTTCTGTTTAGTTTTCTCACACTGATAAGTAAACTCATCAAGGAATGTAATATTATTCAGTTCACCAAGCCCTCTCAGACTTTGGGTAAAATCTGGAGTAAGTATTGTCTTTTTCTTTAAATCTAAAAATAAGCACATTGTGATAGAATTATTGAAAATAAATTTGGGAAATCAAAATATGAATACTTAAGAAAGTGTAATGTCAGGGGAAAAGACCATAAGAAAAAGATTTAAAGGGCCTGTATACATTGATTACAGTGAAAATGTTTCTTTGTGGGGGGGGGGAGATTAAATATATATGTGTGTGTATACATACATATTAATTATAAGTAATACATTTCATTTATAAAATAAAGAATGTTAATTATGGAGGAGTATAAGAATTGAAAATATTCCCCAAAGTCCTCCTTGCTACTTGATAATAACTTGGTATATATTCCCTTCAGTCTTTCTGGGTTTTGTTTTTGTTTTTGAGGTTGCATAATTCCATATAAACTTTTATATCCTGTCTGTTTATACTAATAGCTATCCCTTTAAATAGCTATAAATAGTCCATTATGTAAATATGCCATATTTTATTAAACCATGTCATTTTTGTGAGATACTTAAGTTATATGTCACTCTTTAAATGAAAAATATCTCAGATTTTTTAATTTAAATTATTCAATTTTGTTTAGTCAGTAGAAAATAGACATTGGAATGAATGCTTTAAGTACCCACCTGTTTCAAGAGAACTTGTGATCCTGTGAGAAATACATGGCCTCCTCTGGTATGGCTCCCCTGAGACATGGCCAGATTATTACAAAGGATCATGTAGAACCAAAGTAAAACCATATTCATGAATACAGCGACAGAGACTAAAACTCAGATATGACATGATTCAACCAGAATTTTAATCTTATTTCCCAGCACCACAAGGCTTTCCACTGTATTCTCCAAGTGCAGTGTATGGAGAGTGGCCGTGGAGCTTGAGTATGGCCTTTAACAAATCCTGTTTAGGAGTATCATTTCTGAGTCCCTACTTGGTTCTGCCTCTTACAGCTTGACATATCACTTGGCCCTTCGAACACATCCATTTCCTCATCTATAATCTCTGATGGAAATGACAATTCCAACCTCACAGAACTGTTGTGAGGTCTAAAAGCCCTGTGCCTGGCACGTAGAAAGCATCGTAAGTGATACCTTTCCAGTCAGCTATTTGGAGCCACCAATTTCAGTAATTATGAGAAACAGATGTTTGTACGTATGTATGTATATACACAAACATTAATTTTAATTTAGAAATTGTAAATGTTAATGCCACCTTTATCGCCCTCCAATCTGAAAGTAGTTCTTATGGACCTGGTTTGTTTTAGGCTTACCTCTCCCGTGTCATTGACCACGTTAGGAGCTGGTTTGCTAGTTGTTCCCAGTGTCTCTCACCTCATTGCCCCCTCATGTTCAGTTCCCCAATCCAGGCACATCATAGGTACTGAGGAAATGCCTAAGTTAGTTCTGTTTACCACCAGAGTCCAGAAATCTGTTGACATCTGAGAATGCATTTTGGTTCCCTTAGGTCACGTGCACGCTCACCTGAGACATCCACACAACTGGGTGTGGCTCACTGCAGCCCAGATTTTTGGGTTGCTCTTTGCCTCTTGCCAACCAGAGGAGCTTATTAGAAAACAGAATGCCAAAAAAACGAAAAGGAAGCTCTCAGAGCCTGTAGCAGTCCGGTTCCTAACAAGTGACCTTGACCAAAAGGTAAGGTTTCTCTAAAGCCTTTCTTCCCTTGTGACCCGTGTGCGATGTTCACTCTAGTTCATGTAATATCCGGGGTTAGACCTTGGGAGAAATCCTTCCAGCCAGCACCTTGTTGCTTATGTGAGTCTATAGAAATCTTAGGAACCAGAAAGGGGTCACCCTCAAGGCCAAGGTTTTTCAAAGGTAATTTTTAGGCTATCAATCTAGTCAGACTTTTGCTTTGCTTAGTTAGACCATTCATTATCTTAATGTCTAAGTTATCAACATTGGAAAATAAGACTAATACTGTCTGTCCTGCCTCCTTCATAACCTTATGGATAATTAATGATGTCATGGTTCATGAAAATGTTAGGTAGGGACCATGTTATTTCTATCTCTGATTCCCTCAGGAGCAGCACAATACCTGGCTCATAGTGGGAACTATGTATATATTGATGAATGAGAAGAGTGAGAAGGGAAGAGGGGAAAAAAGGATTGGAGTGTTGCAAAGTTCTCTTTTAGTAATCTCAGAGATCACAATCTATATCTCTCTGCTTAAATGTTTGTGGCAGGTAGAAGGGAACTGTTACACAGTTTTTAGCCTTTTGCACTCGGATGTCGAGTGTGACTCGACACGGTTAGCATTAGAATAAAGAAATCAAGAAAAAAGCAAGCGAGTGCAAAGGGTTAGCCATGAACCTTCCCCTCTCCAAATCCACTCAGAAATGCCTTGTATTGTATCTGCCAATGTCTGTTTTCACAGATGAAAAGTATCTCCCTGGCCTCTTGCCATCAGTTACATTCCAAATTCTTGGATCAGTCTCAAGGAGAGCAGGTAAGTATCATAATCCTATCCAGTTAAATAGAAGGGACCTATTCTACCAACAGTCTAGGAAAAGGCTCACATTTGGTGTTTGGTTTTTGTTTTGTTTTCCCTAGTTTAATGCTTGGGGAATTAACTGAAATATAAACATATACTCAAATACATGTTCAGTTATGCCCATATATCTAATTGACTCTGGGATCCATTGGGGGAATATTCTTGGCTGCATTTAAAATTCCTGATACAGACAGTACAGTGGGAGACTGTTTATTAAATATTTTCATCTTTAGTCTTATCTACTCCACATTGTGACTAATTATTTTCATATTAAATTATAATACTGAATTCCTTTTCTTAGTATTTGAAGAGAAAGTAATGTTCTTGCTACCGGGTGGTCTGAGAATTGTCTTAAGAGAAGACAAGTAATTCTATCACTAAAAAGCTTTATATATTTCCATATTATAAAGTTTAACCACATGTAAAATTAAATATAGAGAAGGCATTTATGAATATGCAGTAAATGTAAATTGCTTTTGAATAGTTGGTCTGCTGCGCCCTTTTCTCTTTTGATAGCGCAATTGGACTGGAGTGGTGAGGGAACACAAATGTGGCATATGGATAGGAGCAAGGCACTGCACGTCTCTTGTGAGCCGTTATGGACCAGACAGAGCAATGCAAACTAAGAAACTAGAAACTAGGTGAATGCTGTATCTAACGTGTGATCTCAGCTGGCATACCAACACTTTTGTTTTGTTTTTTTAGGTTGTTAAGAATTTGTTGTTCGTAGCTAAAGTCTTATATTTACTGGAACCTGATTCTGGCGATAAGCAAGGGCAGATGAAAGAAGGCCTGGAAGAACAAGAAGCTGTAGCAGGTGGTGTGGCCAGAGAGGCAGTAGGACATGAGGCCCATGCAGATGGGAAGGCGGAATCTGACAAAGAGGAGAATGAAGAGGGGAAGAAAGAGCACAGCAAGCCAGCCACGCTGCTGTGGCTGATCCAGAAGTTGTCTCGGATTGCAAAACTGGAAGCTGCTTACTCACCTAGAAACCCCTTAAAGGTGCGATACATATACAGAGTGACTCAGCGTGGCTTGTGTGTGTGTGTGTGTGCGTGTGTGTGTGTGTGTGTGTGTGTTTTAGTGGTGTTAGTGATTCTCCCAAGTTCCTAAGAACTTTTGCACCCAAAACTGAAGCAGTAATATCTTCGCCCAAATGGACCTTGTTTCCTATATTATTTGTATGGCTGCAAGTATAAGAGAAACACTTCTGATGTGTATTTTCAGAGAACGTGCATCTATAAGTTTCTCGGAGCTGTGGCGATGGATCTTGGAGTAGACAAGGTGAAGCCGTATCTCCCAGAGATCATAGCTCCTTTGTTCCGAGAACTGAACAGCACCTATTCGGACCAGGGTAACCGCGGCCCCTCTTCTGAGTACTTTGCACCTCCCTCCTGAATGCTTCCTTCTTCCTTTCTGCTCTCCCTCCCTGCCAGTTTATGTTAAGAAAGAAAACTTGCTGGGTATCAAGATAATTAATAGCAAACAAATAAGGCATGTTTGTGTTATATTTGACTAACTTCGTTTTGCTTTCTTGTGTCTAAGAGTGAACGTTTCCTAAAAGGTGTTTTACTCCTAGGCATAAATATTCAAAGAAAACTATAACTCGGGGTGGTTCTAAACCTCATAGTGCTATATGAACAATCATGAACTGTGAAATAATTCTCAAGAATTATAAGGCAGAAGTATGAAATAATATTCAGTTTAAATCTCTCCCTTTTTCCTATCAGCCTCACTGATCCTAAAATGTCTATTTTGTTAATAAGAAAAGAGGAAATTGGGGGTTGGAAAGAGAAAGTAAAGCAGATGTTAAAAAGTTTTAAAATAAAGCAAATGAAGTAAATGTCAAAGCAGGACCTGCTGTGATCCTACAACCTTGAGAGTTTCCTTCCTCTTAAAGAGGCAAAGCAGTGGTGAAGGTCAGGTCTGCTTTGGTTCTCATCAGCCATCATATTATGAGCACCTAATATTTGACAGGCACTGGGAGTTCAACAGTGGAGAAAAGGACTAGTACCTATTTTCAAGAAACTATTTTCAAGGTACACTGAACTCTCCTGAAATTGATGCAAAAATCTGGGTTCTTTGCATTTTGGAGAGAGGAGGCAGGGAAGCTTTTCGTGAGCTTCACAAAGCAGTCTGTAATCCACACACACAGAAGTTATGGCCAGAGGTAAGCCTCTGTGACCTGTGAATGAGCGAGGGCCTGGAGAAACACACTTACCTTTCCCCACATCTGCAGAGCTGAGCAGGTTAATCAAGTGTAACCCACAACAGTGCTGTCCACTTCTCAAATTAATGTCTTCTGAGCCAGGATTCTGCTAGGAAGTGGGCTTCTTGGTCTCTGGTCTCGTTGAATCCTGGATGAGATGGTGGCTGGGAGCTGTGTCCAACACTTCTGCTGCTGATTTTCTCAGAAGTGTAGGGGTTAGTTTCAGATTAACGTTTAATGTTCAAGTAATAAAAGTGATAATGCTGTAGGAGTTTAAATTTCGCATGTTGTTGATTTTGTAGATATTCAAATGTATCCTTTCCTAGGTAACTGTCTCTGGTTATTATTCTGTGTGTGAACAGATCCTTTGCTGAAGAATCTATCCCAGGAAATCATAGAATTACTCAAAAAGCTGGTTGGGCTGGAGAGCTTCTCATTAGCCTTCGCCTCAGTACAGAAGCAGGCTCACGAGAAAAGGGCACTCCGGAAAAAGAGGAAGGCTCTGGAGGTAAGTTTGCTGTTTGAAAATACAACACGGCGTGTTCGTTATGCTTAGTGACCGTTTTTAACCAGGGGTGTGTGTGCACACATGTGTCGCACTGACCCAGGGAGGCGCACTGACCCAGGGAGGAAGAAGAACTGGCTGTGTTTGAGAAGTGCGGACGTTCTAGCTGGGGCTCCAGATTTTCTTTAGTGGGGCGTATACACATTTGTGATGCTTGAAGGTGAATGCAATGGTCCATATGTGCATTTGATTTTTATTAGTTTAACATTTACTTTAAAAGTAATAGAAAATTTCTATTCTTTTTTCAAGTTTGTAACTAATCCTGACATTGCCGCCAAGAAGAAGCTGAAGAAACACAAAAGTAAAAGTGAAGCAAAGAAAAGAAAGATAGAGTTCCTGCGACCTGGCTATAAGGCCAAGAGACAAAAGAGCCACAGCCTGAAAGATTTAGCGATGGTGGAGTAATGTGCTCCCTGTGCTGACAGTGTCTCATGAACTTTCCAGTGTATCTGCTACTCAGAAGTCACAGCAGTTTTATTAAAATTATTTTAATATATTTTTATTGATTTGAGAGGAAGGGAGAGGGAGAGATAGAAACATCACTGATGAGAGAAAATCATTGATCGGCTGCCTCCTTCACGCCCCCTACTGGGGATCGAGCCCGCAACCCAAGCATATGCCCTTGACCGGAATCGAACCCACGACCCTTCAGTCCGCAGGCCGACACTCTATGCACTGAGCCAAGCTGGCTAGGGCAGGTTTTATTATTTAAGCTAAACTTTGGCAGAGATTGTATATTATACAGTTTAATATAATCATGCTCGTATTTTTTTAATTAAAACATTTTATAATACTACTGTATCTTCACTGTCTAAAAAGCATGCAATAATAGCAACAGAGTTTTAAAAAAGTTTTAAGATACACTAGTACTTTAAAACAGCAAAACAAAATATAGAAGTTAGGGCTAAGTCAAATATGATTTATAATACCCTTCTGTAGGAAATTATTATACTTCATCAAAAAGACATTAGGAAAAATCTGCACAAATAGGGAAATATAAACATATTCATTGATAAGAAGGTTCAGTATCATAAGAGGCTAGTTCTTTCCCAAGCTGGATCCCATTGATAATGCATAACTGAGCAAAACCCCCAGTTCTTTATATTTTATATTTCATATTACCTTAACGAGCTGATTCAAAAAAAATTTTTTTTTAATCCTCACCCGAGGATATTTTTCCATTGTTTTTTTGTTTTTTTTGTTTTTTGTTTTTTAAGAGAGAGTGGAATGGAGAGGGAGACAGAGAAACATTAATGTGAGAGAGATACATTGACTGGTTGCCTCCTGCATGCACCCTGACCAGGGCCAGGGAATCTGAAACTAAGGTATGTGCCCTTGACTAGAATCAAACCCGGGACCTTCAAGCCCACGGGCCAACGCTCTATCCACTGAGCCAAACCGGCTAGGGCTGATTCTAAAATTTATACAGAAGATAAGCTGAGCCATGATGCTCTTAAAAGAGAACAGAGTGTGGGGCTTCTCCTGTGAGTTATCAAAAGTGAGACACAGTGCTATCTATAGGAGAGACATGTGGTAAATTCTACTTCATTATAATTAAGACTTCTACTTAGAAAAAGACTAGGATATGGTATATACTGATAAAGGGTTATAACTAATCCCTGTGAATCAACAAAGATAATCCAGTAAAAAGTGGCATTGCACAGAAGAAATATAAATGGTCCTTAAACATTAACAATTACCCAATATGTTATATTCTTAAGTACTAAAGTACTTATGTACTGGTTGGTAAACAGTCACTACCTTGAGACCCCCACGCCAGAAGTTAAAGGGTTACTATCTGTACTGGTAGGGGGTCCTCCTACATCAGCTATGTCTAGTTGTTCAATGTTTTTAAATCACTCCTGTCTGTATTCAACCTCGTTAATAATTAGGAAAATGCAAATTCCATTTAGAAACCTTCAGATTGATAAAGCTGACAAATATCAATGTTGGCGAGCACATTAGCCTTTTATTATCTATATATATAAGCCTAAGCAAATGAACGACCAGTCACTATGATGTGCACTGACCACCAGGGGGCAGACGCTCAACACAAGAGCTGCCCCCTAATAGGCAGTGCGCTCCCACAGCAGGAGCGCTGCTCAGCTGACCAACCCTGACCAACCCGTCCGTCCCAGTGGCCCACCAGCCCAGCGGCAGCCACTCCCTCCCTCAGTAGTCCTGCAGTTCCAATCTCCGGAGAACAGGCCAAGCACCAATGGACCCGCGCCGCTGGCATGATCCCAACAGTGCCGCCAGCCTCCTGGGAGTCGGCCTTGGGCACCACGGCCGCTTCCCCTCCCTAGACACTCCGCAAAGAAGAAATGATATAAGAGTAGCTGCCAGATGGCTCCCGACAACCAGCACAAACGTCAGCAGGTCGGATCCGGATCCCACGCCTGCCCAGAAGGCCAATTGTGTTCCCCCCCGCACACCCCCCCAACCTCGGGATGGGTGCCAGACACAGGGTGTCGGGCTCTCTCCTCATCAGGACTAAGTGGGCGCGAGCCCGTGGCAGGCACAGTGGGGCTGGGATGAGCGGGAGCCCCAGGCAGCACTGGACTGCAGGTTTTGGCCCAATCCCCACAGGCACCCCGAGGGACCCCACCTGTGCACGAATTCATGTACTGAGCCTCTAGTATAGGATAATGATGGAGTTAAGAGTAGTACAGCATATGGCATCTGAATCAAATGTTCAAACATAACTTCAGCACCTATGTTTTAATGTAGATTGTGTCTCAAACAAGAGTTCTTACACTTCCAAGGAGTGTGTAATGTGCCAAAAGGAAAAATGTGGGGGAACTTGGCCAATTTCCATTAATTTTAAGTGATTTAGAATGCATGTATTGCTTTATTCAATTTTTCAGAATTAAAAGTAACACTAAGACAAAATCAGAAAGAACAAATACCTCAGGGATATTGAGCACAGCTTTGTTTTAATTAGTATTTATTGAGCACCTACTATGTGCCAGGTGCACCACACTAGATGCAAGGGATACTAACAGTAAATAAAGTAAGGTCCCTGCCCCCAAGGAGCTTACGTTTTCACAATTTAAAGTGCATCTCAAGTATCCTGCTGACAATTCCACCACTTCCAATTTAATTTTCAGTGTAATCACGTCATAGCATACCTACAACCAGTTGTAAAACAATGTTAAAACTAAAACATGCCTTTGATATTATTTGTCCAAGTCTCTTGTTTTTTAGAGAGAAAAAAAACCTGAAGGAATGGCCACATGTGCCTAGAACTCATGGGTTGGTGTGGTTTTTTAGATTTTTATTAATACCAACATTCAACTCCTGTAACATACCTATATAGTTGTTTCCTGCCAGACAAGGGCCTTATAATTCATACCATATTAAAATAAGTGTATGCTCTTTTATCCCATCTTATTCTTTGCAATAAACCAATGGGATCAGGATCATCTAAGTGCTGAACTTGGCTATAGCTTCCTGGGCCCTCCTCAGAATTCAAGACGGTGAGGGCCACGTGCTGGACAGCACCTGCCCGTCATGGCCTCACTTCCCCATACTTCTGTTTTCACAGTGATCCTGAACTTCTCCACTTGACACTGAGACCAAACAAATTAGGAATGGGTGCTGGAAAATAAGAAGAGTAAATCCCACAGACAAAAAGAGAAAGCCACATTCATTAGAGTGGAGAGAATGACCAAAAGTGTGAGGGAAGGCCAGAGGCCAACATTTGGTAGGACAGTGACAGGGACAGGAAATAAACCCCTAGTGTTTCTGAAAGTTGAGGGGCACAATAGTACTAAGCTCACTTTACCAGCATCTAATATCTTAAATGCAGTTATCCAACTTAAAAAATGAAAAAACTTCTCCCCAATTTTAGTAGTTACTGAGGACTATATTTACTTGTTTCACTGGAGCTAATTCTGTGGTAGAATGGGCAGTTTGAAAAGTTCCTTTGACCATAACTGATAGCCTACAAGTAAACCTAATTTCCAAAACCAAGAATGCTCAATTTCTCCCTGGAACCAATAAAATTTTTACTTCACCAATCAAATTTATATGTCCAATTACAAGTAGATAAAAGGAATGAAAGACAGTAAAAACATCTTTTACAATGCTTAAAATATATCTTTATTTCCTTCAATGTGAATTTTTTTTAATGTGTTGTGAATTCATTCATCAAATATAACCATTTAGGACTGTTTTTACTACCTCTACTAGTATGGACAGATAAATTTACAGGCATTATTTTAAATGTACAGTCTACTTCAGTTAGCATAATTTTATGTAGGGAGTTATAGCATTTGAACTTACATATGGTGTAGTTCATGGGGCAAGCTTCTGACCCTGAAGTCTCACTTTGAGCCCGGCTCCCAGCTTACTAGCAGTTGGGCAAGCCAAGCTATCAACCCAAGACTCGACACGTCCATAAAACAAAAACATTACATTACAACCTGTCCTATCTTACTAGTACATCACAGGGTTCTTGTGAAAATTGGCTAGGTATCAATATACACTGAATTTTTTCAATTATAAAATAACAATGACAGAGATACATCAGTAATTATTACAACTTCATGCCTATATCCAAAAGCTTTTAAATGAAACAGTTTAAATAAAGTGGTTACTGAGCAAATGAAAACTATATTACTCACACTATGTTCCTAGACTACTCTATTGAGTTAAATTTTTGGAAAAATTTAATTCATTTTAGAGGGAAAAACTCTGAGCTAAGATATTTATTAGTGTTTATACAAACAATCTGCAACCACATTCAAAAATAGGGTTTTTTTCCCTCGATAAGAGTGCATTCTTTAATAAGACTGTATTTGAATAAGAATTCCACACAAATAGAATATATACCTTAATAATACAAGAAAGCAAGGAAGGAATATTTTACATCATACAGACCAGTCAGTTGGTTCAATCACGATGAGCTATCCTTCCAACCAAATATTTTTTATATTTATTACAAATGTGTAGTCAGTTCAGTATATGCCAACAATCATACACAGCTCTAACATTTAGTAGTGTGAAGCACACTTAACTATTTCCAAAGGGACATGAGATGCGGTCTTCATTTCAGAAGAGCAGAAGTGACTGGATTATTGTCTGCTCTTTAATGCTTCAACTAACCTGTAAAGAGAAAAATGAACGGTTTCATAAATTTAACTTCAAACATTCAGGTAGAGTATCATCATTTATAAACTTTATACTGAAGATGGGTTCCAAAGCACTTTAAAATGTATTTTTATTGATTTCAGAGAAGAAGGGAGAGGGAAAGATAGAAACATCAATGATAAGAGATAATCATTGACTGGCTGCCTCCTGCATGCCCCCTACTGGGGATTGAGCCCACAACCCGGGCATGTGCCCTTGACTGGAATCAAACTGGGGACCCTTCAGTCCACAGGCCGACACTTTATCCACTGAGCCAAACCAGCTAGGGCTCCAAAGCACTTTAAATGATAAAGGTTAAGATAGTTATATTAGAAAAATGAAGTTATGGACTTGATTTCGAAGGTCTTTTAGCTTTCATTTTGTCTATCCTTTGAATGAATAATCAAAAAACCTACTTTCCAGGCTGCTACTTCTACAGCAGGGCTAGATGTGGATAATTCAGAGGTGACAACTAGTCTCAGTCCTCAAGGAGCTAATCTAATGAGATATACAAATCAATTATGAGACGGTGCAAGAAGTTCTGTATCACTGATCTGTGACGAGGACATCAGTGTGTGTGTGGTAAGGCAGTGGGCATGGAGATATGTCAGGAAAGACTCTTGAAAAGAGGAAAGCCTTAACCAAGGTCCCAAAGGGTAAGAAATTGGAGCCTAAAATAAGGAAGGAAAAATATAGAAAAATGGCAGAAAGCTGGTTTTCTAACTGTAATCAGATAGGTATGGTTGAAATAAAAGCTAAAGCACATTAAGGCAAGTGGAAGATAAGGCTGGAGGAACTCAATACAAGCCACTAAGTAATATGAATTTCATCCTTAAGACGTAAGGGAAATTACATGTGTACATAACTGCATACACACACACGCACAGATGGCTTCTAGAAACATGATGCTTACCATTCCATTGCCTCATCAAGGCCAGTGCCTTTGGTTGCTGAAGTTTTGAATATCTGCCATTTTCGGTCCTTCAAGGCAGGTAACCCAAGTGAATTTGCCATCTCTGAGGGAGTCATAGCCTGTTCCATGTCTTGCTTATTTGCAAATACCACCAAAATGGCTTTTCTCAGCTCTTCTTCCTAAATAAATCAGAAGATACTTAATTTCCTTTCATCAATGTGCTCCCTTGAGTTTAGGTAGACATGCCCCAAAAACAATATTTTAAAAGTACATTTCCTAATTATTAAGAATTATTTGAAAATTATAGAGAAGTTCATTAAAAATTATTTGAAATTATAGAGAAGTACAAAGAAAAGAAGCTTTACCCCAATCCTACCTCACAAACATGGTCACTATTAACATTTTGAGTATTTTCTACAGCTTTGTAATTCAGATATTTATGGTTTATTTAGTAAATAAATTTCTATATTTAAAATTGAATTTACACAGTTACATGCCCTGCTTTAAAACTAAACATTAAATCATGATTTTCCAAGCAAAATTTTCTCACAAAAAAAGGTTAAATATACTCTACACTATAATTACATGCACCATAAACTATATGACTGTTTTTCAGTATTAAACTCTAACAATTTCAATTCCACCAACAGTATATATGATAGTGCCTATTTTCAATGCAGCCTTGGTAGAACTAGAAATTATATACTTTTCCAGACATAGCATCCTATCATATGATTACTAGAGGCCTGATGCATGAAAATTCATGCAAGAGTAGGCCTGCCTTCCTTCCCCCGGCTGCTGGCACTGGCTACCCTCTGGCACCCGGGACCCGAGCTGCTTCCCTCTGGCCACCGCCGCCAGGTACCTAGGACCCGGGTTGTTTTCCTCTGGCTGCGCCGCCAGGCACCCAGGCTTCGCTCCAGCCCCGGCTTCGTTCGGAAGGATGTCCGGATTGACACCCAGAAGGACGTTCGGTCTAATTACCATATTACCCTTTTATTATTATAGATTAAGGTATTAAAAATGTATTATTAGCAATATATTTTTCTCTTGTGAATTATAGTTTATGCCTTTTGCTCATCTATATAATGAGTGGCAGATATTGGTATTATTAAAAACACTAATCCTTGCCCTGGTTGGTTTGGCTCAGTGAATAGAGCATCAGCCTATGGACAGAAGGGTCCTGGGATTCAATTCTGGTCCGGGGCATGTGACCGGGTTTCAGGCCAGTATGGGGCATGCAGGAGGCAGCCGATTGATGATTCTCTCTCATCATTGATGTTTCAATCTCTCCCTCTCCCTTCCTCTCTGAAATCAATATAAACATATTTAAATAAATAAATAAACAAATACACTAATCCTTAGTCATTGATTGTAATAAAACAGTGTCTCTGCTTCCGTTTTACCTTAATTTATATTGTCTGGCATCTGAGCTTTGGGGGATTTTTAGTATGAATAGAATTAAATCTATCTTTTCTTTTGTAATTCTTTCCAATCCTTTGATTTAGAAAAAACTTTTCTATCCAGAAATTTTAAACATACCTCTTATATATTCTTATAGTTAAAATCATCCACGATTTAATGTTTAGTTCATTTTTTAAAGCAGGTATAGAACTATGTGTAAATGTGACTTTAAATGTATAAATTTATTTACTAAATAAGCTGAATTAGAAAGCAGTAGAAAATACCGATTTTCTACATTTTTTTTTTTTCACTCCCTGGCTGAACTGCCATGTCTCAAATAAAGCTATAGCCACCATCTACTCTTTGCCCAGGGGAAGTGAAAACAAGTCAGATCCCAAACCTCCTTGACTCAATGTCTCCCCATTCACAATACAGACCAGACAAAGAGCCTGAGCTGAGGTGTATATGGGGTAGGTTTACTCTGCCTCCTATTTCTGTACAGTCAGTGTAAGCACACAGCCTGTCATTTTCTACATTTAATTCTTTACTCCATTTAGAATTTATTTTTGTGTATGAAAAAGGTAAAACAATTTTATCAATAAGTTTTGATATAATAGTTCTGACTCAACTTTACCTGTGTTTTATATCACATAATAAATATTTATTGATTAAACCAATTAAAAGAAGTCAAGAATTATCATTCAAAGAAAGTTACAAGGCTGGATTTTGATTTTTTGGGGTCTACAACCATCTACCCAACAATATTTCTGGAGTAGGAAATAATATGCATAAAAGAAAATTATAATAAAGGCATGGAGGGTGGGAGAAATCCCTGCTCTCCTTTTAATTATTCCTGCATGTAATAATAAATAATGGAAACAGCAAGCAAATGTAAATGTTTTCCCCACATTTTAGTAAGATTTTCTTACCTCCAACATGGCAACTAACTCTGATTTGGAAATGCCAATTCGGTCTCGGTCACAACTGTCTACTACATAAATGACGGCATCTGTGTTTGAATAATAACATCTCCAGTATGGCCTAAAGAAAATTCAGAAAGGGAGACTATATTATTATTTGAAAAAAGATTAAACTGATATGTTAATTTCATGCTAGGACTTGGCAAGGCAGGTGGTAGTTACCTGCCAATTTGGTCCCACCCATGTTAAAATCACTACCATAATGATGCAGTGTTTCCAATTGATATATATCATATCCCTCAGACATGAAGATGGAAAGAATGTTAATAAACATTAACTCACAGAAGTTCAAACTTTAGGCTGAGAAAAATCTATTTATAACCTATAACACTAAAAAGTTGTACACAGACCTGATCACTAAACTATATAATAAAAGGCTAATATGCAAATTGTCCCTACAGGCAGTTCAACCATTCAGGTGTTAGACGTGCACTGACCACCAGGGGGCGGCACAAAACATCGTGGGCATCGGGGATGGGGAAGGGTGGCCCCCCAGGCAGGCAGCTGCCAGGGACCCTACCCATGCACAATTTTTGTGCACTGGGCCTCTAGTATCTTATAAATCTTTAACTAGGAATTAAGAGGAATGGGTTCCTAAAAAAATTTTTTAATAACTTTATGTAATAGGCATTAAATTGATCACTAAAGACGCAAAAGAGTCAAATGCATAAAGTTAGAAACAGAATCAAAAGTGCTTTAAGAAATAAAACATGTTAAAAGGAAGCAGGACATTTGGGGAATGCACTACTAACCTTTTAAGGTGGAACCATAGTGAGCAACCACCGACAGTCACCACATACTTACAGTTGCCACATCAAGCACAGAATGCTGGGCAGGAGACCTGAGTTCCCCTAGGCATTTATGTTCACATTAGCCCCAAGTAGTGGGCCTGAAAGGTATTTTTATGAATTCTAAAATAGTCTGTCTCACAGAGGAAGGGGCTGGCAAGAACTAAATGAAGGACTCTTTAGTAAATACATTAACCCTTTGCACTCGCTTGCTTTTTTCTCGATTCCTGCTACCGATGCTAACCGTGTGGAGTCACACTCGACATCCGAGTGCAAAAGGTTAAATCTTGAGTCTCATGAAAACATTTTTCATTTAAGTGATATCTGAAGAACTGGTTTCCTTAGATTTTAATTCAATTGAGAGAAGAGGCAGGTTTACCTCATTTTAAACTAGGTAGCTACTCAGCCATCAGAAAAGATTAAATACTGCCATTTGTGACGACATGGATGGACCTTGAGAATATTATCATAAACATAAGTCAGTCAGGAAAAGCTAAGAACCACATGATTTCACTCATGTGTGGAATATAAAACTGCAACTCACAGACAAAACAACATATACTGGTTACCAAAGGGGAATGGAGTTGGGGGTGGGGGAAATTAACCATTTGCCTGCCATAAGCGTCTATACACCAACTTTAAAATCATTTTTTGTGAGAATTTTCAACTGAAAATATTCAAGAACCCCCAAATTGTAATATATTTATTTTTATAATATTCATTGCAAACTGATTTTTTAAATTAAATTCAAAATATCATGGCACGTGGGGATGGTTTCTGTTTTGGACATGTGGCAGTTAACTGGTTAAAGGATAAAGGGGACCAAATACATAGTGATGGAAGATGATCTGACTTGGGCACAGAGTGCAATATACAGATCATGTATACAGAAATGTACACTTGAAACCTATAGAATATTAGCCAACTAGAGGTCCGGTGCACATTCATGCACTGGGGGAGGAGTCCCTCAGCCCGGCCTGCACCCTCTTGTAGTCCAGGACCCCTCAGGGGATGTCTGCAGAGGGGTCCTTAGTGCTGCCACGGAGGCGGGAGAGGCTTGCCAGCTGTGAGCCCAGCTTCTGGCTGAGATGCACTCCCCCTGTGGAAGTGCACTGACCACCAGGGGGCAGCTCCTGTTGCTGAGCGTCTGCCCCCAGTGGTCAGTGTGCATCATAGCGATGGTTCGGTCTATTTGAATATTAGGGTTTTATTAGATAGGATTATATAGGATGCGCCCCAATAAATTTAATTAAAAAAATAAAAATCATTTTCAAAAAAAAAACAACCACTAGGTGCCTTCCATTTAAATTACAAAAGAAGATATATTTTGGTTTACTGCTGTTAACCCTACAAGAGCCGATGTTAAATACCACAAAATAATCTGATCTTTGCTCCGTACCTGATACTGGTCTGTCCTCCTAAATCCCAGACTTGAAATTTAAGGTTCTTGTATGTTACCGTCTCAACATTAAATCCAATGGCTGGAAGATAAATCAGTAGTTTATGTAGACACTAATGCATTCTACCTTCAAAGTACTCAATCTAATTGAGTTTCTGCAACAAATGATAACTGTTGAATTACATTAGTGGTTGAGATATTCCATTAAAGACAAGTCAGTATGCTATGCTACACACACACACACACACACACACACACACAATTAACAAGAGATCAGCATCACCTTCAGATTATATAAGAATCCTCAGTCTCCTCTGCAAATACGTAATTTTTAGCTCAATAGAAATCCTATGTTAAACTTCTCTCATAATACAATACTAACATACAAAAGTGTTCAGAAAGTTATATTTAAAAGGACAGTTGTAGATGTAGTCTAAAAATCTGAATTTTGGTAAGTAGCAAATAAACAGAACAAAATCAAGAAAGCCCAGATTCTAAACTTCAGTGGGTAAGGACACAGCAATGGCTGCTATTGCTTTATGGAAGTTGAGTTCTCCAATGCTGGCAATTTCACAGACCCTCTGCAGACTTCCTCAAGCACCCACCCGTAATAAGGTCACAGCTGGATGACCAAAAGGGAGATATCCCATCCCTTTCCTCAGCTATCCTTCTTGGGTGGAGCCCTGATACCACACAGATAAGGCAGGATACCACCATTTTCATTGAAAGGAATCTAAGAGAAAGTGCAAAGGATGCTAAAGAAAATTAAGAGTTATATATACAGTTTACTATGATTTTATAAGCTTAAAAAAAGCACAGTAAAAACTGACAGCTGTAGCTGAACAATTAATTTTTATTTTAGACTTAGTATATATTGGTAAATGATTCATATGTGTATCTAGCAAGTATGCTTATTAGCTAAAAAATAACTATCCTATATAATAAAAGGGTAACATGAAAATTTACCCTAACAGCAGAACAACCAGCCGCTATGATGCACACTGACCACAAGGGGGCAGACGCTCAATGCAGGAGCTGCCCCCCTGGTGGTCAGTGCACTCCCACAGGGGGAGCTCCCCTCAGCCACAAGCCAGGCTGATGGCTGCGAGCGCAACTTCGGTGGCAGCAGCCTCTCCCGCCTCCTCAGCAGTGCTAAGGATGTCCCCCGAGGGCTCCAGGGCTGCCAGAGGGATGTCTGACTGCCAGCTTAGACCCAATCCCCCCGGGGAGCGGGCCTAAGCTGGCAGGTGGACATCCCCTGAGGGGTCCCAGACTGTGAGAGGGCCCAGGCTGGGCTGAGGAACCTCCCCCTATCCCCGAGTGCACGAATTTTTGTGCACCGGGCCTCTAGTACTATTATAAGCAGTCGGAGCAAAAAACTAAAAAGTTCATAATGTCTTCCTTAGACTTGGGTAGGAGTGTAATCACCATCTTCACCAAGATTAGGAACACAGTTTCTATGCAAAGAACAAGAGTGTGGTGTAGCCCT
Source organism: Cnephaeus nilssonii (assembly GCF_951640355.1). Classification (NCBI taxonomy): domain Eukaryota; kingdom Metazoa; phylum Chordata; class Mammalia; order Chiroptera; family Vespertilionidae; genus Cnephaeus; species Cnephaeus nilssonii. The sequence goes on along the minus strand of NC_137077.1, from coordinate 14,596,418 downwards.
AACCGGTTTGGCTCAGTGGATAGAGCCATGGCCTGCAGACTCAAGGGTCCCAGGTTTGATTCTGGTCAAGGGCATGTACCTTGGTTGCAGGCACATACCTAGTAGGGAGTGTGCAGTATGGAGTTGATCGATGTTTCTCTCTCATCGATGTTTCTAACTCTCTATCCCTCTCCCTTCCTCTCTGCAAAAAAAAAAATATATATATATATATATATATAAAGTGTGGTGTAAATCAGCATTCACTGAAATACAATCCACTGGGTTATGTGCACTGCAGGGATGATGACCAAGACAGATACAGCAGTGATGGGCAATTTTGAGAATCAAAAAACAAGGGAACTGAAATTTATTGAAGGTGGCAAAAAGAAAAAAAGATGTCACAGTTTTAAAAGTTCTTTCATAAAAGCTAGCCTTCTTTTTGTAATTTTAAATTCAAATAGTACTAAAAAGAAATACCTTGAATGACTGAGTAACTTTAGAGGCATAATTTAAATACTCTTAAACAGCCGAGCCAGTGGGGCTCAGTGGTTGAGTGTTGACCCATGAACCACGAGGTCATGGTTCGATCCCCAGTAGGGCACATGTAGGAGGCAGCCGACCAATTATTCTCTCTCATCACTGATGTTTCTGTCTCTCTCTCTCTCCCTCTCCCTTCCTCTCTGAAATCAACAAAAATATATGTACACAAATATATATTTTTTAGAAGTGTTATCAACAATATGCTCATACTAGAAGTTTACAATATCCTTATCAATTACTTTATTATATTATTAATTAAAAATAAAATTATGTTAGATAGAAAAGAGAAAGCTCTTATAATTTATCATACTTACTAGGAATAGTAGTAACAACCTCTCCAACCTGTAATCGATACAAAATTGTAGTTTTTCCTGCTCCATCTAATCCCAAAATTAAAATCCTCATTTCCCGGGTTCCAAATAGACTCGAAAATATACTTGAGAAAAAGCCACCTAAAAAAATAATAAAAGCAAAAAATGTATTAAGTATCATTTTTTGAACTGGTCCACAAAACATTTACTCTTGCCCCTTGAAAGCTACATCAAATTTAATATTATTTTCCTGGTTTCATAGATGTGTATTTTTGCTCCCATTGAAATATGTTATTCAACACAAAACAAGTAAACTATTGATTGTAACCATGTTCTAGATAATGTATTAGACAAGCACAGAAGATACACTAAAAATAAGAGATATATGACCACCACCCTTATGGAGTTCACTTTCCAATAAAGAGAATATGAGCACCTTAGCATGATCTCCCCACTACCCCTAAAACCAAAGGGCAAATCTGAATGACAGGGAGACAATGAGATCCTTGCATAGGAAACACAATTATCATTGCTGTACAGCAGCAGTATCATCACCTTTAACCGATAAGACTTCTATTAACAACAACAACAAAAAGTGAGACACAGAAGCCCAAAATAAAAACTATTCTTATAGAAAACTCATTGAAAAACATAATGCTAACATTCAATGCATCATGAAATATTTCCAGAAAACTTCCTATATGCAAAGTACAGTGTAATAGAAAAGCACTTGTAAACAGAGTAGAACTGTGGTTACTGGATGTGGAGGAATAGGAGAAAGGAAGAGATGTACAAGCTTTTGTCAAAAGATGAATAGTTTTGAGACCTAATGTACAGCATGGTGATGAAGGTTAATAATAATTTAGTATACACTTGAAATTTGCTAAGCAAGATCTCCAGAGGTTCTCGCCACACACACACACACACACACACACACACACACAATTATGTGAAGTGATGGATGTGTTAGTTTGACTGTTACTTCACAGGTATGCTTATATCAAAATATCATGTTGTACATCGAAATACATACAATTTTTATTTGTCAATCATCAGTCAGTAAAGCTGTGGGGGGGGGGGGGGGGGGAGTAATTAACATTAAAAAAGTCCTTCTAGAAATGGATTGTGTTTAAGTAAAATAACCCTAAACGTAAGGAAGGTGGAAATTTAAGAGTCTTTATTATTCTCTTAACAACAAATAAAGCTTTAAAAATATTTTTTCTTTTATGTTTACAAAAAAAATGCACTTTAGTTTGACTCTTTCCCACCGAAAGCCATTATATTGAAAGGAAGTTACATTAAACAGTATTTTAAAAGTTGACAACAGAAGTGATGCCATTCCACAATAGGTGGCTATTTGACAAAGAAATGGCACAAGTAAGAGCTGCGAGTCTGGAAAAATGAACACACGGGCTAGAGAACCTTGGGAAAGTGCAATAGAAGGGGTGGGACTTGAAAAAGTTCTTTCTACCTTTTACAAGTTTATATATATATATACACACACATTTTTTTTTTTAAAGCGGAAGAGCAAAACTGAAGGCGGTTATGGAAAAAGACAGAAAAGTGCTTGCGATGTTCCAGGGCAGGAAGTAAAATCCCTAGGAAACCGGGGAGGGATTTAAATAAGTCCAAGACTCGCCATCTCCATGACAGAGCTGTAAACAAGTGAAAGAATCTGTAATTTCCTTCTGGACTCTAGCGAGGAAGGAGGCTTCCTTTTACCTGCTGCTTGTGATGGCACTCCAGAATCTGCGATCTAATGTCATTCCCTAACCAGTAAGACCCTCCCCGTTTCCTTCCCCCACTTCACTCTCTACCAGAAACGCTGCAGAAAAGCCGACAAACCGCAAGGAGGCCACGGAACAAAATTGCGAGCCACACCTCCCTTTGGATTCCTCCAAACTGACGCGGTCCCAGCGACCAGCGAGGGAGAACCCGGCTTCCACTACGGGGTCAGCTCTCCCTTTGCCCAAGAATCCGCAGCGAACCTGGGACAGACACGGCCGAGCTCTGCAAGCCCAACTCAGCCCAGCGCGTCCAACTGGGTCCGAGGAGCGGAGGGGAACGTCCATGGCCGGGGGAGAGGCCTCGGGCGGCTCCCAGGGCGCAGCCCTGACCCCGACCCCGCTCAGGGGACCGGGAAAGGGGCAGGGGCGGCCGCTGCAGGCAGGTCCACCCCCACCGGTGAGGGAGGTCCCAGCGCCCCGCCCCGTGAGAAGCCGGCTCCTCCGGGTGCCCAGGCCGGCCCCTCTCCTCCGCCCGTCCCCAGCCCGCGGCCGCAGCCCCTCCTCAGACCCCCCTCACCCATGATGAAGCGCCTGTCCGCCCCCGTCGATCGTCAGAGACAGGCCCCGGCCTCGGCAGCGACTCTACTGGACCCCCGGTGCCGCCACCTCCGCTCGTCGTGGCCTCCGGTGGCTCGGAGGCGGTTTCCTTGGAAGCCTCTAGTCAGCCAGCAACTTCCACGTCGGCCACCCGGCGTGGGCGGGAGGGAGCGGCCGCGCCGCGACTGCGCGACGGAGGGCGGCGGCCTGTGCGTCCGCGTCGTGGCTTTCGACGCCAGTTCGCGGCGCGCTGGGTTATAAGCAGTGTGAAAGCCAGAAGGGGGAAAAAAAATAGCCAAGGGCCCAGAGTCTCTCCTGCTTCTGTTTCCCTGGACGGAAAGGACTTCCGGAACACGGAACTTGGAATTTTCATTTTAAATTCCAACTCCCAAATGTGGCGAATCCGTTAACCAGGAACGCGAGACGGGCTTCCTTAAGCAGCGCAACTGGACGCGCGCGCCGACTGCGGCGGCATCGCCAGAGCTGCTGGTCCTGAAGCGCCCGGCGGGGGCGCCTCCTCGGGGCCTAGGACTAGGTGCTTTCTCCGATGAGGCATTGGGACGTGGGAATAATAATAGGGGATCCCCTCTGCTACCGAGGCGCCGCAGCCTTACACCTAAGCCGCCGACTGCAGATCTTTGGCGTCGCCGTGCCCTGCACGGTCAGCTTTACAAGCCCTGCCCCCTTCCGTCCACCTGACTGCACACCTGGCCGCCCCTCCGTGATTGGCAGCGTGGACGGGCCCGGCCCGATCCTGGGGATTTGGGTGGGAGGCCTGCTCCCTGGAGGGGCGTGGGTCAGGAGTAATGTAGATCTAGAAGGCAGCCACACTTGGAGGATGCGGAGAAGGGGTTCTCCTAGACTCTAATTTTTTTAAAAAGGCTGAGCATGCGTCTTAAAATTTCGTAAAGATCCACGGAAAACTAAACCTGACCCTAGCCCCTCCCCACATCCTGCAGTTCTCCCATTGTTAACATTTTCTTGGGGTCTCTTACCAAATATAATATTCACATATTATGTATTTAGTTACCATAGAAATGTTCATCCATTAAACAAGTTTATGGACTGCCTGTGTTTTTTTTTTTTAATTTCAACTTTCAGATCTCTCCAGCTGCCTAGACATTGAACTAAATTTGCTTATTGCTCTCGACTCTCCTTCCTGCTCCCAAATCATAATTTCGCAGACATTTTTCTTGTAAGGAAAAGTTTTGGGGTTTTTGTTGGTTGTTGTTTTGGATTTTTGTTTTGTTTTGTTGTTTGAGAAGGGGGGAGTTGAGCGACTCTTCACCTAAACACCTGGGTTTTTTTTAAGGCTGTGCTTTGTAAGCATTGTGTTGTGCAACTTCTGGACCTCATTATGCTATGATTCCCCTCAGCTTTCTCACCTATTCTTCATCCACCTCCAGTCCCTCTCCTTGCCAAGATTAGCTTCTACCTTTTGGCACATCTTGGCCACCAGTTCTTCAAACTTATATCCATTTCAGATTTATGTTTCCAGTGCAATGACATAGTTCCCTGAAAATAGATTGCCCTTGAAGAACTAAAAGGAAAGATGCTGCAAACTACATTCACATTGTATATTCTGAACCAAATAGGCGAGTGAGATATATGTGAGGATGCTGTGTAAACGGAAATGCTATATGCATATTAAAAAGTGTTATTGCCCTGGCTAGTGTGGCTCACTTGGCTGAGTGTGGTCCTATGCACCAAAAGTTCTCCGGTTTGATTCCATGGTCAGGGCACATTCCCAGTGAGAGGAGTGGGGGAGGCAGCTTTGATGCTTCTCTCTCACATCAGTGTTTCTCTCTCCCTCTCCCTTCCTCTCTCTAAAATCAATAAGAATAATTTTTAAAGTGTTGTTAATATTACTAGATAGCATACTAGCCTTTCATAATGCATATTAAACACCTAAATTAAAGTCAATATGGATGCAATAGTATGATAAAAAATAAAAACTCTTCAAGCAATTTGATGAAGAACTTTATTTTTCAAGATTTATACATTTCATTCTTTGCTTTGACTGTGAAGATCAGATCTAATTTCCTGGATGCATCAAAAACAAAACAAAATTGTCCATTCACTGAAAGCTTTGATCTAACAACAAATCCCAAAATATTAAGATAGTGTTACCCTTTAAATTTTCCTAGAGTGGGTTTGAGACAAATAAATTTTTACTATTTACCATGTTTAAGGCCTTACTGCTATACCTATGAAATATTCTAAAACAGTCTATAAGGGTTTCTAAATTTTAGAGGCACTTATTAACCCAAGGGTGTTTAAAAAAATGGTTTCAAAAAGTTCTGAGCCCTAGCCAGTTTGGCTCAGTGGATTGTCAGCCTTTGGACAAAAGGGTTCCATTCTGGTGAAGGGTATGTACCTTGGTTGCAGGCTCCTCCCTGGCCCGGCTAGGACCTATGTAGGAGGCAACCAATCAATGTATTTCTTTCACATTGATGTTTCTCTCTGCCTTTCCCTCTCTCTTCCACTCTAAAATCAATGAAAAAATATCCTCAGGTAAGGATTAAAAAAAATAAAAAGTGCTGAGACAAAATTATAAAAAACAAAGTCATAAACAGTCTAGAGAAATTTAGCTAATCTTTGTTGGTGATTACATCCCACCTCTACCTTGTCTTCCCTTCTCTCAGTTCTCAATTCCTAAGACTAGAGTAGTTCTTACTTTCATAGGAACACAATTTTCAGTGTGTAAATGTCATGGAAAGGTGGTGAAAAATAAGGTAACAAGACTGCCATTTCATGTATCTTTTTAAACTATCTAAAGACAGCCATTATAATCTCTGTAGTAGAAAAGGTGCATATCTATAGGGCAACAGCATTTTTCAAAATGTCATTTCTATTCATATTGATCTGGTATTACATCTCCTGCTTCCTAAAAACTAATACTTGAGGAAGCAAAATTTTAGCAGCATGGTAGAATTAAAGCTAAATATTTAGGTTGTAAGTCTATGAAGTTTTATTCTTAAGACGAGCATGTAGAATTTGACCTCACCTCTTTCTAGTCTTTGCTCAAATATCATCCTATTTAAAATTGCAACATACTTGCCTGACTGGTGTGGCTCGGTAGTTGAGCATATACCCATGAACCAGGAGGTCACCATTCGATTTTAGATCAGGGCACATGCCTGGGTTGCAGGTTCGATAACCAGTAGGGGGCGTGCAGGAGGCAGCTAATCAGTGATTTTCATTGACGTTTCTATATCTGAAATCAATAAAAACATTTTTAAAGGATTTCTAAAATTGCAACCTATTCAACATCCCCCTTATCCTGATTTTAATACAACTTCCCACTAAACATATTATAATTTACTAATTTATTACACTTACTATTTGTTGTCTACTTCCTTTCACTAGAATATAACATCTATGAATGCAAGTATTTTTTGTTTATAAACAAAAAATATTGAGAGGATTTTTTGAATTATAAAATAAGTTCCTAAGCCCAATGTCATAAACATTAGTTAGTTTAAACATATAGCATGCAACATTATTAAACTTGTTTCCTGAAATAGGCCTATCTGAACCACTTGCCCTAATTTGACAGGGAAGGCCAACCTATCCTTTTCAACAAAGTTGTCATATCAGAAGAGAAGCCACCAGGTGGTGCTATTGCTTTAGACTATTCTCAGTAGAAAGCGATCAATTGGTCCAATTTAATAAACGTTGAGTGGACAATTTAATCCTTTTCAAATTTTATGATTCAGTAGTAATTTACTGAATTTTATTTTCCCATCACCATTTATCCCCTCTGTGCCCTCTTGCACTTCCACCCCCCATAATTTACTGAATTTTAAACTGTATGTTTGAATGCAGTTTGAGCAAGTAAAACCATTGCAGAATACCTTTGATTATAAAGTCGCAATAAGATCAGATAAGTTCAAAAATTTAAAACTAGAGGGAAGCTCCATTCCAACCACCTCGACTTCAAATAAAGAAGTGGAAATGAGCTAAGTGACAAAGCCAGGAGAGCAACCCTGATTATTTGGTTTCCAGGCCTGAAGTAATCTATAATAATAAAAGTGTAATATGCAAATTGACCAAGTGACCGAATAGCAGGACCATCTAGACAACCTTCCGGACGACCATGTTATGACACCCACTGGCACCAGGCCAGCCAAGGTGGGTGCGATGCAATTGGTCGGGGGCCCGGCCATCGCCCCATGATTGCCCTGCAGACAGAGGCCCAGGCAACTGGCCAGCAGGGCTATCAATCCATCGGGGGGCTCCACAATCACCCCAAAGAAGGAGGCCCAGGCCACTGACCGGCAGGCTGCGGCTGGTTGGTGGGGCCTCCCTCTTTGGGCAATTGATTGTGGGGCTCTTGGACTGTGAGAGGGCACAGGCCAGTCTGAGGGCACCCTCCCCCCCTGCCCCGAGTGCACGAATTTCTAGTCTATATATATAAAAGCCTAAGCAACCATCTGACCGCCCGACCATCCAACTGGTAGCTATGATGCTCAATGACCACCAGGGGGCAGATGCTCAACGCAGGAGCTGCCGAGCTGTGTGGACTTGGCAGCTGCAGTTCTCGGGTGACGCTCTCATAACCAGAAAGGAGGGAGTCCGATTCTGGGGTGCGTCACCTAAGAACCACCCTCTCGCAATCCAGGACCCCTCGGGGGATGTCAGAGAGCCGGTTTGGGCCCGATCCCTGCAGGCCAGGCCGAGGGACCCCACCTGCTGGAGGGACCCTGCTCACTCTGCAGACGCCCTTCAAGCCATGGTGCCACCCCAGGTGCGGCCTGCCAGTGAGGGACTGTGGGAGGTTGGCTCGAGAGCGTGTCCAGCCCCTCTCGCCCAGTCCCGTCCCACTGGCTGGCCACCTTCTAATTAATTTCCTATCAATGTGCACGAATCCATGCACTGGGCCTCTAGTTAGATTATAAGACTTTCTATAATGGAGCCATTTACCAGATGACCTATACATTTGGTAAACTGATTTTCAAACACACACGGCCATGCCTCAAGAATTAGCTGCAGTTTCCAAAGTTAGAAATGTAAAATTTCTGTGTGATCCATTGCTTGTGGAAGTTACATTCTTTTGCTCAGATTTTATTTCATGAAGCAGAAATCTATGAAATGTAAGTATAAATATATAAGTATAATTAAGATAAGCTTCAGATGGCTTATCTTACTTTATATTTAGAATTGTATTTTAAACTAAGGAGTGTGATTTCCACAAATCAAAATATGTACTGTATTTGAAGTGTTTCCTTTCAATAGCATGTACTTTACCAACAGAGCAGAATTTCCCTTTAGACTAAGTGGTGTGTTTTTTCTTAATTGAGATATAATTCACATACTGTGCAATTCAGGGTTTTTTAGTATATTCATAAGGTTTGTGACTGTGATTTCTATCTAATTCTAGAACATTTTCATCACTCCAAACAGAAACTCTATGCCCATTAAGCAATAACTCCCCACTGCCCCCTTCCCTGGCCTCTGATAACCTCTAATATACTTTTCATCACTATAAATTTGCCTATTCTAGATATTTCAAATAAGAGGAATCATACAGTATTTATCCTTCTATGTTTGGCTTTTACATAGCATAATGTTTTCAAGTATATCCATAGCATACTTGGATACTTGTCAGAATTTCATTCATTTTTATGGCTGAATAATATTCTTATGTGTGGATATACTTTTTTTTAATCCATTCATCACTTGATGGACATTTGGGTTGTTCCCCCACTTTTGGGCTATTTGAATAGTGATGCAAGTTTTTGTGGGAATATATGTTTTCAATTCTCTTTTATATATACCTAGGATTGAAATTGCTGGGTCTTATGGTAAGTAACTTTTTGAGGAACTACCAAATTGTTTTCCACAGTGGTTGCATTGTTTGGTGGGACTGTTTCCCACCATTTTACATTTGTACCAGCAATGAGGGTTTTCATCTGTCCATATCCTTGACAACATTTATTATTCACTTTTTAAATTATAGCCATTGTGATGTGGAGTGGTTTTGATTTTAATTTTCCTGATGTCTAATGATGTTAAGCATTTTTTTCATATCTTATTGGCTATTTGTATATCTTTGATGAGATGTCTATTCAAGTTTTGTGCCCATTTTTAATGATTTGTCTTTTAATTGTTGAGTTCTAAGAGTTCTCTATATATTCTGGATACTAGACCCTTATCAGATATATGATTTACAAATACTTTCTCCTATTCTATGAGTTGTCTTTTCACTTTGTTGATTGTGTCCTTTGATCAATAAAAGTTTTTAATTTTGATTAAGTCCAATGTATCTATTTTTTCTTTTGTAGCTTGTGCTTTTGGTGTCATATCTAAGAAACTATTGCTATTCCAAGCTCATGATTTCACTTTTGTACTTTTAGTTGATTTTTGTAAATGTTATAAAGTGGGAATACAAATTAATTCTTTCGCATGTGGATATTCAGTTGTTCAAGCACCATTTGTTGAGACCATTCTTTCTCTATTAAATGGTCTTGGCACCCTTGTCAAAAATCAGTTGGCCAGTCTGGCCCACATGGCTCAGTGGTAGAGCGTCAACCTATGAACCAGAAGGTCACAGTTCGATTTCCAGTCAGGGCACATGCTTTGGTTGCAGACTCAATCCCCAGTGTGGGGCATGCAGGAGGCAACTGATCAATGATTCTCTCTCATCGTTGATGTTTCTATCTCTATCTCTCTCTCTCCCTTCCTCTCTGGAATCAATAAAAATATATATTTTTAAAAAATCAGTTGGCCATAAGTGTACAGATTTATTTCTGGACTCTAATTTCTAACCCACGATGTATATGTCTATTCTTATGCCAGTAGATAACTGTCATATAGCTTTGTAGTAGGTTTTGAAATCAGGAAGTGTGTGCTCTCCCACTTAGTTCTTCTTTTTCAAGATTGTCTTGTCTATTCCGAGTCCTTTGCACATCCATATGAATTTTAGGACCAGTTCACTTCTGAAGAAAAAGAAGAAGCAATTGAAATTTTAATATAGATTGCATCAAATCTGTAGGTTAACTTGAGGAAAATTGCCATCTTAACATATTAAGTCTTTCAATCCATGAACAAAGGATGTCTTTCTATTTATTAAGGTCATACTTAATTTTTTTCCAACGAAGTTTTGTCGTATTCAGTGTATAGATCTTGTGCATTGGTTAAGCTTATTCCTGAGTATTTTGTCCTTTTTAAGACGAAGGGTTCTTAACCTGGCATCATATAAATCTATAGATAGACTTCTGGGAACCTGCAAACCTACTAAAATTGGTCCTCCCTGCCCCCACAAAATCTGTCCAAAATTTCCATCAGATTCTCAAAGGATCTGTCTGTGACCCAAAAAGTTTAAGAATTACTCTTTTACACTGTGTAAAGTAGGTGCTTTTATACCAGATTATACATGTAGGAGTTTTTCTTTCCCTTTATATTAAAGACTAGAGGCCCGGTGCACAAAATTCATGCACGGGTAGGGTCCCTAGACCTAGCTGGCGATCAGGGCCGATAGGGGCCTTCCTTCCCCTGGCTGTCGGCTGCCAGCCAGGGCCTTCCTTCATTCCATGCCATTCCCTGGTGGTCAGTGCACGTCATAGTGAGTGGTCGAACTCCTGGTCAATTTGCATATTAGACTTTTATTATATAGGATGGAGGGTGTCTTCGGGTGTTAAATCTTTAGGACAAGGATTTTATTATCTCTGAGAATGGTCTTTCCACCTAGGAATGAGAATATTTATTTATTTTTAAAAATTAATCTTGAAAAATTAGTATAGAAAAATTGCATAAAATAAAAATTAACAATTAAGCTTTTAAAAAGCTTTTTGTTATGAAAACATTCAAAATACACTGAGTATAATGCACAACTTCAAAATACCCTATTGAGACACTAGTTTCAGTGAACCTCCATGTATGTTACACCCATCTGCAATGTATGGCCACAGTTCACAACCACTCTTGTTTCATAATTATCCCTACCATTTGCCTCCTCTCTCCCAGCACTCACACTCTAAATTCTTTGGAATCAGATGCTCACACTTGCCCTAATCAACTGTGACTAGGGATAGTCATATTTACTTTCTTCTACCATTTGCACAGATAAAGGTGCAGAAAGAGGGAAGTTTATTGAAAGTGGGCTGAGAACACAATTGGTATTCACTATAGATATTTTCTAATACCATTATTTGTCTCCTTGGAGTAGATGTGACTGGCATTAAGTACAGTGTTAATGGCTCCTCTTAAACTATGGTTTGCTCTCATTGTTCCTGAGAACTGAAAAAGCACGACTATATCTCGGATCCTCATTCAGTAGGGAGGGCTTCACAAGGCACAGTAGCCAAAAGGGCTATGGTCTCAGATCTTTTATAGAGAATGCCCTCTTTACCAACCCCACCTTTTTCCTTTTCCCAGGGGCAAGACTGGCTTATCTCTCTCACTATTATACCCAAAGTGAGAGCTTCTCTCTCATTGTTTTATTTCCTTCTAAATCTCGTTATAGTAGTGGGGTAGGGAATGTTTCAATTACTTACTGCTGTGCAACACACTACTGCAAACTGAGTGACTTGAAACAACAATGTTGTGAGCGGGCTCACCCCAATGTACTTAATAAGCCTCTGTTTGCATCATGTTTTCTGGTGTCCCCATGGCCAAAGCAAGTTCCAAGGCCAGCCCAGAGTCAAGGGACACGGGTAATGAATTCTTGGAACAGTGATTGATTGACAGGGAGCTATTATTTGTAACAACTGTGTTACAGAGTCTATCCCATGGCCTCAATAATTCACATATAGATTTTTTCCCTCCAAGGACTCCCAATGTTTCATCCAATCATGGCATTAAGTTTGAAATCAGTATTTCTTGCAATTTGCATCAAGTCTGGATACAAATGAGGGTCTTTATGTACTCAGTCTACAGTGGTGAGACAGGAATAGAAACACTCTAATATTCCCATTCAGTTCCGGAAGGAATGGAAGTAGTGAAATTCTGCTAGACATATGTTACCAATGCCCCCTGCTCTGGGAGTAGGAAATGCTCCTGGATTATGACCAGTTCTGCTCCCCGGGAGTGGCTGTTCTCTCTCCAGTGTTTTTTGTGGCTCTTAGCCATGACCTCTGAACTCCTGGCTCCATCTTGAGAAATCCTTCCTTTTCCATAAGAAATGACTCCTATTTGCAAATTAGGTTGCTTTTTACTTACTTTTTGCCCCAGTATGTTGGGGACTTATGGGTGTCCTTTCCCCAGTCCCACTCCCCCATGGATGTCTTTTCATTTGTAATTGTCTCTATTGCTTTTACTCTAAAATGAAAGTACTTTCACCAATATAATTCTCTTAAAAACTGTAGATTTCCCAAGAATCTTATTAAGGTTGATTTGCATGCCTCAAGAGCTACATTCATAATTTTAGAAACAAACCCCACTTCTTGTACTGACCTCTATGTCAGTTATTTATTGCCATGTAACAAACTCTCTCTCTCTCTCTCTCTCTCTCTCTCTCTCTCTCTCTCTTCCTTTCTCTCTAAAATCAATAAAAACATATTTTTAAAAAGAGGCATGTACAAGAATATGTAGCATTACTCATAAAAACAAAAAACTAGAAATGACCCAAATTTTGCAATGTATTTACATAATAGAAACCTATATAACAATGCAAATGAAAGAACTAGAGTTGTACACAACAACCTGGAGAAATCATCTCACAAACATATTATTGAGCAAAGGAAGCCAGACACCAAAAAATGCATAGTATGTATGATTCCATGTGTATAAGTTCAAAAGCAGGCAAAACTGAACTATGATGTTAATTTTTTAGAAAGGAGAAAAAGCTTAATGATTAGGGGGAAGCATGAAGTTCTGATATTTTATTTCTTGACCTGACTTGTTTGCTTTTTTGATAATTCAGTGAATGGCACATTTATGTTTTGTGTACTTTTCCATGTGTTCTATTTCAAAAACATTTAAAGAAACTACATTATGATGTTATTTTCATCTATCTAATTGGTACAATTTTTAACAAGTGGCATGTGGGAAAATTGTCATTCTTACCCACTGTGAAATCGTTGACTGGCTATCAGGAAGTATCCAAATACCAAATTTTAAGTGCACACACGGGTGACAAAAATGCCAGTTGTAGGAAGTGATATAGATATGCTTGCACACTTACACAGCCACATTTGTATTGTACCATGCTTGCATGTGCATGGGAATCCTGAAAGTTTACATATGAAACTCTTAAGAGTGGTTGCTCTACAGATCTGAAGTTCAGGGAGACTTGTTGTTTATTACGTACACTTTTATACTGTTTGAATTTTATATCATGTGCATGGATTACTTCCAATAAAAATACACTAGTTGGCTCTTTTTTAGAAGTTACTTGCCCAAGATCATCTGGTTAAAAAGTGACAGCCTGGATTTGAGCCCTATTCTATTTAATTCCAAAGCCCATGCCATTAACCATAACTCTAAGTTTCCTCCTGCAGAGTCTCTTTTGTCTCCCTATAAAGTGAATGTATTTGCCTAGATCACAAGTATCTCCTTGGAGACCAGTATGGAAACTCTTGTTATATAAATGAGTCAACATGGCAGATAGGTGAGAGAGATCTACTACTAAGTAATGGCATCAGTACCCAGGAATCACCCCAGACACTCCATCCACCAGGTCTACTGCAGCGAGATTCATTCAGTCCCTATAATGCCACGGTATATGTGCCAGACAGAGGCGCCTATAGAAGCTAGCAGTTTGAATAGTCAATATTGAGGGGCGGGGGGAGAGAAAAAGAGCAAGCACATACTAGAAACATATAGCAGTTCCTAAATCTGCGTGTTCATATTAAATTACCAATTAACTTCAGAGGAATTTAAACCACCCAGCTGTGCATTAACTATAATAAGCATTCATACAGTTGGTTAAATTTTATAGGATATAGGATGGCTGTGGTTTCTGAAGTTAGCCAATGGATTTTAAACGTGAATACTCTCAGACAAAATGTACTACAGTAGAATTTTGAAGATGGAGTTTAAGAAAACAGCTTGGTTATTGGCAATTTTTGCTGTTATTGTTGCACTAACAGGAAAAGGAAATAAAGTGACATTCCTGAACATATGGTTGTGACTGAGATTACTAAACCACTTGTATTGCTTGCAGCTGACAAAGCAAAGGCTTAGGACCTTTATTTTAAAAAACAGAATGTGCCCAGCTGGCATGGCTCAGTGGTTGAGCATTGACCTATGAACCAGGAGGTCAAGGTTGGATTCCTGGTCAGGACATAATGGGCTTGATCCACAGGAGGCAGCGATCAATTATTCTCTCTTGTCATTGATGTTTCTGTCTATCTCCCCCTCTCCCTTCCTCTTGGAAATCAATAAAAATATATTTTATAAAACAACAACAACAACAAACAGAATGTAACTAGCCCCCTACAGATGACTTGGGACAGCACAATCAATCCTGTTGACTTCCCAGTGAGGAAAATGGGTTGTTAAGAAGACAAAACATCCACTCAATGATTCTTCAGCCTTGCTTTTCTCTTAAGCTCCAGTTCTGAATCTTAAATTCCTCACTAGAGAGTTCTTTATGAATATTCATTCAAGATCTACATTTCTGAAAACCAAATATCTCTCTCCCCTTAACTAAAAAGTAAAGCAAACAAATTTCCAATAATTGGTTCACTCTCACATCTTCCCTATTTCTCCACTCAGGGATATGAATTCTACCTTGCCTTAATGGCAACCTCTGGGTTAATGCAGACTTGTTTCTTTGGTCTTCCATCAACCTCACATTGACCAAAGCCTATTGATTCTTCCTTTACTTCTTACTCTTGGGCAGTAGCCATTAACTGATCCATCTCTCTTTTTCTCTCCACTCCCAAATACTCCTGGACACCACAATTTTGCAAGTACTAGGTACTCAATAAATGGTAACTGAATAAATCATGTTAATTTCTCTATTATAAACCTTTAAAACTCACTACAAAGATATTTATAATTGTTGGTTCCTTGCTTCCCCCAGAAAACTGTGAGCTTCTTAGGGGCAGAGCCTATCTTATATTTCTCTGTATCACCTAGTGCTACCATATTGGGATTCAATAAATGTTTGTTCAGTTTATGAATAGATGAGGCCAGAGCTGCTTAAGTTGGCATTCAAATACTCCCACCATCAGATCCAACTTACTGCCTCTCTCCTGTTCAGGCAAACATTGTGAAATTGGTGGGAAAACTCCCTGTTTCCAGGACTCTGTCTAAAGTGAGGTTTGCATTATCTTCAGGGAAGCCATCCAGCCACTCTCTGGTTCAGATCCCTCTGAAAAATGGATTGGCTTAGATTAAAACTCCTCAGACTTTAATGTATATACAGAGCATCCAAAGTCCTTGAACATGCGGAATCAGATTTTTTTTTTTTAATCTGTGACCAGGAGGGTTATATGTCTGTGATTTTCTTTCTTCTTCTTCTTTTTAAAAAAATATATTTTATTGATTTTTTACAAAGAGGAAGGGAGAGGGATAGAGAGTTAGAAACATTGATGAGAGAGAAACATCAATCAGCTGCCTCCTGCACACTCCCTACTGGGGATGTGCCCGCAACCAAGGTACATGCCCTTGACCAGAATCAAACCTGGGACCCTTCAGTCTGCAGGCCGATGCTCTATCCACTGAGCCAAACCAGTTAGGGCGGAATCAGATTTTGATTCTGCATTTCTACAAGCTCCTACAGGATGCTAATTTACTGGTCCAAAGACCAGTTCTATGCTCTACAACCTACTTATTATCTTCTGGACTTAACTTCTGCATGGCTGACATGATAATGTTTTCGGGCTTTTTCTCTTGGACAAAGCCTTCCCTGTCCCCCTTCTTGATCTTTTTTTATTTTTATTTTTTATATTAAGACATCCATTGTTGGTACTTGGAGTTTGACCCATCATCTACAAACAGGTGTCGGTTATGATGCAAGTACCCAGTTATAAACTCCTTTTTCTTTCCTTGAGGCTTACTAGTACTTAGCATAATGTCTCACATAGAGTAAGTTCTCAACAAATTGTTGTTGAATACATGAATGAATGAATGATTCACTTCAGCATTTCTACTCCATAAAGAAATCAAATGTCTTACTGTTCTATATTATCATATCCCAGAATATGGAGGAAAGAGCCAAAATGGAATTTCCCTAGTCTACTTAAATGAGGCAGTCCAATGTAAACTATTTGTTCTATTAAAAAAAACTAATGACATTAAAATAGCTAAAATAAGTTTATGTTAAAATTCAAATTTTTTCTCTTCAGTTTCTGAAACAATGAAATGTGCTAATGCTATTTCTGTACCACTTCCAAAACCAAATGAACATATTTTATTATGCATTTACGAGAACCTGACAGTATATCCAATAAAAGATTAGTTCTATAGAATATGACAATTTCAATAGCCTGGTTAAACAACTTGCTCTATGTCAAATATCATGTTGCATATCAAATGATGCAGTGAACTCCCTGCCTAGTGAAAAACAGAGTCTTTATTATTGATATAGAGAAGTTGTTTCAAATTTTAAAGTTAAAATAAGGAAGTGCTTTGAATATTGCCTAACTCACTATTGTGGGAAAAAAGTTAGAAGCATTTCAGAACATATCACCCTATTTTGCATTAAACATTTTTTTTACCAACTTGCAGTATTTGTTTTATAAAGTAAACTTTAACCTAAATATCAATTATCATTTTTGACAAGAGAAAAGAGGTGTATTATTTATTATCAAATTCTTGATAGATGGATGTTTTAGTTTTAAGTTATTAAACTGTAAAATCTCTTGGTAAACCGTGAAGCACCAGCTCCACAAATGTAAGGTATTCTCATCATTATCATGCATAAGGTATAACATTTCCGCAAAATGCTGAAATATATAAGATAAATGAGTACACCAAGTAAAAGTACTGTATCATTTGAATAGGAGGTATTTTAAAAATTAATCTTATTCTTAGTAGATTTTAGTAATTTAAATCAGTTTGTTTTATTAAACTCCAAAAGATTTCCATTCTTAATTTAGTTTTCCCACCTCTGATGGAAACTTCTCTTCACAAAATAAAATGCAAAGTGAAAATATTCAGAAACAGATGTTTACACCGATTTTTAATTAATCTTTATTCAGTTCTCTAGCTGATAGTTGTGGGAGAAGCTTATTTTTAATAGATGAGGTTTTGTTAAGCTCTCTGTCACCTCCTAATTGGAGTTCATCAGAATGGAGTAAGTAATGCAGAATATAGAATTGGTAGCAACTGGAAGGACTAAGCAGGCATGGCATTTCTAAATAGAATTGTTAGATCTGGAAGAACCTCGGAAATCATCTGGGCCCATTTCTTTGTTTTACTAGTGGAGACACTGTGGCCCTGAGGTCACCCAGCTCATTAGTTAAAGTCAAGCTTGAACTATTCTCTTTCTCTTCATAAAGTCCATGCCATGATCCTTTCCACCTGGATAAGTGACATATGGGAAAACTAAGAATAGTAAGTGCTCTAGGTGGCGTGGCTCAGTGGTTGAGCGTGGACCTGTGAATCAGGAGGTCACGGTTCTATTCCCGATCAGGGTACGTGCCCGGGTTGTGGGCTCAATCCCCAGTGTGGGGCGTGTAGAAGGCACAAATTGATGATTCTTTCTCATCATTGATGTTTCTATTTCTATCTGTCTCCCTTCATCTCTGAAATCAATAAAAACATATTTTTTAAAAAGAGAATAGTAAAAGCATCCAGAAAGACAAGTAGATGAAGGAGGTAACAGAGTCTTTTCTAGACTGGCCAGGAAGCTCTGCCATTTTACCCACACCCATTCAACTCCCAATGGTCTGCTATCCTCGGGAGACTTAAACCTCAACCAATAACTAGAAATTACTAGGTTAGTAATTACACAAATGGAACTTCTCTAAATGTGTTTTATTATCTGTCACTGGGTGTCCACATTGTTCAAAAAGAAAAACAAATATTGACTTTATCCCATTAATCTCCACTGTTTGTGTGGTCTTTTGTTTGTTTGTTTGTTTGTGTGGTCTTCATTTGCATCCTATGCACTTTCAAATAATATTTATCAAGTGCTTACTTTGGGTCAGTCAGTGGGCTAATCTGTCAACTGCTTTATTTCCTTCAATTTTTATAAACACCCCTAAAAACAGGAGATACTGTTATTCTCCTACATTTTAAAGACAGCAAAATGGAAGCTTAGGTAGGTTAAGTAATTTACCAAGGTGCATACATAACTAACAAGCGGCAGAACTGAGCTTGGATCCCAAGTCGTTGGACATCAGAACCAGAACTCTTAAGCACCATTGTTACATTCTGCTTCTGAGAAAGAAACTGGACTACCCATAATAAGAAAATTCATATTAAAAAAGTATAGATATATATGAAAACTGAAAATATCTACATCGTATTCTAAATGATGTGTTCTTTTTTTTTCCTTTTATTTGGGATACATAGTAATAGTCAATATGAGCAAGTTCAGATGAACTTACCAGTCATTTTCAATTTTATGTTTTGTAATGCTTGTTTTTATGAGTTATATATAATAAATAATATATTTATAACTATAAGTATCTATGTTATATGCATATATATCTCTAAAAAATAAATTCAAACAATCCAAAAGAGCAAAGAATGGAAAGTCATCCATACTGACTTCCACACCGCCACCTTCTCAGAATTAATCACTATAAATGGTCTTGTGTATCCTTCTCAATATATTCTATATATATGCATGTATATGTGAATTTTCTTTAATATAGATGCTAGCATAATATTTATACTGCTCTGCATCTCTTTACACTTAATAGTAGTAAATATTGGCAAATATTCTATATTAATACATATATATTCTTTTTTTTTTAATTGACTTTAGAGAGAGGAAGGGGAAGAGAGAGAAACATCAATTGGTTGCCTCCCACACATGCCCCAAATATGGAATCAAACCCCAAAACCTGGGTCTGCGCCCTGACTGGAAATTGAACCCGCTACCTTTTGATGTACCAGACGATGCTCCAACCAACTGAGCCACACTGGCCAGGGCTTTACCTCATTCTTTTTAACAGTGGAAAAACATTCTATTCAGGAGGTATGGGAGAAGAAAATAAAATGAAATGGTGGAAATTTATTAGCAGTAGTAACCAGTGTTTCTTAGGCTCTGTCTACTACCTGAGGCTGGAAGATTCCTAACCCCCTTGCAAATGCTGCAGATATATCTTCTCAGCTTCCAATATTGGGGAAAGATCCAGGTGGACCCTCTGGTGCCATCGCACAGGGAGGTCCACACTGTGCTACCTCCACACTGCATAGGATAGCATCCCTTTCCCCACCACGTTCCACTAAAACTTCTCTGTCAGAACAACTTTTGACACGATGCACAAGCTCTTCAAATCCGAGTGATAAACAACAATGCAACATTCAAAATTGGCTTTCTTCTCCCGTAACTGAGTCATTCTTTTGAAATAAGTCTTCCTAGGAAGCTTCTGAGCCTTTCATGCAAATAGACCTCTGGTGGGCCCTTTCCAAGTAAAGTTTAAATATTCCCAAGTTAAGTCTCAATCTGTTTAATGAAACTATATTAATTGGCTTAAGATGAGTCACCCCACCTACTTCTCATTCCCTAAACACATACAAGGAGGCACTTCTAAAGAATTCCCTTGTCTTCTATGAGCCCTTCTCACAGAGAAAGGGGATTTTTATTAGTGGTAATAAAAATGGACTTTCATTTGTGGGTGTCAAATTAATGTTAGTGTTGTCATTCACAGCGGAGGAAAGTGGATCTTAGGGCTTTAAGCAGGGGACTAATAGTGACTGATTAAAATCTTGACAGCCTCCCAAGGGCTGGAGAACCTCTCCATCCACAGACATTCCCAGCCCAGCCTGTATTCAAATTCCTTTTATTTCCTATTAAGGGCACTATACAAGTTTGATTATTTATTCATCCATTCATTGAAAAATATTCATTGAACCTTTCAGATAGGACAGACACTGTGCTTGGCCCCAAAGGAGGCAGAACATGTCACGGTCAACATGCCAACAAATAAACAAACAAGATACCTGTAGAATGCAATGAAGTCTATGGAGGAAAGGGGTAGGGAAATGTGATAACCAACTGGGGAGAAGGGGCTATTTTAGATGGAAGGGTCAGGGAAGGCATCAAAGAAGGTGACATTTTAGCTGAAGCCGGAAGGTGAAAGATGAGAAGGAGTCAGTCATAGGAAGACAGGGAAGAGTGTCCAGGCAAAGTAGAAAGTGGCTACTTGATCTTTTCAGTTCACTTTGGCATGGCACACCACTGAACTCAAAATATACTTCTCATACAGATTGGTAATTACAAACAGTCAGCATAGGGAATCTATAATAATAAAAGCGTAATATGCAAATAGACCAAACAACCAAACAGCAGAACGACCATCTGGACGACCATGTTATGACACGCACTGGCACCAGGCCAGCCAAGGCGGGTGTGATGCGATTGGTCAGGGTGGGGGGGGGGGGGGGCAGTCATTGCCCCAGGATCGCCCTGCAGAGGGAAGCCCAGGACACCCTCTGTGGGGTGATCGATGGGGGTGCTTCACAATCAATTGCCCCAAAGAGGGAGGCCCAGGCCACCATCCAGAGATGCTGTGGTGGGTGCGCAGGGCCAGCCAGCGATTTCCCCGCAGAGGGTGGCCCAGGCCAGCCAAGTGATCTCACCCCATGCCTGTCACCTGCAGAAGGAGGTGACAGGTGGTGGGGGGCGGGGGGGGGGGGGGAAGCACGGCACAGATGGCAAGCAGTGGCAGTGTCGTGGGTGGGACCAGCTGCCAGCAGCCAGGGGAAGGAAAGCGCCAATAGGCCCTGATGGCCAGCCAGGCCTAGGGACCCTACCTGAGGGGTCCCGGATTGAGAGAGGGTGCAGGCCGGGCTGAGGGACAACCTCCCCTGTGCACAATATTTGTGCACCAGGCCTCTAGTATAATCAATAATATTTAATATCTATGTGTGGTGGGTACTGGAAATATCAGGGAAATACTTTGTAAAGTATGATTGTCTAACCACTATGCTGTACACCTGAAACTAATACAAATAAGATTGAATGTAAAATGTAATTGAAAAACATTTTAACCCTTTGCACTTGCTTGCTTTTTTTCTCAATTCCTTTATTCTAATGCTAACCGTGTCGAGTCACACTCGACATCCGAGTGCAAAAGGTTAAATAAAAAAAATAAATTAAAAAATATATATACTTCAAATGAAAATGAATTCACATTGCTTTGCTAAGTACTAAAACATACATGTATTTATCCTCACCCAAGGATATTATGTTCACTGATTTTAGAGTGAGAGGAAAGGAAAGAGAGAAAGAGACAGAGAAAGAGAGACATCAACGTGAAAGAAACATTGATCGGTTGCTTTTGGGATGCACCCACAACTTACATACATGCTCTGAACAGGAATTGAACCCTTTTTGGTGCATGGGATGATGCTCTAACCACTAAAAATATTTTCTATTTTTATATTACTTAATTATTTTTACACATTTCCTAGTAATATATTACTAGTGGCCCGGTGCACAAATTCATGCACATTAAAAAAATTAATTTAAAAAAAATTAATTAGAAGAAATATTTTAATACTGCTATTCACCCTGTCTCTATAACAGAAGTGTCAGAGATGAAAGAAAATTAGTAAAATGTACATGAACATAATATATAAATTGCTTAATAAATAAACAAAAACAACATGATATAACAATGAATATTTTCCATGAAATTTTTACTGTCAGAATCTTTGTTTATCATTAATTTTTAAAAATATTCCAGGTATTCTGGAAAATTTATATCATTTGGACAAACTTTGCCTTTGCTACAACATCAAGTAAATTTTCCATCAGATGGTTTTTCATCGGAGAAATTTAGGGATAGGCAACATTGACATGTAACAGTCATTCCACCACAACTGTGTTCGATAACTGCATCCTCATTTACCTCATTTTTGCTATGAAGGCAGTTCCTACCAATATTGGTAGTACTTGTCAATGACTGTTCTTCAGACATATTCTGTCGACGACATCTCTTTCTTTCTGCTTCAGAGGCATGTTGTGCCAATAGTTGGTCTTCAGACATATTCTGTCTACAATTTTGGCTTCAGAATGTCAACAAAAATGTGACGTCATTACCTGGCACCCACAGCCACCATTTGCAGGCTGGGTTGGGCTGTGGGCCGCATTTTGTGCCATGGCAGCATTGGCTGCAATTTGGTGGGCTGTCATTCTGGGGTGATGGCAGGGCCTGTGTCTCACTTGGGGGAAGCCGAGTGTTGCTTTGTCAGTGCCAGGTCGGCGGTGCTGTTTCTCTGTGCACTTCGTGGCAGCTCCTGCATTGAGCATCTGCTCCCTGGTGGTCAGTACACATCATAGCGACTGGTCAGACAGTGGGAAGAACACTTAGCATATTAGCCTTTTGTATATAGAGGTAAGAGATGGTTTCTATTTAACAAGCATAATATAGTCCTTCAACAAATATTTATTGAGTTCCTACTATGTGCCAGATCCTCTGCTGGACTCTGATAATCAAGTAGCAAAGCAAAAAAAAAAAAGCTTATTTGAAATGAATACTAAATTGAGATTGCACTGGGATCTATCCCCTCTCCCATCAAGGCAGCTTTTGTATGTTTTATATGTTGACATTTCACTTGAGAGTCGATTATAGAAACTACTTCCACTAATTAAAAAAGAAAAATATTTGAAAATCATTGGGTCACCAAATCACTTCTGTAATACTAAATATATGTATTATTATGAAAATGTTTTTCTTTTTTCTTAGAATACCTTATAAGATATATGTAGAGAAAACTCAAGAATAATATGAAATAAATAAAAAAAAGAATAATATGAAATAGCATGAATTACTTTGCTTAAATGAATTTTAAAAATTTACTTTTAATACAAATGTACCATTTCCCCCCAAAATATAAAACATTAATCTAAGTTCTTTACCCTCTCAAAAAAAAAAGCCCCTCATATTTAATTATTTCTGATATTTACAACTCTCCTTGTTTTAGCAGAATTTTTAAAGAACAGTCTACATGCATTTTAATTGACTCCTTTTCTCCTTTCAAAATATCTGACAATCTTTTAAGCAATAGGGAAGGAAATACCAAGCTGGCAAAATGTGGGATGTGAAAATGGTGCTATGGGCATGAGAAAAGTGTTGCTATTATGTTAGCAAGTTTCGAGTCCTTTCCAAAAAGAAGAACTGATTTGTCAATACCAGTTTTGCTTAGTCATATAATTTTTTTAAAGTTATTTTGCAGTTATGTATTGGGTTTTTTTTCCGCTGGCATCAACGTGGGAATCAAAGTCACATGAATCAAAGTTTGTGCTAAATTTTTTTTTCTGTCCTTTCCCTCTTTAACACCTATTTAGGGTATATGGATATTATGAAACTCATAGCAAAGACCTCTTCCAGTTATTGGGAGGATGGGGGAAATCACCTTTCTTTTCTTGCTTAGAGGACTTTGGCTCTTTCTTTCTTTCTTTCTTTCTTTCTCTTTCTTTCTTTCAATTATGTAAGATCACTATTCCATGTTATTATGGGACTTGGTATGAGGTAGTGAACTTCTTTGGTAATAAGCATGCCAGGTACTCATTGTTGGCCCATGACAACATTGTGAAGTAAACATATTGCTCCTTGATCTTTTATTTTGGGTGATCTCTTCTACCTGGCAGCTGGGCCTTCCTACAGTGTGCTTACCTCTACACCCCAACCAAGTCTGCATTCTCTGGCCAAGTCCCTCAAGCTCTTTCCCTTGCTTTATCCATCAGTGACTTCCAGCTTCCATAAAGACATTCACACTCATGTATTAGGGAAAAAAGAATGGTGTTATACCCAAGTAAACGCTTTCATTGTTGTTCAAAGGTATTCTGAAAAGTTGTGAATAATATGGGATTTCAGGGAGCTAGAGGTAGAGAGATTTCTCCCACCCTCAGCTTTCTCCAGGTGCTTTTCAAATTCTACCCCAGAGAGAGTTGTCTTTGCTAAATGGATGTAAGCTTCCTGCCTTTCTTTCTCAATGAAACTTGCTGACTCATAGTTCACAAAGTTCCCCTGAAGATGATTAGTAAGCATTATTCCAATGTTTCAGCAAAAACACTGAGAAAGGCTGCCTAACACAATTGGGTTGGATTTAAATTAGCTGTATGAAGAGAAGTCACATTGCCTTATCTGTTAGCCAATGTTTCTGCTAAATTAGGCATTTTTTATTTTATTTTTAAAAGTGTTCATACAAACAAGGGAAAACGATGAATTCACAAAGAAATGTAGAACGTTAGGGCTGGAAGGAACTTCAGGATCAACTTGGTTGATGTACATATTTTACAGAGAAACTAAAGAAGCCAAGTTACCCAAGATCACCCCGCTAGTGCTAAACCTCACTTCTCAGTTACAGCCTCTCATGGTGTTGCTAGAGGATTGGGTGGGTGGAATTCCTCTGTCGCTAGTGGGAGTTGCGGGTCTTGGGGTACCGCTGGAGTAAGAATTTCTGGAGCCCCCCATGGAAAGAGGAGCCTTTATTTTCATGGAGTCACATCCCTCAGTTTGCATTATCCCTTAAACCAGTCCTGGAAAATATGTAGCTGGGGCTTTAGCAGAGCCAAAAGCAGGCCAATGTCCAGAGCTTCCATTTCATGGTGGAGCTGGGTCCAATATAGCATCAGTCTAATTAAAGTCCATTAATCTATTGTGCAGAGTCAACATGGCTGTGGGCCACTTGGGTGAGTGTAGAGCGGGCGAGCCAGGAGTCAGGCGCCAGCAGCAAGAGAGGGAGAGAGAGAGAGAGCTCCTTCGTTCAGGAGTTAAATATCTCAGATTTTGGGCCCCTGCAGTGGCCATGCCTATTCTGCCCACTGACTCGCTCCCAGGTGTGACTGACAGATAAGCATCTTCTCAGCACCCAGACCTTACTGGGCATGTGTCTATTGTCCACTCCCTTCCCCTAGCTATCTTCAGGGAACAGACTTGGAGAATGTTAACTGCAGTTTTCTGGCAAAGCTGTATAAATGGCATGCTTATATTATCTAGTCTTCACTCTGCTCCTTTCCTGCTAATAATAATCAGGTTATTAACGGTATCAGTGTCACCATGGTCTTCTCCCTTCTTCTTAGCATAACACCACTGATACTTCTGCACCTGTCTATGTCATTAATTAATGGCAGTCTCCCCCACTAGACTATTACCTTCAGGATTGCAGGTCCTCTACCTGGTTTTGTTTGCCACTTGCCAGAACAATCAGGCTCAATAAAAATATTTGTTGAATGAGTATCATTAAACATAATATCAATAGTATATTTAGTCTTTTGCTTTCAGAGAGGAAGGTGAGAGAGAGAGAGAAAGAGAGAGAGAGAGAAAGAGAAACATCAATGATGAAAGAGAATCATTGATCAGCTGCCTCCTGCATCCTGCATGCTCCCCACTGGGGATTGAGCCCGAAACCTGGGCGTGTGTCCTGACCATGGAATGGAACCCAGGACCTCCTGGTTCATAGGTTGACGCTCTACCACTGAGCCACACCTGGCTAGGCAACCACTGATTTTTAATGAGCACTTACTTTGTGGTAGGCCAAGGTCTAAGTGCTTTATTACATTCAGTGGTTCATTTAATCCTCGTTACAGGCAAATGAACTATAGACATTCTCATTATGATCAGTATCCAAATGAGAAAACTAAGGGATTAGTTAATTTGTTTAAGGTCACAATTGCTAAATTGGATCAAGGATTTGAACCAATGTGTCAGGCACTAAAGTCTGTTCTTAGCCACTCTGACTTAATACCACCTCTGTGATTCATTAGAATAAAGTTTTGAAGAACAGAAGATTGATTTTAATAATACAAATTGAGGATAAGAAAAATTATAAAATCTATTTGTGTGATTATAAACAAACTCAATTTAGTTACCCATAAAACATTTCACTTCTAGTCACCAAATTGGTGGAGATATTTCTCCACACCAAGCAATTCTCTGTCACACCAACTGAGTGTCCTACCTTTTAACTCAATTTCAACACTATCTACTTGTAGGTATCATCAAATCCCACAGGTTAAGGGCTCAGTCCCATAAGTCTGTGGCCTCCAAAACCATGTACCCACTTCAGACACCAGTTGCAAGCTCATGTTATTACCTGTGCTTCTAACCAAAGAGCCATAGATTGGGGGTTTGGCTTCTTCCTTGGGTTCAATTAATTTTATTGTTGCTGTTGTTAATTCTCACCTGAGGATTGATTTTTTAGAGAGAGTGGAAGGGACAGGGGGAGAGAGAGAGAGAGAGAGAGAGAGAAACATCGATGTGAGAGAGACACATTGATTGGTTGCCTCTTGCATGTGACCCGACCAAGGTGGGGATCAAGCCTATAACTGAGATACATATCCTTCAGTCAGCAGGCTAATGCTCTAACAACTGAGCCAAACCAGCTAGGGTGGGTTCAATTAATTTTTTGAAGGAAATGCATTTACTGGTTTATTAAAGGAAATGATAAGGGATATGGATAAACAGCCAGATAAAGAAATACATAGGGACATAGGGTGAGGTGGAGTGTGGGGGTTAAGTGTAGACGCTTCTGTCCCATAGAGTTGGGGTACATCTCCCTCCCAGAGTGGATGTGTTCACCAACCTGGGAGCTCACAGAACCCCATGCTCTTAAGATTTTATGGAGGCTTTCTCATGATCAAATGCTAATTCTATTTCTAACCCCTCATCCCTTGAATCATGGCTTGGCCTTTCTGGTGACCAGCCATCATCCAGGAGCCAACACAGAGTCACCTTGACATAACAAAAGATGTTCCAAGTGCACTTAGGAATCTGCAAGGGTTTTAGAAACTCTGTGTCAGGAACTGGGAGGGGAAACCAATATATTTTCTGTTATCTTTATTTTTAGGACATATACACTGAGCTATTTAGACAAAAAGGAGCATGCATGATGTCTAAAACTTGGTTTCAAATGGTTCATAATAAATAATAAATATAAATAAAAAATAGAGAATGTCGACCATAAAACAAAAGTTGACCGGGTAGTCTGTCACCAAAAAGGATTTATTTGGGAAAAAGAAAGGTTTGCAATCTGAAACATGCACATTTTCCCCACACAAGGATGGAGGAAGTATTTATAGGGGGAAAAGTTAAAGAGAGGGGTTGTGTGGGCTGGAGGGGGTCAATGGGGGCATAAGGGAGGCATATGTAACACTTTCAACAATAAAGATTTTTTAAAAATAATTTTAAAGAAAGAGCAAAAGAGAGAGGCTGTTATAGCCATAGAGCTCGGCTGTAGGGCTCTTGTGATGACATAGGGTGTGAGAGCTCTTCTCTCCTAATTTCTATGTTCAAGTCTCTCATAAATTTTAACAAGAGAGAGATAAGCAAATGTAGCAAATCTATAACAATTGCTGAATCTGGACTATTCTTGCAACTCTTTAAAGTTTGACATTATTTCAAAATAGAAAGTTCTTTCAAAAGAAGCATTTAGACCCTGGCCCAGTAGCTCAGTTGGTTAGAGTCGTCCTGATATATCAAGGTTGTGTGTTTGATTCCCGGTCAGGACACATAAAGAATCAACCAATGAATGTGTAAAAAAGTGGGACAACAAATCAATATTTCTCTCTCTTTCTTTCTCTGTCTCCCTTCCTCTCTTTCTCTAAAATGAATACATTAAAAAAAGAGAGAGAGAAGCATTTATTGGTGACGTGGTTGGTATCAGACACTTCTCTGGACAGAAGAAAATAAGATCTTGGCAAAGATGTGTACAGAATGTTATGAATTTAATTCACTGTTGATGAGAGTGACTAACAGAATCCAAGCTGTGATTGTATTTCTTTACCAGAAAGGCTTTTGATTTCATTAGGCTTGATTTTCAAAGGAAGATAACTATTTCTCTCTCTTTGGAGGTTTTGAAGGAGAGGGGAGGAGGGGAATGAAGTTTCTGAGTAGGGTGGTTAGAAGGGGCCACAAATTGTTTATGACCGTTAGTCCTGTGGTAATATAAAAATTGAGGAGAAAAGAAAATCTCCTTAGAAAGCAAAGGCATTCTGGCAGCAGAAATTCAAGGCTCTGGTGGAGTGGTTAGGATGTAGAAAAAAGTGCCCCTTTCCTTCAAGTCCTTTCTCCCTCAGAGAATTAGCGCACTAAGTACTCAACAAAGACCATAAGATAATGGTGGCTTCCTACCCTCCCCTAAGGGGTGGGGGCATTTAAAAGGCCTGAAAAAGCCATGAAAACAAGCAAACATCAATTTTTCCAAAGCTCCTTCTCACCAAGGTCACTAGACTTTCTGAATCACCAAGAACAGTTCCACTGAAGACCTTAGGTTTGCAAAGAGAAATTGTGTTTTGTTGTTTTTTTATTTATGGTTTTTTTCTTCTCCCAAAATATATTTATTTATATAGTTATAAATAAATTATATAGTTAAGAGTATTACAGATGTCCTCCCTTTTTTCTCCCATTGCCCTCCTCCACCTGGTTCTTGCCCTGCCCCTGCCTTCACCACACTATTGTCTGTATCCATGGGTAATACATATATGCATATAAGTTTTTTGGTTGATCTCTTCCCACCTCTTCCCTCTGAGATTTGTCAGTCTGTTCCATGTTTCCATGCCTCTGGTTCTATTTTATTCATTAGTTTATTTTGTTCATTAGATTCTTTGTTTGCTTATTTTTATTTTTAGATTTAATTGTTGTTAGATATGTATTTATTGCCATTTTATTGTTTTTTATTTGTTTGTGTTTTTTTTGTTCATCCTCACCGGAGGATATTTTTTCATTGATCTTTTTAGAGAGAGTGGGAAAGACAAAGAGAAACATCAATGTGAGAGAAACATCAACATGAGATAAACACATTGATTGGTTGCCTCCTGGGGAGGAGCCTGCAACCAAGGTATGTGCCTTTGAGCAGAATCGAACCTGGGACCTTTTGGTCTGCAGCTGACGTTCTATCCATTGAGCCAAAGCGGCTAGGACTATTGTTCATATTTTTTATCTTTATTTTTATCTTCTTCTTAAAGAAGACCCTTCAACATTTCATGTAATACTGGTTTAATGGTTATGAACTACTTTAGGTTCCTTTTGTCTGTGAAGCTCTTTATTTGACCTTCAATTCTACTAAATGATATCTTTGCTGGGTAGAGTAATCTTAGTTGTAGGTCCTTGCTTTTCATCATTTTGAATATTTCTTGCCATTCCCATCTGGATTACAAAGTTACTGTTGAGAAATCAGCTGGCAGTCATATGGATGCTCCCTTGTGGGTAACTAACTGCTTTTCTCTTGTTGCTTGTTCCTTTTTAATTGATTTTGAGAGAGAGAAAGGGAGAAGGAGAGATAGAAACATCAATCAGCTGCCTCTTGCATACCTCTACTGGGGATCGAGCCTACAACCCAGGCATTTGCTCTGACTGGGAATCGAACTATCGACCTCTTGGTGCAAGGGGCAATGCTCAACCATTGAGCCACACTGGCCTGGCAAGAAATAGTGTCTTAAAAGACACAATAGACCTGGCTGGGTGGCTCAGTTGGTTGAAACATCCTCCTGTGCACCAATAAGATTGCTGATAAGATTCTGGTGAGATTCCCCTTCAGGGCACATACCTAGGTCAGGGGGAGTAGGGAGCGGGGAAGGGAAGGGGGTGGCAGGAGTGGACATGGGGAGGATGTGGCAACCAATGGATGTTTCTTCTCATTGATGTTTTTCTCTCTCTAATAAAAATATATCCTCAGGTGAGGATTAAAATATAACAATAAAATAAAAACAAAAAATACACAATGGGCTATAAATCAGAAAATTGCAAAAGTAGAGATTAACTGTGGGAAAACAAAATCACTTATATACCAGGAAAAATATTAACTGAAGCATAAGCATATTTTCCACTCTCCATGGATTTGTTTTATCCAACCAACCATCATTATTTTTGAAAGAGACATAAAGCTGACTTTCAAATTTCTTTTCTTCTGCAGGCATGCTTCTGAATAAAACAAAAAATACAAAATAAATGCCCAGGCGTGGTGGCTCAGCGGTTGAGCATTGACCTATGAACCAGGAGGACACGGTTCGATTCCTAGTCAGGGCACATGCCCGGGTTGTGGCTTGATCCCAAATGTGGGACATGCAGGAGGCAGCTAATCAGTGATTCTCTCTCATCATTGATGTTTCTAGCTCTCTCTACCTCTCTAAAATCAATTAAAATATTCATTTTTTTATTTTTTTTTAAATATATTTTATTGATTTTTTACAGAGAGGAAGGTAGAGGGATAGAGAGCTAGAAACATCGATGAGAGAGAACCATCGACCAGCTGCCTCCTGCACACCCCCCATCGGGGATGTACCCGCAACCAATGTACATGCCCCTGACCGGAATCGAACCTGGGACCTTTCAGTCCACAGGCCGACGCTCTATCCACTGAGCCAAACCGGTTTCGGCTAAAATATTCATTTTTTATAAATTAGAATAAATTATTTAATATGGGCAAGGTACTTAGAACAATGCCCAATAGTACATTCTAATTAATGATAGCTTATTTATTAATGACACCAAACAAACTAGCTAAACAACTCTAGAAGGACAACACTTGGGTTTGGTACCACTATTCCCGATGCCTGAGCTAACAAATGGAAGGATGTACATAAGCATCCATCCATCACATGCATTGTTTCTTTCTGGGATTTTCCATTTAGTATTTTTGGACCACCGTTGCCCGAAGGTAGATGATACTTCGGGCAATAAATTTTTGTTGTCCTTGCTATTGCTGTTGCGGTTTTGTTTGTTTTAGATAGTAGGAGGGTGACTTGATTCACAGACTGCTCAAAAACACAGGCTGCAGAGAATAGGGATTTGGATTGGCTCCCTTCTGCCAGCAATTCATAAGTTTTAAGCTGTGTGCCATTCTGAGTAGTGTGATGAAATCTTGAGCTATTTTACTTTAGTCTCTCCCGGGATGTGAACCAGCCCTTTGTCCATCGTATTCACACTGTATATGCTACCCCCGGTCAGTCACTTAGTAACTGTCCAGGTTATCAGATTGACCTTCGTGGTATCACAGTGCTTGTCACCCCTATTTTACTTAATAATGGCCCCAAAGCCCAATTGTGATGCTGGCAATTCAGATATGCTGAAATGAAGCCGTAAAGTCCTTCCTTTAAATGAAAATGTGAGTATAGCATAATGAAATATTTTGAGAGAGTGAGAGCACATTCACATAACTTTTATTATAATTATTATAATAAAATAACTTTTATTATAATTACTGTAATAATTAGTATATTATTATAGTATATAGCATATATAGAAAACATATATGAGAAAACAAAATCACTTATATATCAGGAAAAATATTAACTGAAGCATAAATATGTAGTATGTTTATATATAGTATAAAGTATATATAAAATAGAAAAATTATAATAATACTAGAGGCCCAGTGCACAAATTCATGCACCAGTGGGGTCCCTCAGCCTGGCCTGTGGGATGGGGCCAAAACCAGCTCTCCAACATCCCCTACTGTGAGAGGGTGCAGGCCAGGCCGAGGGACTCCACCTGTGCATGATCAGGGCCAGGGAGGGACTGCAGGAGGGCTTGCTCCAGGGTGTGTCCTGCCCGTCTCACTCAGTCCCGATTGGCTGGACCCCAGCATCAAGCTAACCTACTGGTCGGCGTGTCTACCCCCTGATGGTCAGTGCACATCATAGCAACTGGTCAACCAGTCAACTGCCTCCTGGTGGTCAGTGTACCACATAGAGAGCGGTTGAGTTGCCTTAGCATATCATTAGCATATTATGCTTTGATTGGTTGAACAGATGATTGGATGACCATACACTTATCATATTGGGCTTTTTTTTTATATAGGATACTATTATATACTATACTATATACAGTATATACTAAGTACAGTATCTATTATATACAGTATTGCCAGTTATCGTTCATCTCTTACTGTGCTTAATTTATAAATTACTGTACTTAATTTACAAATTACTTTATCATAAGTGTATATAGGAAAATACAATATATACAGTCATGAGCTTCATATGACTTTTGGGTCACTGACAGTCCACATAAATGATGGTGATCTCATGACATTATAATGGAGCTAGAAAATTCCTATCACCTAGTGACACAGTAGACAAAATTGCCTAATGATGCCTTTCTCAGAATGTATCCTCTGATTAAACAGAGCATGACTATAGGGTTCAGTATTATCCCTGGTTTTGGGAATCCACTGTGGGTCTTGGAACATATCCCATACAAAGGACTGGTTTACCTTTTCAGTTTTAAAATGGAAAGTCCCACATCCAGGGAACTCTTTTGGTCACTGCAGGTACAACAGACTAGTTTTGCCGATTGACTTTGGAAGACTACTACTAAAATGATTTTCTATACTAGCAGGATTGTAAGAAAATACTATGAACAACTATATGCCAACTAACTGGAAAATGTGGGTGAAACAGACAAATTCCTAGAAAAATACAATCTCCCAAAACGGAATCAGGAAGAGTAAAAACAAACAAACAAACAAACAAAAACCTGAATAAGCTAATAACAACCGATGAAATAGAAGTAGTAATAAAAAAACTCCCAGCCCTGACTGGTTTGGCTCAGTGGATAGAGCATCAGCCTGCGGACTGAAGGGTCCCAGGTTCAATTCTGGTCAAGGGCATGTACCTTGGTTGCGGGCACATCCCCAGTAGGGGTGGTGCAGGAGGCAGCTGATCGATGTTTCTCTCTTATTGATGTTTCTAACTCTCTATCCCTCTCCCTTTCTCTCTGTAAAATATCAATAAAATATTTTTTAAAAACTGCCACCAAAATTAAAAAGATCATACACCATGATCAAGTGGGACTTATTCCTGGGATACAAGGCTGGTACAATATTTGCAAATCAATAAACATAATACATCACATAAATAAACTGAAAGACAAAAATCACGTGATCATATCAATAGACGCAGAAAAAGCATTAGACAAAATCCAACACTCATAAAAACTCTCAGCAAAGTTGGAATAGAGGGAGCATATCTCAACATGATAAAGGCCACATATGACAAATCTACAGCCAACATCATACTCAATGGGCAAAAACTAAAACCATTTCCCCTGAGAACAGGAACAAGACAGAGATGCTTACTTTCACCACTCCTATTTGACAAAGTACTGGAAGTGCTAGCCATAGTGATTAGCAAGAAGAAGAAATAAAAGGCATCCAAATTGGAAAAGAAGTCAAACTTTCATTATTCACAGATGACATTTGATTGTACATAAAAAACACACACGAAGACTTCATAAAAAAAACTACTAGACTTAATAAATAAATTCGGCAACGTAGCAGGATACAAAATTAACACCCAGAAATCTATGGCTTTTTTTATACACCAATAATGAACTCACAGAAAGAGAAACTAAAAAAACAACCATTTGCCATTGCACCAAAAAAAATTCAGATACCTAGGGATAAACTTAACCAAGGAGGTAAAACCCCTATGCTCAGAAAACTACAGGAAATTGAAAAAAGAGATAGAGGAAGACATAAACAAATGGAAGAATATATCATGTTCATGGATTGGTAGAATCATCATCATTAAAATGTCCATTCTACCCAAAGCAGGAACCATTGGTTTGAGAAGATTCTGAGCAGCATATTTCAAAGCTGTCCTAGTGTCCTTGCTCTCTGTGACTTTTCCTGATTCATTCCAGCCCCACATCTATGCATAACTAAGCTCCCAAAACTCTTTTCTCATGTCTATTTTTCATAAGAGCTGTTTCCTCATTCGCCTCCCCTTTAGACTATCATGGCCCGAAGGGCACAAGTCTTGCCCTGATTTTGTGCAGGCTCAGTCAATGCTTGTGGGTTGAACTGATTTTTGCTTTCCTGGTTTTGCGGGGTGGGTCAAGATTAATTTCTTTCTAAATAGTATTTCCATAAAGGTGAGGTTTTTCCCCAAGAAGATAATGCTATGTAACCTTGGGTAAGTTATATAACTCCTCTGAGTCATATAATGATGTCATTGTGTTGATATTGATATTAGGCTTAAGAAAAAATTGAATTTGGAAAATGGTGGAGCTGGGATTTTAACACAAGGAGTCTGAGCTCTGAACCACTTTTCTTGATTTCTTATATTGAGAAAAAAAAAGAACAAAGATATTGAGAGGAAATACAGGTAGAAATATAATACATAAATGAGTTTGCCTCAAAGAAGGAGTACAGATACACAACAGCAAAATCAATAAATTGCAGATTCTATTTTTTAACTCTAGATTCTGCTGTACTCATGTTCTAAAATCTTCACCTTTTTAAAAAAGTATATTTTTATTGATTTCAGAGAGAAAGAGAGAAGGAGAGAGATATAGAAACATCAGAGAGAGAATCATTGATTGGTTGCCTGCTGCACGCCCCATACTGGGGATTGAGCCTGCAACCCGGGCATGTACCCTGACCGGGGAATTAAACCGTGACCTCCTAGTTCATAGGTTGACATTCAACCACTGAGCCACGCCAGCTGGGCTTCACCTTTTTGAAGTATAAGAAAAAAGAGGGGCCGAAACCGGTTTGGCTCAGTGGATAGAGCGTCGGCCTGCGGACTGAAAGGTCCCAGGTTCGATTCCGGTCAAGGGCATGTACCTTGGTTGCGGGCACATCCCCAGTAGGAAGTGTGCAGGAGGCAGCTGGTCGATGTTTCTCTCTCATCGATGTTTCTAGCTCTCTATCCCTCTCCCTTCCTCTCTGTAAAAAATCAATAAAATATATTTTAAAAAAAAAAAAGAAAAAAGAAAAAAGAGGGGCCCTACCCAGTTTGGCTCAGTGGATAGAGCGTAGGCCTGCGGACCATAGGGACCAGGGTTTGATTCCGGTCAAGGGCACGTATCTTGGTTGCAGGATCCTCCCTGGCTTGGGCCCTGTTTGGGGCACTTGCAGGAGGCAACCAATCGATGTGTTTCTCTCACATCGATGTTTCTCTCTGTCTTTCCCCCTCTCTTCCACTTTCCCTAAAAATCAATGAAAAAATATCCTTGGGGGAGGATTAACAACAACAACAAAAAGAAATAAATGAACGATCTTATAAAAAAAGAAAGAAAAGAAAAAAGAGGGGGAGGTATAATTTCTTTAATAGCTTTCTGTTGAAGGGAAGCAAAAATTCAATCTAGAGACCTGCCTTCATCTCCTACCCCTTAGTTTCGCGCCAACAGTAGCCAGGCCAAGAGATGTGAGAATTTTTATTTATTTATTTTTTAGATATTTGAAATACAACTTTATTCTGATTCTAAACGAAAAGGAATGGGAATGAGAGTAACAGACAAGGTTTCACCACTGAGTATTGTGATGCGACTGCAGCATTCCTATAGTTGAAACTCAATAAGGAAATAACTGTTCCAAACCAGCCAAATATGCAGTTCCAAAAAGTGAAGGTATTCTTTATTAGCCACGTTCACTCCGAAGCCCATTCATCTTTCCGCATCCCAAGGATCAAGCACAGGTTCTGCTTAGCTGTATAATCAAGCGCCAAACACGCGGCACCACTGACATCACGGGACAGTTGCCTATAAAACTAGACTACTGACGCTGGACTCCAGCCTAATTTTCCTGTCCTTGATGTCCACTTTATTGCCACACAAGACGAGGGGGATGTTCTCACTCACACACACCAGGTCTCTATGCCAGTTAGGCACATTCTTGTAACTCTCGAAGTGACATCAAACATTATAATGGGCCGAAACCGGTTTGGCTCAGTGGATAGAGCGTCGGCCTGCGGACTCAAGGGTCCCGGGTTCGATTCTGGTCAAGGGCATGTACCTTGGTTGCGGGCACATCCCCAGTGGGGGGTGTGCGGGGGGCAGCTGATCGATGTTTCTCTCTCATCGATGTTTCTAACTCTCTATCCCTCTCTCTTCCTCTCTGTAAAAAAATCAATAAAAAATATATTAAAAAAAAAAAAGTAAGACACCTTGATGTGACTAGAGATGGTAGAGTGAAAACTTGGATTTAAAAAAAACAAAAACATTATAATGGCACACTGGGCTACATATTTCCCAAATTCACCCATCACGTGACATTTCATAAAGATCATTTTCCCTGGCACCCCCCCCCCACAACACACACACCCCCCTTTCCTAAGCCTCAGATTTCAGCACATGAGTTACACATATTCAGAAACTACTGTTTGCCTGTGTTGGTATCTTGGGTGACAACTGGCCCACGTTTGGCCATTTTGGCAGTAGTCGCTTAGGAGGAAAGCTTTAGAGAAGACTTCCACAGCTACAAAGGGTGAAAGGCCGCTCATGCCTAGGCTAGAGCTGCCTGGTCAGCCCAAGGTAGAGCCACGGCTTGATTATCCAGAGGAAATTAAATACTTTTATATCAAATTAAAAAATATATATCATTTTCCCAGTCCCACCATCACCATCCAAAACAAGTTTGAAGTAAACTTGGGGGTTCTCCTTGGGCTTCCATGATGATGTCACTTCCAGGAGCAACATCACTGCAGGGGCCATCTGACTCGAGATTTTAAGAAATTTTATTACCGTCTCTCACAGCCGGCTGAGATTCAGCGTCAGCCCCGAGGCAGTGATTATGTTGTCCTATATAGGATAAAAGCATGCAGCATAGGGTCAGGGTTACATCAGCCAGCTGGGGTAGCTGCCTAAACGACAGGAACTCTCGAAGTTACATCAAACATTGTAAGGAAGACAGCAAGTTGTCTGGTGGGTGCACAAGTCAATCAGGGAGAGTGCAGTTTGGGGTTCATGGGGTGGAGAGGAGGGCTTGAGTCAAGAGGAATGCACCTTATCTCGCTTCTGCAGGTGCGGGCCTGTTGCTTCGAGCTATGGGAAAAGAACTGATGACAATATATTTCAGAAAACCTATCCAAACAAGAGAGGTTAGGGGTAGCATATCCAAATACTACCCACCATCGAATGTTCATAAAGACACATCAAGTAAGACTTGATTTTCTACCAAAATCAAATTGGGAATTGCAAGGTCAGGACGAAAAAAAAAACATTCTTTGAGGAGAGAGGGGTTGTGCGGGCCGCAGAGGCGATGCCCAAGGCACTAGGCTGGTGCGAGCGGGTCCCAGCAATGCTGATGATAAAAACTAAGAACAGTGAAAAGAAAAGAACCAAGAAGGCAGCATAAACCGAGTTAATCTTAATCCCATCAAATCCCACCTTACTCTTATCCCAAGGCTGGAGTTAAGAGCAGAGAACTAAAGATAATGCTGGATCTTCTGTTGCCAGGTAAAAACTGTGGTGCCGAGAAAGCTGCACCCAATTTAGGAGACCTGGGATCTAGGTCGGGGACTAAAACTAAATTATTGTAGTAAGCAAATTCTTTTGCCTTTTCAACTTTAGTTTCCTTTCTGGGATGTTTGAGTTAACTCCCTAGGGCACCTGCAGCTTTAAAATGGATAATTCTCAAAAACGGAGTTTAATAAAATTACCAACCCACTCCTGTGACCTAGTATCTTTTGAAAAATATATATTTTTATTGATTTCAGAGAGGAAGGGAGAGGGGAGAGTGATAAAAACATCAATGAGACTTGAGCATTGACTTATGAACTGTAGATAATAAAAAAATTATATATATGTATGTATGTATGTATGTATGTATATATAAACTCATGTCACTAAAAAAACTCAGTAAAGGAAAAAAATGATCAGAGATTGCCTGCCACACTGGGGATCAACCCAGCAACAGGACTTGAACCGTTACCTCCAGGTT
Organism: Cnephaeus nilssonii; assembly: GCF_951640355.1. NCBI lineage: Eukaryota > Metazoa > Chordata > Mammalia > Chiroptera > Vespertilionidae > Cnephaeus > Cnephaeus nilssonii. The sequence continues at coordinate 14,558,584 of NC_137077.1, read as the reverse complement.
CATTGGTCAGTGCTCAACCACTGAGCCACACCAGTCCGGCTGTGAATTTCAGTTTTATATCCCACACATGAGTGAAATTATGTGGTTCTTAGCTTTTCCTGGCTGACTTATATTGCTTAGCATAATTTCTCAAGGTCCATCCATGTCGTTGCAAATGACAGTATTTCATCTTTCCTGATGGCTGAGTAGCCACCTAGTTTAAAGATAAATATCATATGATCTCATGCATTTGCAGATTATAATGAACAACAGAAACCGATGAACAAAACAGATCTAGAGACAGAGCAGCTTTGATCAGATGCTCAAACCTCAGAGGGAAGGTAGGGGAGGTTGGGGGTAAAGGGGAAGAGATCAACCAAAGGACTTGTATGCATGCATATAAGCCTAACCAGTGGTCACGGACAACAGTGGGTGAGGTTGAGGGCAGGACTTGGGGCTGGGGGGACAATGGGAATGGGGGAATAAGGACACATTTGTAAAACCTTAATCAATAAATAAAAATAAAATAAAATAAGGTAAACCTGCCTGTTCTCTCCATTGAATTAAATCTTAGGAAACCAGTTCTTCAGATATCACTTAAATGAAAAATGTTTTCATGAGACTCTCAAGATTTAATGTTTTTTACTAAAAGGATCTTCCATTTAGTTCTTGACAGCCCCTTCCTCTGTGAGATAGACTATTTTAGATTTCATAAAAATACCTTTCAGGTCCACTACTTGGGGCTAATGTGAACATAGATGCCTAGGGCAGTGGTCGGCAAACTCATTTAGTCAACAGAGCCAAATATCAACAGCACAATGATTGAAATTTCTTTTGAGAGCCAAATTTTTTAAACTTAAACTTCTTCTAATGCCAATCCTTCAAAATAGACTCGCCCAGGCAGTGGTATTTTGTGGTAGAGCCACACTCAAGGGGCCAAAGAGCCACATGTGGCTTGCGAGCCGCAGTTTGCCAACCACGGGCCTAGGAGAACTCAGGTCTCTTGCCCAGCATTCTGTACTTGACATGGCAACTGTAAATGTGTGGTGACTGTCGGTGGTTGCTCACTGTGGTCCCACCTTAAAATATTAGTAGTGTATTCCCCAAATGTCCTGATTCCTTTTAATGTGTTTTCTTTCTTTAAAAAAAAAAAAAAAAAAAAATTTATATATATATATATATATATATATATATATATATATATATATATATATAGATATATATACTTTTAGCTCTAACCGGTTTAGCTCAGTGGATAGCGCATCGGCCTGAGGACTCAAGGGTCCCAGGTTCAATTCCGGTCAAAGACATGTACCTTGGTTGTGGGCACATCCCCAGTAGCGGGTGTGCAGGAGGCAGCTGGTTGATGTTTCTCTCTCATCGATTTTTCTAACTCTCTATCCCTCTCCCATCATCTCTGTAAAAAATCAATAAAATATATATTTAAAAATATATATATACTTTTATTGGTTTCAGAGAAAAAGGAAGAGGGCGAGAGAGAGAAATCTTTTTCATAAGTGTACTTAGTTTAGAGAAGCCTTCCTATTTGTGGCATATCAGTAAGTTGTATTTTTCAAAGAATTTGCCCATTTCATCTAAATTTTTGTTGTTGTTAATCCTCACTCGAGGATATTTTTTCCCATTAATTTTTAAAAAATATTTTTTATTTATTATAGAGAAGGAAGGAGAGAGAGAGAGAGAGAGAGAGAGAGAGAGAGAGAGAGAGAGAGAAACGTCAATGATGACAGAGTCATTGATTGGCTGTTTCCTGCATGCCCCACACTGGGAATTGAGCCCGAAACCCAGGCATGTGCCCTGACCGGGAATTGAACTGTGACGTCCTGGTTCATAAGTCAATGCTCAACCACTGAACCACACAGGCCAGGCTCCCATTAATTTTTTTGAGAGTGAAAGGGAGGGGAGAAGACATAGAGACAGAAACATAGATGTGAGAGAGACACATACATCAATTGGTTGCCTCCCACATGTACTTTGACCAGTGCTGGGGATTGAGCCTGCAACAGAAGTATGTATCCTTGACCAGAATAGAACCTGGGATCCTTCTGTCTGTGGGCCCACGCTCTAGCCACTGAGTCAAACTGGCTAGGGCTCATCTAAATTTTTATTTATGTTTTTATTTATGGACATAAAGTTGTTCATTATATTCCCTGATGGTTATTGGGTTTTAAAATCACCTTTATTGAAGTAATTTACATTCAGTAAAATTCACCCATTTTAAGTGCACGATGAGCTTTGACAAATGTATACAGTTTTGTAATCATCACCACAATTAGAAAATAGAACATTTCCATCACCCCCAAAAAGTTTCCTTGCTGTTCCTTTGCAGCCAGTCTCTTCACCCGGTCCCTGGCCCTAGACAACTATTGATCTGGTCTCTGAATTAAAGTTTTGCCTATTCTAGGATTTCAAATAAATTAAATCATACAGCATGTGGTCTTTTGTGTCTGGTTTCTTTCATTTAGCATAAAGCTTTTCAGATTCATCCAGGTTGAATGGGTGAGTATCAATAGTTTGTTCCTTTTTCTCCTGAGTAAAATTCCATTGTATAGTTACACTGCAACTTGTTTATTCTTTCCGAGTTGACAGAAATTTGGGTTACTTACAATTTGAGGCTATTGTGAATGAAAGCTGCTATTATAATTTTCATACAAGTCTTCTTGTGGACATGTTTTCATATCTCTTGGGCAAATATCTAGGACTGGAATGGCTGAGTCACATAGCAGGTACATGTCCAACTTTATAAGAAACTGACAAACTATTTTCCAAATGGCTATCCCATTTTACATTCCCACCATGAGAGTTCCAATTGCATCATATTCTTGGTAATTATAGCCATTCTAGTAAGTGTGTGGATGTAGCTCAATGTGATTTTTATTTTGCATTTCCCCAATGACAAATGATGTCTTTTCATGTTTATCATTTGTGTATTTTCTTTAATACAAGGTTTAAATATTTGGTTTTCTCTTAAGCTTGTTTTATAAAAACAAACTTATAGATACAAAGAACAAACTGATAGTTGAAAAATGGGAAGGAGTTGGGGGAATGGATGAAAAATGTGAAGGGATTAAGAAATGCAAATAGGAAGTTATAAAATAGTTACAGGGATGTAAAATACAGTATAGGAAATATAGTTAATAATATTGTAACAACTATGTATGGTGCCAGGTGGGTACTAGACTTATGGTGGAGGAATCACTTCATAAGTTATATAAATGTCTAACTACCATGCTGTACATCTGAAACTAATATAATATTAAATGTCAACTATAAATGAAAAATATTTTTAAAAATTAAAACCAAATAAATGGAAAAAATTTCAAATAATAAACTTGAGTTTTAGTCTTTTTATTGAGTTTCAGAGTTTGTTTTTTGACTTTCTAAATACAAGTCTTTTATCAGAAACTAGAGGCCCGGTGCATGAAATTCATGCAACTGCAGCCCAGCCTGCATCCTCTACAATCTGGGACCACTGACTCCTAACTTCTCACCTACATGCCTGCCTGATTGCCCCTCACTAAACCCCCTGCTGGCCTGGTCGCCCCCAACTGCCCCCCCTGCGGGCCTGGTCACCTCACACAGTCTGCTGCTCAGTTGTTTTGTCGACCCTCATAACCCCCCTGCCAGCCTGGTCACTCCACACAGCCTGTTCATTCGTCCATTCGGTTGTTTCGGATGCGACCGTCAGTTAGCCTTTTATATATATAGATAACTTTTGCATATATATTATTCCTGTTTATGGCTTTGTTTTTTTAAGTATAATTTTATTTATTTCAAAGAGGAAGGGAGAGAGAAAGAGAATGAAAAGTCAATGATGAGAGAGAATCATTGGTTGGCTGCTTCCTGCATGCCTCACACTGGGGATCTAGCCCACAATCCGGGCATGTGCTTTGACTGGGAATCAAATCATAACCTCCTGCTTCATAGGTCCACACTCAACCACTGAGCCACTCTGGCCAGGCATAAATGATACTGTTTTTAAATTCCAATGTCCAATTGCTTGTTGATAGTATATAGATATACAATTGTTTCTTTGTATGTTAATCTTATATTCTGCAACCTTGTAAATTCATTTATTTTTTAGATTTCTTAGAATTGTTTACATAGCTAATCATATCATCTTCAAATAAAGACAATTTTACTTTTTTCTTTTCAGTCTATATCCTTTTGATTTTCACCTTTGTTATCTCCTTTCTTTTATTCTCTTTATTTATTTTGTATTCCTTTTCTAATCTCTTATTTAGGATACACAACATTAATTTTTGTTTGTTTGGTTTTGTTCTTTTTTTATTTCTATTTTATTTTATTTTTAAATATATTTTTATTGCATTCAGAAAGGAAGGAGAGGGAAAGAGAGAGACAGAAACATCAATGATGAGAGAGAATCATTGACCATCTGTCCCCTGCATGCCCCCTACTGGTGATCAGAATTGGACCCACAACCCAGGCATGTGCCCCTGACCGGAATCGAACTCGGGACCCCTCAGTCCGCAGGCTGACACCCTAACACTGAGCAAAACCAGCTAGGGCATTTTGTTCTTTTTCTTTTTTAACTAATGTGAACAGACTAGAGGCCCGGTGCATGAAAATTCATGCACTGGAAGGGGGTCCCTCAACTCAGCCTGCCCCCTCTCACAGTCTGGGAGCCCCCAGAGGTGGGAGGTGACCCAGTGATCAGGGGAAGGTGATGCCCCATCACACCTCTGCTGCTGCCACTGCCAGCAGTGCAAGCTTTGGCCGGCCTTGGTTACCTGCACCTCGGGCGGCCCTGCGCGGCTGGGCAGCTGCCATCCAAGGCTTGCCTGTGCCTTGGGCCGGCCCTGGATGGCTGGGGGGCTCAGGAAAATGGGGGACTCTAGAGGCAGGTGCGCAGAGTGGCCACATGCCTGCCACCCTGGCGGGGCTGAGGGGACTGGGGGCCGCCATCTTGTGGCTGTGGGTGCTGCCATCTTTGAGGGCATGGCAGTCAATTAGCATATTCCCACCTTATTGGCTGTGGGCACCACCATCTTTAAGGGTAGGGCAGTCAATTAGCATATTCCCTTCTTATTGGCTGTGGGTGCTTCCATCTTTGTGACAGCATGAGGGTCAATTAACACATTCCCCTCTTTATTAGATAGGATAAGGCTAAACGCATCGCTTCTGCTCTATCCCATAAGTGTTGATAGAGAGTGCTGTCACTATTATTCTATTCTAATTATTTATCAACTTTTGTTATGATTTCTTCTTTGATCCAGGAATTGTTTATAAGTATGTTTTTGTCCTTAATTTTTAACTTAATAGTGGCACTGTTAAGTTAAAAATTAAGAATAAAACCAGAACTCAGCAAACTTTTTTTGTAAAGGGCCAAGTAACAAATACATAGTTTCTTTTGCATATTCTTCACTGGAATATTATGTAACCATTAAAATTAGGCTTTGTTTTTATATCAATACTTGAGGCCCAGTGCACGAAATTCATGCATGGGGTGTGTGTTCCTCAGCCGAGCCTGCACCCTCTCCAATCTGGGACTCCTCGAGGGATGTCCAATTGCCCACTTAGTCCCAATCCTGGTAGGATCGACCAGTAGGATCGGGCCTAAACGGGAAGTTGGACATCCCTCTCACAATCCAGGACTGCTGGCTCCCAACTGCTCACCTGCCTGCCTTCCTGATTGCCTCTAACTGCTTCTGCCTGCCAACCCGATCACTCCCTAACCACTCCCCTGTCAGCCTGATTGATGCCTAACTGCTCCCCTGCCAGCCTGATGGCCCTTAACTGCCCTCCCCAGCAGGCCTGGTCACCCCTAACTGCCCTCCCCTGCAGGCTTGATTGCCCCCAACTGCCCTCCCTTGCAGGCCTGGTCCCTCCCAACTGCCCTCCCCTGATGGCCTGATCGCCCATAACTGCCCTCCCTTGCAGGCCTGGTCCCTCCCAACTGCCCTCCCCTGCTGGCCTGATCGTCCACAACTGCCCTCCCTTGCAAACCTTGTCCCTCCCAACTGCCCTCCCCTGCTGGCCATCTTTCACCACATGGGGGCAGCCATCAGGTGTGTTGGAGTGACGGTCAATTTGCATATTACTCTTTTATTAGATAGAATGGAACTCTAAGACATATTATGAAATCCTATATAATAGAGGTGATATGCAAATTGACTGTCACACCCTTGCACAAGATGGCCTCCCTCACGTGGGCACAAGATGGCCACCACAAGATGGTCAGCAAGGGAGGGCAGTTGTGGGTGATCAAGCCAGCAGGGGAAGGCAGTTAGGGGCAACCAGGCTGGCAGGGGAGGACAGCTGGGGGCAACTGGGCCAGCAGGAGAGGGCAGTTAGGACAACTGGGCCAGCAGGGGAGGGCAGTTGGGGGAGACTGGAATTGCAGGAGAGGGCAGTTAGGAGCAACGAGGGCAGCAGGGGAGGGCAGTTGGGGGTGACCAGGCTGGCAGGGGAGGGCAGTTAGGGGCAACCAGGTTGGCAGGGGAGGGCAGTTGGGGGTGACCGGGCTGGCAGGGAAGGTTAGTTGGTGGTGACCGGGCCAGCAGGGGAGGGCAATTGGGGGGATAGGGCCTGCAGGGGAGGGAAGTTGGGGGCTCGGGCCATTAGGGGAGCAGTTAGGCGTCGATCAGGCTAGCAGGGGAGTGGTTAAGGGGTGATCAGGCTGGCAGGCAGAAGTGGTTAGGGGCAATCAGGAAGGAAGGCAGGCAGGGGAGTGGTTGGGAGCCAGAAGTCCTGGATTGTGAGAGGGATGTCCGACTGCCCGTTTAGGCCCGATCCCCAGGATCAGACCTAAACCGGCAGTTGGACACCCCCCTAGGAGTCCTGGATTGTAGAGGGTGCAGGCTGGGCTGAGGAGATCCCCTGTTAATGAATTTTGTGCACCAGGCCTCTATTATAAATATAATAGTCTAGTGTACATAGCATAATTTGATATTGATTTAAAGGAATGTATTAAATATTATATATGCTTATATATGCGTTGCACGAAGTTTCGTGCAATAGACTTTCACCTGGCTGCCGGCACCAGTTTTCCGCCAGCAGCAGTTTTCCTCTGACCACCCACCGATCAGATCGGCTACCCCGAGAGGAACTCCGATCCGGGAGGCGCTCCGATCGGGCGGGTGGCCAGAGGAAAACTGCTGCTGGCGGAAAACTGCTGCCAGCAGCCACGCAATTGGCCACTACCAGCGTCTTTCGCCGGCCCCATGGGTCCTTCCGCAGCGTCGGCCGTTTGGGAGGAGCGGGGGGCGGGGACTCGCGAGTCCCCGCCCCCCGCTCCTACCGCCAGCCAATCGGCCACCCTGAGCCCCCCCCCCCCCCCGCGCCTCCAGCCGGCCCAATCATGGGCGTAGCGGAGTGATGCAATTTGCATATTACCTTTTTATTATGTAGGATAGTCTAGTGTACATAGCATAATTTGATATTGATTTGAAGGAATGTATTAAATATTATATATGCTTATATATGCATAAAATAGCCTGGAAAGATATTTAAGAAATCTGCTAAAAATGAGTGTCTCTGGGGAAAATTAAACACTGGGTACCAGAGATGTGAGGCTCACTTTCACCATATACAATCTTACTCACTGAATTTATTTTAAGAGAGTTTATTAGTGAAGGAGTGGGACAGAGAGAAGGCTGCTCCATAGGCAGAACAGCCTCCTTGAATTTTTAAAATACCATATGTATTACCTAGTTTAAAAACTATTAAACCTTCTTAAAAGGCTGGCATTTCATCATATAGCATATGTTTAAATATACTTCCCTTCTTTGTCTGGAAGAAATTTTCCACAATCAGAAATAAAATGTACTGTGAAAACAAGTAAGACTAGTTTATTAAGTCTCAATAGAATAAAGAACCCTCTTATATTTTCACACACACACACACACACACACACACAACACAAAAACCTTCAGCCTACATTTTAAAACTGGCTGAGTGTGGCCTTTGAATGTTACTTGTTTTTTTAAAAAAAGATCAACAAAATGGTTTGGTTTTATAAAAATAGAAAGACATGAATGAATGTATTGAGTTCTTATACTTGATACTGTATTTTTCAGCTCTAGAGTTTTCTTTGGTTCTCCTTCAAAATTGCCATGCCTCCAACCTCTGACATTAAAAAGAAAGAATAGCCGAAACCGGTTTGGCTCAGTGGATAGAGCGTCGGCCTGCAGACTCAAGAGTCCCAGGTACGATTCCGGTCAAGGGCATGTACCTTGGTTGCGGGCACATCCCCAGTAGGGGGTGTGCAAGAGGCAGCTGATCGATGTTTCTCTCTCATCGATGTTTCTAACTCTCTACCCCACTCTCTTCCTCTCTGTAAAAAAATCAATAAAATATATTTAAAAAAAAAAAAGAAAGAATAATTTCCAGTTCCGTGCTGAGATTTTCAGTCTTGTGTTTTGTTTTGTTTTTGTCTCCTCAAACAACAAACATAATTAGTTTAAGGTTGTATTTGACAACCCCAATGTCAGAAGCCTTGTGGTTATTTCTATTGTCTGTTCTCCTTCAAATTGCCTAACCTTCTGTGCCTGATGATTCTTTCATGTCCGGGGCATTGTATCTGATACAATCAATGTAGAAATAACTTGATGGCATCTTCTACCTAAAAGTGCCTAAAGAAAAATAGAAAAAAACAAAAAGAATAAAAGTGCCTAAGGACACAGTACCAGGAATTACCTTAATCCAACTGTAGGTATTGAAATGATAGATGAAAAACTGGGCTGAAGTCCCTAGAAGGGCTGATCTAGAGATAGTTGTTTTAATCTTCTTATAAAGACCCGCAGGCTCTCACCCCAAAGCTAGATGCCACCCCTACCCAGAGCAAGTCAGCTCCAGGGAATGTTTCATGGCATCGGAAGAGATGGAAACACGTGAGCATCTTGAGTAGGCTCCTAAATCGGTGCACACTCAAATCCGATATGCTTAGAATATCAATCCTACATTGCAAGCATTGAGAAATGAGTTCTGACTGCAGGAAAGGTGGCATAAAGATCACTTAAAAAAAAAGATCACTTTCATCAAGGCCCTCAAGTAACCAACATAATAAGCTTGTAATTAACCGGGACTCTCTCCCTCTTAGAAAGCTCTTGGCTCCTTGACCTAGATGCTCCCTCTGCCTGATTGTCTTCTCACAGATGTCCACCTGGTTCACTTCCTCACCTCCTTCAAGTCTTCACACAAACACTATCATTTTATTTTATTTTATTTTTATTTATTTATTTATTTATTTTTAAAAATATATTTTATTGATTTTTTACAGAGAGGAAGGGAGAGAGATAGAGAGTTAGAAACATCGATGAGAGAGAGAAACATCGATCAGCTGCCTCCTGCACACCCCCTACTGGGGATGTGCCCGCAACCAAGGTACATGCCCTTGACGGGAATCGAACCTGGGACCCTTCAGTCCACAGGCCGACGCTCTATCCACTGAGCCAAACCGGTTTTGGCCAAACACTATCATTTTAATAGGCCATGTCCCGATGACCCTATGTAAAAGGGGAACCTCTTCAATTCCTGCTTCTTCTTACACTGCTCAGCTTTCTATTTTTTTCATGATCAACTTGTCTTCTACTATGCTGTAATTTACTGATTCATCATGCCCAAGGCTCTGTCTGCTTTGTCCACTGATGCCTCCTGGCATCTAGATCAACATCTGTTTGGTGCTCAGTAGATGTTTGGTAAGTGAATAAGTAAGTGGTGGTAGCTCAGAGGTCTCATGGATACAAGGGGGAGTCTCTCAGAGGTCTCTAAAAATCTCTCCTCTGCCCTACAGCTTATCAAACATTTTTTTTTGTTCCAACTACTTATAGTCCTGTCCTCAAGAGCAATTTGAGTAAATGTATTTCCCCTACTTCCATGCATTTCTGGTGAAATATTGGATTTAGGTATTGTAGGTTATAGTTCCTGGATCCTGCTGCCTGACCCACCTTCTGGTTCTGCATCTCACTAGGAGAAAGGTCTCCTCGGGGATGCCTGGAGTATTCTTCAAAGTCATGGACCACTACACCCTGCATCCATCTCCACAATAGCAGCAATTCTGCCCAGACGCAGATAACCTCTCCTTCTGGACACTTCTTTTTTTTTTTAATTTCTTTATTGATTAAGGTATTATATATGTGTCCTTATTCCCCCATTACCCCCCACCTCCCTTTCATGCCCATACCCCCCTGTTGTCTGTGTCCATTGATTAGGCTTATATGCATGCATATAAGTCCTTTGGTTGATCTCTGGATACTTCTTGAATAGTCTAGAACAGGCTTTTTTCTTGGCTTCCTTGACTAGCAACGAATGAATGAGACCTCCCCTCTGCATGACTCATTCATTCGCTCTCTCCCTCTCTCTTTTTTTTTTGTCAATCCTCACCTGAGGGTATTTTTTTCCACTGATTTTTAGAAGGAGTGGAAGGAGGGGTAGAGAGAAACAGCTTTGTGAGACACATCAATGGGTTATCTCCCACACACGCCCCTGGGATGGAGCCAGGAAATGGAGCCAGCAACCCAGGTATGTGCCCTTGATCAGAATTGAACCCAGGACCCTTCAGTCCCCGGGCCGACACTCTAACCACTGAGCCAAACCAGTTAGGGGGACTCATTCTTTTTTGAATATTCCTTCTTGCTCATCTCTTTCAGAAGAGACTCTGAGGTTGGTTTTATTCTCCTTGCTGTTTAATCTAGTGGGAACAATATTACCTTTTCTCTTTTCAAAGGACTGCCATGCTGGACCTAAGCTGAAGGCGATCCTTTGAAACACACAAATATTCAGGCACATTAGCATTCAGTACCTCAAATCTGACAATTGCCTCTGTAACTTCCTCTTTCACGTGGGAATTCACACCATGAGTACAAAAGAAAAATAACTGAGCTCTTTGGTTTCTTATCAAACAAAATAAGTTAGCATAGGTGCCTTATCAAATATGTTTAAAATTAGCGGGGTCTGCTTTCAAATTTTTCCAAGTGGCACACCAAGAAACATAAACCTAGACAGTCCATATGTGCTATCTGATGGCAAAATCATGCCTGTAAGAGTATAGGGCTTCAAAAAAGAAATAATACTTGGAATTGATTGGAGGCTGAGATGAGGGGGACAGAACCAGTTCTCTAGACTTCTGTACTTTTTATTACTGTCATACATTTACATGGGTTATATTTAAATTATGCTAGAGTTTTAATAGAATAAAAATTGTAATTTTACAACACTGATGAGAGTTTTCACTGTTCAAGGCAAAGTTGTTTCCTTAGAATTTTCTTTTTTGGAATCTTATCTGCTTTGTTAGATAACCTTCTTTTATATCCCTGTTCTCGTTGACTGTGGTTCTTTATTATTTTAGTATGTTATTTGAAGCACATAGAAGCACATGCATGCTGTCATTTTAATAAAATGAATACCCATGAACCCATCTCCTGGTACAAGGGAAAGACAAGGTTGTACTCCTGAGAGGGAAAGGGCAAAAAACTAAGCATTTTAAATAAATTATTTGCTACTCTCCTGATCACCTCCCTGCTTTCACATTCCCAGGAGTGGCCAACTGCCCTAAACTTCCTGTTTATTATTCCCTTGGTTGACACACATACACATCAATCATAGAAAGATAGATGATAGATAGACAGCAGAAAAAAAGAAAGGAAGAAGGAAAGAAGGAAGGACAGAAATAGGAAGAAAGGAAGGAAGAAAGAAAGAAAGAGAAAGGAAAAGAAAAGGTGGGGGGAGCTGGTTAAAACATATTTAGTTGTTTGTAAACTCTAAAAATCCTGTCATATTTTAAGTTCTTTCCTGGGTTTTACTTTTTTTACTTAACATTATTCTTCCCTGTAATGCATTTAGCTATAATTAATCAATTTTCATTCTTCTATATTATTCCATTATGTGGGCATATCACAATTTATTCATTCTCTTGTCATGGTGCACATGTGTATGTATTTATCTATCTATCTTGGTATCTGTAATGGGTGGTTTTTTACTAGTCCTGTGTCAGAGGAGTTTCCTTTGTTGGTATGAACACTAGGAGGAGTTATTTGTGTGTTTTCTTTGTTTTTGCTAATCCTCACCTGAGGATATATTTTTTCCCATTGATTTTTAGAGAGAGTGGAAGGGAGGGCAAGAGGTAGAGAGAGAGAGAAACAACGATGTGAGAGACACATCAATCGGTTGCCTCCCACATGCGCCTGGCTGGGCAAGGATTGAACCTGCAACTGAGGTCTGTGCCCTTGACTGGAATTGAACCTGGGACCCTTCAGTTTGAGGGCTGATGCTCCAACCACTGAACAAAACTGGCTAGGGCTAGCAGGAGTGATTTAAGTAGCTAGCAGGAGTGATTTAAGTCAAGGCATGGAGCCTATGGAGAATATTTGTGCAACCTGGCTATTGGGAAGAGGCACTAGGGACCACAGGGGAAGATCTGGATTTGAGTCCTGGCTCTGTCACTTGCCAACTAGCCCACAGGTCCCAGATGTGGTAAAATAGGCGTTTTTGGTGATACACAGTTACATTAGTGCATATTCACTAGTCCTTCCGCACAATCGCAATAAAACCTTTCAAGAGCCCTTTGCCATAAGGCAATTATCGGTTATCGAATTCTTATTCTCATTCACTGTCTTGCTCCATAGATAAGGATGCAAAGTCAATTGAATGGTTAAAAGCTTTTGGTTGGAGTTAGGTAGAACTGGTTTGAAAACCTTCACACCTTATCTATACACACTAGCTGTGTGATCTTGAGTTAGTCACTTCACCTCTCTGAACCTCTATTTCTTCATCTGTGAAAATAAAGTGGGACCTAACATTTGTTGAGTGCCAGGACTATCTAAAGTACATTACATGGATTCACTCAGATTTTCACAGTAGCTCTATGTGATAAAAAAATATATATACATTTTACAGAGAGGAATCAGAGGTTAAGTGATTTGTCCAAGTTCACATAGATCTGGAGCCGCAATTGGAATTCAGGAATAATAATACCACCACAAAGCATTATTGTGAAGGTTAAATAATCTATTATGATAACATATATAAAGTAAATATATGATGAGAGTAGCACAAAGGATAAGAGGGGATGAAAAAAGGAATTATACTGAATATACTGATAAGTATATTCTTATATTATGCATGAAATGGTATAATCATAACTAGGGATAGTCTGTGATAAATTCAAAATGAATATTGTTATTCCTGGAGCAACCACTAAAAATAAATTACAGAAGTATATTACATCATAACATGCCATCACATTATAAAAAGCTAATGGAGGTAATAAAATGAAATAATAAAAATAATTAATTCAAAAGGAAGCAGGAAATGAACAAAGAAACAAGCAAATAGCCAGAGGATAGACTTAAACTTAACCTTATCAGCAATTACTAAATTAGACTAAAAAAGCAGACATGATTAAACTAGATAAGCAATACCCACATTATATGCTGCTTTAAGAGATCTACTTTAAATATAAAAACTCACTGTGTTGAAAGTAAAAAGGATAAAAAGTAAAAGGAAAGTAAAAATCCTGGTGTAGTTAATGTCAAAGTAGACTTCAAGGATTACCAGAAAGAAAGAAAAATTTTATAATAACAAAAGGCTTAATTCATCAGGAGCACATACTGATTCTAAATGAGTAGAAACCTAATAATAGAGATTCAAAACACGAGAAGCAAAAGTTGACAAAACTGAAGGGAAAAAATAGGCAAATCCACAATTATAATTGGATATTACTCTTTGTGGTCTCTAATCTTCGTAAAAAATCAATAAGGATGTGAAAAATTCGAACATTATCAACCACCTAGACCTGACATTAATTTGGCCCTTCATACAATAATTGCAAAATATACCTTGGTTCAAGTGCAATTGAAACAGTCATCAAGAGAGATATTATGTTGGGTTTTCTTTCTGCTCTAGGCCTGAGTGGCTGCCTTCGAAATGGGCAAGAAACCCGGGAAGGTGGTGCTGGTCCTGGCTGGACAATACTCCGGATGCAAAGCAGTCTTCGTGTAGAACATTGATGATGCCACCTCAGACTTCCCTACAGCCATGCTCTGGTGGATGGCATTGCCCTCTATCACCAAAAAGTGACAGCTGCCATGGGCAAGAAGAAAATTGCCAAGAGGTCAAAGATCAAGTCTTAAAAAAAAATTTTTTTTAATATATATCTTTATTGATTTCAGAGAGGAAGAGAGAGAGGGAAAGAGAAACATCAATGTTGAGAGAAAATCATTGATCAGCTGCCTCCTGCATGTTCCCTAATGGGGATCAAGCCCGCAACCCAGGCAGGTGCCCTTAACTGGAATTGTACCTGGGACCCTTCAGTCCACAGGCTGACATTCTATCCACTGAGCCAAAAGGGCTAGGGCTTTTCTTCGTCTTTTGGCTTAATGTGTGAGTTGAGCTGGAACCTCTCCCCCTTTTTCCTCTCTAACTTTGCTCTTGGCCCACAGGTTCCTTTTGTTCTAGCACCCCTTCTTCCTGTGCCTTGAAGAAACCAAACCCATTTCTATCTTAAGTCTTTTTGTACTTGTTGCTCCCTCTGTCAGAAGAAACTTCCCCTGATCTTTGCATGTCTGCTTTTCTTTTGCTCACTCTTTCTTACCCTTGGATTTCTTCTTGACCATTCGCCATGATCACATTCTCTCTCTCTATCACCTTTCTCTAAATCATTTTCTCAGCACTTATCTTTATCTCATACTTCTCTAGTTGTTGTTTTTTTTTTTTTTAAGTCATTTCTCCTCATTAGAACTTGTACAGGGCTGTAGGGCTGAACATAAGACAGTGCTCAGTAATATGTATTTGTTGGATAAATGAACCAAATAAAAAAATGGCCTGAAGAGGACATAGATTTTCGGACAGTACAGATTAAAAACTAACCAACCACAGATAGGGATTTTTAAAAAATATATATATTTTATATATAATTATTATATATTTTTTAAATATATATTTTTTATTAATTTAAGAGAGGAAGGGAGAAGGAGAAAGAAATAGAAACATCAATGATGACAGAGAATCATTGATAGGCCACCTCCTGCACACCCCACACCGGGGATCTAGCTCCAACCCGGACCTATGCCAGGACCGGGAATTGAACTGTGTGACCTCTGGTTCATAGGTTAATCTACTGAGCCATTCAGGCTTGATAGGATTATATAAAAACCATCTACATTTCAGAAGAGGGATGGTGTGTATATTTGCATAACAAAAACAGGTCAATAAACAAAGTAATTCGTTTCGAACAATAGTCCCTATCAACAGTGACTTCAGATTCAAAAATGCTAAAATCTCTCCCCCTCCCAGAAGATTTACTATAAATCCTTAGGTGGGTTTCCCCCTGGCTACTGGTGACAGCTATTATAAAGTGGCAGAAAGTTGCCTTGAGTTAGGATGATATAGGCTTGTGTTTCAGAGGAGCGGATGATTTCCAGCTGGTACCAGTGGATGCTAGATTGGATTCCGAAGAACAGGTAAGACGGATGGGCTGAGAATGAAGCATTTGTAGGTGGACGGAGCACCCATAGTTTCCATCAGAGCCCCTGGAAACCATTGCAAAGAAACCTTCAAGCTAAAGAAGAAAACTTGACACCCTCGGCAAATGCAGCAGCTTCAAGCAGTTTACTGGTAGATCACCACCCATAAACCTCTACCAACCATTTGCTAAGCTCCTACTAAACATGGGGATCCAAGTGTGCAGGGCAAGCAATAGCATTTCCTCCTCTAAAATGAGCGCTGGTTGTTTTGGTTGGTTTGGCTTAGTGGTTGGAGCATCGGCTTGTGGACCAAAGGTTTGATTTCTGAATTCCCTGTGAAAGGCACTTTCCTCAGTTTCAGGTGTTTTTTGTTTTGTTTTTTGTTGTTGTTTTAATCTTTGTTGTTGAAAGTATTACATAGGTCCTTCTTTTCCCTCTGTTAACTTCTTCCAACCTGCCCCCAAGCCCTCACCACCCCATTGTCTGTGTCCATGGGTTATGCATATATGCATACAAGTTCATTGACTGATCTCTTCCCACCCACCTTTCCCTGCCTTCCCTCTGAGGTTCAACAGTCTGTTCATGCTTCTTTATCTTTGGATCTATTTTTGATCATCAGTTTATTTGGTCATTAGCTTCCACATTTGAGTGAGATCATGTGATACTTATTTCCTCTGATTGGCTTATTTCACTCAGGTCTATCCATGCTGTTGCAAATGGTAAGAGTTCTTTTTTTTTACTTTCAATAATTTAATCTTTTTACATTAAAAATGATGGCCAACATAATACTGATCAATATTTATGAGGATTGTTTGAAACCCTCTGACAGTCTTCGAAAACATACTTGTAGTTAGTTCTATTTAGAGATGCCCTTTGACAGTTTCCTAGTTGTCTGTTTCCATAATGAGTCACAATTTGGGGAGTTTTATGCTAGTATTTTCACCAGTCACCTAGTATTTGCACTATTCTTTTTATTTTTTTCAACTGTCACTCCAGACAGGATCCCAAGAGGAGTTTTACCATCTCTTCTCTGGGTTTAATGGAGATTTTAGTTTACCCTTCTGTGTTAGCCTCTAAGTTCTTTCTTTTTTGATTGCCATGTAGTTTTCCATATGTAAATGTACATAGTTTTGTGTTTGCTTGTTTTTTAATCCATGCAAATGGATATAATTTCTTTTTTTAAAAAATATTTTTTATTGATTTCAGAGAGGATGGGATAGGGAAAGAGAGAGAGAGAAATATCAATGATGAGAGAGAATCATTGATTGGCTGCCTCCTGCATGCCCCCTACTGGGGGTTGAGCCTACAACCCAGGCATGTGCCCTTGACTGGAATCGAACCCAGGACCCTTCAGTTCACAGGCCGATGCTCTATCCACTGAACCAAACCAGCTAGGGCTGTACCATAGTTTTTTTATCCACTCATCAAATCTTAGCTTTTGTAAATTGTGCTGCTAGGAACATAGGGTGCCTGTATTCCTTTTTTTTTTTTAATACTTTTTTTATGGATTTCAGAGAGGAAGGGATAGGGAAAGAGAGAGATAGAAATATCAATGATGAGAGTTATTGATCAGCTAGCTGCCTCCTGCAGCCCCCTACTGAGGATTGATCCCACAACCAGGGCATGTGCCCTTGACTGGAATCGAACCCGGACCCTTCAGTTTACAGGCCGACACTCTATCAACTGAGCCAAACCAGCTAGGGCCATGTATTTTTTTTAAAATATATTTTATTGATTTTTTTACAGAGTGGAAGGGAGAGGGATAGAGAGTTAGAAACATCGATGAGAGAGAAACATCGATCAGCTGCCTCCTGCACACTCCCTACTGGATATGTGCCCCAACCAAGGTACATGCCCTTGTGGGTATGTGCCTGCAACCAAGGTACATGCCCTTGACCAGAATCGAACCTGGGACCCTTGAGTCCGCAGGCCGACGCTCTATCCCTGAGCCAAACCGGTTATGGCCATGTATTCTTTCTGATGAGTGTTTTGGGTTTCTTAGGATATATTCCTAGAGGTGGGATCATTGGGTCAAATGGAAGTTCCATTTTTAATTTTTTGAGGAAACTCCATACTCTTTTCCACAGTGGCTGCACCAGTCTGCATTCTCACCAGCAGTGCACTAGGGTTCCCTTTTCTTCACAACCTCGCCAACACTTGTCGTTTGTTGATGATAGCTATTTGACAGGTGTCAGTTGATACAACCAATGAATGATACAACCGCTTACCAGTTGTGCGCTCCCATGTAGTGGGCTCTTGTTATTTTGTTGGTTTCTTCTGCTGTGCAGAAGCTTTTTATGTTGATGTAGTCCCATTTGTTTATTTTCTCCTTAGTTTCCATTGTCCTAAGAGATGTATCAGTAAACATATTGCTACAAGAGATGTCTGAGATTTTGATGCCTATGGCTTCTTCTAGGACTTTTCTTGGTTTCACGTCTTACATTTAAGTCTTTTATCCATTTTGAGTTTATTCTTGTGTATGGTGTAAGTTGGTGGTCTAGTTTCATTTTTTTGCATGAACCTGTCCAATTTTCCCAACACCATTTATTGAAGAGACTGTCTCTGCTCCAATGTATGCTCTTGCCTCCTTTGTCAAATATTAATTGAACATAGTGGCTTGGGTCAATTTCTGGGTTCTCTGTTCTGTTCCATTGATCTATATGCCTATTCTTGTGTCAGTACCAGGCTGTTTTGAGCACAGTGGCTTTGTAGTATAACTTGATATCTGGTATTGTGATTCCTCTAACTTTGTGCTTCTTTCTCAAGATTGCTGCAGCTATTCAGTTTTTGTTGTTGTTCCATATAAATTTTTGGAGTGTTCTAGGTCTGTGAAGTATGCTATTGGTATTTTAATAGGGATTGCATTGAGTCTGTAGATTGCTTTGGGTAATATGGGCAATTTTAAAAAATACATTTTTTGTTGATTTCAAAGTGAGGAAGGGAGAAGGAGAGAGAGACAGAAATATCAATGATGAGAGAGAATCATTAATTAGTTGCCTCCTGCTCACCCCACACTGGGAATTGAGCCTGCAACCCGGGTATGCACCCTGACCGGGAATTGATGACTAGGAATCCAACTGGGGTCTCCTGGTTCCTAAGTCGACACTCAACCACTGAGCCACACTGGCTGGACTCAGTTGCAGGTTTGATCCCTGGCCTCAGGGTCGGGGCTCATGTGGGAGGCAACCAATATGTATCTCTCTCATGTCAATGTTTCTCTTTCCCTCCTTTCCATTCTCCGAGGATCAATGGAAAAAAATCCTCAGGTGAGTATTATAAATAATAAATAAGTAAATAAATAAGTCAATAAGTAAATAAATAATCAGGTGAGTATTATAAATAAATAAGTAAATAAATGAATAAATAAAATGAACTATGGTCAATACAACTAAGGCTGGAATGAATAGTCTCCAATGCCAAGGCAAGGCCTATGCCTTTAAAAACTGTCCGTATGGTGATCAGTAAATCACAGTATGAGTAAAGAAGTTTGAGAGTAAAGAGACCCATTTGGGGAGATCAGAGTGAGACAGCTGCTAAATAGTTCAAACAAGAAAGGCCCTATATTGCCCTGCTGGCATGGCTCAGTGATAGAGTGTTGACCTATGAACCAGGAGGTCACAATTTGATTCCTGATCAGGGCACGTGCTCAGGTTGCAGGGGGGTGTGCAGGAGGCAGTCAATCAATGATTCTCTCTCATTGATTTCTCTCCCTTCCTCTCTGAAATCAATGAAAGTATATTTAAGAAAAATAAAAAATACATATGAAAAAAAGGAAGGAAAGGCAATTAAGGTCCAGAATCAGGGGAGAAGTAACAGGAATTAAAAAAAAGAGGAGGGGCAAGCATTGCACAGGTTAGAGTTTCCAATAGGGCTGTGCAGGCCTAAGGGCTGCAACTTACATTGGGTGGGGGTTTCATGGGGTTTGTTCTAATGCTTTCGGCCCATAGGATACAAACTATTCTGCGCCTCTTCAAAATATTAGCCCCTGGTGTCCACTGGCTGTCTCATGAAATAGAAATTATGAAGGCACTGTATCTTTTAAAAAAAATCCCCTTTTGTAGCACTTCCTTAAAAACAGCTATTTAATGCAACTCTGCAGTGAGTTCTTGACAGTTCTGTCTTAACAATTTCTATATTCATGAAACATCATTGTAAAGGGTTGAAGTGCCTTCCTGGTAAGTGTTACGCTTATTCTTTTCAAAGCATCTTGTAAAAATGGTTATTAATTTTCTCCTTTGGTCTAACGAGTGTTTTCTATTTACTGCCTGTCCTGATACAAGATATATTAAGCAGCTGAGTGATCAATACGTTTTCAAACTTTTTTCTTCCCTTTGAGTTTGCTACTTTTGAGAGTTGTGGCAGTTTCGTGGGGTATTGTAGTAAAAAAAGGAGTAGCTTCATTTAAGTATTTAATTCAAAGTACAGCACTCATGTATTTGCTTTGGCGCTTGCGAGTAGAGGCATATTTAATTGAAAGTCATTAACGTGGCTTTTGAAAAATACATTTTTTCCCAGTTTTTTTGAGGTACAATTAACGTATAATATTTTAGAAATTTAAGGTGTACAACATGATGATTTGATATAAGCAAATATTAGGAAATGATGACCACAATAATATTAGTTAACACCCATCATCTCAATAGTTTCCTATTTTATGGCTTTTCTTTTCGTATTCTCTTTTTACTGACATGATATAGTGATTTCAAAGAGCTGAACAGAATTTCTATATTTGACTTATTGATGTGTTTTGGATATGTATAATTATAGCATTAGATCCTATCACCTCATTGTATAATGCCATATTAAATATTAGAGTAAGCTCATTGTGTTTGCAGAATAAATGTTAACAACTTGTATAAACAGTTGTTAGGTGTGCTAAATGAAATGATAAGCAATGTTGGTTACAATGTTGTTATATGGATTTATCTGTGTGTGTGAAGTTTTATAGAATGTAGAGTTAAAAAACATTTAATGTGGGTCAGTGTGATAATTGTTTATTTAAAACAAAATCTAAATTATTTACAGGGATAAGAAAGTAGATAACATAAAATTATGGATCAGGGTTCTTAACTCAGGATTTTAGGAAGTCCATGGATGGGTTTCAAAGGCTATATTTTTATTTGTGATATAATTCTATATTTCATAAGAGAAAAAGTGTGTCTTGCCCTAACCAGTTTGGCTCAGTAGCTAGAGCATCGGCCTGTGGACTCAAGGGTTCCAGGTTCGATTCCCGTCAAGGGCATGTACCTTGGTTGCAGGCACATACCCATAGGGAGTGTGCAGGAGGCAGCTGATCGCTGTTTCTCTCTCATCGATGTTTCTAACTCTCTATCCCTCTCCCTTTCTCTATGTAAAAAATCAATTAAAAAAAAAAGTGTGTCTTTCACCATATTCTCTGAAGGCTATATAACATCTGAAATGTTTAAAAAAATCACTGCTAAAAAACAAATAGCTATGTGTGAGGTAGAAAATGATTTTGTTTATCAGAATTTAGAAATACTTTTAAATATTTAAATACATACCTGAGTTATTTCTGTATTCTCTTATAAGCTAAACCATGT
This sequence comes from Cnephaeus nilssonii, assembly GCF_951640355.1. NCBI lineage: Eukaryota > Metazoa > Chordata > Mammalia > Chiroptera > Vespertilionidae > Cnephaeus > Cnephaeus nilssonii. The sequence goes on along the minus strand of NC_137077.1, from coordinate 14,537,604 downwards.
AGGAAATTAATTCTATTTAGCTTTTTTAAATTGAAGAAGTTTTATAATGATAGAAAAGCAAAAAAAAATATTTATAGGAAGAAAATTTGTACTCATCATATAGGATTCAGATGGTGCTTTTGGTTTATGTAAGACATTTTAAGAAAAAAATTTGAGTAAGATCTTTTAATTCAGAGGAAAATTAAATAGAGACACTTTAATTTTGGTTTTTAAATCTTAATCTTTTTCAGAACTTCCAAGTTAATAAGAAGTATGGTAAGTGGCCATTTAAAAATCTTTATTCATCCTCCATTTTGAAAGTAAAATATGTGGATCAGATTAATAAGAGCAAGCAATGGTTTGCACAACAGTTCTATTTTAATTTATTTATTTACTAGAGTCCTGGTGCATGAAATTCATGTGTGTGTGGGGGGGGTCCCCTCAGCCTGTCCTGCACCCTCTCCAAACCAGCAATCAGATATCCCTTTCACAATTTGGGACCACTGGCTCCTAACCGCACACCTGCCTGCCTGCCTGACTGCCCCTAACCACTCTGCCTGCCTGTCTGATTGCCCCTAACCCCTCTGCCTGCCAGCTAGGTTGCCCCTAACTGCCCTCCCCTGCCAGCCTGATTGCCCCTAACTGCTCCCCCCTTCCAGCCTGATCACCCCTAACTGCCCTTTCTTGCCAGCCTGCTGGCCCCTAACTGCTCCCCCCTATTGGCCTGATCACCCCTAACTGTCGTTTCTTGCCAGCCTGGTCGCCCCTAACTGCCTCTGCCTTAGCCCCCACTGTGGCTTTGTCTGGAAGAAAGGAAGGATGACTGGAAGATATCCAGTCAACCCAGTCTCATTAGCATATTACCCTTTTATTAGTATAGATTTTCTTGATTTCAGAGAGGAAGGGAGAGGGAGAGATAGAAACATCAGTGATGAGAGAATCATTGATGGGCTGCCTCCAGCACACTCCCTACTGGGGATCAAACCCGCAACCCAGGCATGTGCCCTTGACTGGAATCGAACCCAGGACCTTTCAGTCTGCAGGCTGATGCTCTTATACACTGAGCCAAACCGGCTAGGGCTAGTTTTTGAAATTTAGAGAATTTCAGCCCTGGCAAGTTTGGCTCAGTGGGTGGAGCATCACCCCTGATACCAAAGGGCACCATGTCTTGGTTGCAGGCTTGATTAGAGGCGTTTGTGGGAGGCAACCAATTGCATCAATGTTTCTTTCTCTGTCTCTCCCCCTCCCTTTCACTCTCTCTAAAAATCAATGGAAAAATATTCTTGGTTGAGGATTAACAAAAGGAAAAAGAAAAAGAAACGAAGAGCATTTTGTTCTTAAGTAACATTTCAGATTCTGTTTGATTAAAGATAATTTCTTTTTAAATATATTTTATTGATTTTTTACAGAGAGGAAGGGAGAGGGATAGAGAATTAGAAACATCAATGGGAGAGAAACATCAATCAGCTGCCTCCTGTACACCTTCTACCGGTACATGCTCTTGTCCGGAATCGAACCTGGGACCTTTCAGCCCACAGGCTGACGCTCTATCCACAAAGATAATTAATTTCTTGATCCCTTTTTCCAAATCAGTCTCCAGCTTGAAAAAATTCACAAGAATGTTAAAATACTTTACTATAGTCCAGCTGGTGTGGCTGAGTGGTTGAACATCGAACTACACACCAGGAGGTAGCCAGTTTGATTCCTGGTCAGGGCACATGCCCAGGTTGGAGGCTCAATCCCCAGCATGGAGCGTGCAGGAGGCAGCTGATTGATGATGTTTCTTTTTCAAAATTTAAATCCTCACCTTCACCCGAAGATATTTTTCCATTGATTTTTAGGGAGACGAACAGACAGAAATATCCATGTGAGAGAAACACATGATTGGTTGCCTCCTGCATCAGGGCCCAGGCCTGGGAGGAGCCTGCAACCCAGGTACGTGCCCTTGACCAGAATCAAACCCAGTATCCTTCTGTCTACAGGCCGATGCTCTACCCACTGAGCCAAACCAACTATGCCAATAATGTTTCTCTCTTATCAGTTTTCTCTCTCTCCCTTTTCTTTCCTCTTACCCTAAAAATCAATAAAAACAGATTTAAAAAATTACTATACTATATAGTATGAATACTGGTCTCTAAATATGATATTATAGAGCACTGGCTCTCAATCAGGGTTGAATTTGTCCCCAGGGGTATATTTGACTATATTTGAGACATTTTGGCTGTCACAGCTATTGGAGTGCTCCTGGCAGCTAGTAAGTGGATGGAGGCCTGGGTTTCTGCTAAACATCCTACAATGCCCAGGACAGGGTCCCCTTCCCCCCTCCCCCCCCAACAAAGACTTGGCCAACCTAAAATGTCAATAGTGCCATGGTTGAGAAACCCTCCAATTGGTAATTTTGCAACTCCAGAGCATTGCCATTGTTCTAACAGGCTTCTGTCGAACAAGATAGGCTGGGCCAAGCATTTGAAGATGCTTTTGACGTACTGAGGCAACATTCAGCTGGAGATCTTCAGTACCCTCCAGGTAAGATGTTAGCCCCTTCTTCTGCTGCTCCATCAAATGGCTGGTTGGTAACATACATATGCAAGAATAATGATAAGAACAGAGAAGACCATTTTTACCCAATGCAGCTAGAATTAATTCTAACAAAGGCAAAATGCATCCAGGGTTGCCTCGCCTAAATCAAACTAAAGTCTCACATATAAAATCCAGAATACATAGAGAATGACATTCCATACAGGAATACTAAGACATATCATTCTTTTTTATTAAGCACCAGAGGCCTAGTGCACAAAATTTGTGCATGGGGGCAGAGGGGTCCCTCAGCCTGGCCTGCACCCTCTCGCAATCTGGGACCCCTCGGGGGATGTCCGACTGCCGGTTTAGGCCTGATCCCATAGGGATCCCTGCGGGATTGGGCCTAAACCGGCAGTTGGACATTCTTCTCACAATCTGGAACCGCGGACTCCTAACCTCTTGCCTGCTGGCCTGCCTGATCACCCCTTACCACTTGCCTGCCTGCCTGATTGCTCCTAACCACTCCTGCCTGCATGATCACCCCTAATCACTCTCCTGCCTGCCTGATCACCCCTAACTGCTCACCTGCCTGTCTGATTGCACCTAACCACTCTGCATACCTGCCTGATTGCCCCTAACCACTCTGCCTGCCTATCTGATTGCTCCTAAGACTCTGCCTGTTTGCCTGATCACCCCTAACCACTCGCCTGCCTGTGATAGCCCCTAACTGCTTGCCTGCCTGCCTGATCACCCCTAACCACCTCTGCCTCAGCCCCTGCCGCTGTGGCTTCATCCAAAAGGATGTCTGGAGTGACATATGGAAGATCATTTGGCTGTCTGATCTAATTAGCATATTATGCTTTTATTATTATAGATATCTTATTGACATTTTCAGAAAGGACTTTTCAATTATTCTAGTTTATTTTAAAGACCTCCCACCCAAGCAAAATATATTCTACTGGAAAAAATAAGTATGCTATTCTTTCTTACCCATAATCCCATAGACTATAGAAGTATAGCCTAGATGAGATGCAGATATTTTAAAAATTGAGTTTACACAGGGTATTGTGGGAAGTTCCAAGATACAAGAACTCATGTGATCTCGTCCTGCAAGGAGCATGTGCTCTTGTAGAAGAAATGGAATATGTAAAAATATATCTGTAATACCAGCATAATGCAATAAACACTCTAGGGAAATGCTAAGTGATGAAAAGAACATGGTGGAAACAATCCTATCTAATAAAGAGGTAATATGCCAATTGACCGTCACTCCAACACACAAGATAGCCGCCCCTATGTGGACACGAGATGGCCACCACAAGATGGCCAGCAGGGGAGGGCAGATGTGGGCGATCAGGCCAGCAGGGGAGGGCAGTTGGGAGTGATAAGGCCTGCAGGGGAGGGTAATTAGGGGTGACTGGGCTGGCAGAAGAGGACAGTTGGGGGGAACCCAGGCCTGCAGGGGGGAGGGCAGTTGGGGGGGGACCAGGCTGGCAACAGAGGGCAGTTAGGGGTGACTGAGGCCAGCAAGGGAGGGCAGTTGGGGGCAATCAGGCCTGCAGGGGAGGATAGTTAGGGGTGACCAGGTCTGCAGGGAAGGGCAGTTGGGGGTGACCAGGCCAGCAGGGGAGGGCAGTTAGGGGCAATCAGGCCGGCAGGGGAGCAGTTAGGCATCCATCAGGCTGGCAGAGGAGTAGTTAGGGGGTGATCATGCTGGTAGGCAGATGTGGTTAGGGGCAATCAGGCAGGCAGGCAGGCGAGCGGTTGGGAGCCAGCAGACCTGGATTGTGAGAGAGATGTCTGACAGTCAGACATTCCTCGAGGGGTCGCAGATTGGAGAGGGTGCAGGCTTGGCTGAAGAACACCCCCCATGCACGAATTTTGTGCACCAGGCCTCTAGTTGCATACATACGCATATACGTATAAGCACGTATACACACAAACATAAACTTTATCTTTTTAAATTTCTTTCTGTTTTTACATTAGATTGCAAAGACTACGTGAATGTCATCAACCACTGTTCTCATGTCATAGGAAGTCCCAGCTACTATGGTTTGCTTCCTCCAGAGCAACCTGTCTATAACTGGAAAACAGTGATAGTGAGTATACACACCAGGAGACCTCCCTTCTTCCCCTCCTCCCCCCTCAGTAACAGGTAAATTTCCCTTTTGCACCAGATTTCCCCTTGGCACTTGGTGTATGCTAGCTGAAACCCAGCTGAAAGACAGCACAGACTGCAAACGCTTACTCATGGCTACCATCAATCAGGGTATGAATTTGACAGGCAATGTGGGCGGTGATGAGCAGTGCTGTGAAGAAGGAAACTGCCCTTTGTTATTGCTCCTCACCCAGCGGCAGACTGGTTCGAATGACTTCTAGAAAGAGGAGGCGCTTTCAAGGTTCTAACATCACTGCTTCTCTTAAGTCCATCCGGAAAATTGCAGAGCAGTTATGATGGGTCCCTAAAAACCAGAGGGCAAAGGCCCCAACATCCCCTGCGCTGGCTTTACCTACAATTTTGTATTCATCTGTTCTATCCCCCACCCCCCAAGCAGTAACTACATGTATTGAACCAATTAATTTATATTTTAGTAGCTTCCTGCAAAAGTAAATATCCCCACCATCTCCATTCATTCGTGTGTTCTTTTACATTGTTATAACGTGTCCATTTTATTAAAGCAGTGTTAATGTAGTGGGGAGTAGATAGGAAATGATTTTTCTTTTTCTCCTGTCATTACTTGCAACCGTGCTATGCAAAAATCTTTTTTTTTTTTTTTTTTCTGACCCTGCGAATTGTTCTGTCACGGCCTTTCCACGAGACATTTCTTTGAAGAGGGAGTTTTTGGTTCCAGCTTAAGCTCTTCTGCCTCCATTTAGGGTTGCCAGGTAAAATACAGGATGCCCAATATTTCTATTGGTTAAATCTGGCAACCCTCCTTCCACTTCAATTCCCACAGCCTGGCACACACACACTGCACTGCCTCTTGTGGTTGGGAAGTCCTTGCCTGTTGGGCAGCCCTCTTGCATGGGGTGTGGTAAGATCACTCAAGTTCAGCCCCTTGCCCCCGTGGAGATCCACATGTCCTTGTCATACGGAATGGTAGGAACTCCTGTCCCCTTTCTTCGCTCTGCCCTCCTTTGGTTGCCATCTTTCTCCTCTTATCTCCTCTTTGGCATCCAAAGCAAGAAGGGAAGCCCATCTCTCCTTTTTGCTGACACCTAAATTCCTACCACTGATTCTTTTTGGACTTGCATTCTCATTGGTATTTTTAGGGGAGGGAAGCCACCCCCTGTCCTTTCTCACATGGAGAGGACAATATGGAACTCCTCAGAAACCCAAAGATGACCCTCCATCGCTAGGTCCTCTGCATAATATGCTAGTTCTCCCTGGGAGATATATGGCTGCAGTTGAGGGTAGTGCTTTGGAGAATCTGGAGGATGTTTAACACTCTTTTGTCCCCAGCTTTTGACTTTAGCCATCAACTGAGGGCCACATAGAAAGTCCCACTTAACATCCTGTTCATTGTTTGTATAGAACCATCCTGTGGACCTCCGTCTTGAAGGGAATATTCATCCATCTCTGCAGAACATCCCTGAAAACCATGTGGTACAATATCCTGTTCTCCAGCAAAAGGGAGGAAAAGGTACATGGATCCATCATGTAAAAGAACCAGGTCCCGCCCTGGCCGGTTTGGCTCAGTGGATAGAGCGTCAGCCTGCGGACTGAAGGGTCCCAGGTTCGATTTCGGTCAAGGGCATGTACCTTGGTTGCGGGCACATCCCCAGTAGGGGGTGTGCAAGAGGCAGCTGAATCGATGTTTCTCTCGCATCAGTGTTTCTGGCTCTCTATCCCTCCCCTTTCCTCTCTGTAAAAAATCAATAAAATATATTTAAAAAAAAAATTAAAAAACAAACAAACAAAAAACAAACAAACCAGGTCCCTCTCAAAGCAGTTTTAAGGGGATTTCATATCTGTTTGGAATTGTATTTGCAAGATATTCTCTAATCACGATTGAGCATAATTTAACTCAGACAGACTGAACTATACTAAGCTATTCATCTTGGATGAGCTTTCCTATTGCTTAATAGAGATATTATAAAGCTGCAAAGTATCCACTTAGCTCAAATAAATACATAATGTGTATATATTGTATTTTAGGTATCGAAAGGGGGAATTTTTCATGTTATTTTAGCATTCTTATTCCAGTTGTGAAGTCCTTGGGATAGAAATCATCTTCTTTATTAAGTTTTCTGCAAAAAATGTTCCATAATAATTTGATATTTTATAAATTTGAACTCCTGATGTGAGAGAAACATGGATCAGTTGCCTCCCGTATGCCCCCAACCAGGGATTGAACAGAAAACCTAGGTTATGTGCCCTGACCGGGAATCGAACCCTCAACTTTTAGGTGTATGGGACAACACTCCAACCTAGTCACCTGGCCAGGGCAGCATTTAGAATATGCATGTTTGTATATGCAAAAAATAAGAAAAATTTCTAGAAATATGTAGGATAGACTAGAACTTTTACTTTCACTTTATGCTTCTACTTAATCATTTACCATGAGCATATAATATTTTATTTAAAAAAAATAAAAATTTAAACATTTTTTTTAAAAAGCTGAGGATCCTTTATAATTGGTTTAACCACTGAATAAGAGGCAGTGAGTTTGTTTAAGGTTATGACTTTTAATTCATGATTTGTTTTTGGTAAGTCCCTTTCATTTCTCAGTTCATAAATTCAAGATAATACCACGCAAAAGATAATCTTTGTAAAAAAAAACCTTTGAGGTTTTTGGATGACTAATGACTGATGCAAGAGTATGACTCCCCAGAGGCTATTTAAAGCAATTTGGAAATCCACTATTTTAATTTCTCAAGGGGGAAATGGAATTTGGCCATGGATTTTTTATTTTTATTTTTTTTTAGCTCCTGACAGATCTGATGAGGCATGGCATTTATAGGCCAATCCCCAAGTTACAAAACGGGTGGTCACCTTTGTTCTCTGTTCCACTAAAAATATACAATCAACCAACCAAAAAACCACAACAAATCTTCCTGAAGTTTCCTGTCTAGTAGTTCTAAAATATAAAGGGCTATGCTCCTAACGAGAAAAACTCTGGCAGTACCAGTTTATGTAACAGCAATAAAAAAATATCACAGTGCCCATTGTCATTGCTCATAAACAATAACAAAATGTCATGAAGATATTTCGGCATTTTCCACTCCAGTTTTCTCTATACTTGATTTTTCAAGAAATTATGCAGACCCAGAGTTCGCATTTTTACCTTAGTCTCTGTTATTGAATTCACTTAGATTTGCATAATGTTTTGCCTTTTACAAAATGGATTCATACTCCTTACCTCATTTTGACAACTCATTTGAATAAAGATCTTCAAATGACTTGCTTTCTGAAAATGGCTTTTGGGGCTTCTCTTTAAGACCACTAAACTTGGTCATCCATTTGGCTCAGTTTCTTTGGTCTGTAGAAAGTTTAACACTTGATATAAAAATACTAGTTAAGATTTAACTAGAGAAAAAGAACACATGAGAAATGGGAGATTCAGGTAAAGAGGTTCCAGGCTTCTTTATCATTGAAAGATGATACAATATTTTTTGACAACTTTTCCAACAAATAAAGGTCCAGTTGAAAGTTCAAGGTCAAAAAGACCCTTGACTTTCAAGTCCCATAAAATGATGCCCTAAATCAGTGGTCGGCAAACTCATTAGTCAACATAGCCAAATATCAACAGTACAACGATTGAAATTTCTTTTGAGAGCCGAATTTTTTAAACTTAAACTTCTTCTAATGCCACTTCTTCAAAATAGACTTGCCCTGGCCGTGGTATTTTGTGGAAGAGCCACACTCAAGGGGCCATAGAGCCGCATGTGGCTCACGAGCCGCAGTTTGCCGACCACGGCCCTAAATGCATGCCTACCAGTCCCAGGACAGCTTTTCATGTTGTAGTCCATCAATAAACTCTTCCTGAGGATGTTCCTTGTTACAGCAATGAGTGGAGTGTGATGTTGTTTTCCTCCTTTTTAGGCAGAAAGAAGCTCCGACTGTTCGAATACCTTCATGAATCTCTGTGTAATCCTGAGATGGCATCTTGTATTCAGTGGGTAGATAAAACCAAAGGCATCTTTCAGTTTGTATCAAAAAACAAAGAAAAACTTGCCCAACTTTGGGGCAAAAGAAAAGGCAACCGGAAGACCATGACTTACCAGAAAATGGCCAGAGCACTGAGGAATTATGGAAGAACTGGAGAAATCACCAAAATCCGGAGAAAACTAACTTACCAATTCAATGAGGCCATTCTCCAAAGACTCTCTCCATCTTATTTCTTGGAAAAAGAGATCTACTCACAGTATGTTCAACCTGGTCAAGGATATCTAAGTTTAAATAGCTGGAATGCAAATTGTAACTATACATATGCCAATTACTATGAGTTGAGTTACCCTAATTGCTAAATATAATCTTACATATTATGATTTCCTAACATCAGAAATCCCCAAACCCACAATACAATGTATAACTAATAAATTATAGAATTGTATACTATATAATTTTATTAACCAGTCACCCTGATAAAATTCAATAAAAATTTGAAAAAAGAAATATCTATAAATTTCAGGATTTTTCTCTTTTATATTTAAATCTTTATTGTTCAGTATTACATATATGCCCTCTTTTCCCCCATTGACCCCTTCTAGCCCACCCCAGCCCTTCATCACCCTATTGTGTGTGTGTCCATGCATTATGCATATTTGCATACAAGTTCTTTGGTTGATCTATTCCCACCCACCATCCCTCTGAGATTCTACAGTCTGTTCCATGCTTCTATGTCTCTGGATCTACTTTGTTCATCAGTTTATTTTGTTCATTAGATCCACATATGAATGATTTCATGTGATACTTGTCTTTCTCTGACTGACTTATTTTGCTTAGCATAATACTCTCCAGGTTCCTCCATGATGTCTCAAAGGGTAAGAGATTCTTTTTTTACTGCTGCATAGTATTCCATGGTATAAATGTACCACAGCTTTTTTATATAGTCATCTACTGATGGGCACTTGGCCTGTTTCCAGATCTTAGCTATTGTAAATTGCACTGCTATGAACACAGGGGTGCATACATTCTTTCTGATTGATGTTTTGGGTTTCTTAGGATATATTCCTAGAAGTGGGATCACTGGGTCAAATGGCAGTTACATATTTAATTTTTTGAGGAAACTCCATACTGTTTTCCATAATGGCCGCACCAGTCTACATTCCCACCAGCAGTCTACTAGGGTTCTCTTTTCTCCACATCCTCGCCAGCACTTGTCATTTGTTGATATGTTGATGGTAGCTATTCTGACAGGTGTGAAGTGATACCTCATTGTTGTTTTAATTTGTATCTCTCTGATGATCAGTGATTTTGAGAATTTTTTCATAGGTCTTTTGGCCATCTGTATGTCTACTTTGGAGAAGTGTCTATTTAGGTCTTTTGCCCATTTTTAATTTGGATTGTTAGTCTTCCTTTTGTTAAGTTGTATGAGTTCCTTATATATTTTGGATAATAACCCTTTATCAGTTGTATCATTGCCAAATGTTCTCCCATTCAGTGGGTTGCCTTTTCATTTTGTTGACGGTTTCTTTTGCTGTGCAGAAGCTTTTTATTTTGATGCAGTCCCATTGGTTTATTCTCTCCTTAGTTTCCTTTGTCCTAGGAGATATATCTGCAAACATATTGCTATGAGAGATCTCTGAGATTCTGCTGCCTTTGGGTTTTTATGGTTTCATGAGTAACATTAAAGTCTTTTATCTATTTTTAGTTATTCTTGTGTATGGTGTAAGTTGGTGGTCCAATTTCACTTTTTTTGCTTGTATCTGTCCAATTTTCCCAACATCATTTATTGAAGAAACTGTCTTGACTCCACTGTATGCTTTTGCCTCCTTTGTCAAATTAATTGAACATAATGGCTTGGGTTGATTTCTGGGGTCTCTGTTCTGTTCCATTTATCTATATGTCTGTTCTTGCGGCAGTACCAGGCTGTTTTGATTACAGTGGCTTTGTAGTATAACTTGATATCTGGTATTGTTATCCCTCCAGCTTTGTTCTTCTTTCTCAGTATTACTGTGGCTATTTGGGATTTTTGTTGTTGTTCCATGTAAATTTTTGGAGTATTTGTTCTAGATCTGTGAAATATGCTGTTGGTATTTTAATAGGCATTGCATTGGATCTGTAGATTGCATTGGGTAATATGGACATGTTAATGATGTTGATTCTACCAGTCCATGAACATGGTATATTCTTACACTTGCTTAAATCTTGCTCTATCTCTTTTTTCACCATCCTATAGTTTTCTGAATATAAGTCTTTTTACCTCCTTGGTTAAGTTTATTCCTAAGTATCTTAATTTTTTTGTTGCAATGGTAAATGGGATTGCTTGTTTAGTTTTTCTTTCTGATAGTTCATTGCCATTGATTTCCTGGTGTTAATTTTGTATCCTGCTATATTGCCAAATTCATTTATTAAATCTAGTAGTTTTTTGGTGGAGTCGTTAGGTTTTCCTATGTACATTTTTATGTCATTTGCAAATAATGATAGTTTTACTTCCTCCTTTCCAATTTGGATACCTTTTATTTCTTCATGTCTGATCACTGTGGCTAGAACTTCCATTACTATGTTGAATAAGAGTGGTGAAAGCGGACATCCCTGACTTGTTCCTGTTCTTAGGGAAAATGGTTTTGCTTTGGCCCATTGAGTAGGATGTTGGCTGTCTTTTTTTTTTTTTTTTTTTTTTTTGTCTTTTTTTTTCACCAGATTAGGAAAATTTGCTGCCATTATTTCTTCAAACACATTTTCTATCCCTTTCTCACTTTCTTCCCCTCTGGCACTCCTATGAAGTGAATATTGTTACGTTTCATGTTGTTCCACAGCTCCCTGAAGCTGTCCTTGTGTTTTTTAATTGTTTTTTTTTCTTTTTGGTTCTCTGATTGAGTGATTTTTTTTTTCTACCCTGTCATATAATCCACTGATCTGATACTCAGCTTCCTCTAATCTGCTGTGTATTCCTTCCAATGTGCTCTTTATTAGTGCTATGACATTCCTTCTGACTGGTCTTTTTTCATAGTTACTATATCTTTTCTCATGCTGTTGAGTATCCTTGCCATCATTATTCTGAACTCTATGATAAATTTATTATCTTCATTTCATTTAGCTCTTTTTCTGGAGAATTCTCTTGTTCTTTCATTTGGGGCTTGTTTGTCTTCCCATTTTGGCTGCCTGTTTGGGTTTGTGTCTATGTATTAGGTAGATCTGCTATGACTCCCAACCTTTAGTGCAGCACCATTTCAGATGCTGTTTCTGACTGGCCCTGAGTCCCCTGTTTGGTGCTATCAGCAATCCACAGCTTGTGGCTTCCTCTGTTGGGGCTGGCTGCCTTTGGAAAGAACTAAGATGTGCACTAAGGTCTGCTTTTTCTAGTCCTAGGCCCTGAATTAGATCAGGCAAAGACGTATAGGCTCCAGATACCTGCCTCTGCCTGCAGTCTGATTGTTATTCAGTCTGATTAACCTCAGGCTATCAACCACAGGATGAGGTGAGAAGTTTTCCAACAGGGTAGGGCAATTGCTTCTGCCTGCAAGCTGATTGTTATTCTCACTCTCTTAATGGGCCTCATAATCCCCACAGGGTAGGTCAATGGTTTTCCAATAGGGTGAGGCAATTGCTTCCCCCTTCCCACTCCAGACAAAAGCTGCCTGGATGGTAAAAGTCTGCTGGAGAAAGATGTCCTCTGCAATATGAGGGAATGACTCAGCACAGGAAATGGGTGTCTGCCTTCAGAGTTATAATCCCAGAGCCCCCAACCCTGGCTTCTGTTCACACAGTCCAACCCACTCTGCCTTCCCTCTGCTGGAACCCAAGGTGAGTGCCTGCACACCTAATTTTGTGCATTGGCTGTTTAAGAGGTTGCCTGTATTCCCAGCTATCTCTCCAAGGCAGACAGTAACCCTGATGCTATTCACAGCCAGATGTTCTGTGGTCACTTTTCTCAGTTCTGGTGCCCTGGGCTGGGGAGCCCAGCTTGGGTTTAGACCTCAGAGTTCTCAGTGGGAACTCCCCACAGCTGAGATATCCTTTCAGAACTTCAGCTGCTGTCTGTGGGAGTGGGTCAGCCCTTCCACACCTCTGTACTTCCTACCAGTCTCTATGCAGTCTCCACTTTTTATCCTTGGTTATCAGGGTTCTCTCCAGCTAGTCTTCAGTTGATTATTCAGGGTGGTTTTTCCGTATTTGAGTTATAAGTCCAGTTTGGTCCTGGAAGCAAGTCAGTGTAGCTTCCACTTACTCTGCCACCATTTTGGAATCTCCAGTATTTTCCTCTTAACGCAAATGCTGAAGAGAAGAACTTCATTGTTGTTATTTGTTATTAAATAGCATATAATTGCCTAGCCAGTGTGGCTCAGTGGCTGAGTGTTGTCATGAAAGAGGAGGTCATGGTTTGATTCCCGGTCAGAGAATCATGCCGAGGTTGCAAGCTCAATCCCCAGTAGGGGGCATGCAGAATGTAGTCGATTGACGTTTCTCTCATGGATGTTATTATCTCACTATCCTTCTCCCTTCCTCTCTCTGAAGTCAATAAAAACATACTTTAAAAAAATAAAAGCATATAATCTATAGCAACTTGGTGAGATGTTCTCCCAGCAAAAGATAAAATTATCAAGGCTCATATGAAAGCATAGTCTAAATGTCTTTGTTCTTAGTATTGACTAAATACAATACTTTCTTCTAGATTAACAATGTCTGAAGAGATTACTTGATTTATATATTCACTTAAACATTTTCCTGCCATACTAAACAAAAAAAAGTCACTAACACCTTATGGCTTTAGCAATAAAACCAAAACTGATTGTGATGATAGTGTTTATTTTATGCTAATATACACTTAATGGCTTTATCATCTTCAGTGGCTATCCTGAGCTGATATTTTTCTCTGCACTTGGGACCTTATGATCTATAACCTGTGGTGCCAAAGAACAATGGTCTAAGGAAAATGCCACCTAACTTAAGAAAAGCTTATACCTCTCAAAAATTATTTCCTTTCATTTCTTTCTTCCATAGGGTAGATCCAGAAGCTAATGGTTCTTGCTCTCCTGCCACTAAGCCACAGGGAGGGGCTCTTGCCCCATTATCTCTCTGGTGCAACCTTGGAACATGATCTCCTTTTTCCCTTGAACAAGCCCAACTGAGACCAAACTGGAAGTTGAAAAGGAAAAAGACTGATAAATGATAGAAACTAGCAAATACTAAACCCAGAATGAAACCAGAATTTAGTCAGTCTGGCTTGAAAGCTATGGTTTAATCTCCATGGTACATAAGGAACGCTGGGAAGAAATATTTTGCTTTTTCCTGCTTGGCAGGTTCATGCCTGTGCCATCCACATAACTGTGAAGCAAGAGAGCTTCCTAGACCACATGGACCATTGTCATCCAGGCCAAGAGCCCCCTGGAGTCTGCCTTATCCCATTTGTAGCATTCCCACTCTCCTTTGTCTTTGTGTCCTCCTGGTGCCCTTCCCCAGGGACTCTTAAAGAAAAAGAACATGTGTGGATTATAAAACAAAAAGCAACAAGCTCATAGTTAGAAACAGCAGAATGGTGGTTACCAAAGGCAAAAAAGGTGGGGAGAAGACAAAGAATGCAAAGGATGTCAAATACATGGTAACAGAAGGAAACTAGACTTTGAATGATGAGCACACAGTTGAGTATACAGGTGTATTATAATGTACACCTGAAATGTATATAATGTGATTAACCAATGTTACCCCAATAAATTCAGCAGAAAAACAAAACAAAACAAAAAATCAACAACATGATAGATCCAGAGTGATAAAATGAAGGCTAACTTGATATTGGTCATCTCTACATGTACTCTGGGTTTCTGTTATAGACTGAATGTGTACACCCCTGAAATTCATGTTTAAATCTACTCCCAATGTGGGGGTCTTTGGGAAATGATTAAGTCATGAGAGTGGAACCCTCATGAATAGGTTTAGTGTCCTTATAACAGTGATTCCCAGAGAGCTTTCCTTCCCTTTCCATCATGTGAAGATACAAGAAGACGGCCATCTTTGAATCAAGAAGTGGCCCTCACCAGTTACTGAATGCTCTGGCACCTTGGTCTTGGACTTCCTACTCTCTTGAACTGTGAGAAATAAATTTTTGTTATGCTATTATAACAACCTGAACAGACTAAGACAGTTTCAATGAGTGCTATCATTAAAGTAGGACTCAGCAATTACACTCATTCTCCCACAAAGAGAATATGCTTTATAAAACATTAATAAAGAACATAACATTTAAAAAATACATTTTTTATTGATTTCAGAGAGGAAGGGAGAGGGAGAGAGAAAGATAGAAACATCAGTGATGAGAGAGAATCATTGACCAGCTGTCTCCTGCACATTCCTCACTGGGGATTAAGCCTGAAACCCGGGCATGTGCCCTTGACCAGAATCTTATCCAGGACCCTTCAATCCACAGGCTGATGCTCTATCCACTGAACCAAACGAACTAAGGCTAAATTTGACCACAGATTGCAAAGGAAATGAAAAGGGTTTAATCATTCAGTCAGCGACAATAAAATTCCATAAACATATTCTCTCCATTATCCATCCTATATCTATTACCAGCCTGAGGGGCTCATCTGGACAATTCTCCCAGAAGTCCCCAGTCAGTTCAAGTTCTTTCTTACTGTTATAAAGAGATGCTTCCTCTTGGGCAGAAACCTTGGATCTGCCTTTTACCCAAAAATGCACCTACCAAAGCCCATTTTCACAATCAGATCTTTCCTTTTAAAGACATCTCATACTGTTCAAAGACTAAAACCCTCTTTATATATTATGGGAAATGATACCCTATTTCAGTGGTTGACAAACCGTGGCTCACAAGCCACATGCGGCTCTTTGGCCCCTTGAGTGTGGCTCTTCCACAAAATACCACGGCCTGGGCGAGTCTATTTTGAAGAAGTGGCGTTAGAAGTTTAAGTTTAAAAATTTTGGCTCTCAAAAGAAATTTCAATCGTTGTACTGTTGATATTTGGCTCTGTTGACTAATGAGTTTGCTGACCACTGCCCTATTTCAAACAGGATGTTCTCCTGGCCACCACCCAAGGACAAGAAAGAGACTTCTTACCCTTGACTCATGACCCCTCTTTCCCAGCCTCCATCTTTGTCACTTTCCTCTTGCTGAATGTCTCAGTGCATGGGAGTTCTGAAAAGCAAACTCCATCCAATTACAGTGCATCACATGGGCAGTTTCCCCTTATTCCGTCTCTTGGCCCATATATTAAGCATTAATTCTTTCCTTCAGGGTACTTCCTGTTAGTACTTCTTTAAATCAAAGGATCCTCCTCTGTACTCTGGTCCTGGAGTCTGTGGTCTTTCTGGTTGACTTACCCTCTTTTCTGCCTTCAGTTCTTCCTATTCATAAAGTTTAAGGAAGTGCTGAGAATGTTTCCTTTTCCTCATCCCAGCCATGCTGAGTAAGAAATATTCTATGGGCAACCCTGTTCAAATGCATCTCCTTTACCAAATTAAGGGGGCAAAACCTATATAAAGTGGATGGCAGCATTAATTATAATGCATAACTAAAAAATAGCGAATATAATTTTCTTCCTCCCCTCCTCTGTTCCCTTTTTCTGCTACCCTGTGCCAGGTAGAATATATCATGCTCTGGGTATTCAATGCTAAGCGAAACAGACATGTTTCCTTCTGCCATAAAGCTTCAATTCTACCAATATTGAATCATCCTATCTAATAAAAGAGTAATATGAAAATTGACTGTCACTCCAATACACAATATGGCTGCCCCCATGTGGTCAAATATGGCTGCCCCCATGTGGACACAAGATGGCTGGCAGGGGAGGGCAGTTGTGTGCGATCAGGCCAGCAGGGGAGGGCAGTTGGGAGGGACCAGGTCTGTAGGGGAGGGCAGTTGAGGGGGGACCCAGGCCTGCAGGGGGGGACCAGGCCTGCAGGGGAGGGCAGTTGAGGGGGGACCCAGGCCTGCAGGGGGGGGGACCAGGCCTGCAGGGGAGGGCAGTTGGGGGGGATCAGGCCTGCAGGGGAGGACAGTTGGGGGCAACCAGGCTGGCAGGGGAAGGCAGTTAGGGGTGACCGGGCCTCCAGGGGAAGGAAGTTGGGGGCAACCAGGCCTGCAGGGGAGGGCAGTTGGGGGCAACCAAGCCTGCAAGGGAGGACAGTTAGGCGTGACCAGGCCAGCAGGGGAGGGCAGTTAGGGCCAATCGGGACAGCAGGGGAACAGTTAGGCGTCGATCAGGCTGGCAGGGTAGTGGTTAGGGGGTGATCAGGCTGGCAGGCAGAAGCAGTTAGGGGGAATCAGGCAGGCAGGCAGGCAGGCGAGCAGTTGGGAGCCAGCAGTCCTGTGGGATCAGGCTTAAACGGGCAGTCGGACATCCCTTGAGGGGTCCCAGATTGAAGAGGGTACAGGCTGGGCTGAGGAACACCCCCCCACCCGTGCACAAATTTCGTGCACCAGGCCTCTAGTAGATTTATAAATTCTTAGTGGTTTACTGATGAGCAATTTCTTTTTTTAATCTTCACTCTAGTATATTTTTCCATTGATTTTTAGAGAGAGTGCAAGTAAGAGGGAAAGACAGAGAGAAATATCAATGTGAGAGAAATACATTGATTGGTTGCCTCCTGCATTGATTGATTTCCTCCTGACCAGGGCTGGGCTGGGGATGAGCCTGCAACTGAGGTACATGCCCTTGACTGGAATCAAACCTGGGACCCTTTGTTCCACAGGCCGATGCTCTATGCACTAAGCCAAACTGGCCAGGGTAGCAATTTCTTCTTTGATTGGGCACTCATACAGTATATAGTAAAGTGAATAAAGTGCATTAAGGTGGAGCATTATTATATCTAACCTTCACCGTATAGAATGAGGTATACACCTGCATAATAATCATCTAGATTAAGAAAAACAACACTTCCAGCACTCCATAAGTTTCTCTCACTCTCCTTCCCAATCTATGTCCACCTCTTGAACATTATTATAAATGGAATCACATAGTATGTTCTCTTTTACATCTGGTCTTATTTTCCTCAATATCATATCTATGAATTTAATCAATGTTGCTGGATATTCCATGAGTTTATTCTTTTTCATTGCTTTTCAAATTGATTTTTAAAGAACAGTGTCAATTCTTTCACAGTCCTAGAATCTCTCCGTTACTCTCTAGACATTGAAAATATAAAATGGACCCCAAATATATCCAATGCTCACATGGATAATTTTACTTTCTGGTTTGAAAACTGTTCCTCCAAGAGCTGGAATGACTTTTGACCTTAAGAACATTAACTTACCTAACACTGAATAATCACACAAATTAATAAGCATAACACAAATAAACCTATTTTTCTTGTTCTCTAAAAGTGAAATATTTCTTGTTGCACACACCAAACAAGTCAGTCCAAGACTAATGACGTGGCAATCGACTGCTAAAATATTCGCTGCTAGTATTAGTGGAGAGAAATGGTGCACCTGCGCATAAGGCACGTAAGGGAAATGAATGCAACACGATTATAGTCATCAGTCATTAGCGAACGTTGTAGTTTGTTATTAATAATTATGTATAACAGGATATTGTAAAAATTAAGTTACAAAATTTTTATTAAAACATTTCTTACATACCATTATGTTGGCTGGGTCACATGAGGCCCTTGGGCCGCGAGTTTGACATGCTTGATATAGACTCTAAATTGGTTGGTTTGTAATTTAAAAATTGCAGTGGACTAGAGGACTCTCCATGGAGAGGTGTGGGGAAGATGAGGGTGGCAGTTGGCTAAGGCAAGGTGACTCAGGCATATGATTGGGTTGTCCAGAACCAGGTGTGTTTCACATATGCATGCAGGGCAGATGCAAAGCATCAAGTTTACAGAAACTAAAAACATGATTAATACAAATGTTTAGTTGTCTCCTCTGATCTGTGATTGTGTTTGCTCTTCATAGTCCAGCAATCCTATATAATAAAGAGGTAATATGCAAATTGACCATCACTCCAACACACAAGATAGCCACCCCCATGTGGTCAAAGATGGCTGCCCCCATGTGGACACAAGATGGCCACTACAAGATGGCCAGCAGGGGAGGGCAGTTAGGGGCGACCAGGCCGGCAAGGGAGGGCAGTTGGGGGCAATCGGGCCGGCAAGGGAGCAGTTAGGCATTGTTCAGGCTGGCAGAGGAGTGGTTAGGAGGTTATCAGGCTGGCAGGCAGAAGTGATTAGGGGCAATCAGGCAGGCAGGCAGGTGAGCAGTTGGGAGCCAGCAGTCCTGGATTGTGAGAGGGATCCCAGATTGGAGAGGGTGCAGGCTGGGCTGAGGGACACCCCCCACTCCGTGCACGAATTTTGTGCACCAGGCCTCTAGTAGACTATAATACAAGGTCAGAGTGAAAAAGGACAAGAGCAGAACACAACTCCCCATCACTGTCCCATAACACACATTTCATCCAACTGCACAGGAATGGTGAGATTCCTGCCTGGAGAGGAGTAGATTCCATGAACAATCAATGGGACTGGTCCTATTTCCATTTTCTTCGGGGAATACTCTTTATTATGTCCTTCATGATCTCTAGTTCGGTTTTTTCGGATAATCTCCAAGTTTATTTATTTATTTTTGTATAATCGTATCCGAAATGGGCATTCAAAAGATGTGTTTTCTTAGTACCAAACAGCACTGTGCTAATACGAGTTCAGAAATCTGATATTGCCAATTCCATATTTTAGCATTTGCTACTAACAACACCCCACTTCCTGGTACTAAATTTTGAAGCAGTAAACTTTCTTGATTGTAGCTAACTGAAATCAGCTTTGACTCACTGAAATACTCATGGGAATTTATTGAAAGATATTAGATTGCTTACAGAATTTCTGAGAAGCCTGAAGACCATGCAGCCTTTGGATCATAAAGACCCAAACCACATCAAAGACTTGGTCAAGTGAGGACATTGCTGTCATTGTTACCAATCACGAGATGCCTCAAGTTATGTCATCTCACATGTTACTGAACAGAACTAGCATCCATCATTGCTGCCCCTAGAAACTAACTTGCTACAACTGTCATTGCATTCAGAGACAGTTGTCTACCATTCCTGCTTCTGTACATCGAATTGGCTGAGGCTTGGTCATGTGCCTATGTTGGCTACAAAGTAAGCTAGGAAAGCAATTATCTGGAACTTTCCATTTTTATTCTGGGAGTCTATTTCTGCATCCTATCAAGACTCATAAGGTCAAGAATTCCCCAGACATAAGAAGGGGTTCACATGTTGGGCAGCCAAAAGAATGACAAAAGTTCACTTGATTTTTAAACTACAGTAACAAAGATCAGAGCATGTATAGTTTAATTTTAAAGACCTTTGACATGCCTGGCCAATTTCCCAAAATTCTTTTTGTTCTTAGTACTTCTGTGGTCATAAAAATTTAAATAGTCTCTAAACAACTTTTTTTTTTAATCTTTCTGAGAAGGCAGTTTCAGCACAGTGTTTAAACTCTCTCAATATCAAGTAAAATTGTAACATATTTCTATAACAGAAGCTTATCTAAGAAATGGGGGTTTCTAACTTTCGCAATATGAAAGTTTTATTAATGTCTGTCTACCTTGCTCAGGAAACATTTATGATGTTCCAGTTTCATGATTTAATTTTATTGGGATGAAGTTTGGAGAGCTGGACATAATATAATCAACCAGTTACAATTATAAAAGACTAGTGGCCCGGTGTACGGATTTGTGCACATTGAAAGGAAATTAATTACTGCCAAGTCACCACAGCTCAGCAGTAAACCAGATTCGGGGCCAACAGTGCCCCAGCAACAACATAACACACGGCTGAAGGTGGAATCTCATGGCCCCTATGAGGAATCAGGCTCGCTTCTCTTTGGACCGGAGAACCACCACTGCCAAGTCACCGCAGCTTGGCAGCTCCTGCATTGAGCATCTGCCCCCTGGTGGTCAGTGTGCATCATACATACTGGCCGGTCAGCTGGTTGGATGATCAGATGGTTGCTTAGCCCTTTATATATATAGATAACTGATACCGATTCTATTCCCAAGAACATTTTTTTCTGTTTGCCAGAGCTCACTCTGAGGATGGGAGGGGTACATTGGAAGTGCTCAGGGTAATGGCCTCTTAGGAGCAGCTCTCAGTCAATGACAGATGGGAGTTCATAGGTACTTACCTCTGTTTCTTTATTGCATAATTGAAATAATGCTGAGACATGTCCTTACACTTCCCTCTTCCCCTAATGCTGTTTCTCGCAACCTCCTCTCAAACTACTAATATTCATGTTCTTGTCTCAATGTCAGCTTCTGGAGGAAGGGGAGGACCAAACATAAATGATTAAATGACTTAAGTCACTTATGACCATTCAGATGTATCAATTATGGATGAGAGCAATAGACTACCACTTAGAGCTTACTGCAATACTGATATGTTTCTTCTTCTTCTTCTCTCTCTCTCTTACTACACCGTGGGTGTTAGCAGCCCCATTTACCATTTATATCAATAAAAAAACTGAAAGAATTTATGTATTTTTTCTAAAGTCATCCAGCTAATGAGTGTTCCATTGTCTGTATTCAGGTCAATCTAATCCTTCCTACTGTGCTGTACTGTCTGCTGATGTAAAGACTACCTTAGGAATAAGTTAATATGTGTTCTCTACCTGTGCCAATGCCAGATCTTCATAACATTATCATTCTGGAGGAAAACATCTGCTAAGTGTATTATTCAGTGTTATTAACAAAAGTCATATATAAAATAACCACCTACTCCCCGTCACTGATGATGAGAGTATACTAACTAGTACATTAGTACAACCTTTGAGGACAATATTTTAAATTAAAAAGTAATGTATTTATTTGTATCAAGGTATAATTTTATCATGTACAAAAGTTAAACTTCAAATACTTCTAAAGGGCTTATCATGAAAAACAACAGTGCCTTGCCCCAACCCTCTCCTTCACCAAGACTTGCTTTCCAGAGGCAACCACTCCAAACTCGTTTACCTATTTCTTCTGTATTTGTGACACAGATCTAACTAAGTGCAGGGCTGCTATTTCTTGGTTTCACAGCTTTAAATAGTATCAGCTGACATTACCAACAAGTGACTTTCCTGTGATGGGCCCCCACTTGTAGCATGTTAGGCTTCTCGTTTTGCTAAGGCACATCTACAAGGAGCTTCTTCATAAAACTTCATGGCAGATAGATGATTTTAGCTCATGTATGTGTCAAGTCTTCTTCATTTAACCCCATATTTGATTTATAGTGTTATTAGGTAGAGAATTTTGAGGGTTTTTTTCTCTGAATTTGGAAGGCATATCTTCATTGCCTTCTCCCATTCACTGTCTTTTGAGACATCAGATGCTCTTCAGATAGTGGTGCCTTTTCTTTTCCCTTCTGAAAGCTTTTGGACTTTCTTTGTATCCTGGGTATTCTAAAAATGTTTTACTTGTGCCCTTGGAGGAATATTTCTTAAACATATTGTGCTGAGTATTTAGTGGATCTTTTAAACCTGAATGCTTATACCTTTCAGTTGTAGGATTTTGTTGTTTTTGTCATGCCTTTGAAATTTCTTTTCCCAAATGTTTTCTCTGTCTTACATTTTGGAACTCTAACTATTAGATCTCATAATTGATCTTGTCAGTCTTATCATTTCTCTTCTCTTTTTTGGGGGATATTTCCTTAATTTCACATTCTCATTTCTCAATTAAATTTTATTTTAGCTATTATATTTTAAATATACAAATGTTTTTTAAAAAACATGTTTATTAATTTCAGAGAGGAAGGGATAGGGAGAGAGAGACAGAAACATTAATGATGAGAGAGAATCATTGATCGGCTGCCTCCTGCACACCCTACACTGGGGATGGAGCCCGAAACCCAGGCATGTGCCCTGACCAGGAATCAAACCATGACTTCCTGGTTTATAGGTTGACACTCAACCACTGAGCCATACCGGCCAGGCAAATATACAAATGTTGTATCTTGTTTTCTGACTGTTTCTTTATTATTATTATTATATCTTATTTTTATTCTATAGATCTGTTATCCTCTACCATATTTCTGAGGTTATTATATATATGTAGCTTTAAGTTTTCTTCCATTTACAATAATATATTTTTTCCTATCCCCTCACTTAATTTTTCCCCCTATTTTTTTCCTTCTTTTTTATATTTATGAATTTCTTAAAATGTCTGGTGATTCTTGTCTCTCCACTAATGGGTAAGGCACTAAAAAGCTTTTATGGGTAGAACTTACTGACTATAGGCTTCACTTTATGATAGTATGGTTGGGAGGTGGCTATTTTCTAGAAAAGCCCAAATATCATCACATGCAGAAGAATATTCCTGAGAAGAATACTCATAGAGAGACCCTGGAGAGACCAATTCCTAGTTTTTGGGGTTTCTCGGAGCAGGTTGATAAGGGTCTGGGGATCCCACTATTCAGTAAGCAGATGTTCACTTAATGTTAAGGTTTTCAGCGTCACACTTCACTCTACCCTTTAACCTAAGTTGGAGTCCTTCTGATCCAATTTCTCCAAATAACAAACCTGTGATGGAAACAGTCCAGAGATGGAAGACGCTGACGACGCCTTGCCATACTAGCAGTCAGCAGCTGTGCGTTGCTGCAGGTTGCCCAGGACCAAACCAGAGAGGGTCGGACCTGCATTACCACCATTTGTCCACCATCCAGAACTGAAATATCATTGCTGACATGTACACATAAGGAACTGTTTGACATTGAAATTGGGACTCAAAAGAACTGTTGGCCCAGAAAGAAACTCACTACAGACTGATTCATTTGCCTCTCAGCATAACCATTATTGTTTGTCTCATTTTCTGTTCTTATGTGTGTATTTCTAGTATCACATGATCTCACTCATCTATGGGAAATAATGAACAACATAAACTGATGAACAAAAACAGACCCAGAGACAGGGAAGCATCTATCATACTGTCAGGCCTCAGAGGGAGGGTAGGGAAGGGTGAGGGTGGGGGGGAGAGATCAACCAAAGGACTTGTGTGCATGCATATAAGCCTAACCAGTGGTCACAGACAACAGGGGGGTGGGGGCATGCATGGGGAGGGGTTTGGGATGGGAATGGGGGGATGAGGACAAATATGTAATACCTTAATCAATAAAGAAATAAAAAAAATAAAAAACCAAAACCTGTGATATACTATTATATGGACTAGTTACTTACCTGTCTGGATAGAGAACCTAAGGACGCAACTGTTGCATTTAAAAATTTTCAAGTAATCACCCTATTTTCAACCCTATGTTGCCCTTAACCTTCCATGATACCTCATGCCTCCAAATATTGAACTTCTCAGGGAGAGAAATCAGCAAATCATCTTGGTTTTACAGTTTCCCCTTCAGTATGCATGTGGGTTGAAGTTTCTCTTCTTGCCAAGGCAGTTATTATCCTTTCATGGATCATTTGTGGGTCTGTTTCTGTTGTCTATTTTTTCTCTTGGTTTGTGTGGTAATTTTAAATTGATATTTACTATGAAAAATTATAGAGACTGTAGATGATATTATTTCACCAAGAAAGGATTTATCTTAGCTTTGGTTAGGAAACAGTTTAGGAATATATCATTGTAATCCAGTCAGGCACTATGTTAATTCAAGACTAGGTTTTGGGTTTTTTAAGGTATAATCCTGCATATATATATATTTAAAATTTTTACTTTAAAAAGCCTGTTGTATGATTTTACAAAATCCAATAATGAGAACTTTGTAAACATGTGCTTTTCAAACTGTATATATTTACTTCCCATGGGTAAGAGGAAATGTACCTTGTTGAGGGAATATGGTGTTAAGCTATAGGATTAACATGCTACTTCATTCTGGAGAATAAATTTTACTCAGAGATAGGGCTAATAAAACTCATTTTT
Organism: Cnephaeus nilssonii; assembly: GCF_951640355.1. Taxonomy (NCBI): domain Eukaryota; kingdom Metazoa; phylum Chordata; class Mammalia; order Chiroptera; family Vespertilionidae; genus Cnephaeus; species Cnephaeus nilssonii. The sequence goes on along the minus strand of NC_137077.1, from coordinate 14,513,140 downwards.
TCATGAAAACAAATGTCATTGTATTAATGATAGAATGCAGTATTTCCATTAATCCTTGTGCTAAATCATAAACTGATTTTTTACTTCTGGTGGGTGGTTTCAGTCTATGCACCCAACGAGTCATTCTCCTTGAATTTTAGGGGGATATTCTTCTTAGCATTGATTGCATATAATCTGCTTCACCTCCTTCCTTGTTACTCCCATGGCTAGGGAATTCAGGACATCATATCCCAAACATTCAGTAATAATAAATACCATTAACTTATGTAGTCATTTGTCAGTCTCAATTTCAGATTTAATTATCCATATTTTGTCTATATTTGTTTTCTGTTTTTTATCTTTATCAAATATTCTTTAATTTTTTTTTAATGTGCTGATTTTAGAGAGAGAGGAAAGAAGACAGAGAAACATCTATTTGTTGTTCCACTTATTTATGCATTCATTGGTTGATTCCTGTATATGCCCTGACTAAGGATCAAACCCATAACCTTGGTGTATGGGGACAATGCTCTAACCAACTGATCTGTCTGGCTAGGACTCAAAAATGCTTTTATGTGTATTTATTGTCTGCTGCTTCATGGTCTTTTGGGAAGTAGATATATTTGGGAAGTAGATATATTTTATGTATCTATCACGTTGCTTATTTTATTCATTGTCTTTTTTTTGTAAGCTGACTGAGCCTTTCTTCAAAGACAGAGTGACATGATTTATTAATTTGTGTGGAATTTTTAATAATACCTATCATTTTTTTCTTTATTACGGTATTGTATATGTGTCCTTATCCCCCCAATGTCCCCCATCCCCCTCCGCCGCTCATGCCCTCACCCCCCTAGTGTCTGTGTCCATTGATTATGCTTATATGCATGCATACAAGTCCTTTGGCTGATCCCTCCCCCTTCTCCCCCTCCCCTGTCTTCCCTCTGAGTATTAACGGTCTGATTGATGCTTTTCTGTTTCTGGATCTGTCTTTGTTCACCAGTTTATGTTGTTCATTATATTATGTGTGGCATTTTATTAAAATCACTAGGAAATCAACCTAATCTAGGACTAGAAGGTTAAATGATCAATGTAAAATACATTAGTGTTTCTTTGACTATTTCTATGGAATTATTATATTGTTATATTTTCAAATATGTAAGGCACTTTAAAATACAAGGAAAACCATTCATTCTATTCATTTGGTCTCAGGAAATTATTATTTCTTTTAGGTTCCCCCCTGCAAATCTCTTTCAAAGGCAAAAGCAACCCAATGCTTTTATGGATATTTTTAGAAGCATTTATATGTAGGGACTACATGATATCAGGATGATGTAAAAATATTTTTATAGGGCAAGAATAGCTATCATATCCACTGAGTGGCAGAAGGAATATGTCATTCCATCTCATAAAAATACTTTTGCTATCTTATGACCTCCATACTGAGTAACTTATTCAGCTCATTTGACTTGTGGAGTACCAAGAGACTAATTTTCATTGCAATAAATAAGAGAACTTATAAAATTATTTCTTAGATTGCCATATGGCTTTGGTGAGGGAACTATGACTACCTGAGGAGTAATTTGTGGGAGAAAGGAAATCTTGAGTAAATTAAATAAGTGAAATAGCATTACAATGAGACTTACGGCATAGGAAATATTAATAACAAAATATGGGGCTGTTATACTTTTAAAATATATTTTATTGATTTTTTTTTTTTTTTTACAGAAAGGAAGGGAGAGGGATAGAGAGTTAGAAACATCGATGAGAGAGAAACATCAATCAGCTGCCTCCTGCACATCCCCAACTGGGGATATGCCTGCAACCAAGGCACATGCTCTTGACAGGAATCGAACCTGGGACCCTTGAGTCCACAGGCCGGCGCTCTATCCACTGAGCCAAACCGGTTAGGGCTAGGGCTGTTATGCTTTTAAAAAATGTATTAGATTTTCTCTGAGAATATACACTAGAGTGAGTTTGAATCTTCAGTCTTGGACAGTGACTTAAATTCTTTGAGACACAATTTATTTATCATTATAATGTAGATACTGCTCTCTCTCTCCAAGACTGTCTTGAGGGATAAATGACATATCAACCTCATAGAAAAAACGTATTCACTTCAATGAAGGGACCCCAAATATAACTTGATTCCTAATTTTCTCAATTAGAAGTCTAAACAATAAGTTTTCAATCACTTGAAAATACAAACTTCTAGGGTATACTGTAGATTAGTCAAATGACTATGTTTTAGTATAGTAATTTTGCTACTCCTATATATTTAAAATTGCACATGAAAAATAGCAAATAAACAATGATTATATTAACTATATAAATATTTATTGATTTAAGGAGATGCATGTGGGTACCAAGTTGATCAGGGGTCGATTTGTAATGGTTAATTTCATGTGTCAACTTCACTGGGCCATATGGTGCCAGACATTTGGCCAAATATTCTTCTTAGTGTGTCTGTAAGGGTGCTTCTGGATGAGATGAACATTTGAATCAGTAGACTTAGTGAAGTAAATTGGCCTCCTTTTCATGTAGATGGAGCTCATCCAGTCAATGGAAGACATGAACAGGCTCAGTAAGAAGGAACTTCTGCCTGACTGCTGGAGCTAGACATGGATCTTTTCTAGCCTTGATCTTAGACTGAAACATCAGCTTTTCTTGGATCTCAAACCAGCCAGCTTTTGGACTGACCTTTATACCCTAGGATTCCCTGGTTTTCAGGGCTCTCAGCTTGGACTAGAACTACACGCGGACACTCCTGGGGTTCCAGCTTGGAGACTGCTGATCTTGTAACTCTTTAGCCTCCGCAGCTGCATGTAGTTTAAATAAATTAATGTGTAGGCAGAATATCCAGCTGAGGGAAAATCGAGGGGGAAACCCTCTCTCTAAATCGAAGAGCTAGGAAAACTGGAACGTGGCAGATGAATTCGACACTGGCACATGGTGAGGTAAGCTTTCTATTTCCTTCTGCAATATGTCCTCCACATTGACTCCCATGGTCAAGGTGCCTGAAGCACTTTGCCTACCTTGAAGACTTCATTTTCTCTTCTCCCAGTGCTCTCTGCCTTTAGTAGACTTCCGTTGTCCCTATGCAAATAGAAGTCCTAGCCCCAGCCAAAGAGTTCCATGTTAATTTGTTCCTATGAATTGACTATAAACCTGTGGATATAATAGCTGATTAATTTTCCATAATCACTTGGTCAGGGACTTCTTTGATCACCATGTTTTTTGTTCAAATGGAAATTGCTTCATTTAAAAAATTGTACACACATTTCATACCTCTTGTAAAAAGCTCTCAAAGTATAAATATAAAGGCATAATAACCACCTTTAATTCTTTGTATTGCCTTCCAACTTTTTCTTTTTACAATATGCATATATTAATTGATTTTTAGAGAGAGAGGAAAGGAGAGGGGGAGTGAGAAAGAGAGAGAGAGAGACATTGATGTGAGAGCATCGATAGGCTGCCTCCTGCACACACCCTACCTGGGATTGAGGGCTCAAGCCTGCAACCAGGGCATGTGCCTTGACAGGGAATCAAACCGGCAACCTATGGTGCCCAGGACGGTGCCCAACCAACTGAGCCACATCGGTCAGGGCTCCTTCCAAACTTTTTCTATGCATATATAAACATGCACATATTTTACAAAATGATGCCATAAAAATACACTCTATTTGTAATCGTTTCTTTTCACAGAGAAATGCAGCCTGAACATTTTTTGGAGGGGGCAAATAAAACTTCATATTATCCTTTTAATAGCTGCATGATATTCCTTATGTAGATATGGCATGATGTATATAATAGATTACCCATCTTGCTCTATGACATTTTCCAGAAAAATTTCCAGATTTCACATCTATTTTTACCTTTAAAACTTTATTTATTTATTTTGAGAGTATGTTTATTCAAGCTGGGGACAGTGAAACAAGGGCTTAGGATAGAAAAAGCAACAGGAGAGAGACTAGATGGGCTGCTTTGGTTCTCTGAAAATGTTACAGGAGAGAAATGAGCCGAGGTAGGGCTGCTGTCAGCTCACTGGAGCGTCAGAGAAAAGGGGGGCTTGGAGGCAGATTCAGGGGGTAGCCTGGGATGAGCTGACGCTGTCCATTGCTCCCCTGGTTGCAAGTCTCATGGGGTCCCCTAGAGTTTAGGAAATGCATGCCTATGGGGGAAAAATGGAGTAAGGGACAGGCACAGGCATGCTCCTGGGAGGGAGAGTGGCAATTTTTACCTTTTTCTCAGACGCCAACCTTTTTAGGTTCAAACTGCAAGTTTTAGCAATAAAAATAGAAACCCAGGGCTCTGATGGCTGAGCCCTAACTCCTATCAGGTCACATCCTCTGTGGGGTGCCACCCTTTTTCCACTGTGAAACATTATTTGAACAGATTCTCAAAATAGCACTGCCTCTTTTTAGCATGCCAGCGTCTCCCTGGTGTTATCTGGCCTTCCCCAGTGGCCAGCAAGAATTCTCGACTCCTCGTCCCGGAGTCTCTCTGTCCCTGTGCCAGACCAGACTTAGCAATCAGGGCATGACGTCAGATTGCTGCAGGCAGTTGGACCTTTGGGACAGCAAGTGGGAATGCAGACTTGTGGGACTGGCCAACTCCCTGTCTCCACCCATAGCCAGAGATCCTGGTGTCATGCGTACAAGTGTTCTGAGTAGGGGAAAAGGTCAGGGGTACGGGCAGATGGCGTGTTCTAAACCCAGTCTAACCAGCTTCCACTTTGGACTTGCTGTTGCTTATAAATTACAGAGGAGGTTGAGGGAGGTCATAGATTTTTCAATTCTTTAATTTTCACTAGACATCATATCACTCCGTAAAAGAGCATGGGCTTCAGAATCAGTCTTTTCTTTTTTAAAATTATTTTTTTTATTGATTTTAGAGAGGAAGACAGAGGGAGAGAGGGATAGAAACATCAATGATGGGAGAGAATCATTGATTGGCTGCCTTCTTCATGCCCCACACCGGGGACTGAGCCCGCAATCTAGGCATGTGCCCTGACCAGGAATCAAACCGTGACCTCCTGGTTCATAGGTCAATGCTCAACCATTGAGCCATGCTGGCCAGGCAGAATCAGACAGTCTTAAGTACAAGACTATATCTTCCACTTACTTTCCATGAGACCTGATGCATACATAAGGCAGTCAATAAGCACCTACTGAGTAGATGTGTTGAAGGGTATGTCTGTGACTGTCCATTTCCCCAGCTGTAAAATGGGGGTGACAACAGTACCATGTCACAGGGTTGTTGTGAGGACTATTTGATGAATGCATAATTAGCATACAAAATGTGCTCCATAAAGTAGAGCTGTTACTTTATTACTTTGAGGAGAAAAATTAGAGCTCCTCTTACCAGTCTGTCTTACAGTCCCCCTTGCCACATTTATTTGCTCAACAAATCGTTATTAAATAGGCACTGTGCCCTAATCGGTTTGGCTCAGTGGATAGAGCGTCAGCCTGCGGACTGAAGGGTCCCAGGTTTGGTTCCGGCTTATCTTGTCCAGTCCTGCACTGCCAGCCACCTTCTCATTAATTTTCTTTCAATATGCATGAATCCATGCACTGGGCCTCTAGACTATACATATAAAAGGCTAAATAACTGACCAACCATCCATCTGACTGTCCAACCAACCGGCTGGTACATATGACGCACACTGGCAATTTAAAAATAAATGTTTACTTACGCAAGGAAAATTTTCCCATCGAATTTCTTTTTAAAAAAAATATATTTTATTGATTTTTTACAGAGGACTGTGCCTGCCACAGAGTAGGTACTCCATATTTTGTTACATGTAGGAGTGCATGAATGAATTTGTATTGTTTAAAAACCTCCAGAAATAAAAATTCCTCCAGGAATAAAAGTTCTGAACCTCAGGTTGGCACATTCTAGGATAGATGCCAAAAGTTATTTTTTTGTTGGGCTCAATTTTAAAAAAGTAATAGAATGAGATCTAGAGAGAAGGGAGTCAGTCTCCTCTAGGAGAAGAGTAAAGAGAACACTCCAGCAGCAGAGAATTTAAAAACTCATTTGTAGCCGAAACCGGTTTGGCTCAGTGGATAGAGCGTCGGCCTGCATACTGAAAGGTCCTGGGTTCGATTCCGGTCAAGGGCATGTACCTTGGTTGCGGGCACATCCTCAGTAAGGGGTGTGCAGGAGGCAGCTGATAGATGTTTCTCTCTCATCGATGTTTCTAACTCTCTGTCCCTCTCCCTTCCTCTCTGTAAAAAATCAATAAAATATATTAAAAACACACACACAAAAAAAACCCCCAACTCATTTGTATTTAGAGACTCTATTGATGAGTTCCTTTTCCACTATCTGTTAAGACCTGTTGGTGAATAGGATGAATAACAGAGTCAGGAGCCTGAATTTGTTGTCATCCTAATTAACTAGTTAATATTAATAAAGGAAGAAAGCAAAGACATAATAAGCATGGTCATCTGGGCAGCTTCACCAGGAAGCTGCAGGCACAGTGAAGGCGAGGTGACATAGTGAAGGTGCTTGCCTGTCAGTCTAGCCTGGAAAAAAGATCATTGGCTAGGACGGTGGAGCCACTGCAAGCATGCGAAATCTTTTTTTTTCTTCTTCTTTTTTCTATTTAAATCTTTTAAAAAATCTAAATATATATGTCCCCTTCTCCCCACATTGATCCCCTTCAGTGCACCCCTGGCCTTCACCACCCTATTGTCTGTGTCCATGGGTTATGCATTCAAGGTCTTTGGTTGATTACCTCCCACCCACACACCCTCCCCCACCTTCCCTCTGAGAAGCATGCGAAATCTTAAAAAGTTGATTCGTTACTTTGAAGAAACCCCTGGTTAAAATCCCCAGAGTTCCCTCTCTCTTGTTCTCTCTTGCTCTTGCTCTCTCTTGCTCCGTGACCTGCACTCACCCGTGCAACTCACTTGTTCTCTCTCCATAGGCATGTGGCCTTAACCCCATGGCCCACGGCCCTGCAGAACTCATGCACAATGGACTGCAGCTGGGAACACAAGCTAAGCCAGCCGGATGTTGGACTGGGCTGTAATATGGAACAGAAATTATGGGCAGTGGCCTTAATTCTGGCCTCGTTGAAGACAAGATTGGACCTCTTCCATGGCGAGGCGGACAGAGATGGGACCTTGGTGGGAAACCCCTTAATTTTACATCGTCAATAAAGCTTTCCCCAAAACCCCATCCTCCCCTGGGGGCCTCTTTTCCTTGTGGCACCCCGAGAACTCTACTTGCACTGATAACAGATTCGCATCCCTGCCTCACCACTTATTAGCTACGTGACCACAGGCAAGTTAGATAATGGCTCTGAGTCCATTCAAGTGAGAAATTGACCCCCAAATCTGCTACAAAGTAAGTGCTCAGCACATGTTAATTAACAACTATTTTTTTTATTCTGCTAAAATTATTTTTAAAGGCATACCATAGCCAGTGTAAACGATACCAATAGCTAAAGCCTAGCATGGTGCTGGGTGTGTCAGGTATCAGTGAGAGGGCTGGTTAAGACACAGAGGGTTGGAACCCTCCAGGAGTTTCCAATTTAGCAGTTCTGGTGGGGCCTGAGAATTTGCATTTCTAACAGTTACGTTTCCAGGTGATAATGATGCCGCTGGTCTGGGAACCACACTGTATTTGACAGTGGTTAAGTACACCAACTCTGGTGCCAGGCTGGCTGCGTTCAAGTCCTAACTACACCTCCCTAGATATATGATCTTGACTAAATTCCTTAATCCCTCTGGCCTCAGCTCCCTCCTCTGAAAGTAGAGATAATAATAGAGCCTTTCTCCAGAGGTCATTGGGTGGTTAAAATGAGGCCTCACATATTGTAATTGTTTAAGACACATTGATACATGGACCAGACTGACAAATGTCAGAGGGGAGGGGGCGGGACTGGATAAAAGAAGGTGAAGACATTAGCCAAAGAACATAAATGCACAGCCCATGGATACAGACACGTGTGGTGAAGGCCAGGGGAGGAAGTAGGGCTGGGTGGAGCTGGGTAAAGGGAGGGAAGTGGCGGAAATCTGTAATAGCATCAATAATAAAAAATAGAAAAAATTAATAGACAAAAAAAGACACATTGATTGTTATTTGTTAATAAAAAACAATTAAAATAAACTTCTAACAGTGCTATCCAATAGAACTTTCTGGGATATGGAAAGGTTCTATTTTGCGCTGTTCAATTTGGTAGCCACAAGCTACATGTGGCTATTGAGCACTTGAAATGTGGCTAGCTAGATGGAAGAGCTGAATGTTTGATGTCAATTCATTTTAATTAATTTAAATTTAAATAGCCACAAATGTCTAATTAGAGTTCCTCCCCAGGACCTGGGCAGAGCCCAGCTCTTTGGAAAGCTGACACACATGGCAATATAAAGACACTAGAGGCCAGGTGCACAAAATTTGCGCACTGGGGGGGGGAGGGGGTCCCCTCAGCCCAGCGTGTGCTCTCTCGCAGTCCAGGAGCCCTTGGGGGATGTCCGACTGATGGCTTAGGCCCACTCCCTGCCATCAGTTGAACATCCTTAACGCTGCTGTGGAGGCAGGAGAGGCTCCCTCCACCACCGCTGAGCTTGCCAGCTGTGAGCTAGGCTTTTGGCTGAGTGATGCTCCCCCTGCGGGAGCGCACTAACCACCAGGGGGCAGCTTCTGTGTTGAGCAGGATCAGGCCAAAATCGGCTCTCCGACATCCCCCGATGGGTCCTGGATTGCAAAAGGGCACAGGCCAGGCCGAGGGATCCCACTGGTGCACAATTGGGGCCAGGGAGGGACTGCAGGAGGGCTGCAAGGTATGTCCAGCCCATCTTGTTTCAGTCCCGATTGGCTGGACCCCAGCAGCAAGCTAACCTACCAGTTGGAGCGTTTGCCCCCTGGTGGTCAGTGCATGTCATAGTGCCTAGTTGACTGGACAACTGTCTGCCCCCTGGTGGTCAGTGCATGTCATAGCAAGCGGTTAAGTGGCCTTAGCATATCATTACCATATTACACTTTGATTGGTTGAAGGGCTGACCGAATGACGGGACACTTAGCATATTAGGCTTTTATTATATAGGATGGGTTTATGTGAACCAACTACTTTCTAAGTGCTTGACTTTTTAATTGAGCTGCTTCTAGCAAGCAGCTCAATTTCTTAGCAATGCAATTTCACTTATAAACGGGAATAACACCTGCCCTGACTCCTCAGAAATTCTCTATGTGCTCTGCGATACTATTCATTGTATAGAATGCTTCCTCACTTCTAGACTCTGTCCTGGCTCAAGCCTTTGATGGACAGATAACAACAACCAATCTACATTTTTCTTGGTCCTCCCCCATCCCCAAACAGAAGAAAAACTATCCCTTTTAATGATTTATCTTGGGGCTCATCAACATAATACTTCCCTCTACCCAGCAACTTCATTCATTCATTGATTTGTTCTTTTATTCCCCCTAAGGGAGAAAGGATGTAGGGCCATGAAAGAGAGGAGGAACAAACAAGCAAAAAGAACAAAAAGAGAGGGACTCCTTGTGAAATGGAGGGGGATATGGTGGTCATGGCTCAGAGCACAGAACAGGACAAATGTCTGTCCTTGCTCTCTCTGTCCAGCTGCTATAAGTCCATCCACCACAGTCTGAGCTTTTCTCCCCTCACCCCCTGTCATGCTCCTCCCATTCTGACTTAGAAGCCTCTTTCAGGATTTAAGTTTTCTATTTTTTTCATCTCAAGCTGCAAAGGTGCAGAGTAATTAGCCGTGTTAGTCATACAAAAATAGAAGGAGGTGGGCCACAAACAATGGGGGTCCTGATGATTCCAGAAAACTTTTTTGTAAGACCTAAAAATATATCTCAGAGTTGTAAGATGAAAGAGTGATGCCCAAAGACTCAGTAAAGTCTGAAATGTGAACAGTGAGTCCTGGACTTGGAATTTCCTGGATCTGGATAGGATAGTCCAAGGAATACAGCATTGGGGCAGTCCAATCGATCCCTTAAGAATATCACAGCCCTAGCTGGTTTAGCTCAGTGGATAGAGTGTTGGCCTGCGGACTGAAGGGTCCCAGGTTCAATTCTGGTCAAGGGCACATGCCTGGGTTGCGGGCTTGATCCCCAGTGGGGGGCCTCATGCAGGAGACAGCCAATCAATGATTCTCATCATTGATGTTTCTATTTCTCTCTCCCACTCTAAAATCAATAAAAATATATATATTTAAAAAAATGTATGGGCAAGCACTATCAAATAGAAATAGGATGAAAGCCATGAATGTATGTCATTGAAGATTTTCTAGTAGCTACATTAAAAAAGATGAAGCTAAAAAAAAAAAAGATGAAGCTAATTTTAGTCACGTCTTATTGAAATCTGTCTATCTGAAATATAATTCTAATATATAATCAGTAGAAATAACTGTAAGTGAGATATTTTATATATTTTATAGTGTTTTCAAAATCTAACATGTATTTTATACTTGTAGCACATTTTAATTCTGACTGAACACACTTCAAGTGCTCAGCAACCGCATGGGTTACTAGGCACTGTCTTGGGCAGTGCAGATGTGGGCTCTGCAGCCATAGTACCTAGAGCTATAATCTTGGGAAAGCTATACAACCTCTGTGCTTCAGTTTCCTCATCTGTAAACTGGAAAAAACTCCTTACCTTGTTTAGAATTGTTATGAAGCTTAAATGAGCACTCAGTACATTGTCTGACAGAGTTGGCTATCAGTTAATGTTAGCTTTTATTATCATCAGGTATATGTTTAACTACATCCTTATCATGACCAAAGCAGTCTTTCAGTCAGATCTTACTCTGGGCTTTCTAAATGGGGACTATATGTTTGATACCTTGCAACAATAAAAATCATCAGAATTTCTACCTCACTTCAAACAGAAATTATCAGGAGCAGCCTGGTCTTTCACAAAGCTGGGAAACCTATAACTTGACAAATTTCTTTATATTATTAAGTCTGCAAATAGATTCCTATTGAATTTTCCATATAAGCAATATCATATTTTTATTAGGATGTTTACAGTTATAAAATTATCCCAGATTGCTTTTTAATGAGCTCTTAAGAGATTAAAACCATGCTTCATTACAGTAAGAAGATAGCACTGTTTTCTTGAAACTATGGCACATAGCCATAAATTCATATTAATATCACAGGATATAATTGAGGGCCTAGGCACCATGATATATAAATTATTACTTGGGACACTCATATGACCCTTTGGAATAAACAGTTGAGTAATTCTACAACAGTTGTTTTGGGCCACTTAAAAAATATATCTTAGAAGTTTCCAAATCTCAAATTCTTTCATTCATTTATGCATTCACACATTCATTTATCAACTATCTGTTTATTCAGCAAATATGTGTTGAGCACTTACTATGAACCAGAAACTTGGCTAGGTAATGAGGAGTCTATGGTTAGCAGAACATACAGTTCCTGCCCTCATGAGCTTACTATGCAGTGGGGTAGAAAGACGTTGATCAAATAATCACACCAATAAAATTGCCAACCAGCATAATTGCTATTAAGAAAAGAAATGGTTGCTTTGGGAGTCTATGAGGAGGGAATTTGATTTGGTCAGGAAAGCCTTCCTCAAGGAAGTGCTAATGGGACTGAGGACTGGGGAGTAAGAGGTGGAGTGGGGAGGCAATTGCATCCCAGACAGAGGGAGCAGCATGAGCAGAAGTCCCGAGATGGCAGGGTCATGGTGAAGGGGAGAGACTGAAAGAGCCGTGGCCCTGAAACAGAGTGCCTCAGGGGCTCCCGCACCATTGGCCCCCAGGGGAGTAGGTTACTACTTCTGGGTTACATTTAATAAAGGGTTCCATTTCCTTCAGCTCAGTTCAAGCTAAGCTATTTGTAACCCACTTAACTTGTGTGTCTTCAAGGGTGCTTGCTCCCAGAAGCCATTTCAATTTCCTGATAATCTTTAGGTTGTAAGATCAGCAAGAAGAATGACCACTCCTCGTTTCCCAGATATTATCTATTTACCCAGTAGGCAACTAACTTCCTGTGATTTAAAACAGCCTTGGTCATTTGCTTTCATTTCATTTGTTACTTTTGTGTCCCAGGATCTACAGAGTGCATTGACTGTAGATGCCTCTGCAGCTGCCACTCTCCTCTTCCTTTTGTAATTTGGAGTGGGAATTTGAAGATTCTAAAATTAACACTGCACGTATTTGATTAGATTTTCTCTTCATTCGTATGTCAGCTTGATTTATATCCCATTGGAAGGGGGAAAGAGATACTAGTTTTGTGTGAAAGTTGATGATTTTAAAGCAGCCCAGGTTGACAAACTTAGAAAATGAGTTTGAAGAAAGAGCTTAAAAGTAAAAGTTACAGCTGAAACCGGTTTGGCTCAGTGGATAGAGCGTCGGTCTGCGGACTGAAAGGTCCCAGGTTCGATTCCGGTCAAGGGCATGTACATTGGTTGCGGGCAACATCCCCGGTGGGGGGTGTGCAGGAGGCAGCTGGTCGATGTATCTCTCTCATCGATGTTTCTAGCTCTCTATCCCTCTCCCTTTCTCTATCCCTCTCCCTTTCTCTCTGTGAAAAGTCAATAAAATATATTTTTAAAAAAAGTAAAAGTTACAGCTATTGCTTCAATATGAGACACCAAGAAGGACAATGTTAGGTAGTGCCTGGGTCTATACTTTTTAAAAGGCTTGAGTTGATATTTGAGAGGTGTACCCTAATATAAAAAGGGATCTCCATCAAGAGCATCAATGATGCCAAGTGAAAAGTGTAATGAACTTACTTGAGTATGCTTTTCCAAAGTGGTCTTCTGCTTCCAGCTGACACTTTTCAAGATATACACAACTCCCCTTTTAAAACATATAGTGATGTCCTTCTTTTCTTTAAGCCCCCATCCCCTCAGATCTCAGCATTTTGAGTTCATTAAAAAATATATTTTAAGCCACCATTGCAATCTCCTGGAAATGTTACTAGAATAACCAATCCAGTCCCTTATCCAGGTAGAGTGACCCTACATAACACTCAGTGCCTCAGTTTCCTCCCTGTCAAAGGAGAGTAGCAATAATACCTACCTCAGAGGGCTGTTGTGGGAAATAAATAAGTCAAGTGTCTATATATGTAGAAAATGTATAATCAATTACCTTATTATTATCAATATCATTATTATATGAGAGGTGAGTGGCTGGTAGGAGACATTCCTGGCCCAGCATTCTCTTGGGAGGATATCAGAAAGAGAGAGTGAATTGACATTTGAGAGTTCTTGATCTGTCCAGGGCAGATGAATATGTCTGTGTTCTTTCTGTACCCACCAGAGAGTCATGTGGACCTTAACCTCTGCCCTAAGACTTTTCTAGGGTTCACTGAGTCATTGAGGCAATTGATTTCTTGAGATTCTAATTACTTGCCATTTAAACTTATAGATCCAAAAGGTAATACCCTCTGCCCTTTTGAGGAGCCCAAAGTAGCCAGGATTTATCTACCACTGCATTGTAATACCAAGAGGCCAAACTAAAGCAAAAATGGAGTGACCGCCCTCACTGGTTTGGCTCAGTGGATAGAAGTCAGCCTGTGGACTGAAGGGTCCCAGGTTCGATTCCGGTCAAGGGCATGTACCTTGGTTGCGGGCATATCAAGTGTGCAGGAGGCAGCTGATCGATGTTTCTCTCTCATCGATATTTCTAACTCTATCCCTCTCCCTTCCTCTCTGTAAAAAAATCAATTAAAAATATTTTTTAAAAAAATGGAGTGACCATAATAGGGTAATTGACATGGTCAATATGGCAAAGCACAATCTCAGGAGACAGGCCCTGCTCAGCTTTTTATTTAAAGCATGTTAGGCCATGTTATTCCTACTGCTGATCCATTTGCATAGCAACCCCTGCTCCTCACCCCTCACCCCTCACCCAGGGTGTGCTTTATACATGGTGAAAACACACCAGCTAATTCTCTTTGAGCCCCAATCCCCCCAGGCTTGCCATTTGAAGATGGTTTGTGGGCACAGAGCTCATTTCTGGAATGCTGAAAGAGCTAAATATTTGCCCAGTGGACGATGCACCAAAGGCGGCCCCAGCTTTTTAGCTTTGATGACTGTTTCAGGGTAGGATTTTGCAAATCTATCTTGCTGCACCCTTAACCATAAAGATAGACTTCCTGGCTTTGGGAAGATGATCCAGTTCACAAATTCCCTTTACCGAAACTGAGTCAATTCTCCACAACTGCCCCAGTTTCCTGATTCCAAGTGTAATCCTTTTATGTTACCCCTGCCAATGAACTGTGACCACAGAAAGGTCAAGGGCTGTAGATAAAATTCAAATTGATTTTGAGGTAAGGGATTATCTCAACCGAATTTGAGGAGGCTCATTCCTTTCAGCATCTGGTGCTATCGTCTCATATGATATCGAAGTATTCGGTCTAAATGCCAATCCTACAGATCTGGGGGCAGGATATAAGGTAGAGCTAACCAATCAGGAGATATTTTTCATGCCAGCTCAAAGTAACTCACAGATACCTGACAGCTGCAGCTGTCTGGGCCCCTGGCGATGGCATTGGTCTATGACTCAGAGGGATGTTTATGCCAGAGAATGTTGCCTCTGCAACACTATCCCAGATATGCCCCAGGAGAAAGTAATTGGAGCAATGAGTGTGAGAGGAAGATCTCTGGGCAGATTTAGTCAAACCCAGCTCCATATCTGAGTGCAAATAGCGGTAAATGGAGAGGCAGAAAATGCATGGGCTTTGGGGTCAGACAGACCTGGCCACAATTCTCAGCTCTGGGTAATTTATTTTTTATTTTATTTATTTAATTATTTGTCTTTTATATATTTTTATTGATTTCAGAGAGGAAGAGAGAAGGAGAGAGAGATAGAAACATCAATGGTGAGAGAGAATCATTGATCAGCTGCCTCCTGCACGCCACACATGGGGTATTAAGCCCACACCCAGGCATGTGCCCTGACCAGGAATCAAACCGTGACCTCCTGGTTCATAGGTCAATGCTCAACCACTGAGCCATGCCAGCCAAGCAGCTCTGGGTACTTTATATTCAGTCAGTCAGTTATTTGTTCACTCATTCACTCACTCAGCTATCTTTATTGAGGAGGTACTATGTGGCAGCCACTGTGCTAGGTGTTGGGATATATGAAAAGCAGGTCTGGCTACATAATTTGTGGGGTCAGTGCACAAGAAAAAAGCAGGGCCTCTTCTTCAAAATGTATTAAGAATTTCAAGATGGTGACAGCAGCACATTAAACCAAGCGTGGGGCCCTTTGTTCCGCATGAAGCTAATTCTCATGATAAACCTTATGAGACAAGAGGCATAGTGCTCATAAAGCTGAATTTCTTGGGGGAGGGGATTATTGAATCACACCAATTAACCTATTTTATTTTACTAATTAAACATGACTTTATAAGGACTGTTGAAAGACAGGAGCATGATGCTATGAATATCTATAAAATGGGGTGTCAGCTCAGTATACCACAGATTGGGTGGCTTTAACAACAGAGATTTATTTCCTCACAGTTTTGGAGGCCAGAAAGCCAAGATCAGGATGCCAGCTTGGTCAAGTTTCAGTGAGAACTCTCTGGCTTGCATCTCAAAATTATCTCCCTTCCCCGGAGGGGAGGAAACTAGGGTATTTATCCTCCAATTCCCACTCACTTGGCCTGGCTAAGAAAAGGCCCTTAGGTGAAGATGACTTCTCAGGCATGAACTGGAGTGGTTAATGCTCAGGGGACAGGGATAAACACAGACGGGAATAGACACAACAGGGTCTGCTATGGAGAAAGCAAAACAAAGCAAAGAGCACAAATGAAGAGGAGAAGAAAGGAACTCTGTGTGTGTGTGTGTGTGTGTGTGTGTGTGTGTGTGTAGAGCAGCGATTTTCAACCTTTCTAATCTCATGGTACACATAAACTAAATACTAAAATTCTGTGGCACACCAAAGAATATATTATGCTTTTTTGCTGATATGACAAAAAATATGCACAAGTTTGATTCATTCACATTAGACGACTATTGTGTTAACTGTTGGAAGAGGTCAGTGCCCTTGACTAAATAGCCAGGTATTGCATATTTTAAAAATTCTTGCCTCTCTCTCTCTCTCTCTCTCTCTCTCTCTCTCTCTCTCTGTCTTTCTCTACATTGATAAAAATAAAATTATTGCAGCACAGCAATTGAAAATCACTGGTGTAATGAGCTCTATTAATACATTTTTAAAAATAATAAATAGAAACGCCTACAACCAACCCCTCTATACAACTCTTCTCTCTATTTGAAATAAGTACTTCTACATTTATCAATTCATAAATTGTTTCTTGTGTATGGATTTCCAAATAGAACAACACATTGCAAAGTATTTATGAATAAAAATGGATTCATAGAAGAGAAAATTCCCTAAAGGGTTAATAAACATAATAAATATATGAAAAGGTATTCACATCACTGGTATTCAGGGGAATGCATATTAAAATAGTAACATCCCATTTTTTGGGGGGGGGAAATATTAAAAAGATGAATAATATTCAGTGTTGACAAGAATATGAAGGAATAGACATTGCCATCAATGCTGTTAGGAATTTGAGTTACTACCACTTCTGGGGAAAGAAATGTAGCAGTATACGTTAAAATTTAAAAGCTCCCATGCCCTTTGGTGCTGCTTCTTCTTCTTCTTCTTCTTCTTCTTCTTCTTCTTCTTCTTCTTCTTCTTTTTTTTTTTCTGCAAAAGTTTATTGTTTTCATTTGGTCCCCAGAGCCTGGGAGAGGGCTCCAGGGTAGTGAAAAGAATGGCTAGGGGTTTAGGCGAGCAGTTCAGGCAAAAGCCAGACACCAGGGGAATGCAGAGGGGCCCCTCAAAGTCCTCTGGGTTCCAAAGGCTCCTAGTCATGGCTTGAGCCCGAGCCTTTCAAAGAGATACTCACCCAGCCCAGCCTGGGGCAGGCCTGCCTGCAGGAGGTGAGTCAAGTGGTCGCCCATCTTCTTGATGAGTTTCACCTGCTCACCCAGGCAGTGGATCTGCTCACCCAGGAAGTGAATCTGCTCACCCAGGAAGTGGTTCTGCAGGAAGCCACAGAGGCGAGGTTCTGTGCCGGTAGAACCCAGGGCATGCAGCTCCAAAAGGGCCTGGTTCAGGTTCCTCTCCAAGGCTCTGGCAGCTTCCATGGTGACCTGAGTGTCACCCTACTCGTCCTGGGAGGCTTCAGCACGTCCTGGAGAGAATGCGGCCACTGCGCTGGTTTTGCATCTTTAGGAGATGCTTGGCGCCCTCGCGTTTCTTCTCCGCCAACTCTGGGAAGAAGTGGCCCACGCCCTGCAGAGCCACTTCGTAGAGGTGGAAACCGAAGCCCAGAGAGAGGTAGGTGCAGGAGGCCCGCAGATGCCGGGTGAGCAGGCGGGTGATGGCAGCCTCTTCCTCGGAGGAATAATTCGAACAAACTTGGGAGATCTTGGTTGTTCAGCAATAAGAAGTTAAGGTCACCCTAGCTCTGTGGTCGGCAAACTGCGGCTTTCGAGCCATATGCGGCTCTTTGGCCCCTTGAGTGTGGCTCTTCCACAAAATACCACGGCCTGGGCGAGTCTATTTTGAAGAAGTGGCGTTAGAAGAAGTTTAAATTAAAAAAATTTGGCTCTCAAAAGAAATTTCAGTCGTTGTACTGTTGATATTTGGCTCTGTTGACGAATGAGTTTGCCGACCACTGCCCTAGCTGGTTTGGCTCAGTGGACAGAGTGTTGGCCTGTGGACCAAAGGGTCCCAGGTTTAATCCTGTTAAGGGCATGTATCTTGGTTGCAGGTTCCTCCCTGGCCCGGGCCCTGGTCAGGGCTCATGCAGGAGGCAACCAATCGATGTGAGATATTTCTCTGTCTTACCCTCTTTCTCTAAATAACAATGAAAAAATATTCTCTGGTGAGGATAAAAAAAAGAAAAAGAAAGAAGTTAAGGTTAAAAAAAACAAAACCACACAAAAAACGGGGTTAGCTGGTCTGGAAGGCCGAGATGGCTGATGATTCTGAAGGTGGTGACTGGAAAAGATAGTGGAGGGTGGCCAGAGGCTGGAAGAAGGGGTCCCCGAGTCTGTTCCGTCCAAACATTGTTGAAGCAAGAGACAGACCCGGGGGGTCCCCGAGGGCACTGTACCCTTTGGTTCTTTCTGGAGTCTTTCCTGAATTAATAAAAGCACCAGAGTGCAATGATATTTATACAAGGATGTTTATTGCAGAATTATTCGGGCAAAAATATTACTCCACCCCAATAAATTCAATAAATAAAAATAATAATTCCATTAGTATGAAAAGATGGAAAATATATGTTATATCCATATTAATAGAAATAATAAATTAGAGCTATGTGTTGTTGGCTTTGAGTAACATTTATGATATAGTGAGAGAAATTAACAAGTTGCACTATGCTATGTATAGTTCAATCCATTCAAGTAAAAAGTAATACCGTTATATTTGTATGAGCTAGAGAAAGGTATAGAAGAATATTCCTCAACTCTTACCACTAATTACCTTGAAGTTGGAGGGCATGGTGAGATTTGTAGTTGAGGGGTACTGCTGATGAAAATGTTTGTTCATTGTGTTGTCCGGCCTATGGCAAGAATCAAGCAGGTATTTCTTTTGAGGTATGAAAATAAATGAAATGAAATGAAGTGAAATGTGAAGTGAAAAACCCTCAGTGCTGGCAGGACTGTTGAGAAGCAGATATATTGACAGACAATTGGGGGCCTTGAAAATCAGTGTTTTCGTGGGAAGGATCAGAGCACATAAACAAGGGTTCTAAACCAGGTAATACTTTGGGATATATCCCGACGAAATAGCTTCCCCTCCCCTATCCTTTTTAAAAAAAAAGGTATAATTTTTTCTTTAGCAGTGCCATAAAAAACCAACATAGCAAAAAATTAGGGAGTAGTTCAGCAAATCATAATGTACTGAGTACATTGCAATAGACCAGTAATGGTCAAACTAGGTATCTGTTGGGTCTGTGCTTGACTTCTGGCTCTTTTACTTGCTGGTTATGTGACTTTAAGGATATCACTTAGCATTTTGGAGCTTTAGTTTCTTCATCTTGAAATGGGGATAACAATGGTATCTAAGTCTCAGATTTGCTCCAAGGGTAGGAGGATTGTGCATATCACTATGGTTACTACTAATACTTCATAATAAAATGAATGAGTGAGTGAATAGATGAATGCAGAACTCTCTATGAGATACCACTAAGTGAAAAAATAGAACACACATGTGCTTTACATTAATTATGTAAAACTTATTTACACAATAATTAAAATCAAAAGGTCAAAATATTTTGTAAATGCCAGTAGTTGGTACTTTAACATGAAATTATTTGCCTTTTTAATTTTGTTGATCTTTAAAGTTGGTTAATTATGTAACAACTTACATATATATATATATATAATATTAAAAACAAATCCAAGAAACAAAATTGCTTAATCTTTGACAATAAATATAATATTTGTGGTGTGCTTGGGACAAAGTTTATTATATCTCTTTCCACCTCCCCCCCTCCTCTCTCTCTCTCTCTCTCTCTCTCTCTCTCTCTCACACACACACACACACACACACACACACACACACACACACATCTCCCAGAATATCCCCAGGCTGCTGGTTTGAAGTTGAAATCTTAACAAACTAGAGCATCTTCTAGGACAGTGGTCGGCAAACCGCGGCTCGTGAGCCACATGCGGCTCTTTGGCCCCTTGAGTGTGGCTCCGCGTTAGAATCACTTCTTCAAAATAGACTCGCCCAGGCAGAAAACCTACTTCTGCGCATGGGCCACAAAGTTTCAATCGCACTGTACATGCGCACCCGCACATGGTATTTTGTGGAAGAGCCACACTCAAGGGGCCAAAGAGCCGCATGTGGCTCTCGAGCCTCAGTTTGCCGACTGCTGTTCTAGGATGTCTTACCGAAGTCCAGGCTGGTAGAGGCCTTTGAAGCAGTTTCACTTAGAGGGAAAGCCAGGGACACACAGATACTGTGTACTGTGCAGGAAAACTATATAAGTCTGGTTATTAATAAAAAGAGGAAGTTCAAGTTCCTTAGCAGAGTAGATAAGGCCCCTCAGAACCTGGCTCAGCCTCTTTGTCAGCCTCCACTCCTGGCACTAGGCAGGACCCTACCGGCATCCTTGATTCAGCCCCACCAGTCTCTGAATACAGCTTGATGGTCACACCTTTATGCCCTTGCCTGGGCTGCTTTCTCTGTCAAGAATGTCCTGCACACTCTCCAAGGCTCCTCTGGGAAATTTCCCTCATTATTCTCTTCTCTTCTTTCCATAGAAGAGAGAATCACTGTCCACTATGCACGGCATTGGGTACAGTCTCCGCTGGAGCACCTACCATCCTGTGCTGGAACTATTGGGTTCTATAATGTGACAGCCCCAACTACATTATCATCCCTACCCACTTTTGTTTCTCTTTCACCCTGCAGTGAGTAGTAAGTAGTAGGCATCCTATTGGTTGGCAAAACACCTGGTGAAAGAAAACACAGAAAGAGAATTGATTATTCAGTGACATCCAAGAACAATTGAATTCACTACCTCACTATGACACAACCAACTCTCACACAGAATTAAGGATGAACCTAGGCCATCTTCAAACATAGTAACACACATCACTTGATATTGATTGCCTTCTTTTCCTTCCCTCTTTTCCCTCCTATTCATTTGATTCATACAACAAATTTGGACCAAGCACTTAGTGTTTGCTTAGCATCAAGCTATGGGGATACAGCATCAATAAAATGTAATTCCTGCCCACCTGGCATGGCTCAGTGGTTGAGCATTGACCTATGAACCAGGAGGTCACAGTTTGATTCCTGATCAGGGCACATTCCTAGTGTGGGGTATGCAGGAGGCAGCCAATCAGTGATTCTCCCTCATCATTGATGATTCTACCTCTCTCCTTCTCCCTTCCTCTCTGAAATCAATAAAAATATATTTTAAAAAATGTAATTCCTACAATATTTAGATTTAGAAACTTGGTGCTATCACTCAGTAGTAACATGAACTTTGGGGAAAACAACCTCTCTGGCCATAGTTTCCTCATCTTTGAATTGACCTAGCTTTTCTTCCATTAAGCAATAAGAATCATTTCACTTTAGGGCTTTGGGAAGAGGGAGAATTCTCTTTAGCAGGACAGAGAAGAAAGAAGTTGTGGATACCCTTACATGACTTTTTTCTTTTTTTGTCCCATCACAATGATGTTTGGAAACCTGTAGGGAAAAATGTGTCATAGGCAAATGTAAGAGGAGAGCCAAGTTAGGAGTGGAAAGGTACGTGAAAAGAGTATCAGCAGGTGGATTTGCTAGGATGGAGAGGACCCATCTACCTGGTTGTAACTTAAAATAGCTTTTCTACTCATTGATGTGTCTATTGAATGTTACTAGTGTGGTAGAATTTGTACAGTTGATGAATGAATTCTATCAATGGGTATAAAATAATCTGATATCTTTGGAGAAGATGTTTTGCTTAAATTTTTAAGTATCATTTGTGAAAGTGAATTATTGAAGAAGCAAATCAGGAACAAACACATCACACTGGATTGAGCTCAAAAAACATAAACTATCAAAATGGTTAAATTACTTAAATGTAAGATGGGAAACCATAAAAATCTTAGAAGACTCCATAGGCAGCAAAATATCAGACAAATGTTGTAGCAATATCTTTACCGATATAGCTCCTCGGTCAATGGAAACTAAGGAGAAAATAAACAAATGGGACTACATCAAAATAAAAAGCTTCTGCACAGCAAAAGAAACCATCAACAAAACAACAAGAAAGCCCACTGCAACAATGCTATTTCAGATAAGGGTTTAATCTCCAACATTTATAGGGAACTCATACAACTTAACAAAAGGAAGATAAACAATCCAATCAAAAGATGAGCAAAACCTAAATAGACACTTTTCAAAAAAGGCATATGAAATCATGCTCAAAGTCACTAATCATCCAAGAGATGCAAATCAAAACAACAATGAGGTACTATCTCACACCTGTCAGAATGGCTATCATCAACAAATCAACAAACAACAAGTGCTGGTGAGGATGTGGAGAAAAAGGAACCCTCCTGCACTGCTGGCGGGAATGCAGACTGGTGCAGCCACTGTGGAAGACAGTATGGAGTTTCCTCAAAAAGTTAAAAATGGAATTCCCATTTGACCTAGTAATCCCACTTCTAGGACTGTATCCCAAGAAACCAGAAACACCAATCAGAAAGGATATGTGCACCCCTATGGTCATAGCAGCACAATTTACAATAGCTAAAATTTGGAAACAACCTACGTGCCCATCAGCAGATGAGTGGATTAAAAAACTGTGGTACATCTACACAATGGAATACTACGCCACTATAAAAAAAGAAGGAACTTTTACCATTTGCAACAGCATGGATGGAACTGGAGGGCATTATGCTAAGCAAAATAAGCCGGTCAGAGAAAGATAATTATCACATGATCTCACTCATATGTGGGATATAATGATCATGATAATTTGATGAACAAGAATAGATCCAGAGACAAATGGCAAGGCGGGGTGGGGGTGGGGGTGGGGGTAGAGAGCAACCAAAGGACTTGTATGCATGCATGTCAGCATTAAGCAATGGACACAGACACTGGGGCTGTGGGGGCTTGCCCTCGGGGGTGGGAGTGGTGGTAGGGGAAGGGGTCAATCAGGAAAAAAGGATACATGTAATACTTTAAACAATAAAAAACAAACAAAATAAGATGAACGAGGTTATCGTTGAGTGGGGATGACAAAATGAGAGCTCGAGGGTGTCAGTTTCTGAATATGGGCTTAGAGCCTGACAATCTAAAGTCTAATCTCATCTCCACCACTTAACTAGCCATGAAACTTTGGGAAAAATACTGAAACTTTTGTTCCTAGGGATCCTTACCTGCAAAATAAAGATAATAATACTACCTACCACATAGGATTGTTGTACTTGACAAATCATAACCGAGCATATTTAGCCCTCTTGTGATTGAGAGTTGAGAATGTTTTTCTTCTTATATTAAACTGGTGACCTGGTGCACGAATTCGTGCACATTGAAAGGTAATTAATTAGAAGGTGGCCGGCAGGGTGGGACTGGGTGAGATGGGCTGGACATGCCCTGGAGCCAACCTCCACGGCCCCTCCCCAGCATCTGCGGAGTGAGCAGGGGTCCCTTTGGCAGGTGGGGTCCCTTTGGCAGGTGGGGTCCCTTGGCCTGGTCTGTGGGGATTGGGCTGAAACCAGCTCTCCGACATCCCCCGAGAGGTTCCGGATTGCAACAGCGCGCTCTGCAAAGTTGCTGTAGTACAGGTTGTGGAACGCAAATGCAAGTGTGCAGTAAATCAGATTCGGGGCTGACAGTGCCCCAGCAACAACATAACCCATGGCTGAAGGTGGAATTGTGTGGCCCTGCGAGGAATCGGGCTCCCTCCTCTCTGGTTTCGGGGTGTGTCAGTTGAGAACCGCTGCTGCCAAGTCACTGCAGCTCTGTAGCTCCTGCGTTGAGTGTCTGCCCCCTGGTGGTCAGTGTGCATCATAGTGACCAGTCAGATGGTCGGACACTTAGCATATTAGCTTTTTATATATAGAGATGTTTTGATGAAATAGAACTTAAGCATTATAGTTAAATCCGAATGGGATGAGGAAAGAAAGCCAAGGGCATGGGAGAAATTTTCATTTGCCTGAGCTATTGCCTTGGATAATACAATTGTAGTATATTACAAGTGGAGAGAGCACTGCTGATATTTTTGGGGGAGCACCACAGATTTTTGACCAGATATTCACATAAACCATTAGCACTTTAATATACATATATACAATATATTTTAATTGATTTCAGAGAGGAAGGGAGAGAGAGATAGAAGCATCAACGATGAGAGAGAATCATTGATCACTCTCTCCTGCATGCGCCCTACTGGGGATTGAGCCCACAACCCGGGCATTGGAATTGATCTGCGAACTCCTGATACATGGGTCAATGCTCAACCACTGAGCACACTGGCTGGGCCCATTAGCACATTATATGTCAGAAATTAAAACCTAACCTCATGAGGAAAGTAGTTTGAGTCTATATTTATAACTACCCTGGAAGTCTATTGCTGGATCGGAAGATCTTTATTTATTTGAGCCTTAGTCAATTCAGGTCAATGAAAGGAAGGCACTAATCTAAGACAGGGCTTGTGATAGATGTCTTAACTTGTCACAGAGATGTTTTCCAGAGGAGATATGGAGTAATGTTGAACTTGGCAGGAAGTTCATATTTTGCAACTAACCATAGTATGGTTTGTTTATTCTTTTTTTCCCAAGTGTTTTTCTCTGTATTATTTTTTTAAATGTACTCTCCTATATTTTTCAGAGGAAAGGCTTGAAGGCTTGAATATTCCTGAATTGCTTATCTGCAAGGGAACATGACTTTGGGCATGTACGCTTGTTACTGCTATTTTTCCTTTTTAAATGCAACTCCCATCGTTACTCAGAGCAGTGCTGTGAGGTTGGCTAAAACAAAGTGTAACTAAGATTTTCATACTGTACCTGTGGCCAACTATATCCTATACCCACTGTGTTTCATCAGTCCTCTCCAATGTTCCTGTCAGCAGGCGATTACAAATCCTATGGGAAAACAGGACTAAACATGGGCTTGGGAATGCTATGGGTTTTACAGGAGAAAGGCAGACCAAAAGAATGGAAAAGACCCCTATTCACTAGCCTTTCGGTTGGGGTTTCACAGTTGCTTCAAATTCTAGACACTTAAAACACTTTACTCCCATCTGCAAAAGTAAGTCAAGGAGAGGTTCTTTGTTCAAGGTTCAAGTACTCTTGTGACCTTCCCAAAATAACTCTGAGTGTAATACAGTAGAGTCTCACGTAGCTAAACACTCAAGACTTGGACCTGTCATCATTGTCACCCCAATCATTCTTTCCTCCTTTCTTAGGTGAGTCAACCACTTGAATAACATTTTCCATCAGCACTCAGAGTTACATAAACCCCTCTTTTTGCCTTTCCGAATCCACTAGGAGTCTCCCTGTCAGTTAAAGAGAAAAGTACATAAGCTGGGCTTATCAAGGACTTCTTTTCTATGTAAGTTTTCCTAGCAGTTTATACTGTTTTTCACCGCAATCTGAATCAGATTAAGTCAATCTTCCCCATTGGTTTTATTTCACCAAGGGTCTTATTTTCTTAATTTGTGAGATTTTGCAAGAACTGTGACCATTTCAACCCGCTGTTTATTCCTAAGGCCATGTGTGCCACTGTTCAGCATGTATTATTTATTCCATCAGCCAAGTCATTGTGCTGAGTTGAGCATTCAAGAAATACGATAGTTTCCTTGGTCTCTGTTTTGGAAGAAGCTGGAGTTTTATCCTTGGTGACAGCATGAAAACAATATTTAAACGAGGTTAACAGAGATGGGAGGGTAAAACTGCAAATGTTTTGTTTTAGATGACTTCAAGATACAGCATAGGAAATGAAAATGGGGCAGTTTCTAGAGTTATGGTAATGTCACAAGAAAATGCAGCAGATAAAATGTATGTGTATAGAAAAGTGTGAAGTTGACACCAAAAGGAAGGAAATATACCAATAACATTGAATACTTGGGTAATGAAATCTCAGGTGATTTATTTTTTTCATATGTAATATGAGATTTCCCCCTATCTATTTCTTTAGCTTTCCTATATCTTCTATCTATATATATGATTTTACACAATCTTCACTATTTCGTGTAAGTGTTTTTTTGTAGAATAAGTTACTAAAATAGAAGTGGTATATATAAACCCCTACCCCCCACCAATTTAAGGGTCTAAACCATTTTTGTTTCAGAAATGTATAAAATTTAGATAATAAAATATTACATAACCAGCTGGCATGGTTCAGTGGTTTAGTGTTGACCTACGAGTCAGGAGGTCACGGTTTGGTTCACGGTCAAAACACAATCCCGGGTTGCTTGCTCAGAGGGCGTGCAGGAGGCAACCAGTCAATAATTCTCTCTCATCATTGATGTTTCTATCTCTTTTCCTCTCCCTTCCTTTCTGAAATAAATAAAAATATACTTTAAAAAATATTACATAGCTAAAACATTGAAAACTTTTTATTTTCCTTTAAAAATAATTTGTGTTGGTTTCCTTTTATCCTAGTTACAAATGGTACATGGTATAAAAAAATGAAAACTGTTACTACTTTAATGATTAAGCCATCCTATTATAATTATAATTTACAAAACAGGATCATGTTATAATACTGTTCTGCCACTTGCTTTTACCCCTGATATACCTCTTCCATATTGCTCCATGTCAACTTGAATAAGTTTACCTCTTTCTAATTAACTAGTGGCCTGGTGCACGAAATTTGTGCACGGGGGTGGGGGGGAAAGAAGAGGGTCCCTCAGCCTGGCCTGCACCCTCTCCAATCTGGGATCTCTCTCACAATCCAGAACCACTGGCTCCTAAGCACTCACTTGCCTGACTGATGCCTCTAACTGCTCTCCTGCCTGCCTGATGCCCCTAACTGCTCCTCTGTCAGCCTGATGGCCCTAACTGCTCTCCCCTCCTTGTCTGATCCCCCTAACTGCCTATCTGCTCTCCCCTCCTGGCCTGATCCCCCTAACTGCCTATCTGCTCTTCCCTCCTGGCCTGATCCCCCTAACTGCCTATCTGTTCTTCCTTCCTCTCGGTGCCTTCAGACCCCAGCACAGGAGTGCTGAGAGCTCTCCGCCCCCATCATGACACCCCTCTCCAGGCCAGGCGGCGCCGCGGGTGTGCGCGCCCTTCCACCAGGGGGGTGCTCCCTGCAGCAGCCTCATGTCCCAGTGGTGCAAGTCCCCACCCCCATCCCCGCCCACCAGCTCCTGTGTGTGCGCAGCCTGGTAGTGACTATGACACCATTAGGACCAATTAGCATATTACCTTTTTATTATATAGATTATATAGATGGTGATGAGTTTCTTTGTATGTGCCATTTCAGTGTAACGGATACATATACTATGTATACATACCATGTAATCAAACTCCCCTTACTGGACATGGCTCATTTTCTTAATAATTGCAAACAGTGCCTTTTATGTAATCTTTTAAAAATGTATGTTTTTATTGATTTGAGAGAGAGAGGGAGGGGGGATAGAGAGAAAGAGAGAGGGAGAGATACAGAGAGAGAGAGAGAGAAACGTGTGTGAGAGAGAAACATCCATCTGCTGCCTCCTACACTCCCCCTATTGGGGATTGAGCCCACAACTCGGGCATGTAATGTACGCTGACCAGGAATCAAACCAGAGACCTTTTGGTGCAGGGAAGGAGCCCAACCAATTGAGCCTCACCAGCCAGGGCCCTTTTATATTATCTTTACCAACTTATGCATAGATTTTTGTAGAGTCGATTTTTAGAAATGAAAACGTGTTTTCCAATCAGTCTTGGAAATGCGTTAGATGGCATTTCTAACTCCTCATGACCACAGGGTGGTGATTTGTGTATCCTCCAACCAGCTCACAGAGACTGCAATTGTCTGGAAAGATCCTGTGTTTTGTTGAGAAAAATGGCAAGTTCTGACTTGTTGTCAGTGTCTTCACCAGTAGATGGCACCTCATCTTCCCTTGTATTGATTGCAATGCCCCCTAACTTCAATGCATTCCCAGCGTGCCACTGAGCCCGCACTAACAAAGCTATGATCACATCACGTACAAATGCTCCTCTCTCAGCGTGCTTATCCCATGTTTGTATTGTTCTGGTTCCAGAACGCTGAGACTTTAAGCCCGAGGCTCTAACTTGAGCAGGAAGAGTTTATTTTGGGATGAAGCATCTTCCCCCCTAGAAGGGCCTCTCAACCAGCGTCTCTATTTCTCTGTCCTTAGAGCCCGGGAAGTTCTGGAGGGGAAAGCGTTTTCTAAATCTGCAGAATTGACTCTTTTCTCTCAAATAATATCAGACACGTGTTTGTCAGATTGACTCAGTTTACAGAGGGAAACACAGTTGCAGGGACGCCGAGGGGCTGAGGGGTAGTGCCCAGTGCGATTTCAGTCAATTATGCTTAGGAAGACGACCCTATAAATCTCTTTAAGTATGTAGAGTTGATGGGATAAATATATACAAAGTCTCCATTTCATCAACCCTATAAATATATGTGTTTAAGAGGGCTAAGGAGGAAGGAAAGAGCAGTAAACTATAATTTTTTAAAATGTGATGACACATCATTTTGTTTAGGGTAGGTGTCGGTTTTCTTTCAAATATATCAGAAAAGCTCAGTGTAAGAGTTTACTATTTTAGTTTGCTTTAAAGTGTTTTTTTTTTAAATCAAAGTGAGTAAGTGTGCATTTTTTTTCTCTCTAAAAGAATTAGTATGACCTTGAGTAAACCTTCAAGAAAAATGGGAGAGAACTGGAAATTCATGGTTTGCCTTTTCTATAACTATGGAAATGTAAATGACATTTCCATTTGTCTCTCTTAACAGTTCAAGTATATGGAATTTTCTCAAATGAGATAAGAAAGATGAGCTTTGGGGTTTGGTAAGAAAGGAAAAAAATAACAATTTATGATACATTTGGCCAAATGTGGCACATAGCACTGTGAAAATTCCACGTTGGGCCCTCTGGGCCGATTTTATACTATGACGCACAGAGTTTGCTAATCACCAGCACAGCCTGCGAAAGTCTAGTCCTCAAAAAATAGCCAGATTTTCTGCCTCTCCTCTTCCCTTTCCCTTTCAAACCCAGAGAGACAATGTAAAGTTAGGGTCTTTTCTAACAGAATATTTTATAAGCAATTTGGCGGTATTGGCCAGTAAAATATAAAAATATCTTAGTTTTGTTCTAAGGTAGCTGAATCCATCCTTAGGTCACCCTCTCCGCAGAATATGATATTGCTATTGGGGGGGAAATAAGAAGTGAATTTTCAAATTAAAAAAATATATGCTTTGTAGAATTATTTGCTTCCATATTTAGGCAAACACGTTTTCTCCTTTTTTAAGTTACAACATTGTGCACTTAAATCTTCTTGTCTTGCCTAAGTCTGATATAGCCCCAAAGCTCAAGCTCAGCCTAACTTGAGATTTTAAAGGAAAGGTAAATGATAACTTTGGAAATGGGGAAGAAAACTCGGTCTTTATGTGACTTCTGAACAGAATATAACCCTTTGTACCCAGATCCATATTAAGCTTTAAAATATTCTCTCTCTCTCTCACACACACACACGAAAAGTAAAAAAACAAACAAAAAAACACACACAAAAAACACAACACACACAAAAATAAAAGCAAAATATAAAAATAATCACAAAACTGTTTGCTACAGGATTCCTTTTATATCAGGTTTCTTGGTTATTAGAGCATTAGCTACTTGACAAAGAAGCTGAAGTGTGGATGAGTAGCCACAAATGAAAGACTAGGGCTTTTTAAATGTATAAAGCTAGTGAGTGAGCTACAGTGGCCTTTCAGAAATGCCTCCACATAGCATAATATCCTCAAGGTCCATCCTGTTGTCACAAATGACACGTGTCCTTCTTTCTCATGAGCTAAGTCAGACAGAGAAAGACAATTACTGTATGATATCACTTATATGTGAAATCTATAAAAGCAAATGTGTGAAAACAGAGAGCAAAATGGTGGATACCAGGACTAGGGAGGTGGGGGATAGGAAAGATAGTAACAGCACAAACTTGCAACGAGGTAAATAAGCCCTAGAGATCTAATGCACAGAATATTGAATATAGAAAACAAAGCTCTAGCATAGCCATCAAATTTCCCAAGAGACTAGATCTTAATTATTCTAACCACTAAAAATAAACGATAATCTGTGATGCGATAGAGATGTTAATTATTGCTACAACTAGGGACCCGTTGCAGGAAGATTCCTGCAAGACTTCCTGCGGGCTTCCCTCCTGCCACCACCACCTCTCCCACCCCGCCGTGCCCAATCCCGCGGCCACTGCCGCCGCCCCCTCTGCGGCTGTGCGCGCCGCTGCCGCAGCTGCGCACCCCACCCCGCCCCGCCCGCCACCACCCGCCGCTGCGCGCCCAGACCCACATGCCCGCCCCGCCCCACCCCGCCCTGCCCTCCACCGCCCACCGCTGTGGCCGCACACGCTTTCCCTCCAGCAGCCGCCTGGCTTTCCACTTTCCCTTCTATGCTGTCTTCAGTCTTCACTCCTCCCTCCCTCAGCATATGCAAATTAACCGCCATCTTTGTTGGGTTAATTTGCATACTTGCTCTGATTGGCTGTGGGCGTAGCGAAGGTACGGTCAATTAGCATTTTTCTCTTTTATTAGTGTAGATAGCAATCATATTACAATATATGAATATATTAAACACATTGTATACCTTAATTTTACACAATGTTATATGTCAAATATATTTCAATTGAAAAAAAAGAGAAAAAATAATATATTCAATGTATAATGTGAGCTACGTGGGTAGGAATTTTTCCTCTGAACCAATCAACGACCTCTACTAAGTCCTTAAAAGTCTGACTGTTGGGATCTGTGGTTACAACCCTGGATGCACGTTTCCTTTTAAAAAAAAAAAAGTTTTTATTGATTTTTAGAGGGAGAAAGGAAAGAGATAGAGATAGAAACTTCAATGAGAGAGAAATCATTGATTAGCTGCCTCCTGCACACCTGCTACTGGGGATCGAGCCCACAAATCAAGCATGTGCCCTGACCAGGAATGGAATCATGGGACGACACTGAATCACTGAGCCATACCAGCTGGGCAGGATGCACATTTCAATCACTTGGGGGAATATTAATTTTTAAAATGCTAATGCTGGCGCCCCATCCCACCCACTCCAGCTAAATCTGAATGCTGAATGTGGGCTTGGGCAAAGCAATGTAAGCCCCTGTATGGGTATTTTTTCAAAGTACCCAAGAGATTCTGATGTGCAGCAAACCATCTGCCTACATCTAAAAGGAAATCTCCATTTCATATTCCCAGAGCAACTTGCAAGTCACTGGTTAGATTTTAAAGGGTTTTCTCCCTTCCTCAGAAGGGGGCAACTGGACTGTGCTAATGATATAACCAAGACAGTTGGGGACAGAAGAGAATCTGACTTATGTGAAAGGGCCAAGGGTACTCACAGAAATTATTTAAAGAAAGCAAACTTTCCTTGCTGAGTGTGCTTCATGGCTACTATTTATGATCCAGTGCTTATCAAGGTCTTTTTCTTTTTTCAGAGCCAGTTTCCTAAGGAACTATAAAGCTGAACAGTTGGCTTCCTCCAATATCTTGGCCTCTCTCCCATTTAGTGAGCCCTAATGATGATTTGAGCCCATGAAATGTTCAAAGGGAGGACATTTCCGGTCAAATGCAGGCCTTCTAGTTTAGGTAAGGGGAAAGGGATTTATTCCCAGCTTTTCATGGCTGACTGAGTGTGCGAGACAGTGCACCACAGGAGTGAAGGGTGGGTGCTGGAGACACCCCTCAGGTTCTAATTCTGACTCCTCTATTTCTGAAATATTTCTACTTGAAGAAAGTACTCCGTTTTTCTGAAACTTGTTTTTCTCATCTGTGAAGTGGTGATGATAATTTTCAGGGTTATTATAAGAATGAAATGGGAAACTATATACAGAATGTAAGGATCAAATGGAATAAGGGATGCAAAATGTTCAGCATAGTGCTTGACTCAGGCTTAGTACTCAAGAAATAATAGCTATTACTACCCTAACTCTCTTTATCCACCTCCACTTAACTGACTGGCAAAATTAACCACCTCTCTTTACTCCCCTAAAAAAAACATACTGATGGCCGCACCCTGGAATACTCTTAAGTACGCAGGCTTACTTCTCCCACCAGTTGAAGTATAGGCTTATTAAGAGTATTATTTGTTCCCAAACCTGTTCATGCCAGTGTAAGACTTATAATTGAAATTTAATTAAATGTTAAGTAAATAGATGAAATATGAATATGAAGAGTTGTTTCTATAAACACTAGGTTGGATGCATAAACAAATTGAAATTGCAAAAAAAGAAAAATGTCAAAGTAGGTATGGTAAAACAAGCTGTAAAGATTTGGAAAATGGTAAAAAATCTAGCTGGTAGGAGAGTTGTCTGGTGCACTGAAAGGTCTT
The DNA here is from genome assembly GCF_951640355.1 of Cnephaeus nilssonii. NCBI lineage: Eukaryota > Metazoa > Chordata > Mammalia > Chiroptera > Vespertilionidae > Cnephaeus > Cnephaeus nilssonii. Next base: position 14,481,162 of record NC_137077.1, on the reverse strand, counting down.
GAGTTCAGTTCCTGGTCAGGGTACATGCCTGGGCTGCGGGTTCGATCCCCCTCCCTGGTCTGGGTGCATGTGGCAGACAACCAATCCATTCGATGTTTCTCTCTCACATTGATCTCTCTCCCCCACTCTTCCTCCCTCTCTAAAAATCAATGAAAAATGTCCCCCAGTGAGGACATATGTATATATGTACATATATATATATATATATATATATATATATATATATATATATATAAATTAAACTTAAAATATTTAAATAATTCATGTGTGCATGTGTAAAATAACATTCTTTGAGATATGTGAATGTTGCCTATAAACTCAAGAAAATTTCAACTTAAAACCACAAATCTAAATCAATTACTCAATTACACCTTTTAAGTTGGAATCATGAGACTGTCTCCTAAATAGCTCAGTTCAAATGTCAAATATGAATATGAAAATAGTAGCACCATGGTTTTGATTCTCTGAAACTTTTCTACACTTTCTTCTAAATCTTCCCGGAGTTTGAAAAAATGCATACTCAATGAAGATGATTACCATGCTAGTGAACCAAGGTTGTCTTTTCACATAAAGACAGATACCATTCAGTTAATGGTGGTCATTTCAGATCAGAGATGCTGTCCAGACTTGAGACCTGGTGCTCCAAGGACATTTAGCTATTCTTCTCTCCACTCCACTGTCAACCTGAGCTCCTTCTTATAGTCACTGTGTTTTGGGTTTTGAAAATTGAAAAGACATTGCCCTCTAACTTGCATGACCCAATTCTCTGTTGTCAAGTGTCTGCAACTCTGGACCAACTCAAAACCAGACCGATCACTTGCTTTCATGCATGTCTTCACCTCTTAAGATAAGTGCATAAGTTTCTCATTTATATCTAAAGACTTTGGACTTAGGATTGAAGATACATAAATGCTTTTTCTCACTTAACTTAAAAGACTTTGAACTTGATAAAGTCCGAAGATATGAAAATGTTTTTCTGTTTTGCTTGATAAGAGACTATAGACCATATACCTTTCAGGAATATTTGAAATGATGCTTATGACTTTGTCTGACCTGTGGTCCTTATTCATGAAATCGTTTTCTTGCTACCTCTCTCAGAATTGAAGCACTAAACTCTTATTTGTGGACTTTGTTCTCTTCATCATCAATAGATGTACATTCTGAAAGTTCATGCAGATTTGACTAATGGATCACTGCATTTTCCTCACTTAACCCAAATGTGATACAGCCCTTTAAGTAGTGTTGCAAGTGGCACTACAAGATCTATAGAGTGAGCCTACAGAAGAAACCTCCTTGTCATCCTCCTTATGTTAAGGAAGAAATAAACAACTCATGATAGAAAGAAATGGGTTTGTGAAGGAAAGATATCCACCTAAATTTATTTGAGGAAGAATAGTTTAATAGTTAAGATAATAGATTCTGGAAATCATACCTGCTTTCAAATACAAGCTCTACCTCTTCCTAACTGGGAGCTTTGGGAAGTGATTTACCCTCTTTGTATCTGTTTCCTCATCTTAAAACAGGGGTAACAATGATATCCATCTCAGCGTTTTATGAGAATTCTTTAAATGAGATAATACATGTAAAATGCTTAGCAGGATGCCTGGGACATGCTAAGTATTTACTAAATGATGATGGTGACTTCCCTGCATTTTCTGAGAGACAGCTGAGCGTGAAGCACGCCTTCAACTAGGGAGGCAAAATGAGGGCACCGTGGGACGGCAGCAACCGTCAGGGCAGCTGAGCAGCACCAGTCTTTTCAACAAAAGCACAGGGCAGAAAATAAATCTGAGCCCAGAATCCTATCTCAGAGGCCCCAGCGCTGCAAATAGCAGCTGCAGCTGCAGACCACGGGCTGGCCTTTACATGTCCAGTGTGAAAAGACTCCTGGTGACAAACTAATCTTTTCTATCACACCCACACAGACTCAGCAATCACACATAGGAGTAAACTCTGAATATTAAGGAGCCATTTGCAGTAGCCGTATAGCAGACTGACAGATAATACAGACTTTATGGGAAACAGGGCTTGGTGAATTTTATATATGAAGTGTACTATGGATGATTCTGGATTATTCAGCTGCCAACAAAAAACGCCTTCCATCTATAGAGCACTTAACATGTCCAGACACTATGCCAAAGGCTTCACATGTGTTAGCTCATTTAACCTTCCCATGTCTCTATGGGGCAGATATAATTATTGTCTCAAACTAGGTCTTGAAAGGGGCCAGTAAAAGATGAAAAAAAAACCTAAGGCTAGAGTTAAATAATTTACCCAACATTACAAGTTTCTAAATAGAGAGCCAAGCTAGAAACCCAAGTCTGTCTGACTCCAGCATCTCATCTGTTAAACACTTTGCTGTGTTGCCTTGAAACTATAATGATATATTGCTCATAAATTATTTCATGTGCTTATTTCTCGTTACCTCAAATGGGCCCCTACAGGGAGGGGCAGGGTGCCACACTTGTTTGTTTTGTGCCTCGAAGCTTTCAACACGTAGTGGAAGATGAATGATACTTATTGATAGATGTTGAGCAATGTTGTGATGGAATAGGAGAATGGGAGGAACTGGTCAGATCCCAGTGACATAACCTCACAGTCACTTACAAATAAAAAAATACTTGCCTCTCAATCCATATACATTAACTTTTTTTCAGCCACAAATTCCTAAGTGCTTGCTGCAGGCTGTAAAGATGATTAACACAAGATCCTGCCTTTACAGTACTATAGTCTAGACTGAGTATTGCAAATTCAAATGCCCACCTGGGCTAGGCAGTTAGCCCAAATGATTGAAGAGGCCCAAGAAGCAAGCTGGAGTGGGTTCTATTGAGCTCCAGTTTAATGTGTCTACCTAGACCCAGTATTTCCAAGAGAGGTCAGAAATCCATACTTTGTATTATATACATCTATATATAGATATGTTATTGATTTTAGGGAGAGGAAGGGGGAGAGAGAAACATTGATGTGAGAGAGAAATAACCATCAGTTGCCTCCTGTATGCGCCCTGACCAGGGATAGTACCCGAAAGCTGGGTATGTGCCCTGACTGGGAATTGACTCCACCACCTTTTGGTGCATGGGATGATGCTCCAATTGACTAAGCCACATAGACCAGGGATGATTTTTATAGTGTTTTTTTTTAATATGAAATAAGTGTGTGTGCCAAGCAAAATTCATTTGCAAACTGGATTTAGCTCACAGGCTACCTGGTTGAGATCTGGTTTAAACAATAAGTCACATAAATAGGGACAATAGGAGGTAATCGGACTGTGTTTACTCTACAGGGAGTATATGTAAAGTATTCGGAGGAGTCAGAGTTCATGTCGAGCTAGAACAGTAGAGAAGGCTTTGTGGAGGAAGTCATCTTTGATTATCCTGCCAAACTGGATCAGCTTTGGAACCACCACGATGGGAAGTAAAGCTGCTTGGGCTGCAGGAAGCAGTAGGTACAAAGACCTGCAGCTGGGAAATAATGGGTCAAGGTCAGGGACCTCTGGGTTACTCTTACTTTGTTTTCTAGTGTCTCGCTGAAAAGAAATGTATTGCGCATGTCACCTACAGTCATCAGAATTTGGAAACATGTGGATTATTCCAATGCGCATTATAAGCCCAGAGTAGAAGATACTGAGGCTGAAAATTGTTAGGGTCCATAAATCAAAGGAGATATTAAGGCAAAGGAGCTCTCGCTGCTTATAGCCTACTGCATGGTGTGTGGTAGGACATGAAGCTTAAAAGAACATCTGAGTCTTGGAAGGGATCCAGCAAAGGCACCAGGACTAATTTGGGAGATGAAGGGTATGTCTTATGAGGAGCGGCTTAGAGGGCTTAACATGCTTCAGCTTTAAAATAAGGCGGGTGAGCAGAGTTCTATTGATAGCCTGCAAGGTTTCCAGTATGAACTTGTGCTTGGTGTGAGAGAAAATTCAAAGTCACACCAAGGAATGTCCAGAAAGTGGGTTTCTTTCTTTCTCATTTCAAGAACAATGAGCAAGAAAGTTTTTAAAACATGGAATGGATTTCCATAGACTATTGGGGGCAATACCTTCCATTTTATCACTACCCATTCCCCATTGGCATTCATAATGCCAATCTATAATGTCATGGGTGGAAACATCACTGCCCCAGTAGCTGCAAGTGTGCATGGAACAAACGTGACACAGACATCCACACAGGCAAAATTCACTTAGTCTAAAAGTTTACAAATTCATCAAACCTTCCCCACCTTCGTCACTTGTTCCTTCTTGTTTCATATACTGTAAGGCTGGTTATGGCTGGGAGAACTGGTAGACCTAAGACTGTAAGTGATAATACGGGGTCAGGCTTCAAATTTTAATTTACTCAATAGCCTGCTTTCTTTTGTATTTTAAGTAATTTCATTTTGGATCCTGGACCTCTGCTTTTCATGGCTTAGTTAAAACTCAAAAATTTCCACAATATATGCACAGGAAAAAATGAAAGATACTGTAAGTTTTAGCAATGGTTATCATCCTTAACTGGTTACATTTTTAATATTCAATGCAGATTGTCGGTTCAGAAGTGAAACTCAGGATCAAGGTCAGAGATGGGTTCTGCGAGTCATTCACACAGTAATAGCTGAGAATCTGAGAGGGGATTAGCTCACCAAGGGAGAGAATGTACACAGAGACCAGAAGGCCAGGAGCTGAATCTTGGGGAAAGTCTCCCCCCCTCTATCTCAGCCAGGGCCCAGGAAAAGAAGAAAGGGAAAGCAGGGGGAGAGGCAGGGTCTGTCTACTGCCACTTAGATCCATGAGCTCCTTCCCCCTGATCATTGTCCTCTTTTGAAACCAGCCGTCTAAACAAAGCCCTTAAACTATTTTGTTTGCATACTTTTTGCTATGGATGGAATTGTGTCCCCCCAAATTCATATGTTGAGTCCTAATCCCCAATGTGAAGGCATTTGGAGATGGGGCCTTTGGGAGGTAATTAGGTTTAGATGAGGTCATGAGGGTGGGATATTCATGATGGGTTTAGTGTCCTTTCTTAGAGACACTCGAGAGCTTTTACTCTGCCTCTCCTGCCATGTGAGGACACAATGAGCTAACTGCCCTCTGCAAGACAGAAAAAGAGCTCTCACCCAAACCCTGTCTTGCAGGTACTCGGATCTCAACTCTCCAGCCTCCAGAACTGTGAGGAATACATTTCTGTTCTTTAAGACACCCTGTCCATGGTATTTTGTTATGGTAGTCTGAGCTCACTAATGCATCTTCCAAAAATGTTTTTGGATAATCTTCATACATTTCCAAATTGATATTTAACATTTTTCTATCATAAATTTAAATAGTTGCAAAGAATGTCATTTCCAGCCTCCTCTAAAAGTTGGCCTTAAAAATAACAAAAACACTGTAACCTCACCATTTTAAATATCTCCCCTGGAATAAAAATATCATAGTGATATGATACCCAACATAATATATTAAAGGTATATAAATAAGCTCTTTAACCTCTGGAAATGTAATGTTATTTTATTTCTCCCTGAGTAAATATTTTTATTCTATTTACCTCACAGAATTCTATTCCCATTTAATATAATTTCTGGCCTTAAGTGTTAAAATTTTTTTTCATCTTATATTTCTCTACTTCAAAATATATATTTAAGTAGAAATTTTTTAAAAAACATTTTTTTCTGACTACAAGGCTTTGTAGTGTTAAAACATTCAGAATTAAGTTATTGTTATAAGCATTATTTGTATACAATTGATTAAAGTAACAAAAGATATATTACTAACTGATAAATTATTATTAAGCATAAAATAATACTTTATTGAAAATGCATATTAGGTGGGAAATGGTTTTCCCACCAGTTAGTTTATTTATTCATGGTTGAATATTATCCCATATAATAAAAGGCTAATATGCAAATTGCCCCCTTGGGAGTTTGACCACTCACTATGACGTGTGCTGACCACCAGGGGGCGGCGCGGAACGAAGGAAGGCCCCAGCCGGCAGCCAGAAGGCCTCGATCAACCCTGATCACTGGTCAGGCCTAGGGACCCTCCCATGCACAAATTTCATGCACTGGGCCTCTAGTTTCTTATAAGAAAGAAACAGTATCAATATCAGACAGAATATTCTAGCCTCAAAGAGCACATATTGTATGATTCCATTTATAGGAAATGTCCAGAATAGGTAAATCCACAGAGACAGGAAACATAACGTTGGTTACCAGGGCCTGGGCAGAGGGGTGAATGGGGAGTAACTGATTACTGGGTACCAGGATTCATTTTAGAATGATAAAAATGTTTTGGAAGTAGGTAGAGGTGGTGGTTATACAACATTCTGAACTTACTAAATGCCACTGAATTGTTCACTTTAAGATGGTTAATTTTGTATGATGAAAATTTCACCTCACTAAAAATTTAATTTAAAAATATGAAGAAATCTTAATTTTTTAGAAATTAAGAAATAAATCCCTTTTAAATAACTCCTGGATCAATAAGAAAATTAAAAATAAAACTGAAGATTATTTATAAATTAATGCAAAGGTTGGTAGGTTAAGGCAAAATCTATGGGATGCAGCTACAGTCCTAGGCTAAAAATGTCTAAATTAAATCTTCAACATAGAAAAACAACAAAAAATTTGACCAAAAGAAGTTATGAGAAGAAAATGTAATAAACCTACAAACTTGTTCTTCCAAAACACCAATAAAAATAGTTATACTCAGCAAAAACATATTAAGAGAAAATAAAAATATTTATTAGGAATAAAAATGGGGCATAAAAATCACAGATATACGAAGCATTACAAATTAAAACATTTATACAACAATATTCTTACTAAATCTAGAAAAATAAATAATTTTTAAAGTAATTTAAAAAGAAGTAAAAATCCTGAACATCTCACCGCCTAAAGAAGAAATTGGAAATATTTTAAAAGATTTATGAATTAAAATGGATAAGACCAGCCCTAGCTGGTTTGGCTCAGTGGATAGAGTGTCCGCCCACGGACTGAAGGGTCCCAGGTTCAATTCCAGTCAAGGGCATGTCCCTCAGTTGCAGGCTCCACCCAGGCCCTGGTCGGGGCATGTGTGGAAAGGCAACCAACCCATGTGTTTCTCTCACATCGATGTTTCTCTCTCTGTGTCTCTCCCCCTTCCCTTCCACTCTCTCTAAAAACCAATGGAAAAATATCCTCGGGTGAGGATTTAAAATAAAATAAAATGAAAAATAAAAATGGATCAAACCAGATGGTTTTATAATTGTGTTAGTTATCTTTAAAGAACATCTTTTCTTTTTATTTGTTTACTAGGGGCCCAGTGCATGAATTTGTGCACCTTGAAAGGAACTGTGGGCCGCGAGGCTGCAGTTGGCCCATATTCTGTGCCCCTGCCCGGCCCCTCCTGCTGCGCCCCCCACACCCCACCCCCATCCCCTGTTTGCCGGCAGCCCTGCTCCTGCTGCCATTGCTCCCACATGCTGACGGCGCCGGCCCATCTCTTACCCGCTGATGGCGTGGAGTGATTGGGGCCAGCGCCATAGCAGGTGCGAGCGGTGGCTGCTGCCCCAATCACCCTTCAGGAGCAGGGGGAGGTGGAGAAGCCCTCAGGGGCGATCGGGGCCAGCAGCCACCGCTCGCACCCACTGACAGCGCCGAGTGATCAGGTCCGGGGCTGGGCACCGGCAGCGGGTGTGAGCAGCAGCTCCAGTGGTGGCAGCAGGTGCAGGCACTGGCAACAGGTGTGAGTGCCCGGAGGGACCATGGCGCGCGGGAGCAAAGAATTTTCAGTAACCACCAGAGGCTTGCCCCAATGACAGTGACCAGTGCCCCACCTTGGTTTGAAGCCCCCACTCACCTGCTCCACCATCCTGCCGTGGCCGATGCCCGCCATGTTCTGCGCTCTGCCACCTGCTACTGATGCCCACCATGTTGCGTGCAAACCCCCTGGTGGTCAGTGCACATCATAGCCACGAGTTATTTGGTTGTTTGGTTGTTTGGTTGTTCGGTTGTTCTGCCGTTCAGTCTATTTGCGTATTAGGGTTTTATATATATAGATTCATTTATTTTTTTATTACTTTACTAGAGGCCCGGTGCACAAAATACGTGCATGGGGGCGGGGGTTGTCCCTCAGCCCAGCCTGCACCCTCTCCAATCTGGGACCCCTTGAGGGATGTCTGACTGCCCGGGCAGTCAGCTCTCACAATCCAGGACTGCTGGCTCCCAGCCACTCACCTGCCTGCCTGCCTGATTGCCCCTAACAGCTTCTGCCTGCCAGCCTGATCACCCCCTAACCACTCCCCTGCGGCCTGACCAATGCCTAACTGCTCCCCTGCCAGCCCGATTGCCCCCAACTTCCCTTCCCTGCAGGCCTGGTCCCCCCCAACTGCCCTCCCCTGCAGGCCTGGTTCCCCAAAACTGTCCTCCCCTGCAGGCCTGGTCCCTCCCAACTGCCCTCCCCTGCTGGCCTGGGTCCCCCCCCCCAACTGCCCTCCCCCTGCTGGCCTTATCACCTACAACTGCCCTCCCCTGCCAGCCATCTTGTGGTGGCCATCTTGTGTCCACATGGGGGTGGCCATCTTGTGTGTTGGAGTGATGGTCAATTTGCATATTACCTCTTTATTATATAGGATTTTTTCCATCACCATTTATCCCCTCTATGCCCTCTTCTACCTCCACCCTCCATCTTCCCCCAAATCACCACAGTGTTGTCCATGTCCAGTTCTTTCTCTTTTTTTTTTCTTTTTTGCTCAATCCCTCCACTAATCCCACCCCCTCCCCTATGACTCCCTCCAGAGATGTCTGCCTGCTCTTAATCTATAAGGCTGTCTCTATATTGCTTGGTAGGTTAATTCAAAGAACATGTTTTCTTGTTATTCCAACTATTTTAAATATTAGAAAAAGCAAGTATCTATAATCAATTTCATGATGCTAGCATAACTTACATGGTAAAGATAGCACAAAAAGAAGTTATAGAATAATTTCACCAATATATAAATGCAAAAATATATAAACTAAAATATTAGCAAATAAATCCAGAATTATATTAATAAAATAATAAAGACACCATAATATAATGGATTACCTGGAAGGCAAGGATTGTCCAATGTTTGGCAATTTTTCAAAATACTGTAACTCATTTTATAAGCAAATCAAAGAAGAAAAGCACATGATTACAATAATATATATATAAATATATTTGATAAAATTCACTAATCATTACTAACAAACACTAGATACAAAATAATTATAAAAATAAATTTTATTGCTTTTCTTTATACTCTTAGTAACCAATAAGAAATAGAAATGGAGAAAAGAATTTCATTTGAAATAGTAACAAAAATAGAATGCATAGGCACAAATTTAACATGAATGGTATAGAATTTTAATGGGAAAAATTATAAAGTGTTATTAAAAACTACAAAACAATATCTGACTTGAGAGACAAAACATATTTTTAGATGAGAAAAATTAATATGATCAAACGACAATCATCTATGAATTAATATGTAACAATTTATATAATTTTAATTAGAATATCCTTTCTGTTGGAAGCAGGTTACTGAAATTGACAAAATGAATTTAAATTTTACAAGTAATAACATAAATTGAGAATTGCAAAGAAAATTTTGAACGTTTAGGCCAGAGAGGGGGACTTGCCCCATTAGATATTAAAATATAATGTAAAGCTAATTAATCCAAATAGTATGATATTGGCTGAAGATAAACACACTGATGAGTGAAATGTGAATACTGCATCTATAAATAGATTAAAATTTATATGGGAACTTAAACCCTGGGTTACATTTCAAGTCAGTGGAATGGTGCTAGCATGACTCCCTGTTAAGCTGGGGCGGGGGAGAATAACCAAGTTTGGATCCCTAATTCACACAGTAAAAATATTTAAATATTTATCAATCTTTGAAAAAAAAATTAAGCGAGTATTTGAGTAACCCTGGGTGGAGAGACATTTTTAAGTAAGACAGAAAATCCAGAAGCTAAAGAGGAAAAGGACAGATTTGAAGAAATAAAATATTTATGGCAAAAAAAAAGCAATATAAAATCAAAAGGCAAAAAAAGGGGAAACATATTATAGACAGAGTTAATATCACTAGAAAAAAATTAAGTATTTGAAAAAAAGCAATAACAAAAAAAAATAGAAATCACCAATAAACATGATATGTTGCTTAATCTTTGGAAAAAATGGTTAATAATGACCAATCATTTCTAACATATTAAGTTGATAACTTTTAAAAAAACACATACAAGGTATGAGAAAATGGGCAATCTTGTACATTGCTGATTGGCCTGTTAAGTAGGCAACATTTTGGGAAAGTAATCTAACAAAAATCTATAAAGATTTGAACTGCATCTACAACAGCAAGTTCACTTTTAATCTCTGACTAATTTAAAAGTATCTATATAAATTTATAGTCTATGATGTTATTTATGGTGGCAAAACACTGGAAACAACCTGAATGTCCATCAAAAGAGAAGTAATTGAGAATACATGGCACACTATGGTGCATCCAGTCCATGAATGATTATTATTCAGCTATATGCACACACACACACACACACCCATACATACATACATACGTATACTAGTACATATTAACATGGAGGATGTCTGTCTATGACAGGTTAAATGGGAAAAGCAAGTTGAAGAGTAATGTACATAAAAATCGATGAAGAACTTCCTATGTATGAATATATATTTGCATGTGTATATATGAACACAGAGGAAAGTTAGAGCACGTTTGGATCCCTAATTCATACTTTGAAGTGAGGATAAGGTTAAGGAGAGGGTGAGGGTTAACATTTATACTTCTCTGCACTCTTTGTTTGGTGCAGTGAACATTATTGTTTTTATTTTGAAAGATGTGCTAGAAGTTGGTATTTGCCTAGCCAACATCCATTCTCTTTATTCTCTTTGGTAACAGAAGCCCATTGCCACTGAGAATAAAAGACTACATTTGCCAGGTCCTTTTGTGGCCATGTGATCAAGTTCTAGCCAGTGAGATGTACTAGACGTTGTGTGTGGGGCTTCAAAGAAGGTTCCTTAAAATGAAGAAAGTGAGTCTTCTTTTTTTCTGCTGCCTGGAATGTAGATGTGATGACATGAGCACGAGCAGCCATTTTAGACCATGAAGTTACCTGAAGGACGGTAGGTAGAGAAGAAAGGAGGAACGTGGATTTCCGATGACACTGTGGACCCACTACAATGACTAGACTAGTTACTTTTGGATTTCCTTTATGGGATCCAGAAAGACTTCTATCTTGATTTAGCTGTTATTCTGTGGGTTCATGCAATATTCAGCCAACTCTAATCCCAAAGAACACCAAGGAGGGTGGGGGACAATAAAGCATTTAAAAATGGAAACAAAGAAGAGCCCTGTTGACCATTTTCCCCACTCCCTGAGAGGCATGTTGGAGATAAAGCGTCTGCAACCTTCTAGATGGATGTGTAAGATCTGAAATAGGGTTTATGTGCTCCTAAAACGATACAATCCTGAAAAATTTCTCATGTCGACGTATTACCCTGATGAAAAATTTTACTTTACCCATCGAATACACTCTATAATCATTTCCCTAGAATTTGTTCATACTTCCAATTCCTCCAATTAGGTTTTGCCTTTTTGTTGTTGTTAATCCTCAGCCGAGGATATTTTTCCATTGATTCTTAGAGAGTGGAAGAGAGGGGGAGAAACAGAGAGACACATGGATGTGAGAGAGACACATGGGTTGGGTGCCTCTCACACATGCCCGGACTGGGACCAGGGATTGAGCCTGCAACCTAGGTATGTGCCCTTGACCAGAATCGAACCCAGGACCCTTCAGTCCTTGGACCAATGATCTATCCACTGAGCCAAATAGGCTAGGGCAGTTTTGTCTTTTTAGCAAAAAGTTCCCTAGGCCATAAAATATTTTCTCCATGGGTTTCAATATCTCCTGGCACTTGTTCACTTCAGTAAAATGATCAGTGTATTAAAAACCCAACAGAGTTTCTGCAGAGGCCAATGATGGCATGGCACCTCTTTTGTGGCATGCGTGAAATCTGCCCATCACTATAAACATTCTTCTGCAATGTGACACTCAGTCCTTATGTCCATGTCATATGTGGTGTTCAGTGCTATGGGAATGCTGAAGAAATGATTCCTTTTTAGGCCTACCCATGTAGAATCACTATGTTAAATCTAGAAGGATCTTCAGGGATCATTTAAAAGTATATATTTTATTGATTTCAGAAAGGAAGAGAGAGAGTGACAGAGATAGAGGCATCAATAATGAGAGAGAATCATCGATTGGCTACAGAGATCAATTTTTTTAAGCTTTTTTTTTTTTTTATCCTCACCTGAGGATATTTTTTCCATTGATTTTTAGAGAGAATAGAAGGGAGAGGGAGAGACAGAGAGAAACACTGATGTGAGAGAGACACATCAATTGGTTGCCTCCCACATGCCCCCGACCAGGGCCGGGAGCCTGCAACCGAGGTATGTGCCCTTGACCAGAATCGAACCCATGACCCTTCAGTCCGCAGGCTGACACTCTATCCATTAAGCCAAACCAGCTAGGGCCAAAGGTCATTTTTATATGCCCCTCAATTTACACAAAAGGAAACTGAGCCCCAGAAAGTCCCCTTATCTTTCTTAGAGTAACTCAGCTGATCAATGAAGGTCCGGAAATAGAACCCAAGGGTCCGACTTCAGATTCTAGCTTCTTTAGTTTACTTCATGTATTAATTGATACTCTCATGGTAGACTCGGGGGTGAGGGAGGAATGTTTGGTTTTGTTCTTTTCAAGGCACATCTAACTTAGTATTACAAAATATGCTGTATTCTGGCTGACGTTTAGCCTCTAAGAGCAAGGAAATCATTTTAAAAGCAAAACAATGGGATCAGTGGCGTTACGTGGTTGAGAAAAGGCTTTCTTTGTAGAAAATGGTCCTTGACCTTCCTGACTGCTCTCCTCCTCCCCCGCCCCCCACATAGCTAAAGCATGATGCTATTGAGTTCTAAGTTGAGTTTCCATCCTTATATGAAAAGTTAGCTTGGCACAGAGTTTGGTAGAGCTAAGTCTGACCAGCTGCGCTCTCAGCCACAAGGGAAATTAAATGAGACAGGGTGGCTGGTTCCCTACAAATCAATCCAAGTCTCTTGAGCATGATCTTGAAAACACATGGCAACAAAGGCACTCAAGGAGTCTTTTCATATATAAACTAATTTTAGTTCTGGTCTCTGAGGTGCCATGAATGTGGATAAAGAAAGTGAGGTGTCTTTTTTAGTTTGATCACTTGGTAGCTCATAGTTCTCCATGAAGTTCCAGGAGACTTTTGAGAGAAAGTGGCCAAATCTGATAGTCTACCAATATCTTCAGTTAGATTACTGTGTCTGTCTGCTGTCTTGAAACAAAACAATGGCTACTGGTCTGTCTGACTTTGCCCCATATATTTTTTATTATTTATTTATTTATTTATTTATTTATTTATTTATTACTAGAAGCCCGATGCACGAAGATTTGTGCAAGAATAGGCCTTCCTTCCCCTGGCTACTGGCACGCGGCAGGCTCGCTCCGGCAGCCTGTGCAGTGGTGGCGGTGGTGGCAAGCCCTGCACGCTCTGGCACCGCTTCCTCCTCGCCCTTTTTCTCCAGAGAGTTCCTCTGTGCAGCGCTGGTGCTCCCGGGGAGGCACGGAGGGGAAGAGGTGGGGGGAGCAAGGCAGGCAGGGAAAATGGAGAGGTTGGGTGCGCTAGTGCGGTTCACTTTCCCATTGTGCAAGTGGGACGCAACTGGCCCCCTTCCTCATCCTCTTCCTCCTCTGCCCTCCGCCTCCTGCCCTCCCACCCTCCCTCCACGCCCATCGCCCCTCCCCTCTTGATTTGGTGAGATAGGGAGGAGGGAGATCTGATAATTTGGGTTACTGTATAGGTGGCCTCTTTCATCTATTCAAAACAAAGTTGAGCTGCCTGCTGCTGCCTCCATGGCCCGGGGCTCCCGGGGTGCTCTAACTGTGCATTGAGCTGCTAGGGTTTTGTTTACCAGAGCAGCAGGGCAGGGGTGGGGTAGAGGGAGACGCCAGACACAGGGAACTATGACCTCAGGCACCAGAGGGTTGCCTCTGAGGCCAGGGTCTGGGCCACAGGGAGGCTGCAAGGACAGTTGACAGGTGTGGAGCAGGGCAGGGAGGCCCTGAGGAGGTGCGCTGTCCAGGGGCCCGGAGTGGCCAAGGGGCAGGGCCGCCGCCATCTTTTTTTTTGGGTTAATTTGCATACTCATTCCTGATTGGCTGTGGGCATCACAAAGTGATGGTCAATTTACATATTTCTCTTTTATTAGTATAGATTTTTAAATATGTTTTTCTTGATGTCAGAGAGGAAGAGAGAGATAGAAACATCAATGATGAGAGAGAATCATTGATTGGCTGCCTCCTGCATATTCCTGGGCATATGCCCTGACTGGGAATCAAACTGTGACCTCCTGGTTCATAGGTCTACGCTCAACACTGAGCCAGGTCACCCAGGCCCCCATAAATTTTGAAATGTACAATTCAGTGGTTTTTAATATATTCACCAAGTTGTACAACCATCATCACAATCTAATCCCAGAACATTTTAATCATTCCTAAAAGTATCTTCAGATTTATTAGTAGTTACTTCCAATTCCGCTTCCACCCAGCCACTGGCAACCACTAATCAACTTTCTGAGCACCCTGGGCATTTCACATAAATGGACTATATGGTAGGTGATCTTTTGTGTTTTCCTTCTTTCAGTTGGTACCGTGTACTCAAGCTTCATCCATGTGGCACCATGTATCATTCCTTCATTCTTTTATATGCTGGCTGCATATAAAACATTAAAAAGATGTTTCTTGAGAAAATATAAAGTCTAAGTATTCCTTAATAGAAATCTTTTTCTATTCTTAGAGGATTAAATCAGAGAAGATATTCAACATAGAAATTTTGCTATTCAAATTAACTTCAATATATCATTAATGGCCCTGGCGGGTAGCTCAGTTGGTTAGGGCATTGTCCTGATATGCCAAAGTTGTGGGTTCAATCCCTGGTCAGGGCACATATAAGAATCAACCAATGAATGTATAAATAAGTGGAACAAAAAATTGTTGTCTCTCTCTCTCTCTCTCTCTCTCTCTCTTTCTCTTTTTCTTCTTTCTCTCAAAAAAATAAAAAATTTAAATCTAATAATTAAGAACTGACAAAATAAAAATCTAATGGGAGCATAAAATGATCATCTTAATTCAGAGATTTTTTTTCTTTATAACCTTAGTAAAAATTAAGATAGATGTTGGATTCACATATTCTAATTTTTAATTAAATTAATTTTTTTAATCATCTGGCAAACTTTTTGCACTCCTGAGTCGAGACAGGCTTTCATTAGACAGAGAAAAAAAGAGAGAGAGAGAGAGAGAAAGAAGGAGCACGAGGCTGCAGCTGAATTTAGAAAGTAGAGGTGTTCTCATCAGCCACATGAGATGGACAGGAGATTCCTTCCAATAGGCGAGAGAGCAGAGTACAGACAACAGATGTGAGAAAGGTCCTCCTAGCTGTCAAGTTCCAGCATCCTTGTGCTGAAGAAGGGGCGGTGCCACATGATTGAAGTTCAGAGGCAGTACAAAAGCACAGGATTTCTCCCCAACTGCTTGTCACACTGACCTGCACCATCTCTCGACTGCTCGTGGGATTTCTGTCATCTCTTACTGGAGGGGAGCAAACTCTTTGGAGAATAACATTTTACTGCGGCCATGCCTGAACCTGTCCCAGAACCTGCTAAGAAGGAGGGTAAGACTCATCCATAAACCTTTTTGCTGTACTTTTTAATAGAGTATGTTCATGTTGGTATTAATTTTTAAACAAATCCAATTTCTTAAATAGACTATAAAATAATAGAAACACTGCTTTCAGGAAAAGACCCTTGAGAATAAAAAGACCAGAGGAAAGATATAGGAAGAGTATACCAATTTGAAAATATCTGACAATGATAGTTTGTGAAGGCACAGTGACTGAAAGTTTCAAATTGTGATTTTATCATTCAATGACAAGGGATCCTTTACATGTAACTTGAGGATGTTAGTTGCTTGTGGTGAGCCAGTTGCATTTTTCAAGTGTACTTTCATAGGTTGAATCACAAATTTTTCACTATGTATTTGCAATGTGTGTGTGTGGAGAAGAGCTTGGAATATAATTTTTAAAAAATGGTTAGTAGATTTGATCAAGATTTCAAAAAAGAATTGGTGACACTGTTTCCAGATTGGTTGTTTTTATCAACGGGCAAACTTTTTAGAAGAGACAGATGCAGGCATTTTTTGCTTTTAGTGCATTTGGAGCTTCATTCATTAAATTCTTGCGTGGGAAGAAAATCAAACACCTGCATAAAAGAGACAAACTTTGAATATCACTGATGGGTTGTGCTTTTAATGAGTCTTATTGTAGATAATTTCATAATATGTAGCCTTTAAAAATAATTAAACTGAAAATATGAAACTATTCTTCATTAGAAGAAATGCTTCTCCTTTCTATAAAACAATCAAGATTAACTACTAATTAGTAACATAAATAAATTGGAATCAGAAATTACTAAAATGACTTAATGAAAAGCACAAATTAACGGCACAATTACATTTAGTTCAGTTTGGAAACATCTGATAAAATATTATTTTATTCATATGAGCCTTTATTAGTGCTCATTGAATTTTTATTTTTGACTTTTGCAAATAAAAGCTGAAAAAAAGATTAGCAAAGAGCAAAATATAGCATTTAGTTTTTTCATTTTTAATTCTTAAAACTGCTTTTAACCATTATTATGAAGAACCTTGGAAAAGATGCTAGACATTGAACCAAATTATCAAAAGTCTTTGAAATATATTTTCTTTATGTAATTAAGTAACCAGTGTTGACAGGCTGTGGTGATCAGCTTACAGGTTGGCTTTACTTGCTGGTAGAGCATTGATGGATGAAGTCTTCCACCCGAAATAACCACACCAAATGCATGCATTAATATGGGAACTTAATCCTGACTATCGGGCAGGGAGTCCAACCCCTACTAAAGTGTCTTATTTGTAATGCAAATGATTTACATGCGTATTAAGTGTCCTTTTTATTTGATCTGTCACTTGACTAGCCTCTTCAAGGCTTATGTGGATGAAATGCATTCTATGTTTCCTGACTGAGGACAGAATATTGTTTTAACTAACCCACACTTAGTGGGTGAATTTGCATGAAGCCCACTTGAAAATGGCTGAGAAACTACTAAAGAAAAAACAAAAAAGATGACAGGCTATGGAGCCTATAAAGCTAATTAAATTATTCTGTTTGCTAAACTTTTACTTTGTCTGACAACTCAATCTGATCCATTCTACTTTTAGAGACAATGAAATTTTAGAGCTTACAAAGAGGAAACTATATCTTTAACTTCAGCTCCTCACCACCCAAAAAATGTATATTTTTACTAAAGTAACACAGATACCAAAGTCCTCATGATCTTCTTTTGCTATAAAAGTACTGTTGATATTCTGTGTAGGAGTCCCCGACCCAGGACAGTAATTTTATACTCATACATTCTTTGGTTAGTTTAAATTTAGGTGACAGGGAATAGAGATAAAGAAAGGGTTACTGATATATTTAAAATCTTTTCAGGAATTACAGGGATTTTTTGCATTTGTATCATTACCAGCGGGACTGATTCTTTTTTTTTTTTTGGCATTAATATATATTTTAGTATTGACACTATTACAGATGTTCCCCATTTTTTCCCCTCTTGGCCTACTTCCGCCCAGCTCCCCCCTCACCCCTCCCCTGACCTTCACCACACTTGTCTGTGTCCATGGGCTATGCATATATGTTCTTTGGCTAATCTCTCCACCTTCTTTTATCCAGACCCTCCCAACCCCCTTCCCCTCTGACATCCGTCAGTCTAGAACTGATTCTTAAAGAAACTGCACCTTGAAGAGTTTTCATGGGGAAATGTGTGCATTTTAATATTGTTTCCATCAGAAGAGTTAGGACTATGTCAGTTCAGGAACTATTCTGGTTCTTGTACCTTTTCCTAACTGATTTCATTTTTACTGGGGTTCGTTTTATTCCACGTAAACATCCCTCTGAAAGATAAAAACTTGCCTCAAGAATAAAACTTGCCTCCAAACCAGTTCTTCAGAGTCATTTCAAACTACCCAAGAGACAGGTTCCTCCAGCCCCTGCAGGTCTTACTACCTCTTCCCCAGCCCAGACAGCCATGCCCAGGAAGGACATGACCAGTTGCTGTCACTCTTGATCGAATACATGGGCTGTTTGGCCCTCCTAGGATCCAAGAGGACCTGGCAACTCTTTGAAAGAGGCTGAGTTTTCAGCACCTGAAGCTGCAAATGATGTATCTCTCAACTGCCTCCCAACCTTCAGTGGCCTAATTCTGGGAACTTCACGTTGGGTCTTGGGAGAGCTGGATCTTTTAAGGAGGAGGGAGAAGTACAGGTCTAACTTTGGCCCTCAAGAAGGAACCCTGATGGAAGTGATTAGTTAATGGGCCTTGTTTAGACCCTTGAAAATATTCTGGATGACTCACTAACCCTTTTTGGAGGAAGACAGTATTATTTTTAAGGAGCAGCCACTTCCTATTCCTTCTGTCAACCACTATAAATTGTATATTTATTCTGTGGAGAGCTGGATTATTTGTACCACCAGTTCTAGATCTTATAGTTTGGATTCATGCAGAACCTGAAGCCTGGTAATTTTAAGTTATCCTATTCTAAGGGTGAGAGAGGATGTGAAAAAAATCTCGAGATTTGTGGGGATGCTTTACATACATTTATGCATGCATCAACCTTAATTGAGCAGTTACTAGGAGTCAGTTGCTGGGACTTGAGAGATATATTCAATATGGCCTCTATTTTAAAAGCCCTTACTAATTGCCCTGGGGTTGATTTTAAAAAAATTACCTTTCGCTGGAAACTTCTCTTTTTTCCTATCAAAAAGTAATTTTATCAACATGCAATTAGAAAATTCTAAAAGCCTTTCTTCTGTGGTAGGCTCTCTAATAGTTTTAAAATGCTACAAATGGCTCTTAACCACCACCCCCCAAAAGATTCCTCAGAATGGTATCTCTGTAGTTTGTGATAATTAAAACCACAAAGCGGTTCCCTACCATACTTAGACAACTGTTTGCTGTCACAATCTAAAGTTACTAGAAAAACGCTCCTCTAAAGCACCAAGTTGAGGCTTCAACACAAATTTCACTTTCTGTTACACGACCTATCAGGCCCTTTTATATTTTATGTACTTAACATAAGCACACAAAGGAAAAAGGCAAAGTTCTTGTTATGGTGCTTGTGTAACATTCAAAAACCTTGGGGGAGTCACTGTCATTCCTTCATCAGCCATGTGGGATCTCTTCTTGAAAACTCAAACATACAGAAAAACATCACTCAGTTTATGACCATAATTTTAAGGTTATCATTCTTATTAACTCTGAGAATCAAAGGATGGCATTGTTACTAGATTCTTTTGCTATATCATCATGCAATATCTATCTAGCTAATCTATCTTGGCCCTTTTCAGTAGAAATAGGTGGGGACATGGTAATGGAGAATAACCTTTTTTTTTTAAAGTCTATAAGACTTTTTCGTTTGCTATATCTTTCTTTCTTGGTTCCCTAGAGATTTCGCCATATTTTAAAATTCTGCTAAGCCCCAAAACTATCTCAATGTAGAGCAGCATTCATTACCTCTTGCCTATTTCTCAGCATGGCTCAAGGCTTAATCATCATCAGAAAAAGGAAGCCTGGTGACAGAAAATCTACCTGCATGACATCGGATGGCTTATTTCAAACACCAAAACAAATTTATCTTTGGAAAAGTCATCTTATTCCCTGGCTGGCGGGGCTTAGTGGATAGAGCATCGGCCTGTGCACTGTGAAGGGTCTCAGGTTCGATTCAGGGTTAAGGGCAATGTATTGGGTTGCAGGTTCGATCCCCAGCCTGGGTCAGGATGAGTGCGAGAGGCAATCAATCGATGTGTGTGTGTGTCTCTCTCTGTTCTCTCTCTCTCTCTCGCTCTCTCGCTCTCTCTCTCTTCTTCCTTCCTTCCTTCCTTCCTTCCTTCCTTCCTTCCTTCCTTCCTTCCTTCCTTCCTTCCTTCCTTCCTTTTCACTCTCTGAAAAGCAGTGGAAAAAATACCCTCATCTTATATATAAAATATTACCTTTCCTTCAAATTGGGAAAAAGTTCATTTGCAGGAAGTAAGGGAAAGAACAGGGGAAGAGAGAGGAGGTATTTAAACTATTCTTCTACTTCAAATGGTTTATTTAGGCCAAGTGAAAGATTTGCAAGAGGAATAAAGAAGTTGTATGAATGAATGAATGCTACAATATGTTTCCCCCTGAAAAAA
Source organism: Cnephaeus nilssonii (assembly GCF_951640355.1). NCBI lineage: Eukaryota > Metazoa > Chordata > Mammalia > Chiroptera > Vespertilionidae > Cnephaeus > Cnephaeus nilssonii. The sequence continues at coordinate 14,460,818 of NC_137077.1, read as the reverse complement.
CATTGCCATGCTGTACTGGAGAGGTCTGTGTAGGTTTGAGCTATCTGTTTTCAGAAGGAATACTCTGGGGCAAATGCACATGAGAGAGACTTAATACTTGGCAAAATCATTCTTTTTCAGTAGCCTGATTTTATGACTGTGCGGATTGCACCTGTTAGGAAGATAAATAAAGGACTGGCCAATTCTTTCCTCTCAAGCGCCCTAAATATATCACTTTAAAAAAACTTGGGAAAACAAATTGTATCCTTGCTTCTCATCCAGTAAGTCAGAAGTCTCCCCAGACCTTTCAAACAGCAGCAAAGTTGGGGTAAGAAAGTTCCTGAAATGAACAGAGATCGAGGTTAGGCCCTCTGGCCCCTGGTGGGTATGAGGGACCCAAGAGAAAGGGAAAAGTGTGGTACTTGCAATCTTTTGTTCTCTCAATGGCTCATTTTATTTTGTCCATGAAACATTTTTTAAAATTTTTTTTTATTATTTTTGTTGTTAATTTTCACCTGAGGATATTTTTCCATTAATTTTTAGAGAGAGTGGAAGGGAGGGTGAGAGACAGAGAGAGGAAAAACATTGATGTGAGAGAGAAACATCGATTGGCTGCCTCCTGTATGTGCCCCTACCAGGGCCGGGATGGAGCCTGGAATTGAGGTATCGTGCCCTTGACCGGAATCGAACCCGGTACGCTTCAGTCCATGGGCCGAAGCTCTATCCACTGTGCCAAACCTGCCAGGGTGAAACATTTTCTTTTAGACTCCTCTGGACACACAATTCGCAGAGTTTTCTTATTTATACCAATTGCCAAGTCCCTGAATCTGACATGAATATTGGAATAAATTACCCAGACTGAGGTCTCTAAAAAAACAAAACAAAACACACACACACACACACACACAAAAAACAAAACAAAACAAAAAAAAAACAACAACAAAAACACAAAAAAAGCCCAAAACACGACAGGGCACAAAGATAAATGGTCACTTTTTGAGTAAAAATAAAATGATGTTTTTGCAATACTTCTGTAAACAAATAGATGCTTTTTTAAACTTCAGAGAGTTGAGGGAAGAGGCTGCTATGAAAGGAAATAAGTGATATTGTTTTTATAGCCCTAGAAAGCTTTTTGGTTATTTTTGCTTAAATTTCTTGTGACTTTTTAAATTTAAAATTTATCTGTAGGCTCTTGATAAACACACAGAGAAGAATTTTTATTAATGTTAATAATTGCTATTTTTGTCTGCACTCTCCCTTAATTAGTCTATGAAACCTATATTAAGAGACACAAAATACTCTTGGCAGCCTGTGTCTTCTGGAGTAATTCTAGACCTCATCCCTAGACATGCTTGGGTGTGTTAGATAATAAAGAACAGGATTAAAGCTCTAGCAATAACAAATAAGCAGAACACTTTTCACTCCGTGTGTAGCCGAGGGGAGATGGCCATGTCTTCTTTCTTTGTTTTTACTTTATGTCCATTTGCGATGGGAACAGATTTCTTTCCTGCAGGAGTCCTTGGTTGGTTCAGCGTGTTGTGTCCCTAGGAAAACTCAAATACACAGAATCATAGGTGTTCTGAGTGAGGGTCACCATGAAGTAGCTATTGTTTGTGCAAGAGCAGTTTCCTAAGCATAATATTTAAGGAATAAGAAACGGAAAAAGCAACTTTATCATTTAATTTCCTATGTGTATGCAAATTGTCTTATCACCAGAGCAAACAGGGCTTCTGTCCCCAGAGCTTTTTACAAGGACGGCCTCAAAATATCAGTAGTGATCTTTTCTGCTTATAACTAAAAATTGAACCATGTCTCTTTGCATAGATAGGCCCAGGTGTAATTTACAAAGAGTGCATTCATTTTGGACAGCCACAAAAATACACAACAAACAACATTTCAGGATGTTCGCATTCATGGGGCGGGTTATTCCCGTGTTTTTATATGCATTTCCATCAAATTTTACATGGATTCCATCAGATTGGGGTGTGAAGTGGTTGATTTGGCAAAGAGAAATACCAGGATCATTTATTCACATGCTTATTTCTCTCTCTAAAATGAGCACAAATGCCCGGCCAGTGTCACTCAGTGATTGAGCATTGACTTATGAACCAGGAGGTCATGGTTTGATTCCGGCCAGGGCACATGCCCAGGTTGCAGACTCAGTCCCTGGTGTGGGGTGGGCAGGAGTCAGCCAATTGGTGATTTTCTCTCATCATTGATGTTTCATAATTTTTTTAAATAAACTTTTAAAAAAATTGATTTCAGAGAGGAAGGGAGAGGGAGAGAGAGATAGAAACATCAATTTTGAAAGAGAATCATTGATGGGCTGCCTCCTGCACGCCCCCTACTGGGATCAAGCCTGCAACCCAGGCATGTGCCATTAACTGGAATAGAACCTAGGACCCTTCAGTCCACAGGCTGACGCTCTATCTACTGAGCCAAACCAGCTAGGGCTATTGATGTTTCTATCTCCCGCTCCCTTTCCTTCCTCTCTGAAATCAATAAAAATATATTTAAAAAATAAAAATAAAATGAGTTTCCAAAAAACTACCTGCAATATGACTTTCGTTATGTCTTTCAAGTCTGAAACCCACTTTGATAAGACTTTTGCCCTTTTATACTCTCTTAGGAATCTTTTTATGGGCCTAGTTGGCACCTCAATACAACATCTAAAATTATGTCTGATATGCCTGACCGCTGTGGCTCAGTTGATTGAGCATTGCCCCATGCACCAAAGGGTTGCCGGTTTGATTCCCAGTCAGGGCACATGCCCAGGTTACAGGTTCAATCCCTCGTAGCGGGTGTGCAGGAGGCTTATGATCATCAATGTTTCTATCTCCCCCTTTCCCTTCCCTCTCTATAAATCAATAAAATCATATTTAATAAAATTATGTCAGATGTTAGATTTTATCATTTGGTCTTATTAATTTTTTTGTCCTGTACATTTACAAGAACCTGGGCTAAAATTTTTTTTTCTCCAAAATCATCTAATTCTTCCTCTAAATAGCATTAAATCTTTTTTTAAATGTCTCAGGAATTCTTTGCTTGTATTAGGTACTAGTTTCTGCCTTCTATAAAACTATATATATCTTGAAACAGAATTTTCTGCTTATAACTAAAAATGTGTCTATGTGTATAATTCTACATTTTAATTTCTCATTTTTAAGTTAGATATCTTTAGAGTTGTTTTGCATATAGTATGCATTTGGCTTTCTTCTTATCCATATTAAATAAATAATATTAATTATTAAGCATAGTGATATGAAAAATTATACTATTTATTAATAGAATATTCTAGACAGTTCAAAGTACAGTCGTACCAAGTACTTAGTTACCTCATCTGTAGACGAAAATAATAATACCTAACTCACTGGGTCTTTGTAAGCATTAAATAGGTCAGGTAAAAAGCTCAGAACAGGACTTAGTACATAATAAGAACTGCATTTTCCTTCTGAAGCAGCAAACTTAGAGAAATCTTGTCTGTTAAAGGTGTTAAATGCCACGTTTAATATAAATTTTGAGGATATTTGACTTCCTTACCTTGTGTTAATATCCATAATACATTACAAAAGAGCTGTTGTTATTATCTTAGCCATCATTGGCACCATCATAAGCTTTTCTTTTTTTTTTTTTTTAACTCGGGTGAAGCATCTTAGCTTTTACCCAGGGATCAAATAAGAGTTCTGTACTCCCAGAACCTCTGTTGTGTTACCTGAAATGTGTCATGTCCAGCTGGGGGTCTCCAGTTGTTAGACAGAAGGTGACATTATTGCGGGGCATGGCCTTTCCCACGGAGGTAAAGGAGTCACCCTGGACAGTTGACCATGTAACTAGATCTGCCACTATATCTGGGTTTGTTAGACATTAAGATGTCTCTCTGCACCAGGGGTGCTTTTTGCAGGTGGGGGTCTGACTATTTCTGTGATAACCACATAAAGAACGCCCCTTGATTCACATATGGATGTGGTGGGTGATTGATTGAGTGCTTATAACTAAAAATGTGTGTTTACTGCTGTGGAATTTTATTTTTATGACCCCACCTGGCATTGGCACTGTACTTCCTCTATTTTTAAAAAGTTACCCAGTGTGAGGCCCAGTATGCCTTGGGCAAGGTCTTTAAGGAATTATCTGATAACCTATAACCACCTAAGAGCGATATGGTTGTGGTGATGGTCAGCCGAGGAACAGACCCCCGGGAAAGGCATAAGAAGGGACTAATCGAGGAAATTGTTAACAATTCAAATCACTTTTGTAATAATTTTCTTTGGACCTGTGCAAAGTTTTTAAACTTCTTCCATTTGGGTAAAGGTCCCCCCACACCACTATGCCATTCAACCCCCATTCGATTCTTACTTTAAAGCATGTAAGAATAGGGAGAAAGAGACAAGTCATCAGATCTTAGCAGAAGGTCTTATTTTCACCCAGCCCCATGTTTATAGTGAGAAGCTATTTGTTGCAATGTAATACTAACCACATCTTAATCCTCTTCCTGTGTAGAATGACATCTTGAGTTGAAACATTCCTAATTAGAAAGACTTAAGAACAAGCTGACTAGGAGAGAAGGAAAATAAATCCTGTGGATTCAGTGAACTTCCATCAAACTGAATAACGAGCCACTGAAATTTTACATACTTGATGCACAATTAAGTTAATCTATTCAGAACCTTAGAATATCGTCTTTGGCAATACATACGCACAGTAAATGAATACAGATTAAATGGATCGAATCATTCTGAATAGCTGGATTCTCTGGGTAGCTATGGGTTTTTATTCTTGAATCTTATTATTTCAAACAATTTGGATAGCGACAAGCCTAAAATGTAATATATTGCTCCTCGCCCTTTTTTTTCTTTTTATCCTCACCTGAGGATATTTTTCCCATTGCTTTTTAGGGAGAGTGAAAGGGAGGGAAAGAGCAGGGGAGAGAGAGAGAGAGAGAGAGAGAGAGAGAGAGAGAGAGAGAGAGAGAGAGAGAGAGAGAGAGAGAGAGAGACATCGATGTGAGAGAGACACATTGCTGGGGATCGAACCTGCCATTCAGAAATCAAACCCATGATCCTTCGGTGCTCAGGCTGATGCTATAACCACTGAGTACACCAGCCAGGTCAATTACTCTTTGCTCTTAAAAACAAAGTTCAATGGATATAATTTAACGTTGTCTTAAGTTATAGGTATGTTATTGTACCACCTGAAATCCTGAGAGCCCAAATTATTTGCTTTTGTATTAAATGGGCTCGTGTTATTTGTATTTAGAATTTGTGTCCAATTTTTCATAGTTTTCCTGTCTCATCCCTTGCTGGGAGGCTGCTGTCTTCTTTTATTGCTTTTGTCAGTCAGTATGTGAAGCTGCCCTTGTCTTCCCTTTGTTGTTTGCTCTGGACCCCAGACCAGGTCACTGATCTGGTTGAGTAGGGCCTCACTAAGGAGTGTCTGCAGGGTACCTAACACATCACATTTAAGGAGGCACTCACTCTCAGGGTTGTGCAAGAGCAGTGTCAGTGCCTGTGAGTGAGTGCCCCCTTAAAAGTTAGTCCCTGGGCACCTGGCCTGCCTCACCCTGGTCCCTCCCAGTTCCTAGACCAAGTGAGGACCTGGGTCAGGGGCTTCTCTTGTCAGTAAAGCACTTGAGCTCTTAGTGCTCAGAACTTGAGGGGCTTGAGGAGCTTGAGACAAATCCATTTTGCCCTTGGGAGACCCTTTTAATTTGCTGCTCAGCAGCTGTTGTCTGAGTAAGTGAGGTTGCTAGATAGCTGAGTTCTGAGGAGAGGTGGTACTAGATAACATTGACCTTTTGTCACTATTATTGTACTAGGAAAATGGTTATTACCCCCAAATCAATTTATGACTTAGACTGCTTTATTTCTTTTATTAATCAAGGCTACAGATTATTCCTAAATGAGCCATATGACATGTTTATTTAAAAGAAAGAGAAAAGCACACATACAAAATATTTTTTAACAAGATTTGCAATAAATTCTAAACATTTCTTAAACTTTTTGGTCCCAGGTCCACTTTTATATTATTTATAACTAGTGACCTGGTGCACAGATTCATGCACATTAAAAGGAAATTAATTAGAAGGTGGCTGGCAAGGTGGGACTGGGCGCGAAGGGCCAGACACGCCCTGGAGCCAACCTCCCATGGTCCCTTCCCGGCCAGCTGCACGTGGGTGGCTCCGTGGCTCTAAAGGCACCTGCGGAGTGAGCAGGGTCCCTCTGGCAGGTGAGATCCCTCGGCCTGGCCTTTGGGGATCAGGCGGAAACTGGCTCTCTGACATCCCCCAAGGGGTCCCAGAGTGCGAGAGGGCACTCTGCAAAGTTGCTGTCCTACAGGGTGTGGAATGTAAACACAAGTGTGCAGTAAACCAGATTAGGGGCTGACAGTGCCCCAGCAACAACATAACCCACGGCCTGAGGTGGAATTGTGTGGCCCCGCATCCTCAGCTCCTTCCTCTCTGGTTTCAGGGTGCGTCACCCAAGAACCACCACTGCCAAGTCACTTCAGCTTGGCAGCTCCTGCGTTGAGCATCTGCCCCTTGGTGGTCAGTGTGCCTCATAGCAACCCATTGGATGGAGTGAAGGAAACTTAGGACACTTAGCATATTAAACTTTTATATATAGAGAGGCCGATCATATATATATATAGACTAGAGGCCCGATGCACGAAATTCTGCAAGAGTAGGCCTTCCTTCCTCTAGTTGTGGCACCGGCTTCCCTCTGGCACCCAGGACCCAGGCTTCCCTCGCAGCCCCAGTTTCGTTGGGAAGGATGTTGGGTCTAATTAGCATATTATGCTTTTATTATTATAGATAATAAGGAAATTAAAAAGCATTTATTTTGCTCATTATATCTATCAGTATTTACTCTACTAGGAATTTAAATTGATAAAAATTTTACAACACAAGAATACACAGCACAACTTATATTAGCTGTCAGAGCATCATGTCTTCACACATATATTCTATGGAAAGGTTACTGCATATTTGTGAGATTGTGAGTGCAAAGGGCAAATAATGTCTTAGCATTATTTTAAAAAATAGTTTTGACCTCATGGACTCCCCAAAGGGGTCTTGAGGGCTCTTGGGGATGCCAGACTATACTTATAGAATCACTGTTATAAATCAATATAGAATTGCCTCTAAAAAATGTGTAATTCCCTTAAGTGTCAAGGTATAAAATGTAGAATCAATAGAACAGGAAACAAATTAAGCACAAAACTATAAAAACATTAGATTAAACAATAATTTATGCCCAAAATCTATATCACTGATGCATAAGCCAGTAGAAATTATTATCATTTGTGTTTGCTGATTGTTTTGGTAACACAATTTATATAATCAAAACTTCTCTAAGAGTGATGGCCACCCCCATGAACAATATTTTATTTTTAAAAATATATATTTTTATTGATTTCAGAGAGGAAGGGAGAGGGGAAGAGAGATAGAAACATCAATAATGAGAGAGAATCATTGATCAGCTGCCTCCTGCACACCCCATACACTGGGGATTGCTGCAACCCAGGCATGTGCCTTGACCGGGAATCGAACCATGATCTCCTGGTTTATAGGTCAACACTCAAATCACTAAACCATGCCAGCTGGGCTGAGCAATATTTTATATTAAAGCATTTACCGCTGTTCTGTTGTCAAGGCATATATAGTCCAGACTGCTACTTGTTCAGAGTGCAGACCCCACTATCAGCAGGGGATGCACCTGCCAGTGTTTATGACATATTTACTCTAAAAAGAAAGATAATTTTCTGCACTACCAAATGTGACAAAACAGGAGTTGGCCAGACAGAGCCTTATTCATCATAATGTTTGCAATACATAAGGCATTTACATATTTTATTTCAAACCGAGAATTTCACTCTAAGAATAAGAAATAATAATTAGGGATAACATACAATATTTGCCTGCACCCCAAGTTACCAAAGGATGGTTTTAGCATGTTTATTTTATATAAAAAAAAAAGTGACAAAAAGAAAACCACAAAAAGACCTAGAATCCTGCCACTCAAGGGTAATAACTGTTATTATAGGTTCTTCCTGTCTTTTCTATGACAACATAGCATATTATATGATGCAATTGTGCCCTTCATGCTTTCAGAAAGCTAAATTAAATTGCGTATGAGGTCCCATAAGATATTTTTAAGCGGGTCAGGCAATGTATTGAGCCAGTGAGCCCATGGCAAGAGGAGAGCTGGGTTGTTTACATCATTTTGGTGTAGAGACACATACATATGGAGAGGCAAGTCAATGCCTCTTAAGACTTCAAATTTCCCCCCTTAGTTTACTGACCATGGGTCCCTTGATCATTGGAAGCAGAAACGGACTGCACTGGAGGCCAGTAATGGAGTTACTGGGTTCCTAGCCTTTCAGCAACAGCACGAAGGCCACATGTGGGCTGTCTATTTAATAGCTGCCACCAGTGCCCATCAATTAGAATGCCCTGGCACTCGCTGTGCGGGCCTGCCATTGGTGGCATACCTGTGCTTTTTACAGTAGGTGGTCATAGGAAAAATCCACCATAAATAGCTCGAGCCCTTTGAAAGCATTTCAGTGTTGCAGAGGGAAAGTCTATATCTGTGAACCAGACAGGATCAAAGAGCAGTCGTGCTTGCCAAAAGGGGAAGGAGCTCGCTTGACTTGCTGGTTCAGAGTCCAATTCATTTTCACATTGTCCATTAAAATATTTCCTTGGGCTTAACTTTTTAGAGTATTTAGTTTCTTCTTTTTGTTAAAAAAAAAAAAAGGAAAAGTTTAAAAACAGCAACAGCCTGGCTGGCATGGCTCAGTGGTTGAGCTTTGACCTATGAACCAGGAGGTCACAGTTCAATTCCTGGTCAGGGCACATGCCCAGGTTGTGGGCTCAATTCCCAGTGTGGGGCATGCAGGAGGCAACGATCATTGATGTTCCTCTCTCATCATTGATGTTTCTCTCTCTGAAAACAATAAAAAGGTATATTAAAAAAATAAATAAAAACAGCAACTTATATATCCCTGCTTCTTTAGTCCATCCTGCTGGTCTGCTTTCTAATGCAGACAATGGGATGAAGGCAAAGAGCCACCTTTCCTCACATGGCTGAAAAGTTGCATGGAATTTGCCCTTTGGCTTTTGAAAAAGCAGAGATGTAGTAGAACCTCCCCGGAATAAATACCCATTTGCTCTAAATCTCAAGAGCTTCCCAAGGCCAGGTGCCTTCCGATAGTCACAGCAAGGCTAAACTAGTTGACAGCAGAGGTGGCATGCTTGCCCATGCCTGTCTGGGGGGCTTTTTGCTAAGAAATGCAGCCCAGATTTTGAAAGGGGGGATTCCTTAGAAAGGCAAGGGGTATACTGTCATTGACGGCCAAAACTCTAGTCCTAATTGCTCTCCTGCCCTTGTTAAGAAATGGAAGAGGTGTTGACAGTAAGAAGAAATATAAATGATGGGGTTGGGTGAATGCTTGTGAGCATACAGCCAGCGGGAGGGTCACCAATGGGAGACATAGTGTTCCCTGTGGGTAAGACAGACGAAGAAAGCTGCCCTTAGAGTGCCAGGGGCCAGTCTTCATTTCCTGGCAGTGAGGGGAAGGGCCTTTTGTGCGGGTAGGAACAGGCTGCCAGTCAACTATATTTATGGAGCAGCTGCTGTGCAGACTTTGAAAAGGAGGAGGAGACAGGCCTTGTCCTCAAGAAGCTTGTGATCAAAGAGAGAAGAAAGCTCTCCACCTACTGTAAACCCTTCGCATTCACGATGGCATTTGAAATGGAGGGGACTTGGTGAAAGTCAGGGCATAGTCTGAGCCTTGTCTCTCTAAGTGTGTGTCAGGGACCGGCAGCATTAGCATCACCTGGGAGCCTGTTAGAAATGCAGAATCTTGAACCCAGAGTCAGAATGTGCACTTGACCAAATCCCTATAGATGATCTGTCTGCAGTTTCAAAAGCACTAGAGGGGCCTGGAGGTGGTGCATTTAGAATATTTTGAGAGAGCAAGCTACCTCAAAATATTCGGTTCAGTGAGTAAATTGGTAGAAAGGGAAGTTCATTTACCTGTGAGCTTCTTAAACACTGGCATCTCATCTTAGCCTCATTTACTAGTATAAGCACCGCCGTTCTTATTAAATTCATATGGGAGCTCAATGAATTCCAGTTGCATGGGTACCTTCCTCTATAGGCCCTATTCAATGTGATCCTGTGGAAATTGCTGTGAATGAATTATTGTTACAGAGGCAGCCAATGAATTTTGAGAACATGCTAATGATTATTAGAGGAGTGGGCAAAGCTATGGGCAAAGTCAGAGACCCAGGTGTGAATTAAAGTAAGAGAGTTTTGGCCCCTGAGACTTACCTTCAATGGTTTGTGTTCAGTCTAAGTCATGTGCCACTTGGCCTTCGCTACTCCTGGTTCCCCATCTCTCCCGGTTTAAGACAGCTGGTATTTTTTGTTTCACATGCACTGAAAACTATTGAGAGTTCATTTTCTTATCTTTTCTGTCCCACCAGGATTGATTGATAGAGTTATCTACATTGTGCACACTCTATATCATGCATGTAAATGTCATCAAAATCAGTTATTACCATTTTATAGTAGGAGAGTGAGAGTCCTCTGTTCGCTTCCCAGATGCTTCCTCACCTCCCACCCCAATATCAGACGTGTTCTAGAACATGACACAGCCCACAGACCTCGAAATAAGGCCAAACCCTAGCAGGTGGCATGTGTGGAAAGACAATGTGTGTTAGAGTAAAATTCTGATAATGATGATGATAACCAAGAAGGGATAAAACATATACAGGGTGTACCATGTTTCCTGCCCCTGCAGGAACTCACTCATTGCTGCCAACAACCCTTGAGATAAATTCTGCTATTATTTCCATTGCCTAGGAGCTTAAGGCACGCTCTACTCCTACAGACAAGGCAACATCCACCTGAGGCTGTGTGGCCATGGCAATAATAACTGCCATGCATCCAAAACGGAAACCATCCCCACACGCCACGAATTTTGAATTTAATTTAAAAAAATCAATTTGTAATGAATATTATAAATATATTACTCATAATTCAGGTGTTCTTGAATATTTTTGGCTGAAAATTGTCACAACAAAATGATTTTAAATTTGGTCAGAGCTGCCACTTAGGGAAAACATTTTTTTTAAATAGATTTGTGTGGCGTGTGGGGAAGGTCTGCCGCTTGGGTCTACAGATGCTTATGGCGTTCAATAGGTTAAGACCAGTCAATTCGGTGGGGGAAATGCAGTAATCCTATATAATAAAAGTCTAATATGCAAACAGACTGAACTGCAGAATGACTGGTTGTTATGATGCGCACTGACCACCAGGGGGCAGACGCTCAATGCAGGAGCTGCCCCCTGGTGGTCAGTGCGTTCCCACAGGGGGAGCACCGCTCAACCAGAAGCCGGGTTCACAGCTGGCAAGTGCAGCGGTGGTGGTGGGAGCCTCTCCCACCTCTGTGGCAGTGCTAAGGATGTCCGACTGCCAGCTTAGGCCCACAGACATCCCCTGAGGGCTCCCCAGACTGCGAGAGGGCACAGGCCAGGCTGAGGGATACCGCCCCCACAGTGTACGAATTTTGTGCACCAGGCCTCTAGTATCTCTGAAAAGGCCATCCGTTTACTTCTGCTCCACAAGTATGAGCATCTGAGAGGGGAAATGCAGCACCAGGCTGCAGAGCCCAGGTTCTGAGTCAGGCAGACCTGGGCCACCCTTCAGGAGCTGTGGGACCTCGCCTGGCCTCAGTTTCTTTCTGCAAAATGGGGGTAATTATAGCACTGATGGCATAGAGTTGTAAGGATGGTAAGAATTAATATACACTAGGTCCTACGTGTGGTGGGTGCCAAAAAGTGGTTGTGCTTTATTTATTCCTTCACTGGCTGTAAAGTAATGGATTTTCTATGGTTTTAAGAAGGAGAAGTTCTAGCTCTGCCTACCTACCAGGTAAGCTGAATTTTTCTGTTTTTCCTTCCTGCAACCTTTCTAAAAATGTACTAGCATTTATATCCTAAGTCTCTGTTGTTCTGACTATCCGGTAATGACCTATGCTATGTGGATTTCTCGGGAGTGGAATTAAGCCCTTTAAATTCTCACTTTGTTTTGATTTGGGGCATTCAGACACAATGGAAATGGAGAACTCATATTCAGGGCACATTTACAGTTTCAGTGTTCAAGACTATTCAATTTTATTTATTTGATTAGAATTCACCCTTGGCCTTACTTCCAAAACTGGATTTTAAGTAACTACAGCTTCCCTTACAAAATAGGCCTTTGTTTACATAGATGCTGAGAAAGTACCACCAATTTGATAGTTTATGTGCAATCACCAAAGAAGCCCTTCTTAAGTTTTTTTTTAATCAATTCACTGCACACTTAATGTGTTTTTGGCAGTAAATGAGGTACCAGGAAGAAAAGAAAAAAAATGAAAGATCCCTGTTCTGATTTTGTTGTGAGGGAAAAGAAACATAAATATACAAAGACAACTGAAGATTAATGAAAAATAATTAATGAATGAAGAATGTATTATGATGTGGCCCAGAATTCCAAGAAAATAAGGGAGAGGAACACAATGGAATAATTAGCTCTGAGTATCTTATAAGAAATGTCAAAAAGGTAGGTCAAGATTACTATCAGACAATAGTGGTAATAGTTATTGCTGTAAATTATAGAGCTCTATCTACATGCCAGGAACGTTGCTGAGTATTTTACATAGGATTAGCACCCTCGGAGGTCTTTTATCTTATTATTCTTATTTCACAGATGGGGACACCAAGCTGATAGAGATTAAGGAATTGCCCAGGTCACACAACTAATAGGGCGTAGAGTCAGGATTCAAAAACCCAAGTCTGTCTGACACAATCCCACGTAGAGAAAAACACAAAAAGTCTGTTGGGAAGAAGATCATCACTCTTCTCAGTGGCAGAAAGGTCAGAAGGCGAAGAGAGACCCCAGCTCTAGAACAGAGGGGCCGCCCGGAGGGAGAGGGAGGAAGTGGCCGCTGACAGTGGCTTTGAATGCTAACCTCCAGGGCCTAGACCTAACCAAATAGGTAACAGGACCCTCTCGTGTAGAATAACAGGATGAAAACCAGCTTCGCCTAAGTAATCCCTGCAGCTGTGGGGAAAGAGACTGAAGGGAGCCCAGTTGGTGTGGCTCAGTGGTTGAGCATTGACCTATGAACCACGAGGTCATGGTTAGATTCCCAGTCAGAGTGCATGCCCAGGTTGCGGGCTCGATCCCCATTAGGGGGCGTGCAGGAGGCAACTGATCAATGATTCTCTCTCATCATTGATGTTTCTATCTTTCCCTCTCTCTTCCTCTCTGAAATAAATAAAAATATAGTTTTTTAAAAACAGACTGGAGGGAGGAGAAACTTGTCTGCAGAGAGAGCCAGGAAGAGGTCCTCAGGCAATGGGCAACAGAGATAGCATGTCAAAGAAATGGGCTTCTCGCTCTCAGTATTCTGATATCCATGTGCTGAATCAGCTCACCCAAAGCTGAGAGCTCAACATTAGATTTCCACCTCTGCACTCAGAACTCTGAAAATAAAATGCTTTGACCCTGGGCTTTGTCTTCTGGTTGCCAATGGCACTAAAGATCATTTCCATGATGTGGCGAAGAAAGATGCCATCTATGGAACACGTGTCTTTCACTGTATCTTTAAGCCACATGACATCCTGTCACGTTATCGTCTGCCAATCTGAAAGGTTATATGTGTGGATTTTTTTGTTTGTTTGATTTTTAGAGAGAGTGGAAGAGAGAGGGAAAGACAGAGAGAAACACTGATGTGAGAGAAACACAGAGATTGGTTGCCTCCTGCACCCACCCCGACCAGGGCCCGGGCCAGGGAGGAGCCTGCAACCAAAGTATGTGCCCTTGACCGGAATCGAACCGGGGATCTTTTAGTCCGTAGGCCAATGCTCTATCCACGGAGCCAAATTGGCTAGGGCTATATGTGTGTGTGTCTTTTTCCATTTAGTCATTTTCCCCCTACCTTATTACTAAATAGTAATATATTTATATGATCATCTGAATGAAAATCATTTTTAAATTTCGATTGGAGTTTATACCTGGCACACACACAAAAAAATTAGTGATGGAAGAAGACGTTGCTACATCCTGGCAGCCCTGCATCTCTCCTTTCTTGTTTTCTGTTGCCATGACATCTAGCCCTTCTTCGGTGCCCACTCCTGTCTGCCCAGACTGAAACAGGGAGCTTGGCCTGCTCATAGAAATGACTCTTGGGCCACACCACTGGTTGTGAGGTATTGTCCTCTTGGCTTGGAAAGAGCCACTTGTGGAAAAATGTGGAAAATCGTAGATCCAGACAAAGATAAAGCTCCCGGGATCCCACAGAGTGCCTATAATATAAAAACTTTGCTTTGATATTTAATTGTCAAGAAGAAAATTGCAAAAGAGATCGCCTTCGTTAACTGCGTCTTCCTGCGCTGGAGGAGGAGCAGCTGGTCCTCACGCGCAGGTCACTAATCCCCAATCCTGGGCATCCGCCGGGACTCAGCAGGGGAAATTCTATGCCCTTTGGTCACGGGGTGTGCCTTTAGGGACTTGGACATAGAATGTTCTTTAACAGAAGTTTCTTTAACAGACTTTACTGCCAGACTGCTCTATAATTCTGGATCTCTAAAGCCAAGTATAAAACCTCAAAACCAGAGCTCTAAAACCTTTGGATAAGTGTAGGTGGACATCTACTCCGGGCATATGACCCTGCCACCTGGATCCCCATTTTACCTGTGCTCTATCCATCCCTAGTCTCTGCCATCTCCTTGCAAATGTATACAATACCATTTATTTTTTATAAAAAATATTATTTTATTTTTTATTTTTATTGAGTTCAGGGAGGAGGAGAGAAGGAGAAAGAAATAGAAACATCAATGATGAGGAGAGAGAATCATTGATCAACTGGGGATAGAGCCTGCAACCCGGGCATGTGCCCAGACCAGAAATTGAACTGTGACCTCCTGGTTCATGGGTTGACGCTCAACCACTGAGCCATGCTGGCTGGGCTATACAATACCATTTAGATGCTCACCCCACACCATACACCAAAAGGCATCGTGTTTTGGGCCTCTTGATGCCACAGGTTGATGTTTTACCTGCTTCATCCCTCTTGTTAGTACCAGTAAGATGACGGCCTAGACTTTAGTGCAGCCAGGGGCTATGAAACGTAGCTCTGTGTTACAAGAGCCTAACACGTACGTTACTCTTTTCATTTCTAGAAAATGAAGTGCCAGCTCCAGCCCCAGCCCCACCCCCGGAAGGTAAGTAAAGACACTATCTCACCCATTCGGGCTGCAAATCCAGAATGTCTCTCCGGCATGATTTGGCCTTCAGTGAAGCTGGGAGCTTTACTCTAACTCCTATGGAGAAAGTGGATGACCACAGTTGTCGTGGGTTTATAATAACAATAATAACAATACGTTGTGTCCATATAACCCTCTCACGTTGATCTAATTTAGATGACACGTCATATACTTGTAAAACCCTTCGAGTTATGCCCAAACTGTAGTTGTGCTGATGTTTTTGTGTTGTGGGGGCTGGGCCTCCGAGGGGCTGACGGCTTTGCAGGGCTTTTTCACATAAGCTCAGAGTAAACAAAACGCACATCCTTCTTGTGAGAGTGGAGAGCAGATCCCACCTCGGTTCTGGAAGATCAGCAGCCCCTTGGGGACTTGGACTCTGCCACCATCAAGCACCTCCAGAAACTCCTCAGCGAGTTTCTCGGAAGATTTGGTGGCCTGAGTCTCAACATCAGAACCAATTTCTCCAGTCCTTAGTATCCTGTTGTCCACCAGGTGGCAACAAAAAAACAAGGAGTAAAGAGTTCCAGTGAACTTGGCAGGTAGAGACAGTGCCCAGTGACACACACCAGGTGAAGTCAGCTTTTATACCTACATGGACCCAAGGAAGAGAACAAGACTGAAAGGACGACAGGCCTGAGTGGAATGTTAAACTCCCAGCATGGGTCTCCAGAGTCATTTGTCTACCATGCAAATGACCCTCAAGATGGAGGCGATGTACCTTTTCCTATGAAGACATCAAAGTGCCTTCCCGCATCTCTTCCTCCTTGAACAGGATGAGAAACTGGCATTCATTAAAGAATTATTCACACAGACTGTACATACAGAGAATAGACTGATGGTTTCCAGAGGCCTGGATGAAAAAGGTGAAGGGATTGAGTGGTACAGATGGGTAGTTACCAAATAATCGTGGGAATGTAAAGTACAGCAAAGGGACTAGTCAATAATATTCTGATAACTATGTGTGGTGTCAGGTAGGTAGTGGAGATATTAGAGGGAACACTTTGTAAAGTATATGATTGTCTAACCACTATGCTGTACACGAAGTAATATTGAACGTAAATGGTAATTGAACATTTTTTGTAACTCTGCCTTAACCCTTCAGAAGGATACTGGGCTCTCTACCAGATTCTTATTGATAATGGGTACAAGCAAACTGAACTGGATGCAGTGGAGAACTCTTAGAAAACATTTCTGTGTATTCAGTGTGCTTACTGCCTCATACAGAATAAAACACGGACCAGGGAACAATTCAGTAAATTACAGCCACTATGTTGAAACATGAAGCAAAACTCTAAGAACTTCACAAGGCGGTATGTGGTTTAATGCATGTTACTTGAGTTGAGAATGTGGTGTGAAGACAAGCGTGGGAGGACCCTGTAGACCAGTCCAGCCTAGTCGAAAGCAGGAATTGAATAAGACCTCAGTTGCTAGTGATCTTTTTGCAATTAAATGTGTAAGGGGGATTATGAAGTTCTTCCACCCTGGAGATCATTTTCTGGAAGACAGTTTGAGAAATCTAACTGCTCACAGAAGCCCCTTTGTCCAGCTAAGAATACCAGACCACATGCCCCAAACCCTCCAGTAGTATAGAAGAGTATTGCTATGTGTCAAAATGAATGAAACAGGCTCAGTGCCACGAGTTTAAACAGGGGTGAAATCAAGTTTAGTTTTCTTTCAACCATATAAATGTGTGACATTCTTCTGAGGAACTTCTCCTTTGGTATGTTTCCTTCTTGCCCATACAGAGTTATCTTTGCCAACATTGTGTACATTGAGGACCTACAGGCCATTACAGATATAACCTTTCCCTTCTGTTCTTCAGATCAGTAGCTGTCACTGGGCCACTATAAAGTTTCCCTTATTATGCCATATTTCATAGTCATTGCACAATACTGACTTCCTGTTGCTCAAACAAGTCTCCTACGAAACTCTGCTCAAAGTGTCTTTATTAGTTAACTAAGATTCAGATCTATATTCAATAAAAAAAGAGAAAGAGTTCTTGCTTGAAAGAATTTCTTTCTTACATGTACCACAAGTCAGATACCATTTGAAGGTATCTAAACTAATGTGGTTTTGAACAGAGAGAAATGCGGAGTAG
Source organism: Cnephaeus nilssonii (assembly GCF_951640355.1). NCBI lineage: Eukaryota > Metazoa > Chordata > Mammalia > Chiroptera > Vespertilionidae > Cnephaeus > Cnephaeus nilssonii. Next base: position 14,443,428 of record NC_137077.1, on the reverse strand, counting down.
ATGGTCTCACCTGATAAAATATGATTTTCCTGCTATCATATTGTACTATTGGCACTCAACTCAACCCAGAAGATTAATATTTGTCCCAAATTATTTTATTTAAAACTATTGTACAATTATAGATTTTATACCCTATATGAAATAGGGTATTGGGGGTGATTGGGCTGGCAGTGGAGGGCAGTTGGGGGCAACCAGGCTTGCAGGGGAGGGCAGTTTGGTGTGACCAGGCCAGCAGGGGAGGGCAGTTGGGGGCGACCAAACCAGCAGGGGAGGCCAGTTGGTGGTGACCAGGCCAGCAGGGGAGGGCAGTTGGGGGCAATCAGGCTGGCAGGGGAGGGCAGTTGGGGGCGATCAGGCCAGCAGGGAGGGCAGTTGGGGGTGATTAGGCTGGCAGGCAGAAGTGGTTAGGGGCAATCAGGCAGGCAGGCATGTGAGTGGTTAGGAGCCAGCAGTCCCAGATTGAGAGGGATGTCCCAGATTGGAGAGTGTGCAGGCTGGGCTGAGGGACACTCCCCCCCACCCCGTGCACAAATTTCGTGCACCAGGCCTCTAGTCTATATAATAAAAGACTAAGCAACCATTATGATGGAATGACCAGAATGACCGGTCACTATGATGCATACTGACCACCAGGGTTCAGATGCTCAACGCAGGAGCTGCCCCCTGGTGGTCAGTGTGCTCCCACAGGGGGAGCGCTGCTCAGCCAGAAGCTGGGCTCACAGCTGACGAGAACAGCGGTGGTGGTGGGATCCTCTCCCGCCTCTGCGGCAGCTCTAAGGAGCAGCGAGCCAAGCGGTAAGGAGCAGCAAGCAGGCGGATGGTAGGGAGCGAGGGGTCCTGGACTACCAGAGGGCACAGGCCGGGCTCAGGGATGCCCCCTTCCCAAAGTGCACAAATTTCGTGCACCGGGCCTCTAGTAGGATCATGATAGTGCAGTATTATTTAGAAATAAAAACTATTAGAACCACTACATGGATCAAACATCCTTAAAAAGTCAGTAAGTCTCTTGTTGGGATCTACAAGGAATTGACCCACATTTTATAAGCACCATGCGTTAACCAATTGACCACTGGAGCATGACCCATGTTTTATTTTATTTATTTTTATTTTTATTTTTTTTACAGAGAGGAAGGGAGAGGGATAGAGAGTTAGAAACATCGATGAGAGAGAAACATCGATCAGCTGCCTCCTGCATACTCCCCACTGGGGATGTGCCCGCAACCAAGGTACATGCCCTTGACTGGAATCGAACCTGGGACCCTTCAGTCCCCAGGCTGACGCTCTATCCACTGAGCCAAACCAGTTAGGGCATGACCCATGTTTTATATTCACTTCCATGACAGCATGTTCTAACATGAACCCAGAGCTGAAAGTATTTTAACAAAAATCTGTATTGTATGTTTATACATACACTTTTTCCAAAAGTGATCAAATTAATTGCCTTTATAAACAGTTGAATGTCACTCTACATTAGACTCCCCAAATTCACCATTTCTGTACAGCATAATAAGTGAATATTAGTATCATTTATGATATGTCTGTTTTCATTTAAACCCCCCCCCCCATTTGCCCATCACACAATAAAATACTTTCCTTAAGACACTTTAAAAGTATGCTTGTTGCCTTAGCCGGTTTGGCTCAGTGGATAGAGCATCAGCTTGATGACCAAAGGGTCCCAGGTTTGATTCCAGTTAAGGGCACGTACCTTGGTTGCTTTCACATCAATGTTTCTCTCTGGCTTTCCCTCTTTCTTCCACTCTCTCTAAAAGATCAATGGGAAAATATCATCTGGTGAGGATTAACAAACACAAACAAATAAATAAAACATATAAATAAATAAGTTTTTTTGAAAAATGTTCTTGTACTTTCCACACAGAACCAAATAAAGAGAAGGAAGCCGGAACTGCACCAGCAAAAGGTGAGTGAAGGGAGGGAGAATGGAGCTGAATTCAATAAAATTAGAAGCAGAAAGAAGTCAGTAAACGTTGCCAGAGGGGCTCCATGGAATTTCTCTGCATTATCTTTCATCAGCCTGGTTATGTGTTCCTTGTTTTCATCTTATCTGTACAACCCAGTCAGTATAATGGCAAATGATGCTTTGATCCATTTTTATTACACACATTTCTAAAAGAAAAACAACGATAAAAAAAAAAATGACAAGCACTTGTTGAGATGCCAGCAAATTAATTGGTAGTTTCTAATTCCCAATGTGCATATGAAGTAAAAGGGGTGTCTGGTCTTCTGGGGAATACACCAATTTGGAAATTCATCTGGATTGCCCAGTTTTTCTTGAATTGAATGTTTTCATGTCACTGTGCTAAACTGTTCCAGGTTTCACTAGTAATTTTGAAGGCCAGCATCTCATTTTGTAACACTATGTATTCATGTAGATTTATATAATGACGTATAGATAGACAAGACAACCTTAAGCAAACATCACATTGCTCCTTACTGATTTGGAAACTCATTTATTTCTGCAAAATTATTGTTTTTACTTTATATGTAGATAGTCTAAACAATATATAATCTTTATTACATGGATCTGTGAAATGCAAATTCCTTTGTGTCCCTATGGAGGAAGTCATTGTCACTTCTGACCATCTGTCTTAAGCTAAGGAGTATTAGTTTTCTACTAAAAACAATTTTCACAGAGGCAGATATGACAATTCTGCTTTATATGTTTGCATCATGACTTATACATTCATTCTTATTTGTGTAATGAATGACATAGTTTAAATTTTGGAATAGCCAATTATTTCCTGACTATAATAAGACCTTTTTCTTTTTTCCTGGATACCACTCCACAAATGTTAAGTACCTTCATTCTTACTATGTTATATTTCATTACCTAATTCTTACAATATTATTGTCTTCTATACATGAGTAAAATACCTTTTTCTTTCTTTCAGTATATTGGACAACTTTTCTTCAGCTAACTTGAACTTATGCGCTCATAAATGAACACATAATGTTGTTAGTACACTCACTTTGTCCTTGACCTTCAGTGGCTTCCATGGATAGTAACCTGAATACTAATCCTGGCTACATGAGACGGTCTGAAGGTTATTTGCTTATGGAATGCAGACAATGCAAACTCCTAGAACTCCTTCCATGAGATGGGTTCAAGGATGTTTGGACATCTGGCTGAAGTTATTGTAACATTATTCTCTACAAAGCTGATGGCATACACCTCTGTTTCCAAATTTGGAAAGATGTCTGGGCCAGGTTGTAAGGCTCAACCAACAGAGCAGATGATATAATCCCAGAGGGCAAGCTGTCAACGTTTAAACAAAGCCTGTGCTTGACCCTTAATGTGAAAAGTCATCCAATTATATTTGTGTGTTTAAATGAGAAAATGACTTTCTGTATATTACAGTCAACCAACCAACCAAGCAGTCAACCAATCAACAAAACCCTTCTTTCTGGAGAACGCAGTTTGATGAAAGAGCCAGACCAGATGACTAGGGAGGGACTCCTGAAATTAGTAGCCTTTTTTCCCTGACATTTGCAGAAGTTAAGCAAGGCTGTGGCCACATACAGTCACATGCCCAAATACATAAATTGCCATGTATCTATTTTCTCTACATGCCTAGGAAGAAAATCAATTTAGGATAGAAGGTGACATCCCTAAATAAAGAAGGTAGGTAAATAGAAGTTGTTTCTAAATATACAAACCTTTCAACTATTACCCACTTTCATCAAGGACAGGAAAATTTCAAAGAAAAACACTTAAGCAAAGAATACACACAATAAACATTGCTGTCTGTATGGCTGTGGTTGAGAAAGAAGATGTGCATGAGCATAAGCAAGATTGACAAGTGCAATAGACCTTTTCTGCAGCATTGACTAGAATGTCCTTCCCTGCCCTTCACCCTCCCCAATCCTCAGTCCATCTAATTGATTTAACCCTTCAGCTTGGTTTTACTTCTTTATACAGCTTTCCCCTGACTTCCATCTCCCTCCTTCTGACTTCTCTTGGACCTACTGCCTCTGTTGTTCAATCACTCTTTTCTCCACTTCATCACATATTAATGGTTCATTTATTTCCCTCACAGGTGTAAGCTTTTTGACAGTCAGGTGCCATGTCTTACCACCTCTTTGGGCCCCTCATCTAATTTTTACTAGTTTTTGCCAGAGAGTCACACATGGCAATCTCCTAATAAGTACCTGTAGAAGGAATGGACATTTGAATTTTCGCTCTGGCTTAGCTGCTGATTCCATAGACAATGGTAATCTAGATAGATTTTTATTTCTATTGTCTGGGCAGGATGATGAACACCCCATGCATACTTTTAATAATGAGGTTCAGAATGAGACAATGATGCTGTGTATTGAGTGCTCAGAACAGATAGTCCTCAAAACAGATAGATGATGTACAACCAACTCACTTAAAGCTATTGAAAATGGTCATGCCTGGATATTAGTACATGTTCACACTTAATTGGTCCCCTATCCAAGTAATTTAAATATATTCAGTTGATAGCTCCAAGACTGTCACTGTAAAGAATGTCATTCATACCAATACAGCCTTAATATTCCCAGATATTTATGCAACAACCCGGAAATGTTCTGAACCTTTTTATGTAGCCGCAGACTTTTGTCTGGTTCTGATATCAATCTTACAAGTAATGCTTGTGGGTAGATGTGCCAAGTTTTCATGTTTACTAAGAGTCTCTGTCTGGGAAACAGCTGATTTCCCAGAATGGGGTTTTACTATTTGTTGATTTGCTTGTTTGCCTCTGGACTTGTCCATCCAGCTATCCTGTTCCTTAATACTGCCCACTTGTCCTGGAATTGAAACAGTAGAGATGGCAATTTGAAAAAAAAATGTGTTTAACTAAACAGCAGTATCAGAATTTACATGTGCAAATCCCTTTAAATCACTGGGAGGCATTGTCCTTATAAAAATAAAGCTACCGTGACTTAGAATTCTTCCATGTATTCTGAAAGAATATGACAAGTGGTTAAAAAAAAAAAAGAAAAAAAAAAGGTAAAGTACATATTCTTTTTTTATACCATCAGTGGTCCAGAGAACTGTCTTTTATTCTAACGTTCATTTATTCAGCAAGTGTTCAGAGGGAGCTGTGTACCAGGCCAGAGTCTAGTGCTGGGTCCTGCCCTCCTGGAGCATTAGAGGAGAGAATGACCATCAACAGAATTCAGTGCATTTCAGCTTTGAAAGCAGACAATTGTCATGGAGAGCCATGTGTAAAGAAGAATGTAGGTGTTTAAATGGGATTATACTTTTTATGGCCAACCAACATTGAATCCATGAACATAAAGTAATGAGACTGACTCTCTTCTGTGCCTCAACAACGGGCCCTCTGGCAAGTGTCAAAACTGGTTGGCCCTGTAGGTGGTTGCAAATGTGCCAGCAGCATTAGAATCAGAGGTTACTTTGACAATAAGTACTCATTTTAATGCCTAAGTTCTGATATATGTTTTTTAATTTTAGTTTTTGCATCTTATTAATGTATAGTCTGTATATTGTTTGGTAAGCCCAATTGGGATAGTTACTGCCTTTTGATAATCATGGCAAGAAAAGTAAAATCTTTCTTTTTCCCAGTCATTAAAAATAACTTTACCACATAAACTATCGTAAATGAATTCTGTGCATATTAAAGAGCTCACATAAGTTGAGTTGAAGCCTCTTTCTTTGGGAATGAGCGTGATTGGCAGAGGAGGAAGTGAATCAATAGAAGTTCCAGAAAATTTCTCCTAAATAATATGATTCTTTTAATTTAAAAAATGATTATATTTTTTCTTTATTTAGCTCTCTTTACATCTGCAATAATACTATCTTCATGCTTCTTACTAGCATGCTAAAATATTTTTGTGGAATTTTACCTTTAGGTATCAGACAACCATCTATTAAAATGTCTCTGTGCTTTATCTGTGTCTTCTAACTACATATTTCTTTGTGAAAAAGTTTGTTAGAAATTAATATCACCATAGTTTTCTTTTAAATAAATAAATAAATATATATTTTAGAGAGAGGAAGGAGAAGGATAGAGAGAAACATTGATCAGCTGCCTCCTGCACACCCCCTACTGGGGATCGAGCCTGCAACCCAGGCACCTGCCCTGACTGAGAATCGAACTGGTGACCTCTTGATTCATGGATCGATGCTCAACCGCTGAGCCACACCAGCTGGGCAATATCACCATACTTTTTTATTCTAAGACAAAACCATTATAAGATGCAATATCAATTTAATAGATTTGGGGAAGAAAAAACTTATTAGTCATGTTTATTGTAAGATGAATCTTGATTTCAGAAGCATGAAAATGTGAAGGCATGTATCTTCTCATTAAGAAAACACAATAATCTAACAAATGCCTTAACACATGATGAGTTAGTGTTAGCCATTGGTGTTATTGTCTTCCATACATGGTGGTTATTGTTGTTATTTTTATTTTTGGTATGTTAATAATTACTAGAACTGATTACCCTGCTTGAGGAATTCATAAATCTGTCTAAATCAAATCATGTGTTTACCTGAGGCTTGTTTATAGTCACTTTTATTTTTTTAGATATTTTTTAAAATATATTTTTATTGATTTCAGGAAGGAAGGGAAAGGGAGAGGGAGAGGGAGAGATAGAAACATCAGTGATGAGAGAGAATCATTGATCAGCTGCCTCCTGCATGCCCAAAATTCAGGCATATGCCCTTGACCAGAATTGAACCTGGGACCCTTCAGTCTGCAGGCTGATGCTCTATCCACTGAGCCAAACATGTATTTCACATGTATTTTAATTTTATAGGCTTTTTGGTCTTTATTCTAAAATCTCAACAATAATCTCAAGTTTGTTTTACATAAAAAATTAATGTAAAAAGGCAATTGAAATCAACCATAGGTAGAAGTTATTTTATGCTTAAGAGAGTGTGGAGAATTATAAGAATGTAAATATCCTATTATCAGTGGAAGTCTCTCCCTCAAATTTCAAATTTCATGTGTATCCTCCAAAAATCCCATGTAATAGGAGACTAAATTATTTCTCTCCTTTCCAGACATTCTTCTTCGGGAATTTCAGTTGCTTAAAGAATCATTTTCTACGGTTTTACAAATGCTATTTTCCCATGACTTGAAGGCAAATAAAATTCTGCTTTGGTGAATTTTCCTTCAGTGTAGCTAGGGGAGCTAGTGCAGCTGCTCTAGGTCCATGTCTTCATGTATGCTGTATCCTAAAGAGTCAAAAACAGATGTGTATGTTTTCATCATCATTGTAGTCACTTTTTAAATAGAAAAAAAAGAGAAATTGTGACTTACATTGTATATATCTTTTTTGCTTTGTTTTCTTTGAAAATGTTCTTTGTATGATGCCATACCTCCCCATGTGTGTTGTTGAATTAGGCACAACTCAAAAGATTTGGATATTCAATTTCCCTTCTAGCAGTAGATCCTGTTTTTCTATGGTAAAGAAAAACAACGAAACCTTTCATTCTCATCCAATTCAACCAGATTTAAACAGGCAACTTTTCAAGAATTTCAGGTCAGGATCCCTACATCTTAACTATGTTTCCTAATCTTAAGAAATGTCAGGACCAAAGTTACTTTTATTTATTTATTTATTTATTTATTTATTTATTTATTTATTTATATTTTTAAATTGATTTCAGAGAGGAAAGGAGAGGGAGATAGAAACATCAATGATGAGAGAGAATCACCAATCTGCTGCCTCCTGCACACCCCCTACTGGGGATTAAGCCGCAACCTGGGTATGTACCCTGACTGGGAATTGAACTGTGACCTCATGTTTCTTAAGTCAATGCTCAACCACTGAGCCACCCCAGGTGGATCAAAGCTACCTTTCAAAGAAGGGACACAGTCAACTTGTCCATTATATTTTCTAGCACTTAAGTAAATTTGGAAATGTATACATAAGAAATCAAAAATTGCCAATTGAGCAGGAATTGCTGTTTGGAAGTAATGTTGGATCATCTAGATCATTTCATGACACTCTGAAACTTTGGTTTAATATGTGGTGTCTTAATAGTCTAAACTAATTGTGCATGTCCATCCAAATAGTCTTAACATTTATTTAGTGAACGTCAAAACTACTCATTCATCAACATTTTGCTCATCTCTTCATTTTAGTTTTATGAAAGTATGTGAATATTCTTCTTAATCATTTAGCATTCCAAACAATTAACTCAAGGATTCATTATACCCTGTGCATAAAGCAAACAAATACCTATAAAACCTATATAAAATGAAGTGTTCATTTGACTCAAAATGGTTCTAATTTCTATATAATAAAGGAAGTTCCTTCCTAGGACTTGGTTGAGTTTTAAAACTTATTTTTTCAGTAATTTTTACAGGACTTTAAATCAAGATTCTTTGTGTAGTTCAGTAAATAAAAGTTTTTAAATTACAAGAATAAAATATTAATATTGAATTAAATTTATGGCAAGTATTTTTAAATCACCAGGTATTTCATTTTTATGTAAAATTTGAATTATCTAAGTCTTCTGAACTGTAGAATTCTGCTGATAGCTCAGAAATGCCTATCCTTCCCCAAATGTGCAATTTTGTGTAATGTTCATGGATATTCCAGAAGGAGCCAAACGTAAACTAAGTTTGGGAAATATTAACTGCTGTATCATTTCTTGTCTCTACCCCGACTGCTGGAGCATATTAGCACACTGACAGCTTTGAGATGTCCCTAACAAAAGCACACACACAGTACAATAGGATGCAAGCATTAAACTTCATTTAGCCTAACATCTTCCAAGCTTCTCTGACCACAGAAAGCTTCCTCTGAAGATCCTGATTCTCACAGTACCCAGCAAGTCACCTCATGGGTTCTGAAGATATAACATTAAGGTTCTCTATTACCTTAATTATTTTGTAAAAAATAATAATAGATATCTTTGGTTGACAGTCTTAGAAAAAAAATTTCAGGCTAGTAAATATTATTTGCTGTAAATATTCTAATAAATTATACAGAAATGTGCTATTTTACCTCAAGGAATCTTTTAAGGCACTTTACCTGGTATAATTAACAGTCATGTGCATGCATTTGCTGAACCCTATTTTATTTTATTATTTTGTTTTTTTAATTATATTTTTATTGATTTCAGAGAAGAAGGAAGAGAGAGAGAAACATAAATGAAGAGAGAGAATCATTGATCAGCTGCCTCCTCCAAGTCCCACATGGGGATCGAGCCCGCAACCTGGGCATGTCCCCTGACCAGGAATTGAACCATGACCTTTTGGTTCATAGATTGATGCTCAACCACTGAGCCACGCCAGCTAGGCAATATTTTTAAAATTATACAGCATTGGCCAACACCAATATAATCTTGATAAAGTTCTTACAAAATTTCTAAAATAATTATTGGTGAAGTTAATAAGTATGACAAATTGATTTATATTAGTTAATGTTGACTTTCGTTTTCTATAGAAAAGGGAAATTAATCATGAGGTTTTTCGGGGTGGGAGGAACAAGTTCTCAAACAATACATATATGCTTTGATGGCTGTGTCCAAATGATCGTGGTACATGAATTATGCCTGTCATTGATGTTAGCTACAAAATGAGAACTCAAAAATCACCTCCGCTGTGGATTTCATCAAGGTTAAAAATTTTAACATCCTAACCTACAATCACACAAAACGCTTGCATAGCGTTCCAATTTTTAATTTACACTTTCATTTGGATTACCTTACTCCCTTTTATTTATTTTTCTCTTCTGCCCAAAACACTCAAATTTAATCTTTCAGGTACCAGGTCTTCTAAGGCTTACTCATCAGTTGAAAGTGTTTTGTGTAGTTTCTCCTCTTCTTTTTCAGATTTCTCTTTCCTCAGGATACTTGGGATGAAGTCCTTTTCTCCTTGACTTTGTGTGCCTATTTCTTGTTTCAGATGAAGAGGAAGCCTCCCCATCTTTTGTCCTGCCTCCAGGTTAGGATGATCCCAAACCCCCTAATTCCCCACTTTGTAATTTATTACTAAGTTGCAGTAAAGGAAAAGACAGAGCACCTTGATGAGACAAGGCACAGAGCAGGTAATGCCAGAGCTAAGAGGAAAAACAATGGCTTTAATGGCAAATTTGTATTTTTTTCTTTAACATGAGGACATTTTTAAAAAGAGACTTCCTTTGTGAAATAAGTAAGACTCATAAGTCTTGGATATAAATTTTAGGGGCAAAAATATTTGTCTTCTATTTGTTTTTTAAATATTATTATTGGTTTTAGAGAGAAAAGGAGAGGGAGAGAGAGATAGAAACATCAATGATGAGAGAGAATCATTGATTGGCTGCCTCCTGCACACCCCCAACTGGGGATAGAGCCCACAACCCAAACATCTGCCCTGACCCGGAATTGAACCGTGACCTTCTGCTTCATAGATCGAGGCTCAATCACTGAACCATGCCAGGTGGGCAATCTTATTGATTTTATTTTATTTTTGTTAATATATTTTTTTTATTGATTTCAGAAAGGGAGAGGGAGAGGGAAAGAGAGACTAAAACATCAATGATGAGATAGAATCATTGATTGGCTGCCTCCTGCACGACCCCTACTGGGGATCAAGCCCGCAACCCCGGGCATGTGCTTTTGACTGGAATCGAACTTCAGTCCATAGGCCAATGCTCTATCCACTGAGCCAAACTGGCGAGGGCTCATTGTTTTTTAAATAAGACATCTTTTTAGAGATGCTTTCATAGTTGAAGCTCTACTGATTTTCCATCCAAGCCAACTTCTAGTTTCTTTCTCCCTATTATCAGAAAAGGGTTTGGGGGATCCAAGGAGGTTGCAGTCAGCACTTCATTGGCACCCCTTTCATCTTGCATCATCCAGATCACGCTTTCCTTTCAGGTTTGAGTAGTCGAGCCCTGGAGAGAAAAGACTCAGGTGAGCAGACGCCTGGAACAATCACTAATGGCCTCATTTCTTGAAGCTGCATTGATTCTAATCTTTGTTTTATTCCGTTTGGAGCTCTGATAGCCATCTTTCATTACATTACATTTCTTACAAGAAAACTAATGTATTAAGAAACAATTAATTTTGCATGATACATATACACAAATGCAGGAATCTACCTACATACACCACAGGTTTGTTTGTTTTATTATAACCATCATTTGACAAATACAGAGAGATTAAGAAACTTTTAAAATCTACACTTGGAGAGTGCTGAAGTTAGATAATAAACATTTTTATAGAGCTTTACATATAGTTGATAAAACACCTACAGATGCATCCTATCAGCTGTGCTACAATTCATTTATTCATTCATTCAACAAGTTTGTGTTGAGTGCCTACTATGATCCTACTATGGGCTTCATATGGGCCAAGCATTTGTAGGTATAGAAATGAAAAAAAAAAAAACACAGTAAAATTTCTGCCTCATGTTCTAAATGTGAATGATCACTATTCACTATTATTATTAATATCACAGACACACACAACATAAATTTTTAACATCAACTTTGTTATTAAAAATCATGTAATCATGTGACTACATTGCATAACTTCATTGTGAAAATGATGGTCTCTGTGGATAGAAATACTGAGCATGACTGATACATGACAACTAAAATAACTAAATCTACATTCTCTTCTTTTCAAGAAGCATTAACAGGTAAAGTTGGCAACCCAAGCATTTTTTTCCAGCTATTTAAGCAGCTGAAACTGAACTTCTCTGAATTCAGCTCTCAGAGACAGAGGGAATATCTACATCCTCTCTCCTACCCCCCTCATTGGAGTTGACTGATGATTAATCCAAGCTAAGAACCTGGAGTGCAAACTAGAAAATGCAAAATAAACTTCATTTCCAGGTTCTCTCTCTTCATGGGAAAGCCTCAAAGAGTTTTTTTTTTTTTTCGTTTTGTTTTTCTGAGCTTTCCCCCACTTTCAGGATGCTCCTAGTATCCTTGAAACTGTACCTGCAGGTCATGATCTGTTACTTAATTGTCCAACTATGGCCACATCTGTATGATCCTGATAGAATTGTCTAATTATACAATAGCAAGACATTTAGAAATATCAGGCCAGACTTGGTTGTCTCACCCTTCCCAGTTGACTTGCAAACTGACCCATCCAACTCTTTTGTTATATGTGTATAGCCTCATAGTCAGTGACCTGCAAAAATACTAAGAATACTGCACTTTACTATATTTCTCACCATTATTTATTTGTTAGGGTCAGGCAGGATGGGAAAAGAAAGGAACCATGGCTTCTAACGAAGATAGAATAACACCCTACCTGAAAAGTGTTAGTTTCTAGGAATTAGAAAATGTTCCTTTATCCCATCATGGAAGAAACATCCATGTAAGAATGGGAACCTGTCACTCTCTACTGATGACTGCAGGGAGATGGATGGAAAGAGTGGTGTTACATTTATCCAGGTTGACTAGACCAAGTCAAGCTTCCGCGATGATGAGAACGACAAACCCAGGTAAGTCTACCTCCGAAGAACCTGGCCCTGAAATGATCCTTTTCCTCCTTTCCGCTCATTAGAATGGTCTCTTGGAGAATCACCTGCCACAGAGGATCAAGACAAGCAGAACGCCAATTCTCAGCCATCCATCCTGTTCGTGGAAAAGCCTCAAACAGGAACAGTGAAAGTTGGTGAGTGCCAAGCATAAATCCCGCTTAAAAAAAAAAAATGCAGGTGAAATTCACATAACAAAAAATCAACCATTGTAAAGTTGGCTATTAGTACACTCAATGTACGACCACTACCTCTATCTAGTTCCAAAACTTTTCGTCATCCCAAACAGAAACCTTGTACCACCATTAAGCAGTTACTCCCGATTCTCCCTCCCCTCAGCCTCTGGCAACCACTAATCTGCTTTGTCTCAATAAATTTTGTTATTCTGGATATTTCATATAAATGGAATCATACAATATGTGACCTTTAGTGTCTGGGTCTATCCATGATGTAGCAAAAATCCTTTCCTTTTTATGGCTGAACTAGAGGCCGGGTGCACAAAATTCATGCACGGGAGGGGGGTCCCTCAGCCCAGCCTGCACCCTGTCCAATCCAGGACCTCTTGGGGGAGTCCGACTGCCTCTCACAATCCAGGATCACTGACTCCTAACTGCTCACCTGCCTGATCGCCCCTAACCCCTCTGCCTGCCTGATTGTCCCTAACCACCTCTGCCTGCCTGATCGCCCCTAACTGCTTCCCTGTTGGACTAATTGCCCCTAACTGCTCCCCTATTGGCCTGATAGCCCCTAACCGCCTCTGCCTCGCCCCGCACCCGGGACCCAGGATTCCCTCCTCTGGCTGGTCGCAGGCACCCGGTACCTGGGCTTCCCTCCCTCTGGCTGGCCGCAGGCACCCAGAACTTGGGCCAGCTTCACCCGGGCCGGCCGCAGCCGCAGGTGCCCAGGACCGTGGGGCAGGCGGCTTGTCCCTCCTCCAGGCCACAGGTGCAGATGCAGCCGCTGGTGCCTAGGACCATGGGGTGGGCAGCTTGTCCCTCTCCTGGGCCACAGCCCCAGCCCCTGGCGCCCGGGACTGTGGGGACCATGGGGCATGTGGATTGTCCCTCTCCCAAGCTGCAGGCTCAGGTGCAGCCGCTGGCACCCGGGACCATGGGGTGTGCGGCTTGTCCCTCTCCTGGGCCGCTTTTGCAGGTGCAGCCGCTGGCTCCCAGGACCAGGGGGCAGGCGGCTTGTTCCTCTCCCAGGCCGCAGCCTGGCTGGTCCCCATTCCTCTCTTGCAAGCTCATTTGTGCCTGGCTGGTCCCCATTCCTCTCTCCCCAGTATAGAGTGTCTGAGCCATTACGGTGTGATGGCATGAGGGCATGATGGCCATTTGCAAATTAGCTCTTTATTATATAGGATAGTATCCCATTGTATTTCATATTAAATCCTTAAAAGGGTGAGTTATCATTTCCGTACACTTTAGTATGTAGGAGTTGAGTGCCTGGAGCCTGGAGCCAGGTGGGATACAAATAGGTTTCTTCATTTGTCAAGTGGGGATGATACTACCTGTGAAGTACTTTGAACAATGCTTGGTGTATCTTAAATCTCTGAGCCAGTGTTTGCTGTCATTACAACACGCCTCATTCTGTAAGATGATTACAACACTATCAGAATGTATAGTATCTCAGAGGAAGCTAGTTAAGCAGATGGTTCGACTTTGAGATACTCATTCAAAAATACTGATTGCACACCTGTTAAAACACTGTTCTGAACACTAAGTATAACATGTGAGCACTCAGAACTTGCAGTTTTAACGGGAGGAGCAGACAACAACAGATTAAACCAACAGATAATCACAAAAACTAAGTACCATGAAGGAAATAAACAGGGTGGTGAGTTAGAGAACAACTTGGGGTCCAGGAATTTTTAACTAAGTAAATTTTTATAAGAAATATACTGGGATCAGAACTAGTCTTTGACACTTACTAAATAGTATGCATATGAGCCTATAGAGCCGCACTGGCTGGGCCAAATGACAATTTTTAAACCAGTCTGAATCACTTGTGCTTTTTCTAGGTGAAAATATCACCTTTATAGCCAAGGTCAAGGCTGAAGATCTTCTTAGAAAACCCACTGTCAAATGGTTTAAAGGGAAATGGATGGACCTGGCCAGCAAAGCTGGGAAGCACCTCCAGCTGAAGGAGAACTTCGAAAGGCACACTCGGGTAAGGCCCTGAACTCCTGGCATAGGGGCCTGGCTAGCTCATTCCTTCAGGGTGGGTAATAGGTCATTTTTATGTTCAGCTTTGAGAGATTTCAGTCCCACAAAATTCTCTGGAGTTAGTGTTCCTAGCGTCTACCCTTAGCATGCTTGCCATGCTGTGCCCAGGGGCTGCGGAGCATAGGACCCCTCCTCTGTTGAGAACATCGTCGTAGAATCCACAGATACAGATGTGTCTTTAAGACAGTGCTAAAGGGTTGGGGAAAAAACTGAAATGTGATGGCATCTTTCTGCCAGGTAGGACTGACATGTGTGGATGCATTTCATTGCAGATATACACATTCGAGATGCAGATCATCAAGGCCAAAGAGAACTATGCAGGAAATTACAGATGTGAGGTCAGCTATAAGGATAAGTTTGACAGCTGTTCATTCGATCTTGAAGTGCGCGGTAAGAGAGCCTTCTTATCTGGATAAATGTGATTTATTTTTTTTTTTTTGATGGGGCATGAGGGGATGGAGGAGAAGGCCATTTAATACAACGATATTTTGAAAATAAAGTTTTCTTTAAAACAGTGTGCATTTTTGGTTGTGATGGTTTCAGCAAGCCTGCTGAATTATATAGTTATGAGGTAATTTATAAGGGAAAGTTGGGGATATTATTGCTGAGTATCTCTTGTTCATGCTATCTATATCCCTTCAATCTCCCAAATAAGGGCTGATGCTGTACTGAATGTACATGTTTCATTGGGTCCATTTATTCCCACTCAGGTTTGGGGATAAGTTAATATGGCATAAGGATGTAAGGATACCCTGGCGGAAGGGAGGATTTCTCTTATAAGGAGAGAGATGAGATATGGAAGTTCTTCATTTATATGTTCTGTGTACCGCCCAGAGCTGATTTAATAGGGATAAATGTAAAGGTGTACAGGTAGTTTGGGGGTGGGAACCACTTCTCTGAGTACACAAAGGGAAAGTTGACTTGGCAGTTAAGTTTATCATCATAAACTTAAGATGATTCCAAAGTGTGATGTCACTGCAAAAGACAAAGCTGGCATAATTTAAAACTAGGCCATTAGACATGGCATAGAATCTAGGTTTAGAAAATGACACCCCACTCTGCAGCATGCTAGCTGATCCGCATCGGGAGTAATGTCTTGAGCCCTGGGCGCTATACTCCACCAGCATCCCTTCTGGAGGAGGGTAGCCAGGGGGATGGAGAATCCAGAAATCATTCTCTATTCAGTGTGGATGGAGGAGGTCCTGCATATACGATTCATTGTAAATAGAGGAAGGAACATCACACAGAAGGACAAGGCCATTTTCCATGTCCTTGAGAAGTGTTTAGGCAGATTAGAATCAAAAGGTGGAAATTAGGAGACGGTGAATTTTGTCTTAACATTAGAGTGAGCTCTGTCATTAAAGCTTTGTAGACACAACAGAAGGTTGTCAAGCAGAGGCTGCGGTAACATTGGTTCTGGGTGAGGGAGGAAAAGTTATGCTATCTCGGCAGCATTCCAGGAGCAGCCATGCCCCCTTCACCTGGCATACCTTCCTTCTGAAGAATCCCCACAGCCTGGAAAGGGACTGAACACAAAACTGCCTTCTTAATGGTGTTTATTTTATTGTTTTTCTTTCCTTTCAAAGAATCTACCGGGAGTACTCCAAACATTGACATCAGATCTGCTTTCAAGAGAAGGTAACTTCAAAAGGGGACTCAACATAGCTTTTGTACAACATGAAAGTGGAGGATTTTAAAAATGCACTTTCTCTTCCTCCACCCTCTATAATTTCAAATGAGAACTTTTTTTTTTCACTATCGTTAAACATACCATATATTCAAAAGTTAGCGTTCTAGAAAAGCCATGGGCTTAAGGCCAAATCGAGTATATACTGATCATGCTTTTTTTAAAAAAAATCCTCAACCGAGGACACATTTATCAATTTTAGAGAGAGAAGAGAGAGAAACATCGATGTGAAAGAGAAACATCGATTGGTTGCCTCTCATATGCATCCTATCCAGGGACTGAACCCGCAACCTAGGTAATGTGCCAGGACTGGGAATCCAGCCCGCGACCCTTCAATGTATGGGGTCAACACTCCAAACAACTGAGCCACACAGGCCAGAGCTTATGGGTTATTCTTAAGAATATTCTTGTTAGTAGTGAAGCTCCCATTTTGGCAGGTTTCACAGTTGTCTTATAAAAACATACTTTCAATCTATTCATATGTGCCTTCTTCCTTAATTGCATTATTTCCCACCAAATGGCCAAAAAAGATAAATATATAAAGATATACATCTTATGTAGAACCAGTTAAGTAATGTCAGAAAACATATCGCTTTTCATCTAGAAATCACTTATGGAGCTATTAAATCACAGAAAACCACAATTAAGTAGCTACTTACTAAAGTTGACACTATTTAAATATTGGATTATCCTAAATAAAAGACCACTGAGTCTGCTGGAATAAAAACCACTGTAAAAAAAGTTAAAATACAAATACCTACTTGATTTATTTCCCAACTGGCAAGGCTGAAAAATCAGGGGTCAAGAAAGAAAAATGAAAAAAAAAAATTTCTAATCTATTACAAGTGTAACTAGCCCTTTCCTGCTATTATTTTACTTTCAGTACTTGATATTTCCATAATATAAATTCCTTAATGAGAGCAAATGTTTTTGTTCTTCATACAACTAAAGGTACATACGGTTTTATTTAACAAGGAAAGTCATCCCAAACTATTATAAAACAATGAGTTAGTCTGCTGATAAAAGGCATATTTTCCTCCTAAATTATAAACAAATGAAAATTTTAATTACTTTAAAAGATATTTAATATTACATGATCAGTCAATTGGCATTTTTAAAAAAGTTATAACTTTCAAATCCTGTTCGTTTCCTTCCACCTTGCCAGGTCCAGCAAATGCAGAGGTCTGACACTCTGCTCATACCATGTACAATTGGTATATTTTACCAAATTTTGTGCTTTAAAGGAATAGAGATGTGTTTATTTCAAAATACACAAAATTCTCCAAATACACACAATTAAAGAACTTTTGAAAACACATTTTTGGACTTCAATTCATATGACTTATATGTTATACACAGTTTTTAAACCTGCAGACTCCCCTTAGGAATCATAGCTAACATTTGTAAAGAGCAGGAAACAAAATCTTTATTAAAAAATTAAACATGCAAGCCAGTATGTAGTGCCATTTAAGTGTAAGCTCCATAGCTTCTATTTAGAGTTTATAAGAAATCAAAGATGGCTGCATGCCTAATTTAAGATGCATTTCTCTATAGAAAAGCACTTTTAAAAAGTCCCTGTAGAAGGCTCATCAACATTTCAAAGGCAAATTTTTGAAAAATTCATTTTAAAAGAAAATGAAAAGCTTATACTTATTTCCCTTTAAAACAGAAAGGAATGCAACTTTTATTTTTACTTTTTGTTAATACTCACCTGAGGATACTTTTCCATTGATTTTTAGAGAAAGTGGAAGAGAGAGGGAAAGATAGAGAGAAACATCGATGTGATAGAACATTGGTTGCCTCCTGCACACACCAGACCAGGGCCGGGGCTGGGGAGGAGCCTGCAACCAAGGTACAGAATGGAATCCGAGACCCTTTGGTCCTCAGGCTGATGCTCTATGCATTGAGCCAAACTGGCTAGGGCAGGAATGTATCTTTTAAAAAGCTTTGCACTAGCTCCATTCTTACGTTATGTCGGTATCACATTATCTGATTCATCTATTGATGGACACAAAGAGGTTACCTTTGAATATAAGCTTTGCACTTATATATATTTGACACTGGTACACTTCGTCCTCCAAGCCAATCTCTGTTTGACACGAGTGACAGAGATCAGCAAAAGTCCTTTGCTTTTTACACGGGTATGTTTCCAGATCCCCCAACTTGCAAAAACAAAGTACTTTGTGTTGTTTGGCTTCATTGCATTTGTGTTACTCCATTTTAACACAAATCTGAGCCGTTTTATATATGCAATCTACAAAACTGTGTCTCTTCATGTTTACTTTTCCACAAGTTACATACTCCACAAAGTTTTCAATGTCACTTGTGTGAAAAGGAATAGTTTGTGTTGATTTAGTCCCAGGACTTGTGTGCTGGTACAAAATTGCATATACATTATATGTAGAGTGTTTGGGGGAAACTGTTGTGTATGTGTCTCAGCACTAAACCCAGATTTGCTTTTCTTTCGTTAATGACAGTGGAGAAGGTCAAGAGGATGCAGGGGAACTTGACTTTAGTGGTCTCCTGAAACGTAGGTGAGAACCAAGTGATGGAGTGAGGAGCTGTGGCCTGGAAATTTTTAGATACCCACTCAGAGAAGTCAAGTTTAAAGTAGATGTGTTTCAAAGAATTTCTTACTTCTTAAAACGTGTTTTGCTTCTAGAACATAACAGAGTCAACTAAGAAAGAGACAGAGAAACAACTGCATACTAATCTGATCAAGGTTTTAGCACACTAATCTGTTTAAGGTTCTAGCTGGTGCTGTTATATTTTCTTCTTAAATGTTTTATGAGTCTTTGCATATTCTCTTAGTTGGGGATGAAGAGACTGAAAACTGAGACAGAAGACTTAAATACCTAAAAACCTCTAATTTCTCTCATTTCAACCATGATTCCCTATGATGCTGGGATAAAGCTTCCATTCTCCTGCCTTTGATATTTGACTGAAAAATCAAATCAATTTCACAATTTTGGTAGAAGTCTATGTATACACACACACACACACACACACACACATATAATATACACATATTATATATATAAAATACATATATATTTTGAAGGCACACCTACTTTAATATAGCATTTATTATTTACTGTATTTCATCAAATCTAAGACACCATCCATTTTAAGATATACCTGTATTTTATAAATCACTGAGCAATAAAAAATTGCTCCAAATAGTTTAGTATGACATACTTTTGATTATAAGATACATCTTTCTTTCAGAGTTGTTTAAATGTCAAAAAATGTTCATTTAAAAAGAGACAAAATATGGTAGTAAAATAGAAATAAATATTTAGCATTATCACATCCTGTTAACGTTGTTCTCTTTTACAATAAAATTTGTACAACTTCATTATGGACATATAGCATATAATCATTTTATATTTCTGTCTATACAGTTGCATATATAATCATATCATATGCAATATTATATTTGTTATATATAAAGTTAAACATATCCAGATATTTAGTGCAGAAACAACAAGAAGAAATTGATATTTGCTGGGATTGTGTTTATCTAGTAAATTTGTAAGTTAACAGTAAAATTACAACTCTAAATTGATGATATATAATATTGATATCAGTTTTCATTGAACTTTTTAGGTTCACTTTTTATTCCTTTTAGTGCTTGCTATGGTTATTAAAGGAACACAAGTACAAATATGCTTGACAACAAATGATAAAAAAAAAATAACTGGGATATCTCAGTTTAGTTTGATGCCTTTATTTAAGTTCCAATGAATGAAAAATTCACCCCAGCTCTAAACATTTAGGATGAGAACAGAAATATTAAAATGTGCAATTTATTAATTACCAATTTATTAATTAGCTATTCAATATACATTGGCAGTATCAAATCATCTTTCCTCCTTTGGACACTTCAAATTGATGCTTCAATTTGTAACACAAATTGACACTTTATGAAGACAAGAAAGGTTTTTCCCCTGCAAACATTTACTCAACAAGCAAAATACTGTTTTCTTTGTATAGATATAATGCTACAGGTGATGTGAGGAAAAGAAATCTAGTGTCTTCCAGTGCCTGGCACACAGAAAGGGAAGAATACATATTTGTGGGAGGGAAAGAATAGTGGTAAAAACATGGGACTTGAGTTTCAACTCTACCACTTACTGATTACATGACTTCAGTCAAATTATATGTCCTCTCTGAGACTTGGTTTCCATATATGTAAATGTGGTGAATAAAAACTACTTAATAGAATTATTGTGAGAATTAAATGTAAAAGGCATGGCTCACAGTAGGTGTTGAATATTCATTTCCACCAAAAATGTGACATTTTCCCTTGAAGAGTTTATATTTGTAAACAAAATATATTCATATCAATCAGCCAATCAAAACATGATACAGTAGATTATTAATTGTCACACTCTGGGTAAAAAGATAAAAGAACAGACTAGTTCTACCCATTTGCAGAGTAAAAGAAATCATCTAATTAATGGTGAAAATGACTAAGGAAAAAAATTACTAGAAAAAATGGGCAGCCAACATGTCTCATTTTCTTTACATCCCCTAATTATGATTTTGACTCATAAATAGATTGTTGTTAACATAAGACAATATTCATTTAATATACTATACTAATCCATCAATATAACTTTACAAATCATTGTGTTTTTCTACTAACTTGTGAATTGCATATGTTTTCATTGTGGTAATGACACGTAGTTACCATTTCTACTCCAAGAGTCTGCGGCAAAACTGCTATCTGAATATATATCATTATAACCAACATCTCCATACAACAAAAGATATTCCTGCCCTGAGTAAATCTTTTAGGTAGCATCTTGTTATGGGTTTTAACCTATATAAATACTTGAAAGTTTTATTCTACATAAAATTTCTATAACTGCTTTGTACTTCTCTAGAATCATCAAGTTATAGAAATTTTGATGTAGATTAAAGTACTGTGAATGTTATATAGGTTGATCCCAGTGCTTGGAAAGGAATCAGGAGTGCCTATAGAAATTTGAATTTTTCTCCCTACTATAAATTAATGCAGCCATGCAGGTAGGGCCATCTGCAGCCACATATGTTAAGAAAAGATATGTTCTGGATGAGTTAAGGAACTGCTACAGATGGGACTCTTAATCTCACAATCCAGTACAAAATGAGGAATACTTCAATCTTGCAATTTGGGATTCAGTTAAGTGATAGAGAGAAAAGGAAGGAATAGACATGAGGTCATCGGTGTTTGCACACAAAATTTGATAAAATTAAGAATGTGGCAGAGTGAGGTATATTTTGGTGTTTTAATGGAAAAAGATGGTGAGGATTGGTTTTATGAATCTGCCAACAAAACTTAAGAAATCACACAGAAAACGATCTTTAATACTGGCTTCCATCATATCAATATTCACCTCATGGATCTAGGCATGCCTCAGTGTTTCACTTGGGCCTCTTTTTAGCTATTTCAACCTGGTTTGCTATTTTAAATCCTTTCGCCAGTGTCAGGAGGATACTTGAAATGTATATGTATCTAATTCTTCTTGGCTGAAATACAAATTTAACCCAATGTATCATGGCACAATTTTATAGTTTGGGGACTATATTGAGGCTGGAATGTGACAAAAACAGAGCATTAATAAAGTGGATTGAAGGAATACCCACACAGAATATATACATATGTACATATGCATTTGAATTGCAATTCTTCCAGACTTCCTACAAAATATTTAAAAGACATATTTGAAATTTAGACTGCTTTCAGGCAGTAGATTTAGTAGATCTGGCAAATTATTACTAATATTCCAACATCAGTACAATTTCCCAAACATTTCAATGTCCCCAGGTTAATAGAGGGTGTTGTTATTTCAGTGAGATGAACATAATAATACTTGTGTTTTTAAGAGGCACGCTTTTTCTAGTAGTGTTTTCTAGTCCTTTCCACAAAGGTTACTGATGGACCAGTGACCCTCACTCCCTTCCACTTTCTAGATTAGCCTCAGCATCCTCTGCCTCTCGGCAAAGTGACTTACATGGCAATGGAAATTAGATATTCAGAAGTCATCCTTGCCTAACATCACCCTAAACTCTATGTTAATATTTGTATTCTCCTCCCGTTCCCATAATTGCAATCCAGCATTTCCCCAAGACACTGAAACAAGTGTGATTCATGTGACAATGCAAACATATGTAATCCATCATTTGCTAACATATAGCATGAATCTGTTTTCACATTGATGTTTAAGATGTGTTGACCAGTTTTCCTGGAAAATCATATCCAAACCAGCATTATTCACAGTAAGTAGTCACTGTAACATTTCCTAATTAATCTGATAAAAAAATCAATTAAATGTCAGCAAAATCAGGATGATTTAGCCAATGAAGGAAATCCATTGAAATTATATTTTGCATTTACCCTAAAGATCTTTTCCTAAAGAGTGTTTATTCCTGAGTTTTTGTTTCATTTTTTTGTTTGTTTGTTTTAAAACGAGGGCAGACAAGTATACTTTAAATCAAACATTCTTTAGTTGTATATGTTCTTTACATGTTCTATATGTTCTATAGTCAGTAATCAAAGTTTTTAGTCATAATTTTGACAATTACATTAAGAAGTTACTATCCCCTTGTTCATGTAACCCTTAACCATTTGCTGTAAAGTTTAACATTTATATCTTCATAACTCATACCAAGCCTGTCCTAAAAATTTCAAGACAGTACTTTAAAATGAAATAATAATTGGCCTCGTTCTTCTTCCCCTGACAATTTAGAAAACAATTCTTTTCAAAATCATATGTATCCACAAAAATCAGACAAAAAAACCAACCAACCAAAAATAAAATAAAACGTGGCAATTTCAAATATTTTTTGCATTAAAAAATAGCAAAAAATGATTAATATGGTAAGAAACACGCTATTTGCAAAATCCAAAGGTGTGTGTGCTATATGTGTACTGTCTTCATATATAGATAGATAGGTAGGGTGTGTACACCAATAAAGGTAGAGAGCCTTTTCCCCCTCATAAACCAATATTTAAAACTTCTAGTTCTTAATCTACTTTTTTCAATAACCATATCCTGGATGAACACTGGTCTTAAATTCCTCAAATCTCACCTTCTAGACTTTTCAAGTTGAAAAAAAATCAGTAAAAATGCCTTCAGGCTATTTTCTGATAGCCTCCAGTCCTCCCCCAGGCCCCCACCTTCGACCCCCGGCCCATGGGCTTTGCACTAGGAAAACGAGTGTTCCTAATAAGTGCACCTATCTGATCTTTAACTTCAAGCAAAGCCCTAGACTTTCTTCTCAGCTTAAGTGCTCAGACGCTAAACAGCTTTCTTACACTGAACCGAGAAATCCTTCCCGGTCCTTAAGGGCCAGTGAGCAGCTGCTAAACTAAGCCGTGGTTCTCCCCGGTTAGGGAGGTGAAGCAGCAGCAGGACGAAGAACCCGAGATAGACGTGTGGGAGCTGCTGAAAAATGCGAACCCCAACGAGTACGAGAAGATCGCCTTCCAGTACGGCATCACCGACCTGCGCGGGATGCTCAAGCGGCTCAAGCGCATGCGCAGGGTGGAGAAGAAGAGCGCAGGTGAGCCCGCTGGGGGGGCGTGGCCGCCGGGGAACCCCTGCCCGAGAGCCTTCCTCTCTCCCCCTGGGTTTGGGGGGGACTGGATGGGGTGGGCTTGGCAGGAGTTAACGCTTCTCTTGATTACCTTTGGCTCCAGGTGGACTAGTTCACTGCCCCGCACAGCACTGACTTACGTAGGTAGTTGACAAGCTACTGAAGGTGTAAGGTTAACAGAAGAATTACATTAAAATACTGCCACGTACTGCATATAATAGAATATTAAATATTCCCAATGTGTCACTGATAATTTCTCAGCGGCCCCTCTCTCCAGCCTCCACATCTCCCTCCCTCTCTAGTCCTTCACTCTCGTTTAGGCAGAGTAGATTCGATGTCTCTTTGTTTTACCATCATGTTCTTGTCAATTCACTTCTCACAGCCAGTAAGGTTATCAGCCTGTTTTGTGAAATAGCTATGCTGCTCCCTGGTGACCTAAAGTGGATGCAGTTCCTCTGGTTTTTAAATACCCTTTAAAAAAATACTGTAAGACGTTGACATTTAAACTAAAAAAAAGAAATACGTTTTAAATTGATCATTAGCTCTTCATAGTTTCCTATACTTGGTCACCGTCAGTTATGGTTTATGACACAGCAGGCTTAACATATCAATCTAATTCTTGTTTATTGTTTGTTCATGTTCAAAGAGAATTTAAAGAATCTCACCACCTCCTTTTAAAAATCTGCCCTTTATTTCTCCCTGTAAATTGGCTGAGAAATGGCCCCACAGAAATATGGAAGTGGTTTGTTTCTGTTTTGTTTACTAACTCGGCCATTCTCAGACTTCACTCTCTCGGACCCCTGAAGTTTTATCTCTGAGAGGTGTCTGACACACCGGCCTTTCTTATACTTGTCACTTAGCTCTGAATTGATGTCTCGAGGTATGTGATAGATAACTTTTTTAAAGCTAATATGTATTTTATCTTGCTAAAATATGAGGACGTGAGCTTGTTTGAGAAGTAGTATAATAAAGTTGGAATGATGGAAATGCAAGCATGACAACTTCTTGAGGCATTCCACACTTAAAGGTATTTCACAAACTGTTAAAATGAGAAGTATTATCTTTAAAATCGTAAAACATATGGACTTTTAAAAAGGTTAACTACCTTTGTTTAGGACCTTTCAAAGGCAATATTTTAAAGAACCACTATGTTCTATGTTATTTAAATTTTTTGAAACCCTGTAAGAGGAGTTTTTAATGTGCCAGTATTTGGACAGGTATCCATAGTACAAAAATATCTGATAAGCCTATTTCAATTAGTCAAAGGCATTCAATTTAATCTTATGAGTCATTGAATTTATCTCACAAATTCTAGATTTTAAAAAAACTATCTGTGACATAGAAGACATACTAAGGTAACACCAATAATCCTGACAGTAATTATTAGTATACTAGGCGGATAAGCATATTCTTTAAATTCAATTTCATTTGGGTGCTTTATATTATACAACCCCTGAAGGATTAGGACAATCATTTTTAAAGCCTCTTCAGTAATTCCTTTCTTACGTTTCTTCCAAAAACATGTGGATTCTCTTTAAACTTTATAAACTATTTTATTGTATGTAAATCAGCCCAGAATTCTAAAATATAAAGGATAATTTGTAAGATTTCTAATTTTTTTCTTCTCTGAGTCTTGATTTTTCATTTTGTTTTGGGTTCTCATACATATATTGACTATTTAAATTCATAGCATACGTGTATGCATATTAACATAGTTTTGCTTCTTCTCTCTACTAGCTTTTGCAAAAATTCTTGATCCCGCATATCAGGTTGATAAAGGAGGCAGGGTAAGGTTTGTTGTGGAATTGGCAGATCCAAAGTTGGAGGTGAAATGGTATAAAAATGGTCAAGAAATTCGACCCAGTACAAAGTAAGTGAACTTTACAAATAATCAGTGATAACTATATCAATCAAACAGTAGTTTGACTTAATTTTCTATGAATAACAGCACTTTTTATTTAACCTTTACAAAGCAAGAGTATATAGAGGGAGAGTAAAAACTTTTCATGTATTTTGGAACCATTAAAATTATAGTGCTGTATGAATTAAACCTTGTTTTAGATTTAATTCTATATAAGCTATTTCAGATGACTCCCAATTATCGTTTTTATCACTACAAGTTATATGTGATTATATCAGGGCATTACCAAACTTCTCTCAATTTTTTTAAAATAAAAGCTTGAAAAATTTTGAAATACATATTTGATATACCAGCTGGGAGTCCCAATTTATAATTATATAACTTTTGTTTTCCCAGAGTAGCATCTAAAGCCTGTGTTTTATTATTGCTTGGCCCTCTCCCAAATGAAGGAGACAGACTAATCCCTGATGTCTGATGGTATCACTGGTCTATTATGACACTGATTTACAGCGATCCTTGTCAGCCCGAGATATTTTCAACTCCAATACATTTTTTTAAGTTAATAAGAGCCACATGCACGTCTATAAAAGACTTTAATCTTAAAAATGTGTCACTTCTGTAGGACAATTAGGTGGCTTCCGATTTCTTAATGTGGTCATGCCTACAGGGTGACTGTGATGATAGTTTGTACCTGATAAAAACCTCTTGAAGGTGGCCTGAATTTACCAAAAACATAATTTTACTTGGTTATCTTAGTCTAGAAAATGTTTAGTGTTTTATTCTCAAAGTCTTCAATTTGAGAATTTTCCAAATAAAATGTTTTTCTGTAGTAGGTTTTGATGCCCTACTACACTCATCCATAATCCAAATCATAGATAATGAAATTGGGCAGACTTCTTGGCTTTTAGTTTTTTTGTTTCCAAATACCCAAGTTCTTTCTTAATAGATGGTAACTGTGATCTGATAACACAAGTTCTTAAGTTCATTTAAAAGAATATCACATTCTATAGAATTACTGTCTATATTAATGATTAAGTTCATATTATTGCTTAAATTGTGTAATCATTTATTTGCCCCAAAAGTCTGTGTCACTGGACTAGGCAAGGAGTGGAATCAATGAATCAGTGAATAAGATCAAGGCTCTGTCCCTCTACAAAGTAGATAAATTGGTCATTTAAAAAATGTACAGAGTTGACAATCTCTCTGACTACCTCAGACAACACTATTTGCCAAAAATGGGTTAAAAATATTAAATAGAAAATATGTGAGCACTGATTTATATTTGAAATAAAAACCTTATATAGAAGAAAATTACTGAAATTAAACATTAGTGTATAAGTATGCATAAAAATTATATTATGTATTATAAAGATAAAAAATGATTTCATGTTTGCTGTTCAGTAAACTATGTAAGATATGCTTCATAAATGGCAGATCAAAATTATATCCCTATCTTTCAAGCATTACCAAATTATAAGCCAAATTTTCTGGCAAGAAAGAAAAGAATAAAATCAGGTTTATGGACTCTATCTTCCTCCTATTTAAAATAGATACATCTTTGAACATAAAGGATGTGAAAGAATTATGTTTATCAATAACTGTGGGCTAACAGATGATTCGGAGTATTATGTGACGGCTGGCGATGAGAAATGTTCCACTGAGCTCTTTGTGAGAGGTAAAGTGAAATCTCTTACTGTAGTCATCAAAAGCCATGGCTGTCTCTCGGGTGTAATAATTAAAGTGAAAGTGATGAGGTGAGGTCTTGAGCTCCACAACAGAACTAAGTAGCGTCTCTAGAGATGGTTTAGTTTGGATGCTCTATTGGCTTTGTATTGAAGCTACTCTACCCTGGCAGTTAATGTATATCCTAATTAAGCTTCAGTTTCATTGAAGACTAGAAAAGCCAACGAGAGAAAAAAACTGCTGAGTTCAAATGCCTATAGGTTTTTACTCAAGCAAGCAGTAGTTTATAGAGTAATTATCCCAGTTATACCTTCTGAAACCCAATGAAGTCTACAAAATAATGCTCACTAGCATGCTCATCTGATAAAAAAATAGATTTCTCTTGAACCCAGCTTCATAACTAAAGGGGCATCAGTGGTTGGCACTGAGGGCTCTAAAGAGAATCATTTCCTAAGACATCGTGAAAAGAGCCAGATGTCGTGAAGCCAGCTACCACTTATTTTTATTTTTGTGAGACCCCTGCTTAAGACAATTCTGCAATCTCTATCACCCATCTAGAGCCAGAATTGAAGAATTTTAGTCTTAAAGGTTCTTCTTCATCAGAAATGTCTACCAACTGGTATCTTATTTGTCCATCCTCCCCCTTCCCCACAGCAAAAAATGATGTTTGATACATTTTGTCTGCTCTCTAGAACAATTATTTATTTTATTTGATGAGTTCTGGGAAAATTTACTCAGGGTTGTCAGCTATTTATTTTGCCAAGATAAGTCATAAAGACCCCACCTACTATCTACCACCATCAAAAACCATAACTCTGTGGTATCATACTTTCTTACTTCTGGTTTTTCATCTGTGAATAAGTTTGGGGTTGTGAGGCAGGTTTGGGACATTTAATGATTCTGATTCTCTCTTGTTTTCACACTAGAGCCTCCAATTATGGTGACCAAGCAGCTGGAAGATACAAATGCTTACTGTGGGGAGAGAGTGGAATTAGAATGTGAGGTGTCTGAAGATGATGCAAATGTAAAATGGTAAATATCTTTTATGAGGTCTGTTCATTTTTAGTAGACACACAAAAAAGTACCTTCATAGATTGGAGAATAGGAAATTGTTTTTACAGATATGAAAAGAATCCAGTCTCATTCGTGTTAGTATAAATGGTAACTAAAACTATACTAAGATACTGTTTTGTTTTTTACTTACGAAACTGAAAAAGATCTGAAAAGCTGTATTGGTAAGGATGTAGGGAAGTAGGTTCAAGGTTGCCAGGTCTGTTCAACCCCAAAGACAATAGATGCTTTTCACCTCTATACCATGCTTCCTCTCACTATACCATGCTGGCAACTTACATGGAATATATACTTTTTAAAAATTTTATTCCTAAGCTTTTTATTGTGATAGTGCCTCAGAAAAATATTTTAGACTAAAAATCACCAATTACTTTAAAAAATAAAACCTTTTTTTTGTCAGATGGAAATATTTAATTTAATCCTAAATTAAAATGCTTTGTTGGGAAGTATAGTAAATTACATGGCTGGAGTCTGTAGTAATTGGCACAGAGTCAACTGTTCATTCTAATCTAGAATAATAAAATGTATTAAACCATTATACTCACTAGTGTACATCAAAGGCCCAAACATGGGTAATATCTGCTCTTAGCATATTCATCTGTTTGATCTTGAATGGAAAGAGGGAGCTTATGTTCTTTTCATGTAGTTTTTCAGACAACATTTGTCATAATCATAATTTATTGATAGATGGATTTATACATTCTTTAATTCATTAAATAGTTCTTGAATGTCTGGTGTCTTGACAAATATTCTACAAAACACTGGGATATGGGGAAAACAAGGCCAATAAGGCCCATCTCTTGAAGGATCATTTATAGAACATTTTAATCTATTTTAACCCAGGTTTAAGAATGGTGAAGAGATCATCCCTGGTCCAAAATCAAGATACAAAGTTAAAATTGAGGGCAAAAAACACACTTTGATCATAGAAGGAGCAACCAAGGCTGATAGTGCAGAATATTCTGCAATGACAACAGGAGGACAGTCATCCGCTAAACTTACTGTTGGCTGTAAGTAAGACTTCCTTGGATGTCTTCCTTGTTGGCTTACCAGTGGTGTTGCATTTGTTAATTTCATTTTAGAAAAGTTTCCATCTATTTGCTTTCTACCTGTGGCAATTTTAAATATGTAAAGTTAAATTCCATTCTAGCTGTGTGTCTATGTCCTATCAACCAGGGCCTCCGAGAAAAGAACCAACTATTCAAGTTCACAGTAGAACACCCATATTGAGAGGGAAGGATAAAAACCACCTGCCAGAAAAGTTACCCATGGTTAAGAAATATTTTCATCTCCAAATCACATAATAGATGGTAAAATAGCTAGACATGATATCAACTCTTGATCATGTTTGCTTAATCCATAGGCGAACTTGCTATCTGTTCATTAAATAAACATTCAACATTCTGCAATTACATTTGAGATGAGAGGTACTCAACTAATAGGCCTCAGTTGAGAATACTAAAGAGCTAATTTGCTAATATGCTTCAGAGGCATGAGAGAATTAATGTACTTCCCCCAAATACCCACTATTAGTTCTCAATGGCAGTCTGTCCCTTTCAGTTAGCTATGAAAATTAAAATAGCAGATCTCACAAGAAGATTGATAATACACACAGAGCAGAAATCCTACTTCCTTACTGCTTTCTTAGTCCAGTTGCAATTCATATGATCACCAAATTATTCAAAAGTAATTTCAATACACTCCTATGTTTCCTGGAGTAGTGGCCATTTTAGTTTAATATCATAAAAAGGGTTGGTTTTTTTTTTTAACCATAGGCAGATCCTTATCTGATATTTGTATCCATTTAAAGCAGATACAGTCAGTTCTATTATAATGCAACATATGCATTTCTGAAAATCACTGTACTATCCAAAGTCATGAAATAAAAATCAAAGAACAAGGGGGGGGGGGGAATATGGGGTTATGGGCACAACACTCAAAATTATTGTCAGCAACACATCTTACAAAAACCCAATAAGAACCCAACAAAAATATTAGCACAGTTTTACACATGTTAAGTGGTTAATAAATAGAACAATGTATATGGTACTTTACCTTAAAAAGGAACTGACATTTGCTTATGGAAGTGGTGTCAAAAGTGTTGCAGCTTGTGAGCTATTGGGTAGTGGTAATCTCAGTTGTGCATGGATGTGGCTCATATCACATGGGTGAACTGAGGTAGCTGGTAGATGTGTGTGTGGGTATGTGGGGGGTGTTTTGTATAGTCCTACCTGGCTCAGCTCAGCTGGGTGCAGTTTTTTGAATTCACCTAATCTTTGTCACGAATGAAATTGTACGCAATCAAACATGAAATTTGTGTCATGCTACAATTGCCCCCTTAATATATTAATTGCATTGGAACAAATTCTCATTTTCAAAGCAATCCTTAATAGCAAAACTGGCCATATCATTGTGAAATGACACCACGTTTGCCTGTCTGGATTGGGTTTGGCACTGATAATTGTCTATTATTTTTGTAGTGAAGCCTCTGAAGATATTGACACCTCTAACTGATCAGACTGCAAAACTTGGAAAAGAAATCTGCTTGAAGTGTGAAGTCTCTGAAAACATTACAGGAAAATGGACTAAAAATGGGCTACCTGTTCAGGAGAGTGACCGCGTAAAGGTTGTACACAAAGGAAGGTAAGCAAGCTAGGCAATCCTGAAGTGAAGGCTGGTCTCCATCTTTACCTTCTCCCCTTCTTGGCAAGAATGTTTGAAGAGCCCTCCAAGGGAAAGAATCTATTTCTGATTCATTGCTGCCGAATAGCAGGAGCAAATGATTTCTCTGTTATACATCATGTCCTACCTGTAATCCTGGATCTGCACCTTACAATATGGTGCTTTGTCTATTCAAAACCCACTGACTGATTCTTTCTATCTAAACATGATGTTAGAGGAATGATACTGAATTCTAATTGAGGAACTGATCAAATTGGATTAACTGTCCCTTTGGGGGTGAGGGCATAATATCCTAGAATCTAGCCATATATATATATGGCATGGGTTCTCAAACTTGGATCCATGGATCCTAACAATATCATGAATGAACTTTAAGGGTCCTCATAAATCCTCTGAAATTGTTAGCAAATTCTGTGTGTACAAAAATACTTGTTTTCTCCAGCAAGAAGATCCATAGTGGCTATCAGATTTTCACTGGCTCATGACCTCAATAAAGTTAAGAAGTATTACTCTTAGTTTTAGTATATAAAGCCAAAGTCAAGATTAAAGATGGAGAAACATCTTTAAAGAAAAAGACTGTCAACCTAGAATCTTAAAGTATGGTATTAGTGAGATATTTTCTTTTAGCCTTTTTAAATACACTGGAATACAGTGGAGCAACATCTTTAAAGAAAAAGACTGTCAACCTTGAATCTTAAAGTATGGTATCAGTGAGATATTTTCTTTTAGCCTTTTTAATGCTATGAGATAAAAAAAAGAGAGAGAGATTCTTGCTTAATAAGTAAGTTGTATTTGAGGATATAACTCCATATAGTCTAAAATAGGTATTTAATATGGACCAATACATAGGAAAATTAAGACTTCACATTATTCTCTCTCTCTCCAAGCTGCACTAAACAAGTTAATTAGATAAAAGCCAAGTTTCTCCTCAATTTGGGTCATATACAATCTAAATCTTTGCAAATTCTTAGAAATACTAGAGGCCTGGTGCACAAAATTTGTGCACTGTGGGGGAGCATGTCCCTCAGCCCAGCCTGCACACTCTCGCAGTCTGGGACACCTCAGGGGATGTCTGACTGCTGGCTTGTGGTTGGATGGCTTTCTGAAGCTGTATGGCCTGCTGCTTGAGCTTCAGCATCTGCTGCACGTGCACAGGCTGGGCCACCATGGTCTGTCCTGCGAACACCATTGAGTGGGTGAGTCAAG
This sequence comes from Cnephaeus nilssonii, assembly GCF_951640355.1. Taxonomy (NCBI): domain Eukaryota; kingdom Metazoa; phylum Chordata; class Mammalia; order Chiroptera; family Vespertilionidae; genus Cnephaeus; species Cnephaeus nilssonii. The sequence goes on along the minus strand of NC_137077.1, from coordinate 14,410,986 downwards.
CACAGAGGCAGGCTCACCCTAAGTCCCCTGCACTTCTCTGAGTCACTGAGTTGTTCAGACTGACTGCCTTCTGCAGAGAACGGCACCGGGATCAGGCCTTAGCCGGCAGTTGGATATCCCTCTTGCAGTCCGGGACCCCTTGGGGGATGTAGCACTGCACCAAGTGGCAGGAGGCCAGGGAGGAGCTCGAATTAAGGCTGGGCGCTGCGCAGCTCATGCTCATCCCAGCACGTTGCGCCTGCTGCCAACTCTCAGTAGTGCTGCCATGGAGTCGGGAGAGGCTCCTGCTGTGGCAGCTGCGCTCCCTAGCCATGAGCTCAGCTTCTGGCTGAGCGGTGCTCCCTCTGTGGGAGTGCATTGACCACCAAGTGGCAGCTCCTGCATTGAGCATCTGACCCCTGGTGGTCAGTGCACATCATAGCGACCAGTCATTCTGATTGTTCCTCTGTAATGGTCACTTAGGCTTTTATTATATAGATGGTTTTCTTGTTTCCTTAGAATCCACAAATTAGTGATAGACAATGCTCTCATTGAGGATGAAGGTGATTATGTATTCACACCAGATGACTACCCTGAGACTATGTCTGCCAAAGTTCATGTTATTGGTGAGTAGATAAAAGTAACCTTTGCAGAATCCTGTTCTTTGATTTTTGTTGTTGCATACCTTGGAATTGTAACATATTCAAAACTACGTGATGTTCAAAGAAAAAAAAATACATGAACTATTATTAATGACTAACCATATGGTTGATTCTTAAGAAATCTTACTATGAAGTAGTTTTGAAAGGTGCCAGTACCATCTATACTGATTCCTCTTACATTCTTTTTGACCAGATAAAATATTGATTACTACCAATGTTTAGCACTAGCCAAGTACTAGCCCAGATATTCACATGGGAATGACTGTCTGATAACAAAGGCCATGTTTAATATTCCAGATCCTCCTAAAATCAACCTGGATGGTCTTGATGCTGACAATACAGTAACAGTAATTGCAGGGAACAAGCTTCGTCTTGAGATTCCCATCAGTGGAGAACCTCCTCCTAAAGTTATTTGGAGCCGAGCAGATAAGGTTTGTTCTACACATACACACACACACACACACACACACACACACACACACACACACTGTCCACCCCACTTCCTGACCTCCATTAGTTAGATGAAAGAAGAAGCAAATAAATGTACAGGGGTACAGCAACAATGTAAATTTTTTTATAAAGATCACTGATTCTCAGGGAAATGTAGTAATCATTCATTTATCTTTCATATATGTGACTACCTTCTATGTGACCTGGCATGTTTTTGTGTTCAGTGAACAAGATTCTATATTTCATTCTAATGAATGTGAGGAAAGGGGATGAAGGAGAAAGAGGAAATGAATTATTTAAATAAATATCTGGATAAAATTATTTTGCATAGTAATAAATGCTATGAAAATTAAACAAAAATAGGCTAATATAATTAGCAAGTGACTGTGTGGTGAATGACAAAAGCCTCTTTGAATGACAACAAGGAACCCATTATGTGAAGATCAAAGGAGAAAGATTTTCAGGTGAAGTCAATGCAAGTGCAAGGGATAAAAGGAGAGAATGAACTTGATGTGTTGGAAGAATAAAAAGAAAGCCAGTGTGACTGGGGTAGAGTGAGGGAGAGAATAATAAGGTTGTAGTGGTAGACTAGTATCAGCTCATATATAACCCTATGGATTCTTATATAAAACTAGAGGCCCGGTGCATAAAATTTGTGCACTGGGGAGGGTCCCTCAGCCCAAATTATGAGAGGGCACAGACCAGGCTGAGGGACCCCACCAGTGCAGGATCGGGGCCAGGGAGGGACGCGGGAGGTTGGCCAATTGGGGAGGGACCGAGGGACGGCTATAGGGCATGTCCAGCCCGTCTTGCTCAGTCCTGATTGGCCGGACCCCAGCAGCAAGCTAACCTACCAGATGGAGTATCTGCCCCCTGATGGTCAGTGCACATCATAGTGACTGGTTGACTGGTTGACTGGTGGTCAGTGCACATCATAGTGACCACTTGAGCGGCCTTAGCATATCACTAGCATATTATACTTTGATTGGTTGAATGGCCAACCGGATGACCGTACACTTAGCATATTAGGCTTTTATTATATAGGATGTCTTATGGGCAGCAAAACTACTCCATATGATTCTATAATTTTGGATATGTATCATGATAGATTTGTCAAAACCCATAGAATGTACAACACCAAGAGTGAACCCTAATGTAAACTATGGACTTTAAGTGATAATAATGTGTTACTGTAACAAATGTGCTACTCTGACATGGGGTGTTAATAGTGGGAGAGGTTGTGCATATGTAGGGACAGGTTATATGCGAACTCTCTGGACTGTCCAATTTTGTAGTAAACCATAAACTAATTTATTCTTCATCATCATTATCATCAAAGAGCTGGAGAGTATTTCCTCCTTTTCTATTTTCTAGAGGAAAAAAAAAGTATCATTGAGCCATGGAACAACTTCAAGCAGTGCAATTGGAGTCTTGAAAGGGGGTCAGAAAACTGTTTAAAGAAAAAATAGTCAAAATGTTTCCAAATTTGGCAAAAATTATAAATGCAGATACAAGAAGCTCAATAAAAACCAAGCACAAGGAGCATTAAGAAAATGGTTCCAAGACTCATCATAATTAAATTGCTCTAAGCTAGTGAGTAGGAAAAAAACTTTAAAAAAAAGAGAAAAAAGTCACATTCAATACACAGGAACATAGGCAAGGATGACTTCAGATTTCTCTGGAAGCAAGGCAAGTGAGAATACAGTGGAGCAACATCTTTAAAGAAAAAGACTGTCAACCTAGAATTCCATACTCGACAAAAATACTTTTCAGAAATGAAGGCAAAATAAAATGATTTTCAGATATATAAAATCTAAAAAAAATCATCAGCAGCAAACCTGAACTATAAGAGATGCTAAAAGAAGTCCTTAACTTAGAAGGAAAAGGATATCAGATGAAACATTTTCACAAAGGAACAAAGAGCATCAGGAATGGTAACTACATTTAATAGATAAACATATAAGAAGTTTTTCAATATTTAAATCTCTTAAAAAGATAATTGGCTAAAAAATAATAACAATGCACTGTGTGGCTTATATCATAGGTGTAAGTAAAATTTATGACAATAAAAATGTAAGGTCAAGTGGGGCGAAATGGAAGTAAGGATCAGTAGAAATAAAATGGAAGTATGTTATTGTAAGTTTCTTTTCTTTGGTATACATGAACTATTATGATATCATTGAAGGTAGACCATGAAAAGTTAAGGATGTATACTATAAACCCTAAAGGACCTACTAAAATAAAAAATGATTTATAGCTACTAATCCAACAAAGGACATAAAATGCAATCACCAAAACATTTATTAATTCAAAAGAAAGGCAGGAAAGAAGCATGAAGAATAGATGGGACCAATAGGGGGGAAAAAGCAAGATATAAAATTGAATATAAAGAGAAATATTCTATATAATAAAGAGCTAATGTGCTAATTAGACCAGATGGCAGAAAGACCTCCTGAATGACCTTCTGGAACAACCTTCCGGAACGACCAGTGGGCAGGGGTCAAGGCCATGGGGCCATGACACAGTCAGGGCCACGAGGCAGCTGATGTCGCGAGGGCCGGGGCAGCCGGGGCAGCCGGGGCCGCAAGGGCCAAAGCAGCCAGGGTTGCGAAGGCCTACTCTTGCACGAATTTCGTGCATCGAGCCTCTCATATAAATATATAAATTAGAGATTTCAATATTCTTCTCTCAATAGTTCGTAGAACAAGAAGACAGGCAATCATTAAGTATACAGAAGATTCATAGAACACTATCAACCATCTTGAACTAATTGACATTTATAGGACACTCCATTGAAAAAGCAGAATGGGCATTATGCTAATAAGCACATGGGAAATTTACCAAGATAAACCATAAAAAAGTCTCAGTAATGTTAAAGGATTCAAGTTATGCAAGCTATGTTCTCTGACTACAATGGAATTAATTAGAAAGCAATAAGAGTAAGATATCTGGAAATTTTCCAAATAGTTGGAAACCAAGGAACATTTTTCTGAAGAACTCATAAATTAAAGAAGTAATCATAAATAAAATTAGAACATATTTATGAACACACCACATATCAGAATTTGTGAAAGGCTGCTAAATCAGTACTGAATCGCCTTCTATTTATAAAAGAAACAGAATTTGTAGTTAAAAACTTGTCACAAAGAAAATCCCAAGTCTAGATAGCTTTATAGAGAGTTCTACCAAACATTTAATAAAGAAATAATACAAATTCTGCACAAACTCTTCCAGAAAATTGGAGAAGAGAGAAGAGTATTTCTCAATTCACTCTTGAATGCCAGTATTACTCTTATAGCAAAACCAGAAAAAAAAATTATAAGAAAACTACAAACCAATATCACTCATGAACATAGATGAAAAAGTTCTATATGAAATTTAGCAAATTGAATTCAAAGATAGATATATATATATATATATATATGGAATACTACATTATGACAAAGTAGAGAGTTTATCCCAAGAATGCAAAGGTTGTTTAACACTTGAAAATCAATTAATATAATTTACCATATTAATAAACTAAGGGGAAAAAGTTTAATCATCTCAATAGACAGAAAAACATTTGACAAAATCCAACATCCTTTTCTAATATCGCTCAGCAAACTAGGAAGTGAAAGGAACTTTCTCAACAAGATAAAAGACATCCATCATAATCCTATTACTATCATTACGTAAATGCTGAAAGAGTGAATGCTTTGCCCCTAAGATCAGGAACAAAAGAGAGATAGATGTCTACCCTCACCATTTGTCTTCAACACTGTACTGGAGGTTCTAGCCAGGGCAATCAGGAAAGAAAAAGAAATAAAAGGTAATCATATTGGAAAGAAGAAGTAGAACTGCATTTATTTTCATGTGACATAATCATAGTTGTAGAAAATCTAATGTACAAAAATCCCACTAGAACAAATGCTACCGTAGCCTAATTTGTATTATCGGAAAGCTGAAAACAATGCAATTGTCCACCAACAGGTGAATGAATAAACAAGTTCTAGGATAGTCACACAATGGAATGTTAGTCAGCAATAAAAAAGAATGAATTAAGGATATATGCAACAATGTGGATTAATTTCAAAATAATTATGCTAAGTGAAAAAAGCTGGACAAAAAAGTATTTTTAAAAGGATGTTTTAAAAAAAACTGGCAGTGCCAAATGCTGGGAAGAATATGGAACAATTAAACACATTGCTGGTGGGAAAACAAAATGGTATGTCCACTTTGGAAAGTTGGGTGTTTGGGTTTTTGTTTGTTTTTCTTTTTACTTATAAATAATCACTTTATTTTTTATTGAATTTATTGGAGAGACATTGGTTAATGAAAATAAAAAGGTTTCAGATGGACAATCTATAATACATATCTGTATATTATACTGGGCGTTTACCACCCCAAGTCTCCTTCCATAACCATATATCCCTCCTTTAACCTCTTCTACCTCCCCTCAACCTCTTCTCTTCTGGCAATCACCATACTGTTGTCTGTGTTCATGAGTCTTTCTTTTTTTAATTTGCTTAATTCCTTCATTCTTCTTACCCAGTCCCCAAACCCATCTCCTCTGACAGCTGTCAGTCGGTTCTCTGTATCCATGAATCGGTCTCTATTTTGTTTGTTAGTTATTTTGTTCATTAGATTCCACATATAAGTGAAATCATATGGTAAATGTTTTTCTCTGACTGGCTTATTTCACTTAGCATAATAATCTCTAGCTTTATCCATGCTGTTGCAGAAGGTAAGATTCCTTCTTTTTTACGGCTGAGTAGTATTCCATTGTGTAAATGTACCACAGCTTTTTTTTATCCCCTCATCTACTGATAGACACTTGAACTGCTTCCAAATCTAGCTATTGTAAATAATGCTGCAGTGAATATAGGGGTGCATTTATTTTTTTTTTAATTAATTAGTGTTTCAGGTTACTTTGGAAAGTGGAAAATAGTGTGGTAGTTTTTTATAAAGTTAAATGTGAACTTAACTACACAACTCTATAATGCTATTGTTACATACTTACCCAAGAGAAATGAAGACATAGGTCCATACACAAACCTATACATAAATAATTATAGCAGCTTTATTTGTAATTGTTAAAACATGGAAATGACTCAAAAGTTCAGTTGTACAAACATACAGTTTGTACATACATAAACCAACTGCACACGAACTATACAGTGGAAGACTGCTCAACAGACAAAAGGAATCTACCTAATAAAAGAGTAACATGCTAATTGACCGTACCTTCGTGACGCCCACCAGCCAATCAGGAGTGAATATGCAAACTAACCCAACAAAGATGGTGGGTTAATTTGCATATGCAGGTGCCAAGTGGCCATGGCTGCAACGCAGGCGTTCTGCATCACCCCAGCTGCTCCAGGCCTCTGGGCAGCATGCAAAGGGCGAAGGCGGAAAGGTGGCTCCGGGCAGAGCCAAGGCGCTGCCGGCAGCCAGGGGAAGGAAGGCCCATTCTTGCATGAATCTTCATGCATCGGGCCTCTAGTGTACTAATAATACATACAGAGACATGGATGAATTGAAAGAGCATCATGCTAAGTGAAAGAAGATAGATCCAAAAGGCTACACACTGATTCCATTTACATGGAATTTTAAAAAGGGAAAACTATCAGATAACAGACCAGTGATTGCCAGGGGTGGGGGAGGGGTCAGAGTGTGCGGTGAGTGTGTGGCTGCATGGGGACACTGTTGGTGGTGATAGGAATAATCTGTATATTGATTATGGTGGTGGTTACAGAATCATATAAATTTGTCAAAATTCATAGAACTGTATATATAAAAAGTGTGAGTTTTACTTTATGCACATTATAGCACAATAATAAGCAAAATAAAATATAAAAAACTGAGGATAATATAACACCACCTTAAATAAATATTTTTCTTTTCACATGAAAAAAAGCAGAACATCTTTTATAATCTTAAGATTAGAATTTGGCTACTATAATAAAATTTTGTTCTATTATAAAACAAAAATTATGAAAACTATTTCAGGTATTTTTACTGTTGTCAAAATCTTTTATTATTGAAGATTTATGTGTTCTAATCCAGAGACAATAGAGAGCTAACAATAGTTAGTGGCAAGTTACTTAGATGACCTAAAGTTACCTTTATCATCTCTGTTTTGCCTCTTTGTTTACTGGCTGTTCGTTATCATATAGAAGATATAACCTGGGAATAAAAAAAAAATGTAATTCTGGCTGTGCATGCTGAGCCGCTGTGGCTGCAGGCTGCTGCAAAACCTGGGTCTTCGTTTCCCGCTGGTGACCCGCTGGCTTCATGGCCTCATGAAGCCGCTGGTCGGTTTGTTCTTGCCAAAGGGACCCAGTGCGCCTGCGTCATCGAGCAAACTGGCTACACACACCTTTCTGCAGGAGAGCTTCTTGGTGATGAAAAAGAAAACCCAGATTCAGAGTATGGTGAACTCATTGAAAAGTACATTAAAGATGGAAAGATTGTGCCAGTCGAGATAATCGCCAGTTTGTTAAAGAGGGAGATGGACCAGATAATGGCTGCAGATGCTCAGAAGAATAAATTCCAAGATCTGAAGACAACCTTCAAGGTTGGAACAAGACCATGGATGGGAAGGCAGATGTATCTTTTGTTCTGTTTTTTGTTTTTTAAATTGTGATAATGAGATCTGTATTGTACGATGTCTTGAGAAGGGAAAGAATAGTGGTGACAACAGAGAGAGCGTGGAAAAGAAAATTCAAACCTATCTTCCGTCCACAAAGCCAGTTATTGACTCACATGAAGAAATGGGGCAAGTCAAGAAAATAGATGCTTCTAAATCTGTGGGTGAAGTTTTTGATGAAGTTGTGAAGATTTTTGACAAAGAAGGCTAACTCTAAACTAAACCTGAAAACATCCTTAAAATCGTGCTTGAATATTGCTTTGATAGTTGCTCTCACAATCCCTTTTTAAGGCAATTTTAATCTTTCATAATTACATCACCATTACTGGCCAGAAAGTATATAATAAGACAAATTAAATTTTTTATCTTCCAATTTTTTTATTTTTATTTTTTGTCACAGGAGTAGACAGTGAATTGGGGTCTAAATTTGTCTTAGCTGTGGTGCTCACAAAACAGAGAAGAGCATTAGCTAGTTCTCTGTTTTTATTCGATAAGGATATCCCTTTTATAGTTTGTGCCTTCTGTGAGCAAAACATGTTAGTATGTGCACATCCCTTTAGTGATTACAACGTGTCACGGTTAGGGATTCCTCACTTCCTCTTTTTCTCGAAGGTTTTAAATTTCCAACCTGCTCAGTGAATTTGTGGACCAAGTTCCAAGGAACTTTTTGTGTAGTTAGTTCTTGCACAAAGTGTTTGGTAAACAAACTCATAAGATGAATTGCTAGAAGTGTTTTAGTATTTATCCAATAATTGACCATATCCTATAGAAAGGTAAGCAAATTTAGGCTACGTTTTAGTTTTACTACAACTTTACAAAACTATGTGACGGCATAGTCTGCTTCCAGAGGTTGCGATGGGGGCACTGGGGGCTCAGAGCCTGGCAGAATTGTCAGTTTTATTCTGACATAAATCTGAGGGTCACATGTGTTCCTTATGCTCTATTATATAGTGTTATTAATGATGAAATTGATCTCAACAAAATTCCCAGCACTGGAACCTTGAAATGCATGTACTAGATTTATGGTGAAGTGGTTTGGGGTTTTTTTGTTTTTTGTTTTTTTGGTTTGTTTTCTAGACTAAATATAAGGTTTAGTATAAAGTATAAGAAATCTAATGGTTAAACTTCCCATTTGTATTTTATTTTCTTGAATATTCTTTTCATAGTTATTTGTTTAAGAAGATTTAAAAATCACTGCACTTTGGTCAGAAAAATAATAAATATATTTTATAAATGAAAAAAGTGTAATGCTGCTTTCAATTATGGTTTAAGAAAAATGGAAAGAAAGAAGTGGAGAAGAAAGAGGAGGAGAAGGAAAAAAAACATAATAGAATGCTCAACCTCACTTTGGGAATGAGATGTTCATTCTCTTGTGTCCTCTTGGAAGGGAAAAATCAATACTCAATTAACTTTATGAAAAATGGGCATTGTGACCTTCAAACCTTTTCAATATTTTTAAAATTTCAAGACCTCTAAAACCTGAAAGAAATCATTGTTTAGTTTCTGAAATGAATTTAACTATTTCTAATTTCATATGCAAAGAGACTTCTCTCCTAGAATAACACTCTGTACTCATATTTTTAGTCCTCCAACTTTTTCTTTGGTGAATTAATGATTGGTGGGCTTTGGAGTCAAATCCCAATTCTACCACTTCTCAGCCATGTGGCCATGGGCCACAGTGTTCTCACGTGTACAGCGGGATGATACCTTTGTCCTTAGAGTTGATGGAAGATTAAACTAAGAATGTGTGTTTTAGGCATTAGTACTTTGTCCAGCTTAGGTTATACAGCACTCCAGTATAGTCTTTGCTGTTGTCTAAGTCATGCCACATTTTATTTCTTTCCTCCTTAGGTCATCATGGAGGGCAGTGGCCGGATAAGGGCGGAATCTTACCCTGACAGCAGCACTCTGGTTATCGATGTCGCTGAAAGAGATGATTCTGGTGTTTATAACATAAATCTGAAAAATGAAGCTGGAGAAGCACACGCCAGCATCAAGATTAAAGTTGTGGGTAAGTTGCCCTATCTGGTTTGGCTCAGTGGATAGGGCATTGGCCTGTGGACTAAAGGGTCCCAGGTTTGATTCCGGTCAGGGGCACATGCCGGGTTTCGGTCTCGATCCCCATGGGGGGTGTGCAGGGAGCAGCCAATCAATGATTCTTTCTCATCATTGATGTTTCAATCTCTCTCTCCCTTCCTCTCTCTGAAATCAATATATATATATATTGATTTAATCAATATATGTATGCATATATATATATATGTATATGTGTGTGTATATATATATATACATATATATATATATATATATATATATATATATATATATATATATATATATAAAGTTGTGGTAAGTCCACTGGATCAGTAAACTTCTAAAGACAAGTTGGCATGTCTAGATCATGAGTACACCATCAGCTCTTGATTCTCTCAACATTTCTGGGTAGGCAACAAAGAGAAACACAGTTTGGCTCTATATTATAAATCACTGTCTTTCTTTATCTTTGATACTTCTTTTCTTTTCTTTCCTTCTCTTTTTATTTCCTTCCTCTTTTTTGTGACATGGAGGACATACTGCAGGAATGAGTAACTGAGACAGCCATTCTGGGTGGTGGTCAGTAGCTCTTCATAGTCATATTCCCTTTTGGTGTCCTCTAAAGTTACTGAAACAAATGTTAAATAATTTCCCACATCACAATCATTACAGAGGAGTAAGTCTGTCTTGGTCCTTCAATGACCATCTAAGTACATTTTTCCTGAGCCTGAATCCAAGTGAAATGAGTCTAGCAGATTAATGGTGATCCTAGGTTTCACAAAGTCTTTATCACACTTCAGATGTCCCTTAAACATATTTCAAATTGACCATAAACTAAGGTCATTTTATCAGGCACTGAACTATATATTTTTTTTAATATATTTTATTGATTTTTTACAGAGAGGAAGAGAGAGGGATAGACAGTTAGAAACATCGATGGTAGAGAAACATCTATCAGCTGCCTCCTGCACACCCCCTACTGGGGATGTGCCCGCAACCAAGGTACATGCCCTTGACCGGAATCGAACCCGGGACCTTTCAGTCCACAGACCGACGCTCTATCCACTGAGCCAAACCGGTTTCGGCAGGCACTGAACTATATTTACAAGACATGGTGACTTATCATTTTTACTTGGATTTTTATCAGTGGACATCTTGAATCTTCCAACTATTGTAAAATTCACAATAAACCATCCTGGATTCAGTTCTGCTGGAAGTTCACATTGTAGTTAAAAAAAGAAAACAAAATCACATTGGACATTTCATTTCTTAGTTACTATTTTCAAGGTAAAGAACAAGAGTCTTGGGTTCCATGTGGGGCTTGTTATCCAAGTTGTGACACTACTTTAAAGGATTCTTATTTTTATTTGGCTTACCTTCTCATATCTCAGATGAAGCATGAGTTTTTGCCCAAATTAGTTACTAAGTGCATGTCATTAAACATGCAGAAGTTCTCAGAAATAACACTGCTTCTATGATCATCACCAAAAAGCACATTTTCCAATTAACATGTTTCTTTGCACGTGCTCTCTCTCTCTCTTATTTTATTCTATGTTTTTGTTTGCTACAGACATCCCTGATCCTCCAGTGGCACCGAATGTGACAGATGTGGGAGATGATTGGTGCATCATGAACTGGGAGCCTCCTGCCTACGATGGAGGGTCCCCAATCTTAGGTAACTGCATGCTGGTCAGTCTGTGGAACTGCCACTGGAGTTGGTGTCCTCTGTCACATTAGGGCAGAGTACATTAAAAATTTGGTATTTAGAAGAAAATTTATTATACTGTCTTTACATAGCCTTTCAAAATGAAATACTGTATTTTAGGATGCTCTGTACGTATTCAAGGGTTTTAATAGTCATGATGAATATTGTATGATTGTGTGTTCTCTTTTTTGGTTGACATTTATAGTTGACATAATATTTAATTATATTGAAACACTATGAGTCTAACTTTAAACCATTCTAGTAAGTAAATGTCTAGTTTTGTAGAATTGTGTCTATGGGGAAATTTATTTTAGAGTTAAATACTTAGAGAATGTGCTCTCCCTATGGAACAAAAACTCTTTTCTACTTACTCAAAAAACTGGTCATTTCCCCTTCATATTGTTTGGACTCAGAACTAAATCTATTGCTCAACTACACCGACTCCATAAGTTGGTATGACCTATATGTCTATTATCTATTTTTCTCTTTTCTTCTTAGTACAATTCTATTTTTTTCTAGTCCTGTTATTTTTTTCTTTCTCCTATGCTATTAATACTTGTATTCCCTTCAATCTCAAACAACTGATGAAATAAGGTGGTTTAAAAATAACCTACATGACTCTTTGACTTAGAGTGCAGAGAATATTGGAAAATTGAAGAACTTCTAATATCTGACAAAGTATAGTTTTGGAGACCAAGGAGAAAAAAAACTTGCATTTCTATTTTATGTCATCTGTAGGATACTTTATTGAGAGGAAAAAGAAGCAAAGCTCCAGGTGGATGAGGCTGAATTTTGAGCTCTGCAAAGAAACAACTTTTGAGCCCAAAAAAATGATTGAAGGCGTAGCCTATGAGGTCCGTATCTTTGCCGTCAATGCCATCGGCATCTCCAAGCCCAGTATGCCCTCTAAGCCATTCGTTCCTTTGGGTAAGTCAGGAGAGATGTGTTCTTTCCTGGAAATCATTACCCCAGATTACGATTGCTTCCTTCTGACCTCCAACTGGAGCCGATCTGGAGGCTTCTTAGAGTGGTGGGTGGACAGGAGGTTGGAGGTGGTTAGGAGTAGTTTCTGACTAAGAAATTTGGTAGAGTTGAATGTCTTCCTAATGTTGGCCCTGGAATTGATGACCAGAATTCCAGTGACAGCTGTGGGTGGCTCCAGTTTCTGCTTCCCAGTGAAAACATGTTGCTGAACTCACTGACACATGACCACACGCCATTTGTCCTTCTGAAGGTACAACCCAGCACCGTGTGTAAACACTGTAACTAAAACAGATTGAGATCCGTTCAACGAAACACGCTTCAGAACTAGTCTTTGCTTTACAAGCACATCTTAAGTGTTATCTATTGGGCCAAAAAAGTCAGTTCAGCAAAGACAAAGAAACAGACGGTGAGGCCTTCACTATTTTATGGTAGTGATTTTTTTTCAATAGAAAGACTTAATACAAGAGTTTGTACTTTAGAGAGTTATGGGAAATGTATTCTAGATCATTAGATCCCAAACTTTGACTTTTTATTAACTTCCTAGGGCCTCCCAGCCTCCACACTAACCTCCCAAATTGGAGGGAACATGTGGCAGCATTTTAAAATATTTCCATGTTGCCCAGCCAGCGTAGCTCAATGGTTAAGCATTGACCTGTGAACCAGGAGGTCATGCCTCGATCCCCAGTATGGGGCATGTATGAGGCAGCCGATCAATGATTCTCTCTCATCGTTGATGTTTCTATCTCTCTCTCTCTCCCATCGTTGATGTTTCTATCTCTCTCTCTCTCCCTTTTTCTTCCTCTCTGAAATCAATCCTATATAATAAAAACCTAATATGCTAAGTGTTTGGTCGTCCATTCAACCAATCAAAGCATAATATGCTAATGATATGCTTAAGCTGCTCAACCACTCGCTATGACGTGCACTGACCACCAGGGGGCAGGTTCTCTGACCAGTAAGTTAGCTTGCTGCTGGGGTCCTGGGACTGAGCGAGATGGGCCAGACATGCCCTGGAGCCCTCCCGCGGTCCCTCCCCAGCTGGCCAACCTCCCGTGTCCCTCCCCGGCCTGCACCCTCTCACAATCCGGGACCCCTCAGGGGATGTTGAAGAGCTGGTTTTGACTTGATCTCACTCAACGAGGAGCTGCCCCCTGGTGGTCAGTGCACTCCCACAGGGGGAGTGCTCCTCAGCCAGAAGCCGGGCTCATGGCTGGCGAGCGCAGTGGCAATGGCAGGAGCCTCTCCCTCCTCTGTGGCAGCACAAAGGATGTCCAAAAGCCATCAGTCTGACATCCCCCAAGGGCTCCCAGACTGTGAGAGGGCGCAGGCCAAGCTGAGGGCACCCCCACCCCCGAGTGCACGAATTTCATGCATCGGGCCTCTAGTAAAAATATTTTTTAAAAAATAAAATAAAATGTTTCCATGTCTAGTGGATCTTTACACACAGCATATGCTTGAGGAGTCATGATTTAATTTTACTAAGTGGGTCTTCTGTGTATATTTTTATTTGTACCCTAGCTCCTTTTATTACCATTCCTGGTGCCATACCTCTGCAGTTAATAATTTCTTCTTTTTCTGTCTCTTTTATCTTTGAAGCTGTAACCAGCCCTCCTACACTTCTGGCTGTTGACAATGTAACTGACACCACTGTCACAATGAAGTGGCGGCCCCCAGATCAGATCGGTGCCGCAGGGTTAGATGGCTATGTGCTAGAGTATTGCCTTGAAGGAAGTAAGTACAACTCGTGGTTAAAATGAATACCATCATCACTAGGTGAGATATGCCCCCCCCCCCCCACTTTCTTTGGTTTCTCTCTCTTGGGAACTCACCTCCTGCCTACTGAAAATGACAAGCCAAAGGTCATCCTCCTAAGATGGATAAAAATTTAGCCCTTCTTTGATACTCGAGGCTAGCAAATTAAGATCTCAAAAATATCCTAGCTTGGCTGCCCGATGGGACAGCACCATTGATCTAAGTCAAGATATAGGAGGGAGGGGATGCTGAAAATAGTTCAGGGACTTCCAGTTCTTGAATTGGTGGAATTAAGTTGTACCAAAGCAAAATAAAAGTCTAGTTAGAATGAAGCGAATTTGAAAATCTCAACCCTAAACTGAGCAGAGGTCAGCAATCGAAAGAGCTGCCTCTTTCTGGGGAATAAAGAGCGACTATATACTTGGCTCTTTGGTGATCATCCCCTGCCTTCTAAAGTGGGAAACCAAAAGGAAAAAGAAGAATTAAGGACAACTTGTTAGTGTTTAAAGGAAGCAGCGTTAAATCCCACGTGGAGTACCAAATGGACTGCACATGTGGCAGTAACTTCTTTCAGGGCTTTGGCTACCTAAACATGTGATCACTCAAATTTAGGAGCAGAAAAGAAACAGGAAAACAATTGCTGATAAAAACCATAGAAAAAGGGAAAGTGGCACAAGAAAATATGGGCCAAAACCAAAAAGGAGGTGAAATTCACTCAAAGCCTCTAATGTTTCTTGATTTCCTACTTGTCATGGTTTGAAAATGTATGAATCAAACTGCCCCAGCTCTGGACTCAGGCTCCATTCAAGACCATGGCAGGTAAACCACCCTCAGGGAAGCACATTCATATCCACAAAGGATGAGCCAAGGGGTAGCCTTAAGGAAAACTTTTTGGACCCCAAACTTTAACTTGGGTCTCACATGAAGGACAGAGAGACCACAGAGCACACCTGGGAAATCAGGAGTGTGACTACAAATGCACCTCCCCAGGAGGCAACACCGTGATGGAGAAGAAAATTCTTATGAAGAGAAAACTGCTGAGAAAGAAACCCCTGGCCCTGGATGGGGGCACCTGTGGGAATGACCAGGGGTGGTCAGCGGGGAAGAAGAGGAGGGGGGATGAAGCCTCCTGGTAACACTCAGTTCCATTTACATGCGCTGCGCTCACAGAGCACTGGGTTTATTTCTCCAGGGCTTAGAAAGCCACTAACCAAAACCAGTGGGGACATTCTAAGGAAGTTCCCAGAGGTATCCCAGCATGGGAGGGGGGCAACAGATAAACTATTGAGAGCTTAATATGGTTGATTCCCATTGTATTCCCCTCCCCCCACCATTTCAAAAAATCATGAGCACTTCACTCTGTTGTCTATATCACCCAGAATTCCCCAATCTTATATGTGTTGTGGCTGCTGACCACGAACCTTTTGTATATGTATGACCCGGAGCAAATTCTTTACTCTTTTCTTTCTGATAGGTTTAAAAAGTAAGAAGATACAGCAAAATGATACATGGCTGTCATTTTGATGTTGCCCACCTTAGATAAAATACAACGAAGTGTATTTTACATGATTTTGTGTGTGGTCTGTGTAGATATATATGTATAAGCCTATACATATATATATGTACACAGTCATTATTATGTATATATTTTGCCACATAACGTTTTGGAATTAGCTTTCTATGGAACGTGTACATCTTTCTTCTTGCAGTCTTTTCTTACTTCTTTCATGTGGCTGACCTATTCTTCATTCTCTTTTAATGGCTGTTGTCCTCCAGACTAATTTTCTGTAGTGTTTAATGCTTTTCGACATGTCAGGTTTTATTCTGTGAGAGAACTCTTCCTTCTATAAGATGGTGTGTTGGTTTTGACTCTGCCTTTCTCTTGTTTGTTTTTTTTAACGCCTGCAGCATTTTACTCTTCTCTGTTTTCTTCCTTCACTCTCGCTCCTTCTTCTCTTTGCTTCCCTCAGCGAAAGTGGTTCAAAGGTGAAGGGATCAGCTAGTTTTGTTCCCCTAGGGTCCCATTGCGTCCTGTTTTCTCTTGAAATTTTCTTCTTTACTAGTTCTTTGCTCTTTCGTGCACGTTTTCTGCCTCCTGATTTCACTTGCTCATCAATTGTCTCTTGACTATGAGAATGTCAACACAGTAGTTCCCAAACCAACCACGGCTTAAAGATGTATCTCTTTTTCAAAGTCCTAAGTGATTTTTATTATCAACAGACACTCCCAGCCACCAGGATATTCTGGCTTCCTGCTCCTTCTCCCTGATACTAGTACTCCTAGAAGGGTTGGAATAAGACAGTAGAGAAATTCCATGGGGGCCAGTGCAGTCCCGATACCAAGAAAGTCATCATGCCAAACCAGCGGGGTGTGCCCTTGGCCACCCTGTGAGCCAGCACCATCTCCTCCACTCTTGCAGAATGCAGAGACCAGCTGGCTCCCTTGTCTTCTTGACCAACAGCTTGCTCTCCTGGCAACCAGGGGCTGCCTCTTCAGTAGCCGGGGCAGCTTCCATTTCCTTTGAGAATTAGAGCCCTGGTAAGACAGGGTTGGCCTTATTATGAGTGTCCTCACTCCCAGACTGATGCATGAGCCCCATCACAGGAGCACTTCATTCCCTGGCAACTTGGAGGACCCTCCCAGGCTGGGGTGGCTGGGGCAGGAGCAAGGATGGGCTGTTCCACTGTGCACTGCTCCTCCCTTCTCTTCAGGGTCTTGCCTGGTTCTTCTCTAACTCTTGCTCCCACAGCTGGAGGTGCTTCAGGCTCCTTTTCTCCTCCTCTTCTCTGTGGCCGGTGCCACAGGACAAAAACCACAGTCTGAGCAAAGCAGGCCATGCCCCTCCTCAGGAACCCGTCCTGCACCCCCCTAACGTGTTTGGTCTCTTCCGTCACTGCTCTGAAGACAAATATCTTTGCATACTTTGCATACTTTACTAACAGAGAATGCTGACTACTGATACATAGTCTTCTGGTGTGACAGTGGGTGTCTTTAATTAATTTTAATGACGGATTCTCAAAGGTACATCAGCAAAACAGTCTGATGAAAATGGGGAGGCTGCATATGATCTGTCGTCAGGTAAAGTATTCTCTGAAAGCTTTCACACTTTCTTACTCTATGATAAAGTTTCTGGGAACGCCCATAGCCCAGCATGAAGTACACCCACCATCCGTACACACAAGGGAAGTCCTTAGAGATGGAGGGAGGCGGGTGCGGGCAGTGAGTTCAGAATGTGGGATCCAAGCCTTCTTTTGTCCTGTGGGCATAATGCATAGGAACGTTCAGAAGCTGGAATAGTTATTAGCCCCGGATGCTGGCTTGAGGTGGAAGAATTGTGCCAACTCCTTAGGAGGTCTCGGCCCCTGCGCTTCGTGGGCATATGTGTATTGTCTTCGTAAATGGGAGCATGATCAGATTCCCTATCCTCAAGTTTGCATCGCATAGTAATAAACTAGCATCTGATAGTAATAAACCAGAGAGATCATATGACTGGAAAGTTACTATAAAATTCTGTCTCTCATTCATAAGAGTAACGTTTTCCTGTGTTTCTGAACTTTAATGTACATGGATGACTAGCAATCATGGTTACATCTTTCATTGTACAACTGCTGCCAAATTCTTTGGAACAGTTATTATGCAAGAGACCCTAGTATCCTGAATAGAGGTTTTTCCAGAAATAACAGAATCTGATTGTCCTTCTTCCTGTTATTTGCGTTAGCCAGTATGGGCCATTTTTCATTTAAGTATGAAAAATGCCCAGCCACACACGTGGTCTGAGTCCAGGCCAAATGATGCAATTATGAGTAAAATACTAATTTGGAGTTGACTGTACTGGTTAAGATTATTGTTTCTCTAAACACCGCTATGCCTTCTTTTTCTTTTGTGGATTTTAGCTGAGGACTGGATAGTTGCAAACACAGATCTGATCGACAAGACCAAGTTCACCATCACGGGTCTGCCCACGGATGCGAAGATCTTTGTGCGTGTGAAGGCGGTGAACGCAGCCGGTGCCAGCGAGCCCAAATACTACTCTCAGCCCATCCTTGTGAAGGAAATCATAGGTAGGTGGTGAGCCTTTCAACGGGTTACCTCCCTTTTACATTACTTGCTTTTATTTCTTAAATCTCTTTCTTCTTCAAAACTTTCTATTTCGTTATCACTCCTTTGATATTGTATTCGTGCTTCCTGGGAGTTAAAAATAACAAAACAGCCCAGCCTGTATGGCTCAGTGGTTGAGCACTGACCCATGCATCAAAAGGTCACTGGTTAGATTCCCAGTCAGGGCACATTGCCTGGGTTGCAGGCTCCATCTCCAGTAGAGGGTGTGCAGGACGCAGCTAATCAATGATGTTCCTCTCTCATTGAAGTTTCTATCTCTCCCTCTCTCTAAAGTCAATAAAAATGTATTTTAAAATAAAAAAATAAAAAGCACAGCTCTTTTCAGGCAGTGTTGAGGGTAGCCTGGGTTTATAACTTAGTGTGAGGACCAATTAGTTAGCCTCACTGGGTTCTTCACCATTGACTTGAGAGAGAGAGAGAGAACTGGTAATCTGGACACGCTGTTAGACATCTGCTCTAATGCTGTGAAAGTGGTCATGGGTAAAACTGCTGGGGCCTTAGTGTGGATCAAGTCGGTGCCACCAACTGTTACTCTTTCTTATCTTCCTCCCCACCATGCACTTGCAGCTAAAATAAAAGGGCCAGTGTTGCCTTGGAGTGTTCTTTTATTTTTAAAAATATATATATTTTATTGATTTTTTACAGAGAGGAAGGGAGAGGGATAGAGAGTTAGAAACATCAATGAGAGAGAAAAATCAATTCAGCTGCCTCCTGCACACTCCCTGCTGGGGATGTGCCCGCAACCAAGGTACATGCCCTTGACCAGAATTGAACCTGGGACCCTTCAGTCTGCAGGCCCATGCTCTATCCACTGAGCCAAACCGGTCAGGGCTGGAGAGTTCTTGATGTGGCATAAAACCATTAGTATTATTAAAGCTTGGTGCCTGAGCACACTTTTTTTTTCCCCTACACTCTGCGACAATAAAATGCACAGTAGGCATGACGCTCTGTGCTGTGTACCGTGGTATAATGGTTGTTTCTAGGAAAAGCCCTCGTGCAACTGAATTAGAGGCTAAACTAGTGACTTGTTTCATGAAATTCCATGTTTACTTGAAAGAATGACCATGGGACAAACAATGTCTTGTCATATTTGGTTACCTGGCAGACATTTTCTAGAAAATGAATGGCGTGAGCCTGTCACTTCAAGGAAAACAATTTACACTATTGGTTGTCAACTTGTCAATGAAATAAAAACGAGCTTTTCAGCAAAAATTAGAATTTTGGAAAAATGTTATCCATCACCCTGGACTTGGCAGCTCTCTAAAACTTAAAAATGTTTCCATCATTTATTAGCTATGTGGTCTCGGGTAAGAGACTTGATCTTTCTGAGCCTTGATTTCTTCATCTGCACAAGGGAGAAAGTTACTATAAAATGCCAACACAATCATCTCAATAGCAACTCCTCGGTGCTGAATCTTTTTTTTTTTTGGTCTGGTAAGAAAGAATAGGCAGTCCTACCAGCTAATGTGGTGTCTATAAACCTTCAATGGATTGTTCATTGGAGAATATACTCCCTGTTGGACACTATGAAAAATATGTACAAGGTCCCAAGAGAAAATTTGGTGTTTTTCTATAAAGTTGCTTTAGGCTTATAATGGCAATAAAAATAAGAAGTTGCAATAAAATCAAAGAGATTGAGGATAATTTTTTTGTGTGTTAAACTGTTAAAACATTTCTTGGAAGAAATCAATTGGAACCAGAGTTACCCTATATTATCTATTGGTGGCCCATCTAAGTTTTACTGCAAAGACGAGCAGTGAGCATCATGTCAGCATGCCGATATAAGGCTATTTCCAGTGCCCTATACTGATCACAAAATTTTGCTATGCTCCTCTCCCGCAGAGCCTCCAAAGATTCGCATCCCACGGCACCTGAAGCAAACCTATATCCGCAGAGTTGGAGAAGCTGTCAACCTGGTTATACCTTTCCAGGTAACAATTCAGGGCTCGCTCATTTTCTCTTTCAATGCCGGGGTGTTTAAGAAGACAGGGGAGATGCTCTAGTGTTGATGTTCATCAGGACTCAGGATTTCCTGCAGGGGAGAAGCTAAATAAGAGATTTGGGGAGTGATGATCTCCTGCTGTAAAAGAGAAATCGATAAAACTGTCATAGATTTTCCTTCTGCATGACACAAATGAGACCTGAAGCTCTGGGACTCTGGTGGGGCAGGGAGGAAACATCGAGGAGAAACCAAAACAAGAAATGCTTGGAGACTCTTTCTGGCCCTACACATCTGTTAAACTGACCTTCATTCGCAGTGAAGTTCTCAGGAAAACAACGTGGGATTACTTCTCACAATTACCCCAAACCAAGCAGAATTCCAATAAAGGACATTTACTGAAATTTGATGTCTCAATGCCACTAACTGGAAAAAATGTGAACATTGTTAACTCATTGCTCCATCGAAAGAATTTGTTGTTTATAAGATTAACTAGACTTTGCCTGCAGTAATCAGTTTTGGTCTCACACACACACTGTGTCATCACACCCTTACTTGTTTGACACTTTTTTTTTTTTTTTGCCTCTGTTTAATGGAACTTTCTGTGATGGAGGAAATATTTATATGTGGGCTCTCCAACACGGTAACCAGTAGCCAAAAGTGGCTGTTGAACACTTGAAATGTGCAACTAGAAACTAGTGTGAATTTTCAAGTTTTTTAAATTATAACTAATTTCAGTTTAACTAGCCACATGTTGCTATTATATCAGACAGCATGGCCTTAGAATGTAGGTCCCTGTGCACATTTGAAAACACACACACACACACACACACACACACACACACACACACACAGAGTTCATTCAAACTCAGAGCCTCATGAAAACCAAGCTAACAAGACAGTCAACTCAAGCCATGAGGCCCACACCTTAGAAGAGGCAGGTTGTTACCTTCCACATACACCATGCGTGAAATCAGAATGAAAGCCAGGGAGGACGTGAGTGTAAACACAGTAGAGGGGGAAGGAGATGACTTGGCAATGTTCCTCCCACTTCTCTCCTCCACAGCCTCACATAAAAGCAGGAGTTGGGACAAGGCAGCACTCAGGACCCAGCCCCAGCGCTGGACTGGAGCTGCTGAATCATTTCTACTTCTAGGGCTCATCCCAGTTCCCAGATCTTGGGGGTCTGTGTGTTCCATTTCTGTCACTGGGTCTGGGAGAGGAAAGAGCATGAGAACAGGCACCTCGTAAGTATGGCCTCCCAGGGGCTGCTTAGCTGCCAGGAGGGGGCTGACAAGACTGCTCCACAATTGTATAACCTCTAGAGTTCTCATAAACATTTAATTTGAAAAAATACCTTGTGAGGCAGGAAGGGCAGATTTCTTTATCCTCATTTGAAAAGAGAAGGCACTGATGGTCAGAGAAGTTAAGTGATTTGCCCAAGGTCACACAGCAAGTAAATGGCAGTACCAAGAGCAGAGTCCATGTCTCCTGACACTTAATCCAGTGCTTTTCTTACTTAATAGGTTATCAGAGAACTCAATAACCCCTCCCCCTCCCCCAGTAGTTAAGAGCATACATTTAAGGAACGACCTGGAATTGATTTTCCTTATCTTAACCATATTGTTCTCTACTGTCCATGTGCAAGTCTAAGCACCCCAACCATTTTTCCAGCTCTGTGGGCAGGGGTTTGATGTGTGTCTTTCACAGTCCTTATCATAACCTGTCAATAAGCCGCACTAGGAGCCGTGTAGGAAGGCCGTGCCTCACCTGACTGAATGAATGTTTGGTTCCCACCTTCGGGGTGAGCCTGGGAGCTCAGGAATCCTATGAAGTTTCTTTATCATATAAACTGAAACTCGTGTCCATGAGTGAGATTATAATTGCTCAAAGTCTGCTTTTTTAAATTGATTGATTTCAGAGAGAGGTAGAGGGAGAGATAGAGAAAAAAAAAAAACATCAATGATGAGAGAGAACTATTGATTGGCTACCTCCTGCACGTCCCCCACTGGGGATCGAGCCTGAAACCTGGGCATGTGCCCTGACTGGGAATCAGACCGCAACCTCTCAGTTCATAGGTCGACACTCAACTACTGAGCCACTCTGGCTAGGCACAAAATCTGCTTTGAGAGAATAGTTTCAACAGCTATATAAAAAAAAAGAGAGAATTATAGACAAGTCTGAAATGAGCTGGAATAAAAGGTGGAATAATAATCATTCACATTTAGATGATATTAATAAAACACTTAGGTAGTATACAGAAGCTTTCAAAGAACTTATCTTTATAACCACCTGTGTGGCAGTACTGTCCTTGTTCATGTTTTACAAATTGGGAAACTGAGGCACGGAGAGTTTAAGTAACTTGCCCAAGGAAACATAGCTATTCAGTGGTGGAATCAGAGTCCAAATATAGACTCCAGGGCCCCAGAGCCCATGCTCGTGGCCATTATGCTGTGCTGTGCAGGCTTTGGAGCTAGAGAAGACCCGGCAGTAAAACCTGGTTCTAATGCTTCCTTAGCTGCAAGGCCTTGGGCAAGTCATTTAACTCCTTATCCCAAAAATGAGGATAATGATACTATCTTGATAGGAAGATTGCGGGAAATAATAAACTTCATGTACCTAATGTAGTGTCTTGTACGCAGAATATAACTAAGGCAGCGAGAATTACTGTTGCTGCTGTAGTTGCCCACCACCAGGCTCTTTGCCAACTTTGCCTTGAACAGGGCAAGACATTGTCATTTTTTTGTAATAGTAGAAAAAAAACAAACATTGAGACAATCTGATTTCCCTCCCCCTCTACTTTCTCTGTCTTCCTTTTTAGGGAAAACCAAGACCAGAATTAACTTGGAAGAAGGATGGTGCCGAAATTGATAAAAATCAAATCAACATTCGCAACTCTGAGACTGACACGATCGTATTTATCAGAAAAGCGGAGAGGAGCCACTCAGGGAAGTACGATCTGGAAGTCAAAGTGGAGAAATTCGTGGAAAGCGCGTCGATCGACATCCAGATCGTGGGTAGGTTTGGAAGAAGGAACTAGAACGTCCTGTCAACTCAGGATTTGGACTAATTGTCCTTGTCATTAAGGCTAAAGCAACAATTTGTGTGAGGCAGGCTCTACATAAAATTCTTTTTTAAAAATTTCTTAACATAAATTAGTAAGGTTTGTTAGCATTTCCGAACAATTTTTCACTAAAAGGACTAATCATGGGAGACGGGGCATCTATATTAAAGAAAATTAATGGATATACTTTTTAGTGGAAAACATCTGTATTGCTTTACAATTCAGTCCTCTCATACTCTGTTTCTCAACTCCTCAACAATAGAACTACTTCCTGTGTTGAATTCTTGCATAGAAAACATTGTAGATTCTGGACACAGCCAGTATCAGCTTAGGTTCCCAATTAGGCAGCGTAGCCTTGTGATCCAATACTAGTAGGCTGCCCTGGAGGGCTAATTAATAAGGTCTGAGATTTCATTTTAATTTTATTCTCAAAATCCTTTTTCCCCCCAGGAAGATGAAAATCAAGTTTCCAGATAAGCTTAGCTAGAGTGCATTCCACTTCTCTGAAGTTTAAGAATGGTACAAGTAATGTGGGTAGAGATGCAGGGAGGGAGGGACATTTTAAAATATCCTCCTGAAGCAACGTGTAGGTTGGAGGGAAAGTGACCTTCCAGTGATGCTGTGAATTAATCCTGTAGACCGTCCGGGTCCACCCCAACTTGTGAAGATTGAGGATGTCTGGGGAGAGAATGTTGCCCTAACATGGACACCACCAAAGGACGATGGAAATGCGGCCATTACAGGGTACACGATCCAGAAGGCTGACAAGAAGAGCATGGTAAGGCCTGGCTTTCTCTGGTTCAGCAGCAGCAAAATCACATTTCACCAGAAGTAAAGGGGAAAGCAAGAGGTCCTCTCTCATGAGGAACCCATGGGGCCATGGAGAGATGAGCTGACTTAAGAGTCAGACTTGAATCCCAGCATTGCCGCTTAAGACCACATGCACATGGACATCATTTTGATCTCCATCTTCCTTGTCTATCATGTAGGTTCATGAATACTTACTTTGCTTGGTTATCATGAAGCTAAAATAATAAAGAATAATAATAATAATAATAATAATAATAATATCTAATACAGAGGGAATATGATAATTGACCATCATGCCCTCACAAAGGTGGCGGCGCCCACAGCCACAAGATGGCGGCGCCCAGTCCCCTCAGCCCCGCCAGGACGGCAGGCAGGCGACAAAGCCAGGCCCACCCCTAGGCAGGCCTGGCTGCTTCACGCACCTGCCTCTGGAGTCCCCCAGTCCCCTCAGCCCCCCAGCTGCCCAGGGCCAGCCTGAGGCACAGGCAAGCCTTGGATGGTGGCTGCCCAGCCGACGCCCGAGGCACAGGCAAGTCTCAGATGGTGGCTGCCTAGCTGCCCAGGGCCGGCCTGAGGCACAGGCAAGCCTTAGATGGCGGCTGCCCAGCCGCCCAGGGTCACCTGAGGCTCAGGTAACCAGGGCTGGCTGAGGCTTGCGCTGCTGGCAGTGGCAGCAGCAGACAGGTGTGATGGGGGCATTGCCTTCCCCTGATCGCCGAATCACCTCCCGCCCCTGATGGCTCCCAGACTGTGAGAGGGGGCAGGCTGGGCTGAGGGACCGCCCCCCCTCTAGTGCATGAATTTTCATGCACCGTGCCTCTAGTAATAATAATAAAAAATAAAAGCACCTGATACAATGCTTTTATTTTTTATTATTATTACTAGAGGCATGGTGCATGAAAATTCAAAATGCTTAATAGAATTTTATAGATTCATTTATTCAGCAAATATTCACTCACTCTGGATTCTGACTCAGATTTACACCCTTGCAACTCTTTCTCCTTGTAGAATAAATGTTGAATAGCATGGTTGCTAGTTAGAAAAGAAAGATTCTAAAGGGAACAGCATGTGCAAAGGTCCTGAGGAAGGAAGGAGCTTAGGGTGTTCAAGAAGAAACCCAGCCCGGCCAGTGTGGCTCAGTGGTTGAGCATTGACCTATGAACCAGGAGGTCATGGTTTAATTCCCAGTCAGGGCACATGCCCAGTCTGTGGGCTAGATCCCCAGTTGAGGGCGTGCAGAAAGCAACCAATCAATGATTCTCTCTCATCATTGATGTTTCTCTCTCCCTTTCCTTTACTCTCTGAAATCAATAAAAATCTATTTTTTTTTTAAAAGAAGAAACTCAGTTGGAGTATGAATTATTACTCTCCATATTTTATAGATGAGGAAACTGAGGCTCAGAAAGTATAAATGCCTTGCTTGAAATCAATAGATTTTAAATGTTAGAGTGTCGGTCTTCCTAAATCTGAATCCATCCACTACAACCTGCCTGTAATGAATGAAGAATTAAATGAAAGTTTGGACATACAATGACATAGAGCCATTTTTCACTCTCATAGTAAGAGTAAAACATCTGTTGAATTTATTGGGATGACATTGGTTGATAAAATTAAATAGGTTTCAGGTGGACAATTCTATAATACATCATCTGTATATTGTATTGTGTGTTTGTTCAACACCCAGAGTCAAGTCTCCTTCCATCACCATTTATCCCCTCTTTACCATCTTCTACTTCTTCCCACCCCCAATAAGAAGTCTTTAAACATTTTCACCAGTAGACAGCAGTAAGAACATAGGTTATGAAATTACATAGTGATAATAGAACAAGGGAGGGGAGTTGGGAAGGGCCATTTAAGCCCCACCTTTTCATAAACTATTTCTAGCATGTCTTCCCCCCCCCCCCCCATGGGTGTTATGTGACAACATGAGATTTGTCATTTAAAGCAACATCTTTTAGCAAAACATGGGCAGCTTGAGAGCTGGATCAATGGATGACTTTGCAAGGGAATTACTGCACGTCGTGAATTTCCTTAACACTGAGGGCTCTCCTCTGGACTGTGGCTTAGAGACTGGCAGTGAATCCAGAGGTACCCCATTTACTTCAGGTGGTACCTCCATTCTTCCATCCCCGTCTGACTTGCTCAATATTTGTTTTCTTAGATACCCAGTCAAGTTTAGATGAGCCAGTACTTTCCTGATGCTTCATATGTCTCAGGTCTGCCTGGTGACAGGGGATGATCCCTAACCCCTACACCCCTGTGTTTCTGTTGCATTTCAGCAGGGGCAGACCTATGGACCCCAAGATGCTCACTCTGCCCAGTGCACTTCCCAGGAGATCACTGTACCATTGCCTTGTTGTGGCTACAGATTCTATTCTTCACTTAAATTCCGATAGTCTTTCATACCTTCCATAAACATTGTTTTCATTATCTGTGCCAACATACAAGGGTGGGCAAAAGTAGATTTACAGTTGTGATTATGTGGAACACAAAGTTTATTCTTGTATTATTTATTAATTATTGTATTATCTTTAATAGGCATAACTGTAAACCTACTTTTGCCCACCTGTGTATTTATTTATTCAGTCATTTACTATGGGTTGAGCACACTTCTAGCTGCTGGAGAAAAGAAGGAAGGAAGGAAAGAAGGAAGGAAGGAAGGAAGGAAGGGAGGGAGGGAGGGAGGGAGGGAGGGAGGGAGGAAGGAAGGAAGGAAGGAAGGAAGGAAGGAAGGAAGGAAGGAAGGAAGGAAGGAAGGGATAGCTCCTATTCTTAGCACACTCACAGTCTAGGCAAGAAGAAAGACATAAAACCAAATGACAAAACAATATAATAAATGTTGGAATAAAGGTTTATATAAAGTACTTTGGATATAAAAAAGGGCATAAATATATTTGTTTGCTGTCTTAAAATATGCAAAGTACATATATAACTATGGCCCCTAAAAGTTGTTAAGAAAAATTCTTTCCTTTATGAACTTTTTTGTTAGAAAGTGTGTTTTCTCAATTAGTGGTCTCAAACATATGTGGTACAATGGGAATTTCCACTGGTTGCCAGATAAATATTGAGACTACTATATTTTTTGGTATGGTGAGGGGGAAAAAAAGTAAAAAAAAGTTTAGCTTCTCATTCATTCATTCATTCATTCATCCATTATAGTACTTAATAAACATTTATTTTTGCAAGGTACCTACTATGTGCCAGGTATTGTGATAGGCACTAGGGATACAAGGAGAGAGAAGAAACGTCTGTCTTTAACATCCTGGCTTGTTCACACCAGTGATGGGTGGGGTAGAGAATAAACAAGTCAAACAGTAAATATATAATTTAAGGTAGCAAGTGCTGTGAAGAAAACTTTCTCCAGGTTAAGGTGACAGAGTGTGGCCTATGTAGAGCAATGGAAAGCTGAACAGTTAGGGAGGAGGTGAGATCTGAGCAAAGACCTAAAAGAACCTGTGTTGATAATATTAGGCAAATTTGTTGAACAATTTTAATTTTTTTCTGGTGATTTAGCATCATCTCAGAATAGATATGTTGGCAATAAAATGTTATAATTACGTTTTGTTATACAAAAGGTAGATAAGTAGACAAGTAGATTGATAGATGACAGACTGTACAGTTATGAGAAAAGTATAAAGGTAGTAGTTGACATCTAGGGTATATGATTCTAATGTATAAATGAAGATTAAATTATACAAGTATAAATCAATTATAAAGTATTAAATAAATTAAATGTACACAGTTATTGCTCTCAAGATAAAAATTAGTGCTATTTTTCTTTAATGAATGAAACATCCCTGATATTTATTCTAATCAACAGTTGGACTAGTTGTGTATTTTTAGGTGATTTTCCTCAAATTGTTTTTCCTTCAGGAATGGTTCACTGTCATTGAGCACTATCACCGAACCCATGCCACCATTACTGAACTGGTCATAGGCAATGAATATTACTTCCGGGTCTTTGCTGAAAACATGTGTGGCCTCAGTGAGAATGCAACGATGACTAAAGAGAGCGCTGTGATCGCCAAGGATGGTGAGTTAGTAGTGGGCTGATAAAGGGGGCTCTCACCCAATTCCAGTGAGTGGAGGTTTGGGGGAGTTTCCCTGACACCAAACAAGTCTTAGACACCAGCTGGATGTCCCACAATTCCACTCCATTCTGCCATTACCCAGAGATAGCATCAGATCCCACAGGTCCCAGGCTCAGTCCCACAAGAATGTCCCCACCTCCCACTTCAAATGCCAATTGCAAGTCCAAGCTGTCTCCTGTGCTTCTAATGGGCTATCAACCAGAGGTTCCAATGACCCCCTCCTCAGGTTTGAGTAACTTCCTAGAGTAGCTCACAGAACTCAGAGAAGCTGGCTATCTACTGTATCGCTGGTTTAATAGAAAAGATTGTAACTCAGGAACATCCAGATGGGAGAGGGGCGAAGGCAAAGGATGGGGAATGGGCAAGGAGTCTCCAAGCTCTCAGAGCGCCATCACTCTCCTAGAATCTCCCAGTGTTCACCAATCCAGAAGCTCTACAAACATGTCCTTTTTGGCTTTTAGGGAGGCTTCATTACACAGCCATGGTAGATTAAATCTCCAGCCCCTCTCTCCTCCTTAGAGGTCTGGGGGCGGGACTAAAAGTCCCAACCCACTAATCACAAAGTTGGTTCCTTTGGCAGTCCCTAGGTGGCGGTGTGTGTAGGCACGCGCGACAAATGCTACCTCATTAACATAACAAAAGACACCTTTATAGCTCTCCTTGCTTAGGAAATTTCAAGGGTTTTAGGAGCTCTGTGCCAGAAATGGGGATAAAGACCAAATGTATGATTCTTATTTTAAATCACAATTTCACAACTAGACATCTGGAGACTGAAAGAAAAAGAAATGTGGTGAAAGGAAATAAAATTATAAACACGTATTTTTAAATTATGGTAAAAATGTCCAAGTAAATAATAAATTTAAAAGTAAAATTTTTAGAGGAAAATTATATTATTATTGCATTTTTAATGACAGACTATACAGTTATAAGAAAAGTATAAAGGTAGTAGCTGTAATTCATTCCAACTTCTGGGCAGTAGCTATATAAATGCCTAAATTCACAAGGATAGGAAAAAGTAGATATTGACTTATTGAGCGTGGGTTACTTCTATTCTTAGACACCTTCAAAGTACCTACACATGAGACCCATGAAATGGGTGAGGCTGAATTCCATGCCTATCATTTCATTTCCTCATCACTGTCACAGTAAAACGCATTGTTGATCAAAATACTCTGACACCAAATTCTTCTCAATATTTGTTTCAGTTTCAGATGACCACTCTGCCCCCCTGTGGGATATGTGTACCCTCCAGAATGAATGCTGTGTGGTGTTCACTTGTGTTTTTACATGTTTGTTTGTTTTTTAAGTTCAGGGAAGTTTTCCTGGCGAGTAAAGTATGCCAAGAATAATATAGTCTCAGGCCAGTTTGTGAATTTCTAATGCTTGTTTTTAAGGTAAAGTCTACAAAAATCCAGTGTATGAAGACTTTGATTTCACAGAGGCGCCCATGTTCACTCAGCCTTTGGTCAACACCTACGCTGTAGCTGGGTACAATGCCACTCTGAACTGCAGTGTGAGAGGAAATCCTAAGGTACCATGTTTGTTAGTTTTTTAATCACATTAGTTAAATTGAAGAATTAACCCGAAACTCTCCCTTTTGTATTTGCCACACTATAAATATAAGTAGGAATACAAACGGACCCTCCAACTGCTGTTTGTATCTTATCCTGGGGTTGGAGGGTGGTATTGTTGGAAAATTAAGTACACTATTTAAGTAGTAAAAAATGATTACATTTCTTTACTAAATAAGGAATTAATTCTAAGGAAAAACCAAATCACCTGTTGTAAAAAGAACTGAGAGGTGAGGAGATGGAAGTAATATTGATTCACCTGAAAAATTAGGTGGAAATATTGATTCATCAAGTTTTCTCTAATAGATTAAGACAAATGATGATACTATAATGCAAAGCAGAATGTAGTGTGCTATATTAAGGGTACTGAGTACTTGGAAGGGAGAAATCACATCTGACAGAAGAGAGTTAGAAAGGTTTGAAGGTTTCATGTTGTTGGCATTTGAAAAGAACAACCAGTTAATGAACGTTGCCCATGGAGACATTTATCTGGGTGACACCGAGGGAAGGAGCCCTAGAATTTGAAAAATTGCAAACAGTGGTATTTTTTTCCACATGTACCATGAACAGAAATAGGAAAGTCAGAGAGAAGCCAAACTGAGGATAGGGGGAAGATGCTGAATTTGTGTTTAATTGCAAGTGATGTTGGTCCTTCCAAGTAGGAATGATTAGTAGGCAGAGGAGAACTTCACTGGAGCTTAGACAAAGGCCAAGGCTGTGACCCTCAGTTTAGGAGTCCCCAGGCATGGGGGCAGATGGGAGGTACAATCCATCCCTTGGAGTCATTAGAAAGGAATGCCATTGAGGAAAGAGGCTAATGAGGAAAAAGCCCAGGACCAAGTGAGCCTCAATGAATACTTCCACTTGAAAGGTGGAAGGAAGAAAGAACAGTGTGAAGAAGAAAGAGAGGGGCCATCTCTAAGGTCTGAAAAAGCAAGATCATATAAGAGGTAGAAGAGGGAAGGAGGAGGCTGTGCACTTACATAAGGAAGGGGAAGACACTATGAATAAGGAGTGGGAGGTCAGTGATGTTAGATATAGTTCAGGGGTCAAGGAGAATGGAGTCACCTCCCTGGGTGATTAGGTTATGATAGATCTTGAATTATCTGGTTGGAGAAGATCCATTGCCACCAGATGATGAAAACAGATGTCAGAGGACAGATTAAATGGCGAGGAGGCATAAGTAGCCTACAAATAATTAGAAAAAGATATCAGGAAAATGAAGTGAGGAAATCTGATGGTTATGACACCTTATGGGGATTCTCTGAAAAATGTCCAACAATCTATAGTCTCTTGGATGAGTTAACCTCATGGACCTGTACATCAAATTGAAATGCAATTGAATCCTTTTGGGAAGTTTGCCCCAGAGCTGTCCTGTGAACGAACCTGGCTTACTTTTTCAGAACTGTTCATGTAGTGCAAACTTGATCACTAACTCTGCATGATGTTGCAGAAGTGAAGGGAACCAGGTTTGCTGCATTTACTGTGGTGATAGAAATGTATTAGCCTCAGAAGCTACTGAGGTGGCCCATTCCATCCTAGCACAATGTAAAGAAAAAAAGAAGAACTGCTCATTTGCTCTCTTGCCAAGCACTAAGTAGAGTTTAATTTGAGAGAAACTGTGCTCAAATAGATGTGGATTCTTTTGAGGTGTTCTCTCTAAGCTATGCTTTAAAATCCCGTCACTGCTTTGATGGCCTGTTAATATGCTAAGTACAGATATGTTTTGACTTAATTTACTTCAATATTAATTTCAGCCCAAAATAACCTGGATGAAAAACAAAGTTGCTATCGTGGATGACCCAAGATACAGGATGTTCAGCAACCAAGGGGTCTGTACGCTGGAGATCCGCAAGCCCAGCTCCTATGACGGAGGCACTTACTGCTGCAAAGCAGTCAATAACCTTGGGACAGTGGAGGTTGAATGCAAACTGGAGGTGAAAGGTATGACATTCAAGACCTCGGGTGTAGAATAAAATGAAAGAAAACCATTTAATTATTGTGCTTACTGCAAAATCCAAATTGTTTGCCAAAATATTCTGGGGTGGAGGAGGAAGGGGCAAGAGAATTGGGGTAGAGAATACATTTTTACATCTTGCATTCACTCTTTTTTTTTATTATTGTTTAAAGTATTACAAATAGTAGTACATATGTCTCCTTTTTTCCCAATTGACCTTCCCCCAGCCTCCCCTACCCTCCTTTGATTTATTTGTGAAGTTTGTTTGTCTTGTTAAGTAGACTTAGCTTTATCTCTTGTAATTCTTGTTAACTAAAGAAATATTAATTACAGTGGAATGCTGGTATGTGTACAGCATGATGAGAATAAATGAAGTCAAGAGGGTATTATTTTGGTGATGTAGTCCATCTATAAATAGAAGCCTACGGCAAAAACTTATCTAAAGATATAAATTTACACTATATTTAATTAGTTTACTATTTTGTGAAACTTTCAATACATATGGGTAAGTTTGCTAATTTGGTGTAGACTATTACTTATGTGGAATATAGCATCTGCATATTTTAACCAGTTGCTTTTAAAATCTCACTAGAGAACCTCCATTTACAGGTATACATTTCATTTATACTAGTTTTCTACCAATGTAAATTAAGAAAACATATAAGGATTGATGTGGTAGAAAAGTTTCAGCATAACCTGTCGTCTTAATCAGTTTTCATATTAATTGAGTATAATTTGTATATTAAAGTTTTTTTCTTGGCAATCAAAACCTACTTTGGGACACCATAAGATAATAGGTGACATGATTCTAATATCTTTTCTCTCATTTGTATTGTATTACCTTGCCTTTCTATGACAGCCAAAGTCTTTTCTCTATAATGAAGAAATTATTATTTAAAAGTCAGAAAGATAATCTTATAACATCTATTTTTTGGAAAAACAGTAAATGCTTAGCATACTTATGTTAAAAAAAGTTTTTTAGTCCTAAATTTAGTATAAAATAGTTAAGAAACTGATTGAAAAAAAATCCTTTTGTAACTTTTTAAAAATATATATTATTCTTTCTCTTCTGATCTCTGTCAGTACTGTGGTAATATGTACAATAGATTCATAATTGCCTGAGAGAAAAAAAAAACAAATTTAAAACATAATATCCTTAGAATAATTTTAAAGCTTACTCTTGAGATAGTGCTTACAAAGGTAAATATTACTTTTTAGTTTTTATTAGCTTTAAATGCAGATTATGGTCCCAGTTGCAATACATCTGGTATCTAAACTCTTAGGCTTAATAATTCCAAGGTACTGTTGGTACTTATGTTTCAGCATCCAAAAATAAAAATAAAAACAAAAGCCTATTGCAACTTCTGCATGTTTTGAAAATAACTGAATGTTGCTAATGATATAAAATGATGATTTCATAAATGGTTCAACATTTGGGGTCCTTCCTAAAAGATAACCATGTTATGTATCTATAGATGATATATTAATTATGTAATTGCATAGTGAATTGTATGGTAATTGAATTTAATAATAGAAATAACGTATTCTAGTACATACATTCATAGTAAGATATCAATTGCAAATTACTATATTGGTAAAAGTTTTGGGTCCTAAAAGTAAAGCCAAGGTTGTTTATCGTCAGATTGTTATCTGATAATAGGTGACTTGAATCAAGTTAAACTGTAAAAATGTGAACTGAGAACAAATAAATATTGGTACAAATATTCTAATTCTACAGTGATATATCAAGGAGTATATTCCCCTGGAGAACCACTGTTCCTGGAGGGGCAGCAACAGGTTTTAAAAATTCATATCGCACCGGATATTTCTACTTCCTGTTCCATTCCTCTTACATGAAATCGCACTTTGCATGTAAAGCTTGACTTTCTCATTTGCTTCTCATTATATTTTTTTTAGCAGCTCATGGCATACAGTGTTTATGCCATGAACTAGGAAGGCCAAATTATTCAAGGTTATTAAGTAATTAGGAACAAAGTTTTGTCAGAAAACTAAGTACCATAGCACAGGTCCCCATAAATAAAGCCGGAAGGCTGCATTTGAAGATACCATATTTTAGATGTAAGATTATCAACACCTGGGAACCAGTGACATTTCTGTAATAATTGCATTTTTCACATGTAAAGAGATACGATCTTCCTTTAAGATAGTTTCCAGTGTGGTTTCCTTAGATTCATGTTGAAATTCAGAAAACTGAACCTTCTTAAATTGCTAAGCTGTAGAAAAAGTGTTCCAAGCATTTTTGATAGGGAAAGGTCACAAATAAAAACAGATCCAATATTTAGAAACTTTCATAGTTAAGACTTTCCCATGAAAAATTCACCAGTAGGGTATCTGTAACCCATCTTTCTGTTGGACATTTTAGATATTTTCATGGGACCAAAAGTGTTTCATATACTCACAAACTTAAATGGAGAGAAAATTCTAGGCCCCATTATTAAATGTATTAAGCATTAAATGAGTCCAATAGTATATGTATGATTTCTCCCCCATTTGGAAGAGTGGATTAAGGAGTTCTTTGGATGGGTAAGAAACTTGAGGTAAACTCTAATGATGTAGATCTATGCCTGCGTTTATCATATGCGCTCTCTGAATTCCCAGAGGTAATGTCAGCTTTCAAAGGAAGAAAGAATTAGGGCAGTTTCTTAAAAGTTTTGTACATTATACATATAGTCACTTTCTAGACTGTTTGTTTAAGCCTTGTGTTTATTTAGATTAGTCACATTTGGAATCATTTCAGAATACATATTATAGAATATACTAGTCTGATATTAATATCTACTTGATAATTTTGCCTTTTAGAATTTCAACATATATATATGTACACTAATGCTTTGTTCATCATCTATGTTTTTCTTTTGTTGAAAAACACAATATATATATGTTGTAGGATTTTTTTTTTAAGCTAATGGTTTGGAAGCTCTTACCATAAATATTCACTGTACAATCCAATTGGCTTTGCCACCTGTTTAGGCAAAGTGGTTTTGCATATTAATAAGTGTTTTACATATTAATGATCCTTTTGAAGTGACTGGATCCCTGCCCTTCATTCCATGCGCTTCTATGTTCCTACATCTTTCACATGACTAAGGATTAATGAAATCACCTCATCATAATCGCGACCATAATTTCATCCAACACGTACTCAACTCTGGTTTTAGCACTTTATTAATGCTCACAACTTCTCTCTTTCTCTCTCTCTTTCTCTCTCTTTTCCTTAGTTGTAGCACAGTAAGGATTTTTGAATGTGTATTATCATCTAAGGTAAGCTTTCATATGGATTTGGCATATGAAGCTTATGCTGTCATAAGTCATACAGAGCTTGTGGAGTATGGCATGATTTTCATTATGTAGTCCAATGAAAATAGACTATTTAAAACATCTAACTTTGTAGTTTTTAATTTGTATTTTAGTATCTTGAAATTAACAACTAGTACTTATTCAGCATAACAATCTCCTGTTGACATGAATGCGGTAGAGCATGAATTAAAGCATTTAATGTGGATGAAAATGAGTGATACCCAAGCATTCTGAACTCTTTGCATCAAGGAATGGACATGTACAAAAGTGGCATCATTTCTACCAATATGTGACTTGAAGTCTTTTTTTAAAAGGAGAATGACTTTTCCAAATTTGCACTAAAGAAGTTTAAGAATGTTCATATGGCATGCTGTTTTTGTCTGGACATGAATTTATTAGCAAGTAGTGAAGTACTTCTCCAAAGGACTATGAATTGTATGGTTTCATGGGTTCTCTCATGAAGGGTACTTTTATTTTTTTAGATATAATTCAGAAACATGAAAGGTAAGTATGAAATATTAGTAGGTATTTCTCTGATCTTCAGAAGGTATTGGATAGGTTTTACTATTTTTAACAAAATATTCCAATGTGAGCCCTAGCCGGATTGGCTCAGTGGTTAAAGCATGATCCCTCAGACTCAAGGGTCACAGATTCGATTCTGGTCAAGGGCACGCATTTTGGTTGCAGGCTTGATCCCTGCTCTGGTCAGGGTGTGTGCAGGAGGCAATCAATCGATGTGTCTCTCTCACATCAATGTTTCTCTCTCTGTCTCTCCTCCTTGCTTCCACTCTCTCTAAAAAAGTATCAATGCAAAAAAATATCCTTGGGTAAAGATTAACAAACCAAAAACAATTTTTTTTCCAATTTGTTTCACTCTTGACAATGTATAAGTAGCCAAGTTTAAAGGAGTCATCTCCTTTTTCTTCTCTAATGTGTTTGAGTCAGAACTTGGTGCTTATTTAAAAAGAACAGAAATAAACCGGAAACAGTTCTTCCTGCTGATTCATAACATGGTATGCATTTATTCTGCCATTCAGCCAGAGCACTTAAATCATCTATAGAGAATCCCAAAACCTCTCAACGAGTGATAAGTATTTTCCAACCAGTTAGGAAATTAAATTAAGATTGAATAATAGCAGGAAACGAAGGGACTTGTATGGGTCTAGCCAGAACTTGCTTTTCCTTCTAGATGTCAAGTGCTTTAAAGTCTAAATATACTAAACCCAGGAGAAGATTTCCGAGTAAGGACTGATTGAGTCTTTGTAGCTAACTGGAACATAATTAGACACATTTCCAGGCAGCTAGTCCAGGAGTCTTGTTTCAGCGATTTCTCACATAGACGGTTTTGACTTTGCCTTTGCCTTTTTTGTCCTCTCCAGGTGGACTTTCCTTCTGCAGGCTCCTCTTGCAAGGTGTACCTCCTAACATAATTGAGTCATATATGCGAGATTTGCACTCAAGCAATCCTGAGGAATACTAAGGGCCCGGCCACTGCCCCTGCACTCCACTGCTTTGAAATATGGTTGCAATGAGAAAGCATTGTCTGTGTTAACACCAGGCACCCAAGTGTGGCCGTTGTTCTTTTTTTTTTTTTTTTCCTTTTTTTTTTTTTTTTTTTTTGTTCTAATGTTGAAGAAGAAGAAAAATGTTTGCACGGATTGCTTCATTAAAAATTGTAAACAAAATCCCATTTAAAGTCAGTGTTTTGATCATTATTGTCTATGTTTTGTCACTGTACTTTACAAAAAAAGCAAGCTATACTATAAGCAAAAGTAGTTACTTTAGTTTAACAGGCTGTAAATGCTTCTTTTTTCCAGACTAAAAACCAGTCCAATACACCACGATAGAATCTTGAAAACCCATCTTTCTCTTGATCTAAGAGATTTTCTAAGCAAAGCAAAATTGTGTATTTCCCACAACCCTGCATAACACCAGTGGATCTGTGCCTATTTCCCCATTTGAATTTGCTAGAAGACTTCTTAAAGTCAAACAAGTTTTCTCAACAGAAGGGGAAGTGTATTCAATAACTGCTACAATAAATCTGAAGTGTTTATGTTGAAATGACACAGTACTGGTTTTTGTGTTAGGGTCTGTGTGCTCAGACAGAACTGAGGACAAAAGGCCAGGAGCCAGCATGCTACCAAACTCAGCCCTGACCTCCAGCGTGTCTCTCTGGCTCGGCATCCTGGCCAAACCCACCAGAGCTCCTGCCAAAACAGCCACAGTGTCAGAGAGCTGGTGCAGGCTACAGAGCAGCTACAGATGTGGGGTTTGCTGATGGCATCCGTTCAAATGGGTGGAAGCCTTCTTAAAAATCTAGAAGCTGAGACACATTTGTGCAAACCCATAATCTCTCTGGCAGCTCCCTTCCCTCCTCTTGATGTAGGGAACGCTGCAGTTAAGGGAGAGTAGTAGGAGTGTGAGTAAGCTACCACACTTCACCTTGCCCCCTTTTTCTCTTTTGGCCTTTTGTTCTAGGAGCTAACTACCTTGTGACCTGTAGGTGGGCCCATAGCACCCTGGGACAACATTTAGAAATATCTGCTCTGCTTCCTTTCCATCTGAGAGCTGGGAAGCAGTAAGGGTGGCTCCTGGGTGGATGTGTGGCTCCTAACAGGAAGGAGTGAATAGTGCGGGTAGTTGTAGTATGTTTGGGAACAGCAAGGAGAAACTCGAGTTCCTGTCCAAACAATGGTGGCCACCTCTTTTCCTGTCCTGATTGGTTGGTGATCTTGCCTTCCTGGTTGTTAAGAATATTGGCCATCACCACATGTTCTCAACAAATCTGAAATAATAATGTGTGCAATCCCTATGCAAAGCCCCATTTTAATCAGAAAATCCATTTTCACATTATTGACTAAGATATTTTACATAAAAGAAGTCTGGCCCAGCCGGCATGACTCCGTGGTTGAACGTCGACCTATGAACCTGGAGGTCAAGGTTCAATTCCTGGTCAGGGAACATGCCCGGTTGCAGGTTCAATTCCCCAGTGCAGGGCATGCAGGAGGCAGCCAATCAATGATTCTCTCTCATCATTGATGTTTCTATCTCTCTCTCCCTCTCCCTTCCTCTTTGAAATCAATAAAAATATATTATTAAAAATTCTTAAATAAATAAAATTTTTTTAAAATAAGTCTGGCTTATCTATAAAGGAGTGAAGACCACATATCTCTATTGCAAACCAAGTAAGACCCTATCTCTATATGGCACAACCAATCAGTATGGCCCCTGCTGCCTGGTTGCTGGGTCAGAGGCCCAGTGCAGCAGGTGAGCTGGTTGCCTAATTTAAACACTCATGGTCAAGCTTGTTATGCCATTTGTAAACATAGCCTAAAGGGATTATAAAGCATCCTTATAAAATGCTGGTTCCCCAGTCATTACTTATGCTCTAACTATATTTTGTACCAGAGAATGTTATTTTTCTGCAAGTGATTTCTCTCCTCATATTAAGGGCACTTCCATTACTGCAAAGTTCTAACAGGAAAGAAAAAGCCTATTTTAGAACTACAAAGAGCAAAGGATGTCAGAAGCTGTCATTGCTATTAGCTGCCTACACCTTCGTTCTAGTTTTGTGTTAGTTTCACTCTGCTACAGAAAAAGTTATATAGTAGAGGGATTTACCAAAAATTATTTTTGGGAACTAAACATTTGGAAACGAAAGCCAATGAGAAATAAGCCATTTCATGCCTTTAAGGAATTTATAACGCATCACACGAATACGTGTAGGGAAAGACACAACAGAGCAGCACGCAAGTGTAAGAGATCTACCCTGAGTGGCCAGATTATTATGATCTCTGAACGCATAATAATCTGTCCACTCAGTGTATATCCTATATAATAAAAGGCTAATATGCAAATTGTCCCCTCGACCAGGAGTTCGACCAGCAGGCAGGCAGGCCAACCGCCCTTGTCCTCTCCCCCTGGCCAGGCCGGCCAGACCCCCCACCCATGCATGAATTCATGCACTGGGCCTCTAATATATATATATATATATATATATATATATATATATATATATATATATATATATATACACACACACATATACACACACACACATCTACATACCGAGTGGCCACATTATTATGTGTTCAGAGATCCTAATAATCTGGCCACTCAGTGTATAAGGCTTCAGAGAAGCTGAGTGGTGTGGTCTATGTGCTATAACCCATGTGTGTATCACACCAGAATGTAGTACAAGACATGCCACATGACTTTGTTTTTGTAAATCAAATTAAAGATCACTCTGAGCTCCCCACTAGCCAGAGAAATTGAGAAATTCTCTCTGCCCTGCTTGGAAGGTCCTATCTCAGGTCCTGGGCCAACTGGAATCTTTCCTGGAGCCTAGAAAATGGAGAGAAGGGCCCGGCCGGCATGGCTCAGTGGTTGTACATTGATCTATGAACCAGGAGTTCACGGTTTGATTCCCAGTCAGGGCACATGCCCAGGTTGCAAGCTCGATACCCAGTGGGGGGCATGCATGAGGCAGCCATCAACGATTCTCTCTCATCATTGATGTTTCTATCTCTCCCTCCCTGAAATCAATAAAAGTATATTTTTAAAAAAAGAAAACGGAGAGAAGTCTCTGCATTCCCGTCTCCATTGGTAGCTACAGAGATCCCTGCAGTTCAGCTCAGCATTGTCCCTTCAACTTGCTAGACAAGTGTGGGGGCACTGGACAGCTCTACCACTTAGTAGCAGCCTTGGACCTAGGCAAGAGGGACTTCTGCAATTTCAAGAGTCCCACTCTAGTGACAACTTGGAACGCTTACCACACTGCTCCTTTTTACAGATTGTAGCCACCCTCACTGCCAGGGCTTCTGTGGGCCTTTTCCCTGGGTTCAAACCCCTAAGGAAGAACCATGTGGCCTGTATATGAACCCTGAGGCCCAAGGCATGGACAGAGGCATGGGTTTGCCAGGAGTTGGGCTGTGCAGATGTGACCAGTGCTTGTGCGTAAGGCTGGGACATCTACCTGTGTGCACCTGAGACCCCTCATGGTGTGGTGGAGGAAGGATCTGGGTTGCAAAGGACAGGGAGACCAGAGACTGGCAGTGGGCAACAGTATTCTAGCCAATATTTCTGAAGAATCTGATAATTCTATGTTCAAACCAGGCCTTCCAGGTCATTCTGAGGGTATCCTCATAAAGACTACAGGATAAAATTATTTTTTTTAACCATCTGATAGCTTGATTTAGAACTCCTAAATATTTATGTATGAGTTATAAAGGTTCGAGGTCAGGAAGCCCCCAACCATCTCTGTTCCCTGTCTTGTATCCTTTCCGCCCCTCCTCCACCATCCAACATCACTCTCATCTCTCCACTCCCATTACTTCCTCCTCCCCACTCACCAAACTCACATCCAACCATTTATCTCCTGCCCCATTTACATTCCCTGGAACAGAATTCTAGAAATATACATTTTCTCTTTGGAGTAGAATAAGGGATAATAATACAAGACAATATTACCAATTGTCCCTATAATATTTCTTGATTCTAAATTGAACTCTATGTTTATTTCCTTATTTTAACCAGGCCACTATATCACCTGTAGAGAGCGTCTGGAAAGACACATGAGCATTTCTTTGGTTATTGTCAGCTAAGTCCAGTGGCGTTGGCAGAGGCAGGTATGTTGTCAGCCTGACCCCTTACTTAGCTCAGGTGCCAGGGGGATGCAATTATCCGGGCTCAGCCAGGAGTGACAATAACAAAGAAGCCACAAGAATGAAGAATTGCAGCTTGATCCTTAGCCATGATTTCACATAATTTCCTTTGTTTTAAACTCTAATAAAACTTCCTGGAATCATGCTGTATATAATAAACGTGCTGCACCAGCTCTGTGTCACTGTCCCTCCATCAGAGGGTAGCATCCCACCTGGTCCCAGCTTTCCCTACTGTCTCTGTGTCTGTCTCCTTTTATTCCTTTTCTCAATCCCCAGCAGACCCTACTCAGGAACTTGTCTGCTCTCTAGCCGTGCTGGTCGCAGTAAAGAGAGAAAACTTATAATCACCCTTGCACCAAAGATTCAGGTGATTGCTACATGTAGATATTTATAAAATCCTTTGTAAAGACTTTGATAACTTAGAATGGACTGGAGAAACAAGCCCATCCATGGGATGACCAGTTCTCCTGATTCTAAGGGCTGTCATCACCCTCTCAGACACTTGAGCTCTCTCTGACCCCAAATGTACTGCCCGGCGCAATCTCTGGCCTCGCTGAGTATGTATCTATCTAGAGTAGATTACTAGGAACAAAATACCAGGAAGACAGCAAGACAGTTAAACACTCCCAAAGGGATCACTCAGAGTGTGGCTTGGGGCACTGGCTGACTTAATTCACTAAAGGGAAAAAAAACCAACCTTGCACTCTAGTGAATAATTGACCATATTTATTTTCTCCCAAGCATTAGCTTTAGAAAAAGCTTTTCATTCTTTGTGGATAAGCACTTAGCTATCCACAGCAAGAGATCCCCTCCATTTATTATTCTACTCGCACCTTTATCCTAGCCTTAGAGCCCAGGAAAATATCTTAAAGACATCATACACCAATTTGGCATCAAAAATTTTTTTTAAGTTAATGAAAAAAGAAAACAAAACAAAACGAAAAAATAACCAAGGGTTACCAGCCACACTGTGGCAAGGAAAGAAGCCATTGTTCAGATTTCATAAGGCATCCCTCTTGGATGATTGGGACAAAGGGTCATTGGAAAGGAGCCACGTTACAAAATAAATCAAAGCTGGCTTAAAGTCATGTGGATACTTGGAAAATTCCGGGCACTAGAGAGCCAAATAATGTATCCCCTTTAAGCTACAGGATAAAGTGCCACTGGGCTGTTCATCCGAGGCCCCCTCCTGAGTGTCCGCTGGAGGGTTACTGTCAAGTCAGTCCCAGTTCCTGCACTGGGAGGTACCACTGAGCTGGAGGCGGGCTGGATAGCAGTGGAGGTTGCCAAGCTGAGGCAGAGCCTCTCTGTGCAGAGCTATTTTCATGTACTTCTTAATAGCTCATAATTGGGTTCAGTAAATATTAGCTATCAATAGAAGCAGGAGTTCATCGGTGAGATGATGTTCCCTGGGTCCTTCGATGATGATTATCAAGTCCAAGAAAACAATGCAGGCAGGGACTCTGACCCAAAGTCAGCCTTTAGTAGCTCCACTCTCTGAAGATGTTAATAGAGAGTGATGGAAAGATAGGGAGGGTGTGGCAGGAAGGGGCTCCTGTGAAGGCCAAGACTAAGCTGGAGGGAGAGAAGGAGGACTAACAGGATTATTTGTACAGAGGAAAGGGCAATCAGCAGACAAGGAACTACAGAAAGAGGAAACGGCAGTGAGAAAATCAACAATGAAAAGAGAACAGTACCTCCTTATGTGTTTTACAGGCATTATCTCAATCATGGTTTCGCATCTCTACTCACCACTGCTGCACTCCTGTTTAGAGAAAGGAAAACCTGGGACGGGTGTGATAGCAGAGCCTGAAGCCAAGGCCACAACCCCTTATATATTTGCTGTTGTTGTTGATCCTCACCCGAAGATATTTTCCATTGATTTTTAGACAGAGCAGAAGGGAGAGGGGGGAAGGCAGAGAAGACAGAGAAACATCGATGTGAGAGAGAGACACATCAATTAGTTGCCTCTTGCACGCACCCCAAGTAGGGCTGGGGATCGAGCCTGCAACCAAAGTACAAGCCCTTGACCATAATCGAACCTGGGACCCTTCAATCCACAGGCCAACACCCTATCCACTGAGCCAAAGTGGCTGGGGCACAGCCCCTTTTATTCATTAAGATTTATCCACATGTTGTATTCTTCTCTATGATATAAGAGTTTATTTAAAGAAAACAATTTTTTCTTCCCAGATCTTCAAATGGATGTTGTTCCAATACCTTCACCAAGGACCAAGATCTTTATTCCACTGGATTTATTATGAGATCAATTAGCACATACATATTAAAATACATATAAGATATAAAATAAAAATAAAGTATAAAAATAAAATAAAGGATCTTAAACATCTATCTATCTATCTATCTATCTATCTATCTATCTATCTATCTATCTATCTATTTTTCTTCACCCTGGAAAGAATAGCCTTAAGCAAAATTGATCCAAGCTGGTCTTCCTCATCCCTTAATTGCCCTGAGTCCTTTCTCTCTTCTTTCTGCCCCTTTCTTTTCCCCTTGAGGCTCGAAGGGCTTGCCCAGAGTAGTACCTCCATCCAAGCTTTTTAAGCCTGGATGCTTCAGTTCCCAAATGTGGCCCGATGACTGGCAGCAGCACATGGGAACTTGTTAGAATGAAAACTCTCAGCTCCACTTTCACTCCCCAGCTCCACTGACTCAGACCCTGCATTACAGCAGGATCTCCGGGTGATTCCTGTGCTCATTCTTATTGGAGAGTTGCAGCTCCAGCCTTCGTTCTCTCTAGGTTCTTGTATGAATACTAGTATGTATATGAAGCCCTTCTCTCTCAGCTGTCCCAAAGGAAAGCATTCTGATAAAAATATCCCTCTTCCATCCTTGCCAACACTTATATATTTCTTGTCTTATTGGTGATGCCATTGTAACAGATGTGAGATATCTTGTGGTTTTGATTTGCATTTCCCTAATAATTAGTGATTTTGAACATCTTTTCATATGCCTGTTAGTCATCTGTATGTCTTCCCTGGAAAAATGTCTTTTTAGATCCTCTGCCCATTTTTTAAAATCAGATTGCTTTTTGGTGTTGAGTTGCATGAACTCTATAAATTTTGGGCATTGACCCCTTATAGGATATATCATTTGCAAATGTCTTCTCCCTTTAGGTTGGTTGCCTTTTTCTTTTGTT
Source organism: Cnephaeus nilssonii (assembly GCF_951640355.1). Lineage (NCBI taxonomy): Eukaryota > Metazoa > Chordata > Mammalia > Chiroptera > Vespertilionidae > Cnephaeus > Cnephaeus nilssonii. Next base: position 14,367,097 of record NC_137077.1, on the reverse strand, counting down.
GATGGTTGACTTTGCTGTGCAGAAGCTTTTTAGTTTAATTTTGGAGAGGCTATGAAGAAAAGGGAACTGTTGAACACTTTCTGTGGGATTGTAAATTGGTGCAGCCACTATGGAAAACAGTATGGAGGATCCTCAAAAAATTGAGAATTGACCCAGAAATTTCTTTTCTGGGTAATTTATCCAAATAATATGAAAACACTATCTCAAGAAGATATCTGCACCCCTATGTTCATTGCGGCATTATACATACATGGTAGCCAAGATATGGAAATAACCTAAGCATCCATCAACAGATAATAAAGAAGATGTGGTGTATATATACAATGGAATACTACTCAGCCATAAAAAAAGATGAAATAGTGCCATTTGGGACATGGATAGAGCTTGAGGGTGTTATGCTAGGTGAAATAAGTTAGACAGAAAAGGACAAAAGCCATATGCTTTCACTAATATGTGGAATATAAAGCAAAAAGAAACTAACAAAACAACAAAAAAACTGTGATATAGTTAAATTTATTAACCTAGAAAGGGATTTTTCCTTGGATTACTCATGGTACTGAAATTTAAAAAGCAGGTATCTCCAAGTTTACTATCCATAAAACCAGCATAGTTCAAAGTCAGTCTCTGCCATTGTGATTAGTTTCCTGCATTTTCAGCATCATTTTTCACATTAAAGATGAGGAAACAGTTTGGCCTGCAGACACCCGCATACGGCCTTAAGGCAGGATTTGCCAAACTTTTTTCTGTAAAGGGCCAGACAGTAAATACTCTAGGCTTTGCAGGCCATATGGTCTCTGCCACATCATTAAACTTTACCCTTGGAGCACAAAAGCGGTCATAAGCAATATGTAAGGCATACTCATGGCTTTATTCATGGCACTGAAATAGGAATTTCGTATAATTTTGCATCACAAAAAATTCTTTTTTAAATTTTTTTCTCAATGATTTAAAAATGTGAAAACCAGCAACATAGTGCTTACAGTTAACATGGTTCTGTGCACTTCAAAATTTATTGAGAAGATAGATCTCATGTTAAGTGTTCTTACAACAACCAAAACATAACAAAGGGAAGCAAGGAAAGTTTGCACGGTGTTGGATATGCCTGTTACTTTGACTGTGGTGATGTTATCATGGATGTTTGCATATGTTCAAACCCATCAAACTGTACACATTAAACATGTGCAATCCATTACATATTAATTATACCTTGCCCGGTTGGCATGGCTCAGTGTGTGAGTGTCAACCTATGAACCAGGAGGTCACGGTTCGATTCCTGGTCAGGGCACATGCCTGGGTTGCAGCTGGATCCTTGGTGTAAGGCTTGCAGGAGGCAGCTTATCAATGGTTCTCTCTCATCATTGATGTTTCTATCTCTCTCTCCCTCTCCCTTTATCTCTGAAATCAATAAAAATATATTTAAATATATATATATATAAATTATACCTTAATAGAGCTATTTATAAAAATAAAAATGTAAAAACCAGACTTAGCTCGTGGGCTGCGTGAAAGCAGGTGGTGGTCTGACCCACCTCCGAGGTATTGTGATGAATCCTACGGAACAAACTGCATCTGCTGACAGACGCTGCCCAACGCAACTGTCTTGAGCTTATTCTGTGCAGATCAGAACCAGGAAGAGAAAACAGTCAAGTGGCAGGCTCATCTCAATACAACATGTTTATGGCAGGACTTCCCTGTCTTAAGTGGGTGCATTGTGAGGTAAGGCCTGTGAACTATCACATGTGGCAAGTGTGATGCGCCCATGTGCGGTGGAGGACACCGCCTGGACCCCTGTCCTCTAGTCCCACAGAGGGGTATGTGTCAAACCATCCATTGTTATTGGTATTGTGGTAGGCAGTCAGACAGACAGGAGCAGAGCAGGACAGAAGGCCAGGTCCAGATGCCCGCAGGGCAGAAAGCCCCAGGTGCCTAGCAACAGGGGAACTGGGAAAACAAGGACCTCTCCCCCAGGGTAACCTTTCCTCCCCTAGCCTATGGCCGGTCATGGCATGTTAGCCCCCCTGACCTTTCATACTACTGGTCATGGGATTTGGAAGCCCCCCCTCCTCCTGACCTTTCCTCCCCTGGCATGTTGCTAGTTGTGAAGGTTAGACCCCCTTAGAGGGGGAACCATCGAGGGGGCCGAAGAATAACCTTGAAGCATCCAGTTCCCAGGAAAATAGGATTCTGACCTGAATCAAATACGCCTGGGCCTCAGCTGTGTTTCAGCTCCAGCTCCAGGAAAGGAGCAAAACCAGCTGCTCTGATGCCGTGGCGGACATCAGGACCAGCTGCATTGACTAATGTCCCCCTGCCCTGGCTCGGACCCATGCGTGGAGACCAAGACCCTGAAAGGACACACCTGGAGAGCTGATGAGTATTGTACTGAGATCCTCCCTGGGACCACCCCTCAAATCTCCCAGCAAGCTGGCCCCTTCCTGTTTCCACCAGGAATGTTACCTTTTCCCTAAGCTCAAGGGCCCCTTCTTTTGCCTCGGTAACTTGTCTCCTGAGCCCATTTCTTCTACAGCTCACTTATTCTAAATAAACTTTCTCTGACAGCTTGAGTCTTGGTTCTGAATTCTTTCTCAGCCAGAACTCAAGCACCGCGGTTGCTGGGCCCAGGTCTGGTCAGACTTCACCTAACACCTGTTGCCAGTTTCTGCCAAGGCCAACAGTATCCCACGCTCGGAAAAATGGGGACTGGGTTTCAAGCATTCATTCCCCCTGTTAGCGTTTCCAAGTCCTGATTTTTTAGTTCCAACACCTTGGTCTCTGAACCCTGAACCCCCAGAAAGGGTCCTCCAGAAGGAATACCTGGCAGGGGCCCCCTGTCCTGGGGGTGGGAAGGAAGAAGTGCGCTTGTGTGCTTGGCCCCCAGGACCTCTCTTCAGGCTGACGGATGGGGCCATCCTCCTGGGGACCCAGGACGTGCAAGATCCAGTTCCCCCTTCCTTCCCGCCCTGCAGGAAGGGCGGTCCTGCCGTGGGGCTCAGCCCGAGGCCACAGCAAACCGCACCCTGGGAGGCCGGAGCGGTGCACAGGCACCGGCTCCCCACCGTCTGGGCAGCTGGCTTCCTCCGGGGAACGTGACCGGCCTCGGGAAGAAGACCCGGACCCGAGCACCCCGTGCATGGAGCCCGCGGGGAAGTCAGGGCCCGCGGGGCGCCAATTCCAAAGCGGCCGTGGGCGGGGCCCTCGTGGTGACCGGGTGGCCTGTGGGAGCCCGTCCCAGCCTCGCCGCCACCTCCCCGGCTCCCCCCGCCCCCCCTCCCCGCCCACCCCCTCCCGGTCCCCCAGGCCCCGCCCCCCGCCTGCGGGCCGCGCCTCGGGGGTGGGGTGAGGGCGGGGGCCCGGGACCTGGGGCCGCCGGGCCTAACCTCGACCTCGGCCGAGCGGGTTCCACCCGGCCGCGCAGCCCGGCCGCGAGCCCTCCCTCCCCGTCCCCGCCCTGGCGCCCGGCGCGGGCGGCTCGCAGCGGCGGGGCCCGCAGGCGGCCATGGCGGCGGGCGCGGGGGCCAGGCCGGCGCCGCGCTGGCTGCGGGCGCTGGCGGAGCCGCTGAGCGCGGCGCAGCTGCGGCGGCTGGAGGAGCACCGCTACAGCGCCGCGGGGGTCTCGGTGCTGGAGCCGCCGCTGCAGCGCTACTGGGCCTGGCTGCTCCAGTGGGTCCCGCTGTGGCTCGCCCCCAACTCCATCACCCTGCTGGGCCTCGTCATCAACCTGCTCACCACGCTGCTGCTCATCGCCTACTGCCCCACGGCCACCGAGGAGGTGAGGCGCGCCCCCCGGGGGCCTCCCCGTCCCGGCGGCGGAAGAACCCCCAACTGCTGTCCGGGACGCCCGCGTCCCCCCGCCGGCACCGCCCCGGCTGCAGGCGCCAGGGGAGCGGGAGACCCCCCCCCCCGCGTGGCTGAGCCTCCCGGGCCGGCGGAGGGCGGACCCCGCCGCTTCCCCCCGCGCCGCGCCCGCCCCGAGCCTCCCCGGCTGCCCCGAGGCTGTCACGCCGCCACCCCGGTCCCGCGGTCCCGCGTCCGCCCCGAGCCTGGCCCCGGCGGCGCGGCGGAGGGGCTGTCAAGGTCACGGCGAGCCGGGGGCCCGCTGCCGGCCGCCCCGCCGCCCCACGCCACGCGGGGGGCTCGGCGAGCGGTGGGTTACGTGACACCCACGGCGGGCTGACACCCCATCCCGGTCGGCGGCGGGGCTTGTGGTCGGTCAGGTAGGTCATCCCGAGATGCCCTTTGGACACCGACGGGCGTGTGTGTTTCTCAAGGTTGAGCTGGTGGTCCTGAAATGAACCCCCAGAAAGGGGCCCCCAGAAGGAAGGTCGGGAGCATTCATCCGAGAGAAGTTCCTCGTCTGAGAGGTGACGACTTCCTCTTCGCTTCGTGGACTTTTTCATGAAACACCAGCTAAGATAGTAGCGAGGCGATAATCCTTATCATCACGACCCAGGGAGCAGGAAAGCCAGTGGGTTTTGTGAGCAACAAGTCGTTGACCTGTGTCCCAAATAAGAGTCAATAATGTGGGCTTGACAGCTGTTCATCATAGCACCCCGTGGGCTGAGTGTGGAGGGTTTTGGAGGCGGGGATGGGGTGGGGGGGTAGGGGGAGGGTAGGGGGGAATAGGGGGAGAGGAGGAGGGGTTCTTCCTATAGCTTTGTGGAGAGCAGCGATAAAGGCTACATTGCACTTTCTGTGACATTGTCTTCTTGTCTTTGCCCTCCAAATAGTGAACTCCCTTTATAATCCTATTTGAACGTAGGTCCTGTGGGAGAACTAATGTGATTTGAGGTTGGATAGCATGAATACAGTGGAAATATCTCCTGTCCTCCATAGATACATCCATTAAAAAAAAATAATTAGTGGCCCCTACATTTTCCCCCCACTTAGAATGCTTTTTTTTAATTAGAGAAACATTGGCCATAGAAATAATACACAGTGATTTAAACTAATCCACACCCCAAAAAAAATCAAAATTAAAATAATCCACACAAGATTAAAATACAGTCTTCTGAAAAGTGCACACTCATGTTATAGACCTGATGTATCCGTTGGACTTAATAATGCTGCAGTTGTGCGGTTATTGCCTTTGTTGCGTAAGGCTTTTTAAAAATTTATCTTTATTGTTGGAAGTATTACAGCTGTCCCCTTTTTTTTCTCCCATTGACTCCCTCAACCCCACTCCCGCTTTAGAGGGAAACCAAAGAATTTATATGCATATATGCATAGCCCATGGACAGATAATATAGCATGTGGAAGGCCTGAGGAGGGAGCCTACATTTTTAAACAGATTTTGCTGACTGGTAGTTATATTTATTATAGATGATGTCTTGGCAGACATTCCTGTTGTTATTCATTTCCATCTTTTTTTGAAAAAAGTAAGTTGCTTTAGTTTTTGGCTAGAATGAGGAAGACGTAGATTCTACTGTGGCTCTCCCACATCAAGAAGAGAACGCTGGTGTGCTGCCCAGGTATAAAATAGAAAGCTCTACCTGCCAAACCAAGTTCACGAGGCTGCAGTGAGGACCCAGATAAATCACATGCAGATAAACGTAGAAAGTTACCACTTGCTCAACAAATTAAAAGTATTACTGTTATTAAACATGTCCTGAAAATATATAATAAAATGTAGTTCTTCTTGGGCCTAGATTTGGCCCAACAGTCTTTGGATGTTTCTGATATTTGCCAGTTAGCTTGTGAACTTTTCAATATTGTTATTAATTTAAGAACCATTTGTTGAGCACTTAGAAAGAACAGGGCATACAAACAAGTCCAAGAGATTCTGTTTAGGGATGTAAGGGGGAGGGGAGTGAAGGAAGAGGTCAAAATATAATTAATTAATTTTTAGGCTCAGCCTCTTTTAAAAAGGGGGGGGCAATTTAAGAAAAAGTAAAAGAGAAATCAGAATGATCTAAAAAGGGAGGTAAGGGCTAAGATGAAAGCCAGAAGAGTTTCTAAAATATGTCAATAGATCCTGCACATGCTTCTAAGTGGCTGAAGCCGTGAGGAGAAACACCTTTGCAGGATTCACATGGCCTGTTCGATGATTCCAGCAGCAACAGGAAAGAAAAGCGTGGTTTGCTTTCAGATCACTGAGCTAGTAAATGACTGGTCCAGGCAGGATTCTGATCTAAGTCAGTCTGACACCAAAGTTTATATATTTTTTACATATACTACCACCTTCTTATCTGGAGTTCCTGCCTTTTTCTATACGGTATGTAGGGGGAAAAACCTTGTATCTTATACAATATTTATCAGGTATGTAAAGTGCTTTCACATCCATTGATGCAAGGACGTTGGCAAATTTTTTCCTTCCTAAAATAGTCTTTCCACCATTTTAATATTCCTTCTGTCTATTCATCTTGAAGTAACAGTAGTACAGTATTTTTAGTAAGAGGAAATTGAGGCCCAGAGGGTTAAGTGACTTTAATCTGGCTTGGAACTTGTTTTCTTATGCTTAGACTTAAGAATTCTTTGTGCTTTTTCAGACTTGACAGATCGCTTCCATAAAGGATCAGGAAAAACACTTAAGTGTTTTAGATTTAGAGGTGTAGGCTTATCGACCCATCTCCTATATAATAAAAGCCTAATATGCAAATCAACCAAATGGTGGAACAACCAGTGGCGCGACCGGTCAATATGATGCACACTGACCACCAGGGGGCAGACGCTTAATGCAGGAGCTGCCCCCAGCCCACAGGCCCCAGGCCAGCCAAGGCGGGTGCCATCAGGAGCCCCCGATCACCCCTCAGAGGGAGGCGACCAGTGGCGGCGGTGGGGGGCGGGGCTGGCAAGCAGTTGGCGCCAGGCTGGCCAAGGCAGGTGCCAGTGGGGGGCCCCCCTCAGTCATCCTGCCGGTTGCCCCACAGATCGGCCCTGATCGCCGGCCAGGCCTCGGAACCCTACTTGTGCACGCATTTTATGCACCGGGCCTCTACTAGGAAATAATCCTACTCATAGAGGATTATATGTATGAAATGCAGACTACATATCTATATTAATAAGATTTGATCTATTTCTTAGCTAGTGTGTTAGTTTCTAGGACATGACTGGGGGATGAAGGGAAATTAATAGGAAAAAGTTAATGCAAGTACTCTGAATTGCATTTCACACCACCATTTCTGTTAGGGAACTTTCCGCTCCAGCCAAATGGAACTGCTTACTATACAGCAAGCCTTTGTCTCCTTGTCCCTCTCTTTTCTCCTTCCTCTTGCTGTCTCCTGTCCCTCTGCCATCTTTTAATGCCCAGTTCTAACACTAACTCCTGATGAAATATTTCTTCCTTCTCCGGAGTCAAATCAACCACTTAATCTTCTAAACTCCAATAATAAGAAGAACTAATGTTGACCAGGTATTGACTATGTTGTACCTGATGTTATTTGAAGCGACTTTTGTCTGTTGCTTCATTTAATCTTCTCAAGGACTTAGGAAAAGGGACTATTAATATCCCCATTTTATAGATGAGGAAACTGGAGGGAAATTAACCTCTTCAGGGTATATAGCTTTAAATGGAGACCAGGATCCCAAACCTGAAAGTTATGCTTCACCGCAGGACTTTGTTCTCCATTTGGGGAGCCTTTTTTTCTGCCAAAGGCCATTTGGGTATTTATAACATCATTCTCGGGCCATATAGAATTATCAACTTAACAATTAGCCTGTAGTATTTGGTCAAACATTTAATTTACTTACCTCTAATGCCTTGGCAGGGCCAAACCAAATGATATCGTGGGCCTTAGGTTATGTGTGTCTTTACTGAGCAGGACAACCTGCCAGATTTTAAATCCAGACAGCGATTGCTCATTTGACCATTCTCCACAGCACAGTGCCTTACACAAAGCAAGAAGCTTAGTAAAAATATTTGCTGAATTATTGACTGCACAAATGAGATAACAAAATGTAATCGGGAGATCATGTTTGTCCAGCCTTATCCAGTTTTATTGGGTCTTAAGTATTTAGCAGTTGTTTGGCCTGGGTAATTTTACCAAGAGTTGGGGCGAATAGAGAAAACAAGAACTGAATGGCCGCCTCCTTACTTTGATGAAGCAGTTCTAAACACTGTCCTGTCCTTGGCCCCCCCACCCCCACCCCGCACCCCCCATTCCTTGGCTGCCTGATCCTACGTAGGATCATAGACGCCTAGCGTTTGAAGGGCCTTAGGGCTTATTTAATGTGATTCCGACATTTGCATATGAGAAAACTCAGTGATTGGAATCTAGTTTTTCAAACTCCAGTCTAGTAGCATTTATCTACCATAAAACCCTCATACACCTGTTTTTGACTGGTATAAACGGTGGCTCCATTGTTTAAGTTGATTTGAGTAAATGTTTTTTGCTCTATCTTTTTGGTCTGTGTGTATAAATCCATGTCAGTGTCTCTGTTAAGAGTGCGTTTATAGCAGATGGGCGCCTAGCATAGAGCTAGGTCAAAGGGCACTGAACAATTTCTTTTGTTTATGATAGAAAGTTGAATCAAAAAGCAAGTATATCTGAGGAAGTCAGAAAGACCCTAAGAAATGTTTTATTCCCTGTTTTAATAATTTAGGTTATAGTTGCCTTTGCACTATAAAGAGTTATTTGTTGCCGGAATAAGAAAAGGCAATAATCTGTAGATTCCTCTTCAGTTTTTGTATAGGTTTGGTTTCTTTGAAATCTAGTCTATTTCCTTTTTTATCCAGCTCCATAACTTATCAAGTATCATTTATTAAGGCAGGACTCTTGTAAGGGATTGGCCTCTCCTTCTACCGTAAAATAAAATATAAACTCCAAACTTTCAGGAGGTGAAAGGTCTAGAAGCAGGGCAGGGGCTTGAGTGAGGCAAGCAGGCGCTCAGGCCTCAGAATGGAAGCAGGCAGGTGCACCACCCTGAGAAGAAATTGTGCCACTCCCTGGTCCCAGCCTGTCTGGAAGGAACTTCTGCAGGTGATGTGGAGGAGCTCTGCCGTGGGGGTTGCCCCTTGATTCCTGTGGTTTTCCTGCACTCCATTCCCAAGGACTAAGCTGTTTCTCCTTGAGAATTCTGGCTCAAGTGTGGCTAAAACATGGCATTGGAGTGTATGGAAAGAGCTTTAAATCACACTCCCTGTGTATTCGACCTGGGCATAAGGCTCTGGCCACTTGGAGTTTGTGAAGTTATAAAACCCAGCAGATGTTAGAGCACCAGGTACAGTTGACTTTGATGATAGATCTGACCCCAGGGATTCTCTTCACGCCCCTCCTCCTTCCTGCTCCCCTTAGCACTATGGGAGTCTGGCATTTTCAACAAGAACTCTAGTAAGTACTATAGTTGGTATTTTTTTTAAAAAAAGGACGTTTCACACAAAATAGAAAAAGAAGCCTACCTTTCAAAGTACAGAGAAAGCCCCTGTACCCTGAAGTGCTGGTGAACCACTGCGTTCTCTGGCTGGCTTCCTTCCCCAGCTTGGGACCTGCCTCACTTCCTGAGAATGGGTGCGCCCTTCTCAAATGCTGGCCTCTAACCAGAGCTGAGGCCAAAGGTCCCTGTTGAAACCAGTTAGCCCCCAGGGCCCTTCCTGAGCAGCTTGAGAATGGTGTCACCCTTCCCGACACCCAAGGCCTCTGGAGCCTCCCGGGCTTCCTGTGGGAGCCTCCCTCTGTAAACAAGGAAGTGCCCCATCCAGCCAGGTGAATGTCTCAGCTGTATCACAGGCACCTGACGTGGGTTAGAGCAGGCAGTCTGTTAGAAACTCCAAGAATTTTTTCTCAAAAAAATCACTAGAATCACTCCACTAGGATCATAGTCCTCCTTTGACACCACACCAGTATTACATTTTTTCACACATGCAAGATCTGCCTTAACGGTTTTCTTTCTTCCTACCTGTTACCAATGCAGTTTCTATTTTTATGGAGAGAGTAGTCAGTTGACGTTTTGGATCATTGAAATGTCCCTGTTAGCAGCTGACCCAGTCGTTACTGGTTATGTAATATCTTGTATATCAGTCAACTATACCCAAGGTTATTTAAAGCCACGAGGCCTTTTTTTTTTTAAGTATAAAAATTCATATAAATGAGCATTGTATAGTTCCAGTATTTCCTAAATTTTAATTTGGGAAGATTTGCTTTTTGTGTATTACCTATACTATTTTTATTGACTATTTTTCTTTCATCAACTTTCATTTTTTAAAGACTTAGGCTCATTCGAAGCCTTTTAGTAACCATATTAAAATTTTCCAAAATACACTAAAATAAAGATGTAAATATTGAAATGAAAAATTTACCCATGAAGCACCTAAAATGATCTTATGCAGGTAGTATCAGTAATAACGATTACAATACATAATGAAAATTTACTGAGCTCCTTCTGTTACCGGTCAGGGAACCTGGCCCCGAGCAGGTCTGCCTAGGGCCAGCTGGTAGTATGTGGGTTCTTTGTGCAGAAAAGATTTCACAGTATGAGTCCAGGTGACTATGAGGGTACGTTTATTAAAGCTGGGGACAGTAAAGTAATGAAGGGCTTAGCAATGAAGAAACAACAAGAGAGCCTGGGTGGGACTGCTTTGGTTTCTAAAAATGTGATAGGAAACAAATGAGCCGAAGCAGGGATGCTTTGGCTCAGAGAAGTCAAAAGAGGAAAGAAAGCCTTGGAGACAGTTTTGGGGGTGAGCCTGGGACAGGCTGCTGCTGACCACTGCTCCCCTGGTTGCAAGTCTCCTGCGGAGCCTTGGAGTTTAGGAGATGCTTGCCTGAGAGGGAAGAAATGTGATGCCTGCCCCTAGGAGGGAAAGCTTGAGCTGGGTCCTTTGTCTTTTTAAAAATATATATTTTATTGATTTTTTTACAGAGAGGAAGGGAGAGGGATAGAGAGTTAGAAACATCGATCAGCTGCCTCCTGCACACCCCCTACTGGGGATGTACCCACAACCAAGGTACATGCCCTTGACCGGAATCGAACCTGGGACCCTTCAGTCCACAGGCCGACACTCTATGCACTGAGCCAAACTGATTAGGGCTGGGTCCTTTGTCTTAAGGGCTTTATTCTCTCTTTTGCAGGCGGGAATCTTAGGGGAGGTCTCAGGGAAGGTTTCAGCAGCATATTCATCAGTTTTCCAGATGTGCTCTTTCAGGGTCTCGGCTGATTGGTCAGTACCAGGGCAGGGGGTCATTGGTCATTGCAGCTGGTCCTGGCTTCCACCACCTCCTTTTGCTGCTTTTCTGGAGCTGAAATACAACTGAGGCCTAGATGTTATCTCTAGGGAGGTGACCTTTTGTATGTAGCTGTAAATTGCTCCGCCAGTGTGTTCAGCTATCTGTCTTGGTTTCCCCACTCCACTTGCCAAGGAATTTTTCTAGCTTACTATCTTGCCTCATTTCTATATGCCAGGTGCTTTTCTAAGTGCCTTATATGTAATCACCTGAGCACCTTCCTCTTCTCCCGTGCTCTGCCTCACTAATTCTAGCTGCCTTGACCTTCCTCAACTATGCTACGTTTCTCCTCAACACAGCAGCATCACTGGGCACTGTTCAGGTCCCCCATTCCTTTACTATGGTCTAGAAACTGCCTCTAGACCATAAGCTGTGGCAGTCATAGGCTCACCTCATTTGTTTCCCTTCTACTATAGGGATCACATCCTGTATTGCCTGCAATGTCTGAAAACTGGTGTTTCATTTATTTTACTGCTTTTCTTGTTTTGTGAGGTTGGAGAGTAAATCCAATCCCCTGATACTCCATCCTGAATAGAAGCAGGGGTCTGTAATCCATCTTTGTTTGAATAATGTCAAATCTAGTGCCAGATATGAATAGTATTGAAAGAATCAAAATCAGGTCCTAATCTTTGCTCAGTGATTTAACTTTGTGCTTCTCACAATATGGGCTTCTGAGACCTTCTACCCAGATGACTTAGAGCAACTCATTTGATTTCTCAGTTTCATTTTTACCTGTAGAAGGAAGATTATGAATCTTCTTTATAACACACAGAGGTGATATTAAGTATGAACACAAGAAAATGTGTCGATTGGCTTAGATTGAGCTATTGTCAAACAGAAGCTAGCTTACTGTCACTCATTATTATTTATTGTTTAAAACTTTTTATTGAGATATAATTAACATATAACTCTGTATTAGTTTCAGGTGTACAACATAATGATGTGATATTTTTATGTATTGCAACATCTGTCACCATATATTTATTATAATAGTCTATTATTTACATCTGCTTTTAGGCACCATACTGGACATACCTATTATGTGCACTCGGGCTCTTTATCTACCAGTCCCTGGATGCTATTGACGGGAAACAAGCCAGAAGAACAAATTCTTGTTCTCCTTTAGGAGAACTTTTTGACCATGGTTGTGACTCTCTTTCCACGGGTAAATTAACTAAAGTTGTGTTTGTTTTTTTAATAATGACTTAAACACGAAATGAGCTGTTTGAAAGGTTTATTTTTTTTTTGGATAGGTGTACCTCTGGGAGCAATTTTTGCACAGTGTATTTTAAAAGTATCTTCAAGTGTTTATTTTGTTTAGTGTACCTTATTTTAATGCCAAAATTATGTTCCTTAAAACTCTGTATTGCTAAACAGTAGATGGCGATTGTTTTTCATTAATTATTTCTAAGTCTTAATGGTTCTTAAACCTTGTTTCTTTCAGTATTGATGGCAGTTGGAGCTTCAATTGCTGTGCGCTTAGGAACTCATCATGATTGGTTGTTTTTCTGCTGTTTTATTGGGATGTTCTTATTTTATTGTGCTCATTGGCAGACTTACGTTTCGGGTGTGTTGAGGTTTGGAAAGTAAGTATGTATTTTAAGTTGTACATTTAAAAATATAACCGAATTTATTTTCACCATCTGTTATAGTTCATATATATGTAATAAGGGGAACAAAGCTTTAATCAGGAATTTAAATGATCTTTTAACTTATTGGAGCACCCATAAATGTTCTATCTTAATTTAAATCTTTTAGGTATTCTGCAGGTTATAAATAGTTACATATTTGATAATGACTTTATTTTCTCTCCTTCTCCAACTTATTAGCCCAAACTTATATTAGACAGGAGAAAGAAAAAAAATAAGGGACCCGAATAATATAGAAAAAGGACTCATGATCGATGCTCAGTAAATGTTAGTTCCTCTCTCCCTTTTTCTCCACAGAGTACCAAACATTTTATTATTATGTTTTCCTTTTCCAACTAACTTGATTATTTCTCCATGAAGCCTGGAGGCCACTGATCTTACTAATACCTGCATGTCATTATTCATATTTTCCTTAATATTCAGTTCACCTTTTCCTCCTAACTGTCCCCAAATAACTTAGTTGTGTTTTCTTCCATTTCTGTTTTTGTTGTTGTTGTTGTTGTTTTTTTATCATCTAATCCTCACATTTTTTATATTTGCAGAGCATTAAGTATTCCTTTAGCATCTAGAGACTCCGGGGCATCCAAGTGGAGATGTAAAGTAGGCTGACAGAATATAAAAATCTGGAGCTCAGAAAAGAAGATGGGGACTTAGAGGTCATTAGCATATAGATGATAGCCTTAAGTGCAGAGAGAATTGTTCAGAGACTCTAACAGGAGAAAAGATGGAATTCTGGAAGTAATCGCATTTAAGATGTGGAAGAAGAAGCCGTCTAGGAAGGAGCCTGAGAAGAGCTTCCAGCAAGTTAGGAGAATCAGGAAAGAGAATGGAATAAATAAAACCATAGCAAAGCATTTCAAGAAAGAGGGAATGATCAGCATTTTAAATATTGTAGAGAAGTTATGCAAGATAATAACTGAAATGTATTCCTTAGTTTCGGCAAATTGGAAGTCACTGTTTACCTTAAGTAATTTTAGTAGAATGGCGCCAAAAATCAGACTAGAGTGGATTAAGCAGCAACTCTGAGGACAGGAGGAAATTAGAAATGTACTTCTTTTCAGTTAACCTGTTTATGGAGCAAAGAAAAGAGGAGTCGATAGCTTCAGGGGGTACCGATTAGAGACTGATATTAGCTGGTTTTTAGGGGTTGTTTTTTATACAAGAAATTGAAGCACATTTTTATATTAAGAGGAAAATATTTGTGCAGGGGGAAAAAAGGAACTCTTAGTAACTTAATAAGGAAAACTATTGGAATTTTCCCTGCTTCTTAAGTTAAATTGACTTGAGAGTGTTTAAGAATTTGTCTTAAATTATCTGTTGTTTTTATATTTTATAATTTTTTCTGATTATGAGAGTAATTGTTATAAAAAAATTCAAACTTTACAGAAGTACATAAAATAGAAAGTAAAAAGTCTTCTGCAATCTCAGTGGAAACCACTATTAGCAATTTTATATACGCTATAGAGTTGTCCTCTTTATGCATATACTAATATTTACCTGTATGTGAGCACATGTTCTATAGGTATGTTTTTTACTTAACCATGTAGTCAGCTGATAATTCAGTGATGGAACTAAAGGTAAAAATAAACTAAGCCTATAGCTATTTTTACATCTTTGATATTTAATATATGGTTAACTAACCTTTACATACAGGAATTTTATTTACAAATATCTTTTCTATTCTTTATCCTTCCTCTTTAGAGTGGATGTAAATGAAATTCAAGTAGGTTTAATGGTCATCTTTGTGTTGTCTACATTTGGAGGAGCAACAATGTGGGACTATACGGTAAAACTTAATGTTTATATTTATTTTTAAGTACTTTTTAAATATTTAGGAAAAATATGCATTGTTAATTTTCTTCAGAAATCCTTGGCATTCGTTGCATTTCTTAACTTTCTCCTTTTGTTTTATAATTTTTTATCCTTATTATGACATTTTCCTTTATGCAGGAATATATTATCACAGAGAACAAAACAACCCCACTTCCCTAAATATAAACTTAAACACAAGTTGAACTGCGTTTTCCAGGCCAAAATTTATCTCATAAAATAGATGTTTAGAAGAGTAAATTCAATAAAATATTTCACATTTGGAACTTGTCCCTCAATATTAGGAGAGAAATGTTGCTAATTTGCATTTTTTGTAATCTATAATGAGGTGAAGTGTCCCATATTGAGGAGTATTTTCATTTTCTGCTTGGTTGGTAACCTCACAGTATTTTTATCAAAACTGACTCTCACAAAGCCACTGTCATAAATTCACTCTTTGCAAAGGAAGAAACTAGAAAGAAACAAATTATTGTGTCTCTACAACCTAAGTTCACAATACTGGCAGACTCACAATCTCATTCCCCTAGAGTTAAGAAGAATAGCCAACAACTAACGTTTATTCAACACTTATTATGTTCCTAAACATTTTACTATCATTGTTTCACCTGATCCTCAGAACAATCCTATAAAATCGATATCATTAATCTGTTTTATAAATGTTTTAGAATAACTAAGTAATTTGTCCAAGAACACATAGCTAGTGAGATCTGGAGCTAGAAATTAATTCCAAACTCTATGTTTTTAGTCACTAAGCTACATTATACGTCCAGTGAAAATAGTATGAGATAAAAAACTAAACATACTCCTACCATAAGATCCCTTAGAATTTATCCAAATAAGTTGAAAACTTATCCACACAAAAACCTGAACACAGATGTTTATAGCAGCTTTATTTATAATTTCTAATACATGGATGCAACCAAGATGTCCTTCAGTAGGTAAATGGATAAACCATGGTACATCCAGACAATGGAATATTAATTACTATTAAAAAGAAAAAGCTACCAAGCTATGAAAAGACATGGAGAAACTTTAACTGTATATTGCTTAGTAGAAGAAGCCAATCTGAAAAGGCTATGTACTATATGACTCCAACTATATGACATTCGGGAAAAGGCAGACGATGGAGATAGTGAAAAGGTTAGTGATTGCCAGAGTTTGGGGGGAGGAGGGTTAAGCAGACAGCGCACAGAATTTTTATAAGGCAGTGAAACTACTCTGTATGATATAATGCTGGAGGCACTGGGGCCTATGGAGACTCTGTGTACTTTCGTACAATTTTGCTGTGAACCTAAAATTGCTCTAAAAAGTAATTCTATTAAAATAGTAATAGGAGACTTCTCTGTGACATTTAGGTTCAGAATTGGCTAATTATAGTTTATATAACTAGGATCAGAAATAGACTTTGAGCATATTTTTAAGTAGTGTACATTCCCTGAGACATTCATATTTCTTCTCATCATGTAAGATTAAATAATAGAATCAAGCAGAATGTGATGTGTCTTAGCTGGTAGCTGTTCTGCTAGTACCCATATAAAGGTGAATGTGGACCTAGAGGCAATTAGGCATCTCTGATCATTGAGTCAGACATAGTTGTCTTAAATTTGGAAATCTGATTTAGTGGAGTTTTTTTTAAATATATTTCTTATTGATTTTTTACAGAGAGGAAGGAAAAGGGATAGAGAGTTAGAAACATCGATGAGAGAGAAACATTGATCAGCTGCCTCCTGCACACCTCCCACTGGGGATGTGCCCGCAACCAAGGTATATGCCCTTGACCGGAATCAAACCCGGGACCTTTCAGTCCTCAGGCCGACGCTCTATCCACTGAGCCAAACCGGCTAGGGCCTGATTTAGTTTTAATGGGGAAGAATGTAACTTCATCTTAAAATCATTTCATTCACTGTTTTGACAATACTATAGGAAGAAAGCACACTGCTTATTCTCACCAATAAGGATATTTATTTTAGATGTAAATTTTCTAAATTAATTGTTAATCTATAGTTTACACAGATTTTGGGACAATATTTCAAAGTCTGTTTTCAGAACACAACAGCCTAAGCTTTTGGCAATTCATTGTTACTGTTTTTAAATCCTTTGCTGCCTTTGGAAGTTTTCTTGAACAGCATTTGACCAACAGGTAAATATACTGCTAGAGATTTAATCCTGGATCTTAACTACACAAAGTTTTTGCATGGACACACATCATGATTGTCACATTCATGATGCAGATTATGGTGTCTGACTTTCCTGTGCTTTACTAAATCCAAGTGACCTGTCCTTTTTCATTCATTTAAGTCAATGAAGGTTTATGAGATTAAATGCCTCAAGACAATTATGTAAATAGACTTAGCTGAGTTTAGTGGATTCGTTTTTCACTTAATGAATAAAACCATTAAAAGAGAAGTTACTACTTCAGACTATCTTCCAGAAGTTAAGGTTTGAGTAAAAGGAAAATGATAACTTATTGTACAGGACCATATTGTAATGTTTCTTTATTATTTAATAGGAAAATACATTCTATTTTCTTAATGATGTTTCTTTCCTCTAACCCTCAAGATACCCATTCTAGAAGTAAAATTGAAGATCTTCCCAGTTCTTGGAGTTGTAGGCGGAGCAATTTTTTCCTGTTCAAATTATTTCCATGTTATCCTCCATGGTGGAGTTGGCAAGAATGGATCCACTATAGCAGTAAGACATTAATTTAATCATCATGTAGTATTAATTTTATGCTAAATTTACTTATCAACAGCTACAGAGATACTAAACATATGCTGAAGTTCAAAAATGGGGAAGGGAACTAAATATTTCAAAGAATTCTTTTTAGGTACATAATACAAAAAGCATTTTTAAAAGTTTAGACTGATGATAAAGCACTTTTCCTCCTCGTAGCCTTTCTGAATAGACATTCCTGGCATTTCATTTACTCATTTACTGTTTCATTACTGTACATAATTAAGAGTTGCCATTTGTTGTCTTGCATTTTGTGCCTTACACTAATAAGGAGAGGAGAAAAGGTAGAAACTGAGTTCCTGATTGAATGGCGGGAAAGCTGCCAGGGGTCATTGTTTCACATATGAGGTACTTATTACCAGCGAAGTATATTTCACTGAAATATATATTTTTAAACTATTTTAAAAGGTAAAATATTTTAACCTTAATTCTTAAATTGAGTGGATAGACCTGGTGCTTTATGTTCTTTACACTTTGCTCATGCTCTAATACTTTCGTATTTATTTATATTTATTTCGTCAAATGTCTTTAATACTTTATATGAGAGTCAGAATTCCTGCCAAGCTTTTAAATAAATATAACACAGTATCTGTTTCTTAAAAAACATATTGTAATCTTCAAGGTTCTTGAACATAAGGATATGAATACTTATTCCAGTGATGCCATCTTTTATCAAAAACGTTTTTGGAATGTCTTTTTAGAATTACTTTAAGCTGTAACTCATTCTCGTTAATTTCTTTGGTGCTATAGTTCAATTTTTCTGTCCTTTAAAGGTGGATTTGATTTTGAAAAAAAAGTCATTTGGAGCTAGGTCTAATAAATAAGAGGAGTAATAAACATAAAATACAGCATTTTCCACTTTTAAAAAGTCTTATCCTCTTAAATGACTTATGAACTGGCTTTCAGGTCAATTTCAAAAGAATTCACATAATTTGTAAATTATCAATCTTTTAAAATATATTTTATATGCATAATTCAAAAGCAAAGCATAAAATTCATTTAAATACATAGGTTCTGATATATTGGGAAAAATTAATTTGATGTTTTTTGAGGTGTTTTGTCTGTTGACCTCAGTACAGTACTGTGCAGAGGTGCTTAGGAAGACTAGTTGCTTGACCATGGGTGACAAAATAGAGCACTAGCTGGAACATGAGTCCTACTAACGAAAATATGATTTAGTAAGGATCAGTGTCCACTTCATAGAATGTTTTACTAAGAAATAATTGATGACTGTTTGAAGGAAGACAAGAAATCAAATATTAGGGCTAAGAAGTAGTTGATTTTAAACTCTTAAACTGATGGTTTTCCAACTTTTTTAGCAGCAGATTTTCTTGAATAAAATCTCCTGAACCATCTATACTAATAATAGCCTAGGTGGTGTCACACCCTCACGTCATCACAAGATCTATACTAATAATAGCCTAGGTGGTGTCACACCCTCACGTCATCACAAGATGGCTGTCACAAGATGGCCCGCGCACAGCGGAGGCAGGACCCGGCAGCTGCTCCGCACAGTGAGGCCTAGGGGTCCCGTGGCTCTGCGTGGCATGGAGGAGGCCCAGTATCTCTGCCACCTCGCATGGAGGAGGCGGGTTGCGGCAGGGGAGGGCAGTTGTGGGCGATCAGACCAGCAGGGGAGGGCAGTTGTGGGCGATCAGGCCAGCAGGGGAGGACAATTGGGGGCGATCAGGCTAGCAGAGGAGGGCAATTGGGGGCGATCAGGCCTTCAGGGGAGCAGTTAGGCATCAGGAAGAAGCGGTTAGGGGCAATCAGGCAGGCAGGCGAGCAGTTAGGAGCCAGCGGTCCTGGATTGTGAGAGGGACTGTCGAACAGGGATCAGGCCTAAACCAGCAGTCGGACATCCCCCGAGGAGTCCCAGATTGGAAAGGATGCAGGTCGAGCTGAGGGACAACTCCCCCCCACCCCCTGTATGAATTTCGTGCACCGGGCCTCTAGTAATACAGATAAAAGCACTATTAGTCTAAATTTTTATGTTATTACTATATAGTATAATGTCTTATTATATATGGCTTTGTAGTATTATTACTATAATTTTATAGTAAGTTATAACATGTAAACTTAAAGAATAAGTCTGTTTTAATGAACACATTTAAATTGGTGGTTTTAGATTTAGTAAGTCTTAAGACCAAATTTATTTCAATATTTTGTTTAGGATATGCAATGCTGAGAGAATCCTGATTCACAAAGATAAAAATGTAATGGGTTGGATTTTACAGTGTTACGTAAGAGTGCATTTGCAGTCTAAATACGAAAAAAGGAGGGGGGGGCGGTTTGGTATTGAGAGAAACCGAGGCAGATATTTCTGGACAAAAATATGTTAACTTTGCAGTCCAAGAGTTGATGATAAAAGTTGGTATAGAATAAATTATTTTTTAGTGTTTATTAGTTGGGATCAAACATCTGTAGCACTGAATCTTTGTAACCCTAGAGTTCTGTGAAAGTTTGAAAAGCACAGCTAATGCCGGTATACTCACTGTTCCTTAGGTTTCTAGTTCCTAAAACAAAATAGATGCTCAGAAAATGCAATGTAATCAATAGTGTTAAAATGTGATGTGATTTTCTGCTTTATCCATTAGGGCACCAGTGTCTTGTCACCTGGACTTCACATAGGAATAATTATTATACCGGCAATAATGATCTATAAAAAGTCAGCAACTAATGTGTTTGAAAAGCATCCTTGTCTTTATACGCTAATGTTTGGATGTGTCTTTGCTAAGGTCGCACAAAAATTGGTGGTAAGAAATCATTTTATTATTTATTGTATAATATTCTACTTGGTCCTCAAACTCAGAGCTGGAAACTATTTTATACAATGGGTATTTTGTGTGTGTATGGTGTTATTATCACAAAATGTAGGTATCTATTTGTCCTCCAAGTAAAATTGTGAATGAGTTAATGTTATATTTAGGGAATATATTTTACAATGTTATAAAATAGTCTGTATATAAGTTCTTTTATTTGTTTAGCTATAATTATCAATTATAACTTTCTGATATCAAGAAATTGAAATACTGGAAACTTTAATAAGCTACCCAGTCATCAATCATGAATTTAAGAAATTTTAGATTCAGTATTTCCATATCAAATGTGAGGTTAAATGATGTCTCTATCCTTATTTGTCTTAATTCAATTCTGTTCTGCAAGTAAAAGCTAAAATGTTTAAAATTTAATAATAAAATTATTTTGTTTACTTTTTTATAGATAGCTCACATGACTAAAAGTGAACTGTATCTTCAAGACACTGCCTTTTTGGGCCCAGGTCTTTTATTTTTAGACCAGTACTTTAATAATTTTGTAGACGAATATGTTGTTCTATGGATAGCAATGGTAAGTTCTTTTTCTGCTAATATTTTATTTTTAACAGATGTCAAATAACACTATGCTTAAGAGTCATTTCAGTGAAATATCAGGTAGTCTTACTACTAGTTTATACCATAAACTTTTTTATAAAATTACTCATTTAAAGCTGTGAATTGTTTTTTATTGAGTATAGAAACAGCCTACATATCTGGAGATCTTGCTTCCAACAACCCAAATTTTTAAAAATACAACTGTTTACTTAAAATAACTATATCTTTCTCCTCCCCCCCAAAATAGTACAAAGATACCAAAAATGACTTTACTCGGCCAAAGGACTATAGCACTTATTATTATCTTTTACCTAATCAAGCTCATTAGAATTAATCAAAGCTTATGACAAGTAACAGGTAAATTAGATGGAGTTCGTGTTAGCAAAGGCGAGCACTTATTGCATTAAAAACTGTCAGCTAATATTGAGGAAATGAAACAAAACAGTATTACCAAGTACCAGATTGGGGACCATTTTCTGGTAGAAGTAAGCAACCCTATATATGGCCCTCGAGGATAATGTGTAATTTTATATTCATCATGGTGTCTCATCAAGCAAAGGTTAAATTCTCATTGATTACATCCTACTTAAGAAAGTGATGGATAATATATATCGGTAGTTTCAAAATATTATTATCCAAAATGATTATATAGAATTATGGTACTTAAGAGAGAAGCTTTAGCCATCAAAGAAAAAGAAAATCATTGTTGGTAATAATCACAAAAATGGATAAAGGAATTATTTTCTGATTTTATTGAGACAACTTTATGGTAGATCTTTAATTATGGTGGTTTCAAACAATTCTGCTATATTTTCCCCTACCTCTGGACCTCACTTGCCTTCACCAAATTTTTAGTGATATATAAACACATATTAAAGTGTGCTGAAAGAAACCCTGCAGTGAATCTTTTGATAATTTGAATCAACTCACCCTATTTGATTTAGGCACTAAAAAACTGTATGTGTTCTGTGTGGGGTACCACATCTGATGATCCTTTATACTAGGTTCTGGAGTAAATTAATATCCATTCGTGGTTCATTCAAAGGTTTTCCATTCTTCAAATGGTGGTGAGATCCTTGAAAGTTTTTCAGGCAGTATTCTAAAAAGTATTTGCAAATCAGAATTTCCTTTAATTTGCTGTCCACTTTAAGTATTTTTAGAGCTCTAAAACAGTATACATTTAAGAAATGGATGATTATTCAAACTATCTGAGAATTCAATGTAGGGTTTCTTTTAGTGAACTTAAATATTACCAAATGGAATTGTTTAACATAATTAAAATATCAGGTTAAAAACTCAAGTACCTAATTTTTAATGAGTGAGTTGGCCTGGTTTACACTGATGGTGATTATGGTGAGGAAGTTAAATTCAAAACACTTGTGCCCTTTGGCATCCTTAGGGGAAAGGTTCTTGCTTGAGAGAGAAAAGGGTCACATGGAGCTTAATGATAAGCTCATTACTAGCTTTACTATCATTCAAGTAAATGATAGGGGGATTTACCTCATAGGTGAGAATTCCCTCTCTACCAACAGAGCTGTGAGGCTCCTTTTTCTGAAAGGAAGCATCTGCCTCTAGTCTCTGGGAAAGTTTTTAAATAGTGTGCTTTCCTCAGTTTTTTATACAACACAATTTTGTATATGCTTCCCCTTAACTATGGTATCTTTTCCAGGCCTTTTTGTCCCCCTTTATCCACACAAGGGACATCTCACTTCCATGAGCCTTTACTTTCTAAGAAACGTCTGTGATGGAGTGATTTTGTTATAACTGATAGCCCCTTCTAGTAGAAATTTGTAGCTTAGTTGCACAGCAGATAATTGAAAGAATGTGAAGACTTCCATTCTGTTACTTTCCAGCTTTTGTGTTTTAGTCTAGGCTTTTACCACTGTGCCTCAGATTATATAACTGTGAAATACCTTGCATGTTTCAGAGGACTATATGAGGTTCAAATATGAAGTATATTGAAATACTCTAAAATGTATTTTTATTGAATTTTCAGTTAAGTTTAAGATTGGGGAGGGGACAGGTAGAAAAATAGCTGCTGCTTCAGAAAAGATAGACCATAATCTATATTTTCTTTTTTGCTCTAAAGGTCATTTCTTCATTTGATATGATTATGTACTTTAGTGCTTTGTGCCTGCAAATTTCAAGACACCTTCATCTAAGTATCTTCAAGATTTCATGTCATCAAGCACCTGAACAGGTTCACAAGCATATTGACTAATAACCCAAGGAAAAAAGGAGAAGCAGTTAGGGGAACCTAGGAGTGAAGGAAATCCCCTTTTGCAGGAGGCTAGTATACTATCAAATAAGGTTATATTTGAATATAAAACATTAAGTCCTGTAAATTCCATTATGTCTATTTCAGTTGTGAAGTCCTCATTGTGTATCAACATTTTTTTACCACGGATAACCAGAGTAATACAAATCTATAAATTATAAATAAAACTAAAGAAAGAAATTTAAATTTTCTAGGTACAAGAAAGTGAACCACTATAGTTCTAAATAGCAGTTTCTGTCTCAGAAATTCTTACACTCAGGATTTTCATTGTCAAATGATTACATAAAAATTCAGAAATTCAAGGATTTTAGCCATGTTGAGGATGATGCTACTTTGCTAAAAATTGGTGTGTTCATAATACTGCATAAGTGCATGGATTATAATACTGTATTTACTAAGAATGATGTATGATTTTATTAGTCATTTTCAAGAGGCATGTTAACCGCTATCATATAAAATGAAATACATGCTTTAGTATACCAACTAGAATTTAAAAGGGCTATTAGAATTTTCTATAATTTGTATTAAGTAAAATCAATTTGTCTTATTATACAACACTATTTTGTCTTATTATACAACACAATTATTAGTTCAGAAAAACAAATGAATCTTTATAGTGAGGGCAACTTGTTTCTTGATAGTCTGAGTTAAAATTTCATTGTCACAAAAAGATGGGCATTAAACATCCCTTTCTATTAAAAGTAAAACAGTACTTAAAATACAGTTGACTTAAGAAAATTAGTAATTTATGAAAACATGGCAAAAATATCTTCCCTTTAGAATACTAGCCAAAGTTACTACAACTACACATTTCATTTGAGATAAAAAGGGGATAAAATAAGTATCAGTTACTCAACCACTGAATGCACTATGTACTGATTCTTGTCTTTCTACTCTCATTTCAAAGTATTTATAGTGTTCATTATGAATAACAGAACTATCACCAGGCTCTTTGGTGATCCAAATCCTCAGACTCCCTCCCCTCTTATCCTACGTTTAATTTTATCCCACAGTTCTGTAGACCATAAGCCATAGGATGAAATAAATAAAATAAAGGAGTAATGAACATGTACTATATCCTAAGCAAGAAAAAGACAATGAAAAAAGTGAAAGTTGATATTCCTTAGAAGGAAAAAGTATATACTTACGTGAATTAAGGACACAGAAAACACTCCACGGTACTTATTTTGTCTCTGTAACACTTGGTAAACTCAAATAAGGACCTTCTTAGACATTTGAATAGTACCTAAGATTTATATTCCAAAATATACATTGGCTTACAAGGGAACTCCTCTACAAAATGTAAAAATTTAGGAAGCAAATTGTCCCCCTAATGTCAGGTAGACTATTGTTAATCGTGGACTAATTTCTTCCTATATAAGTTATCACAGAAAAAGAGAATCCCCATGGGTTTGTTTTTTAAAACTTTGAAAACCTTTTTAAAAGTAAGATAAGAGTGGGTTATGGGGTAGGGGAGAATTATAATTTAAAACATTGAAAAACAGGGGAAAATCACTTCTAATGGACATATTGGGGGGCGATATTTTTTGTTTTGAATGATTCAATGAAAGTAGTTTGAGCAAAAAAATAGTAAGTTTAACTGATACTTAAAAAAATGGTGGAACAATTTGTTTCTTTATTAAATCAAGTATTTCATATATTTTGTTTTAAAAATACACATTTTAAAAGACAAGGTATATGAATTAACTGTTCAAGTTTGGAAATGAATGTAAAATCAAACTTCCATATATTTACTCAGTACTACAAGTATGTGCCATTTAATTCTGAACCAAGCTCAATTAAATGGCATTTTATTGTCTTTGTGGAAATGACATTCACAAATCTGTATTTTAAAACAGATATTTATATCTTGTTCAATCACCTTAATGGTCCTGAGTGGTTTTATTTCACAACACAAATTTAAGTTGCTTTTAATACATTTTATAAGTCAATAGATTTTTCTTTTGAAATCTTATCATTGGAACTGGCTATGTAAGTTAATGACTTTATACAAAAGGATGTACATATAAAAATAGATTTTTTTTTCCTTAAAGAGTAACAATGTAACCTACAATACTTGTGCTTTCTACTTTTTGGGACTGAT
Source organism: Cnephaeus nilssonii (assembly GCF_951640355.1). Classification (NCBI taxonomy): domain Eukaryota; kingdom Metazoa; phylum Chordata; class Mammalia; order Chiroptera; family Vespertilionidae; genus Cnephaeus; species Cnephaeus nilssonii. The sequence continues at coordinate 14,341,976 of NC_137077.1, read as the reverse complement.
ACAGATACATTGAAGCTAAAACTTGAAATTGGATAATCTTTATTATTAAGTTAATTGACAAGTGTCATAAAAATTCACTATTACTATTAAAAGGCAGAAAGCTTATACATACAATTTAGGAATTGCTGCTACTCACATAACTGTTTAGATTTTATTTGAAGGTTAACAAAGAGGAGGCTTGCACTTAAGCTAATGAGTAACACAATGTAATATTTGAAAATACAATTTTTAAACGACTCTAAAAATGTATATGCCTCTTAGCTAATGTTATAATTGTATCATATTACTTAGGTTCAAGTTCTTCCTTCCAAGAACCATCAGAGTAACATGGACTGAAGAGACTTTCGAACAATTGCCATCTCTTGCTGCTGCTGTTCATGAAAGGAGATATTAAACATTTGTTTAATTTTTAGATAAGTGTTAACCAATTTCAACAAATAAAACATTTCAGTGCTTAAAACATATTAATTCTTACTTTTCGGTTTTAATATCATAACTTACAGTATCCATCATAATTTGTTTTTGAAACATAGCCATTTCATTTTTAAGTTCATTTTGTGCATCAGTAACTAGAGTCTCATTGTTCTTCTCCAAGTCCTCCATACTCTAAAACACAAAAAGCTTGTTTAGTTATAAATCACCATTTTTAATCTCAGGTTCTAAACTTGTGCCATTAATTTTAAAAACTAGGAGCTTTTAAAAAAATTCAAGTAGTGTACATTATTTATTCTGAATAAAATATTATCTAATGCATCAAAACCAGAATACCCACTAAAGGATTAAAAAGTGCCAGACATGAATCAAATAGTATTAGAGGAGGTAACAACTGTAGTGTACTTTGCTTGAAACAGTGGGTTAATGAACTGTTAAAGTTTCAATATTGAACATACTAAAAAAAAGAAAAAAGACTGGAAATCTACCAAGAAATGATTTATGAACTTTCTGTTTTCAGGTGAACCAAGAACTATCACTAGTGCTTATATTATGTACAAATCTTATTCATAACATATATATTTTTTGGTAAAATTCCCAATTTACTATTTTCTATTTTGAATAATGTCCACAAAAACATTAGAATCTGAAAGTAAAATACATTTAGTACTTAAATAAAAAACAATGAATTTAAAATTAAAAGTGTTAAGAATTTTAAATGCATAAGCAAAATTTTCTTCCTTAAACTTAGAAAAAAATTATATTCTACTTCCAACATAAATTGCTTTAAAAGAATATGCTATGTTACCAAATACAACAGACCTTTATGAATTGTTCATATAACTGTTTAATTGTTTTCAGTCTCTGGCTCTGACCAAGTCTAGATTGTTGAAAAATCTGTTGTTGCTGTCTAAATAAATTCTGAAAATGTAAAAGAAAAGAATCATGTGATAATTTAAGTAAGCTTTTAAATGTAGCAAAAAAAAAAAAATTAAAGGGAATAGTTTTAAAGTCAATACTTTAAATATTTTTTAACAGCTATTATAACAAAATTAGAGAAAATCTATGTTCACCAGGAATATCTTCTATACTAATAAAAGGGTAATATGCTAATTAGACCAGATGTCTCCTGGATAAAGCCACAGTGGCAGGGGCCGAGGCAGAGGCAGTTAGGGGTGATCAGGCTGGCAGGGGAGGGCAGTTAGGGGCAATCGGGCTGGCAGGGGAGGGCAGTTAGGGGTGATCAGGGTGGCAGGGGAGGACAGGGGCGATGAGGGCAGCAGGGGAGGGCAGTTAGAGGGCGATCTGGCTGTCAGGGGAGCAGTTAGGGGCATCAGGCCAGCAGGCAGAGGCAGTTAGGGGCATTCAGGCTGGCAGGCAGGCAAGTAATTAGAAGTCAGTGGTCCCGGATTGCAAGAGGGATGTCTGACTGCCAGGCAGGGATCGGGCCTAAACTGGTAGTAGGACATCTCCCAAGGGGTTCCAGATTGGAGAGGGTGCAGTCCAGGCTGAGGGACACCCATGCACAAATTTCATGCACTGGGCCTATAGTACAATATAATAATCCTACCAGTCATTGAATAGGAAATCTTAACAATACTCAACATATCTTAATTCTTGGTGCTTTCAATATCAACACAGATAATCCTTCTGATAATGCTTGTCTTTCAGTTCCTTGGCTACTTTCTACCCTACTTTAGTCATTCTCTTACATACGTATACCCTAGATTCTGTCATTACCAATAACTATAACCTCTTTATAGTATGAATAATAGCATACTACTCAGAACTCTTTTAAATAAACTTATTATATATAAATTTAATCCTCCAAGCAACTCTATGAGATAGGTACTCTTACTATTCCCCCTTTCATAAATGAGGAAACTGAGGAAAAAAAATTTTTTCATAGTTCACAGTATTTGGTCAAACCAGAATGTGATTCCAAACAGTATGTTTCTAGAATCCAGGCTCTAACCATTACTCATACTATTTCTCCATATATCCCTTTGTTCACTTCTCTTTACTGTTCTAGTTCACTCTTTATAGTATTAAAGCTCAATAATTTCTATGAAGACCTAGAATCTATTCATCCTACCTACTTTTCACTGTCCCCTATTCCCATGTCCTCACATTCCTCTTTCCCAGTATAAATTCTGTGGTAAAACATTATAATTACTCCTTTCCATCTATATCTTGCTATCCCTTTTTATTCTGTCACACTTGTTTGCCTGATCTCAACCCTGGAAAATACAACTCTAGCTACCCTGCCTACATTCCTGCAGATGGTCATAGTTGAAGAAAGCAACTACACTAACAGGTCTCTTTAAATCATGATCACAAGCCTAAATTGGACCCTTAGTGCTGCTTGAAAATTATATTTTTAGTCTATTCACTGTCCCACTCTCAAGAAAATATCTTATACCTTCTGGTTTGACCTCAAAAGGCAACATATTTTCCACCCTATGATGACCTTAATTATTTCACTAAACAGAAGCAATCCAGAGTTTTCAGTCTTCTATCACCATATCTACATACCCATCTACATCCCTCTGTGCTCATATACTCTACCTTCTCTCCTATTTTTAAAAAATATTTTTTATTGATTTTTTACAGAGAGGAAGGGAGAGGGATAGAGTTAGAAACATGGATGGGAGAGAAACATCAATCAGCTGCCTCCTGCATATCTCCCTCTGGGGATGTGCCCGCAACCAAGGCACATGCCCTTGACCGGAATTGAACCTGAGACCCCTCAGTCCACAGGCCGATGCTCTATCCACCGAGACAAACTGGTTAGGGCTCTCCTATTTTTAAGGATGTACTATCCTTACTGAGGCTTTTTCACGTGTCCCATACATTCTCAAGAATTTAGCAACTCTCTCCCCTTTTTCCACTATTTTTTATTTTTCCCTGAAGATTATTTCTATTAGCATACAAACATGCTAGTCTTTCATCATTTTTTTAAAAAACAACATCAAAACCCCATGCCCTGGCCAATGTAGTGAAGTGGTTAGCATTGGCACACACACCAAAAGGTTGAGGGTTTAATTCCCGGTTAAGGGCACATTCCTGGTTGCAGGTTGGATCCCTGGCTCTGGTTGGGGCTCCTGCAGGTGGCAACCAATCAATGTGTCTCTCTCTCCTTTCCTTCCACTCTAAAAAATCAATGGGAAAAGGTCCTTGGGTGAGGATTAACAATGCAAAACAAACAACACAAAAAAACACAGTAACACTTTCTTTTCTACTCAGGCTACCACTCCTTCTTCCCACCCCCGTTCTTGTACTCATTCCAATTGGGTTTTTGCACTCACTATTCCACCAAAACCACTCTGTTCAAGACTGATCAGAACCATCCTTAACACCAATGACCTCACATCACCAAATCTACCTTATTTGGCCTATAAGCAGCATGTGAAAGTTAATCCTCTCTCCTTAAAAGGCTTTCTTCACTTTGTTTAAAATAGTTTTCTTTGTAGCTGTTAGGGCACTCATTCTCATCTTCTTGAACTCTAAACATTGAAATTTACAGGTCCAGTTCTTGGACTTCTCTTTTACATTTACAATCACTCCTTTGGTGATTTCATCCAACCCAATGGCTTAAATGCTGTCTTTATGTTGAGAGTTCCCAACTTTGTATGTTCAACCCACACCTCTTTCCTGAACTGGCCTCATACCAGTGACTTGCTCAACATCTCCTCTTGGTATGTTTCATATGCATCTTAGTATTTCCAAAACTGAGATGATCAACCAACCCTTAAAATTATTTGATATGAATAGCACCTTAGCTCTTAGATAATTTTACAAACAATGAAAGGATGAAATAAAAAGATAATGTAGTTATATAATATATATGTGGAACTGACTTCCATCACCCATAGAAACATGCAGGTAACACAAGAGTAAACTATGTTTTTCCCTGGTTGGTTTGGTTCAGTGGATAAAGCATCAGGCCTCAGAATCCGGGTTGGATTCCGGTCAAGGGCCGGTACCTCGGTTGTAGGCTTGATCCCCACGCCCGGTCGTGTAGGAGGCAACCTATCAATGTGTGTGAATCACATCTATGTTTCTCTGTCTCTCCCCTCCCTTCCACTCTTTCTAAAAATCAATGGAAAAATATCCTCCGGGGAGAATTAACAAAAAAAGGGAAGAAAAAAAAGAGTAAACCATGTTTTGATCAGAATAACTGATTCAATAATGGGCAAATTTTCCAAAGGGATCAGTGATGCTCCTCCAGAGGACTCTTCTGCCAGGGTTACTAAGAAAGACAGTCCACTGTGATTACTAAATTTGTTAAGTCTGGGATTGCAAGAAGCTATCTTGCTTACCACATTGAGAGAGCCTACTAAGAATTGGAGACAGAGCCAAGACTATACTACATGAGCAATCCTCCACCCCCGTCCACCTATGCCTGAAGCTAACCTACCCCTGGACTTTTTTTTTATATAAACCAATAGTCCCTTTGTACTTGGGCAAATTTGTGTCACTTGGAAATGAAAGAATCACAACCAATATAGGAAGCAAAGACCATCAGTTTTTATGATTTTGGTATGTGCCTATACTTCTCTAGTTTACCAATCACCAGGACCAAAGCATAATGCCAGCAATGGATAATGGAACCTGGCCACATTCTATGGGTCTCCATTTCCATTTGACACTTGGTTAAATAGATTAATTATAATTCTAAGCATGATACTAACAGCTAGTTTTTCTTCTTGTTCCTTGGCGTTCTGTATATCTATCTCCCACTGCTGAAACAAAGTCAGAAACTGCTGAGAATATTCTTGATTAAGCTTCTGCCTGAAAACATAATAATGATATTGTCATATTTCATACCAGTATGAAAAAAAGATTCAAAACAAAAGTGACTTTACATACTTTGTACTATAATAAAAGAAGGAAATAAAAGCACCTTAAAATTTCAGATATGAAACCAAGAAGTAAAATCATGATTCCAGAAGTGTTTATTCTCCTAACCCTTTAGCTCTTGAAATTTTTAAAAATTTTATTGTATATATAAAATTTCCAGAAACCCCATTTTACTGCCAAGCAGTTTATTTTTCATTTATTCTACTGAATATGGGTTCAGATATGATAGATTCAATGAAGTTATTATTCTAGTATTTATCATATAAGATTTCCAAATAGACATATTTCACTTAACTTGTGCCCATTTTGGTACAATGATTTTATACAAAAGAATAGTTACTTCAGCTTAAATATACAAATTATTTACAATATCAGATTGATCTTTTTCTACACTGTTAAGTAGCTGACTTTCACAAGACTAATGGTTTAATAACATTTACTTTTTATTCACTTAGTATATTTCTATAACAAATACAAATTACCTTTAGACAAATAAACCTCAATTTTCATTTAAAAGGGGATAAAGGTAATCTTTACTGATTTCTAGGAAATACATTTCAAGTCTATGAAGGAGTGAAGTTATAGTACTAAAGGACTTAGAGAAAAATCAAGCCAAATATATTTTTTACTGGAGACCCCAATAAATATAATAGTATTTTTCATAATTTACACTAATGAATACTATGACATGATAAAAATGTGGCTGTGAAAGAACCAACAACCATACCTTTGTTCTTTTTGGATTTTCCAAATATGTTCAATTTTCTGGTTACTGGTTTTGAGAGAAATCTTCGTATACAATGCTAATCTTTTTTTCTTTGTATTAAGAGAATTGCTAATGTTAGCTATGTGGAAAATAAATATTCATTAAAATGTAATACTGAAGAAAATTACATATTTTGTTCCCAAATCCTATATAATAAAAGCCTAATATGCAAATTGACCTAATGGTGGAGCGACCTGTGGAACGACCAGTCACTATGACTTGCACTGATCACCAGGGGGCAGACGCTCAATGCAGGAGCTTCCCCCAGCCCACAGACCCCAGGCCAGCCAAGGTGGATGCCAGTGGGGGCTCCGGTTGCCCCACAGAGGGAGGCGACCAGCGGGGACAGGGTTGGCCAGCGAGTGGGCGGTGCTGCCCCCCTATTGCCCGGCCGGTTGCTTTCCTCTATGGCAAGCGGGCAGCGCCAAGCTGGCCAAGGCGGGTGCCAGCGGGGGCCCACAGATTGGCCCTGATTGCTGGCCACGCCTAGGGTCCCTACCCATGCACAAATTTCGTGTACCAGGCCTCTAGTACTGAAATAAATATGAGTAAATGTGGTTCAACAGTTTCAGAAAGACATTTAAAATTAAATTTTAAAATAAGCATAATATCCAAAAGCAAGGTTATTTGCTTTTTTCTGAAAACTTTTCATTATTAATATCCAAGTTCAGATTTTTAAAAAATTTATAGATGATTAAAAGGAGTTAATAATAGGAAAAAAGGACCTCAAGGACAGGCTTTAATTTCCTCATGAGAAAACACAAAGGCTACATTTTTCTAAATTTATAAAATACTCACCCACTTCACCCCAACTGAAACAACACATTTAGATGAATTATTATTAGAACTCATTATAGGAAACACACAAAACTATTTTTAAATCCAAAAAGGATAAAAATAGTTAAATCAAATAATAAGAAAATTATTATTTTACTATTTGTTAATCTTCACCTTGAAGACATGCTTACAGAGAGAGAAACACCAATGTGAGACAGAAACAACAACTGGTTGCCCTCCACATGCTCCTCAACTGGGGATCAAATCCGTAATCCAGGTATGTGCCCTCAGCAGGAATCGAACCAGCAACCTCTGGGTGCATGGGAGGATGCTCAACCAACTGAGCCATTCTAACTGGGCAAGACAATTACTTTTAAAAAATACAGTTGGTGATCATTTAAATCATATACTTTACTAAATCTGACCAAAACCAAGCATAGAAAGAACCAAGAAAATATTTAAGAAAATATCTAGCCCAGCTAGCGTGGCTCAGTGGTTGAGCATCAACCTATGAACCAGGATGTTACGGTTCAATTCCCAGTCAGTACATTTGCTCAGGCTGTGGGCTCAAGCCCCAGTGTGGGGCATGCAGGAGGCAGCTGATTGATAATTCTCTTTAATCATTGATGTTTCTATCTCTCTCCTTCTCCCTTCCTCTCTGAAATCAATAAAAATATATTTTTTTAAAAAAGAAAATACCTAGATAAATAATTTAAGAACCTTTTGAATACTTTCATGGAGCTATTTATAGTACATTTTTATTCGTAAGTACTGTATTTAAAAATTTTTTTAATATGTTTTTATTGCTTTAGAGAGAAGAAAGGAGAAGAAGAGAAACATTGATGTGAGAAAGAAACATTGATCAGTTGCCTCCCATACATACCCTGACCAGGGACTGAACCCGAAACCTGGCATGTGCCATGACCTGGAATTGAACTGGCCCCTTTTGGTGTGCAGGGCAACACTCAACCAACTGAACCATACTGGCCAGAACTCAACAAAATTTTAATACTTTAAATAATGCTTTGGTAAACACATGCATATGGATCTATCTTCAAGTATTATTTTTCAGTAATCATGATGGAGCTGCATTATTCTAATATTAATACTAGTGTCCCGGTACATAAAATTCGTGCGGGGGGGAGGGGTCCCTCAGCCCGGCCTGCACCCTCTCCAATCTGACATGCCTCTCACAATCCAGGACCGCTGGCTCCTAACCGCTAACCTGTCAGCCTGCCTGATTGCCCCTAACCGCTCTGCCTGCGGGCCTGCTCACCCCCAACTGCCCCCCACTGCTGGCCTGCTCACCCCCAACTGCTCCCCCTTGCTGGCCTGCTCGCCACCTGCCTGATAGCCCCCACATGCCCCCCCCTGCTGATCTGCTCGCCCCCAATTGCCCCCCCTTGCCAGCCTGCTTGCCCCCAACTGCCGCCCACACTGGCCTGCTTGCCCCCAACTGCCCTCCCCTCCTGGGCTGATCAACCCTAACCACCTCTGCCTCAGCCCCACCACCATGGCTTTGTCCAGAAGGTCTCCCAGTCTAATTAGCATATTACCCTTTTATTAATATAGACTAGCGTTCCCGTTGCAGGAAAAATCCTGCAATAGGGTTTCCTGCTGCACTCTACCCCGCCCTGCCTGCTCTCCTCCCTTGTCCCCCGCCCTGCCTTCTCCGCCAGCCCCCCTGCTTTTCTCCCTTTTCCACCAGCCCGCCCGCTCTTCTTCCTTCTCCCCCAGCCCCGCCTGCGCTCCTCCCTTCTCCCCTGCCCCGCCTTCTCTGCCAGCCCGACAGCTTTTCCCTTCTCCCCCCCGCCCCGCCTTCTCCGCAGCCCATTAATGATTCTCTCTCATCATTGATGTTTCTATCTCTCTCTTTCTTCCTCTCTGAAATCAATAAAAATATATTTAAAAAAAATAAATTATAGTCTTGCATACACTGATTATTATACAAGTTATTTGGTTTAAAACAATTTTTTAATACAAAGAATATTCTAAAACATACCTCCAAATCTTTCCAGCATATTCTGTACTTCACCTCTGTGAAGAAATTACATTTAAATATTTTTAAATTAAGGATCCATAAAATATCATACTTATTTTGGAAGAAATATCACACCCCCAATATTTTACATATAATACTCACTGGACAACCAAAATCTACTTTTCTTAAAGTACTACTAACAGGCAAAACTTATGTTGAGCACATTACCCCATATCTTCAACTATTACTGCAGAAGTCCTTTTCTTTCCAAGCTTATCAATTGCTGTAGTCTTTGCTGCATTGACAATAAAAAATAAAAATATTTTTGAAATTAAGTATGCTATTTGGATAACTTTTAATGAAGTAATATCTTAATTTTGAGATCTTTTAGGCTTTTTGCTAACATGAGTTTTTAAAGTCAATATAGAAATGCAATACTTTCTCTGCAGGTCAGGTGGAATTAAATCAAGATCCAGGACCTTTTTTTTTTTTTTTCCATTCTTACCCGAGGATATGATTATTGATTTGAGAGAGGAAGAGAGAGAGAAAGAAGGAAAAAAAGAGGGGGGGCGGAGAGAAAGAAATGTGAGAAAGAAACATACATCTATTGCCTCCTGTACCCGCTTGGACTGGGGATCGAACCCATAACCTGGGTATGTGCCGTGACCGGAAATAAAGCCTGCCACCTTCAGGTGTATGGGAGGACACTCCCACCAACTGAGCCACACCGGCCAGGGCTCCAGGACCATTTTAAAGGAACAATTTTGCAAGTTTTCCTGTGTTAATGTCATAGCAAAGTCATGCACTATTTAGTCGACATTTTGGGAATAACGACTGCAAAGGCAAGATCTGCTATATAAGCTACTCTAACTCCAAATGAGAAACATTAAGTACATTTAAATGCTTGAGAAAGTCTTATTAATTAAAATGCAGTATGTTCAAAATAAATGAGCTGTAGGACATGGTGACTGCACAATATGAGATATACTGTACCATCAGCAGCATCCTCCTCTGAACCATTCAGATCTCGTTTATCTTCTTTCTTAAAGTCATAGGCAATTACAGCCCGATCCTTCATGGATGTCTTCCTATCCTCCACTGATGTCTTCCCTGATTTCTTGGTTTGTTTGCTTCCAGGGGGCACCATATTTTTTACTTTTAAAAAATAAACATCTTAAACCTTCTGAATCCAAGGATACCATTTAAATAAACTGGTAAATTTCAAAATTAGAAATATCAAATAAAGATTATCTTAGTTGAGTAACATTTAGGAATCTCCTCATTTATTTTGATGGACCAAAAATTAACAATGAGAGTATCTGATCTCTGCCCCAGAGGAGGCAACCAATCGTTGTGTCCCTCTCACATCGATGTTCCTCTCCCACTTCCTTCCACTCTCTAAAAAAATAAAAATAAGTCAATGGAAAAATATCCTCTGAGAATTAACAAACAAACAACAACAAAAAGAGAGCACCAACCCTGCGTCCAGGGGTGCTGCTATGGAGAGTTCACACCGGAAGGGTGGGAGATCAGGATTTCAGGCCGGCCTCTGCCAGAGTCTGGCTAAACGTGGGCAAACCCAGCCTTTGCATTTCAGTCCCCAAGTGAAAACGTGGTTGACAGGATGACCATGAGCATGCCCATCAGACCCAGCTCAGCCCGCTTTCTGCCCGCCCCACCCCGCGGCCTGGCTCCCTCTCCACTCCGCCCGGTCCCCCTCAGCCCTGGCCGCCCCCTCGGTCCCTCGGCCCCCTCAGTCCCTCAGCCTCCTCGGTCCCTCGGTCCCTCGGCCCCGGCCGTCCCCTCGGTCCCTCAGCCCCCTCAGTCCCTCGGCCCCCTCGGTCCCTCGGCCCCGGCCGCCCCCTCGGTCCCTCGGCCCCGGCCGCCCCCTCGGTCCCTCAGCCCCCTCGGTCCCTCGGCCCCGGCCGCCCCTTCAGTCCCTCGGCCCCGGCCGCCCCCTCGGTCCCTCGGCCCCGGCCGCCCCCTCGGTCCCTCGGCCCCGGCCGCCCCCTCGGTCCCTCGGCCCCGGCCGCCCCCTCGGTCCCTCGGCCCCGGCCGCCCCCTCGGTCCCTCGGCCCCGGCCGCCCCCTCGGTCCCTCAGCCCCCGGCCGCCCCCTCGGTCCCTCAGCCCCTAGGTCCCTCAGCCCCCTCGGTCCCTCGGCCCCGGCCGCCCCTTCAGTCCCTCGGCCCCGGCCGCCCCCTCGGTCCCTCGGCCCCGGCCGCCCCCTCGGTCCCTCAGCCTCCTAGGTCCCTCAGCCCCTAGGTCCCTCAGCCCCTAGGTCCCTCAGCCCCCTCGGTCCCTCGGCCCCGGCCGCCCCTTCAGTCCCTCGGCCCCGGCCGCCCCCTCGGTCCCTCGGCCCCGGCCGCCCCCTCGGTCCCTCGGCCCCGGCCGCCCCCTCGGTCCCTCAGCCTCCTAGGTCCCTCAGCCTGACCACGCCCTCGGCCCCGGCCGTCCCCTCGGTCCGGCTGCCCTCTGGCCAGTTCAAGGCCCTGCTCTCATTTTCCTGTCAAAGGCCCCAGGTGCAGCCAATGAGAATGGTTTACCTCGCGGAGCAAGAGTAACCTCTGATTCAACTCCGGCCCCGTACGAACTCCTACCCGCCTCACCTGAGAAAATAACCTGCCGGCTGAGGACCGCAGCACAGGCCTCCGGCAGGGGCCCTGGGCACTCCAGCCTCCTCCCCCAGCGCCTTCCTTGAGGCGGCCGCTTCGCTACCTCGACGCTCCTCGCTCCTCGAAGGCAGCTTGGAATTGGCGCACCGAGAACAAGCCGGCCTCGCAGCACCTCGCCCAGGAGCGTCGCTGATTGGCTGGTCGCAGTGCACGCACGCATGCGTGCCGTGGGCTGCTGGGCTCCGCCCCTCTGCGTGAGGGATCACGAGACTGCTGCTGACCCAGAGCACCTTGCGCGCTGGGGCCTGTGGCAAATGTATGCTTGAGGCCTGTTGCTTTCCAGTTTCTTTTTCTTTTTTTAATTTAAATGTTAAAATTTTATAATACTTGAAAGTTACAAAAGCATATATAAGTTATGAAATATGGTGAACACATACCTAATTTGGGACGTAACATTTTACCAGAACCCAATGAAATCTCCCCAGGAAATCCTTGCCAACACATTCCCCCATTTTCCATTCAGAGATAGTTTCAATTATCCTGGATTTTGTGTAAATATTTGCCCCTCCCTCCCATTTTCCAAGTTTTGTTACCACATATATGTGTCCTTAAACAACCCTGTTTAGTTTAGTTTGTGTTTAGGCAGTACAGAAAATTGAGCCATATTCTATGTAGTATTCTGCCACTCACTTTTTTTGGTTAACATTATGTCACAGAAAATCTATATTATTGCATGTAGCTATGGTTCTTTCATATTCACTGCTGTATAATGTTCCATTGTGACTCTATTCCAAAATTTATTCGCTGATGTGCTTGTCCATGGACAGGTGGGTTATTTTAATATTCCCAACTGCATAAGCAATGTTACTATAAATGTTCTAATCTCAGACATATATGCTAAGGTTGTTTGGTTTTTGTTTTTCTTTTTTGGCTAATCCTCACCCGAGAGAGCATGGAAAAGAGGGAGTGGGGGATAGAGAGAAAGAGAAACATCTAAGTGAGAGAGACATCAATTGGTTGCCTCCTGTATATGTCCTGACTGTGGTGGGGATCAAACCTGTAACCCAGGTATGTGCTCTTTACCGGGAATCGAACCCAAGACCCTTCAGTGTGCAGGCCCGGTGCTCTAATGACTGAATCACACCAGCCAGGACAATGCTAAAGTTTTTACAGTGTCTAGGTGTGAAGTTGCTAGGTCATAGATGATATTCAGTAATGCCAAATTGATTTCCAATTTATACTCCCACCAACACAGGGAGTGCCCATTGTTCAATATACTCATCACCAGGTATAGTCAGATTTCTTAATTTTGCCACATGAATATCTTTGGGGCCTTCTTTTTTATTTCTCTTAATCACTCATAAGTTTATGATCTTGTTATGCTTATTAGATATTTGCATTTCCTTTTCACTAAAATATCTGTTTTGGTTTTTGCTCATTATTCAATTGAGTAGCATGTGTCTCATTGATTTGTAGGTCTTTATATATGCTGGATATTAACCTTCATGACTTCTGTATCTTTTTAAAGCTATATATCTTTATTCTGAAGTCATAAAAATATAAAGGTTTTAAGGTTTTTTCATTTTTAAGTCTGTTCATCTAGAATTGATTTTTGTGCATGGTATGAGGAAGGATTCAATTCTTTTTCTTTTATCATATGCAAACCTATTTATTGAATAGTGCATGCTTTCCCTATGATATATGTCATACCTCGAGTTTTTGTATGTTTTTGAGTCTGCTTCTGTAGCCTTTTCCACAGGTCAATTTGCCTACCCCTATGACAAAACCATTTTTCCTTATTCCAGCTTTATTAACACTTTGGTAACAAGGCAAGTCTCACACCTTGTTTTTTATTCAGGAGTATCCTGTGCATTCTTGACCTTTTGCTTTTCAAATAAAATTTATTTATTTATTTATTTATTTATTTAAGAGTTTTTTATTGACCTGCTAACTCCTGTTCATCCCCCATTGGGACTGAGCCCGAAACCCAGACATGTGCCCTGACCGAGAATTGAACTGGCAACCCTTCAGTGCACTGGACGATGTCCAACCAACTGAACCACTCCAGCCAGGGCATCAAGTAAATTTAGAATCAGTTTTTCGAATCCCATGAAAAAGATACGCTGGATTTTGATTGGAATTGCCTTGAATCTATAAATCAATTTGGAGAGAGCTGAGTCTTGTACCTTTATTAAATCTATTTATAAATAACATTTTATTGCTATTTTATTCTAATTGTTGCTGGTATATAAAAATCCAATTGATTTGTAATATTGATCTCATTCTTATACCCAACAATTTGCTAGACACTTTTATTACTTCTAATAATTTTTCTGTTGAGTCACTGGTATACTATTTCCTGAATATCAAACATATGATTGCCTACCAGTGCCAGACACATTTAATAACAAAAAATAAATAAAAATAAGAATTAATGTTATTAACAAATGTGGATTTTTTAATGGAAAATGTAAGTTCTTTCATATATGAGACTTACTTAGAATAACATTTTGCATTTCCTTCCTCCTTTGTCCATTCTTTAGTCCTTTAGACTAGATGTCCTTCCTCCTTTGTCACAGGCACTCTGAGTCTTTAAGGAAGCATCAAAAAGGATCTAAGAAATGAATGGCTATTTAACCAAAAGGAAAACTGCTTGCAGAGACTGTTGTCGGACCCTGTGGAAATCACTGCTCTCACTATCTTGAGGCCCATCTCTCACATGTTGCCCCATCCAATTTTGCCTGTAACTGGCAAATGATATTGATTTTATTAAAAATACAGTCAGGTAACATTTTGAACAAACTTTTCTTTGTTCTCAATTTCCAAACATCCCTTTAACCAGGGGGCCTCTTTCCGTCCAAGTCCCCATAGGAGAGATTACTAGCAGCTGCCAGTTCTCTCACACTCTCTCTCTCTTATTTGCTGGCCTCCCCATGAACACCTCTTCTCTATTTTTGTCTTCTTCCTACTACCCTGGATCTTCCCTTTTGGGTCACTCTCACTTTGTTCTGGAAACAACATAACTTTCTGATGTTTCTGTTGCGTCCCCCCTATAATTCCGCTCACCAAAACAAAGGAGCCTCCTTAGAAAGTTTGAAAGGTACAAGATTATACATAACTAGGTGATACTTTTGCAATCACAGTTAGAAAGAATAAAAGTACAATTTGGAAAATTAATCTTCGAGGTAGATGTCCCAAGCAGTCTTGATATCTACCTCTTGGCCTCCCGTCTATTTACTGAACACGCTGGCATCTGGCACAATCTTCTCACCCCAACTCCTGCCCTCAGTTCCTAACGTCCTCATCTGAAATGACCTGCCTCTACACTCCATTCAAAGTCCCCCAACTTCTATGGCCACACCTGAAGCTGGTCAACCTTCAAAATGCCTCTTTTAGGCATCCTCTCCTCAAACCAGTACCTCCCACCTTTCCAGATCACTTAGTCTCATCTGTCCTCCCAGATTCTCCCATTTCCTTCTAACCAATTCATTCTCCCCAGTTACCATTTTAAGCCTTTGTTACTCTACTCACACTTCAACCCTGCCTCTCTCTTTAAAAAAAAATAAAAAAATTTTATTGATTTTTTACAGAGAGGAAGGGAGAGGGATAGAGAGTTAGAAACATCGATGAGAGAGAAACATTGACCAGCTGCCTCCTGCACACCTCTTACTGGGGATGTGCCTGCAACCAAGGTACATGCCCTTGACCGGAATCGAACCTGGGACCCTTCAGTCCGCAGGCCGACGCTCTATCCACTGAGCCACACCGGTTAGGGCCCCTGCCTCTCTTTATGTTTAATATTTGGCCCTCTTCCTATTTTTCCTGAGGAAGTAGTTCAGACTGAAACTGCCAAATCTGCCATCAAACCTATAACCTACCTGTATGTTTGTTCATTCTTTAGTCCTCTAGACTAGGAGAGATGTCCTTCCTCCTTTATTCTGAGTTCCGTGGCTTCTTATCTTCCAAGAATCTTACATTATCCACTATTTTTCTCTCCTTTTCTGTCCCTCCCATTACATTTACAAATACTCAAATCTCTCACAACTTAAACAGTTCCCGAGTCTTGTTTCCAAAAGCTACTGTTCCCCTATATCTTTCTCTTAGCAGTCAAAGTTTCTAGAAAGAATGACCTAAGCTTGTTGCCTCAATTTCCTCTTCTCACATGTACTCTTTAAACCACTCTAAACCAACTTTGGTCCCTCCCACTTCTTCAAAACAGTGCTCTCTCTAAAGCAAGCATGTCAAACTCAAGGCCTACGGGCTACATGTGGCCCACAACAAATATTTTTGCGGCCCAGCCAATATAACGGTATGTAAGAAACATTTTAATAAAAATTTTGTAACTTAATTTTTTACAATATCCTGTTATACGTAATTATTAATAACGAACTGCAGTGTTCTCTAATGACTAATTACTATAATTGTGTTGCATTCATTTCCCTTCTGTGCCTTATACGTAAGCACACCATTTCTCTCCACTAACACTAGCAGGGAATATTTTAGCAGTTGATTGCCATGTCATTAGTCTTGTACTGATTTATTTGGTGTGCACAACAGGAAATATTTCGCTTTCGGAGAACAAGAAAAATAGGTTTATTTATGTTACACTTATTAATTTGTGCAGTTATTCAGTGTCTGGTAAGTTAATGTTCAAGAAAAAAATATTAATTTTTATTAAAATGTTCTATTATTTTATGTTAACAATTACTCATTTATTTCAGCCCTTTATATTCAGCATGTCTCTATCGAAATAACCTACATTTCTATGAAAATTGAAGCTTTTGTTTTTTTTGCGGCCCACATAAACTTAAACCTTGTTTATTTGGCCCATGTTAGCCTTTGAGTTTGACATACTTGCTCTAAAGTGACTGGTGACCTCCCTATTGTTAAATCAAGTGAACATTCTCCCGTCCTCATCGCATTTGACTCTTGGCAAGAGTCAAAACTGTTGACCACTCTTTTTTTCTCCATTCTGTCTTCCTTTGGCTTCTCTAGCTACACAGTCTCATTATTCTCTTATCATTCTACTTCCTCCCTCAGTGGCCTCTTGCAAGACTTGCAATTCCCCAGGACTTGGCTTTACTCCTTTTTATTTCTCATTTTGTATCCTTTCTCTAAATGTTTTAATATATACACATAGTTTCACATATCAGAGTGGTTCACGGACCAGCTTGTATCAAGATCACTAGCAGAGAATGAAGTGGGGAAGTCGTGTTAAAATTCAGATTCCTAGGCCCAATTCAAGCCCTACCAAATTAACTCTGAAAGTGGGGACTGGGAACCTGCATTTAAATAAATTCTCCAGGTTATTCTCATACCACCTAAAGTTTGGAACCACTACCTTCATTTTACGTTAACAAGGACAGCTCAACATCTCCATCTGGTGACTTACTAACACCATTGCCTTATTTTCTCAAATGTTAGGAAACTTAAAAATGTGAAAAACAGAAAGAAAATAAGGAACAAAAGATATGAATGATATACCCCAAGAATAATCAAGATTGGGTTATGTCATCTTTTTATACTTTTCTGGTTCCAACAGAGAAATCATCTATGTTCAAGTTTCAAATTTTAATCCTCCTCCAACTAAATAAAAACACAAGAATTAGAACGACTATTTCATCACATGAAGTCTCTTAAAATGGAGCCAAAGCTTAGCTTTCCTGAAGTTGGCTAACAAAAAGCATTCTACTTTCCACTAAAAATTTAATATGGGTTATTAAAATTCACCTAATATTTACCCTTAAATTGTTATTCTAGTTATAAAACTAATATGTAAATCAATTTCAGAAGATAAATTTTATGAAGAAAATGAAATTCCCACTCATAATCTCATTACCAAGAGATAATATGCAATTTTAAATTTGCTGTATTACCCGTTATTCTTTCTTTCTGTACATGCATGTATTTCCCCCAAAATAATTTAAAAAATATATTTTGACTTTTGTTCTGCAAATTTTGTTTTTAATTATTTTACCTCTTTTATCTAAGATGTGGCAAGCAAAGCCTCAGCCAGATGGCTCAGTTGGTTGAGTATTGTCCCCGTACATCATTAAGGTTTGGGGTTCAATCCCTGGTTAGGGCACATACTTCGGTTTCGGGTCTAACAATGTTTCTCTCCCCGCTCCCTTCTTTTCTCTCTAAAATCAGGTGAGAATTAAAAAAAAAAAAAAAGATGTGGAAAATGAGGGCTTCAGTGTTTTATTGACTTTGATCACTCTCAGACTGCCTAGTTCAAGTCTCAGTGCTAATTCTTACAAGACCACATCGTTCCTACTCCTCCATATAGATCATCACCCATTTACTCTACCTGGATTTCTGACAAAAAGTTTTTTCATCTTTAGTAACCAGTGGTGTAGAATCTTGCTAAGGTCCTTTGCAAGTCTAAATAAGGATGGCCCTTATTCCCTATTCACTGTCTTAAAGAACTCCAGGTGACATAGTCAGTCTCTTAGAAAACTTCTCAGTAGATGAACTACTGGTGATGGACCTTGCAATATGAGAAGTTTAACAGATAAAAAGGACAGGTCAAACAATAACAACAGCATCTGAAAGGATATAGAGGCATAAAAGTACATAGTGTGTTTGGGAAAATGCAATGTGGCTGGCACAGTGTGTGGCCATGGGTGAGGCTGGAAGGGGAGGAAAAGTATAAGATCAGAAAGATAACTTGGAACCAATTGTGAACCATTTATAAAGTATTTATTATGTGGCAGGGAATGTACTGATGCTTTACAAACATTTCTTTGAATCCTTTCAACAATGAAAAATGTATAAGGTTCGCTGTATTCTAATCACCAGATTTGATTTTTTCTAATTGCTTTCAAGTATGGCAGCTTACCTTCAACTTGAGTGATTAATCCAGAAACCTAGTCTTCCACATGCACCCAATCTTTATTCTGTGAAGCTATAGTGTTTTTGGTCAGCCCAGCATCCCTTCCCCCTTCTTTTGGTAAAAGTCTCCATCCCCCTGGCCACAGAACCCAGGCCAAGCCAATCAGAGTAACTCATGTCCACAAGGGTTTTCCTCATTGAAGCCAGAGAGGAAGCTTCCTGCTTCTTGGGGGATGTGAGCCAGGAGCTGCTACCACCCCCTATGGGGAGAAAAACTGACACACAGCGAGGCAGGGATAGGCCATATTGAGTGACAGTCCTGGCAGGGTATCTGTCTCCTTCACCCTTCCTTGTTTTTTTCCTAAAGCAGGTTGACTTAGATTTGTCCTTTGCAAATCCAAGTGAATCTTAGTGACTAAGAGTGAATTTTTGGAATGATTTAGGTTAAAGGTTGGAGCTGCCTCTTAATAATTAGACCTCGGGCAAGGCACTTAAACTAGCTAGGCCCCCATGGTAAAATGGGGATGTGATGAGATTATGAACATGAAGCGTTTAGCACATAGAATGTGCTCAGTAAGATGTAGCTATGATCAATGCAAATGGGAAGGAGAAATTCGTTTGACAAAAGCCCTTTCACCTCCCAACAATTGAGGCCCTGTATTCCTGTTTCCAGGAAGTCTGATAATCACTTTAAAATGTATCAACAAATAAATAAATAAAAAGACTAGAGCCAACAAATGTGGCAAAATCTTAGTAACTGTTGAACAGATGGGAAGTCATTGTGCTAGATTACTTTTAAGTTTTGCCCGGCCAGTGTAGCTCAGTGGTTGAGTGTCGACCTGAGTACCAGGAAGTCACGGTTCAATTCGATTCCCAGTCAGGGCACATTCCCTGGGTTGCAGGCTCGATCTTCAGTGTGGGGTGTGAAGGAGGCAACCGATCAATGATTCTCTCACATCATTGATGTTTCTCTCTCTCCCTCTTCTTTCCTTTCTGAAATCAATAAAAAAATATTTTTAAAGAAGTTTTACAATAATTTTTTTTTTTAAAGAAAGATTCCATTGAGATTTTCATGAAATTTCTCTTTTCCTGGTCATGTGAATTGCATTGACTTTCCAAGTGCTGGGCCAACCTTGCATTCCTGGAATGGACTCACCTTAATCATAAAGAATTGCTCCTTTGGGGAATAACTGAATTTGGCTTGCTAGTGCTTTGAGATTCATAAGGTATATGGCCTGTGGTTTTTCCTTGCTTGTGGTAACTGAGCCATATTTTGGTGTGGGATTGTATTGACCTCAAGGAATAAGTGTGTTTTCCTTCTCTTTTTTACACTCTACAGGAATTTTTGTGGGGTTGATGCTGTTTCTCTCTTAAATGTTTTGATCTGAATTGTGCTTAGACTTCCCTTTAAATCCTTGATTTGTCAGTGATTTATTTGTATACTTCGTGGTATGTGTAGAAATAATCTTAATAAAAACACTTTTGAAAAATTAAGAAGGCAAAACATTTTTTAATTAAAAAATGTCTCACTTAGCTAAGGGCAATGTAATAATTTTCTCCTGACTACACTAAAAACCTCACCTCTGCCCTGGGTAACAATCCTTCACACAAATTTTCACCTCTACCATCATCACCACTGACATTTAGCAGGCACTGTGCTGGGTATATTACATATGCCATTTCCTTTAGATATCAGTGTTGCCTCCCATGTTTTAAAAGAGAAAACTGAATCATAGCAAACAATGTCCAGGATCCAGAACTCAAAACCCAGAAGTCTGACTGCAGAGAGTGGGTGTTTTACCTGCTTTTGACATTATGTCATGGGGACTCAACATGGCCTGCAGGGGATGGGAAAAAAAGAGACAGACAACCTGGGCACCAATCCACCTTTGCCTCTAACTGGCTGTCAGACCTTGGGCAAGTCACATGATCTTCATGACCCTAGTAGCCTCATGATAAGATGCAGGGCATGGTCCAGGCAATTTTGAAACTCTGCCTGTGAGGCCTGGGAGTTTGGAGGCACCGCCTTGGGGTTAAGCAACATGAGCAGCTTTCCTTCTTCTGTATTACATACTGGCCTTCAACAGAATGTCATTTGAACGAAAATGATTCTGAGGCTTTAAGAATTTGAAACCACTTGATTACTCATCAACTTCTAAAGTTCCTCTGTCCTTAGGACTTTATATAATCATTAGATGAATAATTCTATGAATATTCTATGATCAATCCCATTATCTATTAAACTTCTAATTAGATGTGAATAGATTTACCAAACCACAGACATCTCCACCACACCCAAAGGATCATTTCTCTACCTTTCTAAAATAAATTCTTCATTTTTAAAATGATCTCCAGCATGGCTGGTGTGGCTCAGTGGTTGAGCATTGACCCACCCACCAAGAAGACATGGGTTCAATTCCCAGTCAAGGCACATGCCCAGGTTGCGGGCTCAGTACCAAACAGGGGGCATGCAGGAGGCAGCCAATCGATGTTGGTGTTTCTCAATGTTTCTATCTCTCCCTCTCCCTTCCTCTCTCTCTCAAATCAATTTAAAAAATACTTAAATAATCTCCAGATAGCCCCTACATTTTTACCATATGATAAATCCCATTTAGAACTTATTTCCCTCCTACAAAATGACATTCTCCAGTATGTTATAATACTACTGTGGCCTTACATTCCTTTCCACTTATTTTCTCATACCCTGATACACTGTCTAAGCCAGTGATGGGCAACCTTTTGAGCTTGGTGTGTCAAACTTCGCCAAAAAACTGAGCATAACTCGGGTAGTGTGTCACTTTGAGGAAAAAACATTATTTCGCAAATGTTTCATCCTCGGCATGTGGCCGCCTCAGCGGCCGCGTGTCATCAGAAATGGCTATGCGTGTCAGTGCTGACACACGTGTCATAGGTTCGCCATCACTGGTCTAAGCATTCAAGTGACTACCAAATCTCGATAAAATATACTCATTCCTCAAAGATTTTAAAAAAAAAAGCATCAGACAAAACATAAATTGTTATGAGACTTCAGTTTTTGAAATACATAACTTACAGCACAAACAAAATATTTACATCACAAGTTCTTTTTACAAAATGTGTGTCATTTTGAAAGAATACTGTTGAGATCCTGATCTAAAATACCTGCCAGAGTTAAAAAAGACTCATGGGAATCTGGTCTCCAGAAATCCACTGCATAATGATATAAATAAAATATGGCTGACTGTCAGGGCTTACCCATACATAAAAATACTAATTCTCTATCCCAATGGTCAGCAAACAATGGTCTGTGGGCCAAATCCAGCCAGTGGTCTGGTTTTGTACAGCTGTACGCTAAACACGGTTTTGACATTTTTACAGTTTAAAAAAATGTTTTAAACTAACTAAACTAAACAACAAAGAAGAAAATGCAGCAGAGATAGATATGGCCTGAAATATTTACTATGTGGCTTTTTACAGAAAAGGTTTGCTCATCCCTGCATTATATAAAATCAATTGGGATATACTGATGGGTATTAAAAAAGACAACACTGTAAGGTCAGTACCATCAGCAGTACTCATTTCTAAAATGAATCACTTCTGTTCAAATATGTACATTTTCAAAACATAATTACATCTGAAAAGTAGCTCTGCTACTTAAGTCTAGCCCTTTACAATTAGATCTCCACATGAAATCACAGTATTCTTAGGGGACAGAGGAAACAAGGACAAAGTATTCCAGAGGTCAGTCATGGAGCTTGTCAGTAGTTGTAAGTCATTTAAGACCACTTAATAGTCTTAACCATTAATAAAATTAATAATTTAGATATTGCCAATTAGAAGGTGATATTGCTGCATTATTTAAATAACACTGATTAAAAACACGTTTAGACTTCCCAATTCATTATTTTCAGAAGCAAGAATTACTAGCTAACTTAGTAGCTACTTAATTTTAAAAATGAGAAATGAAAAAAGAAACACCAAAAATGTAGAACCACAGCAAAAGGCTTTGGAATGCAAAAACTGGGGTCTCTCCCAATCTCCCAGCAATCCCAAACTGGCGTAGGCTTCTCATGTTCAAGTTAGTTGACAGTGGTTGCCGTGGGAACTTGGCAGCCGTCTCTTGTCAGTGACCCTTTTCATTAAAAGAATGACAGGTCCATGAGCAAATGCTTTAAAAGTAAAACCAATTCAGAACTGCTCAACACACGAATGTTCACAATCCCCGGTCAGTAGGCTATACTAACACCACAAAACAAGTATTGTCCTGGGTGTTTTTCCTTCTTCAGGCCTTCACATCATGAAGACATCTCTGTTTTGCCAAGCTTTAAAATGCCCAGTGAATGCCGAGGTAGATGACTTTCAAATGCAGATCTTCTATACCCTGATTCGACTGGGACTTGCTTCTTTCTGTATTCTCCTTCTGGGAAATATCTTCCGCTTAAGGGCAATTAACTGAATGATGAAAGACAAAATAAATTTTAATTTCCAAATTGACAAACTTTAAATTTTCTGAGAGTCATATGACCTTAACTATGTCCACAGTCTTATACATAAAAAACAGACAACGAATTAGTCTCATTATTCCTCCCCCAAAACAAAACCAATCCCTACTTTTGTTTCACTTTGTAGGATCAATATACCTAGATATGTGCCCACAAGATATTTAAATCCCTGAGGATTAAAATTATTTTGGTCTAAGCTTCACTTTTTAAAGACCTATAGCTACAGATTTTTATACAGCTATTACCAAGCATACTTATTTTCAAGATGTCGTGTCAAGTCTTTCTGTTGAAGGAAAATGGCTCTGTTTAGCCATTAAGACACTGTCTCCAGGCTTGAAAATGACTACAGATGCAAGACAGATTTCTTAAAACATTTTTTAAAAACCTGGCTGGTGTGGCTCAGTTGGTTGGGCATTGTCTTGTGCACCGAAAGGTTACGGGTTCAATTCCTTGTCAGGGCAATGCCCAGGCTTTCGTGGCTCAATCCCTGGTGCGAGGGCGGGGGGAGCATGTGGGAGGCAGCGGATAGATGTTTTGCATTCACATCGATGTTTCTTTCTCTCCCTTTATCTCCCTTTCAAGTCCTTTCTCTCTAAAAATCAATAAATCTTAAAAAAATCCACACACCCTATATTAAAATCCTATCACCATTTCTCCCTATACTTAAACAGAGCAACAATCATTTGAAAATACAGGTAATACCTAATTTATGAACGGGTTATTAGGCAAAAAGTTCATTTATAATTTACTAGCTTAGAATTGGGATAAATATTTCTTCCTCATCGAAACAGTTTATTCATGTTACATCTGAAATAGAAACTTGACCACTTTATGAGAAAAATAAATGTGTTTTTATGGTTTCAATTTGGGATTCTGCTGTCTACTCCTCCATGTCGAGGTGGAAGCAGGGCTCTGTGCAAGCACAGACGTCCATGGTTTGAATGATGAGCTGGGATTCTGGGGCAGAGGGAGAGGCAGGGTTGGCTGGTTTGTTTGTGAGCACAGTACAGGTTAAGGAATTTGATTCAAGTAGGTAAAGAAGAGAGGAGACTCATTCCTCTCATCCCTCTTCCCTCCTCCTCTCTGGTTCCCTTTTCTCTGCTGGCATAAATGACACGGGTGAAAGACCTGAGCCCTTTCACCCACGGTCCCTCTCCGACCTGACCGCTGGCCAGCACAACAGGCTCAGTTTCCTCACTGGACTCCTGTTCTAGAAGCAGGTACAGTCTTTTTAAGATTTTTTTAAAAAGATGTTACCTGCCAGGAAGAATGGCAACAAAAATCAAGAACAAGATTTATATTCCCTGTTCTCCTGTCCAATTCTCCATTTCCTAAATTTCCTTCCCTCTGTGGCAGGAAGCCCAGGCTCTGTGACCTCCTCCTCCATCTCAGTGTAAATAAATTCAATGTAAGTTTCCTGTAAGTGACAGCTAAAAAGAACTCCACTCCACAGTCACCGGGAAAGGAGGCTGAGCCCAGGTTCACTTGCCCAGCACAAGTCAGGTCAGTCCAGACACCTTCCCTTCCTTCTCCAGCCCGTTTTCTTCAGAGCATTTCACACCTGTGGCCTAAATAAGGATTCTCTTGTCCCTTTCTTTTGACATCAGAAATCTCCCTTCTACTCCTGGACCCTCACCTGAAGGAGGTTGTGTGCCTATATGGAGAACTCTCAGGAATTCAAAGAAAATTTAATAGGGAAAAATGAAGATAAGATACTTCACTCACTTTTAGAAAGGTTATAAGAAATAAAAAAATTGGAGACACATTTTCAAAAACAATACCAGATAAGAATTCTACTTGGGTTTTGGTTAAAAATACTTAGAGCATTTCAGTTTTAGCTTAAAGTCTGCAAGTTAATCTACTGAGGTCCAGATAAAAAGAATACTGGTAATAGATCTAAAAGATAAATAAATAAAAGGCTATTATGTTTGATGCCTGCATATTATGAAATACTAGAGGTCCGGTGCATGAAATTCGTGCACGGGGCGGGGGGGGGGGGGTCCCCTCAGCCCAGCTGCACCCTCTCCAATCTGGGAATCCTTGGGGAATGTTGGACTGCCGGTTTTGGCCTGATCCCGGGGATCGGGCCTAAACTGCCAGTCGGACATCCCTCTCACAATCCTGGACCACTGGCTTCTAATCGCTCACCTGCTTGCCTGCCTGCCTGCCTGGTCACCCCTTACTGCCCTCCCTGCCAGCCTGGTTGCCCCAACTGCCCCCCTGCTGGCCTGGTCACCCCTAACTGTCTCCCCCTGCTGGCCTGGTCGCCCCCAACTGCTCCCCCCCGCTGGCCTGGTTGCCCCATGCAGCCTGCTGTTCAGTCGTTTGGTTGTCCCTCATTAACCCCCCTGCCAGCCTGGTCACCCCACACAGCCTGCTTGTTCAGTCGTTTGGTCGTCCCTCACTAACCCCCCTGCCAACCTGGTCATAGCCAGCCATCTTGTGAGGGGTGATGGTCAATTTGCATATTACCTCTTTATTATATAGGATACTTGACATATTAGCTACAAACCAATAGAAGAAATTAAAATTTTTTGTGACTTTATATCATTTTCTAAAAGAATCAGATACTAATATACCAAGAAATACTGTTTGATCCCCACATAAGATATAAAACTTACCTGTTCAGCAAAAAACGAGAATATAGTAAACATAATCAATGTTGCTAGTACACAATGAGTCCAAAACTTCAATTTGTCTCGATATGCTCTCCTGTGTAGAGAGAGAAGAAAGCAATTATGTAGTTTTGTGCATGGTTTCACTATATTACTTAGAATTATTTATATACCAGTTTAGCAAAAACAACCATGGGAAACCAAAAAACACTGTCTGGAGGCAATTCTAAAATGTTAACACGATATACTTTTCCAACATGAGTTCTGATTTTTCATTACATTTGAATTAGTAAAAGTTATCCAGGCAGAGATGAGGACTTCTAAAGAAAATTACTTCTAGCCCTAACTGGTTTGGCTCAGTGGATAGAGCGTTGGCCTGCAGACAGAAGGGTGCCAGGTTTGATTCCGGTCAAGGGCACATGCAGAAGGCAACCAATCGATGTGTTTCTCTCACATCAATGTTTCTCTGTCTTTCCTCTCTTTTCCACTCTCTCTAAAAATTAATGATAGAGCAAACAAATACCGCATTAAAGAAATTTCAACCCAGCCAGCATGGCTTAGTGGTTGAGTGTCAACCTATGAACCAGGAGGTCATGGTTCAATTCCCGATCAGGGCACATGCCCAGGTTGCAGGCTCAATCCCCTGTGTGGGGTGTGCAGGAGGCAGCCAATCAATGATTCCCTCTCACCATTTATGTTTCTCTCTCTCTCCGCCTCTCCCATCCTCCCTGAAATTAATAAAAGTATATGTTAATAAAAAGACATTTCATCACTCTGAAACAAGAAATACATACATACATATATGAACCATGAGCACTTACCATTCCTGCAGCTCATGCATATGAAGAAAACGGTTCCGATACTCTCTTGGCAGCTCAAACTGGGATGGTACAGGGAACATGGATTCATAGAAGTCCCTGAGCACAGCTTTCACTGTCTGGGCATCTTTATGATTATGGTCAATGTTGTCATTCAGGCAAACAAACTTCCTGAAAATAACGGAGACCCAGGGTTACCGATTATCATAAGGATGATTCTGACCTCACAAAACAAGAAAATGTGGATTCCAAATATATTTTAAATAGACTTATGCCCTAAGACAGATGCTTTATTTACTGATAAGGTTCTCTGAGGCAGTAATGTTTTATAATTTTTTCTTTGGATATTCCTCGCCTGTATAACAGAACTAGGAAAGATAATCTTGAAAAGTGCCTTCTAGCTGTGGAATAAATTAATGATTTCTACTTATCATGTCCCCAACTAAGTGTTCAATAAATGCAGTTTACTAACTGGATCATTTTGTTAGCAGACAACAGCATGGTGATACCAGAGGGAAAGGAGGTAGGGGGAGATAGAAGAGGATAAAGGGGGCATAAATGGTGATGAAAGGAGACTAGACTTTGGGTGGTGAACACAAAATACACTACACAGATGATGTATTATAGAATTGTACACCTGAAACCTATATCATTTTATTAACCAATGTTATCCCAATAAATCCAATAAAATATATTTTTAAAGTTATTAATTTAAAAAAAAAAAGCAGTACCTAGGGTTTTTTCTTATATCATCCAATTGGCCAACCACATGAGAAACATTGGTACGAATCATTTTAAAAGCAATTTCTTCTTCTCCCATGATTTCAAACCTAATTATCAAACATAAAGAGTATAAATATTTATGTGGATATGACAGATTTTCAGTAAGGAAAATATTTTATTAAACTTTAACAGATTCAGCATCCTCAGAATGAGTTAATCTTTCAATATTACTAAAGAAAACAATCTCACATAAAAGTTAAAAAAGAATGCTTAATAAGCCATTGTAAAATGATGAAAATACTAGACTCTCATAATAATTATTTTTAAACTAAACGAAGAGAATATTATATGTCTACTTACCTATATTTGTTTTTGTCCTTATACGCTTTGTGGATTTTATCAGTTACTGGTTTACAGCTGGTTAACAGACTCTTAGTGACGGGTGGCTGTGAGAAAGTCAGACATTAATTACAACAGGGGCCAAGACTAGGGTGAGGCAAGTGAAGCATTCAGATTGGGTGCAAAATTTAAGAGGGCACCAAAAGACTCAGCAATCAGGATGAATATTTTCAAAAATCAAATTGGCATACTATGGCCTGCAGGCAAATTGCCTGTTTTTGTAAATAAAGTTTTAAGTGGCACATATCTGTATACTAACCCATGTCATATGCTAACCAGAGGTTGGGAACCCTTTTTTCTGTCAAGGGCCATTTGGATATTTATAACATCATTCTCGGGCCACACAAAATTATCAACTTAAAAATTAGCCTGCTATATTTGACCAAACTAATGCCTTGGCAGGGCCAGACCAAATGATTTTATGGGCCTTATACGGCAACTCGGGCCGGACATTCCTCACCCCTACTAACCAACGCATGATCAGCAATACCTATAGTTTGTCTCTGGATACCCATAGCTCCTGTGCTGACTTGTCTCACCACAGCTGCTGCTCATGCCTGAACAGGAGTGAGGAGCACAGTGTCCGGCGTGCACAAGGAGTGAGGAGCACAGTGTCCGGCGTACACAAGGAGTGAGGAGCACAGTGTCTGGTGTGTACAAGGAGTGAGGAGCACAGTGTCTGGTATGTACAAGGAGTGAGGAGCACAGTGTCTGGTATGTATAAGGAGTGAGGAGCACAGTGTCCGGCGTGCACAAGGAGTGAGGAGCACAGTGTCTGGTGTGTACAAGGAGTGAGGAGCACAGTGTCTGGCGTGCACAAGGAGTGAGGAGCACAGTGTCCGGCGTGCACAAGGAGTGAGGAGCACAGTGTCTGGTGTGTACAAGGAGTGAGGAGCACAGTGTCTGGTATGTACAAGGAGTGAGGAGCACAGTGTCTGGTATGTACAAGGAGTGAGGAGCTCAGTGTCTGGTATGTACAAGGAGTGAGGAGCACAGTGTCTGGTGTGTACAAGGAGTGAGGAGCACAGTGTCTGGCGTGCACAAGGAGTGAGGAGCACAGTGTCCGGCGTGCACAGGGAGTGAGGGGCACAGTGTCTGGTGTGCACAAGGAGTGAGGAGCACAGTGTCCGGCGTGCACAAGGAGTGAGGAGCACAGTGTCGGCGTGCACAAGGAGTGAGGAGCACAGTGTCTGGTGTGTACAAGGAGTGAGGAGCACAGTGTCCAGTGGCACAAGGAGTGAGGAGCACAGTGTCCAGTGGCACAAGGAGTGAGGAGCACAGTGTCCGGCGTGCACAAGGAGTGAGGCGCACAGTGTCCGGCGTGTACAAGGAGTGAGGCGCACAGGGTCTGGCGTGTACAAGGAGTGAGGAGCACAGTGTCCGGCGTGCACAAGGAGTGAGGCGCACAGTGTCCGGCGTGCACAAGGAGTGAGGAGCACAGTGTCCGGCGTGTACAAGGAGTGAGGCGCACAGGGTCCGGCGTGTACAAGGAGTGAGGAGCACAGTGTCCGGCGTACACAAGGAGTGAGGAGCACAGTGTCCGGCGTACACAAGGAGTGAGGAGCACAGTGTCCGGCGTGCACAAGGAGTGAGGAGCACAGTGTCTGGTGTGCACAAGGAGTGAGGAGCAGTGTCTGGCGTGCACAAGGATTGCTAAATGAATGATTTCCTTCTGTCAGGAATCAGATTTTTAATCGATTTATTACTCTTCTCTATAGTCATCTAAAAATGTCTTATCTGCAGCTAACTATAAATTATTTATATGTGGTTTGAACTTTTGCAAGATAGTAAATTTTTTAAAATACCATTTTATTCTAATTATGAAATTGAAAGCTCCTTATAGAAAATATCAGTATGAAAAAAGGAAAATAAAAACCACCTATGATTTAACCTATTGTCATTTCCATTACTTTTTGTGGTGTGTGTGTATGTGTGTGTGTGTGTGTGTGTGTGTGTGTGTGTGTGTGTGTATGTGTATGTGTAGGTATTTAGGACTTTTCTATGGTTTAAATCATACTGTGCACCTGGTACTATTTTCCCCCACATAATTTTATTTTGTAAATATTTTCCATACAGTAGTAAATATCTGTAAGCATCACATTAATAACTATATTAACCCTTTTTCCCTTGATTCTAAATGCACATTTTCTCCCACTTCTCTGAAAATGAGATGCATCTTACAAACAACAGAGATTTCCAATCATTTCAACCAAGTGACACTCCAATATCATTGTGTGCAAATCATCCACATTCCTACTGGTAAGAGCAAGAAAGGGCCAGCATCAAAGCCACTTAGCTTTGATGAAAAATTGTATTCTACTTGATGAATATTTCCTTGGTTAACATTTAACCTTTGGACTGTTCTCCCAAGCCAATAAGAATACTTTGGGGCTATCTTCTGCTATCCTTAGTGAATAGGAGTCTGCTTATCCTACCTAATAAAACAATAATATGCAAATTGACCACACCTTCGCTACGCCCAAGCCATGCCCACCAGCCAATCAGAGTGAGTATGCAAATAAACCCGGCCAAGATGGCGGTTAATTTGCATACATAGGCACCTTGAACTGACCCCCTGCGATGGATTGCAGGGAGCTAGGGTCCACTCTGGCACCAGACCGAAAGCCTCCGCCGGAGGCTTTTGGCCTGGAGCCGTTGCGGACACCCAGCTCCCGGCTTTCGATGTATGGTGGGCATGGCGGACACCCAGTTCCTCACTCTGATTGGATGGTGGGCATGGCAAGCGGACCCCCTGCCATCGAAAGCGGGGAGCTGGGTGTCCGCTCCGGCTCCAGGACAAAAGCCTCTGCCGGGGGCTTTTGGCCGGGTGCACAAGGGGACACCCAGCTCCCCTGCCATCGAAAGTGGGGAGCTGGGGGTTTCTTTGGCTTGGTACACCAGCGGAACCCCTGCGATTGATCACCTGGGCAGGAAGCTTGGAGTCTGCTTTCGGCCTGGGCAGGAGTGGACCCCCTGCGATTGATTGTAGGGAGCTGGGGGTCCGCTCCTGCCCAAGAGGCTTTCGGTCTGGGCAGGCCCAGGCGGGGGCTGAGCCGGTGATCAGAGGGAGCTGGAGAGGCCTGGGCAGGGCCCAGCCCTCCATTGGTGTGAACTATAGAGGAAACACCTTTTCTGACTGCACATTGGCTAAGCTTCCTGTATGCCACTGGTAATATTCTTAGTAACTTGGGTAATAAGAATCCAAAAAGGTGATCTAGGGTTTTTCCACCACACTTCTGGAGAAAAAACTGAAGGTCCGCTGCTGGAAGGCTAAGAAATGTCATATCCTGCCCTAGCCGGTTTGACTCAGTGGATAATGCCTCAGCCTGCAGACAGCAGGGTCTGGGTTTGATTCTGATCAAAGGCATGTACCTAGGTTGCAGGCTCCTCCCTGCTTGCTATGATGTTTTCTTACCACCAGGGGGCAGCACAGAACGTGACAGTGGTAGGAGATGTGGCATTGGCAGCAGGCGGCAGTGGAGATACTGCCAGCTCCAATGGGCCCTGATGAGAGTGGGAACCCGGTGGGATGGTGGAGCAGGTGAACAGGTGGTGCCAAGCCAAGGTGGGTGTGCACCCATGCATGAATTGTGTGCACCGGGCCTCTAGTAGAATATAAACAACTAATCCTAATATTAGCTTAAAATCCAGGAGAAGAAAAAATATTTTAAGGCAAGATATAAAATATTCTGGATTATCTGTGCTACTACTTTCCACCAAATATAAATATACATAGAGTCCGCTTCTAGTTTTTGAAATGCCATACAGAAATGGTGTAAATAACACCCAATAAAGATATACTTTCTGTTTTACATAAAAGAACCCATGCCACTTACCAGATTGGGGTCATAGTATGCTTCCTGAGTTGGGGGAATGTTGCTTAGCTGAGTGATATTAGCAGGGAGCATTTTTGAGCAATTTATTAACATGTGTTCCAGGCCTGTTAAATCCTAACAAAGAAAATAAAAGAATAAACATTCTAGGTACATTACAAGTAATGATTGTAGCTTTAAATAAAAAAACTACATAAACGTCTCCAAAATTTTTTTAAATGCTACCTTCAAAAAGAGTTTGACTATATGATTCTTAAGGAAAAGAGAGCAGAATGAGACAATATGAACACGAATATTTCCTCTTTGTTTCAAAATAAAACATCCTGAACCGGGAGGCACCATTTACACAAGATGGGCCCGGGGATCACCAGACAGATGTCGTGCAGCTAGATGCATCCTGGCACTCTGCATTAGTGAGCGCCCTGCTCCCGGGACTGGAGAGGCCGTGGCAGAGGGGCTGCTGCACCACAGGCCTGGCCGATACCCAGCCGGCCACACCTGAGGCCCCGGAGTGAACTTGTCCCAGAACCTTACGTGCAGGTGTGGCCTGGCTCTTCTCTAGACAATACAATGGCAATCCCCACTGCAAGCCTAAAAGAAGGAAGCTCAGAAATATGAACTTCAAATCTGGTTTTCATTCTGGCACTAAAAATGGACTAGTTGTGAATACCCTCATTCACTATTAAGAATGACTCTTGCCCTAACTGATTTGGCTCAGTGGATAGAGCGTCGGCCTGCAGAGTGAGGGTCCCAGGTTCGATTCCAGTCAAGGGCATGTACCTTGGTTGAGGGCACATCCCCAATAGGGGGTGTGCAGGAGGCAGCTGATCGATGTTTCTCTCTCATCGATGTTTCTAACTCTCTATCCCTCTCCCTTCCTCTCTGTAAAAAATCAATAAAATATATATTTTTTAAAAAGAATTACTCTTGCTTGCATTACACTGAAATATGCAGGGGGAAAAGAGAAAGTATCAAAATTAAAAGTTTCATTTAAAACTGCTGCAAAGCATAGGGGGAAAAATACACCACCTGCAAGCTTAAAGGCAGGTCATGAATTCTGGTAGCCAGTGTTCGGATTTCTCTGTCAGATAAGACACCAGATTGGTCGGTATCAACTTCATCAAAAACTTGAGATATATTCAGCGGCTGAACTGCACTCATGAGGTAGTAAAAATAAGAAAAAGCAAACTGCATATCCTCAGAATGGCGCACTTTGTGAAATGACGTCTTGTCAAATTCTTCAGGGAACCTGTACAAATATAACACATAATGAGCTCGGGATATTTAAAATATAAAGAAGTACCTAATGTTTATAGAGTT
The DNA here is from genome assembly GCF_951640355.1 of Cnephaeus nilssonii. Taxonomy (NCBI): domain Eukaryota; kingdom Metazoa; phylum Chordata; class Mammalia; order Chiroptera; family Vespertilionidae; genus Cnephaeus; species Cnephaeus nilssonii. The sequence goes on along the minus strand of NC_137077.1, from coordinate 14,309,521 downwards.
AGCATCTCTTTCCTTTCCGTTAGAGCCATAAATTTAGCACAGCACAGATATAAGTTTCTTTTTCTGTTTTTGTTATTTATTTTTATTGAATTTATTGAGGTGATATTGGTTAATAAAATTAAACAGGTTTCAGGTGTACAGTTCTATAATACATCATCTATATATTGTATTGTGTATTCACCACCCCAAGTCAAATCTCCTTCCACCACCATTTATCTGCCCTTTACCCTCTTCGACCACCCTTGTCCCCCCTTCCCCTCTAGTAATCATACTGTTGTCTGTGTCTACGAGTTGGGTTTTTCTTTTTTATTCTTTTTCTTAATCCCTTCGTTTTTTTCACCCAGCCCTGAAACCCTCCTCCCCGCTGCCAGCTGTCAGTCTGTTTTCTGTATCTACGAGTTTGTTTCTATTTTGTTAATTTATTTTGTTCATTAGATTCCACATATGAATGAAAATCATATGTGACTTGTCTTTCTCTGACTGGCTTATTTCACTTAGCACAATGCTCTCCAGATCCATCCATGCTGCTGCAAAGGATAAAGATGTAAATTTCCAGCAGCTGTGGCTCTGAGCACATGCAAGCAACCCAAACACAAGTCAGACTTACATGTCCTGCAGTTCCTGCATAACTATTCGGTCGATCATGTGAGGCATGTGTGCAGGGACTTTCCTAGATGTGAATCCGAACTTGCTGTTTAGAATTTTATTTACATATCGGAGAGAATCTGCAAATGTATCTTTTAGTTGCCTCCCAGTATGTTTGCTGTCAGTAAAGTATGCCAACTGCATCTTCAATGACTCTTCTTCCTAAAAAGAGAATTCCACGTAATACAGCATTAGGTTTAGTGCAAAAGCATACTTGGTCAACAAAGATAAAGGTACCCTTTTATATACAGTGAGTGGCCAGATTATTATGATCTCTGAACGCATAATAATCTGGCCATTCAGTGTGTGTGTGTGTGTGTGTGTGTGTGTGTGTGTGTGTGTATTAATTAGAGGCTCAGTGCGTGAATTTGTGCATGGGTGGGGTCCGGCCAGCCTGGCCAGGGGGAGGGGACATGGGCAGTTGGCTGGCCTGCCTGCTGGTCGAACTCCTGGTCGAGGGGACAATTTGCATATTAGCCTTTTATTATATAGGATATACACTGAGTGGCCAGATTATTATGTGTTTAGAGATCATAATAATCTGGCCACTCAGTGTAATTTAGTAACTAGTCACTAAGAATCCATGAGGGGCAAATGACATGAGGACCCTAGGAGCAGGACTAAACTGGATTTCAGAGGAAGTATCACTGGCATTGGCTTGAGAACAAGAATTGTGTGGTGAAGGGGGGGGGGGGGGCGGGGGCGCAGGGGTATGTGTGAAAAAAGTGAGGAAATAAACCTAGACAAGAACTCTGCAGTCCTCACTCAATAATCAGCCAATGCCTACTGCACCAGGTACAAGATCCTTCCTGAATACAATGAAAGGAGTAAGACACAGTTCCCTCTCCATCCTCCTTTCTTCCAGTATGACATCAGCCCATGGCTGTGCTTTGTTCACAGTCCGGCCTAGACCACAGGATTTTTCTGGGTCTATCAACGCTGACCCACTCTTCACAAGTCAGCTCCCAGGATACTTCCTCAAGGATGCCTTCCCTGATACCTCCAGGCAAAGTTAAGGAGTTTTCCCTATGGACTCCTTACCCACACCTCAACAGAGACAAACACTTGTCAGTTAGGGTTACTGAGATAATTAAATGAAACCATGTAAGAAAAAGCATTTAATTCAGTGGCTGGCACAGGGAAGTGCTGAACAATTGGTAGGTATTGTTACATTATCATCACTTACAAGATTATTTATTGTTCCTAAGCATGGGAAGGAATAAGGCTAGATGTAACTTACATCAAGAAGATCTTGGAAATACTTTTTTTTCTCCCAGGGCAAAAAGCCGGGGTAACTGTCAGTATAATGTTGCAGCTTTCTTCCAGGCAATACTTCCTTAGCACCTATGTGACTTTCAGCGTTGTCCTCCATTCTGTTTTCCTCTTGTTCTTTCCCTATGATTTGCTCTTCTCTGGGCACCTGGTTCTTCTGTGGAACAATCAGAGATGAGAGCTTTTCTTTGGACACACTTCCACCTCCCACTTTTTGGGTCTGACTTTCAGATCGAAAGCTTGCTTGGGTTTCCAAGTCCCGGGGTGGAGTCCGACGCTGGTAGTGGCCATTCACTTTTATTGTCTTTGCTGGAAAAGTCGACCTCTGTAATCTCTCCGGTGCTCCTAAGCTGTTTGGCCCGGTGCTTCTGTGAACCTGCTGCTCCAGTGGGGCCGCCACACTCTCATTTCTTTCCTCTGTGATGACAGCCTGGTTTACTTTTACTTCAGCATCCTGTGAGTTCATCAGAAACGATGTCAGCAAGGCTGACTTGGATAGGTTGTATCCCTTCATAGTGATATCTCCACGTTCTAGCTGCAAATCCAAGTTAGTGAGACGCAACTGGGCCTCTTTGGGGAGGAGCGAAATGTTGACCAGGGGAATTTTCACCTCCTCTTGCCATCTCCCTGTTGTGTTAACATCGTGTCTCTTGAACTTTGGGAAGCGTTTTTCTTCGGGAATATCCTCAAATGGGATTTCCACCTCTGGAAGAAGTGTTATGGGGCTAACCAATGTCTGGTAAGACCTCTGGGTGGTAGAGTTCAGTTTCGGTTCTTCTCTTGTGTCAACCTCGACTGAGATCTGGATTTTGAACTCCTTGTCGTCCCTACTTTGAAGTGTGAGATTAAAATGTATGGTAGTTGCATTCATTCCACTGTGCATTATGAGGTGGATGGTTTTCCACTTATTGGCTATGGAAGCGTGTCGAATTACGGGGTTGTCGCTGTAGGCGCCTTCGATTCCCCTTTTGGCTATTTCTGCAAAGCTGAAATAAGGCAGGCATTCACCTTTTGGGATAACATAGTGAGTCTGGTTTGGGAGAAGAGTTACTTTATATAATTCATGAAAATGATCTAGAGGAGAAAACACAAAAATTACTTTTTAGAAGCTAACCATTTCCCCCTTTTTCCTTTAATTCTTAGGGTTTGAGGTTTTACTTGCTAACAGTGACTCTAAATGGACTTTAAAATAATCAGAAATTCTAACACAGGAGCTACTGATATAGGGCTCCTTTCCAGTCATTGACAGGGAATGCTTCTGAGTCTGACTCACTACGGAGATAGGACACAATTCTGACAGTAAGTTCCAATGATCGACTTCCATCTACTGTCCATGTGAAAAAATACAACTGTCGGCTAAAACAACCTCTGTTAATAAGCTATCAACAAGATCCAGTAAAATTGTCTTTCTTTAATAAATGTCTTTTATTATTTCCAAATTAAGCTATCACCATATATTTTCAACTAAGGGAAATCAGCTTAGTGAAAAAGACAAGACACTGGAATAATACAGGAAAAGATGCAGCCTTAGTATTTACTGTTCTTTAAAGATCTGTGTCCTTCTCTTATTTTTAACTTACAAATAGTATGGATGCAAGGCTGGGAAAAGGATACACAGAGAATAATGACTTTAAATAACAACGAGCCAAAATGCTCTCTAGTGTCCAAGGACTCTTATCCTCTTATTCTTTTTCAGTAGATTATTAGGACAATATATATACCTTGCCCACAGTCGCCAGCATCAAACCCACAGGACAAGACGTTGCAGGCCTGGTCACAGAACTTATCAGCGAGCCAGGAGTTTGCACACCCTTGATTACAGTAAGAGACACTGTTTATTCCTCCACCAAAGTGCCAGGGCTGGACAGCTCCCAAGCTCCCGGTTCCCCCGCCTCCGGCACCGTAGCGACTCCCTCCACTGTTACCTGTAGAGGGAGGAGGAAAACAGAATCTTGCTGTTTTTACGTGAAAAAGCTCCTTATTTCTTCACAGCGTTTTCAAGATTGAGGCATGAGTCTTAGTCAGGAAGGGTTCACTCTTTCCTCAGTTCATGTAGCTAAGAATAAACTGAAAAAGGAACATCACCTGACAGTGGGCTGGGCACCTACTAGCCTGGAGGGACCTCAAACTGTCTCAAGGGGGCACCTACGGATGTGGATGGAGGAGCAGAACAGGGAGAGGTTTTCCAAACACTGACTGTCAGAACTGCCCTAACATACCCTAATGCAGGTGCTGCCCTCATTGTCAAGTGTGAATGTCTTATCAGGGGCTGAGTTCTCTGGGCTCCACAGACCCATTCTGCACGTCTGTTCTCTCCCTGCAGCTGGCTGCATTTCTCAGAAGTGCCTCTGACAGATCTGAGTGAAACACAACTTGAGGTTTTGTTTCCTCCCATACTTAACACTTTTCCAAATCTGTTTCCTCACATGGAATACGGGGTGCCATCTGTGCATACAAGCTCTCTTTCCTAGGTGACTAAGAAATTAAGGGGAATAATGTTTCATAAGTTTAAATTCTTTGTACACTGAAGGGCAATAATATAAGCGTCTAAGAAAAGGAGAAGAGATGCTGAGGAGAAAAGACATTTATCTCATTATCTCTTTTTCATTCACCGACCTAAGACATCTGCTGCTGGAAGCCACCAGCCAGGAGCTCCTACGAGAACCAGTTAGAGTAGTTCTTGCTCTTGAACGTACATAATGAAGGGCAGTCCCTGTTTTCATATTTTCAATAATAAGAAAAGGCTGTGCAAGTGCAGGGCCCATGTGGGAAAATGCCCTCAACAACGGATAATATGAATAAACTGGGCCACAGCAGGACACTTGTCATCACCTCCAAAGAGTCTACGGATTACTGGTTATTTTAATACATGAAAATGTTTAATTCATGGTGCATGTTCAGTAATGATTAGGAATGAGAAACTTCCATGAACAGAAGCAAATTACCCTTGACCGCATCCTTACCAGAGCAATCCCCGCCATCCCAGTCACAGGCCGAGTTATTGCAAGCCTTGTCACAATAGCCATCTTTAATCCAGGAGCCCGGGCAGCCCTCAGCACAGTTTGGCACAGGCCATGTCAAATAAACCTACGACAAAACCAGAGAGAATATAAAACAGTTTCTGACAGTCTTCCTAATCAAATTAGAATTCTTTAAAACAAAACTGAGCCTCTGGAAAAAGGTTAATATTTTCCACAGGCTGACTGCATTCATGGGGGGTATTTTGCTTTAAGTTTGCCTGCACCGAAGGCATTTCCCCAGTTCTGCTCTTCTGATGATACTGACTGAGCACATTTACTCTGTTCATTACACGAGGAAAGCAGACAAGGACTCAGCTCACGGAGCAGTTTCTCACACCGTGGTGTTATAATATATTTTGAAATAAAATTGCAACAGGTCAGGCCCTAGCTGGTTTGGCTCAGAGGATAGAGCATTGGCCTGCGGACTGAAGAGTCCCAGGTTCGATTCTGGTCAAGGGCATGTACCTTGGTTGCGGGCACATCCCCAGTACAGGGTGTGCAAGAGGCAGCTGATCGATGTTTCTAACTCTCTATCCCTCTCCCCTCCTCTCTGTAAAAAACAAAATCAATAAAATATTTTTAAAAAATAGCAATAGGTCAGACTTAACTGGGAGTACAAATGCATGCCACAGTAGGTGGAATGTATTCCACACGAGTCACTGCTTTTCCGTGACAACTGTCACTAGCTCCTGAGTGTATTTGTACTTGCATCATGGCTGAGAAAAGCAGATGAACTCTACACATCCTCCACTGCTAGTATTACGTTTTGTGGCAAACTAACCAGCCCAGCGACCTGAGCTATGAGCCCCCTGCTTTCTTAATGAGTGATATGGTACATGGTGACTTCTCAAACTAAAATTATAAAAACATGCTCCCCTTCGACAGTCTGCATGCCTTTGCACATTCCATCTGTTTGGAATCTAGTGAACTCCGACTTGTTCTTCAAAGTTCATCTCAATTCAGATGGTCATCCTTCCCTGTTCCTGTCTGATTTCACCCTCCCGTGCGCCCACCGTTTAGCAGCCGGGCACACTTGCCGGCATGGAAATCACTGCGTGGAGTCACTGATTTGTGTGTCTTCCCTGTCAAGCCACAGCTCAACTCTGCAGCCGTACAAGCTAACACAGGGGAAGCCACTGAGCAGAGGCACAGGGCAGTGAGCACACTGGAGTGACACAAACAGCAACAGGAAAAGTAGCTACGTGCATTTAGCCTTACAGTTGCAGAGTTCATCACAAGCTTATGGTGATGATGACTCCTTCTAACAACTACCCTGGTATTCCTATTTTCCCCACTGGGCAGACAGGAAACATAAAGGTCAGGTCACTGCCGAGGACCATCCTAAATAGCTGGCTCCTGGTCTGTGCTTCTCCATCCTGCCTCTCAAAGCCAGAGTGAGACCAGTCTCGATGAAATTTCACCCACCTCTTTAAGCAGAAAATTGAGCTAACTTTCTATGTTGGTCACTTTGCTGACACTGTAACCATGATTTTGTGTTTTACAGTGATTTTGCCTTTTTTGCTGTTGTTGTAGAACATTTAAAGGATTGGGGGAAGACTGGGGGGAAAGAGTGGTTCTGGGTGACTAAGAATGCAGGCAAGCGAAAAACTACCAATCAATTAAAAGTTCCAATCAACTCAAGTCCTCTTCCTTCTTCTAACATAGCGACTTAAAAATCTTTAAGTAGTTTTCTTTCTCCCAATTTGTTAACTCTCCTGATCAAATGCTTATTTGATCAAATCTGAACACAGTTGTACACATATTGATTCCTGATTTCTTGTTAATAACTCCCAAGTGACTTCCGAGCCAGGAATCCCTTCCTCTTAGGTACCCACCTTTTGACCTTTGGAGTGACTATAAAAATCATCTGGCCAGACATCCTTCCCAAACATGACATCGTCATTCAGGTAAATGAACTTCTGGGACAGCCCTTCGATGCGATGAATGTGACTTTCAATAGCTGGTGAACTAAAAGTAGGCAAGTGGCTCAAATTTCGAAAAACATCCTTTGAACAGAAAAATACAAGAGAGAAAGAGGGTGGATGAGAGGGGTTTTTCTTTTATTTTTGGTTTTGAAGGAAGGCAGGCAAATGGAAGAATGAAAGGAAGGTGGAAATGGAGGTGAGGAGGGTGAAGGGAATGAAATCAGGGAAAAGTAAAAGAACAGAAAAGACAGAACAGAAAACCACAGCCTTGTGATATATGGAAAGCCACGTGCCTGGTGTGTTACTATTGTCACTCGAGGATTATCAAGGTTCAGCCAGGATGGAATCTGCCCATTGGTGACTATGAAAATATTCCGAACCCACGGCGCGTGCCTCTCGATAGATCGCAGTGAGTATCTCAGTTCTTCATTATCTTCAAAGCGGCTGGCAGAAACATCTTCATCCTGCTTGGACTGAGAAAAACGCCTGGTGCTTGAAGATGTAAAATAGCCCTGAAGTCACACCTCCCCCTGTGTCTCCCTGGCCCTCTCTGCTCTCAGGGTGCTCTGGCAGACTTTTAAAGACCCAATCTTACTTTGAAACATTACGAAAAATGCAAAAGACTCAGCTCAGTTACAACAACAACACAGATACACAGCATTTCTTTAACACACTTTTTTAGGAAAGGTTCCTGGATCTGCTTCTTGGTCACTTCAGGTAATATTAACCAATGGCAGGGACTGGAACATTAGAAAAGTCCCAGTGAACTCAAGTCCTCTTCCTTCTTCTAACATAGCAACTTGTAAATCTTTAACAACATAAACCCACTCAGGTTTTGAAAGGATCTTTGCATCCCTTACCTGGCTGATGGCACTCAGATCCCATAATAAATACGCAGGACTTATGGTCAGTTCTTTCCCATCGATGGTCATGTTCTTCTTCGTCTGCTTATTCAGTTCTTGGAAATCTTTGGGGTTGTTTAATTTTAGGAGTGCTACACCGGCCTCTGAGTACAGGTGCAACTATAAAATGACAACAGGGTTACCAGTGGAAAAACTGAGCCCTCATGAAGAGACACCTTGAAATTCCCATATTATCTTTAAACTTTAAATATATATAAAACATAGGCTATGTATTACCAGTATGTATAGTATACATCTAAATATATATTATACATATTTAAAGATTAAGAGTTTCATATGTATATGAAATAGCAAGCCAATATCACACACACACACAAAGAAGAAGAAAACCTAAACAGGCCAGATGCTTTTCCCAAATGAATGGAACGGGCCTGGAATTAAGAACAAGAGGAAGTGGCAGGGCCCTGGCCAAAGGGACATCTCAGGCCCCATCTGAAAGCTGCAGCCACTGCTCAGGGCCACCCAGAGCTGCCAGATCTAAGAGGCCAGGAAATCTCCTCATTCCCTTTTTAAAAAATATTTTAAAATTTTTAATTACAGTTGACATTCAATAGAAATTTCCCAATTTTCAATGCTGGCTCAAATGTTTTTGATTGTCATATGTTCCAACACAGCACATCTGGTCACCAGTTTATGACCTGTGTTCTAAAATACTCTGTGTTCTGCTTACTCTGGGGGCAAGTCCTGCAGTGTAACCTCACTCTACTTGGCGGGGACCACGTCTGCTAGCAGGCGTCCGGATGGCTTTTGTGCCCACACGTGAGATGAATGAGTGTCTTTGGCAGAGCTGACTGACGTGCTTCCAAAAGCACGTTTGGGGCAAAGCGTTAGAAGGAATCGTAAATCTAAGGGGGAACATCATAAGCATCAACACGTTTTTTTGTTATCGATGTGAGAGACACCGTGATCGGTTGCTTCCTGTACATGCCCTGACCTAAGCTGTGATTGGGCCTGCAACCCACGTAAATGCCCTTGACCAGGAATCCAACCCTGACCCTCAGTCCATGGGCCCATGCTCTAACCATTGAGCAAAACGGGCCAGAGCTTAACACATTTTATAAACAGGCTTCCCCACCTCTACGCAAGTCCATAACACCCTTGATGTTTATGTTCTAAGCCTATAATACAATTTCCCCATGAAAACGGCCTTTCAGAGCTTAAAAAGCCAGGAAGAGGACTGAAAACCACCAATTGAGGACAGCAAAATCCGTCTGCCGAAGTGACTCTTCTAATGGAGCCCGGGCTTTGTTTTAAATTTATAAACCGAAGCAAACACAAATTACTATGGCCTCAGATTAAGCTCTTGTATTTGTAACATGACTATACTTAGCTCATCTTTCAAAGGTTCCTGAGTTTACGTAGGCCCCAAAACTAAAAGTTAGAGTTAGAATTTTCTCTTTTCCCCTTTTTATTATGTGGGCCGTTCACTCTTACCAGAAATGCTTGTCATGTCTTCCTAACTGATTACGTTCTTTCACCTTGGCAGTGCCTGGCATACACTAAGCACTCACTGAAGGTCAGCTCTCACTGCTGCCACCGTCCTGCCTCTGGGCGAATACTCTTCTACCTGGGAACCTACAGAGCCTCACTATCCCCCCTAGGCCTCCGCTGCTCCCACAGCACCTCTTTGGGCTCCCTGGAGTATAAGAACCACTACTCTAGAATGAATCAATATAGTGTTATCATACACTAATTTAATTTAAAAATTACTGGGGAAATATCCTTATCTTAATCTCTTCTTCCAAACTGCTTTTATTCTGGAAAACTATTTCGAAATTTCACAGACAGTTGCCTAAGGTAACTACACAAGTAAAAAACATAAGGGAATATTTGTGTATGAAAAAGAATTTCTGCCACTGCAACCAGGTTTTGAGTAGTGAAAAAGGGTGGGAAGAAAGTCCTGGGCTAGCCACTAGGTGGCTCTCCAGTCCTGGACACCGTAATTACTTTTCCGGAAAAGACAGGAAGGGTACTGAAGCGTGGTTGTAGTGAGTGCCAAAGGCTGGAATTCCCAGCTTGGGCAACTGTGGGCAACTGCTTCTATATGTAGCTTCTTACTTGAAATTGTAAGTTTACCTAAATTCTTTAAATCATAAGTTTGTCAAGGAGAGAACAACTGGACACCTACCCCCTGCAGACCCACAAGGGACAAGTTAGTGTGACTGAGAGATAAAGTGTGCTATCTTTAAGTCACTGACACTTCCATATGTTTGTTACTGTGGCATTTTCAAGAATGATGTGCCTCCCCTGGCTGATTTGGCTCAGTGGATAGAGCACTGGCCTGCGGACTGAAGGGTCCCAGGTTCGATTCCAGTCAAGGGCACATGCCTGGGTTGTGGGCTCGATCCCCAGTGTGGGGCATGCAGGAGGTAGTCGATGGATGATTCTCTCGAATCGTTGATGTTTCTATCTCTCTCTCCCTCTCCTTCCCTCTCTGAAATCAATAAAAAATATATATTTAAAAAAAAAGAAATGATGTGCTCAATACGCCCATATATGAGATAGTATATGGTTAGGGAAAAAAACATACCAGCTAATAAAACTGAGAAACAAATTAGCTCCTTTTAGTGATCCGACAACTCAAACCTACTATGACTTAATATGTGCTGGTGGTTTTCTAAAACTTAAATCAGTTCCAGAGTTGCTTGTTTAATCTGCTTATGACTTTATTTTAGCAATAAAACCAAAAGAAAGGGTGTCGTGCTTTAAGAGAACAGATGCATAACCAATTGAAGGGAAGTTACTAAAAGAAGGGGCATGAATACAATATTCTTACAATATACTGTGACCTTGAACATGCCCTGAACGGAGGTCCAGGCAGGACAATATGTTGTTCCCACTCTGCCCGCACTGTCCTTCCTGCTGAAGCATACAATTTGGTCAGCCTTCAAGTATCCCGGGAGCCTCTTTCTCTTTGAAAATTTCCCACATGAGCCCTGACTGGTTTGGCTCCGAGGATAGAGCATCGGCCTGCAGACTGAAGGGTCCCGGGTTCGATTCCAGTCAAGGGCATGTACCTTGGTTGAGGGCATATCCCCAGTAGGGGGTGTGCAGGAGGCAGCTGATTGGTGTTTCTAACTCTCTCTCCCTCTCCCTTCCTCTCTGTAAAAAATCAATAAAATATATTTTTTAAAAAAAGAAAATTTCCCACATGTCTCTGATCCACACAGAACTCGCCTTTCTCTAAATGCCAACCTCAACTCTAGACTACTCTTCTCTGTAGCTAATCCTATACTGTCTTGTTTTGCTACTTGAACACTTACTATACAAACATACTGCCTCCCAAAAGAGATTACAAATAGCGTGAGGACAGACCCACGTCCTCCACTGCTTCTGCACACCCACCCAGCAACCATTATCATGGAACTGAACCAAATGTGAGACTGCACTTGAGAGCTTTGGGAAGATTTTCCACCTGCTCTAACATATGTTAAAGAAGTGAACAAGAACAAAAATCAAAAAACAAGCAAAAACCCACCATAAATAAGATGTCTAAAAATGCAGGAGGATTTAGAACGAGTGAGCTGAAAATAAAGACCAATAGACAATCTAGTTTCTCAAAAGGTGAATCCTGTGTCCAGCACATACAAAAATTCTACAGATCATACAAGAATTCACCTCAAGGTATCTCAAACTAGAAAGCCTTTAATAGAAAAGATTGATTTTATAAGACTACAGTCCACAGTAAAGTTTTTATGAATTCAAATCTATTACCTGGTAAAAAGAAACCATTTTCCTCAAGTCCCACCTCCCCTCCAGAGGGTGTAGGAGTACAGATTCTGGCTTTGCTCTAACCAGAATAATAAAGGCAACGTAATGGTACCATAAACCTAGTGAGGCCTATGGATAATCACACTGGCTGACCTGGTTCCCTTTGTAGTCCAAGACAGTGTATGTGGTGGGTGGGTTTACAGTCACAGCCTTTCTTCTTGCTCATTCTTCAACAAGCATTTCTTGAGTGGCCCCCTAAATGCCAGGCCCCAAGATAATCACTAGGGGTACAAAGGTGAACAGGCAGTATCAGTGAGGGGTCTGGGGCAGAACAGAGCTCTAGATGGCAAGGCCTCCTGGAGGAACTGAGAGGGAAAAATGGTTCAGCTGTCGAGGCCCTGGAGTCCATGCCTAACGGCCCTTTCCTCCACATGCCACAAAGCACCTCCAAGGAAACATTGCCCACACTGAGCTCAGAGTTTCCTTCCTGAAAAAGCTTGCTTCTCCCACTGAAGCTCTGAGTGTGGCTGATGCCATCACTCCCATCTTCTCTAGAAGCACCCACTTCCCCTTTCATTTTTCCTTCCCTCTTCCCCAGCTAGTAAGTCACCAGGTCATGCTGAGGGGCTCTCTCTGATGTTTCTGGAACCATGCTCATCCTTGCACCACTAACAAGGCACTTGCTGAACCCAAATGTCTTGCTGGGCTCGGGCAGCAGTGGCTAAACTGGTTTTCCTGCCTCCAAAGTCATCTTGTCTAATCCCTAACTGCTACACCTTTTCCTGCTGTGTTCCTTTGAAAGGAGTCCTTCTGCCCTGGCTGGTATGGCTCAATGGTTAGAGTGTTAGCCCACGCACCAAAGGGTCTCGGGTTCGATAACAGGCAAGGGCGAGTAGCAGGTTTGCAGGTTAGATTCCTGGCCCCCGTCAGGGTGTGTGCGGGAGGCAAGCAAACAATGTGTCTCTCTCACATCAATGTTTCTCTCTCTCTCCCCTTCCTCCAGTCTCATTTCCACTCACTGAAAATCAAAGGGGAAAAAAAATCCTCAGGTGAGGATTTTTAAAAAAGTACAGATATACCTGTTTCTGTAATTCTACAACCAATAGCTAGGAAGCCAAGAAGCCAAATAAACATGGCTGAAATCAATGTTAATCTATGGTTTTATCTACCCAAATCAATAGCAAAAATAGTTCAGGGGAAAGAGGAATGTAATATATCTTTTAAAAGAACTGCAGATTAGGAAAGAATTCAACCCTAATCTAGCTGGGCACTACCATATTTCCAAGTACCATTTAAAAAGTAATGGAGGAAAATATGAAAAAAACAACCATAAATGTCATTCATGTTATCATTATTTACAAAAATTGTACAATGTATCTTAAAACAGTGAAACACGTGGGAAAAAAGAAACAAGCTGGGGAGAAGAATATAAAAAACATGTTCAAAACAGGTACTAAAGTAAGAACTCCCCCACTTACAGCTCTCCCCCACCACCTCCAGGTCCATCCTTTACCTCCAAATTGTTCAATGACATCAACAGGAACAAGAAGTAAGAATCAGTAAGCTAAACACAGTGGCAGAATTTAACACTTCTTAGTAATATCAAGAAAACCAGGGCCTAACAAATTCTGAGCCAAGAACCTTATGCCCTCTCTTTTAAGAGAAAAGACATCTATGTTTTACAACCTGGAAGGCTTCCGACAGACAGCAGGCATCCTGACACAAGGTCAAATGGAAAGTATACCCACAGAAACTGTGCCCTAAATCAACAAGGCAATTGGCTCTGAAAACAATACAAACTTTGTTTCTCCAACGCCTCCCTTCCCCAACAATTCAGTTCTCCACCAAGTGGTTCACAGAAAAAAATGTCTAAACCGAACTTCCGTTTTCAAACTGACAACCCGTTCAAGCTGACACCTCCACCTCAGCATGACAAAAAGCATCTCACAGGCAACAAACAAAGAAGAGAATGCTTTCCTTGCTGGTGATTAGCACAATTTTAAAACATAAAGAGGCCATCAAGAGTGCTAATGTTGCTAAGGGTGTGAAAGAAGCAATGATCACAGACAATTGAAGAGGTAGAAAAACTTGTTCATTTGAATAAAAGAAGAGCAGTTAGCCAGCGACAGCCATTTCCAAGACAGTGATACTAGTATATGAACAAGCTAAGATGCTGCATGCTGACCTGAAAGACATCCCTAGACCTAGGCCGAATGCTAAAAGTGATTCATTTAAGGCTAGTAAGGGGTGGTTGGATAAATTTAGGAAAAGAAGTGTTTATTTATAGATTAAACAATACATTAGACATGTACTGTATATGAGAGAGAAAGGGGAATAATTTTTGGGTCTGGAACGGATTAATTCAATTTACATTATTTCTAATGGGAAAAAAGGATTCTGATTTCGAAGAAATCGCTTCTCCAACAGCCTTCCAGAAAGAATTAAGTTCGAGAACCAAGGTTCCACTGTAAATGTGACGGAAAAGGCATGTCACAAGGCAGCCTCCACAGTCAACTCCAACAAATGGCATCACTGGTCAAGCATGAAGAGTTAATAAATATAAATCCTAAATATGTTAATGGCTCAATTAGCTATTAATGAAGGGAGGTTTCACATTATCAAATGTCCCAAATATCTGAAGCACACTCCCTCTGAGTAACAGCACCTGACACATAGTAGAAGCTCATTGGTTAAATAAATGATCCTGCTTCGGAGAAACCTGCAACCAAATAAGACCCTTAAGATTTTACCCAAATGAAGAGTAAGGAGTGAGGATCTCCTATAAACAAAGGGCTGTCTCCATACTGTGGCAGAATAGAGACCCACTTGGTTTCCTACGATTGCCAGCTTTCCTATGAAAGAAAGGGACCGAAAGAGAAGAGTCATGCATTAAATGAGATGTTTATACTGGGTGCTCTATTGTCTGGGTCCTTACCAGTTTTATTTTAGAAGAAAGATTTTCTGGCAATTTTGCTTTTAGTTGATTTGTCTCCTTGAAGGTCAGTGGAAACCCACTCAGAAAAGCCAAATCTTGCATTAGCACTAGCCCAGGGACTTCTTTATCTGTGGTCTAAAATGAGAGGGGAAAAATACAAGTCACTTTCCACATCACAAGGCTGGTGAAATCTTACAGCTGAGAAAACCAGCAAAGGTCTATTGTATCATACAAGCTTCAAAGTCAGAATTAAGATTACTTAGATCAACATTCATTAATCCTAGCAAGCTAGCCTTAGAGGAAAAGTAAACATTAAAAAGTCTCTCAAAGTAAACCAGCTTTACTACTCATACTTGTATTCTAGTCTACTACAAGAACAAAATTAATTTAAAATAACATACCAAATAGCCCCTCCAAACTGTCTGTTTGCTGTTTCCTTTAAAGGTTTCAGCATGGGCATCTTCAACTACAATAAAGAATACAACAAACAAGCCAATTTTTAATGAATACTTAACTGTAACATCTGACAGGACACTGTACAAAGCATTTTGAGAGCTGTTAAAATAGTATTATACATGGTCTCAAAAAAAGGTAGTTAAGGGAGACAAAACCCATCCAACAAAAGTGGAACGATGTAATGCAGTGTGTGATTAATGTTAAATTTTGCAATCCAAAAGGAGAGATTCAAGCGGGCAGCAGAGACATGGAGATGACAATTTGACAGAAATCACAGCTGTAGGAGCAGACAGAAGGAGCTCCCGGAAGCCAGGCCAGTGGATTTAAACTAGCAGTAGGGACCCACTGTAGATCCTAGGGCTCCTCAAGAGTCAGAATGAACTGAGGGGATGCTGAATAGATTATATATTTTTAAAGGTTAAATGATAAATTCTTATATAACTACCTATACAATATTGGTCATTTTGGCTCTGCCCCCCCTCCCCTTTTCTTTCTTTTTTGCCTCTGGCCCTTTCTGAAAAGATCTGCTATCACTGACCTAGATAACTGAGGATGGATGATGTGACAGGGGGTAGGGGAGGCTGGGGGAAGGTCAATGGGGGAAAAAAAAAGGAGATATATGTACTAATATATATAATACTTTAAACAATAAAATGAAATAAATAAAAAAAGAGTGAGCCTATGTCCCACTATAAATGTAAGCACCACAAAGGCAGGAATGTGTCTTTTTGGTTCTCTGCTGTATCCCTATTACCTAGAACATCAACCAACTCAGAGCAGTGGCTCAACGAACCTTTACTGAATGAATGATATAATAAGTAGAGCAGTCAAATAGAAACCCAAATAGGAATTCAAAAAACAGCTTTTAGAAGACTACAGTTTAATGCAGATTTTATTAATCAAAATCAAGTCTTTGCTATGCTATAAAATTAGTAGAGGAAAATCCAAGATTCTCTCCATAGGTGTTACAACTGAGTTATAATTGTTAACATAATGTCATTTTTTTTTTCTTCAGGTGAAATGTTTTCAGAGTACCTTAATTTAAGGACATCATCATTTAAAAAACAAAGCTAACTTTAACCAAATAATAAATCAGATAACTTACTATAATTTGTCAAAGATTATCCCTTTACTTTCCCTATATATTTAAAATATAATGAATAGAAAAACCTAGGTTATTTATACTGAATAAATAGTGCTTGTCAAAGCGAGCACAAAAATTGAATTTCTTTGAAATTGCATCATTTCTGTTCCACTCAGAATTTTTAAATTCAAACATCCAGTGATAACATGACTTTGAAATACCCACAAGAAGACCTTACCATTCTTAGTACTATCGAAAACAACAACTGAAACGTTAGTCGAAGGGTTTTTTGGTTTTGCAACATTGAATACATCGCTGGCAAGATGAAAAGAAGGGTAAAGAGATGGCAGGTCCTTCAGTGTGACGTTGGCCGGCAGGGCTGGGTCCAGGACAAGCATTGGCACCTTAATGCAGTGTGTCAGCAAACATTCCAGCTGCTTCTCACTGGAAAGAAACACCAACACGCTCACAACAACATTCTTGAAAAACTAATCAACACTAAAAAGCTGGTTGGTATCACTACATTTCCCAGATGTTTGTCTAATAGCCTATTAAAAATAATATTTTAATAAACAAGGAATTTTATCTCAAAAATATAAAATTTAGTAAGTTAGAAGTATGAGATATAAAATCATTAAGTGCAAATCTAAAGATAGAGCTTTTAAATTTCTATTAATAAAATGACTGCCACCAAAATTTAATAACTCAAAGTAGCACCAAAAAACAGTATTTCATTACTATCATTTTAAAGATCACTCATAATTCCAGAGAAGCCCATTATTAGGCTGAATAGAAAGTTCATAAATTCTGTTTGATAGAGTGTCATCATACTACACACAACTTACCAAGTTCAATTAGAATACAATTAAATATATTGGATATGATACAACACTGATGCAAACAAAAGTAAATGGTACAAGGTTCTAAGATAATTTCATATGAGACATTTCTATCTACACCTAAGAAATACCTAGAATAAACATATATATATATATTTAAACATATTTTATTGATTTTTTACTGAGAGGAGGGAAGAGGGAGAGAGAGTTAGAAACATCGATGAGAGAGAAACATCGATCAGCTGCCTCCTGCACACCCCCTACTGGGGATGTGCCTGCAACTAAGGTACATGCCCTTTACCGGAATCGAACCCTGGACCTTTCAGTCCGACGCTCTAGCCACTGAGCCAAAACGATTAGGGCTAGAATAAACATATTATCTAAACAAATGAACAGGCAAAAGACACAGCTAGAGAGTTCACAAAGTGATAGCTATGACTATAAATAAAATTGTCCAACCTCACTAATAATCAAAGAAATGCAAAAGAAAACAATGTTTACTAAATTAGCACCCTTCAAAAAATACTAGTAGTGACTCAATGTTAGCCAAGTACAGTTAACCTGTTCCTCTCCAAAACTGTTAGTGGCACCATAAATGTTTACCATTTCCTCTTTGGAAATACATGTACTGTATATCATATTAGTTGAAGGGTTTTTTGGTTTTGCAACATAAAAACATATACATGCTTCTTCCTCAAGAGTTTACTTCCATGAATCTAGTCCAAATAGGAGAAGAGAAACAGGAAGAATAAATAAACCCACACACAGAAAATACCAGACCCCCAAAAAATATCACTAAGTATTGACAACAGTGAAAATACGTAAGTGTCCAACATTTAGTAAATTATAGTGCAGTTACTTTATGGGATATTATACAACTATTAAAATTGAAAAGAAAGAAGCATGAAGGTAATTTATCAACACAGAAATATGTATAATGGTATAAAATTTTAAAAATAGGATAGGACACAAAATTGTACAAAGATTACAAGTTATAAGTATAAAAACATGCATGAAAAGAGAATAATAAAATGATCATAGTTGTTGAATGAGGACCACAGAATTCTGTATATCCTTTTCACTTTCCTCTCAACTTTTCTGTAATGTGGCATCATCACTTTAAATAATTTAAAAGGAATTTTAAAATAATAGTATAACAGTAGTATATATAAGTAAATATAAATAACATAAACAGATGATTCAGAAGGTACTTCTGGATCTCAAAACTGCTCAGGATCATTTTTCTATGAATAATTCTTTTATTTTTAAGTCTGTTAAGTGGGGAAGTGGTCATTAACAGAGATTTCCACTTCTCAGTGAGACAGTCTTGTTTTAAGGATCTAAGTCAGGTATGATTCAAATCAAGATAGATATATCAGATTTTTGTCACTGAGCTAAATTCCCTTCCTAGCCCTCAAATATAAAACATACAACTTCAAAAAAAAAAAAAAAAGACATACAACTTCGACAGAATTTAAAGGTAAGGAAATATACATTAAGCGCATAATTAAATAATGGATATAAATGAAACACTGCAGTTAGAGTTTAAGAAAACAGTACACCAAGACAGATTAATGTGAACGACAGAGAAGAAAAACCTGTCTAACCCTTACAAAAAGTGATAAAGCTTTGGTTAGTTAGCTACAACCCAAATAACCAGAGTCCTCAATCAACTACACCTTTAACACTGCAAAATTTCCCATCTAATGAATGCATAGTAATTTGGGGGTCAAAAACTAGCCGAAGAGGGATTGAATAGGAGTAAAAGTTAACACAAAATACTGTGTTCCCAACAGAAACAAGTGCGAACCTAGAAGTTTCACTTCAGTCCTTCAAATTTTTATTCCTGACAGAAAAATCAAACTGCTTACCTCTTCTTAGTTGGTTCTGTTGTGTTCTTCCCAAGGATTTCTCTAAAGAAAGCAAACACATTTCATTACATATGCATGGACCAGTGCTGGCCCTAAATGTGAATAAGAGATGACTTACAGCATTGATTTTCTCGGTTACCCCACTGGAACTAACCAGTAGGAAGTACTATAATGCTTATAACATTTAAGGTACATTATTAAATTATACATTTAATGACATCTGATCAACAAATAATATCATGTGCCTTCCACAGTAATCATGACAGATTACTTAAAATAGAAGCTTTTACATCTTACTAGTAGAACATGGTACCAGACTGTCAAAGCTGTTTGCATGCCCTGGGAAGGTCTTCCATCATTCTCTAACACTGAGAGAAAGACTATTTGTTGCAGTATAACCTGGCCAATGACCTGCAACTGGGTGGCACCCATAACCTTCACAAAGGAGTGAATGGAGAAGTTCTCAGCAAACACTCCTGAGGAATCAGAGGGGAAGTTACATCAGCGAGGTCCCTAGCTCAGAAGGCTCTCCAGAAGCCCACTGTACCTACCTTGCCCAGATAAAGTAAATAAAATGATCAAATTCCACATTAAAAAGAATTACCCAGTTTCTAGTTCCATAGTATATTAATTGATATTAAAAGGGAATATATTTTTACTGCCTTTATTGGAGAAAATTTAAATCTGTAGGCCTGTTTTCTTTTTCCAGGGACCAACCTAACTTCCTGTATAGCTATTTTATGTACTAAAACCTCACTTCTTGAGGATGCCTGGGACTCAGACTGAGTGAGCAGGAGCTCCTTTGGGAGGCTCCTCCACCGTGAGGCCCCTCAGAGACCAGGCCACCACAGAGTGCCACGGTCTAAAAAGACCATCTAACAAAGTGAGGCCAGGCTCTCACCAAAGTGGCTGAGTCCTCTTTAGGCACCAAGAAACAAGGGTCAGACATATGGCTGCCAAGATCCTGCAATGGCATGCATTTGAGATGCAGATTTTTGTTTGGATGGCTTCGCAGCTGTACTGTTACTTGTAGAACGTTGTGTTTTGCTTTTCAAATCTCAGCTTTACCTCATGGCTTTCTGCTCCTCTTCCATCTGTTCCCTGACTTGCTGCAGTTCCTTCAGTAGTTCAAGGTCGGTGCCATTCACCCAGGTGTACACCACGTCGATCGGCATGGGCAGACAGAGCCTAGGGCAGACCCACAAGTCCTCAAGCTCATATGCATTTTTCCATATGCATATGAGCTCATATTTGAAGAGTATGTCAGGTTTAAACTTAGAGGTCATGAAAAAAAATCAATGAGAAGGTAATTCCAGCATGGCATATGTCACAGAATTGCACATTTCAAACGGGAGCTGAGGGACGAATACATGCTGGAGAACTTAATGCAGTTTATGTACTTTATGTAGTTGGCATCATTTGGTCCTCACAACCACCTTGTAAAGAGACTGCTATCACTCCACATTTAGGATTGGTGTGTGTGTGTGGGGGGGTGGGGGGGCGGTCTTAGAAGTACACATCAAACTGATACATTCTCAGTTTAGTGAAAATTGGTATACAAATGCAGCCAAACATAGAAAAGAATCAGAAGCTTAAAATGACCGAAGAGTTATCAAGCAGTCCAGAATGAAGGCCTAGCTCTACTGAATGCTGTAGCCTTCCTGTTCCTTGCTGCCTCCAAGTCCTAGAATGTCCCTCCCCCAGAATGTAAGCTCCAACAAAGCAGGAAACTTCCGTTTTATTCCCTGAATACCCGATAGATTAGAAGAGTACCTGGCACATAGGAGCCGAATGAGCCAATGATTTCTATGAGACACTAGCACGGAACTTCCCAAACATGCTCAAATTTTCCCCTCATTATCCTCAAAATAAGGAGTCAGACAGGCTTTTAATTCTTTGTTATATTATTGTTGTTGTTTTGCTCTTTTTGTGTGTGGCGGGGAGAGTTTGCTTTTAATTCTTGAGTGTCCTTTCTAAGCCTTATCTTAGTGTTTCTGTTCAGGTTGTACCCAGGATAAAAGCTTCCTTTCCCTTTCTTTCATCAGCTTACCCAATCCTACCCATCTTTCAGGGTCTGCTCTAGAGCTGTGACACAGGAGTTCATAGTGACATAAAGGGCTCAAGAGCCTAACCAAAACATCACGTCTTTGCTTGTGGATACAATCATACCATGCAGCACAGGGTTAATTATCTCATGGAAAATAAATGTGGTTTGGTGGGTAAATCTTTCCTATTAAAAAAGGAAGAAATAAAGAAGTGACAAGTTTTAGTTTAAAAGAAGCAAGTGAGCCCTAGCTGGTTTGGCTCAGTGGATAGAGCATTAGCCTATCGACTGAAGGGTCCTGGGTTCGATTCCGGCCAAGAGCACATGCCCGGATTGCGGGGCTCAGTCCCCAGTGGGGGGGGGGGGGGGGGCGGCGTGCAGGAGGCAGCCGGTCAATGATTCTTTCTCATCATTGATGTTTCGATCTCTCTCTCCCTCTCCCTTCCTCTCCAAAATCAATAAAAATATCTTAAAAAAATAAATAAATAAAGCAAGTGAGATGAGGAGAGAAAAGGAGTGGCTACTCATTCAGTGAATAAGTGTTTACCGAGCACTTAGTATGTGTTAGGCATTGTTCTAGATGCTGGGGATTCAGCAGTAAATAAAACAAAACTCAAACCTGTGCTTTCATGGAGCTTACATTCTAGAAAGGTGAAGACGTGAAATAAACCAAATAGTCAGACGATGGCCGGTGTTATTATGGAGAAAACAACACAGAAAATGGGGATACAAAGTGTGCCTATGTGGGAGGTCAGTGTTAAACGGGAAAATCAGAAACAGCCTCACTGGAAGATGGCATTTCAGCAGAGATGTGAAGGAGGGAGGAAGTCAGCCATGTGGGGAACTGGGGGAAGATGGTCCAGAGGAAGGGAATGCCCCAAGGCAGACACCTATGGGGCATGGTCAGAGGCCAGTGTGGCAGAAGCAATGGGAGCAAAGGGAAGAACAGAAGAGGAGGTGGGGTAAAGAGGTACCAGGGGACGAAGGGCTTCATGGGAAAATGAGGAATCACCTCACACGCAGGCATGTGTGATGGCTTGAACCCTCCTGAGTCAAGGGTCACCACTGCCTGCAAATTAAAATCTAAACTCCTACACACTCTGCACCTTGTTTTCTAGACACTCCAATTGTATGGCCTTACCCAAACAGGATGAGACCTTGCAGGCTTCTGTGCCTTTGAACATGCTTCCTCCTCTGCCTGAAATATCCTTTCTTTCATGCTTCTTTCAACCACTTCCTCCTTCCCAATCGCCCTCTTCCCACTGCTCCCACAAAGAGCATGTACTGCTCAACATTCAGCTCCCAGCGTGCTTTGTACACTAAGGGATCCTTAGCACACTGTGTTGGACTGTTGTTTAGTGTCTATCTTCCCAGTCTAGATGCAGTATCTCTGGGCAGAAATGTTATGCATTCTGTGCCCTGCTTCATTATTTCCTCTCTTACTTTTATCTTCAGGCTCTCTTCCTCCGTAATGGTGTGCAAAAAGCTTCCTCGTGTGGGTTTTTTCTGCATATATCTATATCCATGGTTCTCAAATGCTAGCAGGAATCACAATCTCCTGTAGGACTTGTAAAACAGACTGCTGGGCTCTATCCCCAGAATGTCCAATTCACTAGGTCTGGCCTGGGGCCTCAGATTCACATTTCTAACAAGGTCCGAGATAAAGCCAATGCTGCTGGTCTGAAAATTCACTTTGAAAACTGCTGATTTATATGTCCGTTATAGTTCACATTTTTAAGTAAAAAAAAAAACACAAAAAACTTCCCCACTAAATGTCATTTCTATATGAGTTCTGCTTATTCATCACTGCATGCTTAGGAACAGTGCCTGGTACACGAAAAGGGCTTAATATATACTTGTTAACCAAATAAGTATTAGTTCATTCCCTCAACATACATTGGTCTTTTCCATTTAAAAAAAAAAAAAAGCCTCACATTACCCTCATGTAAATTATCTGAGGTCATCCCACTCCTACTTCTTGGGATTGATTAGACTGAAAATTTAAAAAACTGCTTAAGTAATTTAACTTAAAAATGTTTTAACAAGAAAAAAAGAACTGTACGTTCCAAAGCTTTCCTGTAAAAGTATTTATCTGCTACTAAAGATTTTTAAAGTAGAATCAAGAGATATCCATACACATTCAAATGAGGAAAACAATGTAAGTACATAATGCATTTATGTACTGGTTTTTCTAAGGCTATATTATAAGATCAATTTAATTCTTTGAAGTTAAACTAACAAGCCTAAGGAGACCATGTGATCTACTCTGGGTCAGTGAGTCAATTGTTTTTCTATTAGACACGGTCACAGTGAGTGTGAGTCTTTCATTCTAACCACGAGATCACTATCTTAGTTTCCAGATGAGAAGGAAGTCTTTATCTTAGCCTGAAGACTATCAGTCACTTCTGACTCAAAACCAAAGCTGTGGTGACAGTGACACAACTTTTATTTTAATCAGTTTAGATTAAATGAAAAGTAGGTAAAAAAACCCCAACAACTTAGGGCTTAAATAGTATCTCAGAACCAAAAAGTTGGGAGAGATTTTATATTTAATCTAATATCTACAATTTAGAGAAGACAAAATTGAGCCCCAAACAAACATAAGGCCTCACAATTAGCAGTAAATAATTTATATATTCACTTGTTACTGACATATAGAATGGGATTTTTTTCCCATTCAGGGCAAACAACATGAAAAAGACTTATAGAAAAACTAGCAAAATCATGAAACTTCCTATAAACATTATGATATTTTTAAATATATTAGAACATATGATATGTTATATATGACCCATTTACTTGTCATCATCAAAATTATGCAATTTTGAAATACCCCTGCATAAAAATCAAACTTCATTTTAATGAAATCGAAAAGCAGGAAAAGAAATATTTAACACACAAAAAAAAATTTCTTCAGAAAGAGAACAAGAGGTTGATTAAAACTGCTGATCTCAATATTTGTATTTTCTAAGCTAGTTTTCCTTCTAAAGGCTGTGAAGCGCTTGCTTGGGGCAGGGATTTATACAGCTGCACCATCAGTACCCAGCACAGCAGAAGGCACAGTAGGTTGACTAGGTGCTCAATAAATGGTTGAGTAAGAAAAAAGACAACCCATTTTGAGCTTTCCTTAGAAAACTCAGTGTTACTAAAATGAAAACTGAAGAAGCAGGGAAATTCTATTTCATTAAGAATTCGTTAATGCAATAGTCCTCAAAGTGTGGTCACCAAACCAGCGGCACAGTATCATCAGTGACACGTTAGAAATGAAAATTCCCCGAGCCCCTCTTAGACCTACGGACTCAGGCACTTCTGGGCCGGGGAGAAAGCCTTCCATGAGATACTGGTGCATAATAAAGTTTGAAAATTGCTACATTAAGGAAATGGTTCTCAAACTTTTTAGTCTCAGACCCTTCACACTCTTAAAAATTATTAAGGGCCCCCCCAAAAGTTTTTGCTTATAGGTTATAACTATGCACACCTAACATATTTTAAGATAAGTTTTAAAATATTAACTCATTTTAAACTCATTTTAACCTCCCATTTGTTTTGGTCCCCTCTTGCTCTTTCCCCTGTGTTGATTTGCTGTGTGTCATTACAATGAAAAGGAGAGTCAATAGATACTGCACAAAGTGAATAAATAAAAAATGAGAGGACTTTTGTTTTTAAAGATGGGATGATCACCAGAAGAATCTAAAACAAAAATTCATTAACAGTGGTTCCTGAGAGTGGGGAAATCCAGAATGGAACAGAGAGAGGCTTTACTTTCTACTTTTCTGTATTGCTGAACTGTTTTCACCAGAGACATCTATTGCTTTTATGATATAAAACAATATAAATAATAGCTTTATAGACAAACACTGAAAAGAACCTGTGCAATTCATTTCAACTACAGGAAGGGAAGGGAGAGATTGGTAAAGACTGCTCCCAGTGTCTTGTGAGAGAGGAAACTCTCCAAGAAAAGGAAAGGTTGAAGGCAGCATTCAAGAATGGCTGTACCAAGAAGCTTGGCCTTAAGGAGCCAAAGATCCAACCTGTGAGGTCGCTTGCTCCTTCCCATAGCAAGACAGCAAGATGTGGTGGCCACAGGGGCAGGTGAGGTCCAGTCCCGGTGGCGACCATGGGAATGGCCCTGGTTAACAGAGTGACGTCAACCAAAGAATACTGGTCAGGGCTCAGAACAGCTGCAGAGTAGCCACTCAGTTCCTTCATCCTTCAGGGGGATCAAATTACCTTTACCTCGTGGAACTGGGGCAGCATAAAATGAGATCATGTAACAAAGTACTCAATAAACTGCAAGGCAGCATTACTCTTCGGGAGTCAGATTTTCCATATAAAAAATGTGAGGATGGACTACAAGGTTCCTTCAGATGGGAGTAGTCTTGAATAAGTTAAATCATACCTACAACTTGGAGAGATCCCTTAATTGCTATATTTAAACATGGGTGCTTTCATGACTTATAATTTAACTAAAAATAAAATCTCCAAAATTTATCTTTTCTCACCGATTCTGAAAGGACTTTCCAGCAACATTGTCTCTGTAGGAATCAAACAAAACGTGGTATTGATCCCGGCTCCATTCCAGAACCACCTAGGAAAAAGAAGACGAAGAAAAAAACAACAATGTTTTGGGTGTGTGTTGTTTTTTTTTAAATCTTCACCAAAGGAAATACTTTATTAATTATTTAGAGAGAGGGGGAGGGAGGGAGGGGGGTAAAAGGGGGAAAGAGAAACATCAATTGGGGTTGCCTCCCATATGCACCCCAACTGGGAATCTAACCCACAACCTTTTGGTGTGTGGGATAATGCTCCAACTGAGCCACACTGGCCAGGGCAAGAAACAATGTTTTATTTGCATCAAATAGTAAGAGTTTACAACTTTCATTTCATTAAGAATTGCTCAAAGAACAGGTAAAGCAATGAAAATCTATCTATCACTCAGTGCCTGCCATATGCCAGACACTGTGCTCAACCCAGATGAATAAATTACAAGATAAGAATAGTCTCATACATATGAAAATCAAAGAGATTTAGAAGGCTGTGATATGAGAATTGGGTCTTGGGAGAATGAGGTCACCAGGTAGAGAGAAAGGACAGTGCCAGAAGAGCATGCTCAAAGGCTGAAAGCAGCAAGGGCGAGTTGTTTGAGGTTTTGGCTGGAGCACAAGCAGGTAGTAACTGGAGGGAAATGCGGCTGGGAAAGGACGCTGGGCCTGGACTGGGATGTGCCTTGTGTGCCAGGGGAAGCAGAGGTACTGGAGGGTTTTAAGGGGGCTACATGATCCATTCAAAACTTGGAAAAGGCCCAGCTGGTGTGGCTCAGTGGTTGAGCGTTGACCTATGAACCAGGAGGTCACAGTTCGATTCCCAGTCAGGGCACCTGACCAGGTTTCAGGCTCAATCCCCAGTAGGGGATGTGCAGGAGGCAGCCAATCAATGATACTCTCATCATTGATGTTTCTAACTCTTCCTCTCTGAAATCAATAAAAATATATATTTTAAAAAAATTCTTACTTGCCATTTTGAACTATTCCACCCACCCCCACCTCACATGAACATGCACACACACACACACACACACACACACACACACACACACACACTTCCTCTCTACACTCTACTACTAAGGATAGTTTGTTGGTAAAATTTTAAAAAACAATGAACTGAAATACTATTTATTAAAATACTACATGAGCTCTGAAATATGTCATAAACAATGTTATTAAGAATTATTGCCCAGCCAGTGTGGCTCAATGGCTGAATGAGACGCAAAGCCTATAATTCTTTGCATCAGAGGAATTCCCCAGCTAAGAAAAGGAGGAAGGTAATTATTAAGAAGAGAACGGGTATAGTGGAAAGTTCGTAAGATTTACAATCATAAGACATGAGTTTAAATCTGGGACTTGATAAAATCTAGAGCGCTTCTCTATTCTCAATTTCTTCTTCTGTAGAATGAGGATATTAATGCCACCTATTTCACAAGACTGTTTTGATGAGTAAATGAGATATGCCGGTCATACAGGGCTATACAATACTTACATACGAATTGTTTATACGTCTCTTAAAGATAGCATTTACAGTGCTGCGGTATAACTTACTGGTTTAAATATGTGTCTCACCTCTGTGAGCAACTCACAGCCAGGAACTTGACCTCTTTTATTTTTATTCCCAGATTCTTGGACAATGCCTGACATAAAATCAATCAACCTTTTTTTTTTTTAATCCTCACTGGAGGATATTTTTTCCATTGATTTTTAGAGAGAGTGGAAGGAAGGGAGGAAGGAAAAGGGTAAAGGAGAGGGAGACGGGTAGAGAGAGAGAAACATTGATGTGAGAGACACCGATTGGTTGCCTCCCAAACATGCCCTGGCTGGGGCTTGGGCTGAAACCTGTAATCCAGGTCTGTGCTTTTGACCAAGAATCGAACCCAAGACTCTTTGGTGCTCCCGCAAACACTGGCTAGGACATAAACATTCTAGAATGAACAAATATGGCTACTAGTTTTACAAGGCAAACAACTCGGAACAAATTACCACTCCATAGTTTCCCTCTAGAACTTTCTGCTTTCGGATCCATTCCAAATAGTCAGGTAAAGACTAAAGGGCTAGTCCGGCTGGTGTGGCTCAGTGGTTGCACGTCGACCTATGGATAAGGAGGTCATAGTTTGATTCCCGTAGGGCACATGCCTGGGTTGCAGGCTCGATCCCCAGCAAGGGGGGAGGAGGGGGACAAACAGGAAGCAACCGATCGATGATTCTCTCCTCACTGATGTTTCCATCTCTCTCTCTCCCTCCCCCTTTCTCTCTGAAATCAATAAAAATATGTTTAAAAACAAAAAAGACTAAAGGGCTAGAGTTGTGAAGACACAACAGCAGGCCTACTAGGCACACTCTGTAAAAGCACATGTCACTTTCTCAAGTTTTCAAAGGAATGTGACATGCTATCCTGTAATACTTAAGGTGTTGGAGCTCTAACCTCAAGTAGTAAAAACTCTAGGTAACACTGACAGGGCTTTTCACACACTGATAATCAGAAGCCTACATTATTCTTAGAGTATAAAGGTTCTGCATAGTTTCTGAAAACAAAATTCAGTTTGAAAAAAATAAATTTAGTTTGCATTGAAGTATACTAAGGGAGACCAAGATCTCTGTCTTAAAGATATTCTAAGCTTTATCTTTTCTACCAACCCTCTTCCTCTTCCTTCGATAGCAATCCGTAAGTCCTATCTGCTTGTCACCAGAAGAATTCTCTAATCGCATCTGATTAAGCATGCTCATTTCGTTTTCCTGTCTTAGCCCATAGCTTATAAGCAAGAGAAATGTATACCTCACAGTTCTGGAGGCTGGAAATACCAAGGCACCGGCATATTTGGTGTGAGGTGAGAGCCAGCTGTCCTCTCCTGTGACACCTCGCCTGGTGGAAGGGGGCCAGGAGCTCTCTGGGGTTTCCCTTATAAGCACACTATTCCATTCATGACCTAATCACCTCCTAAAGGCCTCACCTCCTAATACCATCCCATGGAGGATAAATAAAAAGACTTGCCCAAAGTCAAGCAATAAATCAGCAAGAGATAATGCCAGTTTCCAAAAGCAGATACACCTTTCTTTCAGGCCTTTGTATAATTATAAAAATCAGTATTGAAAGCCTGCTGATTCTGAAGCATTGCACTCAATGTGGTATTTTCACCTCGATTCCTACTGCCCGACGGCCTCCTGCTACCCTTCTCTTCCACCTGTGATTCACCTTCCACATACCTCAAGAGCAGTGGTTCTCAACCTTTCTAATGCCGCGACCCTTTAATACAGTTCCTCATGTTGTGGTGACCCCCAACCATAAAATTATTTTCGTTGCTACTTCATAACTGTAATTTTGCTACTGTTATGAATCGTAATGTAAATATCTGTGTTTTCCGATGGTCTTAGGCTACCCTGCTAGCGGTTCTCAACCTGTGGGTCGCGAAAATAATTTTATGGTTGGGGGTCACTACAACATGAGGAACTAACTATATTAAAGGGTCAAGGCATTAGAAAGATTGAGAATCACTGCTCTACAGCAATCATTCTAAACAGAGACCTAATTCATCATTCTCTTTTTTAAATTGTTTGAATGACCCCCATTTTTTCAGGATGAATTGAAATTTGTTAGCCTTAGTAGGCAAGTCCTAAAGTGGCCACCGCCTACCTCTGCAGCTTCAATCCTGGGTATGCTGCAGCCCTTCAGAACTACCTGAGTCCCTAGAAGGTGATAGTGCCTCCCACACCTATGGCATCCTTCACTTAAGGGAGGTCCTGTCTCCCTCTCTCTCTTTCTCTCTCTCTCTCTCTCTCTCTGCCCACCAAGTGATGACACAGCAAGAAGGCGGTCATTTGCAAGCCATGAAGAGAGCTCTCACCAGATACCAACCATGCTGGGCACCCTGATCTTGGACTTCCAACCTCCAAAATCATCCTACCTAATAAAATAGTAATATGCAAATTGACTGCACCTTCGCTACGCCAAAGCCACGCCCACCCGCCAATCAGGGCGAGTATGCAAATTACCCAACAAAGATGGCGGTTAATTTGCATACACTGAGGGAGGGAGGAGTGAAGACTGAAGACAACTTAGAAGGAAGAGGGAGGAAAAGCGGAAAGCCAAGGTGGCTGCCAGAGGGAAAGCCTGGGCGGGACGGAGCAGGGCGGCAGTGGCGAGCGGATGCAGGCGCGGTGGCCGTAAAGGCGGCGGTAGCGGCAGCGCACGCGGCCGCAACAGCCGCTTGCAGGATTTTCCTGCAAATGTGCTACTAGTAAGAAAATAAATGTGCTGTTTAAGCCAAAAGGGGGGAGACCTCCCCTTTCTTCCCTCAGCCATCTTCTTCAAGATCAAGCTCATATGTCACCCTGTCTGAGAAACTGCCCAACATCCACCCTCTGTCTTCTACTGAACTTATCACAATACATCTTAAGATTGTCTATCTGCTTGTCCATCTCTCTGTCCAGAGAGTGAGTTCCTCAAGAGCAGAAAGAAACTGAACCATCGTTGTGTCTCTAGTAAGCAGTAGAGTAACACCTCCATAAACCTCTGCCAAATGAATACTTTGTGAAATTTTGGTAAAGAAGCTTTATCCAATTTGGAATTAATCAGAGACAGAAATTAAGTTAATGGAATAAAAGGGGGAAAGCAAGATATATCACGGGGAAAAGAAAACTAGAACCCTCCTAAAAGAAGAAACAATTTTTTTTAAAAAAGAACAATTTTAAATTGTTTAAATGTATTTATTCCTGGGGGGAGGGTCAATTGGGGAAAAGGAGACATAAGAAAAACTTTAGACAATAAAAAAAATGTATTTATTCACTTGAAAGAAAGACAGAGAAAGAGAGAGAAACATTATGCATTCATTGGCTAATTCTTGTATGTGCCCTGACTGGAGATGGAACCCGAAACCTTGGCGTATCACGATGACACTCTAATCCAGCAGTTGCCAACCTTTCGGACCTCACGGATCACCAGTGGACCTCACGGATCACCAGTGGTCCGCAGACCACCAGGTGGCAACTGCTGCTCTAACCAACTGAGCTACTTACCTGGCCGGGGCAAGAGGAAACAATTTTAGGATGCAATTTTAAAATGGGAAATATGGTTTTTAGTCAATTGTAGAATTCATTTGGCTCTCCCTGTACAAGTGTGACTTAATCTGTAATATTTTTGAAAGATCACATTTTCCTGCTTAATTTAGTGCACAAATGAATCACACACGGGCTGACTAGTCACCCGTTTAAGATACTGCATGTGATCATAAGATTGGAACAATCAATCTAAAGAACAGCAAGAGCTTCAAAAGCTATATTGAGAATACAGTATATAACCTTTTATAGCTCCACTTGTTTGTTACATTTTAGAAGGAATTAGAATAACATATGGTATTATATAGTTCCGGCTGTATTAAATTAATAAACTTACTCCCTCTGCTTTCATATCAACCATAATAAAGCAGTCAGATAAAGAAATCACTGTGAACTTTTCTGCTGTCTCTAAGGAAAGATCAATATACTCTTCAGTGTGACCTTGGCACCAGCCCAGAAGTAAGGTCTCCTGCTGCTGCCTTCATAAGCATCACAGCCAAGGGAAGGACTGTCCTGGGACAGAACACTTGGCATTTAATTAGCATTTACTGAACCCTGCACCAGGTACCGTGCAAGGTGTCTTATATACATGAAGCATCTCATTTAAACCATCTTTCCTCAATAGGCTTAATCACAATCAGAGAGCAAAAATAAATTTTTATATGTATTTATTCAACAAATATTCACTGAGCACCTATAGTTGGGTCTGAGTGAACAAATGAACTTGTCCATCTTGCTCATTTTTGTATCTCAAGAAGTCAGCAGAGTGTTTGGCACATAATGGAATAAAAAGGCCAGATTATCTTGCACCCTAAATCTCTCAAATCGGTTCAGTTCTCTTAAATGTCCTCTACGGGCCTAGCCCAAGGTTCCCAACTAACTGTCCTAACTGAGGGTTTCTCAACTTTGGCTGTATTGACATTTAGGGCCTGATAACTTTGTTATGGGGTGTCCTGTGCATCATAGGATGGTCAGCAGCATCCCTGGCCCCCACCTTCTACATGCCAATACCTAACAACCTTGAAGGTTATCCCATTGTGCTCA
The DNA here is from genome assembly GCF_951640355.1 of Cnephaeus nilssonii. Lineage (NCBI taxonomy): Eukaryota > Metazoa > Chordata > Mammalia > Chiroptera > Vespertilionidae > Cnephaeus > Cnephaeus nilssonii. The sequence goes on along the minus strand of NC_137077.1, from coordinate 14,278,153 downwards.
GGACCAACACCCAAACCCTGAACACCTATTCTACCAAGGCTGGGAGCAGGGCACCAACCACACCAATCTTTCCTACATCCACACTTTCTCTTGCTCTCCATCGTCCAGCCACATGGACTTCTCACATGTACCCCATCTTCAAGACCTTCTCATGGTTCCAGGGCCCAAGCACTAGGAACATTTTTGGCTGCATAATCTTTGCTGCGAGGGCGGTGCTGTGCATTGCAGGATGTTTAGCGGAATCTCTGACCTCCACCCGCTAATTGCTAGTAACACCAATCCCACACTACACCCCAATCATGGCAACCCACAATGTCTCCAAACGTTGCCAAATGCCTCTGGGGTGGGGGCGGGGGGGCGTGCAAAATACCTCCCAGTTGAGAACATTCGGTAGGCCTACCCTCCTCTGTCGCCTGCCTCAGAAATTCTACCCTTTCAAGTTGAGTTCAAACTGCATCAAGAACACCTCCCCCAGGCATGGCTCAGTGGTTGAGCGTCAACCTGCGAACCAGGAGGTCACGGTTTGATTCCCAGTCAGGGCACATGCCTGGGTTGTGGGCTCGATCCCCAGTGGAGGCCATGTAGCAGGCAGCCAATCAATGACTCTCTCTCATCACTGATGGTTCTATCTCTCTCTCTCCCTCTCCCTTCCTTTCTGAAATCTCCCTGACCCACCCAGCCACCAGACAGTTCTCCCTGCAGGTCTCTCCCACAACACCTTCTCCTTCTTTGCAGCATTTCTCACAACTGTTCATTAAGTAGCATTTAATGTCTGAATGCACCACTGGAATATAAACTCCTTGTCTGTGGGAACCTGTCTGCTCTGTTCACTACTCCGTGCCCAGGGGCCTGGCTCTGCACTCAAAGAATGTACCTACTGAATGAGTGATTCAGGCGCTCTGCTGGGACACAGGGATTCCAAGATAAGAAGGAGAACATCTCTGTGATCAGCATGCTGAGTACAGAAGTGGCAAATCATCATTGAGAAGCTTGTGCATGGAGAAACAAAAGTTTCATCTAAGGCACCAAAATACCAGATACCACATTTCAAAAAGAAGTGTGGGACCAAGATGTCAAGTTTCCTAAAGAGGTGGTTGAAAAGTCATCCAAATCACAGTAAAAAGGTCCAGGGGAGGGTTTTTTGGAAGCTGCCGCTGGCATTCTGTGACTTCTGCTCCACCTCAGCTGAAGGGGAGGGGTGGAAATCTTCCCATCACCTCAAGCTCAGGAAAAGGACTCCGTGGTATGACCTAGGGAGCCCATGACAGGTCCCTGCAATTGGGTGGATGCCACGTCTGTCTCACGCCTGGGAAATAGAAAGGACTGGCTGCTACCTGCTCTGCGGACAAGGGAAAGGCGGTTGCTATGCAGAATCAGCTCACCCTCCCTCACTCTGAGCTGACAAGGATCAGGATACGTGCCCCTAAAATACGGCAGCTTGGCATAATGAATATTTCAAGTTGAAGAAATTTGAGAAAGAGCAGGCATGGGAAGCATGTTCTGACCTTCCCCTGAAGCAGGTCATATGACCTTCTGTGAAAGGTGCCCTCTCCATAACTGGAGGAAAGGAGCATCCTTGTCTCCATCCTTGTCTGCTGAAAGGAATTCTGAACCAGCAGGCCTGTGTTTCCCCAGCTCATTAAACTCAGCTCATACCCTTTTTGTCCTACCACAATGCTCCACTCATCAAACCTAGCATTAAAACATTCAGGTTTAAGCACTTCTTTGGGTCTTCATCTCCTTATGAAGGCTTCCACGTCATGTAAAACTCAATTGCTCCCTGGTGTGACTCAGTGGTTGACACAGCATCATTGATTGGCTGCCTCCTGCACCCCTCACACCGGGGATCAAGCCTGCAACCCGGGCATGTGCCCTACCCAGGAATCAAACCGTGACCTCCTGGTTCATAAGTCAACATTCACTCAACCACTGAGCCATGCCGGCTGGGCCAACATGCTAAATTTCATTAACATTATCAACAAATTAAGACCTCAAGAGTAAGTCAAACCAAATACAACTATCAAATTACCACATTAAGTTAACGATATATATTGAATCGTTACTGAAAGATTTATGAGGGCACACTTGAGCTGTGTTGAACAAAACTCCATATTAATACGCCCACTTAAGAACACAAGATTCACAGATAGAGAAATTAACAAGATATTACAAATGGAAACAACCCGCTTTTTCATCTTCTACAACAAGGTAAAGGGCTAACAGCTGTCACAGTCACAATGTCAACGTTCAGAACCAGGAAAGGAAATGGGTTTTGAGTCAAGCCAGTGTCTAGGACATCTGTTGCTCTGGCCCTTCTTTTGATAACAACCTCCTGATTTCCCTCTAGGGAACCCCTCTCAGATCACATGGTTCACTCGAGCCTGGAGACTGACAGCTGGCTCACAGCCCTAGCTCTGGGGATGATCCAGGTGGCTAACAAGGGAACAACAAGGGCACGCATTCCCTGGCTAGGCAGGCCACCTGGGTCCAGCTGGCACTCTGAGGAAGGAAGTTCTCCTTTGCCGGGCTTACTAAAATGGTAGCTCAGAAGCTAGAGTTGCTGGCAGCAATCTTTGTTTCCACATGGGAAGAGCTCGCCTGAGAACCAAACCAACAGAAGGGAAGAACAGGGACAGGAAGAGATTCCTGATGACATCACTTGGGCACCTTGATCCAACCCTGCCATAGTTTTACCCTATAATTTTTCAAATACACCAGTCAAATAACAACCTTTTCTTTTAAGCCACATCGGAGTTGGGATTCTGTCACAACCAAGCGCTGCTCATACTAGCAGCAATTTTAAACCACTAATAACCCCCCCCTCCCCACGGCCTCACCCCCCCCAAAAAAAGCTCCTGCCTTCTTGTAAAAGTCTCAGCTTCCTCTAGGATGCTTCAATCCATAATTTCCTTCCCATCCTCTGATTTTCTAAGTGATTATTGGGTACCTACCCAGGCATTCAATTACCTACTCCCTTTATTACTACTCAGTCCTCATGGCCTCATCCCAACTATGTATATAAAGATGGTCAAGGATGAGCTAAAATTCTTTGTATCTTTGACAGCATCTTCCACCCTACAAAGTACAATCAGACAAATCATGTATGAGAAAGAAAAGGTTACTACAGATGGTCTGCATCAAAGTAGAAAACTTGCCCTAGCCGGTTTGGCTCAGTGGATAGAGCGGACTAAAGGGTCACGGGTTCGATTCCGGTCAAGGCACATACCTTGGTTGCAGGCTTGATCCCTGGCCCTGGTTGGGGTGTGTGCAGGAGGCAACCAATTGATGTATCTCTCTCACATCAATGTTTCTCTCTCTGTGTCTCTTCCCCACCCATCCACTCTCTCTTAAAAAAAAACCCACACAAAACAAACAAACAAAAACTCAATGGAAAAATATCCTCAGGTGAGGATTCACACACACAAAAAGAAAACATATACCTTTACTGGAAACGAGCTTGAAGGGATGTTGGTTAAGGTCATCTCCATCCTTTCATTCGAGCGCTAATAATACACCAGGGAATAAGACAAGATCCCCACTTTAACAGTTAGCTGGGCTGTGGATCTCTCCCAAACCACTCCAAAGAGAGACCACTGGTATCTAATGGCTCAACCACTGAGCCACGCTGGCCGGGCTGGACCGAGTTTTCAATCTTCCTTTTCACTGAACAAGAATCTCACTCATCCAAAATGGCAGTAGAAGGTGGGTGAGCAAAAGAAACCGGCGGGGACGGGGGAGGGGGGGGGGGCAGGGACAGTTACTATCCACTACAGCAGATTCTGTCTGAACCTCTCTGACTTCCTCATGGAAGTTCATTTTTGAATATTTGTTCCCATACTTAGTGCATGTAAGGAAGTGATGTATTTTACACACATACATACACACCCAGCAGTGATCTACAATCCCCTATTCGCAATCCGGAAATCCAAAAAGTTCTCAATAGTGACAACCTTTTTGTTTCTTATTTGGCAGCAAAACTTGACCTGACCTGAACTTATTTGGTGGCAAAACTTGGCCTAAACTTACTGGAAGTTATTTATAGTCTTTATTTTCCTCACTGAGTGTGAACAGTCATATGTTCCGCTGTAAAAGATACTGGTATTTAATTATAAGGTCATTCAGTAGTTCCAGAAGTTTCAGATAAGGGAATATAGATTTGTGTATAAATAATTCAACTAAGTAATGATGGTCCTGAAATAATACATTTTTTACTTCAAAAGCATGTTTGAAAGTCTATACAATATCAACTAACAAAGGGCAAATATTTAAAATCAGGACTTTCTAAGCTAAAATGAATCTTGAGAGCATAGTTAAGCTAGTGTCCTCATTTATACATGAAGACACTAGATTCCCAAGGGCACATGACTTGCCCAAGAAAACCAGTTTTCAACAGACAAGTTCCCACCTGCTACCCTCACCCCAAGGCAATGAACTTCAGTGAACTTTAGATCCCAGCTTGAGGGTGCTCACTGTGGATGTGGATCCAGCTCTGCTTTTGTTAATCAGAGTTCCCATGGGTTCTCCAGAAAATACCTGATTGAACTTAAGGGAAAAGTAAAAAAATATTTGAAAACTAGAGGCCCGGTGCATGACATTCATGCATCAACATGGTCCCTAGGCCTGCCCTTCGAGCTTCCCCGGCTGCCAGCAGCTAGCTCCGCCCCCTACCACAAGTCTGCTGCTACCCATACCCTGGTTCCCCATCCCCCATCAGGTGATTGGGGCCTGCAGGCTGGGGGCAGCTCCTGCGTTGAGCGTCTGCCCCCTGGTGGTCAATGCGCATCATAGCGACCAGTCATTCTGCCGTCCGTTGATTTGCATATTACACTTTTATATATATAGATATACTTCCCTCCCTCATTTCCACTTTTCTGTCTTAGAATTTGGATGGGTGTACAGCCAATACCACTTATTCTAAGAGGGAAGGTTTGGCTCAGTGGATAGAACATCAGCCTGTGGACTGAGGGGTCTCAGGTTTGATTCCGATCAAGGGCACATACCCAGGTTGCGGGCTGGATCCCCAGTAGGGGGCCTGTGAGAGGCAGCCGATCAATGATTCTCTCTCATCATTGATGTTTCTCTCTCTCTCTCTCTCCCTCTCCCTTCCTCTCTGAAGTCAATAAAAATATATTTACCAAAAAAAAAAGAGGGAAGGAAAAAATATTATGAATTCAGTTAACAATTAGTGAAATTATTAATAAGTTGGTAATATTAACTGTATGATGACAGCATTCTTATTTCAAAATAAGGATTAAAGATATAAACCAGTTGATGATAACAATAATAGTAGCAGTAGTTATTACCATTTAGTGAGAGTCTGCTATGTGCCAGGAACTATGTGTGGTACTTTACATGCAGATCTTACTTGGTCCTCACTATCAAACCTGCAAGGAAGGTATTCTTGCCTCCACTTTAAAGATGAGGAAGCTGAGGTTCAGAGAGCTTAAGTATCCTTTCCAAGATCATACAAAGGACAGTCTGGGCTGTTTGAGAGGTCATGAAGAGATGTGCTTAACAGAACAGCTCTGGAGCCATCTACTGCTGTGGTTTGAACCCAGCTCTGCCACAGACTGGGCTAGATTAACATGTGCAAGTGCCTCAGTTTCATCACCTGTAAAATGGGTGTAATAATAGTACCCATCTCACAGGGGTGTTGTAAGGATTAAATGAGTGAATGTGAAAGCAGTTAAGAGAAGGCCTAGAACTTGTATTAACTATGCATTAACTATTATCACCATCATGCCCTACGTATTAACTATTATCATGATCACGAATAATGGCACCAAGCATTCAAACCCAGATCTGCCTAGTCTGGCAGTTCTTCTTTCCCACTGTGCTGTACAAATTAACAACAATATTAGTGGTATTGAGTCATCTCCTATGCCACCAGCTGAAGTTCTTTGCCTCTCATTTCTTTTGTCTGTTCCAAACTCTTAGATCTGTGGTCATCTCAAGACTGACAAAAGTCTTTCTTTTAGTAAATAAATAACCAGCCATCGAATATATAAAATAAAAGATTCCAACAACCGATGCCTCTAAGTCACCTTCACACTGTACGGGTTTTAATAAACGGCTAATTTAAATTACTCGGGGCCAAAAAAAATAAATCTTATCAGCAATAAGACACAACTATACATAGATACAGTCACTATATTTCATTGCAACACATGAAACAAAGAACAGCAGGTGGTGTATCAGTTACATATTCCACTTACAAGTCTGGGGCACTTTCTCACCCTCACTTATAAAATGTATTTTTATTAGCCCCTGACCAACCTTTCGCCTGGCTGGTGTGGTTCAGAGGTTGAGCTTCGACCTATGAACCATGAGGTCACCCTTAGATTCCCAGTCAGGGCACATGCCCGGGTTTCCAGCTCCATCCCCAGTAGGGGGCGAGCAGGAAGCAGCCTATCAACGTTTCTCGCATAGATGTTTCTCTCTCTCCCTCTCTCTTTCTATAAATCAATAAAAACATATTTAAAAAAGAAAAGAATACCGTATGAGACCATCAATAATGAAATAACTACCCACCCCAAAGTAAAGGGCTGTCATGAAAAATGTTTAAAGTGTATATCCGGAGCGCACAAAAATCTATTAAACCCGTGTGTGTGTTTCCACCTCCCAAACCTGTTGCTGGGACCCTCTGAGGAATTTCCACCCCGACCCAACTACTTTATTGTACTGCTAACTACACGCAGACTCACAAAGGCAGGGCTTGTGTGGCCTGGGATCGAAATGATTAGCCGCCCTATCCCATAACCCCGGGGCTTGTGCTGGCTCCCAAGAGGTTAAGCGCTGGAGTCCAAACGCATTAAGGTGCCCTGGTCACGCGGGTCACGTGAAGGTAATCTCGGGACAGGGAAAAGTGGAGGTGCCAGGCGACCTCTCACATCAGTGTGTGCACATCTGCCAGCAGGGCTGACGGACGGTGTACACTTGTCCCAAATGACAGAGCGAAAGTGCAAAAAAAAAGCCCCCTTGCACACGGAGTCCTTTTACATTTTGAGCCAGTTACCCTATTCCCACGGCAAATTCTTGTGCCATAACACACGTGCCCTTGGATGAAGTTTTGAGAACCGGGAAGAAACTAAGTTAAGAAGGTTCAAGTGCCTTTGTCAAAGGTGAAAAGATTAGAAGGGTGACACCCGAGGGGCAACACGGTAGGAGGGGCAAGCGATCAGCGTGTAGGAATGGAAAGACACCAACTCCGGGTTCCAGGAGGGAGGGGATTCCTGGAGGTTCAAGGCCTGCGGGAGAAAGTCAAATGACTTGGGGACCCCGAAGAATGCACCCGGTGGGAAAGGGAATCAGCAAAACGAGCTCCTATTCCCCCCAAACCATTGGGGTGGGGGTGGGGGGGGGGGACGAAATCTCGACCCCAGATGCAGAAAGCCGGTCGGAGTCCTCCGCGTCTCCGGGGAAAGGGCAGGCGCTAGGACGGGTCCTCGGGGCGGCAGGGGTCACGCGCGCCCGGAATCGCGGCGTCCCGGGCTCGGCGCGGGCGGCAGGGGGTCGGGGGCCGCGGGGCCGCGCGGGTTCAGGGCGCCTTGGCCAGGGATCCCGAGCCGCTACTCACCTCGCCGAACTGGAAGGCGGAGACGATGGTGACAACGACGCCCACGAAACAGACGTAGAGCCCATACCTGTGGGACAGGCAGGTATAGGTCTGTCTCTGCAGGAGCTTGAGCAGCATCACCACGGCCGCCGCCACGCCACGCCCCGAGGAGCCAGAGCCAGAGCCAGAGCCCGAGCCGCCGCCTCAGTGCGCCGCCATGCAGCGGTCCCCACCGGGCCGCCCGCTCAGATCACGGCCTCCGGCCGCCGCGCATTGCAGCTCCGGCGACTGACGCCGGCTCGGCTCCGCGCCGCGGCCGCCGCTTCCGGGAGCCGGGAGCCCGGAGCCCACGCCCACGGCGCGGCGGAGGCGGACCTGCACCCCGCGAGGCAGCCAGCGCCGCCCTGGTCTGGCCGGGCGAGCGTCGGCGGCGGCGGCGGAGGCGGCAGCGGGGGGCCGGCAGCGCCCCCTGGAGGGCGGAAGGGCGAAGGCAGGCGCGCGCCCTCCCGATCTGCGCGTGCGCGGCGGCCCTCCAGACTGGGCGGGGGACCCCGAAGCCGCGTGGGGCAGCCCAGCCGAGATAAGATCGGTCCTTGCAAGGACTCGGTGTCACGGGCCGCGCTGTTATGCCACGAATACTTCTGTGCTCAGATCCCTTTCTTCATCTACAACAACTGTGAAATAGGGTTCATAGGGCTCCTTCCCCCTCTGGCTCTCTAACCATATTGCTTGAATGAGGAAACTTTGGGGCTAAATGTGCCAAAAACAAAATTAATTCATTTATTGATTTAAAATGTAGTTAGGGTCCCGTGCCTAGCATAGTGTTTGGTGTCAGGTACTCAAGAAATTAACTAGACTTGGGCACCGTTCCCAGAGAGCCTGGTTGGGGAGATAAGCACGTAAAGGATCAAGTGCAAAAAAAGTTATGATAGAAACAGGGGTGGTAGGGTATTTTCACATTGGCTCCAGGTGATTTTGAGGAGGGCCTACCCTCCGCGCCTCTTATTGGTGAGAGATTTTGTTTTCTCTGAATATACCCTAGTTAATGTGATTTTTGTCTTCAATTGAGCCACCTAGGGAAACAATCCACTTAACCCAGTGTTCCCATCATTCATAGCATTTTTAGAATTATCTTCACAACCAGGGATATACTCCAAATATGTACTCAACAGGATGGTCAGATGCAATTAACAGACTTGCAAAAGGGAGTGACTACCTTTGCTCCAATCTAAAGTGTAGAGGGCCCCCTGGGAAGACACATGGACATTCTTTAGATTGCTGAGCCCAAGATATTTGACAGAGTCATATTAGTTGCACCCCCGCCCCAGGAGTGCGGAGGTGTTGTTATTTCCTGGCTTACCTTTGTCTAGGTTCCGGAAGAGGGCTTTGAGATGTGGGAACCAGTCTAGCACCAGAAGAGGAAATGAAATAGACCTGGGCCCTCCCAAGCTCCTTTAATCTTAAGTTTTCCAGTGAACCCCCCTTGTATATGGGAGTATAAATAAATGTGCTGTGTGGCTCAGGGAGTCGTCTGTCTCTCCAGCAGAAGAGGTCAGCGACCCACCTGGGACCCAGCTTGCATCTACTTCTGTGTCTCTCTTTATTTCTTTATTTCTCAATCCCTGGACGCCTCTATCAAGAACCAGTTTCATCTCTCTCCGTGCTGGCCACGGAAAAGAGAGATCCCCGCCGCATCAGGCCCCCGCACTAAAGTGAAGTGTTGACACTTTTCAGTCCTTTTAATCCTGTAGGAGAAGCTGATGCGTGATATACATGCATGGCAAAATTGTGGCAGTTGTGCAAGACACTTATAAAGTGTTAGGGGCAGGAATTGAATATTGGGGACTAGCTATAGTTATAAGAAACATTAATCATGCTCTGTTAACCTTGATTGTTTTGTTCTAATTAAATAAACACATTCTAACCCGGCCATATGCCCCAAGGACCTGGGAGTCAACCTTGGACCTGGGAGTGAACCTTGGAATGTGGTCCATTCTCACTTGAGAAACTGCCTATTATCATGGAGAGATTAACAACCTTGTTGCCCAAACAATGGAGTCCCACCCCAGCCTGCATTCCTGTCCTCCTATATAATCCTATGTAATAAAAGGCTAATAAGCAAATCAACTGAATGGCAGAACAACTGGTCACTATGACGTGCACTGACCACCAGGGGGCAGATGCTCAACGCAGGAGCTGCCCCCAGGTGGTCCGTGCAGTCCCACAGGGGGAGCACTGCTCAGCCAGAAGCCGGGCTCACACTGGCGAGCGCAACAGCGGTGGCAGCAGTGGGACATCCCTGGAGGGCGCTCAGACTGTGAGAGGGTGCGGGCCAGGCTGAGGGACACCACCCCTCCCCCCCATGCACTGGGCCTCTAATCCAATATAAGCAGCTGGGTTATGTGGGGGTGCAGAGCAGATTTTTGTGAATGGCTGCTCTCCTATACTGCCAGCATTTTTGGAATAAAGCTCATATATGATTCAACCCTGTCTCTGCTTAATTGGCTCAAGTAGTGACCGGCAGCCTGGACCCATTGGTTGTCTGGTTTCAAAAGTTTCAAGGTCTTTTCAAGCATGGTAACAGATATAAAACCATCTATCATTCACAGGACTCTCTTAAAATGTTTGTTTCCACAATAATGATGACCAACGTTTACTTAGCATCTACTGTGGGCTGAGTCATCTAATTCCTCACAACAACCTTCTAAGGTAGATATCGTTACTATCGCCATTCTACAAAGGACGAAACTGAGGTACAAAGAGGTTAAGTAACTGTCTAATATCACACAACCAGTAAATGACAGATTTGAACAGGATGGCTAAGTGGTTGAGTGTCAACCTATGAGCCAGGAGGTCACGGTTCAATTCCTGGTGAAGGCACATGCCCTGGATTTGGGCTCGATCCCCAATAGGGGGTGTGCAGGAGGTAGCTGATCAATGATTCTCTTTCATCATTGATGTTTTTATCTCTCTCTCCCTCTCCCTTCCTCTCTCTGAAATTAATCAAATATATATACATATATATACACATATATATATATTAAAAATCAATAAAAACATATTTTTAAAAATCTTTTTTGATATTTTGTCCTTTTTGTTAGGTACGTGCCAAAAGGAGCCACGCCAAGAGATGTTGTGAGAGTTTAAGAAATTTTATTACATTCTCCCACAGTGGACTAAGACCAGTGTGTAGGTGTCAGCCCCGAGGGGGTGATTAGGTTCTCTTATATAGGATAGAAGTATGCAATATAGGGTCAGGTGTGGGTGCATGAGTTGGTCAAGTGCAGGGGAGGGCATGAGTAGGTCAAAGGAGTCAGGGGAGGAAAGTTCAGAGGTTGGTCAAGTGAAGGGGGATTCATCTTATCTTGCTTCTGCAGGCGCCAGCCATCTGTCTAAGGGCTTAGACTCTAAGCTATGGGAAAAGGTTATAACAATATCTATTTCAGAATACATGTCCAAGCAGGAGAGATTAGGGGTAGTTCATCCTAACACTTTTCACATTAACATGAAAGCTTCAGCCCTAGCTGGTTTGGTGCAGTGGATAGAGCAGTGGCCCGTGGACGGAAGGGTCTTGGGTTCGATTGCAGTCAAGAGCACATACCTTGGTTGCAGGCTCCATCCCCAGCTCCAGGTTTGGGAGGCAACCAATCGATGAATGCCTCTCACATTGATGTTTTCTCTCTGTCTCTCTCCCTCCCTTCCAGTCTCTCCAAAAATCAATGGAAAAATATCCTCAGGTGAGGATTAACCAAAAACAAAATGAAAACTTCAAATATAACAACAGCTCTCTGATTTGTTTTTAAAGTTAATCTTTCACTAGAGCATAAAAAAAGAGTAATTTAAACATAAATCACACATAATAAACTGTAGACTAAGGCAAGTTCTTTTTTTGGCTGGAAAGAGGAATCATATAAAGGTTATTTCTGTCCCTTCATCAGCAGGATCTTAAAAATATTTTAAAATTGTGAGATTTCACTGAAAATCCTAACCCTAATGTCCATTTTCTTATTTATTTATTTATTTATTTATTTATTTATTTATTTTTGATTGAATTTAGAGAGAAAGAGAGAGAAGCCTCAATTTGTTGTTTCACTTACTTCTGCATTCATTGGTTGATTCTTGTATGTAACCTGACTGGGGATTGAACCCGCACCACCTTGGCATATGGGACAACACTGCAACTGTGCTATCTGGCCAGTGACAGGTGTTTGTTTGTTTGTTTTTGAATAAATGGAAAATCTAGTCATACTGGGGCCACATTTCCACGTGGCAACAATCTGCTGTGGCTAAGTAGGGACTGCCTGCCCACTTTGTAGGACAGTGATTCATCTCATCGTTTCACCTCCCCATCCTTGAGGTTTAGGGTCAGCTGACATTTATCATAGTGCTGGCCCTGTAATTTACAGGTGAGAAGTATTTCTTTACACACACTTTATCAAAAGGTAAATAGAAGGCGGAGAGAGCCCCATGATTCAAGCAAAAAGGGACGTGGTTTTGCATGCGTGTAGAAATGAAGATATCCTTCTGTGTATTTGGGACACCCAGCCTGAGTCACCCAGTTACGTTACCTGCGTCAATGACATTATCTGCCTGGCACTTGAGTATGTGATGCCTTAATTAAAGCAACAGCTAAGATTGTTGACTGACAGTTTGAATTTTGTTGAGATTAAAACCAAGGTAAGGTTGGTTATAAACAAGATTTATTCTTTCTTCCCCATCCCTCTGCACTTCCAAGTTCCTTGCTCCCAGAAGATAAATCGTGAGAGGATGAGTAGAATCTTGTCAAAATCACTTAGAATGCTACAAGAGTCCCTCAGAAATGTTAATAGCCCACTTGCGACAGAGACAAACTGTAGTGTACTTCAGGTAGAAGAGGGGATTTGGACAGTATCACCTGATGGAATAAAACCAGAGGGCTTTTGTCTCAAGGGCTTTGCAGTGACTATATTTCATTTCAAGAAGCACTTTTTTCTTTCAATATTTTTAAAAGTATGTTTTTATTGATTTCAGAGAGAGGAAGGAATAGGGAGAGGGAGCTAGAAACATCAATGATGAGAATTATCCATCAGCGACTCTTGCACGCCCCACACTAGGGATCGAGCCTACAACCCGGGCATGTGCCCTTGACCAGAATTGAACTGTGACCTCCTGGTTCATAACTCAACACTCAACCATTGAGCCACACTCTTTCAATATTTTATTGACACTCCTGGTCTGTCTTGCCACCTCTCATCCCAGAAGATGAGGAATGCACCTGACTGGTGAGGTTGAGAGGAACTGAGCAGGTCTGCTAGAGATAGGAGTTCTGATACTCTACCTTCCAAGCACAGGAGAATCAGCACCCGGGGCCTGGGCAGGGCCAGAGCTGGAAAGTCTGTCTCACTCAGGGATGAAATATGGACGGCCCACTTGCTCTCAGAAGTAAAACATTCTCTATTTCACTCTATCAGCACAAAAGCTGATGCTTTGATCTCCATCTGTCTGTACCTTAAATAGCTTTTTCAATTGGTTCAGAACTCAGAAGTCAAGGAGAAATGCTTTCATGGGGCCCTAAAACATCAACCATCTTTGGGTCTCCTTTTGCTCAGCTTAGATGGGAAAATGATTACCCAAAGCAAACAGTCCTGCACAAAAAGGAACCGCTGTCCCAGGCCTACAAAACATATGCTGTGTATAGCGATGGTGTACTTGGAAGGCCTTACCGTGAGCTGATAAGAAAATTGAACTTAAACAAAGAGCTTTAACTAGCAGAGTAAACAAAGTTGAAATAACTCCTGATACATCTATATTTAGCTGAGTCCTTGCTTTATTCAAGGTAAAAAGAGAGAATGTCCACATTGTGAAATGCTTTTGCTTTTCAGCTTTAGGCTTGGAAAACTTGCTTGTTGCCAAGAAGCATATTTTGATTTTGTCCCCTCCCCCTGCTTTTCAGGATAAACACTGTGTGTTCATAATACATATGCCTGTTGCAAGTGACCTCATCCCTTTCTTTCTTAATTCTAAAGTAAGAAAGCCAGGAGAGCTTTTAAATTTTTCAAAAATAGTAAATAAAACAGGATTAAGAAATTTGATTGCTCTGATAGAATGCCAAAACATAACATGTCCTACTCTTTTATTTATTTATTTATTTATTTATTTATTTATTTATTTATTTATAGGAAAAGATAGAAATTTATTGAGAAATAAGCACTGACTCCCACATGGGGAGGGGGAGAGAGTCCCCTGTCCTACTCTTTATTTTAAAAAGTTTTTTAAAATATATTTTTATTAGGGTATATATGTAATATTTTCAATAATAAAGATTATATATATATATATTAATTTCAAAGAGAAAGGGGGAGAGAGAGAGAGAGAGAGAGAGAGAGAGAGAGAGAGAGAGAGAGAAGCATGCATGATGAGGGAAGAATCATTGATCAGCTGCCTTCTGCACACCCCCTACTGGGGATCAGGTCCACAACCTGGGCAGGTGCCCTGACCAGGAATTGAACTGTGACCTCCTGGTTCAAAGGTCGACCCTCAACCACTGAGCCACATTGGCCAGGCTTTATTTTGTTGTGATTTCAAAGACATCATGCATTTATAAACAAATATACATATTTTTACATACTTTATTCATTTGATACTTATTTGTCGGTGTTTTTTTTTTAAATCATTGAATTGTACATTTTATTTTATTTATTTTTAATCCTCACCAGAGGATATTTTTCCACTGATTTTTAGAGAGTGAGTGGAAGAGAGAGGGAAAGACAGAGAAATATTGATATAAGAGAAACACATCAATTGGTTGCCTCCTGCACGAGCCCTGACCAGGGCCCAGGCCAGGAAGGAGCCTGCAACCTAGGTACAGGCTGGAATCAAACCTGGGACCCTTCAGTCCGCAGGCCAACGCCCTATCCACTGAGCCAAGCCGGCTAGGGCATTTTTTGTTTGTTTGTCTGTTTGTTTTGTTTTTTCTATCTTTTAGCCACAGAATATAGACATCATAAAGGCAGGAGACTTGCCCATCTTATTCATAACTTGTTAATATTCCCACCTTTAGCATTGTTCTTGACTATAGTAGCCCATTGATAAAAAAAAATGTATTATATAAATGAATATCTTTTACACTGATAAAAATACTAAAATATCTAGTTGGCAACTACTGAAGTTTTGGTGAACTGAACTGTAATGTGTTGTTAAAGAAAATGACATGGAGAATAACTAAATTTTGAAGTGGAACTCACTTTGAAAACTGTCTGGACATGAATCAAGTATTTTGGTTTGGGGGATTTCCAGAAATGCAGTCAAGTCATCTAGGTTTTAAAATCTCTGTTGTGGTTATTGCTATTTACTCTCTGTTTGTTTCATTTTGTGCATTACTTCTTTGTATCTTCTCAACTTTTTTCTAAACCATTTTTTTTTTTTTGCTTACTCTTTGGCTTATTCTATTTTCCTGTGTTTTTTTTTCTTCATCTCATTGATTTATGTCTTTATCTTTGTAACTTCCTTTCCTCTTATTCTCTGAATTTTCTCTGCTTTTCTTGTACTAGTTTCTCAAAGTTACACTTAGCTCAATTTGCTGTCTTTATTGCTTTTAATAAATGTTTCAAATCTATAAACTTCCCTCTAGGTGCTAATTTTATTGCATCACCTAAATGTTGGAATGGGATGGAGGTGCACATTGGGAGTTTGGGCTCTGCTGGGGGCGCCTGGCCTAAACACATGGTGTCCACATCAGGCCTAGGGCAGGATGGTAACTGTGCTCTCTGGGCGTGCATGGCTAAGGCAGAGCACTGCGGATATTCTCACCTATGGGTACACTAACACACCAGGCAGCAGAAAGAAGGAAAACCCCGTTATTCCTGTAAAATCCCTCTGTCGCCCTCTACTGGCAGAGCCTAACATCGTACTCACTGCAAAGGAGAAATGCTTGGGAGTCCAGTCCGTTATCACAGAGCAGGTTCTGAAAGGGTGAATTTGGAACCAAGAGACAAGAGTTGATAACTGACACATCTGCAAAACGAGGTTTGCGGATGAGATTTAGATTTTCCTCATCATGTAAATGTACAGGTTTTAATCTGGATGTGAGTGACATGGGCAGAGAGACAGGGGAAAGGGCACCTACTGTAGCTAGCGAGTCCACGCGAAGGTGTAGTTCCCAAGTCAGTGGCGGAGTCAGCAGCGTCCTTGGCCGCTCAGTTCAGCTGAGGCTCTCGGAGCCCTTTCTTCAAATTCAACCCAAAGTCTCTTTGGTTCATGGATGAACCAACTGAATCTCCTTCTGCTTAAATCAATGAGTGGATTTTTTATTTTTTATTTATTATTATTATTTTTTTATTGTTTGAAGTATTACAAATTACATATGTCTCCTTTTTTTCTCCCATTGACCTCCTCACCTGCCCCGCTCCCCCAGTGTCTTGTATCCATTGGTTACGCTTATATGCATGCGTACAAGTCCTTCGGTTGATAGTGAGTGGATTCTTTAATCTACAAATAATTACTCTGACCAAAACATGGTAAGGAACATTTGGATGATACTGACTCTTTAGAATTTATTGAGGCTTCCTTTGTTGCTTAGTACATGGCCAAATTTTGTGAATGTTTCAGGTATGCTCAACAAGAATGTATATTTTCCATCTCTCTCTCTCCTGCCAGCCATTTAACAAGAGACTTCAAATAGTTCCCAGGGTCAATATCAAGCCCACCATAATATACTTTGCAGAATCGACCTATTTGCAAAAGCTAACTCTCATCCCTATGTTTAAGAGTTGGATCAGTCTCCTGATCGCCAAGCCTTTGGAACTTCATGATCTCTGTGATTTTTGTTTTTTTAATTCTCACCTGAGGATATTTATTCCATTGATATTTTAGAAAAAAAGGAAGGGAGAGGGAGAGAAAGAAACATTGATGTGAGGAAGACACATTGATAAGTTGCCTCCTGCATGCACCCCAAAAGGGGCCAGGGATGGAACCTGCAACCCAGGTACATGTTCTTAACTGGTATGCAGGCTGATGCTATAACCACTTAACACACCGGCCAGGGCTTTGTAATTAAAAAAAAAAAAAAATGTTATTTGGTTTTCTGCTCCTTAGAGCCAAAGCAATGAGCAATCAACATATATTTGTTGAGCCTGGCTTGGCATGGCTCAGTGGTTGAACATCAACCTCTGAACCAGGAGGTTGAGGTTCAATTCCTGGTCAGGGCACATGCCCAGGTTGAGGGCTCGATCTCCGGTGTGGGCTGTGCAGGAGGCAGCTGATCAATGATTCTCTCTCATCATTGATGTTTTTATCTCTCTCTCCCTCTCCCTTCCTCTCTGAAATCAATAAAAATATATTTTTAAGAGACATAAATATGTTAATAATCCAACTGATTGTCCAGCTCATTGCAATGTTAAGTGCATGATTAAGTAGGAAGACTTTTGCATCTTGCACAGTCGGCCTTCTTAGAGACTGTCAGGGGTAACTCTGATATTTGACTATAATAATCTTTTTGCAATACTTTAATTTTATAATAGTCATTGTAACCAATCTTAAGGAAACAGTATAAATCCAAATGATGCCAACTAATTTAGTAAGGGCACCAAATCCCAGAGTAAGTTTATCTAAAATACAAATGCCATAGTGAAAGGCTAATATAACTGATGCCTCTGACTTTTCAGGCTAAAAGAGTGAGGAAATGACTACCGTAAGACTCTCTAGAACAGTGATGGCGAACCTATGACACGCGTGTCAGCACTGACACACGTAGCCATTTCTGATGACACGCGGCCGCTGAGGCGGCTGCATGCCGAGGATGAAACATTTGCTGCTCCTGAGGATGAAACATTTGCGAAATAATGTTTTTTCCTCAAAGTGACACACTACCCGAGTTATGCTCAGTTTTTTGTCGAAGTTTGACACACCAAGCTCAAAAGGTTGCCCATCACTGCTCTAGAAGGTACCAAGGGGAAGGGTTAGTAAATCTTAGGGTTAGTGTGAATAAAGGGAAACTCATGAAAAATAAAATCAGATTTCAGATTTTCTTCTGTCTTGTCTTCTGCCATCAAGTACAAACTAGCCACAGGGTTCTCTAAATGGCTCCACTGTGAGGAACATACGAAACAAACAAACAAATTCTAAAAGCTGCAATATAAGTTCCCTTGCAATGTGGACCATTCTACTCCTTTCTAGGGCTCATATACCCTTTGAGTTCTTAACTTAGAGCAGCGGCATTACAGTTGCACTTGAGATGAGATAGAAGCGCTTTTACTCATGTTTCCCATCTCACTTCATATTGATCACTTCATACTTGAAATAGGTAAAGTCATACTTTTTGGCTTTATTTTCACTTCACAGTGTACAGATTCACTGCTAATTAATTTGGGAAATTTTCCTGTAGATAAGCTGGAAACATTCTTTTATATTAAAACAATTTTTTCTCAAATCTATCTATCTATATCTATATCTATATCTATATCTATATCTATATCTATATCTGTATAAAAACCTAAGCAACTGTTTGTTTGACCATTCGACCGGTAGCTATGACACTCACTGACCACCAGGGGGCAGACACTAAATGCACAGGCATGGAAACATGGAACAGACTGATGAATCTCAGAGGGAAGGGGGAAGAGGGAGCGGGGGGGGGGGGAGGAAGAAATTAACCAAAGATCTTATATGCATACTATAGGCCCGGTGCACCCTCAGCCTGGCCTGCGGGGATCAGGCGAAACTGGCCTAGTGCACGAATTTGTGCACCAGTGGGGTCCCTCGGCCTGGCTTGTGGGAATTGGGCTGAAACCGACAGTTAGACATCCCCTGAGGGGTCCCGGATTGTGAGAGGGCACAGGCCAGGCCGAGGGACCCCACTGGTGCATGAATCCCTGCACCAGGCCTCTAGTATTATATAAACAAAAAGTCATGGGTCAACACCTCAGTATCCATTGAGTAATCATGCAATATATTTGTTTCTATTTCCATTTTCTATCCTAATTCTTTTTTAATTTCTTTCAATATTCTCTAACATTTTTTAAAAACCAACTTTATTGAGGTATAATTTTACATATTATAAAATTGACCCATTTTAGGTCAACAATTATTTTAGTAAATATATAGAGTTGTTCAAACATAGCCATAATCCAGAATTAGAATTTAGAATAGTATTTCCATCACTCTAAAAGTGTCTTTATACCTGCTTGCAGTTAGTCCCTCCTCCCACCTCCAGCTCTAGGCAACTACAGATCTGCTTTCTATCTCTCTAAATTTGTCTTTTCTAGAAAATGGATTGGAATCATACAGTGTCTAGAATATCTAGTCTCTTGTGACTGGCTTCTATCACTTAGCATGACGCTCTAGATTCATTCATGTTGTAGCATGTATCAATAGTTCACTCCTTTTCATTGCTGTGTAATATTCCATTGTATGCTTTTAACATTTTGTTTATCCACTCACTGGTTGATAGATATTTGAATTGTTTCCAGTTTGGGGCTATTATGTATCATGTTGCCCTGATAAATTCTATACATATCTTTAGGTGGATGTATATTTTTATTTCTCTCAGGTAAACATGGAGGAATGGAATTACTGGACTGTGAAGTAAGTTTATGCTAACTTTTTAAGTAACTTTAAACCATTTCCAAAGCGATTCTGCCATTTTACATTCCCACCAGCAATGCAGGAGGTTTCCAGTTTCATCCCTTCCTCTCCAACACTTGGCACTATCTGTCATTTTCATCTTAGTCACTCAGTGTAGTTTTAATTTGCATTTCCTTCTTTTACATAATGACTAATGATGTTAGCATCTTTTCAGATCTTTATTAGCCAATTGTATATCATCTCTAGTGAAACGTCTATTCAAACCCTTTGCCCATTTCTAAATTGGGTTCCTTCTTTAGCCTTTAGCAGCCTGGTTTCTATCCTTACTCTGTTAAAACTGCCCTTTGAAATAATGAAATACCACTTAAATAATGAATCCTAACAAATATGGTACTATTTTTTTATTCATCTTCTCCTGACCCTTCGGTAGTACTTGATAGTGTCTTCAATAGCCCCTTCTGGAAATGTTGTCTTACTTTGAGAACTCACGTTTTCAGGTAATAGTCCTCTTCCTGGTCTCTCTAGGTGGTCCAGTCCAAATAGACTAGACCCTGCCTCTGCTCTTCTCCTTCTAACTTTAATTCCATGGCAGTTATAGTTTCTTTAAGGAAGTGTCTAAAAGGAAATGAGATATCTAACCATGTCTTCAGGGAAATAGTGCAATCAGAACCTGGAGAGAGCTGGAGCTGTGGGAGGGGCTGCCTGGTAGGAGTTGTAGTTAAGCATTGGAAATGCAGCTACTGTGAGAAAGGATGTAGGGAGGCAGAGAGAGCAGAGAAATCACCAGACTTTTATCTATTTCCACCCCTTGATTTCCTACTGGTGCCTCCCGTTGGTTGAAGCCAGAGGCTAAAAGAGGAAGGGTAAAGCCATCAGTGGGATCACCAAAGGGGAAGGGAATTAATCTGGGAGCAATGAAGAATAGCCAACATAAGACCCTATTGTGCCTTCACATTCGGTGCCTAAAACAGATCTCATCTCAGTGGCTAAGTCATCTCCCTGTTTTGACTTCTGTGTCTCTGTCAATGGTACCGTTACTCTTCTAGTCTCCCAGGCTGGAGCCTTCAGAAAGCACTCCAACCCCCATTAAGTGATCTGCTCTGCTCATAAAAGCTCTACTCCGTATTTGGCATTAACCATCTCATGAGGCTGTACTTGATGACTGTTAAGATCCTCTATAAATGTGAGATTCCATGGTTTTATGGTACACAGCATTGTATCATGATTTTATTGAAAAGCCCTGAAGTGTGAACTTGTCCCTTGAACAAGACTGCAAGCATTTTGGGGGCGGGGTCTGTTCGTCTTATTTCTTCAAACCCTTTTTGTGCCTATCAGCGTTAGGGCCTCAGCAAATGTTTGTAAAATGAGTAAACGAATGATTCAGACATGGACCTAAAACTCACACCAAAATGACAGATGTTGACAGCAAATAGTCAACACATTTCACCACTAAGTGGCAGCATCCACAGTGATAATTTCCAAAGATGGCCCAACTCAGGCAAGCGCATTGTGGGGCTTCACTCATTCAAGCAATAACAGTATGATAAGAAGAGAACCAGTTAGTCAAACTGTTCTTTCTGGTGAAAAAATACCAATGAATTACTTTCTCTGCAGATAATTCCTAGTAAATACAGTTAAGAACCAAAAGTGTTTGTGTGCTTAGCAAATATTTACTTTCATGTATTATTTATATGAATATTAATATTCTTTTTAATTAAAGTTTAGTTTTCTTATTATGAAAGTGTTATATTCTTAGTATAGAATAGGTCAACAAAGATACAAATCTTCCTGTTCTTTTCCTCTGTAAATGTTTCACCTTGCTTTTTACTTTTGCAAATTGACCTTTAAATTATATTGTCCCAAAACAAATCATGCTCATAAAAAATAAAAACAATACCCCGGACCAGTGGGGCTCAGTTGCTTGAGCATCGTTCCATGTATTGAAGGGTTACCAGTTCAATTCCCAGTCAGGGAATATACCCAGGTTGCAGGTTCAATGCCTGGTTAGAGGCAACTGCTCCACGTTTAACCCTATTTCAAAAGAACAATTGTAATTTTGCAGATGATTAGACTGAGACACAGAGAAATTAAATAACTTGCCCAAGATCACAAAGCTAGTCCATGACAGAGCGGGAGAAAAACACAGGCAGCCTAGCACCAGAGTCCACAGGTTGTACCATTACACTATTGCCTCTACTCTATGCCCATAATATATGGTCTACCCTATTCCTTTTACAGGTGCATGATATTCCACAGAATTATTTTAATGCAATATATTTAATGATGCCCTTACTATCCTTATTCTTTTCTTAAACTCATTGTTTATTTTTATTTATTGATTTGAGAGAGCGAAGAAGGGGGAGAGAGAGAGACAGCAGTTTGTTGGTCCATTTATTTATGCATTCATTGCTTGATTCTTATACGTGCACTGACTGGGGATCAAACCCTCAACTTTGGCTCATTGGGATGATGCTCTAACCAACTGAGCTACCCAACTGGGGCTGACTATCCTTATTCTTAAATTTTTGTGCATGTTTATAAATATTTGTGTCAAGCGCTAGCTAGTGTGCTCAGTAGGTAGAGCATTGTCTTGCAGACTGAAGGGTCCTGGATTTGATTCTGGTCAAGTGCACATACTTTGGTTGCATCTCAATCCCCAGAGAGGAGGCAACCAATCGATGTGTCTTTCTCAAGTCAATGTTTCTCTCTCTCTCTCTGTCTCTCCCCCTCCATTCTCTCAAATTCTAGGAGTAGACTTGTTGAGTCAAAAGCTACGTATATTTTAATTTTGGTAAATATTGTTGCATCCCTGCAGCACCCTGAATAGGCCTAGAAACACTCTGTAGAGTGGTGTTTTCTTTGTTTCCAAGCAACGAGCCAGGCCCAAGCCCCCTTTGCATTTGGTTCATCTCTTCATTGCAAACTGTAGTTTCCCCCTTTTCTGATTAAGCCCCTTGAGTTTCACTAGGAAGCTGTGGCTAGGTGCAAAGCAAAGGTCTTCATCTCTAATTCCTTCCCCCGTATCTTCCACACCCTGTACCATAAGACCAGAGGAAGGCTTCTCAAAGGGTACCAGAAAATGCCACCCCAAAATATGCCTTTTTGGCATTTGGATTATTTTGAGCTAAAGGGCATTGAGAACCGGCAGATACAGGAAAAGCTTTAGAAATTGGGCACAACTTTTCCATTTGTAATGGAAATTTACAAATTGTTACTGGAAAGGGGACCTGGCCCTTGGCGGGTCTGCCTAGGGCCTGCTGGTAGTGTGCGAGCTCTTGATTTCACGCAGGAAAAAAAATTTAACAACACAAGTCCAGGTGAATTTTAGAGGCTGTGTATTAAAGCTGGGGACAGTGAAACAAGAAAGGGCTGGGGAAATGAGCCTAGGCCAGTGGTCGGCAAACTCATTAGTCAACGGAACCAAATATTAACAGTACAACTGATTGAAATTTCTTTTGAGAGCCAATTTTTTAAAACTTAAACTTCTTCTAACGCCACTTCTTCAAAATAGACTCGCCCAGGCCGTGGTATTTTGTGGAAGAGCCACACTCAAGGGGCCAAAGAGTCGCATGTGGCTCGCGAGCCGCAGTTTGCCGACCACTTGCCTAGGCTGGTCTGCTTTGGCTCACTACGAAGGCAGAGAAAAGGGTGCTTTGGGGAGAGGTTCAGGAGGTTTGCCTTGGATGAACTGCTGCTGCCCATTGCTGCCCCAGTTGCAAGCCTCATGGGGTCCCTTAGAATTTAGGAGATGCGTACCTGTGGGGGAAGAAAAGGAGAGGGCAAGGGGTGAACATGCTCCCAGGAAGGAGAGCTTGCCCTGGGATCTTCATGTTGAGGGGTTTTAAAGGCTGGGCGTTTAGGGGAGGTCATGAGGGAGGATCTCAATAGAATACTCATCAGCTTCATGCTGATGTACCAAAATGAGATTTATTCTTTTAACTCATCTGTCCTTGGATGCTCTTAGCAAAGGCATTAATTCGATTTCTGCTATCTGTCTCCCTGAGTAGGGTGATTTAAGCTCTTTTACCCCCTGGTTGGGGAGGAGAAGTGCAAACCATTTACTCTTAAGTGTCCTTGGTTTAGGAAAGAGAGGATTTACCAGGTGTCTGCAAACTGCTTGGCATCTAGATTTTCCTAGATGGCTGCAAGTTGCTGTGTATCTGTCTCAGTTTCCCTATGCCACTGTCCTGGTTTACTATCCTGTCTCTAAAGGACTTTTCCATTTGTGAAAGGTGACTCTCCCTAGCAGGAAGAGAAGGACTCTGAATAAGATAACAAATCTTACTAAACAACCTTATTTACCATGCTTCTCCTACTCACCTTCCCATATCCTGCTTTCTTCCTCCGCTCCCACAATGCAGGAGGCCCAAACTCTGTTTTCTTTGTTTAGCCTAAGATGGTATAGAAGCCCAAGTTCTAAGTACCACCTTGGGTTTCTCATGAATGAGTGCTCCCATGTGTTTGCACGATGCACATGTTGATAAACTTGTTTTTCTCTTGTTGATCTGTCTTTTGCGGCCTCATTTATAAGGCCCCAGCCAGAGACCCTAAAATGAAGAGGAAAAAGTGTTTTCTCCTCCCTTACATTCCGTAATCTAAAGCTAGTTCTTTCCTTCCCTTTCTCTGAGGCCATAAACACTTCCCAGCCCTAAAGTTAAGAATGTTTATAAAAGAAGAAAATAGATTACAGAGAGAAAAAAATATTTGGGAGAGGTGTTTCTGTAGTAGGCGGTGGGAACGGCACCAGGTGTCTGACTGGTGGCGTCAGCCCAAACCTGGATTCAGCAGCCTCAGTACTTGAGTTCTGGCTAAGAAAAGAATTCAGACTCTCTAAAACCCTGTCTCCCCACAAGGGCCTATAGGGCCTAGGCGTGTGGCAGCTGGCCTTGGTGTATCCTGAGACTTTTGCTGAGTAGCCTCAGAGCCAGCCCGGGTGCTAAGTTTGAATTTCTATCAATCTAGTGAACACTCCTCTATCTGGTGACTCACTGAGAACGGGCCTCATGCAACTTGTTTACTGCCAGAGGCTCTTTCAGTGACTGAGCCTAATAGGTAGCCAGCAAATAGAGGCAGATCTCAAGGGACCTTGGGCCTTTTGCTGACCTGCCCCTGGGCTTGTTGCTGGTGAAAGCTGGCCTTGGTACATAACTAGGCCCCTCCCATGAACCACTCAGGACCAGCAGAGGCAGCTACAAGCTATGAAATGCTTTGTAGCTCTAAACAGGTAGCCCAGGGCTGGTCACAGGCAGCATCTGACTTTGACCTGCACCAGTGTCCCTCCCAAGAGGCTCCCGAATGAACACACCAAGTGGCAGGATGCAGAACAGATGAGAGCATGACCCAATTAGCTCCACAAGTGGCACAGTCAAAGGGAAATCTCGGCCAGTACCAGAACCTGCTGGGGCAAATTTCGCTTTGTGGGATCAGTGTCCCCACCCCATACCCCTCAGCAACTTGTGCACTGTTGATGGGGTCAATCTTCATAGTCAGCCAGTCTGAGGGTTAACCCCCACCCACAAATGGGCCAACAGCAATCAAGACTCAACCACAATAAGAGGGCTCATACAACACACACAAGGGACATTCCTGGAGCACCTAGTTCAGTTTATCAGGGAGACTGTGCCACTGAATTCCACAGGATACCTACTACATAAGTCCACCATACCAAGAGTAGGAGAATAGCAGATCTACCTAATACATAGAAACAAATACAGAGAGGAAGCCAAAATGGAAAGAGAAAGAAACATGCCCCCCCAAAAAGAACAGGAGAAATCCCCCCAAAAAAGAGCTAAATGAAATGGAGGCAAGCAATCTACCAGATATAGAGGTCAAAACAAAGGTTATCGCCTAGCTGGTGTGGCTCAGTGGTTGAGCATCAACTTATAAACCAGAAGGTCATGGTTCGATTCCTGGTCAGGGCATATGCCCATGTTGTGGGCTCAATCCCTGATCATGCAGGAGGCAGTCGATCAATGATTCTCTTTCATCCTTGATGTTTCTATCTCTCTCTCCCTCTCCCTTCCTTTCTGAAATCAATAAAGATATTTAAAAAAAAAGTAATCTGCATACTACAGAGGCATGTCTTGGGGTGACTCATTTTGAACCCCCATGAGATTATGAAACCTAGATTATGGTCATTGAGATGGAGACTCTGCCACCACAGGGCCATGTCAATTTGACATTACTCTCTGGTTTTAATTTCTTTTATACATCCAAAGGATAACACCAGATGACCTCTAAGGAACTTATCTTAGGATCTATGATTTTTCCTGGAATACTGAGATGGTTTATTTTCTTGAAATGTGTTGCTGAGCTGTTATTCATGGGTCACATGTTAATCCCTTACTGGAAACAGAATATATCACACGGCTATTATGTTCTTTTAAGAATGGGGTTATTAAAGTTAGCCAGAATGTTCAGCTCAATCTAAGCACAGACACATAAATTACATGACTGAGATTGGTAAACAAAAAAATTTCCTATAAAGGAAACACATTTTTGCTTCTATTTATGTCCTCCTCCTCTCCCTCTTGCTCCATGACCTTATTTTATCACTTACTTCCTCTGCTAGAGTCTTCAAATCCTCCCTCAGATAGGATTCTGTCCTAACTCAGAAATGTGAGCATTTTGTATTCTTGTAATACTCTCTACCTATCATCTTGGAACTGCTTTCACTCCTCAGTCCAATGTCCCACTCTACTGAAATGTTTCTTATAAAGATTGTGGATGACTACTTAGCTGCCCAAACCAGTCTTTTCTTAATTTCACTTGCTCATGTGTTTGCACAAACATGAAGGAGCAGCACTTACTCCTTCAGTGATTTTAATGGTGTCCATCAAATGATGTCCATCCCTGTTCATCAATGCCTTCCAAGTCAGTTTCCAACTACCTAGCAGTTGGGCATACTACATGCATCTTACACGATTTATTACATTGATGTATATCTAAAAACGAACTCATAATCCTCCAGACTTATTCTGTCCCCTGGCTCAATTAATGATTAATATGCACTGAGCTTCTCAAGCAGGAAATCAATGCCATCTCATTAATTCTTCTATCTTTCCACTCATCCAATTGGCTACCATAATTCTTTTCTCCATCCACACTCCGCTGAATTAGGCTAGGTCATTAGCATTCATATATATATATTTGGGCCAAACTGAGGACATATGCTGGGGAGCATGATCTCAAATGCTCTTCATTAGCATTTCTTAACAAGAACCACCCATCATCAGTCCCCACTGCTATCTCTAGTCCATCTCCCCTAAGACCTGTTGGAGTTTTCACCACAGATAATAATTCTGATAAAATTTCACTTCTTGAAGCTTGTTTCCAAGTTACATCCAAACTCCTTAGCATATTGATGCAATGCCTTTCACAGTGTCTTCACCATAATCTCTCCAGCCTTATCTTCATGTGTTCCAGTCACATTGGACCACTTTTCATCTCCTAAGCAAACCAAGTTCATTTGAACATCATGACCTTAATGAAATTAAGGCACTGGGTTTTCACTTTTCTAAATTTGTTACTTTCTTTTTTGTTTTAACATATTTTTATTGGTATCAGAGAGGAAGGGAGAGGGAGAGGGAGAGAGAGAGAGAGCGAGAAACATCAGTGATGAGAGAGAATCATTGATCAGCTGCCTCCTGCACAGCCCCTACTGGGGATCAAGCCCGCAACACAGGCATGTGCCCTGATCAGGAATTAAACCGTGACCTCCTGGTTCATAGGTTGATACTCAACCACCTAGCCATGCTGGCCGGGCCTGGGTGTTCCCTTTATGTATGCTCAGTCACAAAGCACAAGGTCTGACAAATTGTACATCCTCAATCAATGTTTGTCAAATGAATTAATCACGAATCCTAGAAGGTTGGTTCTTCAATAAGACATTATTAAAAAAGTAAAAGAATTATAAAAAAATGCCTCCTTCAAAAAAATTACTCCTGGGGTGGTGAACACACAATACAATATGCAGATGATGTCTTATAGAATTATACCCCATATAATTTTATTAATCAATGTCACCCTAATGAATTCAATTTAAAAATTACTTTTTTTTAAAGACAGGGAAAGCAAACAATTGCCTGCTGGCCTGCAGTTTCTGTCATTATTCTGTCCATTTTCAAATCTTACCCAATTCATGTCAAAAGAAGAACAGCTGACAAAACCTTTCCCCCATTTCTGTAATATCTTTACTAGGTTGAGAAATAAACTCATGAGATTACTGTAAACCTGAGCACCCTACTTCAGTTTTTCCATAGATAATGGCCACTACAGCATGAGCTGTACCTCATAAGAAAACCCTATGAAGGATGGTCGAAGTACATAGAGATTTAAGGTTAGCTAAACTGAGAGGAGACGGATCATATGAGTTCCCATATTTGCAAGTTAATTTAGAAACTATTCATATGGGGAAGGGAGAAAAAAACCCGATCTCTTAAAATTTAAAAGGAAATTTTCACTCTCATGATCATAATGGAAATCCCCAAAATTCTCTGCAGCGCTGTCTTCTTCATCTCTGGTAACATAAAAACATCTGCCAAAAAAATATTATGAAGAAGTGTTTGGTGTCAATGCCCAAACTTATAACTTCCAACAATCACGTCAGCCACATGAAAAAGCATCACTCCCATGAAGGGCTCTGATTTCTCCCCCTTCACATAACAAAAATTTCTAAACCTTTATTGCTGTGTCTTTCTCATTTCTGTACTCAGCGATATGGAGTTAATTGTGCCTCCTATGAGATGCTAATATGTTTATGGTATGTACCGTTGTATAAAGACCAGATTCTCTAGGTAATCGTATTAAATAGTATTAACTAGTATCAAGCATTCATTTATTTTTCAATAAATATGTATCAACCATTTATTTTGTGCTAGTGGTTGGCACTGGGATAGAAATATAGAAGATTCAGTTCCTGCTAGCAAAGAGTTTAGAGTCTAGTAGATAGGCTGACAAGTTAACCTTGTGAAATATATATAACAGAAATAGCTCAGGATGCTGTGGGGTGGAGAGGAGTGAAACAAATGTCAGATCTTGGGGGTTTTAGGGAAGACTTCCTGAAAAAGGTCATTGCTGAGGCAAATACATTCAGCATATCCTATATAATAAAAGGGTAATATGCAAATCAACCAAACGGTGGAACTACCAGTCGCTATGATGCACACTGACCTCCAGGGGGCAGATGCTCAATGCAGGAACTGCCCCCTGGTGGTCAGGGTGCTCCCACAGGGGGAGCTCCACTCAGCCACAAGCCAGGCTGATGGCTGGCGGGCCTAAGCCATCAGTCGTACATCCCCCGAGGGCTCCTGGACTGCAAAAGGGTGCAGGCTGGGCTGAGGGAACCCCAAACCCCTGCCCAGCACGATGTCGTGCACCGGGCCTCTAGTAGTTAATAAGCACCGGAGTGAAGCCCTGTCCAAGCCTGAAACATAGCAGAGAAGAAAGCAAAGCCCTGCCCTCGTGGAGCTCACATTCTAGAATGCCCTGAAGAAAGTCTGACAGATGAAC
This sequence comes from Cnephaeus nilssonii, assembly GCF_951640355.1. Classification (NCBI taxonomy): domain Eukaryota; kingdom Metazoa; phylum Chordata; class Mammalia; order Chiroptera; family Vespertilionidae; genus Cnephaeus; species Cnephaeus nilssonii. The sequence goes on along the minus strand of NC_137077.1, from coordinate 14,249,529 downwards.
AACCGAAAAAGAAAATGAACAATTTATCTTTAAAGGTGAATTCTGTACAAGTGAGGATAACCGAGGCACCAGAAAAAATCTGGCTCACTGTGTCACCTCTGTTCTATTCAAAGCAGGTCGAGGGTGTGTTGAAATTTCCTGCCTTTGTGAACAGAGGGGACTGCTCTCCATCCCTGGGAACAGAGCCCAGAATACATTCACAGCTCAGGGGTCCCTGCCATAATAAAGACACACACACACATGGGGTGGGCCATTCACATGGTGACAGATACCCAAAATCATGACATCCCTATTGTGACAATGCCCCTTTTCCAAAAGCAGGAATATGCAGGAAAGGGATTCTATCTAATCTCTACCCTGCAAGAGCATATTTTAAGTGTATTCTGACCACAAAAGGGAGAGTAGAACTTATGCACATTACTTCTAAAGAGATGGTACACATTACTATGTTTGCCATTTTTTCGGAGCAATGGTTACACACATCCACTCATCAATTCGCTTGACTGTTTCTAAGGACTCAGAAAGAGGAGGATGCTGACATGCCACCTGGGTGGAATGATCCCCGTGACCCTGCCATTCACTGAACAGTATACTATTTTGATTTAACTCTAAATATATTGAATTGCAATAATCTCTCATTCACATTAGTTCTCCTGTATTTGTTTGTTGTGCACAGCAGGGTTAACATCTGCCTGACCCTCTCGGTGAAACAGGAAATACCACATGTCAACTCACTTTAGATGAGTTAGATAAGGTGGGTGAGTCAAGTGAAGTGACTTAGGTTGACAGTCTCTATCCACACTGGGTCCCGGGTTCGATTCCGGTCAAGGACATGTACTTCGGTTGCAGGCTTCTCCCAGGCCCAGGCCCTGGTCTGTGAGTGTGCAGGAGGCAGCTAATCAACGTGTTTCTCTCACATCGATATTTCTCTCTGTCTCTCCCTCTCTCTTCCACTCTCTCTAAAAGTCAATGGAAAAATATCCTCGGGTGAGGATAAAGCAACAACAATGAATTTGTACAGAAATGACATGACAAGGGAAAATGGTTTTAGGTTCCAAGGGGGAGTTGGGGGGACTGGGAAGGTAAACAAATGGGGGGAAAACTAATGGAGCAAGGTTTGCAGATTCCTCTGGTGCCTGCTCTGGGCTAAGAGTCTAGAGCAGTCTCCATTCAGTAAAGGAAATATACATCCTACCTTTAAATATGTATTTTATTGATTTTTACAGAGAGGAAGGGAGAGGGATAGAGAGTTAGAAACATGGATGAGAGAGAAACATCGATCAGCTGCATCCTGCACCCCTCCCACTGGGGATGTGCCCGCAACCAAGGTACATGCCCTTGACCGGAATCGAACCTGGGACCCTTGAGTTGAACCTGGGACCCTTGAGTCCGCAGGCTGATGCTCTATCCACTGAGCCAAACCGGTTAGGGCTACATCCTACCTTTAGACAGAAAGGCAGATAGAGAGAGCTCTTCCTGCTTTTGCTGCTTCTGAATTGCTTTCAGCTCAAAAAAAAAATTCTTATGTCAAAGTTGCATACTTTGGGGTGATATATTCTGGTTCCCTTCACCAGTGAGGTTGTTTTCTAGGGCTTTAAACATTTCGTACCATATAAACTTTACTATTCTGAGGTGAGGGTGTTAATAAGGTCTAGGGTATGGAAAGCTTTTAGAAGAAGAAGCTCTGTGCTTCTCAGGGCTATTTGATACCATATGTACGTATATACAGTTATAGTTATGTCTTGTTTTTTAATATGTTTTTATTGGTTTGAGAGAGAGAGAGGAAGAGAGAGGGAGAGAGAGGAACAGCATTGGCTGCCTCCCACTCGCTCTCTCCTGGGGATGGAGCAAAAACCTGGACATGTGCCCTGGCCGGGAATCCAATCAGGGACCTCTGGGTGCATGGGATGATGCTTAGCCACACTGGCCAGAGCTATCTACCTGGTTTAAATACATACACCTATACATACTTATTTTAAACACCAAAATACCTATTGCCATTATAGTCACACAATTCTTGCAATTGTGTGAGAAGTGATGAGTCAATTTCATTACCTGGGAATTACATAGGCAACAGAAAGATATGATGAATGGGTGAATTCCATTTGATGTCATAATTCCCCTGCCTCAGGGAGGGTTTTTAAAATCAGGTGAGTCTAGTAGAGCAGGAAAAGAGAAATGCAAGGGGAGGAAAGGCCAGGGAAGAGTGGTTTTCAGAACACACAAACCACCGGCTAGTGTGGCTAAAGAGTTGAGCGTTGACCCATGAACCCAGGTTCAATTCCAGGTTAGGGCACATGCCCGGGTTGCAACTCAATCTTTGGTGGGGGGCGGGCAGGAGACAGCTGATCCATGCCTCCCTCATGGAGGTTTCTATCTCTCTATCCCTCTCCCTTCCCCTCTCTCTACAAAAATCAATAAAGACATATTTAAAAAAAATAATAATAAAACACACAAACCTAGGTAGAGTTGTACAATGAGTCACCATGAAAGACAGCTTTTGTGGTTTCTACATTTATTTTTCAATCACAATTGACAATTGACATTCAATATTATTTTACATTATTTGCAAGTGTACAGCATAGTGGTTAGACACTTAGTTTACAAAGTGACCCCCTCCGATTATTCTAATAGCCACCTGCTACCATACACAGTTATGAGCTCTTGTGATATTTTTTCCTTTTGTTGATTCTTTTCCAGCTTTTGTGATTTTTAAGAAGCCTTCATTTGAAGCTTCTGGTTTATTCAATATGGTGCTCACTCCCCCCACAGCCACAATGATCTCCTTAAATATGAGTCTGTCCATATTCCTACACTCTCCTCACTACCAAAAACCAAACCAAATCAAAAACAAAAACACAGCCTGACTGGCGTGGCTCAGTGGTTGAGTGTCGACCTATGAACCAGGAGGTCACGGTTCAATTCCCAGTCAGGGCAGGTGCCCAGGTTGAGAGCTCGATCCGTGTGGCTGCAGGAGGCAGCCAATCAATGATTCTCTCTCATCATTGATGTTTCTATCTCTTTCTCCCTCTCCCTTCCTCTCGGAAATCAATAAAATATACATACATATAAAAAAAGCACAAAAAACACCACACACCAAAGACTCTTAGCAGGACTCTGCTGACATGATCTCTTTGTCCACCTCTCCATTCCCTGCCTACACTTCTTTGAGTGCTTTTCTTTAGTTCCAGAAAAACAAGCAACTTCACACTCTGCATTTTCTCCTGTTTCTTTGGCTTGGAATGCTAGTCTCACCTTTCTTTGCCTGGAGAACAATCATTTACTTTCAAAAACTCTAATATCTGTCAGGAAACCTTCCCCTGTTCTTCATCGTAGCTCTGGCCCCTGCCTCTCATCTCTCTGCATATTTCTATTTTTTTTAAAAAAATCATCTCCAATCTATTTAATATCCCATAAATTTTGTTTTATTTTGAGGGTCTGTTTTCTTAAACCTCATAGGACTAATCTTTGTATCCTGTCCCCTAGCAGGGTGGGGCGCCCAAGAAATGTTTATGCAGCTGAAATGAACCCACGTTTGGTCGCCAATGACCCAGTGACCCAAAGACCTCCACCCTGGGCTCAGAATCCCTAAACTACACTTCAAACGCTCCAAGCTTGTAAGTGCCCGCAGGACACAAACCCCTATCGCCGGGTTTGACACGTATGAAGTCACCATTACTCATCTTACTTAGGTCACGGCTCCAAGCTGGGGCTAACCCTGGTCAGTGAGAGGAGAAAGGGAAATGTCATTTTTAGGAAACCAGTAGTCCAAAGCCTGCGCAGGTTTAAAACAGAACCAGCCGCACCCTACTCCTACCTGCCCCACACCCTAGGTTTTCATGGGGACACCATCCAGGTGGGTGTCACTTCCGAGCCCCGTGGCCTGGCCAAGCCCTCACCCAGCCCTTAGCCTGGACCCAGCGGCAGGAGCAGGAGCAGGAGCAGGAGCTGGAGCAACAGCGCGGCGGGATGGGGTGGGTGCCAGCGCGGGGGCTCCCCTCTCCCCAGCGGCGCGGGCGAGGCACCTGGGAGGGGAAGCCCAGGTGTCCCAAGCCTGGTACCCCGGAAACCCCGAGGGAAGGAGGGGGCGGGAGGAGATCAGTTTCTCCGGAGTTGTGCAACCGCGGAGCAGAGAGCCGGACATTTCCGCCCGCGTCCCCCGCGCAGCCCGCCCGCCCGCCCGCCCGCCTGCGCCGACCCCGCCGCCTCCGAACCAAAAGCGAAAGGAGCCGCGTCCCCGGAGTGGCGTCGGCGGGGAGGTCCGCGCGCTTCCAGTTCGGCGGGGCCGCCACTTTGTGACTTCACTCGCTTCGCAACAGGCCCGGGCCACTCGCGCCCCACCCACCCCGGCCCGCCGCTCGGCCGCCCGCAGCCGCCTCCGCTCCCCGCGCGTCCCTTCGCTCCGGCCTGGCTCGCCTCCCCGTCGCGGAGTCTCCCATCGCGCCGCCCGCGGCCGTCCGCACCGACCGCAAGGTGGCCGCCGCCTGGACGGCTGGCACGTGGCGCCCCCGCCCCCGGAGCAGCCCGACGCCCGGCCCGGCTGAGCGCAGCGCACCCCCGGCGGCGCGATGCCGCGCTTCCTCAGGGGAATGGCCTTCGTCCCCTTCCTCCTGGTGACCTGGTCATCCGCCGCCTTCATCATCTCCTACGTGGTCGCTGTGCTCTCCGGGCACGTCAACCCCTTCCTCCCCTACATCAGGTAGGATGGGCGGAGGGTGGACCCGGCAGAGGCGCCGCGGGGTGCCACTGCTGCAGAGGCTGGGACCCGGACCCAGCGGGGCGTCTTCCCGCACCTAATGAATGGGGTCTGACTACGGGGAGAGGAGAGGCTGCCCCCTGGCAGATGTGCAGAGGCAGGGGGCGCGCAGCTGAGCATCGGGAGGGGTTCCGGATAGACACACAGAACTTTCAGACTGGGGATGGGACAGAAATCTCAGGAAGACGCTTTTTTTTTTTTTTTTTTTTTTTTTGGGCAACGATGGATGCCATGTATTGAGAGTGCAAGTTGGAGATCCAGGTGTGAGCTAAAACCGCTCGCAGATTTCACTTCTGCTTCCCAGCATCCTCGTGAAGTGGATGTCTGGTTCATGTTTTCAAGAAAGGAAACTTAAGTTTAAGCAGATGTGGAAATACCATCCGTGTGACCCTGATGTCACAGCTAGGAAATTGGTGGAAGCAGAATTCACACCCAAATTGCGTCCCGCGCCCAAAGCAACACTCCACGTCTTTGGGAGTTGGCTTAAGCTCTCCTGGATGGAGCTGGCCGAGACACCCACCCACCCCTCCCCTGGGTTCTGTGCCCCCAGAGTCAGAGCCCTCAGGCTGTCAACAACTTGTGACATCTCCTGTGTTGTCATTATGCTGTTACATTTTTCTTGAGTTTTGGGCCCCACCTTTTTAAGGTCACTTCTTCATTGCCCAGGACACAGGTCCCGATTCTCTTCCTGTGACTCCCAACTCCGTGTCTTGTCCACAGCAGTCTTTATTAGAACGATTCATCTCTGTCCTAGAGGTGTGGCTTCTCTGGGTCTGTATTGGCCGGTGAGGGGATAATAAAGTTGGTGACACCGAAGTTTGTAGAGATGATACAGATTATAGGGGCTTTCCCTCCTGCAGCCCTCTGCCTCGTGCGCAATATTCTGTAATATATTCTTTGTGGGTGAGGAAGGGGAAATGAAGGTGAGGCAAGAGGAGACTAGGGTTTAGAGATGCAAGGAAGAGAGCATTAAGGAGATAGGGCAAATCTGCAGTCATTGGAGGGGAGGCGGGTGTTTCCCATACAGAAAGAGGCTCCATGCATTAAGCAAACTTTCCCATCCTGCCTTGTGCCCCTGAAGAAACCTGGGCTTGGTGTCTTATGGCTCATCTCAGTCCCAAGTGCCATTGTCTTGCTCCTTAAAAAAGAAAAAAGTTTATTGATTTCAGAGAGAGGTAGGGTGAGAGAGAGAACATCAGTGATGAGAGAGAATCATTGATCAGCTGCCTCCTGCACGCCCCACACTGGGGATCCAGCCGCAACCCGGGAATCAAATTGTGACCTGGTTCATAGGTTGCCACTCAACCACTGAGCCGCGTGCCGGACTGTCTTAATTCCTCTTGATTCTGAAGCAGGATAGATCTTCTTAGACCCGTGTTAAAAGCTTTTCTCATTGCAATGGTTTGAGTGTGTGTGCGTTTTAAAATTTTTTAATAGGAATTATTTGAGCCAAACTGAAGACATGCTCAGGAGCAAGATCTCAAATGCTCTCCTCCCTGCAGTGCTGTGTGTGTCCCGGACCTGAAGGTCAGGGACAGATACACATTGGCCAGGCAGCCAGAGGCAGGGTTTGAGTCTTTGTAGACATGTCTGAAATAGTTGTGATTAATACCACCACAAGGTGAACTTGAAATGGAAGACGTTCAGAAATGGGGGAATGAGCTGACAAGACTAACCACTTGTGAGATGCTCAAATCACAGACGTGCCAGGAAAGAGGTTGTACATTTAATAAGGAAAAGAAGCCTTTAGGAAAAGCAGAATGACTGGAGAAAAAGGCATGAGATTGTTCCGTTGTTGCCAGGAATCATCAGCCTACACACACACAGCAAACATGTGGATTGTTTGCCCACATGTGCCTGGGGCTTTTGGTTGTCTGAGCTCTCTGCCTCCTAGAAAATCAAGTCATTGAGGAAAGGGCAAGATGTAGGTAAGAACTAGACATCAGGGCCTGATTGGGCATGCCTGAATGATCAGTTTTGTCCAGAAATGTTCAGCTTTGTCTTCTATGATTCATCTCTGCTGTCAATACCTCTTACTCTTCCTTACCCCCACTCCCTTCATTTCCTCCAACCGCACTGGCTTCCTTCCTGTGTCTTAAATGTGCCAGGCCTCCCCGTATCTAGACATATTATTCACCATAGCACCTATCACCTTCTAACAAACTAGGTGATTTACTTATTATGTTGGTCACCTGTCTTCCCTCTGGAGTATCTATATCTATATATCTATATACCTATATCTATATCTATATCTATATCTATATCTATCTATATATATAAAAGGCTAATATGCTAAGTGTCTGTCTGACCGGTAGCTATGATGCGCACTGACCACCAGGGGGCAGATGCTCAATGCAGGAGCTGCCGTGATACGCACTGGCCATTTACAGAGAAATGGCATTGCAGACCTGGCGCCCACAAAGCAACATTTGGCTTCGCCAAAGTGGGACACAGGCCCCGCCACCACCCCGGAGCGACAGCCCACCAAATCGCAGCCGACGCTGCCAAGACCCCCTGGTACAAAATTCGGTCCACAGCCCAGCCCTGCCCAGAAATGATGGCTGTGAGCGCCGGGTAATGATGTCACATAGCAACGCCCGGCTTCCTCTCCCTAGCGACTAGCCTCCTTGCAGTTTCTTCAGCCCAGGAACACAACTTGCTGTATAGCCAGGTGGAAACATTTTACACTTTAACCAAATGTCTGTGAAGTGTTTTCCCATCCCTCATCTCATTTGATCCTCATAGAAGTCCTGGAGTAGGTAGATAGGAGACTCAGTGGAATCCTATTATCTTTTCATTAGCTGGAAAACGGAGATTTAGAAAGCCTAGAAACGACCTAACTGAAAAGAAGTAAGAAATTGTGGACCTTAAAAATAACTTCAGGTTTTCTCACTGTGCAGAATGTAGTCAAACACTGCTGCAGGTAAATATTTTACCCTTTTTTCTCCCTGCGTGATCTACAGTAATAATCTGCTTTGTGTTGATATTTACTGCTGTGTTGCTGACAATTACCTGAAAGAGAAGTTGGGGTGTTTCACTGGACTGGAAAAAAGTTTAGCTAAATCAGAAAGCAGGTCTAATTAAGCAAGTTTATTCTATATATATAAAAGGCTAAGTTGACTCGTGCTTGCGTGATAGATATAAAGCTCTTACTGGTGCCAATCGCATGCATGTGTTTCAATTTGTCATTGTCTATCGTGAATTTGGTTGACATTTCTATTATAGAGAAAGGGTGAATAGCGTTATTAAAATATTTCTTCTAATTAATTTCCTTTCAATGTGCATGAATTTGTGCACTGGGCCACTAGTAAGATTCATGAAGGCTCTCGATTTTAGTTGAATTAATATTTCTCAGACACCCACTATGGATATTGTTATTCTTCCTCTAGGGCAGGACAGATAGCTTTAGGGGAGGCTTGATCAGGTAGGTCATTGGTGGTTGGGATGCAGATAGTCCTTGATTGTGGGGTTATGTCCTGATAACCTATCTTAAGTTGAAAAATATCAACATAAAAAACGTTCAAACCTGTAGAGACTTTTCTCTTTTTTTAATTTTTATCTTAAAATTTTTTATTGTTTTTCTTGTGTTTTAGAGAATTTTAATGAGTTTATTTGAGCCAAACTGATGACATGTGCGGGGAGCAAGATCTCACTGCTCCTGAGAATAACAGTTTTGCAGTTTCTTTTATGCATTTGAAATTAAGGGATTTAGGAAGATTATATGGAGGTGGAAGGAAGTAACTCAGAGATTGGACAGTTAATAAGATAATGTGCTCTCTTGAGGGTTGATGCCCCCTTCAAGATGCATTGCTTCTGGTATTTCATTGGTGTGTTCACCTAGATGTGCAATGGACAGGGCTGGATTAAAACCTTTTATTAAAGGAGTTCTATGCCTGAGGCATGACTGCCCACCACGACCTGCTTATTTAGGAATTTATGATCAGATCAGCTTGTGAGATTACTTTCCATAGAATTCCCCCTTTTTTTGGTCCAAAATATCTTAAGTTGGAAATGCATTTAGTACACCTAACCTGCTGAACACAACAGCTTAGTCTAGCCTACCATAAATATGCTCAGAACACATACATTAACTTGTAATTGGGCAAAACCATATAAAATGTTGACTAGCTCATGAAATTTATTGAATACTGTACTGAAAGTGACAAACAATGGTTGTATGGGAACTCTCCATTGACCGTTAACACCACTGAAAGCACACTGGGCCTGGAGAATGTTTGAAGCATTGAACTAAAACAAAGAATGCTGGCCACATGGTACACTGCAGAGTGTTGGTTGTTTACCCTCAAGATCCTGTGCCTGATGGGGAGTTGGGGCCCACCGCTGCTGTCCAGCATTACCAGAGTATCCTACTGAATGTTGCTAGCCTGGAAAAGGTAAAAATTTAAAATTTGAAGTACGTTTCCTGTTGAATGACTATTGCTTTCACATCATGGTAAAGTAAAAAAAAAAATAAAATATATATATATATATATATATATATATATATATATATATATATATGTTTAAAAAATCACAAATAGAACCATCATAAGTCGGGCACTAGCTGTATTTAAGATAGTCCTTTCACGTGATGACCAATGGATGTTCTGATTTTCTTCTTAACAATGTTAAACACTTTGTTCAGCCAATTGGATGTCTGATTATTTTTAAAACAATGTTGAACACTTTGAGTAAGACCCATTGCATTTTTAAACAAATATATTTTTATTGATTTCAAAGAGGAAGGGAGAGGGAGAGAGAGATAGCAGCATTCATGATGAGAGAGAATAATTGATTGGCTGCCTCCTGCAAGTCCCACACTGGGGATTGAACTATCAACTGGGTCATGTGTCCTGACTGGGAGTTGAACAGTGACCTCCTGGTTTATAGGTCGATACTCAACCATGCCAGCTGGGCAAGCAATTGCATTTTAATTAAGAGCCAGAACCCTGGGAGGACCCCTATCCAGTATGACATTCAAACTGAGTTTCCTTATCATATATTGTCTTATTACATTGCTATTCTTCAGTATGTTGGATAAATGGACAAATAGGTCGTAGACATGTAGAAAGATGCTCAATCTCATGAATCAAATAAAAATTCAAATTAAAACTCACTGATACAATTTTTCATCTACTAGATTGGCAGAAACCCAAATGTGTGACACACTCTATTGGTGAGACGCTGGGGAAACAGGCTCTCACACTTTGCAGGTGGGAATGTAAATTGATTAAATCTCTAGAGAGGTACGTTGGCATTATTTATCAAAATGACAAAAATAGCATTACTCATAGCATTGCTTTTAATAACAAAAGGTTGGAAACCATACAAATAACCATGAGTAGAGGACTGGCTAAATAAATATACTTTATCCAAAGAAGATTTCAAGAAAAACTCTCTATATAGAATACTCTTTAAATTAATACATTGATATAGAAAAATCTCTGATACATTGTTACATAGAAAAGCAAGATGCAAAACAAAATATGCTACCAATTAGTGGAGGTGGTGGGGCTTGAGGGGTAAAGGGCGGGGGTAATACACATTTATATTTGCTTACATAAAGAAACTAATGAAATGGTTTATCTGTGTATGATGGGCAGACTAGGTCATGGTCAAGAAAACCTTAGCGTATAAGAAATAAGGTGTAAATAAGACCTTTCTTCTTTTTAAAAAATTAACCTTTTTACTTTGCAATAATTGTTGATTTACATGCAGCTATATAAAGTAATAAAGATCTTACATATCTTTTACCCAGTTTATCTCAAAGGTAACGTCTTATAAACGTGGAACACCTTTTTGTATGTAGTTATTTTTTAGCCAAATGGATGGGTTTCTGGTCAGAAAATTAAAATAGAAATATGGGATTCAAACATCTACTAAATTTAACAAGTTGCAATAGTACAGTGTGATATTTCTGGATTATGAGGCCATTAATGCAAGGATGTCAAAACCAAGGGCAAACAAAGGTCAACGTGGAAGGATTAGTTTAGATTTTTACAAGGTTACACCCACATTCTTGAGCACCATCAAGGTTAATTTGTTACAGTTTCTTATATTTCCTCTGTGACCAAATCCCCCTTAGGTTATCGTTGGATCACTAGTTACTTATCAACTCCGCTTAGCTTATAAGCTACTTTCTTTTACAACTTCTTTGGCTTGTGTCTCATGCTTCCAGAATGTTCTGTGGCCCTTGGTTTTGCCAATTCTGCATCCTTTTTTAGCCTGCTCTCCCTTTTTGTCAGGTGCTGTTGGCTGTACCACATGTGGTCTTTGGTCACTCCCATTGTTCTTCCTCATGACCACAAACACTGGTCAGTGACTGATGGCAGAAAACTGGGTCATCTAAAATTAAGCCACTTAAAAGGGGGAACAAAATGATACAGTAAACAAAGTAAAAGAGGTTGAGCCCTTCACTTAGTTAACAAAATGTAGCTTATAATCACAGTGTGCTAATTCTTATAATGTACAAAATTCATTATAATGAACGCTTCTTATAATGAATAAAAAAATGAAAATGCAAAATTCTTAAAATGAACAAAAATCTGAAAATAATTCAGGTGCTGATTTTTAAGGGAGGAGTACATGATTTTCCAAATACTGTCTTATGATTGCATGATACAAAGTCCTTGATTTCACATTTGTTTTTTGAAGGGGGATAGGAAGAGGGTCATTTCTGCAGAAGTGTTTTGACTTTTATTTTCCCAATGATAATTCTTACTCTTTGTATAAGGATATTGATCTTGTTTATTGTCTGTCTCTCACACAAAAGTTCCAGGAGGGTAGAGATATAGGGTCTCTATATACATATAAATATTATGTTGTCAAATCCTGTTACTGAAATATGGGGAAACCAGTTTTCTGTAGAAAAATTTGTTTAAATGACAGAGAAGGAAGTATATTTGAATTAAATGTTTCTTAAAACTGGAAGAATGTATTTGTATTGAAATGGGAAGCCCCATGAATGGAGGTTTTTATTGTTCATTTTCTGAAAAATTTCTCCTTACAATCTGATAAAATAAAAAGTAGGGTGAAGTTTTAAAAAAAAAAGAGAGATACAGGAAAAGAGATACAGGGTCTCTTCACTGCTGCCTCCCCAGCATTTACGACAGTGCTAGAAACATAGGGGATGCTTAGTAAATATCGACTGAACCCTAAGATCACTTACAACAGAAGGGCCAGTTTTATTTATACCCATTTTATTAACCTTGTCAGCTTCTCTTCAATTGTTAACTGATTCTGCCAGCATTCACTGTTGATTAACTTTGGTTGTGTTTCTCTCTCTTCTTCGACCCCATTTCTACTGACTTCATGAAATTCTCCATATTTCACAAGGTTAGCAACTTTGTAATCATTCAGACTATTTATTTATCAACTCCTCCAGATGATAAGCCACTCTCTTTTATATCCTCTACTTTGGCTGTGTCTCATGCTTCCAGAATATTCTGAGTCCCTTGACTTCTAAAGTTTTGCCACTTCTGCATTCTGGTTGCTTTTGAGTAGCCTAGTCTCACTTTTTGTCAAGTGCTGTTTGCTGGATTGAGTGTGGTCTTTGGTCACTTTCATTGTTCCTCCTCATGACCACAAGCCCTGCTCAGTGATTGGTGGCAGAAAACTGGCTCGCCTAGTAAATATTCACAACATTTGATAATCATACTGAGAGGGAATAATACAGTGTGTTGGACCAAGGAGCTATTTAGAGCAGACAGCTTTGGTTAGAATACAAGTCTATCATGTGCCCCATCTATGGGACTTTGGACAAGTTACTTCTTTCTGCTTCCCTATGGTTTAAGAATAGCACCTCCCTCATGAGTTAGCACATGAACCCACTTAGAACTCATTAACACCCTGGTCGAAGGACATAATAGCAATTGCTATTAGTATTATCAAGAGACAAGTCCACATTGGTCTGGATAGGTTGCTAGTGTTAAGTAGGAAGGGATATTTGGTTGAGGGCTAAGTTTTATAAGTGATCGGTGTATTTGTGCACATAACAGAAACTTTCTTGACCAAACTCAACTTAATGAATTTGCTGGTTTAGCTGATAACCTCATTCTCTGAGAAACACACTGACTAAAGCCAGTGGACCCTGAAAACCGCGCCCAGTGATGGCCACTCTGAGCTGCTTGCTTGCTTCTTTCACCTGTTTCTTTGTACCCTTACCAAACGCCAGCTGTGTTTGTTCCCAAACGTGTTTATGCCAGATGTGTTTTTTTATTGTAATGGTGTGCTTTAACTCAATATAAATGAATGGTTGGTCTGTAAATGCAAAAAGAGAATTGCAGTTTCTAAGGAAACTCGGTTGAGTGTTTTGGAAAGATCCAAAAGAGACTGTAGTTTGCTCAGTAGTGTTTGGAAAGATCCAAAAGAGACTGTAGTTTGCTCAGTAGTGTTTATGACAAATGTAAGGATTTATAAAACCTGTGAAAACAACAACACTAAACCCGGCCGGTGTTGCTCAGTGGTTGAGTGTTGACCTATGAACCAGGAGGTCAGGAGGTCACGGTTAATTCCCGGTCAGGGCTCATGCGTGGATTGCGGGCTCAAGATCCCTAGTTAGTGAGTGTACAGGAGGAAGCCGATCAATGATTCTCTCTCATCATTGATATTTCTATCTCTCTCCCTCTCCCTTTCTCTCTGAAATCAATAAAAAATAAATAAATAAATAAAAACACGGAAAGGATTTTGCACTCAAATTGCTTCAAAAATGTCTTAAGATTTTTCTTCACTTTAAAGAAACCCAAACAAAATGAGATGATTGGGAGTAGGTGTGGTATATATATCAGCAACACATACATTGGATTTATACTCATGAAACAGTCTTGGCCTACATCAACAAACTAGAGGCCCAGTGCACGAAATTCGTGCACGGGGGGAGGAGGGTGTCCCTTAGCCCAGCCTGCACCCTCTCCAATCTGGGACCCCTCGAGGGATGACTTCCTGCTTAAACCAACTTTTTGATTACTAACTACAATGAATTTCAGGCAACAGTGACCTTTGCTTTCCTGTTCAACCGTAGCAAGGGGTCCGGATAATAAACACCCAGAGAATGAGGTTTGTGTACAGAGAGCCATGTATTCTGAATTGATGTTAATGCCATACAGTGCAGCGATGATTATCCCCTAGTGTTTCTAAGCCACAATGTCATGAGGACAAAAAGGCAGGCCTGCCATTTAAAACACTTAGCTAAGGAAAGTATCATTCTTAAATGATAATTTATAGTTTATTATTTTCTTAAAGAAAACATGACCCAAATTATTTAATTCTAAGAAAAGTATAGCCTGGCCAGCATGGCTCAGTGGTTGAGTGTTGACCTATGAACCGGGAGGTCACAGTTCTATTTCCAGTCAGGGCACATGCCCAGGTTTTGGGCTCGATCCCCAGTAGGAGGCATGCAGGAGGCAGCCGATCAATGATTCTCTGTCATCATTGAGTTTCTCTCTCTTTCCCTCTCTCTTCCTCTCTCTGAAATCAAGAAAAATGTATATATATATATATATATATATATATATATATATATATATATATATTTTTTTTTTTTTAAAAAGAAAAGTATAATAACAAAATTGAAGATCCCAAACTTCTACAGCTTGAAAATTAATGGAGGTGATGGATGCAGCGTTTGGCTTCTAAACAAGCCAACAGTAAATTTATCCTCTGTTCACTTTTTTAATTTTCCATTGTCATTGATTACATTTCAGTTCCCCCTCACTACATTAAGTAGAATTGTGAACATTTTTTCTTCTGTTATTATGACTTTTAAAAAGACATTAGGGTATTGCTTCAAAAGTCTTGACTGATTCGAGCTGACAAATTTAAATATAATGCCTCAAATTTAACTTAAAAAAAAGTGTTCACTTAATAGTCCTTTTAACCTGACAGTAATTGCATTTCGCTCCATCAAGAACATACATCGTAGAGTTATTGCACATGAGGACAACTTAGTAATGGCTCCAGAAGGAAGAGCTGATGCCAAGCTGGTTGTAAATATATAACGCTGTAAACTCGTGGAAATATGAACATTATAAAAAGAAATGGAATAGGGCATGGCAGAGAAGAGTTCCTAAGTTGAGTCCATTGAAAGCAGACAGCTCTCGATGCATGGCCTGGCTTCCCCATTAACTAAAAGTATCGGTGTGACCTTGAGCGAGTTACTCTTCTATAATAATAAGTACTTTCCTTATAATGTTGTAAAGGCTAGGTGAGATGTGCCTGGCTGAGTGTAAGCACTGAGGAAGTGTTAATTGTTTTTTCTTTTTTTACTATTAGCAGCTGTAGTCCAAGTAGGATGGGTTTCTAGAGACTTCCCTCAAAAAACTTCACGAATTACCACCTTCCTCTTCATCACCACCCTGAACCCAGCCACTATCTCTTTACAAATTCTTACTCAAATCCAGTGAAATATATTTATGCACCATCTTCCATATCTCTATCATAAAAACCCCATGGTCATGATGCCGCCATGGTGGAATGACCAAAGACTGGTCACCAGGAGGCTGAGTGCACGGGTGCAGGCAGGGATTGAAGCAGGCGCGGGTGGGCAGGGCTGTGAGTATGGCAGGGGGCGGGCTGGTGGGCGGGGCACGTGCAGGTGGGTGAGGCTGTGAGCAGGGTGAGGCGGGGTGGGTGGGCGGGGCCTCACGAATTCCTGTGCTGGGCTTTTAGTATATATATATGACTCTGTGCTAGGATTTGTGTGTAATAGCTATAATAATAAAAGTGTAATATGCTAATTAGACCAGACATTCTTCTAGATCAGTGGTCGGCAAACTCATTAGTCAACAGAGCCAAATAGCAACAGTACAACGATTGAAATTTCTCTTGAGAGCCAAATTTTTTAAACTTAAACTTCTTCTAACGCCACTTCTTCAAAATAGACTCGCCCAGGCCGTGGTATTTTGTGGAAGAGCCACACTCAAAGGGCCAAAGAGCCGCATGTGGCTCGCGAGCCACAGTTTGCCGACCATGGTTTTGGATGAAGCTGGGGCTGCGAGGGAAGCCCGGGTCCAGGGTGCCAGAGGGAAGCCAGTGCCAGCAGCCGGGGAAAGGAAGGCCTACTCTTGCATGAATTTCGTGCATCGGGCCTCTAGTAAACTTTAAGGAGATATGATAAACAGTTCATAATGGCTGTTCAGAGGCAAAAAAGTAAAATAAAGAGTGGTGCCTCAAGCTTGCTCATTTATCATTCAGTCAGGTTACCCCATCCCCATCAGGCAACATGATGGCACTCCCTAATGGTCTCCCTGCTCTACTCGTACACTTGCCTCTCTATGGTCTTTTCATTACATCCTTTAAAAACATCAACTTTGTAATCACTTCTCTGCTCTCAGCCCTCAACAGCTGCCCAGCATGCTGAGAATAGCATTCAGAATCCTTACCATGACCACGACCCACGGCGGCTGTCTGTGACCCCCATTTGCACATATGCGTCCTTGCTCACTTCCCTCCAGCCACAACCACTTCCTTGCAGTTCCTCTAACATGTTGCCACCTGAAGACCTTAGACTTTGCTGCTCTCTTTGCTTTTAATTTTCCTGGCCCAATAGTCCTCTTCATTCAGACCTCTATTCAAGTACCCTTCCCAGAATACCCAGTCTTAGTAGATGACTCACCCATCACCCTCGGTCTTCTTATCCAGCTTTTCTTTTCTTCACACTATTCCTCACTCTGAGACTATTTTTATTACCTGCCCCCCGCCCCCAAGAGTTTAAGTTCCATGGAAGAGCAGCTTTTTTTTCTGTTTCATTTACAATTTTATTCTTCATGCCTACAAAATTGCCTGCTAATATAGAAAGCAATCAGTAACTATGTGTTGGATCCACGAGCGCTTGAATTTTTTGTTAGATATTATGTTTCTTGAAGATAGTAAATTATCTTTTCATCTTTGTAGCTCCATCAACTGGCACAGTTCCCAACACTTAGGTAGTGCTTAACAATTTTTACAAAATGTTGTATGAGTGAACCCAGAGGAAACTCAGATTGCTAGAAGGAAAATCGCATGTGGGCAGTGTGAGGAAAGAGTGAATGGTTTGCATTGATGAGTAGGACATTCTTTTTACATTTAAAAATAGTTGGTATGGCTTTAGGGTGCCTCCCATTCTAGAATAATCATCTCCAAGTGAAGCTGCCAAAAAGTTAGTCCTAATAATAGGAAGTATTTAATAAAATGTAATGCCTTTTATTATCATACTCCTTTTAAATAATTTACTTACTGTGAAGATAAAGGAAGCAATGGTCTCCTTTTCTAGTGGTTTATTAAGTGTTTTTAGGTTCTAAGTCCTGATTAATCTACCAAGCAATGGGCCTGACTAATCTTCCAAGCAAAATACCTCAGTCTGGGCATGCAGATAATTTTGCATCTTGTCATTTCAGTCTCCCCTAATAAACCATGACTCAAGCTTTGGAGTAATTGATCCCATGTGTCCAATGATTAAAAGAACAGCATTTGACCAGGCTTATAGTGTCAGACATGTTTTCTTTGTATTGTTTTCATTCCATTGCCCCCATCAAGTGATTATGCACTGGCTTAACACCATAAATTAGTTTGGAGAAGGATGTTAAACAAATAACTTGGAATTTTCCATGATGAACTTAACTTGTAGAAATGTAAACAAAGGAAATATAGAAGAAAACTAATTTCCTAGGCACAACTTACCGTAGAAACTACTGTGTACACATGACACCTTCAACAGCTGCTAAGCCACATGCAAATGAACACTAAGTTCCTAGCCCCGTTTTAATATTCAGGAAGTGCCTCATTTGCAAGATGACAAGTAAAGAGGTGGGTGGGGCTGGGACAGGGCTGGAAACCATATTGCATGAGCCACATTGAGGGTGCAGCATGCTTCGCCAGCCGGCACCTATGGTTAACCGAAACTGGTACTCAGATGCCGTCATGCCTGCCCAGGCACTTACGAAGGGCTGCCAGGACATTGCCGTGAAGTTCATCTCCAACCTGGACATTGATGTGATCCTGGGTGGAGGCTGCAAGTATACATTTCCCAAGGGGACCCCAGACCTTGAATACCCTGGTGATGCCAGACAGCACAGTCAGGCTGGACAGACAGAACCTGGGTCAGGAGTGGCAGGCCAAGCACCAGGGTGCTGGGTGTGTGTGGAACTGAAGGGTGCTCATTCAGGTGTCACAGGACCCCTCAGTAACACACCTCTTGGACCTCTTTGAGCCGGAGGATATGAAATATGAGATCCACCGAGACCCAAGCTGGACCCAACCCTGATGGAGATGACAGAGGCAGCCTGAGTCTGCTGGGCCTGAACCCCTGTGGCCTGTACCTGTTCCTGGAGGGGGAGCCCTCATCGACCATGGCCATCATGGGAGCAGAGCTTACCTGGCACTGACTGAGACCATCAGTTTCTTCTAGTTTCTTTCTTCTTCTTCTTCTTCTTTTTTTTTTAATTTAAATTTCAGAGAGGGAGAGGGAGAGATAGATAGAAAACATCAATGATGAGAGAGAATCATTGATCAGCCGCCTCTTGCACGCCCCTCACTGGTTATCGAGCCCGCAACCCAGGCATGTGCCCTGACCTGGAATCAACCGTAACTTTCTGGTTCATAGGTTGACAGCCACACTGGCCAGGCATGAGACCATCAGTTTCAATGATGCCATGGACAGTGCCAGCCAGCTCACGAGTGAGGACACACTGATCCTTGTCACCAGTGACCACTCCCACATCTTCACTGTTGGTGGCCCAAGGTAGATGCCCTTCTGAGCACGACAGGGTGCTTAGTGGGTGCGAGGAGGGGACAGGAACCAGTAATGAGAAGAAGGCAGTGACAGCTCTATCTTTGGGCATAACTTTTGCTAGAAAATTCATTCTCACAGAGAAGTCAAGCCTCCCGACCCAACTCCCACCCGCAATGACTTCCCGGCTTTCTTGGCCCAGTTCATCACGGAGGTGACCTCATTACCATGTGTTGGTTGTACTGGTTATCGGGCTGCCCCACTCACACCAATGGTCTTGTAGTTGGTCTTGACCCCACACAGGTAGGCTGTGGCAGTGTCTGCACTATCTGACACGTGTTTGTTCTTATTGCATGTCTTGGCCGGAGCCATGTGTGGGAATTGATCCATGGCCAGGGGTTATCCAAGGTCCTAGCTTGCCGTTCATCTGTTCCTTTAAGATCCGAGCTGCTGTCACCGTGGACACCCCCATCCCATCCCCCAAGAAGATGATGAGGTTTTTGGCAGTCATCTGGTGGGCTGCAGCTTCTCGGTGATGTCCAGGGTCTGGGCTGCGTGGTGGTTCCAGAAGGCTGGGTCTTCCTCCTCAATGGGAGGATGCCCAGGAGAGCTGTAGCCTCAGGCCCAGCAGCAGCAGCCAGGTTCCCCATATGCCTGTGGGACCATGGGAAGGTGGCAGAGCTGGGACTCCAGAGGGGCTGGGACCTGGTGAGGCTGGGCCTTGGGCAAGGCTGAGATACCAGAGTGCCAGCTGCAGGGCAAGCTCTACTCTTCAAATATTGAGTGTTTACAAAGGCTTCTGCTTTCCGCACACACAGGCTGCTTGTGGAGTTCTTCAAACACTTGGAAGTGTGTCTTTTCAATGTGATCTGTCTTTCAATCCTTAATTTCAGAGTTGTTTTAAAACATGGGGACACTCAAGATGGGTACGAGTTGTTTCATGTTGGGAGTTCTTTTCCCATCAGTTTTCAACTGTTGCTTTACGTGGGCAGATTGACAATGTAAAAATTTAAACTTTGTCATTGATCAGTAGAAAAACAGAACCTTTTACCCAGCTGGTGTGGCTCAGTGGTTGAGTGTTGACCCATGAACCAGGAGGTCACAGTTCGATTCCTGGTCAGGATTTGTGCAGGAGGCAGCTGATCAATGATTCTCTCTCATCATTGATGTTTCTATCTTTCTCTCCCTCTCCGTTCCTCTCTCTGAAATCAATAAAAACATATAAAACGAAAAAGAAAACAGAACCTGTTGCCCATGTTTGTCTTCCCTGTCAGGTGTGCATCTCCTAAACTCTAACAGTTCCCACAGGACTTGCAACCAGGGGAGCAATGGGCAGCAGCAGCTTGTCCCGATCTAAGCCCCGGAGCCTGTCTCCAAGGCCCCCTTCTCTCTGACTCTCCAGTGAGCGGACAGCAGTCCCACCTCGGCTCACTTCTTTCCCAGTGGTTTCTAGAGCCAAAGCAGCCCCGCCTAGGCTCTCTCCTGTTGCTTCTTTTATCCTCAGCCCTTTCTCGCTTCACTGTCCCTAGCTTCAATAAATGTCCTCTCAAAATCACCCAGAAAAAAGAAAAAAGAAAGCAACTGCCAAACACTACTTTCCAGCTCATTTAATTACTGAATTGGTAGACTGCACCTGAAAAGGGTTTTGTAGAGATAATGTTCTTATTAAAATAATTTATCACAATTACTATACACGCTCAGTACACTATTGTTTCCATAAAGTAGTGATAGGTACCAATAATATTGCTCAGCTTTTCATCTTTATATTTTTCAGCACTGTCAACTTGTGCATAAATCAAATTATTAAAAAATGTAATGTGTTTATGTGTATTTAATATCCCAATGGTAGATATTTCACATGTGATTTTAGACCCATCATACCCACCCCTCCAAAATAGTTACATTCAGTTCTTCACTAAGGATGGACACATACCCATCAAGTCTATCGAGCTAGATTATTTCGGAAATACTTCCACCATTCACTTTAAGTAGTTCCTACCTTTTACAATTAAAAAAAAAAAGGTAGAAAAAAAAGAATTTTAGATTTTTTTCAGAGCCAAAATTAAAACACTGTAGAACAAAATCAGGACAAATCTTTGCAGTTCAAAGTGACTAAAGACCCTAAAGAAACACATCATGAAACCTGCCAGATCATGCCTATCCAGAGGTCTGAACTGAATTCCTTTTTAATAATTTGGATATTTCTTCTCTTTCTCAGTGATACAGGAACAACACCTCCAGAAAGTGGTATTTTTGGATTCATGATAAACTTCTCTGCATTTCTTGGTAAGTACACAAAAATTATTATAAATAAATGAAAAATTTGCAATCTCATGTGAAGGAAAATATATTATTTACAATGTGTGTGTATATAATTTTTTATTGTTATTTTAAAACAGACTTTTTATTTTTAGAACAGTTTTAGGCTCACAGCAAAATTAATCCAAAGGTGAAGATATCCCATATAGTGCCTGCTCCCAGTCTCCCCCATTACCAATTTTTTGATGAACCTACATTGACACAAAGTCCATAGTTTATATCAGGTTCATTCTTCATATGTATCATTTTTAAAAGTACTGTACAACCTTTTTGCCTGGCCGTGGTGGCTCGGTGGTTGAGCATCGACCTATGAACCAGGAGGCACGGTTTGATTCCTGGTTGGGGCACATGTCCAGGTTGCAGGCTCTGTCTCCGGTGTGGGGCGTGCTAGAGGCAGCGGATCAATGATTCTCTCTCATCATTGATGTTTCTATCTCTCTCTCCCTCTTGCTTCCTCTCTGAAATCAAGATATATTTTAAAAAAGAAAAGCATTAAAAATAAATAAAAGTACAACTGTTTTGCCTGTCCCTCTCTATTGGTCCAAGCAACTGGAATTTTGCTCTACTTTGAAAAACTAATATGACTTGAACTCCAAAGTTATTTATGACCTCATAGAACTATTCTTCAGCTTTCCTGGCAGTTTACCATGAGATTATGAAATGAATTTTAAATTTAATTTGATTTTTAAAATTGTGATTTATATACAATACATTTGTGTAAGCCAAAGACACCTAATATATAAACTAATGTTTCTCAGAGCATGTTCTGAAGGCAGGTTCCATGAAAAGCAGCTGGGGTGCTGGTTAAAATGCAGGTTCCAGGGTCACACCACAGATGGACTCAATCAGCACCTCTGGGAGAACCAGCAGTTTAGGGGATTTGGATACTCCCTAAAGCTTGGGAACCACTGACGAAGGTGTTGTCTCACCTGTTAGAGAGAGGGGGGAGGGGAAGCAGGGCAGTTGGTCTCCAACTCAGGCATGATTTTCCTTTTCAGTCCCACAAGTGCCCCTGAGGGACAGTTGATAGGCTACA
The DNA here is from genome assembly GCF_951640355.1 of Cnephaeus nilssonii. NCBI lineage: Eukaryota > Metazoa > Chordata > Mammalia > Chiroptera > Vespertilionidae > Cnephaeus > Cnephaeus nilssonii. The sequence goes on along the minus strand of NC_137077.1, from coordinate 14,227,716 downwards.
ACCCTCTCATGAGTAACTAATGTAATAACAGAAAAGCTCACTTCCTGGGAGTGATCCTGGTCTGCAGATGTAACACAGAGAGCTCTTTATCTTAGTCCTTTTAGAAGCCCCCACCCTACGGAACAAGCAGGTGTTTTCCAGGGACACTCCTGTCCCTCTCTACTGGCACAGGTGGGAGGGGACAGAGGTGCTGGAAACTCTACTTAGTGACGTGGCTCCTTTGGAATGTGTTCATCCTTGGCAGAGAGAAAGTTTCACCCCATCACCCATTTGTGGTCTTCCCCACCCAAGGTTTTGGGGGTGAGCAAGAAGAGGTAGACACAGTCCATCAATTTGAGTGCTCTCTTACACCATCCTTGCCCAGAGTCCCAATTAAAAAGACAAGTTATTTTGTCACCAGAAAGTGATAAATATGATTTTTGCTTTTAGGCAAGGCAGAATCTGACACGAATGTCTTTTGTTTAAAAGTTTATGGTAAATGATTAGCTTTTAGCCTGTTTTTATTTCTTTAAATATATTTTTATTGATTTCAGAGAGGAAGGGAAAAGGAAAGATAGAAACATCAATAATGAGAGAGAATCATTGATCAGCTGCCCCATACCAGGATTGAGCCTGTAACCTGGGCATGTGCTCTGACTGGGAATTGAACCGTGACCTTCTAGTTCATAGGACGATGCTCAACCACTGAGCCACGCTGATCAGGCATGTTTTTAAAATTCAGCACAAATATGGCCATTACACTATTTCAATACATAGATATCTACTTTGTTCTTTTAACACATGCATGATCTTGAACTCATGGATGTATTATAAATTGTTTAGTCAGTCCCCTTAGTTAAATACTTAGGCTATTTCTGATTTTGGAATTTAAAATGCTAAAGTTAATATCCTTTTAAACATATCTTTGCATATATATATACTAGTAGCCCATTTGCAGGAAGAATCCTGCAAGCGGCCACTTCGGCCGCATGCGCTGCCGCTGCTGCCTGCCCCGCTCCGCCCCGCCCTGCCCCGCCCGGGCTTTCCCTCTGGCAGTCACCTTGCTTTCTGCTTTTCCTCCCCCTTCCTTCTAAGTTGTCTTCAGTCTTCACTCCTTCCTCCCTCAGTGTATGCAAATTAACCACCATCTTGGTTGGGGTGATTTGCATACTCGCCCTGGTTGGCTGGTGGGCGTGGCTTTGGCTGGTGGGCGTGGCTTGGGCGTAGCAAAGGTGCGGTCAATTTGCATATTTGTCTATTATTAGGTAGGATATATATGTTTCTCTATAAGATAAATTTATTGAGTTAAAGGGAATAAAGATCTAAAATTTTTATAGCTATCCATTTATTCCGCATTCCTTGACTAAGTGACGACTATGTGACCGGCTTGTGCTTAGTTCTTTAATCATCAAATTGACATATTTGAGTAGATAGAAAATGAAAACTTCTAAGTGATAAAAGATACAAGAAACAGAATTAAAGACAAACACAGAAGCAGAAGAAAACTTATAATATTTATTAGAGCAGACAATAGACTAATGTACATAATGTATAAAAAGCAGCTACAAATTAAAAATGAATAGACCTCACGGCTGGTGTGGCTCAGTGGTTGAGTGTCGACCTATGAACCAGGAGGTCACGGTTTGATTCCCAGTCAGGTCACATGCCTGGATTGTGGGCTCAGGCCCCAGTAGGGGGTGTGCAGGAGGCAGCCTATCAATGATTCTCTCTCATTATTGATGTTTCTATCTCTTCCTTCTTCTCTGAAATAAAAATAATATATATATTTTAAAAAATGAATAGATCAACTCAAGAGAAAATACAAAAAAATTGTAAACATGCAATTTTCATAAGAAGACATGCAAATGACAGTAGGCATACTGAAATTTGCTCAATCTCACTAACAATCAGAGAAATGCAAAGTAAACCAACAGGTGGCTATTTTTCATTCATTAGATTTCCAACCATTAAAAAGGCACGGGCATACAGAATTGCTTTCAAGCTTTGCTCTGGGAGTATAAATCGCTACAGTCTCGGGACAATTTTGAGATACTTCTTGGCATTTTAGGCACAGTTTTTTGACCCAGTAATACCACTTCTAGGAATTTGTCTTTCAGAAGCACTGAAAGTGTGCTAAAGACAAGGATGTTCATTGAACATTGCTTGGAATAAGAAATACACAGAAACGATGTAGAAATCTGTCATTAGGAGGAGAATGAAATAAATGTGGCATCTCACTATATACCAAGATGGGACCCCTAAACATGATGAGATAGACCTATTTGTACTGACATGGCAAAATCTGGATGGCACATTTTTAAGTGAAAAAAGGCAAGTCACAGAACAATATGTGCACAATAGCGTTTATGTGAAAAGAATAACAGCCAAGAGGGTGTGTGTGTGTGTGTGTGTGTGTGTGTGTGTCCCCACCAAATTGTGGGGAGAGCAAGATGGGGTGAGGAAGGACAGGGGTGGGCGTATCGGGAGACTATTGCAATTAGGAAAGTGAAAATACAAACTTTAAAAAAAGCAATACGAAATGTTTCTGTGTTTTTCCTTCAAAACGGTCAAATAAAAAAATTCACTACTGTACCTTTCTTTCTCAGGTGCAGCCACAATGTACACAAGATACAAAATAGTGGAAAAGCAGAATCAGACCAGCTACTTCAGCACTCCTGTTTTTAACTTGGTGTCCTTAGTTCTGGGATTGGTGGGATGTATCGGAATGGGCATTGTTGCCAATTTTCAGGTATGACCTGAAGTTTTTTTGGTTATGGGGGTGATGGAGTTTGTGTGTCCGGAAGAGAGAAGCAAGAATACAAGAGTCAAGCTTGTGCTAGTATAGCTATCAACTAGTTGATGTGTTTATTAAAATGGGTTAATTTGCTTTTTAGAAACAAATACCATTTAAAACACAGTCCCATCTGGTGTTTGGGAGTGATGGGGGGCATGTGTGCATTAGTGAGAGAGAGAGCGAGAGCGAGAGCGAGAGCGAGAGAGAGAGAGAGAGAGAGAGTGCTTTGAGCGAAGCTGTAGGCTTTGCATTGCTCCATGTTCTCAGTGATGTGGTTGATGTGTTGGGAGAATGACTTCAGCCACTGTGATGACGTCACTGTGTGTGAAAACATTTGTGTATGAGTATGTGTGTGTCTGTGTGTGTGTACTGATTTTACAGTTTGAACCTCTCGTGTTAAAGTCAAACAACGGCACCTGATCTCTTTCTTTCCCAGAATAGGACATAGGTGCCTGGAAGTGAAATAATTTGCTCAGGGTTCCTTAGCTAATTAGTTGCCGAGCCAAAATGTAGCCCAGCTAGAGCCAGTTAACTTACATGATGACTACTGAGGAGTCTGCTTGATATAATCTTATGGTGTCAGGTGTTCGGAAAACACCCTACTTGTTTTCTAATTTGTGGATTCCTGTTCATTTTGAGATCTCTTTCAAGAAAACATGGGACCTACTTAGCTACAGAGACAATGTTTAATATTTTAAAAACATTTGTTGTATTTAAATTAGTACTAATTATAATAGTACCCAGCCCCTAAAATTATTGCAAGGATTGGTTAAGATAATGTATGGTAACCAGTGGTCTGTACTTGGGGGTCATCATGGGTTCATCTTTACAGGCTAACACTAGGGTGGTCCTACTCTCTCCATCACTGTTGTCTCCTGTGACAGCAGAAAGGAAGTTATTCCAGGACTTTTGTTCAGCCCAGGGGTACTCCTTTGTTTAATTTACTTTACTTTATTATTATGATTATTTCTAATGTGTTATTTTTAAATGCATCTTTATTGTTGAAAGTTTACAGATGTCCCTTTTTTTTTCTCCCATTGACCCCCTCCTCTCCACGTCCTTCCCTTCCCCAGGCCTTCTCCCGACTATTGTCCATGTCCATGGGTTATGCATATATGCATATAAGTTCTTTGGTTGATCTCTTCCTTCTGAGAATCCTCATGCTATTGCATGCTTCCATGTCATATTATTTTGTTCATTAGATTCCACATATGAGTGAGATCATGTGATACTTGTCTTTCTCTGACTGGCTTATTTCATTCAGCATAATACTGTCCAGGTCTCTCCATGCTGTCTCAACAGTTAAGAAATTCTTCCCTTTTACAGCTGCAAAGTATTCCATTGAGTAAATGTGCTACAGCTTTTTTATCCACTCATCTACTGATGGGCACTTGGGCTGTTTCCAGATCTTAGCTGCTGTAGGTAATGCTGCTATGAACATAGGGGTGCATATAGTCTTTCTGATATTGGTGTTTCAGGCTTCTCAGGGTATATTCCTAGAAGTGTTATCATTGGGTCAAATGGCAGTTCCATTTTTAATTTTTTGAGGGAACTCCACACTGTTTTCCATAGTGGCTGTACCAGTCTGCATTCCCACCAGCAGTGTACTAGGGTTCCTTGATTATTAGAGGAAAGACTAGGTCTCTATGGTGTAGAGCAGTGATTTTCAACCTTTTTCATCTCATGGCACACAAACTAATTACTAAAATTCTTTTTGCCAATCTGATAAAAAAAAAATAGGTATACTTTAGATTCATTCACATTGGATGACTATCATTGTGTTGGTTGTTAACTTTTTTTTAAATTTTACAATCTAAGGGAAAAGAAGTCAGTGCCCCTGACTAAATAGTCAGGGATTGCATGTTTTAAAAATTCTGTCATGGCACGCCAGTTGAAAATAGCTGGTGTAGAGAGACAGAGAGAGGTGAGGGGGAAGAGAGAGAGCTCACTTTCCTATCCTACTGTCCCTCTGTGGTGAAATCAGACACTGTGCTGCAATGCACGGTTGCCCGTGACATTTCCCACATGGGAGAGACTCTGTGACATTTCCTTATGCTTTATGACCGTATTCATTTTGTTTCTCACAACATGTACTGGAAATTTTCTACGTGACATGACAGCATTCAGTGCTCTAACTCATACAATTCTAATGACAACCTTCGAAGCTAGGTAGTATAATTGTCCTCATTCTCAATGGCGAAGTGGAGGCCCAGAGAGGTGAATACTTACCCAAGATCATAGGAGCAGGAAAGGCACAAGTGGCCCTTGCATCGAAGCAGTCTGTCCTGAACCTGTGGGAAAGAGGTAACCTCATTGCTACCAGGAGGAAATCTCTGGGAGAAAAAAGCATGTCACGATTCACAGAGTTGCAGCATCAGAAAGCATGATGGAAAAAAAAAAAAAATGGGGTGGGGAGGGGAGACACCTGGAATGATATCCTTTGTCTAGGACGCGTGGATAGAAATTGTTCAGCAGGGAATAGTAGGCACTGTCTGATATCCTAATTACTTTATTCTCCAAATCATTCAACATTGTTAGTGATACACCTGTCAATTTTTAAGCCACAAAGGGCAGACTTTCAGAAGAAAACTTAGATGGTTAGATAATTGGACTCTTGGTTCTCTTAAAGGCTCCCATGACACGATTACATTTTCACAAAACCCAGAAACAGAATCGGTAACTTTCCTGAGAGCAAAGTGTTTGCCTTGTCATTGTTCCCATCTTGACAACTTCCTTGTTTGACATCCTGTAATTCATTTTCGGCAGGCCATGAGCAAACCAACTTGAGCTGTTACCTTGAGAAGAAGGAGAGATGTGAGGGCAGGAGAGAGCGTTGGTGGGATTTCCCTGAGTAGGAAGTAAATTGTGTTCACCAGAAGTTCACAGATAGCTCCCTTTCCTGGACTGGTGGGTGGGATGGCTACGTTTAGGTATGTCCTCACCAGTTTCTGCCTCTGCTGTACTTTTCCTCGAGAAGTTTCCTTTTTGAAAAGTCATGTTTTCTAAGATTGAACACTCTCAATATCCTAGTTTTCTCTCTTTTTACTCAGTTTTCAATTAACCAGAGAGTTTTGCAAAAGAGATCCCAAAAGAGCGCCAGGTTTTCATCTTATCCTCAGTCCAAGATTCATGTCAAATCTAAGAATCATTTCCCTTCAAAAGGCATTTTTGATAAGCGAGTTTGTGCTCCACAGGCCAAATACAGCTCCGTGATCTGGAACTGTCAGGGTTAACGTGGGGCCTGTGCAGTTTGCAGATTAAGATCCTAAAGGAGTGTTGACTTGGGTCTAGGCTGAGGAAGCAAATCCCCTGACAGTGCTGGTGGGAGGGAAAAAGTACGTAAATTCAGAATGTTGACTTAGCGTGGAAAAAAAAGTGGAGTGGAAAGAACCAGGATTCTCAGAAGATTATTCCTGGAAATGACTCAGCAGTAGATGCCTTGCTTTTTGTTTATTTTCCCTTGACCAAATGTGCCTAACTAACATTCAAGGGGTGAAAAGAACTTGTTTTTCTTAATTCTTTTTTTTTTTGTTTGTTGTTTAATATTGTTTTCTTCCCAGTTTTGAGATATCATTGACATATTACATTGATATAGTGCATGGTATATAACAGTGATTCGATATATGTATACAGTATATTGTGAAATGATTAAACAGTAAGTTTAGTTAACATTTATCACCTCCCATAGTTACTTTTTTTCCCGTGTGAGGAGCACTTTTAAGATTTACTCTCTCTGAAAAAAAAAAAAATTTACTCCCTTAGCAATTTTTGAAAATATACCTTTATTCAATATAGTCACCATGCTGAACATTACATATAACTGAAAAGTTTTTACCTTTTATTTTTATTTTGTAAATTTGTTTAAATATATTTTTATTGATTTCAGAGAGGAAGGGAGGGAGAGATTCAATGATTCAGTGAGATTCATTCAGAGATTCAGTGAGAGAGAGTCACTGATTGGCTGCCCCCACATGCACCCCACTAGGGATTGAGCCCACAACCGGGGCATGTGCCCTGACTGGGAATTGAACCATGACCTCCTGGTTCATAGGTCGATGCAGTATGTTTTTTTGTGAACAGTCTGGATGAAGAACACAGTGGGGCTATGGAAACCTGGGTGGTCAAAGAAAAGTCTGGAAAAAAGGTGTGGACAATGAGTTGTGGCCAAAATCAGGCTTTTGTGGACAATACTTTAACTTGCCCCTTTGCAAAACTCAAAATTATAAGTTCAAGTAGGGACTCAGTCATTCAATCTAAATGTCATTGTTATGCCGGAAGGTAGGTGCCCATTGAACATTTGAACACTTTAAGCTCCTTTCAAATGTTCAATGGGCACAGAGCTTAAAGTGAGCTCTTTGATGGCTCCCAATGACCACATTTGGGGTAACGCCAGGCTTTCTGCCTAGACTGGATATAGGGGCTGCCTTCCTGTTGAAATGACTGGGGGCCAGGGACCTGATTTGAAGTTGTCTTAGCATTGCAAGAGCCGTTTTTTAGATTTGGGGTAGCTTGGGAGGGACAAATAGAGATTAGTGGGGAGCACGGAGCCTAAAAACCCCAAGCACCCTTGGCACTTTTGCATGCTTTTGTATGCAGTTTACCAAATAAGCTGCATTGCAGACCTGCAAGGCAGAAATTAATACACCCATTTTACAGATCAGAAATTGAGGTTTTAAACTAAGGTTCCAGTGGTGGAGTCAAGATTTTTTTACTCAGGTCAGCCAGACTCCACCGCCCACCATACCCCACTTTGCCCCTCTAAGGTAGACGTCACTCTGTCCTCATCTCACACCCCCAAGCTTGTGTGGAACATTTACTTCATTGTGCAGGGAGTCTTTTCTCTTGGTAATCTTATTCAAGCAGCCACATTTTGTTTCTTTCTTTTTTAAAAAATATATTTTTATTGATTTCAGAGAGGAAGAGAGAGGGAGAGAGAGAGAAACATCAACAATGAGAGAGAATCATTGATTGACTGCCTCCTGCAGGCCCCACACTAGGGATCGAGCCTGCAACCCAGGCATGTGCCCTGACCGGGAATCAAACCCGGGACCCTTCAGTCCACAAGCCAACACTCTATCCACTGAGCCAAACCAGCGAGGACCATCTTTTCCATTTGGGGTCATCTGTGACAGTGGATGGCTTCCAATAGCCCAGAGGGAGGGAGTGCTCAGATCACGGTGTGGACAGACCCACTTGGAATAACATACATGTGTCTTTCTCCCTAGGAGTTAGCGGTCCCTGTGGTCCATGATGGCGGTGCCCTTCTGGCCTTTGTCTGCGGCGTGGTGTACACACTCCTGCAATCCATCATCTCCTACAAGTCATGTCCTCAGTGGAACACCCTCTCCACCTGCCGCGTACGGATGACCATCTCTTTCATTTCCTGCGCAGCTGTCATCCCCAGTATCCTTTTCACATCTGTCAGTGTCCTTACAAGCTTGACGACACCTTCCCCTGCCCGCCCCCCCAGCAAAAAAGCATGAAAAAAGCAAAGGTTAACAGCCAAGTTTCCATATACTTCAGAAGAACCATTGGGAGAAACGTGTAAATCATTGAGAATATGTCTCAACTTGGTCAGCTTAGATAAAAACAATGCTGAGGGAAAAGAATGGTATGAAAGGAGGCTGGGAAGATGTCGGGAAATGTCAGTTTCTGTTTACTTTCCTTCCACCGGGGTCAGTTTTAACAGCCATGTAAAATATTTGTTTTTCTTTGGAGTACTTGGCCAAAGACATCAAATATTGACCTTGTACTTAAAGGAATAGCTCTGTGAAGTCCTACGAGCTCAGACTCTTCCTTCTCAATGGCTGTAGGTGATTTGATGTTTTCATTTACTCATCCACATTAAGAGGTTTTTAAAAGCTTTTTATTATCTATTTCCAAGTCAATTAAAGTACAGGTAGCCTTTTCTTTTTACCACTGATTTTATTTTCAAAATTTTATCTCATTTTGTAATTCAACGTGAAAAGAAAAAAATCTATCAATCACATTTGTATGTTCTGATTTAGAGGAAATGAAAACGCTCTCTCTCTGTCTCTCTGTCTCTCTCTCTTTCTCGGCATTAAACAAAGAATATAAAAAAGTTGTGGTCTCCAAGGGGTGAAATATTTCCCATCTTTTGAAATACCATCTGCACTCCTATCAGAGAAAGCTGCAGAGTCATGAAAAAGGGTGATTATGTTACAGGAAAATGGGAACTATTCTGTTAGCCATGTTGTTCGTTTGGGTTGGCCTGTGGTATAAAGTGGGCAAGCTTGAGGGACAGTGCATCATGTGCTTCTGCTATTAAGCTCTGCGTTGCTCTTTTGCGATAGAAGCTATACAAAATGCGAAGTCTGCGCATGGTCTTGGGGTTTGTTTTGTTTTCATTTTGGGGAAGGAAATTTTTAATTACAAAATTTATAAGCACAGAGGAAACAAATCTTACCAGTAGTATTGAGAAATTTAACGACAAAATATATACCCTGGTTCCTAAGGTAGTTCCTTCTCAGTTTTCTTGTTCTCTTTATGGATTGAAGACATTCATGCTTTCTCTTCAAATACATTTCCTTCAGACCTTTAGCCTGAAACCTTCCCTTGCTTTTAACTCTGGAGACAGATCTCTAAATATTAAAATCAGAGAGAGTTTTAGCACAATAATCATTTCAGGCCTCAGAGTTTCGAATTCTATGAGTTCCTGTTTCTAGAAGTTCTTAGCCATGCCAAGGGATTGAAACCCCACACAGAAGCAGGGTATGTCCCTGTATCACGTTACCTTGAACAAATTCTTCATATAGAAAAGTCTTTGGCATTAAACATGGTATTTATATTCTCTTACAAAAATTTCAAAGCATCTTTAAAATGCCTTTGTTTCTCTTTACTGTAGTATTTCTGTGAAACGGCCTCATTTAACTACTGAAGAAACTGAGGCACATTAGAGTTAGGCTTCTAGGCCTTTCCTTATGAACTCTGTCTTGCGCCAGCTTCTACAGGGTTACTTTCACAAAATAACAGCACAAGGTCCAGGTTCCTTTGCTTGAGACATGTGCTCTGAGAGTCCCCAAGACTGCACTGTTTCCTGTCCTCTGCTTTTGCCCCCTGCCCTTCTCCTGGCCGAATACCACCCCTCCACCTTGTCTTTCTGGCCAATATGGTAGCCACAGGCCACGTGTAGCTATTGTGCACTTGAAATGTGGCTAGTCTGTGTTGAGACAGGTTATGGTGTAAACCATACCCCGGATTTCAACGACTTAAAAAAAAAAAAGAGTAAAATATCTCATTAATAATTACTTGTATTATTACATGTTGAACTGGTAATATTTTTTTATCTATTGTGTTCAAGGAGCTATGTCATTAAAATTAAATTTCATTTGTTGTTTTTTAGTTTTCTTAAAATGTTGCTGTTAGCTTGAGAAACAATGCCAGAATGTTACTGGCAAATGGACCTCAGTTCAGCAACCTCAGTACTTGAGTTCTGGCTAATAAAGAATTCATAGCCAAGACTTAAATACAAGCAGAAGTTTATTTAGAAAGTCAAGAGGTAGAAGTGGAAGAAGTGAGCCAGCTGGGCTGCATGGGCTCAGAAACAAGCTACAGAGGCAGAGAACGCACCTTGGGGAAGGAGAGGGGGAAAGGCTCGGGTGTGTTCCCCAGAGAGCATGCACTGGGGAAAAAAGGGGGTGGGGAAAGGCCCTGATATGCTCAAGAAAGAGATAGAGAGAGGGAGGGAGGCTTGGTAAGAGGGAAGGAGAGAGAGTTGGGTCCTCCATCCAAGGGTTTTTATCCCCTCTTTAAAGGTAGGGATCTTAGGGGAGGTCCTAGGGAGGATCTCAATAGAATACTCATCAGCTTTTCCAGGTGTGTCCTTTCAGGGTCATGGTTGATAGGTGCCAGGGCAGGGGGTCAGTAGCCATCAAAGCTGGTCCTAATGTTAGCCATGCATTGCCCCTCCTGGCCTTACTGCTTTTCTGGGCCTGGAGCTGAGTCCTAGATGTTTTTTTCCAGTTTGACCAACACTCTTATCTCTGTGGTCAACACACCTGAGGCTGTGCTTCCAAAATCAGTTGATACGTGCCAGAACCTCATTGTCCTGAGGACTTAATGCTTAAAGGAGTGGTTGTGCAAGGAGTCCTATGAGACTATTCTCTGGCCCCCCTTGTTCCTCCTCTAAGTGTGTGTGGGGGAGGGGGGAGGGAAGGGGGAGGTGGTCTGCCTCATGACTAGTGAGACCTGAAAGGCTCAATAGGGAAGGAAAGGTCACCCTGGGGTAAGGTCCCTGTTTTCCTAGTTTTGCTGGTTGCTAGGTACCCCGGGCTTTCCGCCCTGGTGACATTCCATACCTGGCCTATGGCTCCTAGTCTGCTCATGCCTGTCTAACTGCCTACTACACAGCAACTACAGTACCTTTAACATTACACATGTGGCTGGCGTGTTTCTGTGGGGCAGCTCTGCTCTAGAGGGCTCCTCAAACTTCATAACTTAGAGTAAGTTCAACTCAGGGAAGGCCTCCCTGACTCCTCAGTCCCCATTCCACTCTGAATTAATACTTTTCCCTCTGCCTCATCACAGTGCCCTGTTCTTGTCTGTCACGTGGCACAGCCCTGGGCTTCCTTCGACAAGACTGTGAGGTTTCTGGGAGTTGAGACCAAGTCCGTTTAGCCAGGGTTTCCCCCACCTCTTCCTTCTCCCCCTGTAGCATGGTACCTGGTGCCCGGAACAGGGAACTAAAAAACAAATAAATGAAAGAATTAAGAGGCTTTAAAACTATTAGAAAGAGAAGTATGGTCATAAAAGGGTTAGAGAATCTGCTATGCTTTATTAAAAAAAAAACAAACACGGAGAAGTGTTCAGCATTGCAAACTATGGGGGTGGGGGTAGGGAGAGGAGGTGCTGACCCCGAATTTAGAGGAGGCTCTAAACTTGGCATTGAGGCAACACTTTGAATTTTTAACTTTTTAAGAGCATCTCAGTTCTCTCTCTTTTGCCTTCAAAGTTCAGTCAAATGGATGTCACTGCCTTTGTGCAGACCTTGCTGTCCACAGAGGGCAATGGACTCAGTGCCTGGCATTATTAGGTTGGCCCCAAGGTCAGGTGTAGGACATAACTCTTTGATTTTTAAAATACATTTTAATTGATTTCAGAGAGGAGGGGAGAGGGAGAGAGAGATAGAAACATCAATGATGAGAGAGACTCATTGATCAGCTGCCTCCTGCATGCCCCCTACTGGGATTAGCCCACAACCGGGACAAGTGCCCTGACCGGGAATTGAACTGTGACCTGCTGGTTCATCGGTGGATGCTCAACTACTGAGACATGCCAGCTGGGCATCTTGACCACTTTTTAATTGTTGTTCAGTGGTATTAAATACACATAGTTGTATAACCATCACCACCATCCATTCCATAATTTTTTCATCTTGTAAAACAAAATCTACACTTATCCTACCTAATAATAGACAAATATGCAAATTGACCGTACCTTCGCTATGCCCACAATTGGCCAGGAGGCGCAGGGGGGCGGGACTTGGGGTGGCCTGGGTGGCCGATTGGGCCGGTGGGACGCTGAGCTCGCGTCGCCAGTGGCGGCTCGAGCTTAGAGTCTGTGCCATGGCTGTGCTGCGGCACAGAAGGGGCCTCTGAGGCAGCGAGCTCACGTCCCACCGCGGACCATCAAAAGCGGGGGAGCTGGGTGCCTGTCTACTCAGGCACCAGGCCTTTCAGAAGCCTTTGCCACGCCGGAGGCTTCTGAAAGGCCTGGTGCACCAGCGGACAGGCACCCAGCTCCCCCGCGATCGAAAGCAAAAGCGTGGGAGCTGGGTGCCTGTCCACTCATGCACCAGGCCTTTCAGAAGCCTTCACCACGCCGGAGGCTTCTGAAAGGCCTGGTGCACCAGCGATCAAAAGCAAAAGCGTGGGAGCTGGGTGCCTGTCCGCTCAGGCACCAGGCCTTTCAGAAGCCTTCGCTGCGCCGGAGGCTTCTGAAAGGCCTGGTGCACCAGCGATCAAAAGCAAAAGCGTGGGAGCTGGGTGCCTGTCCGCTCAGGCACCAGGCCTTTCAGAAGCCTTCGCTGCGCCGGAGGCTTCTGAAAGGCCTGGTGCACCAGCGGACAGGCACCCAGCTCCCCCGTGATCGAAAGCGAAAGCGTGTAGGGGACCCTACACGTGCATGATTCAATCATGCAGTGGGCCTCTAGTCCTATATAATAAAATCCTAATATGCAAAGCAGAACAACCGGTTGCTATGATGCGCACTGACCACCAGGGGGCAGATGCTCAACGCAGGAGCTGCCCCCTGGTGGCCAGTGTGCTCCCACAGGCACCGCTCATTACAGCCATGTTCATGGCAGCATTACTTATAATAGCTAAGGGCTCCAGAAGCCGGGTTCACAGCTGGCAAGTGCAGCGGTGGTGGCGGTGGGAGCCTCTCCCACCTCCACTGTAGGTGGATGGTAAGGAACAAGGGGTCCCGGACTGTGAGAGCCCTGGACTGCAGAGGGATGTATGACTGCCTGATTAAGGCCGATCCCTGGCAGGCAGACATCCCCTGAGGGGTCCTGGACATCAAAAGGGTGCAGGCCGAGCTGAGGGGACCCTCCCACCCCCTGTGCACGAATGTCATGCATTGGGCCTCTAGTTAAACAATAATTCCCTATTGTCCCCTCTCCCCAGGGTTTGAAACCACTGTTCTACTGTCTTTATGATTTTGACTACTTAAGTACCTCATAAAAGTGGAATCATATAGTACTTATGTTTTCTAATGGGCTTATTACACTTAGCTTAATGTCTTCAAGGTTTATCTATATTTAGCATATTGCAGGATGTCCTTCCTGAATAATATTCCATTGTATGTATATAGCACATTTTGCTTATCCATTCATCTGTCACCAGACACTTGGGTTGCTTCCAAGGTTTAGCTATTATAAGTAATGCTGCCATGAACATGGCTGTACAAATATCTCTTTAAAACTCTACTTTCAATTATTTGGGGTGTATACCCCAAAGTGGAACTGCTGTGTCATATCGTAATTCTATTTTTAATTTTTTGAGGAATCTCTGTACTGTTTTCCACAGTGGCTGCCCCATTTTACATTCCCACCAACAGTGCACAAGGGTTCCAACTTCTCCACATCTGCACCAACACTTGTTTTCACAACCTAATGGGTGTGAGGTGAAACACGTTTAACACTGTGTAATTATACTATTAGAAGAATAACCTAGTCTTAACATTAAAGGACCTATTTTCTTCAGTACTTTCCTTAACACTCTCCTTTTTTTAGTGATTACCTGTGCTTCACTGATTTCCATAACCAAGCTGGAGTGGAATCCACAAGAAAAGGTAAAATTCAAGTCATTTTCAATATGAGTGTCGAGACTGGAGATATGAGACTGTGGCTGTGTGAAGCCTTCTTAGAAAGAAAGGATCACTGCCATTTCTTAGAACAAGTTGCAAAATATGAAGGAAGTAACTTACTGTCCAACTATTTGGCAATTCATGGGTTGTAATTAGCTATTGGAGTAATCCCAAATGATTCCTGGGATTATTTTCGAAATTAAAAAAAAAATCTTTATTGTTGAGAGTATTACAGATGTCCGCATTTCCCCCCACTGTCCCCCTCCACCCGGTTCCCACCCTGCTTCAGGCCTTCATCACCCTACTATCTGTGTGCATAGGTAATGCAAAAGATCTTTGGGTAATCTCTTCCCACCACCCCCCCCCCTTGCCTCTGAGGGAAGTAAATTGAAAGAATATTATTGGATGAATATTAGTTAGAAGAAATGCCTGGGATGGATTGAAGAGGAGGGAGCCCAGAGTTAGGATGACAGAGAAGGCAGTTCAGATTTCAAATCAAGATCAGCCTAGATTGATTGGGAGTAATAGGGAGAAAATATTTGACGAGCACTGGCACGTGACTAACATGAGAATGAAAGAACATGATGAATCAAAGAGGACTTCTTGGGCGAACCAAAGAATTTGTTCCCATGAACAGAGAGAGATAAGATCCCTGAGAGGATAGATTATTTCCTGGGGGACGTGGATGGATTTGGTTTCAGAATTGTTGAATTTGGGGCTATAATAAAACATCAAGGAGAAATGTCCAGTTGGACACATGGGACTGGACCTCTGGTGGGATTGAGAGCCATCAGAGCATAGGGTGGAGTGAGTGGTCATTTCCAGACCAAAGATCATAACACCCAGGACTGAATGTTCAGATGTGAGATGGACTTGTGCCATTAGATACTTACAGCGGTGGTTCATCTCGATGCCATATGGAGAATGAATGACACCCTGGAGAGAAGAGTTGGTGAAAGAATAGCAGGAGTGGGTGTTTGTTTTTTTTGGTCTCTTTTAGGAACATTTTTTCAAGGGAGAGGTAGAGTTACTGATGTTATCCAAAATGCAGTTTCAGTTAGGAATGCTGGAGTTAAAAGCCAATTGCAGGAGGTTAAAAAAAATGGTGAGAGGAGTCTTTCCTTTATCCAGCTGTCTGTGAACATTTAGAGGTGAGAGGGAGAGGAGAAATGAGATGATGAAGGCTATAGGGGAGAGCGTGGTCAGAGGAGGATTCTGGCATACAATGGGAGTCTGCAGGAGATAGGGAAAGATTGAAGGTGCTGAGGAAGAGAATGATTCAGAAAAGTTTTATAAAACACTAGAGGCCCAGTGCATGGATTCATGCACTGGTGGGGTTCCTTGACCTGGCCTGTGCCCTCTCACAATCTTGCACCCCTCAGGGGATGTCGGACTGCCGCTTTCAGCCCTATTCCCACAGGCCAGGCTGAGGGACCCCACCGGTGCACGAATCCGTGCATCCGGCCTCTAGTATGCATATAAGATCTTTGGTTAATTTCTTCCTCCCCCACCCTCTCCCCCCCACCCCCCGCTCTGAGATTCATCAGTCTGTTCCATGTTTCCATGCTTGTGTGTTGAGCATCTGCCCCCTGGTGGTCAGTGGGCATTATAGCTACCTGTCAAACGGTTGCTTAGGCTTTTATATATAGACTAGTGTTCCCGTTGCAGGAAAAATCCTGCAATAGGGTTTCCTGCTGCATTCTACCCCACCCTGCCTGCTCTCCTCCCTTGTCCCCCGCCCCGCGATCTCTGCCAGCCCCCCTGCTTTTCTAACTTCTCTGCCAGCCCGCTCTCCTTCCTTCTTCCCCGGCCCCGCCTCCGCTCCTCCCTTCTCCCCAGGCCCGCCTTCTCTGCCAGCCCGCCTACTTTTCCCTTCTCCCCCGGCCCCACCTCCGCTCCTCCCTTGTCCCCCGCCCCGCCTTCTCCTCCAGCCCGCTCTCCTTCCTTCTCCCCCGGCCCCGCCTCCGCTCCTCCCTTCTCCCCCGCCCCGCCTTCTCCGCCAGCCTGCTCTCCTTCCTTCTCCCCCGGCCCCACCTCCGCTCCTCCCTTGTCCCCCGCCCCGCCTTCTCCTCCAGCCCGCTCTCCTTCCTTCTCCCCCGGCCCCGCCTCCGCTCCTCCCTTCTCCCCCGCCCCGCCTTCTCCGCCAGCCTGCTCTCCTTCCTTCTCCCCCGGCCCCGCCTCCGCTCCTCCCTTCTCCCCTGGCCCCGCCTCTGCTCCGCCCTTCTCCTCCAGCCCCGCCCCTTCTCCCCCGGCCCCGCCTGCTCAACTTCCTTCTCCCCGGCCCTGCCTCCGCTCCTCCATTCTCCTCCCCCCCCCCCCCCCGGCTTGCTTGCTTCTCTGTAGCTTTGCTCCCTTCTGCAGCTCTTGGCTTCTTTCTACACTGTCGCGATATGCAAATTAGCCGCCATCTTTGTTGGGATAATTTGCATATTCCTCCTGATTGGTTGGTGGGCGTGGCTTGGCTGGTGGGCGTGGTTTGGGTGTAGCGAAGGTGCGGTCAATTTGCATATTTGTCTATTATTAGATTAGATTGCTTCCTGAGAGTGAGACCTCACAGCAGAGCAGCCTCAGGTGTACTTTACTTTTCAACCACTCGGGGGAGACCTTCCCCCACAAATCAAACAAAAATCAGCTGCTGGGAAGGGTTCATCAAAGCATATCCCCAGGCTGTTTAAAAAGCCTTTTTATTTTTCAATTCTTATTTAATCTTAAAAATGTTAAAAGTACCTGTTTTTATATTCACTCCATAAATTACCATGCCACTCTTAGATTGCCTTCTGTTCACAATATCAGTAAATGAAAAGAAAGTCCTTTGCATTAATTCACTGAATGGAATAAGCATTTAGGTACTGCCTCAAATGAATGTGTACTGCTTTAGGGTTTTCATAATGCAGACTTGTGTGTTGACTAACTTGGTGGGGAGAGTGAGAATTAGAATGGCATGGTCTCATTTTATGGAGCAAGGAAATTAGAGCTTTGCCTGTACTCACACATGGGTAGTGGAGTCTGGACTTCTGGTTCAGCATACTTTCATTAACATCATTATAAAGAAATTTCTGCCAAAATTTTATAAGCCATCTTTATTGTCCCCGGATGATAAGGGCATGAGGCAGATCCCCTGGTTCTGTCACCAAAAGGGGGCAACTTCTGTTCTCTACCCCCTAGTGTGAGGTGGTCAGGTTCTCCCCAATGCGACCTGGATGAGGAGAGTGGGTGGATGGTGATGTCCTGGAAGGGGGAGAGTAAGGAGAGGTGTCTGAGAGTTTGATGTTCGTCAATTAATCTTTGCGGATGAAAACTGGATCAAAGAAAACAACTGTCATCATGGAACTGACTTGCAATCCAGTACCATTTGTTTATTCACATTTTTAATCTATAGCAGAAAGCGAAGTAGGGGGAAGGAGGTAAAATAACAAAAACCAACAGGTCATGGTTTGAAATCAGACTGATTTGGCAAATGGGCAGCGTCACAGGCCTGATTTGGCAAATGGGCAACGTCAAAATGCAGGTGTTCGTTTTTACTTAGACGGGGTTTTAAAATGCTTTTTAAAAAGTTTCCAGCATTTCAAAATCAGATCACACACACACACACACACACACACACACACACACACACACACACTTCTGTTTTCACTTTTTACAAGCAACCCTGGTGTCATATTTTCCCATTTGGTGAAAATGGAATTGAGATGGTAAGCATGGGCTTCCTCCCGCTTCCCTCTCTCTCTGCACCTATCAGTTCCATTGATTTTAGTCTCCTGGCTTCCATAGGCAGCTGACCTGGAGACCCCGTGAAAGCCATTCTCATTCTTGCTGCCCATTCTCTCCTGCCTGCCCCCAGGAAGATAGTGACTGTGTCCAGTTGTCTCGTTAGCATTTGCTTTGTTGCTATGTTTACATATAATGTTAAGCCGAACTACTTTCTGAACTGACATTTTCTGTAGCCCCAGAGACCACAAAACCCAGTGGTGACAGTTAGCCAATTTCCTCTCGATACATACACTTCATCTTTGGGAAACTTGGGGATTCCCAGCCTCTGGAGAGCAAGTCCCGCTCCGCATGGGAAGTTCTGCCTTCTGTGGAGTCCACACTGGCTTCCCAGTCCTAGCCATATTTTGGCCCTTCTTTTGCTTTTTGAAACTCTATAAACAAGCCTTTTTTTAAAAAAAAAAACAAACACAAAAAACATTTTTATTGATTTCAGAGAGAAAGGGAGAGGGAGAGAGAGATAGAAACATCAACGATGAGAGAGAATCATTGATCGGCTGCCTCTTGCACACCCTTACACTGGGGATGGAGCCCGAAACACAGGCATGTGCTCTGACCGGGAATCGAACCTTGACCTCCTATTTCATAGGTTGACATTCAACCACTGAGCCACGCCTGCCAGGCTATAGACAAGTCTTAAAGCCTGAGCATAGAAGAGGGAGAAAGTACTTTGGGAATTATTGCACCCACGTTCTAACTGGGCAGGCGCCCTGCCATCCACCTGCACAACCTTGCTGCTGTATTTGCTCCAGGGGTTGACTGATGCTCCCGGACAGCCTCCTCTGCTCGGAAATGCATCCATTTAGGCTAAACTGTGTTTCTTTCCCATTGCTGTTAGGATTATGCATATCACGTGGTGAGTGCGATCTGTGAATGGACAGTGGCCTTCGGTTTTATTTTTTACTTCCTAACGTTCATCCATGATTTCCAGGTAGGTATTTATCAATTTCAGTGTTATAAATTGCTGACAATTAGGATGGGAAAAATCCATAGAAAATTTCTTGCATCAAAAATAAGAGCATGATTTGCCTTTCTTTTTACTATTACGTGTTTGGAAAAAAATATGTATTGTGCAACTTAGTTTATTCCCAAAGGCATGCGGCTTTAACAGCTCTCCCAAACAATGAAGTTTCCAGTGTCCTCTGCCATTTGATGTTTATAGTTATACATCCTGATTTTTTTTTAGGAGGTCTCATTTACTGGTTCCAAATGATATGTCTTTTTATGTTGTTTTATTTATTTTATTTTTTATTGTTGACACTATTACAGATGTCCCACATTTTCCCCCTTTTTGCCCACCACCACCCATCCCCCACCCCTGGAGATACGTCTTTTTATTTCTTTAAATACTTTATTTATTGATTATTGATTTGAGAGAGAGAGAGAGAGAGAGAGAGAGAGAGAAACATCTATTTGTTGTTCCACTTGTTTATGCATTCATTAGTTGATTCTTGTATGTGCCTTAACCGGGGATCAAACCCACAACCTTGATGTGTTGAGACACTGCTCTAACTAACTGAGCTACCCAGCCAAGGCCATATGTCTTTTGAAAAAATAAAAGTATGTTGTTGAAAAATGTCCCCAAGGCAGAGAGAAGGTGGAACCTTATTAGATTTGGCCACAGATAAAAAACCTTACATTTTGAAACAAATGAGTTGGGACTAGCTAAAAATATATAGGAAGTCAAGACACTTCTTGAGGACTCAACTCAAGCTTAGCACCAGTCATAATGAGGTCATGTCTTTGGGGCTGCACAGCTTTGGGGACTTGAATAGCTGGTACTGGACTCGCTGACCTTCTTTTAAACCTTTCTTTGCTTTTTTAATAGAGTGTCACCCTGAGGATATCCACAGAACTTAATAATGACATCTGAAGAAAGAGGAATGGTATCTTACTCGTGGCAAGTCGCAGGCAGTTTCTAGACGTGGCACGGGGGACAGATC
This sequence comes from Cnephaeus nilssonii, assembly GCF_951640355.1. Taxonomy (NCBI): domain Eukaryota; kingdom Metazoa; phylum Chordata; class Mammalia; order Chiroptera; family Vespertilionidae; genus Cnephaeus; species Cnephaeus nilssonii. The sequence continues at coordinate 14,207,904 of NC_137077.1, read as the reverse complement.
GGGTATGAATGCTGCCCTGTAGCGGGCAGGCATCGGTGGCACATCCAGGACTTGAATTTCACAAAGGCTTCCCAATAGTTGTCCTATTTCTAAAGGAATGTTTTCCTAAAGAATGTAGAGCACTTACGACGTAGCAATGTTTTTATAATTTTCTAAACTGGTACTTTTTTTTTATATTCACAAGTTCATTACACGAAAGATAAGGTGTTACGGAAAATGGAGAGCTCTTATTTTTGTACAGGTTCTGTTTTGTTGTTTCTTTGTGTGTGAGTGATTTCTGGAAATACACTAAAGGAGGAATTTATTAACAAGTAACATTGGGATATTTTGAGAATAAACTGTATAATTTCACATGAGGGCATTTGTACAATTCAATTGATAGTGATAATCAAGATTTAGTTAATAAAATAACACTAGCTATGACACTGATTTTTAAATGAACTAAATAAGCAAAATGCTTCTATCGAAAAGCCTTAATACCACCATACACATTAACGCTCCACAGCAGACCTCAGTTTTGAACTTCTGCCTTGCTCACTAGAGCCAGAGGCTTTTCCTTTGCTGCTGATTGGCAGTTTGTAATGTGCATACTTTAAAAAAAATACATTTTTTAAAAATTGATTTCAGAGAGAGGAAGGGAGAGGAAGAGAGGGATAGAAACATCAAAGATGAGTGAGAATCATTGACTGGCTGCCTCCTGCACATTCCCTATTGGGGGATTGAGCCTACAACCTTGGCATGTGCCTTGACAGGGAATCGAACTGTGACCTCCTGGTTCATGGGTCCATGCTCTGCCATGGCTAGGTGGGATGATTCAGCAGTGCTGGTTAGAAATCACAAAACTTTCAACAGCAGAGTAACATGGAGGTGAGCAGCTAAAGGGAAAACCTCCCCGGATTCGGGTTGAGCAAAGAGGGAAAGTGAGTCTCAGGGACATTCATGGAAGGCGGGATTATGGGAAGGAGACTTGCACTTAATACCAAACCTCTGCCAAGTTACGACAGACCCAGGAATGGTTATCAGGTCCCGCTGTGGAGCACTGAGGGGATACACGGTTTGTCCCATGCTGTGGGTCCCCATGATCACCCTGGAACTGGAAGACTGATCAAAGCTATGTCGAGCAGTTGTTCTTCTGAAGGGAGGAGGAATGCCACCTGCCTTTACCATGGAAACTGTAGTTCATGGTTGGTCTCACTTTGGACATACTTGCTATCAGCACCTCATTATGCATGGTCTTTCACTTTTCCACATCTCTCTGCGAGAGCAGATTGGGAGCTCCTTGAGGGCAGAGTATGTGCCTTACTCGTTATCCTTATAACTCCAGCATTTAACCAGGCACCTCCTGGTACACTGTAGGTGCTTAATAGTCAGTCGTTGACTGCATGAATGAATGAGTGAACACATAAAGGAATGACTAGGGATAGTTGTAGTGCTGCCTACTGAGATTTACTCTGTTCGCCAGTTAAGTGATGAATCGATAGTTGTTGACTGCTTTTGTTTCATGTACTGTAAACATTTCAATTGTTTGGGCTTCTCTATTCTCTGACAACTTACTTCACGCTGGATAGTTATCACAGAAATTGTTACCTGGGCTAGACAAAATGGTATACCTGGCCTGGCCAACGAGAAGGCCAAAACTCACTCCAGACAGCCACTTTCTGCTGATCCCATACAACCTTTAAGCTTGGTCTGTTCCACATTTCGGTATTATTTCTCACTTCCAAGAACTTGCATTTCCTTGGACTTCATGGCGGAAAGAGTCAAATAAAATGAAGTATTTCTTTATTTTAGCAGTTTGTGTCTCTGTTAAATTATAATATGTCACCTGGGTACAACAATGATATGTATTTATCAGGGAAACAATTCGAGTGCTTTTGGATTTTATAAAGGTTTAATTTAAACCTTACATTTTCTTAATTTATGTAACATTGCATGAATGGTTTATCTTTGTAGAGATTCATTTTATTATTTTATTTTTTTGAAGTTATGGTTCACATTTAATATTACTTTATATTAGTTTCAGATGTACAGTATAGTAGTTAGATAATGGTATAATTTACAAAGAGATCCCCTCAATCTTTCTAGTACCCACCTGGCACCTTTGTAGAGATTCTTGAACATTGGTATCAAGAATTTGCATCAGTCAAGACGTTCAGAGTTGAAATACAACTCAAATTCATTAAAGGAAAAGGGGGTATCTATTCACTCAAGTAACAGAGGTACGGAGATGGAACTGGCTCTAGGGATGGCTGGATTCAAAAGTGCCACCAGGACTCTCTTTATTCTCTCCTGTCAGCTCTGCTTTCCTCTCTGCTGGCATCATTCTCAGGCAGGCTTTCCTCTGGTCGGAGTGAGATGGTTTCTGGAAACCCCAGGCCTACAACCTGTCCAGTGGGAAGGGAGGACTTCTCAGTAGTTCCAACAATAGCTAGTGAGTTGAAACTCGTTGTCTGCGATTGGCTAGCTTGGGTGACATGCCCATCCAGTAGCCCTGGAAGGCAAGATGCTCTGATTAGTCATACCTGGGTCACATGTCCACCTCTGGAGCAGGAAGGAGCCAATACCCACCCAAACTACTAAACTGATGGTGGGTGAAAGTTGTTTCTCAGAAGAAAGGGTTGAGAAATGGATCTTGGACAAACACAAAGCAAGATCCTATTGTGAAATTAAAGTCCCCTCGCCCCTCCCCCATATGCCAGAAAAGTCAACCTAACTTCTTTCAAAGTAAACCGAAGTGTACTTGCTGACAACCTTTTCAGGTTGAAAGAAAAAAATGTAAGCCATGTTGGTAATAAGCATGCCTTCAGCTAACTTCAAAGTTATGTTTGCACTTTTTCAAGCCTCTGTGTTCTTACTTAACCTCTGTGTACTTGGTTAGGCAATTATCACATGTTTCGCCCTAGCTGGTTTGACTCAGAGGCTAGAGCGTCAGCCTGGGGACTGAAGGATCCCGGGTTCGATTCCAGTCAAGGGCACATGCCCAGGTTGCGTTCTCAGATCCCCAGCAGGGGGTGTGTAGGAGGCAGCTGATCAATGATTCTCTATCATCATTGATGTTTCTATCTTTCTCCCCCTCTCCCTTCCTCTTTGAAATCAAAATAAAAATATTTTTTTAAAAATTATCACATGTTTCAGATGAGGAAGGCAAAGAGAAGTTCAAGGACCTGCAAGAGATTCTACTGCCAGATGGCAACAGATTCCAGTTGGGAATCCATTTTCCCCTAATTTCTAATCAAGTGGGTCTTTTTTTTTTTTTTAAACACACAAGAGGATTCCACAGAAATTGTATTTCATAAACCAAATTAAGTACATCAGTGTTGTGCTGTGTGTGGGATTCCACACATTCCTCACATGTGGCATTATCCCATGTTCCCATTTTTTACGCAGTTGGAGACATACTGGTCTGGTGTTTGGGTCTGGAATGAGGAAGGAAGAGTGTGAGGGAGATAAGTGGTATCCCATTCTCTCCCACCCTTGATTCTGGCAATCGGTGAGCCCAGCCGTCTCCCCACACACATACTCTTGGTCTGACTCTGAGTGCCCCGCATTTTCAAGGCCAGAGAATCATGTCTCTGTGTCCAGCCGGTTGCACAAGAAGCAGCCCCAGCCTCAGCCCCAGAGAAGCTTCTGATTCGTCTGGGTCACCCTAGCAGACTCATCTTCTAAAAGGAAGGGCAGCAGGATGCCCAACTGATATTGGGGCTGGGGCGGGAGTGACCTCCAAAATTCAATGCTTGGAAAATGCTGAGGGAGATACCAACCATATGCAAACACAGTGCACTCCTATTTTCCCAACTCACCGTACTGGGGTGGCAAGAAAAAGTCTAGATAGTGGGTACTCAACTGCTGCCACTCACCACACACTGTGAGCCACTGGTTCCTATTTAAAATGTTCAAATCAGTAATATTCACATGATTCAAAAAATCAAAACAATATAAAATGGGGTTCTGTGCAAAAGCTTTTGTATTTTTCTCTGCCCACATTTATTCAACTCACTCCTCTCCTTGCAGATACCCACCTTTTATGAAAATACGAGCAGAAACACATTTTGAAATGTTTCCATTTGAACTTCTATCCCCAAAGTAGCATACTGTAGTTTTGAGCCTTCCTTTTTTTGACTAAGCAGTGGATCTTAGAGATGTCCCCTTGTCAATACACAGAAAGCTTTCTCATTTCTTGGTTCTATTTTACACATGTACCATATTCCACTGCAGGGCTGTGCCCTCATTTATTGAACAAGTCCTCTATTTGATGAACAATCTTGTGGTTTTCACACTTTTGCAATTACAAGCGGGTGACCTCATAGGTACATCATTGCACACATGCCCAAGGAAATCTGTGGGAGAAATTCCCATAAGGGGGAATGCTGGGACAAACGGGAACTGTATCTCTAATCTGACCAACACTGTCTATCATCTTGCCTTTAGAATCTTCTCACTTGAGTATTTTTTGTTTGGAAATCTTTCCAACTCTTTCACACTTTCTTCTAAACTGAGGATGCCAACTATAAGTTCACTTTTCCTTGGTGACTCATTGATTCATCCACAGGCACAGCTGTGGGTTCGGTGGTAGACAGTGTAGGACAGAGGCCAGCTGACTTTGTCACTGCTCTACACACACTCTCCCTCACATCTCCCTTGATTTCAACACCCGGGGCAGGGAAGGCAAGGCTGTCTGCTTCCCCTTCTGCAGACAACAGAACCCCACTGTCTTCTATCTCCATCCTCTGGCTCCTCCTTTTCATGATTAAGAGCGTCTCCAGCTCCTGTGGGCTTTTCATTGTGAGCTCATGCTTTTGTCTCTACCTTTTCTCATCTTGTCCCTTTCCTACCCACTTTTGCTTTGGGGTATCTCTTTGAAGGGCTGCCACGTCACTTACACCTCCTTATCTTTTTGAGAACATTGTGCTTTTATAGACATTAGTCATCAACCACGATATTCTCGAAAAGGGACTCATTCATTACAGGGCACTGGGGCGTCTACAGACCACTTAGCCCTCCCTGACCTTGTAGGTTGGTGGTCCGTGCGGGATGATGCACTGAGTGGAGGACACCAGCAGTGCAGGGTACACAAAAAGAGAAAGAGAGGAAACTCCAGCTTTGAGAAACTTAAAAGATTTAGAAATCATAGATTTTAATTTTGCTTAAAAGTACCTTCTATGTAATTTTTAAAAAAATTAATAAACTTGACTTTTTACAGCAGTTTTGGTTCATGGCAAAACTGGGTGAAAAGTACAGAATTCTTTCACATTCCTCACCCTCTCACATTCACAGACTTCCCTACCAGAATGGTACATTTGCTATACTTGGTGAACCTACACATTATCATCCCTCATAGTCCATAGTTTACATTAGGGTTCACTCTTGGTATTGAACATTCTATGGAGTTGGACAAATATATAATGGCCTGCATCCATTATTGTAGTATAATACAGAGTATTTTCACTGCCCTAAAAAATCCTTTTGTTATTTTGAAAAAGAAAATGTTATTTGGAATTACCTATGGGGAGGCATCCTATTTTTTCCCAGCACCAGGTATTCAGGGACTTTGCCTTAACTGCCAAGGACATCTGTCTACCTGCTTGCATCATGTTCCATTAACAATGAGCACCTACCATATTGAAGGCACATTTTTATAATTAGCCTATTTTAGTAAAAATTAAGGTACAGTGAGGTTGTCACCAAGTTTCAAGTGATGGGACAAGACAAAATCCATAGCTGTGTCTCCTACAGTCAACCTTTTCCAATAGGACAATGGGATTATCAACCATCATCATGTGATTATGAATTAATTTTCTGGGGTCATATAATACAAATCACTGAGGAGTGAAATTCCTACACTGGTAAGGTCAGAAAAATGAGTGAAATGTTTGGGTTGTTGCTTCAAAAGGGCAGATCCTGGTTGAATGCTGTGCATCTAAGACTTGGGGGCAGGAGGTTAGGTAGTGGGTGTCAAGAGTAGAAATATAATAGAGCGGAGGGTGGGAGCGGGCTAGAAGGGGTCAATGGGGAAAAAAAGAGATATATGTAATATTTTCAACAATAAAGATTAAAAAAAGAGAGAAATATCATAGAGAGAGGGATTGTATGCCACACCCAGTCTTTGGTGGGAGTTTGAGATTAGCTCTCTGGCACCTACACATGACCCCTGAGAAGGAGACTGAATGTCCAAGACTTCCATTGGGCAGTGAGATTGTGGGGTGAGGGCTTTCAGTAAGATTAAGGTTCTGGGCGTATTAGTGTCTTTTGCTTCTGGTTGGTGCAGTGAGACAAACGCCAGCCATCTTCTGTCTGGAAAGAAAGATCTGCTCTTTGCTCTCAAGGGGGGGAGTCATAGTGGGACTCAGAGGGAAGACATTTGGGCTGCTCCCAGGATGGTAAGGTTCAAACTTGTAGACATGTGGGTCTGGTGTGAGACACTGAGTTATCTGAATCTCTAACAGCAGGGAGCAGAGAAAACCTCAGGACTCAGAGGAGTCCTGGGTTCCAGCTCTCCTGGTCAGCAGGCTCCTGTTAGCATGAGTGATAGGAATGCCTGGAAGACAAATTTCACCTTCTTGAACAATCCTTTTGCTCTGGGTCAGCCCAGAGTAGCAAGTTCCGGGTACCACCCAAGACATCTGATTTAAGGCGAAGAGGGATGTATTTAGAATTGGCCAGTGCTTTGACAGCCACTAATATAACCTTTAACACAGGTATTAAAATGAATACTGAGCTCAGTTCAGTCTGTCATTTCCTCTTAATACTTGAAAAGCCACAGTGGTGTTTGAAAGTTCCCTCAAAAAGCTCTAGTGGGTGAATTTATTCTTCCGTTTGACTGCACTTGGAACCCTTAAGTAAGAGCCACCTTGTAATTGAAACCGGGAAAATCCCGGCTCTCTCTGGCCAAGAGAAGCAGCAAAGGTATGTTCTGAGGTTTATTAAATAATTACCTAGTTGTTGACATGTGGTGGGGGAGGGAAAAGCCGAGGTGCTGGCAAGTATGAAGAGAGATTAGTGAGAATTTGGGGTCATGTGGCTTATAAACCAGGTAGAACATTTTGATGTTCCCTGACCTTCAGCTCAGGTCGACCAGGAGATGTTCTTCTGCCTCAGTTAACCAGCCTGTGGTGTGGTACATCATTATTTTAGCTGTCAGATGGCCGAAGTCAACTGTGATCCTATTACTCCTAAGATACTCAAAAGTCTGCTAGCTGTTGGAAGCACACATACCAGTAACTTGGGGGTGAGAAAATGGGGACAGAAAAACCCAGAAGTAACTGGCCATGTTGACCTCCTACTTGAAGGGCAGGTTTCCTCATATAATAAATTGCTCAGAGATTAATGCAATTCTGAGCTTCGGAGAAGGAGGATGTTTTCAATTTGGTGATAACATCCATCAGTATTCCCAGATGTCAGCCATTTGTATCCCCCTTTTCCTTGGAATTTTTGTCATGCTGTGTGTTGCAGTTTACTTGACACTTCTCCATGACTCAGTTTTAAACTTAAATGTTTTTAAAGGAAAACCTTTTCTCTCACTGCTCCTCCTCCTGGACTGCTTAGCTTGGGGAATACCATCCACTGTGTCACCCAGGGCAGAAACTTGGAAGTCATAACGTAGACTCTCCACTCCCATCGCATGTTTCATAAACTTTATTTTCTATGTACAGGGTAAACAGTAATGATAATCTAAACCAGGGCATATGGGGGAATGAAAGGAGCACTATTCATAAGTGTACCCAGAGTAAACTGAGTTTGTCCGAAGCAAATGGGATTGTGTGGTCAGCCCTAGATGGGGTCTTGATTCCTCTTCCTCCTCTCCATTCCCACCCTCACTACCTTAGGCCTTCATAATTTGCTTGGACTAGTGCTGTAGCTCACAGCTGTTTTCTTGATTTCAGTCCTGGTCCTTTCCAATACATTGTACACCCTTCATACACATAGTTGACACATCACTTTCTTACTTAAAATCCTTCAGTGGCTACCCATGACTCTGGGATAAATTTTAGATTCCTTAGTGTAGATTAGGAGGCCTTTCACAGATCTTGTTCCTTAAAAATAATTTTTTTTAGCATCCGATGCTTCTTTTTAATTCATTTATTTAAAAATATGTTTTTATTGATTTAAGAGAGAGAGGAAGGGAAAGGGAGAAAGAGAGAAAAAGCATTGATGAGAGAGAAGCATTGATTGGCTGCCTCCTGCATGCCCCCTACTGGGGATCGAGCCCACATGCCCTGACAGGGAATCAAACCTGAGTACATGCCCTGACAGGGAATCAAACCTGCAACCTCTCAGCACATGGTGCCTGCCTCATAGAATTGTCCTGAGGATTCATTGGAGCAATGCCCATAAAGTACTTGGGATGATGGGTTATTCTTATGCCCATGGAAGCTTGAAAAGCTTAACCTTAACGCAATGCCTGGCACAACCAGAATTCAGCATTGTGTTTATTATTACCCTTTACACCTCCTGTTTGGCAGCAGTGGTTTCAGCCATGGCTGCACATTTCAATCACATGGAGAGCTTGTAAAATGTTACTCCCTGGAGCAATTAAATCAATTTCAGGAAATGGGGCAGAGATATAGTTCTAGATGATTCCGAAGTGCAGCCAAAGCTGAGGAGCTCTGTGCTATGGCACTGGTTCACAAATCTCAGTGAGCATCAGAATCACCTGGAGGGCTTATTCAAACTATTCCCGGGGCCCACCTGGAGTCTCAATTTCAGAAGATACAGAACAGCCCCCCTCTTTATTACTTTATTCCATCTTCTATCTAGTAGCTCTTTCATTTTCTTTGCAATCTGCATTGGTCTACCTACTACATGAGCTCTTTTAGACTCATTACTCTACTGCAGGATTTTTTTGAAAACATTTGCCAACAGCCTTCTTCAGGCCAATGGTCTAAATATTCTCCAACCTATTCCAGCTTCAGACAGTTCACCATGTCTCAAAATTCTTCTTTGAATTCAGAGCCTTTTCTTCTTTCCTTCTCCCTCCTCCATCTGGAAGTAGGGGGATTCTCATGGGGACTCCCATGACCATTTCCTTGGGTCCCTGTATTTACCCCTTAAAAACACGGTCATAGGAGTGAGACAGACATTGGTTCATATCTTGTACTTGGGCGATTTGATCAAGCTCTGAATCTCATTGTCCTCACTGGTGAGTCTTGGGAGATGATAATGAGGCCCCTATAAGTAATGTATCCCTGACACACAACACTCAACTATTAGCTACTGTAGTGTTTCACCTTTAACAAGAACAAGGTGAAATCTTGACCTTGAAGAGAACTCCAGGAGTGGGAGTAACCCATGGGATGCAGAAGGCAGAACCAGAGATATCAAAAACACAGCAGAAAGGAATAAAGCCAGGATTTACCAAGAGGCAAGAAAATGGTCTCAACCAAGTATTTTCTAGGAGGCATGGGCAGACAGGGAGGTGAGAGATGGGGTCTGACCAAGGGAACCGACCAAAAGGTTCCGTGACTGCATTAAAATGTGAGCCTACGGGCTGGTCTGTGCACAGGAAGGGTATTTTAACAGATGGGCCATGGAATGGCCTCAGAGGAAACCCACAAGGGGATTCAACCCCACCAGTGTGAAATTCAGTCCCTCTGGCAAGACACAAAGTGCGAAAGAACCTACTATAATTTGCACCATTTATTATAGTCATGTGCAAAACATGACCATGAGAGTTACACAGAGCTCTTGTTACAAGATAAGGTCTCTGCGTGCGGTTTCCCATCGATGATGTTATTCAGCAGGATGGCTCACATGCTGAAATTTGAAACTCCTTGGGTGAAGAATCCCTCGGCAGGCTGTACCAGATGTTGCTTGTGTAGCTCCTGGAGCCCAGAAAGATGAGTTAATCCTTGAAGGAAATTATTCTGAACTTGCATCAAACTCAGAGGCTTTGATCCAACAGCCCGTGGCAATAAAAAAACAAGGCTATCAGAAGAGCTGTGGGTGGTAGTCCTGTCTCCGAGAAAGGACAGGGCCACTGGCCAAAGGCTGCATTCCAGAAGGCCTCCAGATGCAGAGCCTTGAGCAGGGGGCCTCCCTTAGTGCGATGTTGTGAAAACCCTGCACTTTAAACACATGCAGTCATAAACAAGAACATCCTCACCCTTCCAAGACCCTGCAGAAATATCACCCTCTCCAAGATGCTTCCTTGAATGTTCCAGGTCTCACTGACCCCCACTACCTTCTACCTTCTTTAACTTTCCTCATCCATAGCACAACGCTTGCTACTTGTTGCATTTGTATATTTCTTTAGTTATAGGGTAAGTTCCTAGAGTTCTAAACCAAGTATATTTTATCGTTTTTGTATCTCTGAGTTCTTAACACTATAAGAAGCATCATGTGAGTCATCTTTTCATCCCTAACATCTAGCACAGTACCTGATACATAGCAGGCAGTCAATAAGTGAATAGGTGCTTATTAAGTGAATGAAATTATTGGCTGATGGCTGAATTGGATTGGCATGGAAAAAATATATAAGGGAAGATGTAACAAGCATCCCTTGTTTCCCTTGCCCAGTACCTCACCCTCCTACTTCCTGAAGCTTCCTCTCCTGTGGCCCCACCTTCGTGATTCCCACAGGGTGTACCATGTTGTTTCATGATAGCTGGAGTTGACTTTCAATGAGTCCTTCACTGGGATTTTTGACTTGGAACCAGAGAGAGTGTTAAGATAGTCTCTTTCTAGAGGTCAAAACTAGATAGATATACTGGTAAATTTGGGAGCTATTGAACCCATGTTTTTCATCCCTTGGAGAAATCTGATCACTAGCTAGAATGAAGGATGAAACTAATGAAGAGAGTGACTGAAGGCACTGAGACAAGAAGAATCAGAGAATCCTGGGTGGTTCTCGATTTCCTGGCTTCAGGGTATTCCCATGCCCCAGGCACATTCCTGCCTTTGGGTTTCAAGGATATCACACTATCTCTCTTTTTAAATGTATATATTTTTATTTATTTCAGAGAGAAAGGGAGAAGGAGAGAGATAGAAACATCAATGATGAGAGAGAATCACTGATTGGCTGCCCTCTGCACACCTCCTACTGGGGATTGATTCCGCAACTTGGGTATGTGCCCTGACCAGGACTGGAACCATGATCTCCTTATTTAGAGTTTGATGCTCAACCATTGAGCCAAACTGGCTGGGCACATTATCTCTTATAATAACCCCCTTTTTTGCTTACATAAATTTGAGTTAGGTCTCTGTCACTTGTAACCTCACAACCTCTAAAGAATATAGAAATGCCTGCTTTGTGATAAACCCCCAATAAAAAAGAATGGATGAATAAAATCTCCTTATGTCAAGTTATGAAGTTTGGCAAACTAATTTTGCAAAACATCCCATCTTTATTTGTGGTTTCAATAAATGCCTCTTTGATATTTCTCCCAGAGCTAACACAGTGCTGATTATAGGGAAGGTACAAGGTATACATGCCGTTTCTGGTAGGTTGATTCTTCATTTTTCATTTTCAATGAGTTTTTATCCATGTGTGTGAGAATCTCAGATGCTTGGCACTGCAATGCCATCTGTGCAGGACAGAAACCATCTGTGAGGACTTTCTAAAGGGCACATAGAGTGAGTGATAGTCTCTGAACAGCAGCCACAGATGGAACACAGAGGATGTCTCCATGGGCAGGGGCGCTGGGAAAACGCCTTCGAATAGCTCCATGGCAGAGAAGATGGTAGTAGAGACTTACTGGTGTCCACATTTTCTGAAGTTCAAATCTAGGCACATGGCCGAGTGCATATGAGGAAATTTATGGGAACAGCTTATTTGATGTTGCATGGCCAGCTCAGCATTTCTGTTTACCATGTTTGTGGAGCTAAGCTTTAGCATCAGACCTTTCTCTAGACAGGCTGGTCTACTTACTGCCACCCAAATAGACCATGTGGGTTTTATCCTTGACACATCTGCTCACAAAATTCCTGGTGCCAGACACCTTTCCCTCCCTTACTTCATTTACTTATTTTTTTTAAAGAGAGGGTGGAAGCTCTCATTTAGAATTGAGGGTCAGATAAAGAGCTTCACAAATAAGAAAAAACTAAAGGAGTTCATCACCACCAAACCAGTATTACATGAAATGTTGAAGGGGAGAAGAAGGAGGAGGAGGAGGAGGAGGAGGAGGAGGAGGAGGAGGAGGAGGAGGAGGAGGAGGAGGAGATAAAAACAACAAAGTGGCAACAAATACATATCTATCAAGAAATTGACTCTAAAAATCAAAATAAATGAACAAGAAATCTAATGAACAAAATAAACTGGTTAATAAAATAGAACCAGAAGCATGGAAGCATGGAACAGACTAACAAATCTCAGAGGGAAGGGATTAACCAAAGATCTTACCTATGGACATAGACAGTAGGGTGGTGAAGGCCTGGGGTGGGGAAGGAACTGGGTGGATGGGGACAATGGGGGGGAAAGGGAGACATCTGTAATACTCTCAACAATAAAGATTAAAACAAAAACAAAACACAAATATACCCAGCCAGATGAGGCAGAACCAGAACTTGACCTCTAAACCTAAGCTCTTACCCAATCTTGCCCTTCTATGTGTCATTCAACTAGCACAAAGCTGTGTGCATAACAAGTATTTGTTGAATTAAGTCTTTTTAGAAAACAATGAAGTTCTTCAGAAGATTCAGAGAGAAATTGAATTGAAAATACCAGAAGCAAATTCTTCTTCCCAAAGAGTTGGAACATGCTTGACAGGGTTTTACCTCACTTTCCCAATATCCTTGGCTGAAGGCAATGCCATTCCCCACCCGAAGGGAAACACACTTTATGGAGACAGAAATGCTAAGGCTCAACTATAAGGGGAGGCATTCTGGTGAAGGAGTAGCTCTGGGAGCATGGGCGCCTCCGCACGGGTCTTCACAGTGGCTCTCCTAGTCACTGGCACCTCCCTGGGACTCACTGATTCTGTTAGCTCTTCCCCAGTGTGTTCTCTGGAATACTGGCTCTGCAAGAAGTTTGTGTAAAAAGTGGTTCTGTTGTCAAGTACTATTGAGAAATTGCATTTCCCCTTGGGAGACACCCAACCCATATTAAAGGCTCTGAGAAGGCCAGCAAGAAAGAGCCTAATTATTTAACATTTACTTAATTCTTGTTTAACCCAGAATTTAGTACCTCATGTTGGTTTCACATAAATGCTAATATCTCTCAGAACCAATATCTACACTTAGGTTTAAAAAAAAAAAGGCAATTGGCTAAATATTCTAAAGATTCTTCTAACATTCTGTATGAAATAATAATAACTTGATGACATAATAATGTAACTTGACTATAAACTGCTCCTATTGCACAAAAGGTGGAATCACTATTTTGAATTTCTGAGATTTCCTTGTCAGAAAACTTGAGAGGGTGTAAGATGACAGGTTTAGCCTTGTACGCAGCCCAGTGATTTTCCTAAAATGGACAATAGGGGGCACCCGTGAACTGCAGTAGGGCCATTCCTCCCCAAACTGGGCAAAAAAAGGGCAAACCCAAGTTGTAGCAACCAAAGCAATTCCTTTTCCAGCTGAATGGAAAGCTACTGAGAGCCAACTCCTCTCCCCTTTGGATCTCTCTCTCCCTCTTCCTTCTTTGGAGAAAAAATGAGAGAAAACCAGGATAGGTAACATAGCACTTTTGCCCTTTACCTTTATAGGCAGAAAATCATCGAAAGCAACTCTTTTAAACTGCTTCTCATTGGTTGTGTCCATGGTGGAAATTCTTATGGGACTCACTTCAGAGCCTACGAGTTGAAAAGGGAATTCTTTTTTCCTTCATCTATTCTCTTATTTTGAAGAAAAAAAAATGCAAGTGAAGAAAAGAACAAACTGCATTAGGATATAAGTTCTTTCCAATTTATATTTTTTCTCTAAACCTTGGGTTTAGAGGATACAATAAGACTTTCTAAAGATGTGGCAGGCTATAAAAGGCTTGGGGGCAAAAGGACTATACAGAAATTTTTCTCACTTATCACCTCTGACATTTTCATGGGAAGAAGCAGGCAGACCTCCTATTCAAGCCAACTCAATATATTTGGGTGACTGCTTCTAAGGTGATATTGTCATTTTTTCCTACATCCTCCCTCATTAACTCTCCCCTGCCCATCCCCCCAAAACTGTCCCTACACAGAACCTCCCACAAAGGAAAGAAATGTTATATAAACTTTAAAATATTTTTCTTCAAGAGAAAGTGTAAATAAGATTCAGGTGTATAATAAATATATATCTGTCAACAATTGAATCTACAAACAAAATGAACAAGCAGAACAGAAACAAACTCAGAGACAGAGAACTTTTTGTTGTTTGCCAGATGGGTAGGGGGTTGGGGGTTAGAGGAAAAGGTGAAGGGATTAAGAAGTACAAATTGGTTCTTACAGAGCAGTCATGAGGATGTAAAGTACAGCATAGGGAATACTGTCAATAATATTCTAATAACTAGGCGTGGTGCTGGATGGGTGTTGGATTTATTGGGATGGTCACATATGAAGTTATGGGATGTCTGGTCCACTGGGGTTGCTCAAGAAAAAAGACTCAGGTGTATAGTCCACAGAAACTAACAGAGGACAGAGAAACCATGTTCCTCTGATAGAAATTCTCTACATTTCAGGCGCAGAGGAACTTTGAGCTTAGAGGGTCTTCAGTTTTCACCTAATCTTATCCTTCCACTGTGTCCATGAGGGCACAGGGGGTCCCAGGCCATGCAGGGAGGTACTAGCCTGGCCCATGCCTGAGCTTCTAGCTGCCTGCACATTCCGTTGACTAGCACTGGAGCCCACTCAATAGAGATGTCAAGTGCTCATCTCCACAGACAGTAAGGCTCACAAGCAATAGTCGCATCCCACACTGAGTGCACTCTGCGTACAGCATCTGGTTTTTGACAATCCTATTTGTGTCCCATTGAGAAAAATGGAGAAAATGGAATGTGAGAAGGGGTGCTGGGCCAGCAAGCCAAGCCCAATTCATCTGCCTTATTTCTTTTTTAAAAAATATATATATTTTTATTGATTTCAGAGAGGAAGGGAGAGGGTGAGAGAGATGGAAACATCAATGATGAGAGAGAATCGTCGATCGGCTGCCTCCTGCACACCCCCAACTGAGGATCAAGTCTGAAACCAGGGCATATGCCCTCAACCAGAATCAAACACAGGATCCTTCAGTCCACAGGCGGATGCTCTATCCACTGAGTCAAACCAGCCAGAGCATCTGCTTGATTTCTGATCCATCTTGACCACTCACCTCTCAGAAAGTACTGCTGGGAAGAGCTTGGAAGCTAGAAATTAAGCCATTTAAGCCCTTTGGAAAGTTTCTAGTGCCTTTGAATTCCAGGAAGTGCTGAACCACGGAGTCACAGAAGAGAAGAAGAGGGAAATACTCCTGAGAAAAGAATAAAATGAATATACAGGGGTGGGCAAAAGTAGATTTACAGTAGTGAGTACATGAAACAACTTATTCTTGTATTATTATTTATTGTATTATTTATTTGTATTATGTAAACCTACTTTTCCCCACCCCTGTATATTGAACACCTCCCATATTTTGGACCTTTCTTTCTTTCAGCCTCAAGTCACAAACACAGGTAGGCCTTTTTTTTTTTTTTTTTTTTTTTTTTAGAGAGAGAGAGAGAGAGAGAGACAGAGGAAAAGAGAGGGATAGAGAGATAAGAACATCAATGAGAAAAACATCAATTGGCTGCCCCTTGCATACCTCCTACTGGGGATTGAGCCCATAACCCAGAATCAAATCAGTGACCTGTTGTTGGTTTATGGGTTGACGCTCAAACACTGAGCCACACCAGCTGGGCTGTGATCTCTTTTTTATAGAAGCGGGGGAGGAGGACCAGAATAGTTACAGAAATGGACCCAAATCACTGAACTAGTAAGTTGGGATTTGCACTCAGGGCTGTTTTCACTGCTCATAACCATATAGCATGACGTCTTGTTCTTACTTGCTGTTTTCTACCATGGCGATGCTCAATTCATATCCTTTATGTGTGAAAGATATTTTTTCTATGCTTTCTTCAAATTTGCACAGATAACAATATTCTACAGTCACAATTGTGTTTTCCTTTCACAGTCATTAGAGTAAGCAAATTCTTGCTGGTATTTAACATACATCCCCCCCCCCCCCCAGATGAATAAGAGGCACAGACCTGCCCTCGGGGAAGGTGGGAAATGGTCACACCACAGCAGCTTCCCAGCCCCGGTTCCAAACTGCTTCTGTTAAAAGAAGGGTCTATTCAGAACATGTGCACTGTCATGAAGCCTCACACCCATCCGGAAGCTCTACTCTGGGTCCTTCTTGGGGGAGCCTGGAACATCACTCAAAATCAAGCCTCATTATCCAGATTGAAATCATGATGGATCAAGGCTTTCCTTTCACCCCATTCCTGAGCTGAGCTCTGATCCAATCCCTTTTTCAACGTATATTCTAGGATACACACACACACACACACACACACACACACACACACACACTCCTCACCTGAGGATATTCCTTCCATTGATTTTTAGAGAGAGTAGAAGGGAGGAAGGAGGGATGGAGAGAGAGAGAGAGAGAAACATCAACGTGAGAGACATCGATTGGTTGCCTGCTACACAGGGATCGAACTTGCAACAGAGATATGTGCCCTTGACTGGAATCAAACCCATGACCCTTTGGTCCGAAGGCCAACACTAACCATTTAGCAAAACCAGCCAGGGCTAGGGCTAATATTTTATGTGATCAAATACAGGGCCTATCTACACCTGAGCCATCAGGAACCAGATAACAAAATGTATTATATGGGGAGTTTGGGCACCCTTTTTGATCCTTTACAAAAAAAAAAAAACACACAAAAAAACAAGCAAACAAAAAACCACACACAAAAACAAAACAAAACAAAACAAAACAAAAACAATGCAGCCTGGGAATCCCTTTGCAAAAATGTATGGGTGTAGGACATGATAGAAAAATAGAACACAGCAATACAACAACTTGCACTGAAGAGCAAGTAAAGGTTTTCAGAAAAATGTAAGGAATTTGGAGCTAAAAGATCTGGGTGTGACTCTTATCACAGCTCCTGACTAGCTGTGTGATCTTCAGCACATTACTTAACCTCTTTTTCTTAAATTCCATTTTCTTCTCTGTGGAATGCAAATAATAATCCATAACTCATAGAGTTGTTGAAAAGATTCATGCAAAGTGTTCCATAAAATTTTTAAAGATACTACTATTAGCACTATTGCTTTTGCTGCAGCACTAAAAAATGTCTACCTCTGAGTTGAGAGAATAACCTCTAATGTTACTCCTTTTGGACACACTTTTATTCTGGATGTTTACTAAGTGCCAGACTTTACATGTTTTAAGCTTCATGTGTATTAGCTCCTTCCTAATCCTAGAATGTTGATGATGTCTTTATTACCTTCATTTTTCAGTTGAGTCGGAGAAGTGAAGCAAATTACCAATAGCTATGAGCTAATCAGTGATTGAACCTATGCAATCTAATTCCACAATGCATGCTCCTAGGCACTAGATCAGTTAGGACTCATTTTGGAAGAGAGTAACAGAAATTCAAAATAACAGTGGCTTAAACTAGATAGAAGTTTATTTCTCTCTTATGTAAAAGCTCAGAAGTTTGATAGTTCAAGACTAGACATGAGGCTCGGCTCCACACAGTGCTCAGGGCTCCAGGCTCCTCCACTATTTTAGTGCTACCAATATGTAGTTTCATCCCCAATATCCAAAACAGTAGGTTCTAGAGCTTTAGGCATTGCATCTGTATACCACGCAGCAGAATGGAAGAAGGGACAGGACAGAAAGGGGCTACAACACATGTCAGTTTTTTATTGTGGACTGCTCCTGGATGTGACCATATGACATTTGTACTACATGCCATTGCTCGTAATAGGAAGGGGAATGGGAAATGTAGTTGTTATTATGGATGGCTTTTTGACCAGTTAAAAATTGGAGGGTTTTTTACTAAAAGGAAGGGGAGAGATAGTCAGGGCTAGGGGACATAAGGAGGAAGAGGAGGAGGAGGAGTGGGAGGTGAAGTTGGAGAGGTGGGCAGGACTGAGTGATGAGAACTTACCAAGACACTACAGCTCATCATTCTGATTTTGGGTTCATCTCCCATTTCAGCAGGGACCAAGGGGAGGCAGAGCTGTTCCCTACAAAAAACAGTATGGCCACCGACTGGCCCTCTGAAACCTTGTACTAGGCACTCCCAGAGTACAAGGTGGTGGACTTGAGGCTGGTTCCAGTCTGAGATCTATTAGCTCATGAAGTTAAAACAGAGGCTTGTGAGTGGCTTCTGAGTCTTGTCTCTAGAGAGTCCATAGAAAGGGTGTGGGGTGGGAAGACACCAGGACAGACCACAGGCTCTGAGTGGCCCTGACTGGCTTCTCTGGCCCTCCAGAGAGAGCCCGGATGCCACACACTGGAAAGTAACTCCATGGTTTCCAGAGCACTTCCCATATGCTATTTTGCTTGAAACGCACAATAAGATTGCAGCAGGGGTTGCTCTGCTTCCTATTTTGACAGTGAGGAAAATGAAGTCATTATTCCCCCATGATACTCAGGAGAATGAGGGGGGTTGTTTTTTTTAATGTCTTCACAAGAGTACCAGATGATTCTTATGTTCAAATAACCTTGAGAAACACCTTGCTCAGGGTGCTGAGTGATAAGGGAGGGGAGTGGGTGTCACGTCTAGAGTGGCAGTCAAATTAGGAGGTTGTAAATGCCACGGTGACTTAGAGTTACATCTTTCATCATTATCATTGTACTAGAGGCCCGGTGCATGAAATTAGTGCACAAGGGTGTGTGTCCCTCAGCCCAGCTTACACCCTCTCCCATCTGGGACCCCTCGAGGGATGTCTGACTGCCCATTTAGGCCCAATCCTGGGATTGGGCCTAAACGGGCAGTCGGACATCCCTCTCACAATCCAGGACTGCTGGCTCCCAACTGCTCGCCTGCCTGCCTTCCTGATTGCCCCTAACCACTTCTGCCTGCCAGCCTGATCACCCCCTAACCACTCCCCTGACAACCTGATTGATGCCTAACTGCTCCCCTGCCAGCCTGTTTGTCCCTAACTGTCCTCCCCTGCAGGCCTGGTCACCCCTAACTACCCTCCCCTGCAGGCCTGGTCCCCCCCAACTGCCCTTCCCTGCAGGCCTGGTCCCTCCCAACTGCCCTCTCCTGCTGGCCATCTTGTGGCGGCCATCTTGTGTCCACATGGGGGCAGCCATCTTTGACCACATGGGGGCAGCCATCTTGTGTGTTGGAGTGATGGTCAATTTGCATATTACTCTTTTATTAGATAGGATCACTACCTGGCACATTGTAGATACTCAATAAATATTCGGTGAAAGAATGAATGAAGACTTAGGTATTCAGCCTCCTCAGATCCCATTTCCTCTGGTGCCATGGAATAATCCTAGAATGGGCTCACATTATTATACACTTAGTATCAACAAGGTAGGGAATACATACTATTAAAACCCCCATATTTTAAAGAGAGAAACAGGTTAAATGACTTGCCCAAGATTACACCAATAGGAACACTTGAACCAGGATTCAAACTCAGACTCTTAAATATTATACTCTGTTGTTTATCCAATAGAGAATAACTATTCAAGCAATGTCAGCAGATTTACCAGAGCTCAAATCATTTCCCATGAAACAGAACAAGTCTATTTCATAGGTATTTAATATGACAGTTAATACACAGATATGAGTCTTGTCCCTCAATACCAGTGCTATAGAAAAGTTCCACTCTGCTTTGTAGATGATTTGCTCCTATTGAAGTGCCAAACTGGACTGGCAGAGGGGAATGCTGACTTTGAATGTTCACTTGTGAGCACACATCTGATTTTGTTAGTGGAGAAGAGGGCAATCATAGTGAACTCTTAGAAGCAGACATTCTTTTTTTTTAATTTAATTTTATTGTTTAAGGTATTACAAATAGTAATACATTTGTGTCCCTTTTTTATCCCCATTGACTCTCCCGGCCTCCTCTACCCCCAGCACTTGCCCTCACCACCCCCCGTTCCAGTGTCTTGCGTTTGTTGGTTGTGCTTATAAGCATGCATACAAGTCCTTCTATTGATCTCTTACCCCACTCTCCCCTACCTTCCCGCTGTAGTTTGACAGTCTGTTCAATGCTTCTTTGCCTCTATCTATTTTTGTTCAACAGTTTATAATGTTCTTTATTATCCATAAATGAGTGAGATCATGTGGTATTTATCTTTCACTGACTGGCTTATTTCACTTAGCATAATGCTATCCAGTTCCATCCATGCTGTTGCAAATGGTAAGAATTCCTTCTTTTTTACAGCAGCTTAATATTCCATTGTGTAGATGTACCACAGTTTTATAATCCACTCATCTGCTGATGGGCACTTAGGCTGTTTCCAAATCTTAGCTATTGTAAATTGTGCTGCTATGCACATAGAGGTGCATATATCCTTTCTGATTGGTGTTTCTGTTTTCTTGGAATACATTCCTAGAAGTGGGATTACTGGGTCAAATGGCAGTTCCATTTTTAATTTTTTTTTTAGGAAACGCCATACTGTTTTCCACAGTGTCTGCACTAGTCTGCATTCCCACTAGCAGTGCAAGATGGTTCCTTTTTCTCTGCATCCTCTCCAGCACTTGTCGTTTGTTGATTTGTTGATGATAGCCATTCTGACAGGTGTGAGATGGTACTTCATTGTCATTTTGATTTGCATCTCTCGGATGATTAGTGACTTTGAGCATGTTTTCATATGCCTCTTGGCTTTCTGAATGTCCTTTTTTGAAAAGTGTCTATTTAGGTCCTTTGCCCATTTTTTTTAATTGGGTTGTTTATCTTTCTTTTGTAAAGTTGTATGAGTTTTCTGTAAATTTTGGAGATTAAACCCTTATTGGAGATAACATTGATAAATATGTTCTCCCATGCAGTGGGCTTTCTTGTTGTTTTGTAGAAGCAGACATTCTTGACATGGAATCCTCTCCCTGTCTGTGAAGTTTATCATCCCTTAGGCTGGAGAGCAGGTTGTCAGTGTAGACCATGACTTGTTGGACCAAGAAACTCCTGGACTCTTCTGTCCTTTCAAAAGAGCCATTGTTTCTTCAGGGCCTTTTGCTGAAGTTGAATGTTAAGGAGAAGCAAGATTGTGTGAAGGTCCCCTCTGGTTCATGTCTTTAACCACCTGTTGCTGGCCACTATCATGTTCTGAGATATCACAGGAAGGCAAGATGCAGACCTATAGTTCCTTTTTCTCGACAGAGTTATAACTTGGGAAAACTTAAGTGTGGCATGTGGAGGGAGGATGGGGATATAATGAGACGAGGTTATGTATAATGCAAAATGCTTTTCCCAATGGTATGAGCAGATAACTCAGAAAACAAGCAGCGTAACTGTTTGAAGTCTGATATAAATAGCAAAAGTCTAAGAAATCATGCAAGTATTAAACCATAAGTCATATTTCTACTGTAACAAGAAAACAATCCATTTGCAGTGAGGCAGATCATGAACACCACTTCATGTACACTTACTACCAAGACCCTCTGTATTCATACTCCCACCTCCACTACTTTTTTTCATGCCTTCCTCTTTGAAAAAGCTTCATTTCCACCAAATATCAGGGATGTAGATTAAGTCAGTCAATGAATCAATAACTGTTCTCATCACTTGGGGTGATGGGGTGGATTCCCAAACCCAGTCCAGTTGCTTATCTCCAAGGAGCATATATACCTCTCTCCTACTCTTCTTTCAGGTAAAGTAGCTGAAAGGTAAAGTTCTCATGACACCCACTAACTGACTACACATAGGCCTACCTTCCCTGGGGGAATAGTGATCAGGCAGTGCAGGGGCTAGCTGGCTGGCATCTAAGACAAATTAAGAACTTGTGAGAAAACACATGAAGGCTGCTAAAGTCAAACATGCTATGAGGCAACATTTGCCTATGCAATCTGGTTGTATTATGATAAAAGAATGTCAGCAAAAGAAGGGAATGGGAACCATTTTCCTTCCCCACACATGCCAGAGCTAGAGCAGTAAGTACACAGGGGCAGTGGTTCCCGAGAAGATAGATCAGAAAAGGGGTCAGCTCTTGTATCTTGAATTTGTTGCTGGAAAAGAGAGGGGTTTTACTGTTCTCTACAGAGCTGTTTTACTCTTCCACATCTACTTGTGGTCCTTTTGATGTAGTTACTCCTTCACACAATCTTGCTTCGCCTTAACATTCAACTTCAGCAAAAGGCCCTGAAGAAACAATGGCTCTTTTGAAAGGACAGAAGAGTCCAGGAGTTTCTTGGTCCAACAAGTCATGGTCTACACTGACAACCTGCTCTCCAGCCTAAGGGATGATAAACTTCACATACTTTCATTGGATATACAAATTGGTACAGTCCTGTTGGCTCAAAACTTGGTAATTAAGGGGCTTAAATTTTGACCCAGTAATTCTTCCACTAAACCTATATAATAAAAGCCTAATATGCAAATTGTCCCCTCGACTGGGAGTTTGACTGGGAATTCGACCACTCGCCATGACATGCGCTGACCACCAGTGGATGGTGTAGAACATGGAAGACGTTGGCCCTGATGTGCCTCAACGAGAGTAGGACCACAGTGGGATGGTGGAGCAGGTGAGCCAAGGTGGGTGTGAGCGGGGCCTGATCGCCCCACTGATTGCCCCGCTGATGGTGACCAGCGGCAGTGGCAGGGCCGCAGCCCAACTCCCAGGCGCTGAGGGAGCCAAGTGGGGACCTCATGACTCAGGCGCAGGGGGGCACGTGGGGGCTCAGAGGCCCAGGTGCTGCCCAGGGCCCAGAGGTCAGCTGGGACCTGCCCTTCCATGCCAGATGCTCGCGCTTCGATCATCAGCCAGGCCTAGGGATTGCACCCATGCACAAGGGAGGGAGATTGAGTTTTTCTTACTCACAGAGCCAGGTGCAAGGGAAATAAGCCATTGTTGCTTCAAGTCTCTGAGATTGGGGGGTTTTGTTAACACAGCAAGCTTCACTAAGAAAATTCCTTTTTTACTTTACTTTTTTACTGAAAAATATGGTCTGCGGTGACTCATAAGTCACCAAGTGCTAAGTCCTGCCTGTAACAAATACTGCTTTCTTCTTCATCCCATCCCACAACATTTTCTCTTTCTCACCCCCTTTCAATTATAAGGTGGAATATTACAAAATCAGGTTGTCCCAATGTAAAACAGTTCACAGATCCAAAGGCTGCACCAGTTCTTTTATAAAGGCCACGTCCTAATTTTCTGGGAATGTTCCAGGGTTGTTACCAATTTAGATCTGAAGACAGGTTAATAAAACGAGCTCAACTCTTCTTCAGTAACAGACGATTTTAGCACTGGTGGAGAGTATAGATGGTATAGTTCAGAATCACCAACCAGCATAAAGTCCTTGTCATTCTAAATTTAAATATAATAGTTTCACCTAAAACCTGGCCAGACGTGTTCATAAACCATATGTAGAGAGGTTTGATAATTTATATATACCTACTTCTTCTAAGAAAATGTAGCTTTCTTTCTTATTTTTTATACTAGAGGCCCGGTGCACAAACATTTATGCACTTGGGGGGCGGGGGACCCTCAGTCCAGCCTGCGCCCTCTCACAGTCTTGGACCCCTCAGGTGATGTCCACCTGCCAGCAGGGAGCAAGCCTAAGCTGCAGTCGGACATCCTTAGTGCTGCCATTGCCACTGCACTGGCACCCATCAGCCCGGCTTGTGGCTGAGCAGAGCTCCCCCTGTGGGAACGCACTGACCACCAGGGGGCAGCTCCTGCATTGAGCATCTGCCCCCTGGTGGTCAATGTGCATCATAGCGACTAGTCGTTCCCAGTCGTTCTGCTGTTAGGGTCAATTTGCATATTACCCTTTTATTATATAGAATATTACTTAATCTTCCTTATGAGCCCCATCCTGCTGAGTAACAAGCACACTTACATTTAAGTATCTCAGAATTCCCTCCCTGTCTTGACCTGCAGATGGTCTGTTAGTACCTGGGTTTGTTTATTGTGTTGCTGTGGAGGTAGGCAGGTGTTCTAGTTCCATGCTGCTCCTTGAATTTTCACCATCTTTGAAGAGATGATTTCCCTGTGTACCTGGTCACTCCTTGCTCTACTGGCCCTTTGCGACATCTGTGACCAGAATACTCTAGGTCTTCTGTTTTTCAGTTCAGTCATGGCCTGGGGGCTTCTTAGTAAACCTGCCTCATCTCAGCTCTCCGGGGCTGTATATTTCTTTGACATATGGAGGTTTCCCATTTGGTTTCCAGCTCAGGTAGTCTGCCCTGTAGCCCACACTTTGGCAACACTCTGTTGAACTTGCCATCAGCACCATCAACTGCCTTCTATGTCCTTCACTGGGCTCTTGGGGGACTTCTGGCCCATGGGAGCCAAGGACAGCTGGGTTTACCCATACCCAATGAGGCAGACCAGATTGGTAGAGGGGACACTCTGCTTCCTTGCCATTGCTGTTCTTGTGCATAAGAGGAAGTATATGAGCTAGACATCCTGCCCTTGGCTTTGGATGAAGGTCATAGAAGGAAGTGGACCATGGTCAAGGGGTCCTGTGGGCTCCTCAAACTGGAATGAGATTATCTCCTGCTTTTCCAAGATCTTGGGCCATGTTTGGGAGCATATTTACCATCTGTTTTTCATTTCCCCAGCATAGAATGTGGGAGGTCAGGATCACACAACATTTCCTTCTTATTCCCAAGATACCGCTGAACTCCCATCCTTGAATTTTTTTGTTCTCATCCATGCTGACTTACTTGAACGGCTCCCAGCACACACCGTGCTGTTTCATACTTCTGAGCCTTTGCCTGTGTTGCCCTTCCAACATCCATTTCTTCTGTAAAAGCTTTTATTCATCCCCTAAGGCATTACCCTGGACTCTTCCTAGATGCTCACTCCCTCTTGGCACTTTGCATGATGCACTTCATCAAAAAGGTTGTTGTGTCTGTCTTCACCATGAGTATATAAGGAACCGGGGCCAGGGCTCCCATCTGAGGCATCTTTGCTTTCCTGATGCCTGGCACAGAAAAAGTATTCAAAGAATGTTGGTTGAAAAAAATTATACCTTGGGTAAAGGATACATGGTATCTGTCTGTTTTATTTCTTACAACTGCATGTGAATTTACAATGAACTAAAAATAAAAATATTTCATTTAAAAAAACCTCCTTAATGAATAAGGCCAATTATTCACTAAAGCTCCTTGGTTGCCCTGGTAGAAGACCAGAGCCCAAGGTAAGTTCAAGGCCTTTATGAATTTTCCAGACATAAAGGGGGAGTGGATGCTTTAAACTGTTAGTCGTCGGGTACCCTGGACCTCACTTGCCCTTAGAAATATCAAGTTCTGAAAAGCTCTGAGAGACGTTGAAGTGCCTGCTAGCACTAACAAATTATATCAATTGTAAAAAAGCACCCATTCAAGCAGATGAATTGGGAAAGTGGCCTCTTGTAGGCTTTGTAGGTAGAAAGTATCTGTGTGTGGAATGAGAGTATGACATCCCTTCCTCAGCTAAGAGAGTAGTGCAGGCCAGAGTTCAGCATCCTCTCTCCCTTCAGCCCTGCACCCATGTGAAAGCCTAACCTGGACACAGCAGCCCAGGCCTGAGTAATTCCCCAGGTTTGCCCTCTCACTTCAAAGAGCCAATGGCCATGTTTCCATCCACTCAGAGTGTCTGCTCATGTTGAAACGTCACTCATGGGTGTAGCAAAAACTTAGCATTCTCTGTTAATTTTCTTAAAGAAATCAATGTAGGTATGACTCATTCTCCACAAAAATTAGTTTTCCTTTAGTGAATATCCCCTCCTCCTTTTGGGTTTGCTCCTAGTGGGAGTTCTTGTCAGATATAGTTATTGGGGAGGGTGGGGGGGGGGCGGTTCTTGTTCCTTGGGGAAGGAAAGAGAGAATCCAGAAACAAGTTTGGCCTCTTTGTGAGTGGCCCTAGAACTTTGCTGATTGGACAGACGAACCCATGATAGTAAAGGTGCTAAGCTGCTGCCTGGAGTGGGGCGCAGAAACATCCTGTCAGTCTCTTCTTGCCTTAGGTGCCTAGAAGTGTATTTACATCTATTATTGCCTTGGGTTTCTTTTCCACAAGCCTGTGAGCTCCTTGTGGACAGAGATCTTGAGATCACACTTGCGTGCTGGCTAATTTCTGGGGCCTGAGGCTGTCACACCGGGGCAGCACAGACACGCACCGGGGCAGCAGTGACGTGCAGCAGAAAGTGAAGTATGGTTTATAGGGCAAGCTTCCGTACACAGAGGCAGCAGAGTGCATGGGTGCCCTGGGTTGCCACCACCCGACAAAGAGATGTGTATTTGACCAACCAGAGCTGGATGCATGCCAGAGACAGCTGCAGAAGAAGGATCTTGTCCTGTACTACTCCACGGATTTATAGGAAAAGGATGGCAGAGAACATCTGGTATACTATCATATTGGAATTTCCTGATTTAGCGAGAGGTCTTGTTCAAAGATGGAACGAACATTCAGAGATCAGCTTCCGGAATCAGTCTGTACCTTCTTTGAGCTAACACAGACTAGCTCAGCCAGCCTCTTGCTAAGCTACCAAGAGGATGGCTGGGATTGGTCTCTTCTCTGGCACCACGTAGGTAATTGGACACTCAATGAGTGTTGGATGCATGGAACTATTATTATTAGGAGGAAACGCAAGTTTATTCCATTTAAATGTGATCTCCTCCCACACGCTACTAGCTCTAGGGGTAGATGAGTTGGGGGGATACTTTCTGTGCCTGCCCACTTTATAGGGAAGGGAGTGGACAGGTTGTTTTTGCATCTAGATTCCTAGAATGGAAAGCAAGGGCACTTCTCTCTCCCGCTAGGTTGAAGTGGATCAGGTGTAGAGGAACCAGGTGGGCACAGCTTTCTGCCCCGCACCACAGGTTGGGCAGAGTAGCCTCCCTTGTGCCCAGGAGCATTCTGGAAGAGGTCCGGTTAGGTATGGCAACCATGCCGTCTCCACAAAAACATCAGGGCCCATGGCAGCCATGTGCTGACTGTTGAGTACTCTTTTGGGCTCCGGCATCCTTGAAGTTCTCAACCGGCTGTTCTGGGCTTAACATGGAGAAGATGAGGCTCCCACTGCAAATGAAGGGCAGAGGTTGGGGCAAGAGTCTGTACCACGGGATGGCCGGCTTCCACAGTCGCAGCCACTGGTGGCAAGTCTCAGGGGGGCTGAGCGAGCATCATCTTTTGGAGTCGGTGATGTCAGGGCTCAGGCAGTGTGAGGGATTCTCATCATAGTGGAGCTGGAGCTGCTGCATTTCCTTCCATGGGTAGTAGGAGGCACTTCAGCATTAGAAGGCAGAGGATGAGCATTGGACAAGCTTCCACCCCCTTCCCACCATTCCCCCCATATTGAAGAGACTCCCAGGGTGAGATGATCTGTGACCTCCGGGTGATGATTGGACCCATGAACTTGCCATGTCAAGGATGAGGAAACGTAGCCTTCTCTGCCTAGGGTCAGTGTAGCTCATCCACCACTACCACTGCTGCTGCTACTACTACTACTACTGGCTATTCGCCAGGCACTCTGCTAAAAGCTGTAGGAGGATCTTTTTCACTTAACCCTCAAAATAGCCCCATGAGCTAAGTTCTACAGCAACTCAGGAATCTGAAGCTTAGGGAGGCTATGTAAATTGTTCAATTTGGAATGGTATAGCCTGGATCAGAACACAGTTCAGTTGGACTTTAGAAGCCACAAACCTCAACATTATTCTGCATCTGCCTCAAATGTCTCCACAGCAAGTCATCTACCGATGCTGAGATGTCTTCCTTCAGAAAGTGCCACATGGCAGGAGCTGTGTGTATCCTGTTCACCAGCGTGATCCCAAGGCCTAGGCCAGTGCTTGGCCCACAGCTGGTCCTAGATACCCATTTGTGGGGAAAAACAACAACAACATGGATGTGGATGTAGCAGAGAACCAGCAGTTTGTCCTGAGCCTCTTCCTGAAGTGAGCTGAGTCATCTTCGTATACCAGGTCAAGGGAAGGAGGCCATGGACTGTAAGGCGGTTTGTGTTTTTAGTATTTCGAATTCAAAACAACCATTGTTTTATGATCAAAATGGATTATCCTGACATTCGATCACATCTTATCAGACTCTTCTGTATTTGAAATGTTGTTGGTACTATTACTTAATAAACTGGAGCAAACCATAAATTCCACTGGTCTACAGAGACTGCAGTTAGGTTCCCAGTACCAAAATGATTTTGATTATTGAGTTGGCATATACCCTTACACATTCCTAAATCAGTGGTTGGCAAGATTCTGAGAGAAAAAAGAAAAAACAGTGCGCACACACACATCTAGCAGCTTCAAAGCCTCTCACACATTAATGGATTCCTTATGGATTACATGTCTGTAATTATGAAAGAGGACAAAGAAATGGAAATAACCTTATTTCTTTAAACAAAAAAATTAAAAATAAAAAAATATTCCTTTCAAAAGTCAATTTTTCAGAAGAGAGTAGAAAAAAAAAAAAAAGAACTTAATTCTGTGTTTCGGCAACACAATAGGAAACCAGAATAAATGTAGGCAAGGCACCACATGAGGCCAATCACGGAGTGAGTTCACCCGCACTCCAACAGCAGACAAAGATGGAGAAAACAACCAGCAGAGAGCAGTCAGAGGGACAAGTCTAGCTCATAGTAATAGGGCTGAGCGTGGGGATGCAGGATGGGGGAGGGGGGGCCATTCTAGCACTCAAAACAACAGACTATTCCTATCATATTCCTAAAATCCGTATCGTGAAACTTGTTTATATTATCCTTAAATTAATTGTTCAATGTTCAGATTTCAGGGTCCTGGCCAACAACCCACCAACAATTTCCTTGTTCATAACATTTTCTTTTCTTGGTCCCTTGAAAAAATAATGAATGAGTTTCTCCAGTTATAAATCTGCTCTGAATGTCTTCTTATGTCACGGAAGCTAGGAGGTCATCTTGGGACACTGGGTGTAATTGGGGGGGCGGGGGCGGGGGGAGATTAGGGCCCTTGGGCCAGGGACCAGGAGGTTTTGTGAATGTGAGGCAACTTCTGATTCCATTAGCTGATGGTTGACTGACATTTTGGAACAAGATTTTGCAAGAGATGGGGGAAAGAAAAAGCAGGAGCATGGGAAGGAAGCACTAGGAGACTGAGAAGGCAGGAATGAGCTGAGTGCTCCCAGATCCGAGGAGGATTTTATTATTGGACACAGATCTGCAGTAAGCTTCCCGCCAGGATCTCAGAGGCCTGGCTTGAGGGGCCCAGGTTTTCTTATCAGCTTTGTGCTAACCATACCAAGCAAACCGGCTCTGTGAGAGAATAGAAGTTGCATCTAGATTCCTAGAATGGAAACCAATGAAGCAGCCATGTATACAGGCATAAGGGGCAGTCCTCCCTGGAAGGCTAAAGGTGATATTTCAGACAAAAAATCAAGGAAGTATAGTTGTACACACTTGGAAATTATTTCTCAGAGAAGTGATATAAGCTAAAAATTACTAGTTTCATGAAAACGTTATCTAGATTCCTGGTGCTAGATTTGTAAAAAATTATTACCAGAAGTGAAGGATTTGGGGGGGACGTTAGGTTTTCTTCGGTATTCCTATCAGAGGCAGAATATTGGTTGGGTTAAATAAGATCTGTCTTAATATGTAATTTCTCATGGAAAACAGTAATTACACTTTTAAAGATCTCAGGAAGCCCCTCTGTCCGAAATGTGTGGGGGTGTCCAGAAGGCAGCTGATCAATGGTGCTCTCTCATCATTGATGTTTCTATCTCTCCCTCCTTTTCCTTTCATCTCTGAAATTAATAAAAATGTATTTGAAAAAATTCTGAGTACATCCATTAAAGCTGAGGTTTTTTTCCTTTGTGTGTGTGTGTGTGTGTGTGTGTGTGTGTGTGTGTGTGTATGTGTGGTGAGGCAGGGTGAGGGTGGGGTAGGGTGGGTGAGACCCCCAACTTACAGGTGCTCTAAGCATACACTCAGCCTACCTGTTGGCTAATTCATGCCTGTGTGGGGGAGGTCACAGAGGTCTGGATTCGGCAGGAGAAGCTCGAGGGAGAGGCAGAATTTAGCCTGGTTCTGAATAAAAGAAAGAGAAGGAGAAAGAGGAGGAAGGGAAAATGTGAACAAGACATGGAGTTGGGAATGAGCGGAGGGCAGTAGCTAGGGGGATGGAGGAAGGAACCAGGCTGAAGTAAAAGGGTCTGGATTTGGAAATGGGAGAGCTGGATAGGAATTTCCTTGATGTTTGCAGCTAAATTGGCTTCCCATCTTCAGAGGTTTCCCAGAGTAGCACTGAGAACCAGATTACACAGAACGAGGATCCTCATGAAACCCAGGCCCAGCTGTGTAAACTCTGGCCTTGCTGAAGGCAGATGCCTGGAGAGCCCTGTTGGGGGCTGGGTGGAAGGATACTGTTTGCAGAGCTCCTGGTGGCCAGTCCAAGGACATCCAGGTTACCTCCACTGTCTTACTCATTTCATTTGTAAAGGAACTGACGGGCATAAGGCAAAGCCAGTCATTATAACCCTTCTTATCGCACTTTCCAGAGACTCGTACAACCTACACCTCTCTTACCTTGCCCATTTATCCATTTATTGGGACTTCCTGGGGAAGGCAAGGACATGGGGACTCTTGGGAGCCATTCTGAGCAAACACCATCTCCAGATTATTTCCCAAGTAAGGTGGCTTCCATCATTTTCATTTGCAAAACCTTTTCTCTTTCTTCATTGGAAAGAAACCCAGCATAACTGTTGTAATTTTTTTCATGTAAATTACAAATATTTAGAGTCCCTGTCAAGGGAATGAAATAGAAGCAGATGTTTTCCCTTTTGCTGACCCCAAGTAATACCACATTAGAAAACAGAGTATTTTCAAGTTTCGTTAAAAATATTTCAAGGAAATAAACTTTTGTTGGATGCAAACAAGAACAGAATAGGACATTTTCAGTAGTAATATAGCATTCAGAGCTAAGGTGTCTGAGGTCCAGAGAGACTGAGTGACTTGTGTAAGGTCACAGAGGGAGTGTGCAGCCAAGTCAGAGTCTGAGCTTGGTTCTCTCAGGTCCCATCCAGCCTGTGTGCTTTCTAGAGACTCGGGTAGATTTGAGGCAGGATAGTAAGAAGCTAGGGAGGTTCCTTGACAAGTGGAGTAAGGGAAACTGAGACAAAATAATTAAACAAGGCCAAATAATCTGAGCAACTCACAGCCAGCTAATGAATCACAAGGTTTTATCTTCCCTAACCAAGGACACTTAGGAGCAAATGGTTAACAGATTCCAGGAAATGCTGGGACAGAATGGCCTCAGTTCCAGGTCTCTCTTCAATGACGTTCTTGATGACGTCCTTTAAAAATGAAACTAACCAGCCATGGCTGGTGTGGCTCAGTTGGTTGGGTGTCTTCCCATGCACCCAGAGTTCACAGGTTCAATTCTCGGTCAAGGGCACATGGCTGATTTCGGACTTGATCCCCAGTAGGGGGCAGGCAGGAGGCAATCAATAGATGTTTCATTCTCACATCTGTGCTTCTCTCTTTCTCTCTCTCTCCCTCTTTCTCCTTGTCTCTCTCTAAAATCAATAAAAATAAAAACTAACCAGAAAATAACCACTGACCCCTCTATATGCACATTTTGATGAATCAACATAATGAAGGACACACCTAAAAAATTAATGAATATTCTGTTAAGTCCCTTTCCTGACCTTCCCTAGGTTTCTGGCAGACCAAAGTGAGATTAAAAGCCTCAAGACAAAGGAGCTATGGTATGCTCTTAAAAGAGCATGCACACGCCTTGTATCTTTGCTGCTTTTTTCCTAAACTCTAAGGGACCCCATGAGATTTGAAACCAGGGGAGCAGTGGGCAGCAGCAGCTCAACCCAGGCTAACCCCCTGAACTTGTCTCTAAGGCCCACTTTTCTCTGACTTTTCCTCTCCTGTTGCTTCTTCTATCTCAAGCCCTCCCTTTGTTTCACTGTCCCCAGCTTTAATAAACATTCTCTCAAAAGCCACCTGGACTTGTGTTGTAAAATATTTCCTAAATGAGGTCAAGAACCCACCATGATCCCAGACCCCATCCGGTAAAAGATTGATTGCAAAGATAGCCACATTTCTTTTTATTTTTAAAAAATATTTTTTTATTGATTTCAGAGAGGAAGGGAGAGGAAGAGATAGAAACAACAATGATGAGAGAGAATCATTGATCGGCTGCCTCTGGCATGCCCCCTACTGGGGACTGAGGCTGCAACCCAGGCATGTGCCCTTGACCAGAATCAAACATGGGACCCTTCAATCCTCAGGCCGATGCTCCATCTACTGAGCCAAACCTGCCAGGGCAAGATAGCCACATTTCTTCATGCCTCCTGTATCTACGTCCTTTGACAAATAACTTAGCATTCCCTCTCATCTGGAGGTAGACTATTTCCCCACAAAGGAGGAGAGAATTTTAAGGAGGGTGTGGTCAGAAGCACCAAATGCTGTGGAGACAGTGAGAATGAGGAGAACTAAGCAGAGGCTACTGAATTTGGTTTTAAAAGTTCTCCAGACATTTCTAAGGAGAGCAAAGGCATTCCAGAGAAAAGAGCCCATGTAGAAGCCCAGACTCCTGGAAAAGGCAGCTAGTAGACCAGCTAGCTGAGAATTATGCTGAGACAGGGAGGTAGTGCATGAAAGGTGAAATTACTTTGTTGTTCAATAATGAAGGTTGTTGATCACCACACTGATATAGTTTTACTAAAAATTTACAGCAGGCACTGTTGACTCATACATACATTTTGTGTGTGTATCTGTGCATGTGTATGTGTGTATAATAGGCATGTTACATGCACGAGGAATAAGCCATAAAGTTGTTCATATAGTCAGGGATAAAGAGTTGCAATATAATTTCTAAAATTTAAAGATCCAGAGTTAGAAGAGGATCTTTCAATCCCAACCATTCATCTTACAATTGCTAACTCCATAAAGGTGAAATGACCCCCAAAGACCCAAAAAAGGTGAAATGACTTGTCTAAGACTACACAACTAGGAAATTGTCAAGCCAGGGCTTGAACCTTAATGTCCTGGATTTCTGGCCCAATGCTCTTACCACTTACTTTTCTCTAGTCAAAGCCTAAGCAGTTTTCCCCTCATTGGCTGACCAGGAATACCCGAATTGCCACTGGATAGAGCTTCTTGGAGGTCTTAGTTCCAGGAGTGAAGACTTCCCAAGATTAGAGAACAGAGGTCAGTCTCTATTAAGGGACTCCCCAAAATAGTTAAAAATGTTTAATGCCAAATGCTTTACGTATATAATTCATTTACTCATTCACTTAAGTTTTTATTCATACCTACTGCATGCCAGGCATGTATGTGCTAGGATACAATAGTGAAAAGACAGACAAGGTTCTTGACCTCATGGGACCTCTAGCCTTCCCCATAATAGGTATTTCACAAAATTTGTTTATTGCATCCATTTTACAGGTGATAGAAAGCGCTCAAAGGATAACAATGATAGCTGCTGCCATATATTGACCACTTCCCCACACCAGGCGCTTTCCCAAGCACTCTCTAAGTTAATTTACACAACAGCGTATGAGATAGGAAATGAAGGCACAGGAAGCTGAAGTGACTGGTCCACGGTCACATAGGTAATAAGTGGCATAGCGAGGATTGGAACCAGGGCTGTCTGGTACCAGTGTTCATGATTTTAACCACTACATTATACTGACCAGTTGGACTCCTGCTCTTAATCTCTCCACTGAAAGATGATGCATATTATGTCAAAACATTGCTAGCGAGAGATAAGACCCCGGGAAGCCAAATTGCGTCGCTAACAGACACATTCTGGGTTTTCAACAGATGTATGTAGATAATATTACTTACCTGAGTGATTATCATATGAGCACTGCTCCTGTGACCTGACATACAAGTAAAACATCCAACATAATGCTGGCCCTTAGCAGGTCCTCAATTATAGTAGGCAAAAAGTAAGCAGTATGAATAAATTTATAAGTCAAGAAAAAAACCTAGAAATTATTGAGAAGTGGGAACTGCTAGTAGCAATATTGCTAGATTTTTATTTGGACCAAAACATGTTATTATGTTGTGAGTCTGGGTTTGCTTTATTTAAATATAGAAATAGCAAGAATCTACATACTAGTAACCTTTACATATCTGCTAGAAAGAGGGCAATTTGTGCAGAATTATATTTCAGCCACACAATTTATTGCCACTGGATAGAGCTTCTTGGAGGTGTCATATACTTTACCCATCTGTTTAAGCCATCATATCACAAGGCATGGACACACTCCTTGAGAATAAGAAACAGATTTGAACAATTTTCAGTTTCACATAAATTCTATTAAAGAAGAACAAAACTGCAATCGCAAAATTTCTCTCTTCCCACCATATGGGGTTGGGTTTGTTTTTTTTTTAGGTTTAATAATATTATAAATAAAGCAGCTTTGAGACGAAATACAAAACAGTGAACAACAACTTAGGAACATTTTGAAGAAATAAGTATTATATCCTAATGCTGCCCGGCTTTCAACATAAAAGTAAGATGGAAAACAGAGCGAGAACTCTCATTTATTCTATCAAGAAGGCATAAATAACTGGCTCTGTATTCAGCCAACCTCTTACAGCTGTACACCAGCTCTCAACTATTAAAAAGATTCCTAAATTCCCAGGGAAACAAAAATCAATTTCAGCCATATAAGTCCGTACATAAATCTATTGTGCTTTATTCCAAATATTTTCTCATCAAGGAGTTTGGAACAAAAAATTTTTGCAAGAGAACATCTCCAGTTTACCCATCCTACCACTGTTATAAATATTTGAATGACTTCCAGTAACCTTGCTTAGAAAATCTCAATGTCTGTATAACATGCCAATGACAGCTCAGCAGTATGTCAATACATTTTATTATTTGGCTAGAAAACCACTTATAGCAATATATTGGAATTCTGATTGCCACTATCATATATGACTAGTATATTTTGCTTTTGTCAAAGCACACTGATGGCTACTCTTGCCCTCTTGGCAAGGTACTCATTTCTGGGTTTACATTAAAAATCTATTTTATCTGTTAAAGCATAGAATGAGCTAAGTGATTACTATGTTAATCCCAAATCAATATGTGTAGGTCAGGCCTTGAAAGAATTCTAGTCACTGTAGCCCTTGTCCATACTTTAGATGGATAATAATGCTATTGGATTATTTTCCTTAAGGCTAATTTTACATATTTTGTTTGTTGGAATTATGATTTTTGGCATACTAACTATTGTTCACATTGTTCAAATAAAGAAATGAATTGATATAAATTTTCTGGGTTTGTAAGAATCTGTACTGGCCAACCAAAATATGCATATTGACTAAAATTTGGAGATATAGAATAGAATGGAGATGTTTTTCTCAAACTTTGTGTGCATTAGAGTCTCTCAGAGAGCTGGTTAAAACAGAGTCCGCAGTCCCACAACCAGAGATTCTGATCCAGCAGGTCTGTGCAGGGACCAGGACTTTGATATCCAACAAGTTTCCAGGTAATGCTGGGTTGTCAGTTCAAGGACCACCTTTTGAGCAGCAGTGGAATAAAATGGAGTGGTCACTAGCAAAGGCTAAAATCTTGCCATTTATAGACTTGGGGATTTGGAGTAATTTACTTAGCCCATTTTTTCTTAAATTGATTTCAGAGAGGAAGGGAGAGGGAGAGAGAGATAGAAACATCAATGATGAGAGAGAATTATTGATCAGCTGCCTCCTGCACGCCCCAACTTGGGGATTGAGCTTGCAACCCGGGCATGTGCCCTGATGGGGAATTGAACCATGACCTCCTAGTCAATAGGTCATCCATGAACCAATGAGCCATGCTGACTGGGCTACCTAAATTATTTTAAGCCTTAGTTTCCTCATCTGCTCAATGGGGATTTTGTAAGGATTAGGTAAGTCTGTAGGGCACTTGACACAGGGCTGGACAGATACCTGGTACATGCTCAATCATGATAGCTATGGTTACTAGAAACTCCTTTTCCAGGGTCCATCTGGTTGAATATGCCATGCTTCCACATCATGTCCTGGTGTCGTTGCCAAGTTATTTGTTAAGTATGTCTAGATAAGGAGTTCTCTGATCAGCAGCTACTCAGGACTTGAATTGCTCAGGTGGGCCCTAAAACAATTACATGTTTTGACCCTTGAGCCTTCTAACTAAACACCATACTAAAAACTTTGATTCTCTGTCCTTTGGGTTATTTTTTCATTTCAATTGCTGTAGGTTCACAACTCCACAGTTATGTCTCCTTATGAAAGATCTTTTTTAAGAATAACATCAGTTTAGTTTCAAACTCAAACTCAAGTCTTTAGAGACTAATAACCTTCCTCTCCATATTTTACCATTAAAAGGGCTGGTGTTCTGCCAAAGCAACATATTCATAAATTTAAGCTTCAGATTTTCATTGTCATGTGAACGTTGAATTTGGCTCTCAAGTACATCAGGCAGCCAATTCAGCAGGATCCCTGTATTGGATTCACAATGAACACGCCTGTGAAAAAATTACTTTAAAATCCCTGATTTTGTGGTTTGCTTTTAATTTGTTAAAAAGGCATGATCCACCAGTTACAGGAATCTCAGCCAATTCAGGCTAAGTTAATTTTGAGAAATATATGATTTCACTTTAGTCAAATGTCAATAAATTATTTTGTCATGCACCCAATCATTTATTCAGTTGTCCATTTAGCACTAAGTCCCATTTCCATGGTAGGTGATGGCTGGGGAAAACATTTACCCCAACTTCCCAGACTTTACAGTCTGGTGAGAAAGGTAAAAAGCACAGTTATTAAAACCTCATTTTCACAGTAGTTTGAACACTCTCCAGTCTTTACCAGTTAAAAAGCTGTAGAAAGTAAGCTCATTATTTGTGTTCATACCCAATTACTCAGCAATCTGTCAACAATCACTGAATGCTTCAAACACATCTACAGCACTGGGCAGTATCTTCTAGAATTAGGATTGTCCAGAGCTTCTAACTAAAGGAATACTTTACATTTCCCATGATTTCATTTGTAAAATGAACTTAGAGAAAGCAAATCAACTTTTGCTTTCTTGCAACTAGGTATTACACCAACTCTCTAGTAAAAAAAAAAAAATACATGATTGAAGGTACAGTACCAATCTGTACATCAAACTTGATTTCTTTGGCTTTTCAAAAGGTACAGGGATGTAAATTCACATGACCTGTTATGGACTGAATGTTTGTGTCCCCATTCTTAATCCCCCTTACCCTCACCCAATTCATAGTTTTAAGGCCTAACCCCCAATGTGATGTTATTTGGAGACAGGGT
Source organism: Cnephaeus nilssonii (assembly GCF_951640355.1). Taxonomy (NCBI): domain Eukaryota; kingdom Metazoa; phylum Chordata; class Mammalia; order Chiroptera; family Vespertilionidae; genus Cnephaeus; species Cnephaeus nilssonii. The sequence continues at coordinate 14,170,619 of NC_137077.1, read as the reverse complement.
TTTGGGAAATCATTAGGTTTAGAAGAAGTCATGAGGATGGGGCTGTATGCTGGCAATAGTGTCCTAGAAGAAGAGACACCATAGAGCTTGCTCTCTCTCCACCATGTGAAGACACAGCAAGAAAGCAGCTGTCTGCAAGACAGGAAATGGGCTCTTTCGAGACACTGAACCAGCTGCTACCTGGATGTTGGACTCCCTAGCCTCCAGAACTATGAGAATAAATTTCAGTTGTTTAAGCAGCCCAGTCTATGGTATTTTGTTATGGCAGCCTGAGCAGACTAAGCCATGACCTTAGAAAAATGTCAGGGGTTTCTAGAAAACTATGAAAATTTGTATAAAAACTTATCTGTTATTATTCCCAAGCAGGGCCCCTCTGCCCCAGGCTGTAGTCTGACTCCTTGCTATGGCCTGCACACAATTTGCTCTGTCTTGACCCTAGAATGCATTCCAATTTGTGCTATTTTCTTTACCCAAAATGCCCTCCCCAAATATTCCACTTCTGGCTCAGAGGATCATCTCTAAGAAATCTTTTGTGATTAGTCCCTAGTCTGTTTCCAAACAAATCCTCCATTGCAAAGTTTTTTACGTCTCACTCTATTGTGTCCTTTAGTTGGTTCAAGAATATAGGTCATTTTTCCCCAGCTAGACCTTGAGTATCCCCAAGACAAGCTTAGGGTCTAGATTTTCCAAATATTTTGTGTCCTCCATTGGCCCTTTTAGAGTGTTGTACAAAATAAAATGGGGATGAAATTTACTGAATGAAAACTGAACTAGATGCTTGAGAGCCAACAAATGTTCTGAGGCAAATGAATCAAGTAATGCAAGGAAGTCCAATCCAACTCTGGCTCCAGAGCCTGCGGGTCCGCGTGGGAGAGAGTTGTTCTGGATAAGTGAGTTTAATAGATGGCTGATGGTTTATTCCTTTAAACACCAAGAGTTTTAATTATCTTGGATGGAAACATTTCCAATATGTTAATCGTCCCTGCCTTCTAAAATAGTGCAGGATAAGCCTAATCCAGTGTGATGGCTGGGGTTGTCATTAAAAGCAGTATTATGCTATAACACTGAGAAGCCCTCCGGCCCCACGGAGGCATGCAGAACTGTTTGTCCCTATTCTAAATGGCTGCAGATTGCTGTGTTTTTAGTGTGTGTGTGTGTGTGTGTGTGTGTGTGTGTGTGTGTGTGTGTGTTTAGCCTCTCTGGGGCCTCCCTGGCTGCTGGACTGTCAGTCTCACGGTTGCCTGTGTGACTGATTATGCCATTTCGACTCCCTGTTCCTAATTTTCTGCTTCTCATCTGAAATGAGTTTGGAAATCAAATGCCCCAAGCTCCCTGTGGTTGTTGTCATGCTTATTATTGTTAGACATGTGTGTGAACTGAGAGAGAGGGCTCTGTGTGAGGCTTGCCAGGGTCTCCATGGCTAAAGTGTGCAAAAGACAAACACATATATGTTGTGAGCTCCCAGAGCAGCTCATCTGAAGACTTTCTCATTGACTTACTATTCTTACTCTTTGGGTCTGAAAACAAAACTTTCTGGAAGTATTTTTTTTCAGATAAGTTAGGAATTCAGTCCTGGATTGTACAAGTAATCAAGTGCTAACAAAGTGCAAGACACATGCTAGGTGCTGTAGAGTAGCCCTCTGAAATGGATGCTCTATGTCTGGCTGCTTACTGTTTTTTATATTGCACTAGCACATAGTAGGCACTCAATAAACAAGTGTTGAATCAATGAAATGAGCTTTATAATCTGAGCAGAGATAAGGTATTGACACACATATACGCCCAAATAAGCTAACAATGTAAACGATATTAAGGCTCATAACAGAAATGCAAATAAAGTATGTACAAGAACCAAAATATTATTTCTGCTAGAAAATCCAGAAGGACTTCATGGAAGACACTAGTTCAAATCCAGATTCTCCATGAGTATAAAATACACTCAAGACTCAAAGCTTGAGTAAGAAAAAAATGTAAAGTATTTCATTAATATTTTTAATTGATTATGTATTAAAATGACAATATTTTAGATTTATTGGAGTAAATTAAATGTTATTAAAATATATTTACATTTCACCCAGCCTGCGTGGCTCAGTGGTTGAGCATCCACCTATGAACCAGGATCAATTCCCATCAGGGCACATGCCTGGGTTGCAGGCTCGATCCCCAATGTGGGGCGTGCAAGAGGCAACCGATCAATGTTTCTCTCTCATCATTGATGTTTCTATCTCTCTCCCTCTCCCTTCCTCTCTGAAATTAATAAAAATATATTTAAAAAAATAAATTTACTTTTCAAATTTGACTCCTAGAAATTTAAAATAATTTATGTAGCTTATATTACCATTCTGTTGGACAGAACTACTATGAAAAGTTCATTGTTATTTTCTATCACAAAAATAAAATTGTCCTATCTCCTCTGATTTTTTTATACCTTTTTCCTTGTAGGGAAATTGCCAATATGTGCATCAGGAATAAACTCAAAACCTGTAATAAACAGGTTAATGCATACTGGTACTTGTCTTACTGTCCAGATTGTTTATTTGCCTTTCAATATTTCCATGGAGGTTTGTGCTGTGCAGTTGGCATATTATAGAATTATTTAAATGAAAAATTTAAAGGGTTCATTATTTGGGGCGATTGAAAGACAAGAAATATGGGAGACCAAAAGTTTCATACCAATCACTTTCCTATCAGGGCAAGTGGTAGCCTGGGATGTTTAAATAGACCCAGCCTTTGTAAAGAAGAGGTTATAGCAAAATACTCCTCTCCTGCAAAGAACTTGGAGTCAATATTCGTTTTAGAACATCGATTAACAACCCCAATTTCTCAAAAACCAGAGTCTTTGAAGGATCATTTTGTTGTCAAGGACATTCCTGTATTCACCTGCAGGGTTTCCTTTTTCTTGTGGGCCAGTGGAAATTGTCACATTTGACCCTACTTCTGACCTTCAGCTTAATTTGCCTGAATGTTGCAGAGCCTTCCTACTTCACACCAACAACCCTCTATGATTCTACAAATTTGGTGTGTGATAGTGTTTAGCAGAATGTGAAAGAGCCCCAAGCATTCCCCAGCCAATGGAACTGATTGTACAATGAAGATAAACTTGGGGAAGGATCTGAGACATTATGTATTTTACTAGTACTATGTTTTTGCAAGGCCCTTGGCGTTTGGAAGCAAGTAAGTTTGTTTTAAATAAAAGTGATCTCTCTTTTAACAAAATAAATAAAAGCAAAATTTTATTCACTGTCTTGGAAGTGTAAGTGAGCAACACTTCCCGCACCCTTCCCCAAAGTTAAATGATGACTGTGAAATCCACAGGGGAGAATTACAACCCGAGGCATGCCTGCTACACAGAGGGTCTGCTTTGCTTCAGTTTATGTACACAGACAGCCTGATAGTATTCGGCAGACAGAGAACCTTTAGGGACAGAACAGGCAGTTCTGAAATACCTGTCACCAGCCCTCGTACAGCCGAGCAAGATGGAACTGGAAGGTTCTCACGTCAAGCCTTTAATATCCGTACAACAAAAATGACTTCATCCGTGCAATTAGTGAACAAGCTGTTCTCGGAGTTCCAGGAGGAGAAACTTATTTTGACTTTCATTTGTCCCATTTTTCCTGCGCACTGAATGTTGCAACCTTCTGTCAACTCCAATCTCTTGGCCTAGCAGTTACAGCCAACCTTAAAACATTCTGCCCTGAAACTGTTAGTACAAATAAAAGGAAGGAGAAATAAATTACACTCGGCCCTCCCACCCCTATGTCACATCCCCTTCTGCATCCCAGAAGGTCTGTGGTCAGAATGTGTCAGCACTTCTTCACCCATAAAATCAAACTAAATTTCTGTCTAATAAATTAACTTTACCAAGTCGTGTTTTACAACGATCACTGCTTTGTTTTCCTGTTGGGGCAGTGTATGCCGTAAAGTTTAAAACAACTACATTCTTTTACTTAAAGGGAAGAACTCTGAGAGATCCCTTTCTTTCCATTCAATTGTCTGAAGGGAGACGGTGGAAGAAAGTCACAGGAGTCTAGAAATGTATGGATGGCAGGAGGCCAGTGTACATGAGAAACACACTGTGACTTGAGTATCTCATCTAGAAGAAAATGTTCAAGTATTAACATATTATATCCCAAGAAAAGCAGAAAATGGATTTTGTGTCTTCACTTTGTCTCTATGGTGAGCCCAAATAGACAGAGCCATTGATCTTTTCCATCAAAATCTGAAAAGAAATATCCCCATTCTCCCAGGCCTAATCTATCTTGCTAGTAATAAGCCCTAGGAATCTGGGGACTGTTAGCAAAGTTGCTTAAGTGATGCAACTTCTTCCAGGACGCAAGCATTCCAGACTCATTATTCCAAAGTGAGAAATAGATGTAGAATTAGGGCAATAAGTGGGGAAACGCTCCCTCTCCAAGCTGTAGTAATAAGCCACTTACACTGTGGCTTAGCAGATGGCACCCTTACCCTACACCATATTCCACTTTAACTTGGGGAGAATATGTTACTTAAACAAATCATTTTCACTTCACAAAGTGTTTCCATTTAATTCCACATCTGATTTGTAGAAAGTGTAAAAAAATTTTTTTTTGCTTCTTGGTGCTGATATATGTAGTCCCACTCTTGTCACATAATTCCCTTAAAAAAAAAAGAAGTCAATTTCTGAACTTTTAAGGCTTAAGAAGGAAATGCAAGTTAACGTATTAGCACAATTCCCCAGTTATAACAGCTTCATTTTCATTTCATAGATTGCCTTACATGAATATTTTTATAGTGAAAAGTCACAATTTTGCTATTGCGTGCCATGCATCGTGCTTTGACTCATATTTCTTCCCAGCTAATCAAAGGGTGTGAGGAGCCCACCCAGGCACTGCACAAAACGTAGAACGCTTCACAAATATGCGTGTCACCCTTGCACAGGGGCCATCCCAATCTTCTCTGTATCGTTCCAATCTTTGTATACAAGCTGCCCAAGCGACTATGTCATGCCATTTTTCAAAAGGCAAATGTGCTAATAGGGATGAAAGAATAGCAGCTACAGGGACAATGGGGGAAGCCCAAATGCCCACTATGGGCCAATACAGGTATCAGCTGAATTTCCATGGGCATACCTTCTAATTAAATTTAAGGGTCTCAAATTGAAGCACTGAACTTCCACTTCAGGTCATGATGGAGTAACAGGGACCACATTTACCACCCTCCTCCTTAAACAACTCAACAACTGGTCAAAAATCTGTGAAACTAATGTTCAGACATTGGAAAACAGGCAGTGCAGGATAGCGGTCTCTGTAGAAAGCCGGGGGTGGGGGTGGGGGACCCAACGAGATGAGTGTGATGAATGCTCTAGTTTACTCTCTGGTGAGTTTCTAGGCCACTGCAGAGTTAGGTGATCCCCCTGAGTTGAGACAGAGTTCAGAGTACAGAGATGCAAGGCAGCTAGACTATTCTTGGGGCAGAGCACTGGAGAGAAGAAAGCTGCAATGAGAGAGCTCCAATATCCACAGAAGGTCCCCTTAACTCTTGAATAGTAATCAGTGCATGGGTTTAAGGAGACTATCAAGACAGAAGAAGCCACCGGAAAAGATTCGGTGGAGCAATCCTTGGAGCACACAAAGGGCTGGGAATCTTTTATATGCCTACTAACCAGAGTAGAAAGACTTCCTAACACATATGGAACTGTGGAGAGCCTTCAGAAGAGTATTGCCTCAATAGCAGGGTCAAATTAACTTAGAATAAAGGCTGTTCTGCACCCACCAAACAATGTTTAAGAGCAAGCCTCAAAAACATCAAACTGTTCCCAAGTAATTTAATTGCCTCCTATTGCAAAACTCCCAAATATTGAAAGCATTACAAACATATCAGTACCCCCAAACTGTTAAAACTTACAATGTCTGACAGTAAATTAAGTTACCACTGTAACGAATACAAAATAATATTGAATTCAGACTGTAATTGAAAAATAAAATTTAAAAATGAATTGCCAGGCATTCGAAGAAGCAGATACATAAGATCCAAAATGAGGAGAAAATTTATAGAAACACTCAGAAATGACATAGATGATGAAATTAGTAAACAAAGACATTAAAACAACTATTCCAAATACATACCATATGTTCAAAGAGTTAGAGGAAAGCATGAGTGTGACAAGGAGAGAAGTGGAAGATATCTAAAAAGACTCAAGTCAAACCTCTTCAGTGGAAAAGTGAACTGAATAGAGCTGAGATTAATAGCAGATTAGACAGGGCAAGAAGAAAAGAGTAGTGAATCTGAAGACTGTAATACTAAAATAAATAGTGAGCTATGGGACACTAGCAGCCTAACACATGTAATTGGAATTCCAGAAGGCGAGGAGAGGCAAGTTGAGAATAAAATATTTAACAAAACAATGCCTGAAATTTTTATTTATTTAACAAAATATTTATTAAGTATCTGTGTGTACCTGGCGCTAGGACTATGATGGTAAGAAGTACCAATGCCCTCCCAGAGCTCAGGTCTGGTAGGAAAATCTAATTATCTAAAAATGTGTGATAAGTTCAAGTGGCTGCTCCCTTACACGTGAAATACTCTTTGATGTTGGCTCCTGTGACACCATCCTTTTAAGGTCATATTCTCCTAATTCTGACCACATCTTTTTTTTTATTATTATTATTGTTTGAAGTATTACAAATAGTGGTACCTATGTCTCCTTTCCCCCCCCCCCCATTGACCTCCCCCCGGCCTCCCCTACCCCCCAGTACATGCCCTCATCTGCCCCCCCCCCCCAGTGTCTTGTATCCATTGGTTATGCTTATATGCATGCATACAAGTCCTTCGGTTGGCCACATCTTAATACTCATTATACTGGCCTGCTCTTCAACCTGTCCAAGGAGTTGTGTGTTTCCCCTCTGCTTACTTCCTTGGCCTTTTTCCCAATCTATATCGCAAGTTTTCTTCATGAGCTCATCTATGTCCATGGTTTCATCTATCTACTCTGAGATGACACTTCCAAATATCTATCTTTAGACCTGATTTCCCCTCCCCCCCCCCTAAATTCCAGACTTTCGTTATCTACTGAACAGTTTCACTTGGATGTCCACATGTGCTCCCAAGTAAACAAGTATCAAATGGAATTATTATTTATCCTAAACCTGTTCTCTTATGTACTCCTTAATTTAGTGAATGGTACCTAGTGATCATAACCTTAACCCTTGGCATCATCCTTCACTTCTCTCTCCTTCAAACCTCACATCTAGTTGGTCACCAAAATCTTGCTGATTTGCTCCCCAGCATTTCTCAAGTGGTGTCATCTCTATCCCTAAAGCTTGTGCTTTAATTCAACCTTATCATTTCTCATTTGGAATAGTCATATCTCTCTGCTTCTGGTCTTGATTTCTTTCAATCAGGTCCTTACAGCAAAAAGTGATATGTTTATTTATTTATTTAATCTTTATTGTTGAAAGTACTTCATATGTCTCCTTCCCCCTCCACACTGATCCCTTCTAGTCCACCCCACCCCCCACCCCAGGCCTTCAACACCTTAAAAAATGATCTTTCTGAAGTAGAATCCGATTATGTTACTTTCATGTTTGCCTTTTGATAGTTATGCATAGACTTTCAGATAAAATTCAAGCTCTCCATCATGCTCCACAATCTCCCAACCTGGCAGCCTCATCTCTCATTTCATATTGAATTACTCGGTTCCTCAGATACCCCATGGTGTCTCATACATCATGGTATTTGCACACACTACTCTTTCTTGGTTTTGCTCCCTCCTACCAATAACTCTTTGTGGTATTCTTTAACACTCAGATTAGACATTGCCATATCTAAACAGCTTCCTTGACATTCACCTTCTCTAAGCTGAAATTAGATGGCCCTCCTCATATTCATAAAATATTCCCTATATACTCGTTTGAAGCATTCATCTTGATTTTTTTTCAAATGTAAGGTTTAAGTATTTTTTAAAATATATTTTTATTGATTTCAGAGAGGAAGGGGAAGGGAGAAAGAGATGGAAATATCAATGATGAGAGAGAATCATTGATCGGCTGCCTCCTGCACATCCCCTTCCTGCAACCCAGGCATGTGTACTTGACCAGAATCGAACCTGGGACCCTTCAGTCTGCAGGCTGAAGCTCTCTCCACTGAGCCAAACTGGCTAAAGCTCATTTTGATTTTAAAAAAGTGTTTGTCTTTCTCATCACTAGATTGTGAATACCTCCCAATCTTCTCTATTATCTATCCTCCTTCCTTGCTTAATTTTTCTTTAAGCATTTATCGCTATCTGGCATACAACATATTTTACTTGTTTGTCTCTGTCCCCCCAATAAAAATGTAAGCTACATGAAGGTGGAGACTTTTGTCCGTTTTGTTCATTGCAATATCTTTGACACCTACAACAGAACCTGACACATAGTAAACACTTAAAAGTCATCCTATCTAATAAAAGGGTAATATGCAAATTGACTGTCACTCCAACACACAAGATGGCCACCCCCATGTGGTCAAAGATGGCTGCCACAAGATGGCCAGCAGGGGAGGGCAGCTGTGGGCAATCAGGCCAGCAGGGGAGGGCAGTTGGGAGGGACCAGGCCTGCAAAGGAGGGCAGTTGGGGGCAATCAGGCTTGCAAGGGAGGGCAGTTTGGTGTGATCGGGCCGGCAAGAGGAGGGCAGTTAGGGGGGACCTGGCCTCAGGGGAGGGCAGTTGGGAGGGACCAGGCCTGCAGGGGAGGACAGTTGGAGAGGGACCAGGCCTGCAGGAGAGGGCAGTTGTGGGGGGGACCAGGCCGGCAGGGGAGGGCAGTTGGAGGGAACCAGGCCTGCAGGGGAGGGCAGTTTGGGGGGACCAGGCCAGCAGGGGAGGGCAGTTAGGGGTGACTGGGCCGGCAGGGGAGGGCAGTTAGGGGCAACCAGGCCTGCAAGGGAGGGCAGTTGGGGGGGACCAGGCCTGCAGGGGAGGCCAGTTGTGGGGTACCAGGCCTGCAGGGGAGGACAATTGGGAGGGACAAGGCTGGCAAGGAAGGGCAGTTAGGGGTAACCAGGCCAGCAGCGGAGGGCAGTTAGGGGCAATCAGGCTAGCAAGGGAGCAGTTAGGTGTCTATCAGGCTGGCAGGGGAGTGGTTAGGGGGTGATCAGGCTGGCAGGTAGAAGCAGTTAGGGGCAATCAGGCAGGTAGGCAGGCAAGAGGTTGGGAGCCAGCAGTCCTGGATTGTGAGAGGGCAGTTGGGCATTCCTCGAGGGGTCCCAGATTGGAGATGGTGCAGGCTGGGCTTTGGGAACCCCCTCCCAACCCCGCCGTGCACAAATTTCATGCACCGGGCCTCTAGTCCTATATAATAAAAGCCTAATATGCTAAGTGTCAGACCGTTTATTCAACTGTTTGACCAGTCACTATGACGTGCACTGACTACCAGGGGCCAGACACTCTGACTGGTAGGTTAGCTTTCTGCTGGGATCCGGCCAATCAGGACTGGGCGAGATGGGCCAGACATGCCCTGGAGCCCTCCTGCGGTCCCTCCCCAGCCCGATCATGCACCGGTGGGGTCCCTTGGCCTGGCCTGCACAGTCTCACAATCTGCAGGCCAGGCCGAGGGACCCCACTGGTGCACAAATCTGTGCACCAGGCCTCTAGTTCATTATATAAACAAATAAATCTTTGTCCAACATCTAGCACATGGTACTGGTTGTTAAACTCTATTGCAGCCTTGTTTGCTCATCTGAATCCCCTTTTAAGGAAGATCTCATGGGAACAATATTCCCTAATTAGTTTCTTAGGTTCTGGCATGATTTTAATAGGTTTTTTTAAAAATTGTGGTAAAATATACATAACATAATTTAACATTTTAACCATTTTAAAGCATTAGGTACATTTGCATTGTTGTGCAATCACCACCACCATCCGTCTCCAGAACTTTGTCACCTCCCTCAACTGAAACTCTGTACCCATTAAACACTAATTCCCTATTTCCCTCTCCTTCCAGCCGGTGGTAACTACCACTCTACTTTTTGTATCTGTGAATTTGACTACTCTAGATGCCTCATACAAGTAAAATCATATGACATTTGTCCTTTTGTGTATAGTTTATCATACTATCATCAAGGTTCATCCATGTTGTAAGAATTTTCTTCTTTTTTAAGGCATATATTCCATTGAAAGTATATTCTACATTTTGCTTATCCATTCATCCATGAATGGGCATTTGAGTTGTTTTTCCACCTTTGGGCTGTTGTGAATAATGTTTCCATTTCTTTTGGGTATATGCCCAGAGGTGGAACTGCTGGATCATATGGTAATTCTGTGCTTATTTTTTTTTTTTAGGAACTGCTGTGTTATTTTCCACAGCAGCTGCACAATTTTACATTTCCACCAGCAATGTATAAGGGTTCCAATTTCTCCACATTCTCAACAACATTTTTTATCCATTGCTTTGCTTTGTTTGATAATAGCCATTCTAATGTGTGTGAGTGATAGCTAATTATGGTTTTGATTTCTATTTCCCTAATGATTCATGATGTTGGGTATCTTTTCATGTGCTTATTGGCCACTTATGTATCTTCTTTGGAGAAATACCCATTCAAGTCCTGCACCCATTTTTTTTATTGAATTTATTGAGGTGACATTGGTTAATAAAATTATGTTTCAGGTGTCTAATTCTATAATAATATATCAACTGTGTATTGTATTGTGAGTTTACCATCCCAAGCCGTCTCCTTCCATCACTACTGTGCCCATTTTTTATTTGGGTTAGTTGTTTGTTTTGTTGAGTTCCAGGATTAAGTTTGATTATAAGTTTATAATTGAAGTTTAGTTTGGCTGGATATAAAATATTTAGCTTGCATTTTTTTCTTTGCGTGTCTTAAATATGTTATGCCATAGTCTTCTGCATAAACCATTGCTATAAAAAATTTTGATGACAATCTCATGTTATTTCATTTACAAGTGACTTTGTATTTTTGTTGTTGTTTTGACTAGATGTCCAAAAGATTTTTTTTCTTACTGCCCAATAGGCGTAGTAAAATATGTCTTGATATAGTTGTTCTGGGTTTATTTTTCAGATATATAGTGTGCCTTCTCAATATGTAATTTTAATATGCACTTTTTTATTTTAGGAAAGTTTTCTTGGATTGTACTTTTTGTATTTTGTTACATTGTATGATTTGCTTTTCTCTTTTTATGGACTCATATGTGGAATCTCCTTTGGTTTTATTTATATATATAAACTTTTCCTCAAATCCTGCACATTTTTTGCTAGTGCTTGGTATAGTCAGCCTTTCTAGTTTTAGCCATTCTAGTAGGTGCATAGTAGTATCTGGTTATGGTTTTAATTTGCATTTTCTTAATGACTAATGATGCTGTGCATTGCTTTGTATATTGTCACCTGTATACCTTTTTTTTTTTTTAAATATCTGATCAAATTTTTGTCCATCTTTTTAAGTTGGATCTTTTGTTATTGAGTTTTGAGAGTTCTTTATATATTTCAGAGATAAGTCCTTTATCAGATGTATAATTTGCAAACATTTTTCTCCCAGTCTATGGCGTGCCTTTTCATGAACTTAGCAGTATCTTTTGATGAAAAGTTTTTAATTTTGGTGTTATGTTTTATTAATTTTTTATGGATCATACATTTTGTATTGCATTTAAGAAATCTTTGCCTAACCTGAGGTCACAGAAATTTTCCCCTATATTCTTTTTCTAGAATTCTTGTAGTCTTAGGTTTTACATTTATGTTTATGATATATTCTAAGTTAATTTTGTGTAATGTTCAAGGTATGGATTAAAGTTTATTTTTTTGACATATGAGTAGCTGATTATTCCATCACCATCTGTTGAAATGCTGCCTTCTCCATTAACCTGCCTTTACATTTTAGTTGAAAATTAAAGCCAAGTATATGTCAGTTTAATTCTGGACTCTCCATTCTGTTCCATTGACATGTTTGTCTATTTTTACACTAGTACTATACTTTAATTACTGTAGCTTCTAATAACTCTTGAAATCAAATAGTTTTAGTCCTCCAACTTTGTTCTTTTTCAGGGTTGTTTTGGCTATTTTAGCTAGGTTCTTTGAATTTCTATATGAATTTTAGAATCAGTTGGTCAACTTCTATTAAAAAAATTCTGTAATTTTTATTGGATTGCATTTAATCTATATAAAAATTTGACAACTCGACATCTTAACAAAATACAACCTTTCTCCATTGCTTTGAGAAGGATAACTAATGGCAAGTTTCAGCTGAGAGAGAAAATATAGTCCTTGATTGGGGAAGAAATTTACTGAATTTTAGAAACTGGCAACAAGTGATTTTAGTGACCATCTTTTTGTTTATAAATCTTATCAACAAGAAAGGTAAAAGAGAATAATTTTGAAAAGACACCTTGGCACTGCTGCAGCAACTGCTGAAGGAAAGAACTGAACTGTGGGAATTTAAGTTCTTCACGACTCCTGGAAATCAAGCTTGTTTTTGTGAAGAACTTGATCAGAAACAAAAGTTTCCCTGAACATTATGTTGTCTGGGCGCTCTTCAAGAGCACATGGACACAATTTACTCTCTAACAGGAGCCACGTTCTGGTTCAGATATAAAAGTTTTGCGGAAGAACTCAGCGGGGTATGTGTAAAAGGAAACATTTAAAAATTGCATTATAATTGCAACAGACTATAAAGATATAGATTTAGTCATTGTTTATCCTTTGGTCATGCTTGGACGATTTTAATGAAAAAGTTCTGGAAATCTTGAGTGTGGCTTACCGTCCAACTTATCTTTATATCCAAGAAGAAAAATCATACCTTTTAAATGATAGTAAGTCCAAGTCAACTTGGTATTGTAGAAGCAGCTCTGTCTGTAGCCAGTGCTTGTGGTGGTGGCCCTACAACATGTCCTCCGGGCCCACCTGGGGTTTCAGCCAGCGCTGTAGTAGAGTCCCACTCAATCTCAGACTCACCTTTTGGTGACAGCAAACCCATCTCAAAGAAGTGCCCCATTTCTCCACTTTGTGACAAAGTGTTCTTTCAAAGGCCATGGGAACCCCCAGGCCTATGGTGCAAGTATATCACATAAATGATGAGGAGTAGCCTTCAACCAATGGGTCCAGGGCTAGTGGACAGAGGGTCCAGCCTGTAGTCCTTCTGGTAAACAATCCTGGGAAGCACTTGCTCATTTTCAAGGTGGTGCTATGGTCCTTGGACCACGTCCCAAGCTCCCCAATGGCAATCTGGATAAGACACCTTTGTATGGGTTTTCCCCCTCTTACACTCTCTGTTCTCTTCCTTTTGCTTCCTGGGATCACCTCACAAATGACTTACATACACTCAAGTCCTTTTTCAGGGTCTACTTTCAGGTGGCCTAAACTAAAATGAGCACCATTAATCAAATGTATTTATGTATCTTTCCATGTAAGTGTAGGTGGTTCTTCATATCTGTAGATTCACCATTTGTGAATTCAACCAACAGTGAATTGAAAGTATTTTGTGAAAATGTTGCACTACTGCTGACATGTACTATGTAGTTAGGCTTATGATAGCTGCGTCTGCATTGAACATGTGTAGACTTCTTTTTCCTTGTCACTAGGCTCTAAACAACACAGTATAATAACCATTTACATAGCGTTTACATTGTATTAGGCATTTAAAGTAATCTAGATATGATTTAAAGTGTACAAAAGGATGTGTATAGGTTATTTGCAAATATTTTGTCATTTTATATGAGGGACTTGAGCATCCACAGATTTTGGTACCCATGGGGGTTCCCAGAACCAATTCCCCACAGATACCAAGAGTCAACTATATTTTACAGATTTTCTAGATTGTGTGCAAATAATTATTCTTAAAGAATAATTATTTGGTGAGGACATTTTAAACCTGTGCAAATTGAATATATTTTTTCTGTTTAGGCAGTAAAAGAGCTGATGATAATGATGCTTGCTCACTATGAACCACATTGAAACTACCTTTGATTCAATTTCTATCTGATAACAAATATAATACGAATATCTAACTTTGATGGTATATGAACTTATGGCCAAGAGTCGAAAAACACTATAAGCTAATAAATACCACCAATAAGTTCCATATTCATACTATATATGATATATAAGCTTTAATTTGTCACATAAAACTTCAATATTACTTTCTGCCAGAAATTTAGCAACTCTTATGATACAAATGCACATAATACTTTCATGCTAAAAGTCACAAAAACTGAATAATTCACTCAGCCAAATTCACTTTTTTTTTGCAGTCTATTTTTGATCACTAATCTCACATTGATTTTATGTTAAATGCTCATTACATCTCTGCAATATTCCATCTTAGTATTGGTAGCACTAATTTAACTTTTTTAGGTTATTTTCCAGTTCAGGGCTCTTAATTGGTAACAAAATATACTGCCAGGTTATAAATGCTTTATTATTATTACAATTTTAGCACTGAAGAAGCTTGGTGGTGAATATCTGGCCATTTGATGTTGTTTTGACAAAGAGTTCAAGTTCAGACTCTCTGATAGAACGTAAAGTACGTCTACACGTGTTATCTGTAATTATTATCAAAGTTAATCTTAGTCACTAAAAGAGGATTCACTATCTGAACTTTCTTCTGCATTTTTTTCACCTTCTCCATCAGGCACTGGAGCATCTGGCCTCCTGAAAGAGAAGGAAAACATTTTTAAATTTTTTTCCAGTTGAAAAAAGCACTTACTCATTGTAAATTAGGTTCATCCTAGAATATTGCTGCTAATAAATCTGCCAAGTCTGCGTCTTTAACTGAGAGAGACTCCCACTCGCCACCGCAGCGCGCTCTCCCTGGCGTCTCCAGCATTGTGGGGATTAAGTGCCTTTCCTGTGTGGGCCGTGGCACTGTCTTCTCTTGCCAGTGCTTACAGAGTGTGCTGCTTCAGCACTTTATGCTTCTCGTTGCCATGGAGATCAGCTATAGACAGAGATGCGATCAGGGGAGACTGGCAGGACCACTGCCACAGCCGGGCAGCCTCCAAGTGCCCTGAAGTACAGAGAAAGAAAAGCCAGCAGTGGAAAGAAAGGGAAAAATCTTCATGCTCAGGAAAGCTGCAGGGAGAAATGTTTTAAGTGGAAGAGAGTTCAAGAGTGGCTATTCAGAAACACAGGCAATATAGAAAATCTGTGGGGACAAAGGTTCTTCATTGTATTGAATGTTTTCACTTTGTGCAACATGGAGATGTGAAAATGAACTCCAACTCTGCAAGGCTGTGCTATAATAAAACAAAATAAAATTTAATACTGTCATTAAAACTGACAACTAGATAGGCTCCACCATGCTTGTCAGTAAACCATTCAGTTCACCTGGGAGCACTATCACTCAGCCTGTGTCCCTGCTACCAAGAAGGAGAATTAAGCGAGGAAAGTATACTTTTGGGGAAACTAAAAGAGAAAGGAGGAATAATACAGCTGCTCTGTCCTAATAATTAAAATCTACCACTTATGTCTCCCTCAGCCCCTTGATTCTTATTAAAGATTGGGAATACCAACAAATACAACTCTTCTTTGTCAGACATATAACTACTATGCATAGTTCATTATTTACTATTATTTACTCTTATTAAAAATTATGGTTGAGTTTTCTCTTATATTTTTAATATCATACCTGGCAAATTACAAAACAGAACAAGTACTGGCACTGCTTTCTAGTCGTCACATATAAACCCGTTCAATTTTAGATTATGCCTAAGAGGAAATCACATGCCCTCAATACAGTACAACGTTAATGCTGGCCACGGCATTTCTAGGTGTTGACTGATGCTCTGTCTGCCTAAAATACTAACATAGGACCACAGTCTTCTTCACTACCCATAGAAGCAAGAACTCTAGAAGCAGTGGGCGTGAATACCAGGCACATTTTCCCAGTAAGTTTCTCTTTGCTCTATAGTTGATTTCTTATTGTCTTCACTTTGTTTAAAAAGGAAAAAATTGCCAGAGGGAATTATCTGATTATTACATCAAATTACATTAGTATCTATGGCAACTCAAACAAATAAAACAATGTACACAACTCCCCTAAAATAAATGCTGCTTAAGAGAAGGGTAAAAGTAGCTTAGGTCTAGAAGAGAATGAAACAATCAAATTAATTGATTTATGTGTGTAACCTCTTTTTGATATATATATATATATAATGCTGTATGGCATAGTGGTTACGAACAAAGACTATGAAGTCAGACTGACTGAGTTCAAATCCCAGCCTTGCTACTTACTTGTTAGGCAACTTTGGGGAAGCTATTCAACCACTCTGTACCCAACTAACTGGATTGTTGTGTTATTAAAATAAATCACTAAATGTAAAGTATATTGAATAGTATCTGGCATATAGTAAATATATTAAATGTTATTTTCTATTATTTTTATTATAGAATTATTATTATTCTAATCATTATCATGTGTCTACTATTTGCCAGGAACTCTGGTAGGTGCCAGAGATACAGAGATGAAAACCAAACAGTTCCTGTCCTGTATAAGCTGATATTTCCAGGGGGAGATAGAAATGCAATCAATTATTGTTATACAGTGTGATATACACAAACACAGTTGTATGAGCAACACGTGTGAAAAGAAAAGTAAATCACTCTACTAGGGTTGGTTAGAGAAAACTCCAGAGAGATGAAGACACTTGTGAAGGGTTTTAGGATGTGAGTAGGAGTTTGTCAGAAACAAAAAATGTGGGAATAAGTGGGGATGAGAATCTGAGTAAAGAGAAAAAATGGGAATGGTATGATGCTACATTAGGAAGCTGGAAGTCATTCAGTAGCTAGAGGGTAGGGTGTATTGTGATGCAAAAGTAGATGACATCAGATAATTTGGCAGGAGTAATAGGTGAAGGATGGAGAAAAGTTATATAAATAAGTTTTTGCTGCAATTCCACAATTTTGGGATTCTTACATAGTCCTTTATTTCACATTCACGTTGTTATATAATAACTAGAAGCCCGGTGCACGAAATTCGTGCACTGAGGGGGGTTGTCCCTCAGCCCAGCCTGTACCCTCTCCAATCTGGGACTCCTGGAGGGATGTCCGACTGCCCGTTTAGGCCCGATCCCACCAGGATCGGGCCTAAACGGGCAGTCGGACATCCCTCTCACAATCCAGGACTGCTGGCTCCCAACTGCTTGTCTGCCTGCCTTCCTGATTGCCCATAACCGCTTCTGCCTGCCAGCCTGATCACCCCCCAACCACTCCGCTGCCAGCCTGGTTGATGCTTAACTGCTCCCCTGCCAGCCTGTTTGCCCCCAACTTCCCTCCTCTGCCAGCCTGGTCACCCCTAACTGCCCTCTCCTGCAGGGTTGATCACCTCCAACTGCCCTCCCTTGCAAGCCTGGTCCCTCTCAACTGCCCTCCCTTGCAGGCCTGGTCCCTCACAACTGCCCTCCCCTGCTGGCCATCTTATAGTGGCCATCTTGTGTCCACATGGGGGCAGGATCTTTGACCACATGGGGGCAGCTATATTGTGTGTTGCAGTGATGATCAATCTGTATATTACTCTTTTATTAGATAGGATAGAGGCCTGGTGCACGGGTGGGGGCCAGCTGGTTTGCCCTGAAGGGTGTCCCGGATCAGGGTGGGGTTCCCTTGGGGCGTGGGGCAGCCTGAGCAAGGGGTCTGTGGTGGTTTGCAGTCCAGCCACGCCCCCTGGCAACCCAAGCGGAGGCCTGGTATCTGGAATTTATTTTCCTTCTACAATTGAAACTTTGTAGCCTGGAGCGGAGCCAAGCCTCCTGCTGCTCCATCTGGGGCGGCAGCCATTTCTGTGGCAGTTAATTCACCTTCTACAATTGAAACTTTGTAGCCTTAAGTGGGTGAGCCCGGCCAGGGTGTGCGGAAAGCTTTGCTTCCCCTGTTGCCGCCGGCAACCCTGGCCTGCTCTCTCAAGCTCCATTCTGTCGCCATTTGTTTGAATTTGTTTACCTTCTATAATTGAAACTTTGTAGCTTGAGTGGAGGCTTAGGCCTACAACAGCTATGGGAAAGCTTGGCTTGCTCTGTTACCTGGGAAACCTTGCTCTCTGTGGCTGTAGCCATCTTGGATGGGGGTTAATTTGCATACTCGCCCTGATTGGCTGGTGGGCGTGGCTTATGTAGCGGAGTGATGGTTAATTTGCATATTACCATTTTATTAGAGAGGATCACCACTATCTCCAGAACTCTCTTCATCCTGCAAAACTGAAACTCTATATTCATCCTCTCTAATAAAGAAGGAATATGCTAACTGACCATCACACCTTCACAAAGATGGTGGCGCCCACAGCCAATGAGGGAATATGTTAATTGACTGCCATGCCCTCAAAGATGGCTGTGCCAAGAGCCACAAGATGGCGGTGCCATCCCCTCAGCCCTGCTAGGGTGGCAGGCACAAAGCACAGCTGGGCCCACCCCCAGGCGGATCTGGCTGCTCCGCATGCCTGCCTCCGGAGCCCCCCAGTTCCCTCAGCCTCCCAGTAGCCCAAGACCGGCCTGAGGTACAGGCAAGACTCAGATCTCGGCTGCCCAGCCGCCCAAGGCCTCCTGAGGCTCAGGTAACCAGGGCCAGCTGAGGCTTGCACTGCCGGCAGTGGCAGCAGCAGAGGTGTGATGGGGGCGTTGCCTTTCCCTGATCAACGGGTCACCTCCCGCCCCTGAGGGCTCCTGGACTGTGAGAGGGGGCAGGCTAGGCTGAGGTATCCCCACTCCAGTACATGAATTTTCATGCACCAGGCCTCTAGTTAAGTAATAACTCCCCTACACTCTTTCCCTCCAGGCTTTGGCAACTACTATTCTATCTTCTGTCTTTCAATTTGACTATTCTAAGTGGAATCATAAAGTGTTTGTCATTTTGTGACTGGCTTATTTCATTTATCATAACGGAAGGTTGATCTATGTTATAGCATGTATCAGAATTTCCTTCCTTTTTAAGGCTGAATAATACTCCATTGTGTGCACATAGTACATTTTGTTTAACCAAAATGGGCATTTGGGTTGTTTCCACCTTTGGGCTACTGTGAATAATGCTACTATGAACATGGGTATACAAATACAGGGTGGGGCAAAAGTAGGTTTAAGTTGTTCATATGGCAAATAATATAATAATCAATAAATAATAATACAAGAATAAACTCTGTGTTTTACGTACTTACAACTATAAACCTACTTTTGCCCCACCCTGTATATGTTTTGACTTCTTGCTTCCACTTTTGAGTATATGCTCAGAAGTGGAACTGCCAGATTACATGGTAATTCTAGGGTAAATTTTTTTGAGGCACTGCCAGACTGTTTTCCACAGTGGCTATACTATTTATACACAGTACATAAGTGTTTCCAATTTCTTCATTTCCTTGCCAAAACTTGTATTGTTTGTCTTCATTCATTTTTTAAAATTGAGATATAACTGATATATAACATTATATTAGTTTTAGGTATATAACACATTTTGTTATTTGTATATATTGTGAAACCATCACGTATTAATTCTAGTTGACGTCCACCCCCATATAAAACTTCAAAAATTTTTTCTTTTTATGAGAACTTTAAAGATCTACTCTCGCCCGGCTGGTGTGTCTCAGTTGGTTGAGCTCTTTCACATATCTTTTTATTTCAGTGGCATTGGAAACTAACAGGACTGACTATTGGTTATATACAACTATTGTTATTTTTGAAAACTTGGATTTTTAAAGATAATCACTTAAAAATACCATTTATTTGGTAATTACCAGGCATTTACTTCAGTTTCATAGACTTCCTAAAATTCAGTGATAGACATTTTTCTAGGAAAATAGGCAGGCTCTCTTCTCCTTTAGCATGTTACACTGCTTTAGTTTAAAATTATGTCCTCTTAGCTACTGAAATTTTATACATAATCAAATAACAATGTATTTTCTGATCAGTATTTATTTCAGCTTTGCTCTTTGCTCAGTACAGATTATCTTGACTATTTTTTCTAACAGTTATATGAGTCTGTCTTACTATCTGAGGCTAATAAAAAAAGTGTAGTTTATATTTTAAAAGAAAAAAGAAAACAGAATAATCTTTCACGGAAAGTTCTTGGCCGAGGCTTACTATGTACCTAAGATTCTAAATAAAAGTACACGCTTCACTTGGGTGGCACATTTTTCTCTCCTTCATCAGCCAAGAGCTTTCTTCCAGTGTGAGCTCCTTAACTTTTAGGTAAACATGATCCCCCAAGCGCCAGAATTCCTCTTTAACAAGGCAGTTGATTCCACTTCTCATATCTGGCTAAGTGTCGTTGGAGCTGGTCTAGTAGTGGTGGTGACAGGTTATAGTGAGTCACCCCCACTCCAACCAGTGCCCCTTGTGACCAATGGCCTGGACTTATGAGGTAATGGGTCAGAATTCCGGCTCCAGGCTGTGGTTGAGGAGCAGCTTTCGTGTAAGACGATGTTTTAACTGTTACTGGAATTCTACCCTAAAACTTGGCACCGCTTTGCAACCAAATGTTTCTTAACATTTAAAGACAATGACATACCCTCAAATTTGCTAAGTGAGATATACCAAGGAAGGATTGGGGGTACTGGGAGTTCTCCCCTCGGTAGTCATCCATGAACTTCTTCGGGTAGTGATACCTAAATGGAATCTTGGAGAATATGAACTTAGCCAGGCCAATAAGATGGGGGAAGGAAGTTCCATGGAGAAGAAAGAAAACATTCAAAGACACCAAAAGGGAATAGGAAAATGATACAATCAGAGAAGAGCCAGTAGTGCGCTACAGCTACACGAGAGAGGTGGTGTGGAACAGTGGCAAGAAATGAAGCTCGAGTGAGAATCTGGGTCTTGATGACAAAAGCATTTAAATGTAATTCTAGTGTTAGACTACATGCTGAAGGTAATGGAGGGTCACAAAAGGATTTGAAGCAAGAATGAAATATTAACAGAAACACTCAAGCTTTAGTGACAGATTAAAAGAGAAATGGGAAACCAATCAGGAGCTACTATAATAATTCAGGTGAGAAATGATGAGAGTTTGAACTAAGCAGCGATGAGCACGGAGGTATGTAGTCAGATGTAAGGGATATTAAAAATGAGTCTATCGTAGTGACTGACAGTGAGGGGTAGGGAAGAGGGCACAATCAAGGATGACTTTCAAGTTGCTAATGTGGGTAGCTGGTCAAGTAAAGGATTATGAAGGTTTAGTCTGGGCAAGGGATAACGTAAAGCCAATAGGAGGTAAAAGGAGTGGAGAGCCAGCATCTGTTGATGCTTGTAGGGCTGCTAGTTTTCTATTTATTACATTTTCTCTAGAGAGAAAAAAAATCAGCCTTTTAAGTCCTTTTAGCTTTCTACTGTATATTTCGTCTACTGTGTATTTCCAGAAGCAAAAAGGAGGCCATGGTCAATGTTGAATATATTTATAACATATATGTCAATGAGTACCAAAATGGATTGGACCCCTACGTTCAAGTCACATTCTAAAATATGTCACAATCCATCTGCTTTTAAAGTGTGTGTCAGAAAGAATTTCCAGAACAAATGTCAAATATCCTGGAGATGCCTTAGTTCAAATTACCAATCTATGCCATTGGACTTCAGTTACTTGGATATATACTAAATGTAGATACATGTTGGAAATCAGTTCTTGTAGACTTAAAAAATTCTTAAATTTCATATTTTGGTAGATAAAATATGAAAAAAGACTGTTTTATGGTGTTTCACATGCAAAATGAACAGTTCCTTGAAGGGCTGAGAGCCAAGAAAAATAACAAAGCAGTATATTGCTAGTAGAATAAAAATGCCTGGAACACACAGCTAAATACATTTGGGTGGACCAAAATCCCAAACTGGAAAGACTTTTTACAAGTATCCAGATACTTGCAAAACAGACTACTTCTGAATAATCCATTAAGATATATATTTATCCAGGATGAGCTATGTAGCTAGGTTTGCTTGGATGAAATAAATTATTGACAAATTTCTGAGCCACATATTTACAGCATTTCTCAAAAATATTTTATAAAACTCACAAAAACTGATATCTAGTTCCATAATAACCATTAATGTGGACCTAGAGTGACTTTACCCTATTTATTTCTCAATCTGGCTCAACTTAAGATCTTGGTAGAGTAAATTTCCTATATACTAAGGTATTAAACAAAAATCTGGTAGATAATTTAAAAAGAGAAAGAAAGAAAAAGGTAGCATGGAGAGAAAAACACCACTGCTTCTTGAGGACACTACTGTTGTGCAACAAAACTGCCATCAAATTCCATCTCTCTGGATATACAGACTTATCACTGATCTACTATAACTGCCCTTAAAAGTGCAAAGGCTGGTTTTAACAGCATAGGATAGATTTTTCATTTTTGTAACACTATTTATGAATGTAGTTCCCTCAACTATAAAATATTGTATAGGAAAAATATATAGAGTTTGAAATCTTTTTATTATAACTGATAAATTCAACATCTCGGCGGTAATACCATATTAGAAGAATTACTTACTCGAGAAGATCTGGGTCTAGTCCTTCTGATATCATTTTGTTTCTTATTGCCATCACTGGGACACCCTAAGCAAAGGACACAATATAATAATTCAATGATTAAAAATGCCTCCTTCATAAAAACAGAAAAATAGACCAATGGATCGAACTGAGAGCCTAGAAATAAAGCCCAAGCATAAATAGTCAACTAATATTTGACAAAGGGGCCAAGATTACTCAATAGAGAAAAGAAATTTTCTTCAATAAATGGTTCTGGGAAAATGGGAGTATAAAAGAATGAAACTCAATATGAGGAGTCTTTAGAGTTATATCTCTCAGAGAAATGCTACAGATCTTGACAAATTAAGTTCAAATCATTGTTAACTATAATCCTCATTTCTAAAATAGGAAATATGCCCAGCCAGTGTGGCTCAGTGGTTGAGCATCTACCTATGAACCAGGAGGTCTCAGTTCGATTCCCAATCAGGGCACATGCCTGCGTTGTGGGCTCAATCCCCAGTGGGGGTGCCATGCAGGAGGCAGCTGATCAATGATTCTTTCTCATCATTGATATTTCTATTTCTCTCCCTCTCCCTTTCTAAAGTCAATAAAAATATATTTGAAAAAAATAAATAAAATAAGGAAATATATTAAAATTTTATGTTATTTTTTAAAATATATCTTATTGATTTTAGAGAGGAAGGGAGAGAAACATCAATGATGAGAGAGAATCATTGATTGGCTGCCTCTTGCACACCCCCTACTGGGGATCGAGCCCGCAACCCAGGCATGTGCCCTTAGCCGGAATCGAAGCCGGGACCCTTCAGTCTGTAGGCCGATGCTCTATCCATTGAGCCAAACCAGCTAGGGCTAAAATTTTAAATATTCACTTTTTTTTTTTTCATGTATAGGGCGTAATGTCACAGGAAGGTCATAGTATCCAGCCACCTGTGAGGAGTAAGCCCAAGTCACTGTTGGATGTGTTATACACAAAGCCATTCTTCAGGCACTCTGCTCTCTTTACACCCATTAATTATTTAGTTTAAAAAAAATGTCCAGAAAAGATGCCTTCTACAACCACATCCCTTATTTTGGCTTTGGAGGAAGAGGAAGTCCACGTTCCCTACAGCTTGCTAGGCTAAAGGAGGATAGGAAAGCAAAGGCTTCCGTTCAGGTTTGCAGGTTTCCAGGAACACTCTCTCTCCTGAGTGGCAGCAAAGGCAAGGCTGTCATTTGTAGGCCCATTTACACATTTATATTCAGAACTGTTATGTTTAATTTTATAAATTAGTAAAAATTAATCTGTTAAGACTTGGCTAAAATGAACACCGAAATGCATCCTAAATATTAGATGGATGAAAATAAATAGCACCATCACAAAGTTATCTTCAAAAACATACTCCTGAAAGTAATACTGTTTCATGGGGGCAATCTTCAAGATATTCTGCAAATGACAAAGAAGGCAGAAGATAAAACCCTGGGCTCCTTGTTTGCTTATACAATAAATGAAATACAGAAAAGTAAAAGTTGCTTAAGGGCATTCATTCCATGTTAACAGACTCTTACATTTGGGATACAGTAAGCATGAGAATAAAACTTGCACCATTTTTAAAATATAGGTGTCCCAAAAATGTGTACACACACTTTGAATAATTATAAAGGCAATGTTTATTAAAATACATTTTCAAAATTGAGCTGTTAAAATATCCATTTTTTGGATACCCTATATATTACCTAGAATTAAGACTTCTGAGATTTTTAAATAAAGTATGCCTAATAATCACTTGATAATAAAATTTATATAATAGTAGAGGAGAAAGCTGTCTACTTGAATGACAAGGGTGGGAATTTTATTTGATAATTACATGCCATTCAACTATTCAGTATAACAGCGAAAGTTAGAAGTTTGAAACAGTTCAAAGAAGAAAACACTGAAGTGCTAAGGAGAATAGGAAAAGAGAGCAGAGTTAACATCATACTTCTTTAAAAAGTTTCTGTTAACTACAGTTTGATGGTATAAGGTCTTTCTACAAATTCAACTGTGATTTACTTATTACTAGTGGCCTGGTGCATGAAATTTGTGCATGGGAGGGGTGTCCCTCAGCCTGGCCTGCACTCTCTCCATTCTGGGACATCCCTCTCACAATCCGGCACCACTGGCTTCTAACTGCTCACCTGTCTGCCTACCTGATCGCCCCTAACCACTCTGCCTGCCAGCCTGCTAGCCCCCAATTGCCCCCCCACTGGCCTTCTTTCCCCCAACTGCCCCCCCTGCCACCCAACTGCCCCCCCTGCCAGCCTGCTCACCCCCAACTGTCCCTCCTGTTGGCCTGATTGCCCCCAACTGCCTCCCCCTGCCTCCTGCTTGCCCCCAATTGCCCCCCCACCAGCCTGCTCACCCTGCCAGCCTGCTTGCCCCCAACTGCCCCCTCCCCCTTGCTGGCCTGATCACCTCCAACTGCTTTCCCCTCCTGGCCTGAGCACCCCTAACCGCCTCTGCCTCCGCCCCGCCACCATGGCTTTGTCCAGAAGGACATCCAGAAGGTCTCCCGGTCTAATTAGCATATTACCCTTTTATCAGTATAGATACTTTAGCATAATCCACTGGAAAGCATTAAAAAGGTTATACAAAATTACAAAGCTGAGAAAACAGAAGGGAGAAGAAATGAGGTTGAAAAATCTTTCCTAAAATATAGCAAAGAAAGTGTTGTAGGGTGGGATGAGGGGAGATGGTAACTGGTAAGGGAGGAATAGGGAACAGGGAAGTTGGTGGAATTAACTAAGCTCCCATTTTAACTTTAGTTTCATGGGATTGGTTATAGTATAAGAATAATAGCCCTAACCGGTTTGACTCAGCGGATAGAGCATCAGCCTTCGGACTGAAGGGTCACAGGTTCGATTCCGGTCAAGGGCATGTACCTTAGTTATGGGCACATCCTCAGTGGGGGGTGTGCAGGAGGCAGCTGATTGATGTTTCTCTCTCATTGATGTTTCTAATTCTCTATCCCTATCCCTTCCTCTCTGTAAAAAAATCAATAAAATATATTTTAAAAAAAAGAATAATAGTTTTACCCTTAGTTTCTCAAAGCTAACTGCAGCAAAATAATACAAATATTACATTATCAAAATTTGGTGAGTCTTCAGTCATTTCTGTATATGAATATTGATAAAAGAAAATACACATAACTTATCTTACTCTATTAGAGACTTTACCATTATCATCAGCTTAATACAAATATCACGAAGCTTGATAGAAAAATAATTTGGTATATTAGAGAGGATGCATTCCAAAGGGATTTGCTCCTGTTTCTAGTGATGTTGCTTAGAAAATTTGTTTTGCTGTATTCTTCCTTAGAGGTTAAGAAACAGTCTGGTTTGTTAAACATCAAAAAGAAGTGTCCAATTTCTGATCTCCAAGAGACAAGGCTACTGGTGGTCTAAGGAGGACACGACAGACCTCAAGACTAAAGTTTACTGAACTGTGGGATTATTTTTGGCAAGTGATTGTGGCCGTTTGTCCAACCTAAGTAATGAAGAAGAGAGAAGGCAGCCATAAGTCCCATGTTCCAAAAAGCACGTCTGTATTTGCGTCACTGGAGAAAGTGTGCAAAGAAGCCACAGTAATGAAATTATGAAGGCAACACTAATAACTAAATTCTAGTTTCTTATATCACAGTAACTGTTTTGAGGTTACAGGACTGCCAATATTTACATTTATTTGTTATTATGTTAATGAAATCCAAGCTACTAAATTCCTTTATAAGCCATTTTGAAATTTTCCCTAAAGTTTTAGATTAGAAGGGGGAAAAACCCTCTTACTCAATCTAATAGTGATGACTTTCCTTTTGTAAAATAACAAAAAATGCTCCTTACATTTGAGTCTTTTCTCTCGGTTTATGAGCTTGAGTCACAACAATTCAGTTCTGAAAGATGGAAAATATGAAGTTTATGAAGGTTTTTCCCTACTTGCTAAATAGTAAAGAAAAGATCTATTGAGTTGATAGGTGGGTAATACTTTTATTTTCAGGGAGAGGGAATGAGTAGGAGTTGAAAAGATGCTCTGGGTTGGAAAAAGGCAAGAAGTCCACCAATCAGGCTCTTTTTATTTAAATTTTAACTTAGTGGAATGGACTCAATCATTTCTTTGCCTTCTGATTTTCAATAATGCTCTCTTTAAAATATCTATACTGCATTTTATGTGATATTTTATTTTTAAAATGTTTTTATTGATTTTATTTTAGAGAGATAAGAAGGGTGAGAGATAGCAACATTGATGAGAGAGAAACACATCGATTGGCTGCCTCCTGCATGCCCCCTACTGAGGATCCAGCCAGCAAATCTGGCATGTGCTCTGACTGGGAATTGAATTGGTAACCTCTTGGTTCATGGGTCAATGCTCAACCCATGGACTTATGTAATCTTTTAATAAGGTGTTATATGTAGGATAACATTTTCAGATGAACTATTCTATTTAACAGATAATAAATGTTTACTCAATAAACCATAACACAAAAGCAAGTGTATGCTTAATAATCTTTTCTCCTTCTAGAAGCTGTCTGTGAAGGGATACAAAATTAATTTAAATAAATTTCTTAATCACTCTTGAGTGAATATCGCTATCTAAAAAACAGAAAGCTTTATTTTGAAAGACTACAGATTTAGAAAATGACAAACTCTAAAATTATCTCTGATACTGTTGCCTCCAAGGGTCATTAATTTGAACCTAAATATATGGGCAAAAATAAGCTCACAAATCTTGACCGGTTTCTATGGAACTAATAGTAAATTATTCCCTTTTCAGTGATTATTTCAACAGATCAGTTTCATAGGGAGAAAGAATTCTTCACTGGGCATCAGATATCTTTAAAGATGAAGGAGTAAATCATGATAAAATGGATAAAAATTAGACCAGCCCTGACCAGGGCCCCAGGAAGTTGGTAAGGCAGTTATTGTTACTTTATCCATAAAATAAATTCATGTTAGCAGTTCCACCTGTGCCTTTTAGGCATGGGAACTAAGGGTAACCTAAATGCCTATCAAGAAAGCCATTAAAAATTATTTCAAAAAGTTGGAGATGCATTGGTATGCAACTCAAAATATAGCTGCATCAATTTCCCCATGTGACTTTTCCTCTGGGTGTTCTTGTAACATGATAAATATTAGATGTTAAAGACCAAAAAAGCACATGATGTGTTCTTTGCATTTTGTAGTTACTCAAGTTTTTAAAGAATTTCAAAGTAATTAGATGCTATGGAAGACCAATTTTCCTCCCTTCATTATAATATAAAAGCAACATCTAAAATTGAGAGACTTTCTTTGACAATCTAATTAATGCTATAGCTTCATTAGGAGTACTTTAGCTACATTATAGCTTTGCTAAGCCTCATTTCATTCAACTGATATTTGTTGTTGAAAATATGTGTTGATTAGAATTTTCTAAATTTAATTATTCATTTGTTTTCTAGGAATAGAAACTTTAAAAGAATTTTCATAGCAAATCATTTTGGAATTAGCTAGGTGACTTAAAGTGCAGTAAGTTCAGATGGTGTCTTACTCAGTTTTTGGAAACTCATTTTATATACACGTATTCAAGAGGATTTAAAGAAATATCTCCAAATACAGCAATAAAAGATAAGAATGAAATTCTTAATAATTAATTATAAAGATAATTTTACTGATTGAAACCAAAGAATATTCACGTTTGAACTAGTTTTCCAATATGGTAATGAGTTTGGTGTATTATGAATCACTCATTCAATGTCCTTGTAGATCATGAGTATCTATTTAAAGAGAGATGGCCAGAACTAGGCATTTCCTCTGGCTACAAAACCACAATAAAGGCCCTGAATCTGATAATGTGTCATCAGCACATGGTCTAACCAACTAACTGAATAAAAGTCATTTGTGTATTTGAACTAGGAAAAGAAAAAGAAAAGTTGGGATGCTGTATTATAATTATTCTGAAAACTCCAGTGAGTTGTACTAAGTTCTGGTGATATTTATTTAAATTGCAGCATTAAGGTAAATACAAAAGATGTAGATATCTTCAGGTAGAGGAATATATAATTTTCATTCATTTTCCCAATAAGATATTTTGAAATCTATTTTATTTCCTTTCAAAACATACAGTAAACATATTAGCATTTTCTCCAAATTGTAAAATAATCCTTATTACAAAATTACCTAACTTTCAAATGAAGTTTGTTCTTGCGTCTTACATTGCTGCAATCCATTCAAAGCACATTATCTTCCACACCAGTAGTGCACACCTTGTTATGAATGCTTACACTGAGATCCTTGTCCAAACAGGGTGCTAGAACTCCTTCCTCAAGCAAATGGTGTCTAAGACACGTCTTTCCTCCTGCAGTGAGTCTACTCCCTTACTACAGCTCATTTGCTCCCTGGTCTTTACTTTTCCTTCCATTAACTACCACAATCTTAGCCAAACAAATTTATATTTATGGTGAGATTCACCATACTTCTAAAAAGAGTAAATGTAAGTAAGTAACTACGTAATTTACATTACTAATTTGGAAAATTTTTATGTGAAGTACCTTATTTCTGGCAGAGGTGGGCACTGAGAAATCAAAGTTGGGTAACTAAAACATTATGGTTGGATCAGAGTAAAAGAATTATACCACACATTTCGCAAAGGATAAAATCTGTCATTGTTAGTATATATCTTCAAAAGCTCCCTTATGAACCTTAACAGCAATGTTCCTTTTGTCACAACTTCTAAAGTAAGAGCTAAGAAGCTGTGTAAAGGAGTTGGAATGAAAGATCCAAGTCCAAAGTTAAAAATATTTTTCTGCTAAATTCTCATCTTTGTTGCTTCCCATTTTATATATCATTTAAAGGAAATCCCTATGAATTTTAAAACTACATTAAACTTATCCTCTATAAGTTCTTTCCCCTGTGTTTGTTTGCTTATATTCCTTCTTTTTCTTTCTTTTGTGAGGAGAGATGTACAGAGGTATGATGTTACAGTGAAAAGAAAGATGAAGTAAATTTGACAGTTAGCAAAATAAATAAACTGAAATAATAAATTACATGTTTTGGCTTGAAAGGACTTTTTGACAAACTGTCCTATACATTATCTCCATTATTTTAATTATGACAAAAATATGATATAGAGAATATGTTCCTGAAGAAATATATCCTCTTCAAAAATAATTTGATACTTAAAAAATTGATTTGACAAATTTAACACCCTAAATGAATTACCTTATCAATTATTTTTAAAAGATTATTTTGCATTCTCAATTTTGTTTCACTTACTCTCCCTTTTTAAATTATTTTTAAAATTTATTATTTTTAAATTAATTTTTAATTATCTGATATATTATTAAAAAACAAAGAATTCAAGGGTACAGTAGCTGAATATCCTTCTACGATTCTACTGCAGACTGACATCTGGGTACATCAGCTTGTTGGTGTGTGACAATTCTTCAGCTATGATTGAGAATTCCAAACCCTACTGAGTGAGCTTCACGATTCAAAATACATTTCTCCAGAAACTATAAGCACCATAAATAAAAATAGTTATGGTTAAATAACTAGATCCTGGAAACAAATGAATCACAAGTCAACACTTTCATGGTAGTTGAATGCCACCCGAGGATAACTATAATGAAAAATAAGTGATATCAGTATTAAAATATTCTGAGCCATATGATTATGGCAACAGTGGCGGAAATAGGTAAGAATCAAGGCAGGTACACACAATATTACCAAATGGATACTGATCACCATCTAACTTAGTACCTGCCCAGTACATGCTTCTCCTTCAGTGTTCTAACTTTATCATGCATTAGGAAACAAGAAATCTAAAACCCAAACTTAGCAATCACTGTTTACTGCTCTCGAAGCAAACATATATAAGAAAAATAAAATAGCAAAGAGTAATTTAAAGCAAAACTCCTCAACATTAAACATGTACAGAGTATGATTGGTTCTGAACTCCCTACCTTTCAAAGCAACTTGGGAAGTGTTCAAAGACAGCCAGAATATTGAAAAGTAATAACTGGTAAAACTGGCGTAATTCTTCACACAAGGCTTCCTTAGAAGCTAGTTCATTGACTTTAGCAGAGAATAAGTAATTTTGGTCATTCTTTGCCAACAGTACTAGAAAAAGTTACCTGTTTCTAGATTCTCCAGATGCTCAGGCCATGGCAAAGCACAGCTAACACCTGAGGGGCTCCTGACTGGTGGTCCACTGTCACAGCTTTCTGCCTCAGGAGAAATCTCTATCTAATCCTTGCATTTGACATAAGACAGAATGCCGAGGAAGGAGGTAACTGTGTTTACTTGAGTCCCATTTATCCCAACTCAAAGTTACTACTCATATAGTGTATCACTCTGCTAAGCTTGGTTTCTTTTTTTTTAGTTGTGATCAAATGGACTGGCTGATCATTCAGTTGATGGGAAGAAGAAACTATTTCCCTTTCCAATTTTCAAAGTTAGCAAAATTATGCATTTAATTAGACAAATGTTCATTTGCATCTTTTCATTATCTACATTCACATGTATATAGGAAAACAATCATTTTATATATGGCTTTTATCTTCAATGTGAAACACCACAAAAACTTGTCCCCCCAACCCTGAATGTACTAAAAGAAATACTGACCTTGATATTGATTAATCAATCTTTGGTATTAAAAAGGAAACAAAACACATGTTGACATTATAATATCTACGGAGTTAAAAAATACAAAAAGAAATAACATATAGTTGCTACACTAAATCCATACCTGTGTTTTCCACAGCTATTACTATATATGAACCACTCTTTAAAAATTTTTATTGACTTTTAGAGAGAAGAAGGGAGAGGGAGGGAAGAAGGAGAGAGAGAGAGAGAGAGAGAGAGAGAGAGAGAGAGAGAGAGAGAGAGAGACATCGATTTGTTGTTCCACTTATTTATGCACTCATTGGTTGCTTCTTGTATATGTGCCCTGACCGAAGATTGAACCCACAATCTTGTTCTAACCAAGACAACGCTCTAACCAACTGAGCTACTTGGCCAGGGCTGAACCACTTTGGAACAGTGATGGGGAACTTACCCTGGAGCTCTCTAGAGCTCCCAAACAAGATTTGAAATCCTTTAATTACTCTTACAAAAACTACACCTTATCTAAAGGGCACTTGACTTCATGCCTGATTAGTTTCACAAGGTCCAAGGTATATCACTTCTTGGTGGACATCTTTCATAATCAGTTGGAGACTCTTCCTCCTTAGGTTATGGAAGTCACATTTCCCCAGGCCAGCATGCCCTGCTGGCAACAGATGCATCAGAACCACCAGGACCAAGGAGATTATTCAATTCACATTTGGAGCCAGCCAAAGAAAACAGAGCTTTAAAAAAGCCTAAGTGTCCGAAGAGGCTGTTTTGGCAAATTTGGTTTAAAAAAATACAAGTCATTAGCTTCTTAATGTGGAAGTCGGACTTTTCCAATGCACAATTTATTATTGGCAAAGGATTCACCAAGTCCTGCCAGTAAAAGGGGGAGAATTGTTGGAAAAGTGATCTATGTACACAATTCCAGTTAAGTTATAAAAGCAATATGTAATTTAGTAAAAGCTTGTGCTGCACTATTATGACAACAAGCATTAAATCAATTATCTGCCACATTTGGAACACAACAGTATTACTCACTCAAAAATCTTGTGTAAAACTTGCTTTACAAGGAAAAAAAATCAGAAAATGCCAGCAGGTGTTCCAGGAATATTCATTAATAATGAGATCCAAATCTGGATCAATTAAATAGAGGACAAATCTAGAGATATCATTTTATGTATGAAGAAACTGGTCTTAAAAGGTGACATGACCCAAACATGGCCACACGGGATTGTGTGACAAAGCTGAGAAACTGTATCATGTTGCATACCAGAAGCACAGAGTACAGATCTGGGTGTACTCTTTGACATCCAGATGTCTTACAAAAACAACTCCTTTCTGGAACTGCCCTCACTCATGCCTCACAGAGGGTAGTAATCCGAGAGTGACAGGAAAAGGTATGGAGACCAAAAAACAAGGTACTACTTATTTCTCTGTGAACTGGTACTGGTGACATTTGAAAAATTCTTCTGGCTTATGTCCAAAGGAGCTTATATTAATTAAGCAGTTTTAACAACTTAGGCTCTAAAATTGATTTGCAGGTTCTGTGAGAAATGAGGCGAAGCAAATGTGAAAGCAGGATATTCCAAGGAGATAGCTAGGCCCAGGAAAAGGCAGATTTTGTGGCAGCTCAGGAAGGAAAACAAAAAGATTACAGTGCATGGAAGCCTGAAAGTTTAAAAAAAATCTATATTTGTGATTTGTAGGACTTCCTATGTCTTGCTATATAAACTGAGTGACCACTACATGGGTGGTCAGCTAACTTATATTAACAGAAAAATTAAAATGGCTTGGAAACATTTGTCTACTCTCTGCCCTACTAGAGAGAATAAAATGGTTCTAAACAAAAATTCAGAAAGGAAGCAAGAGAAGTCACCACAAGAGGGTTGAGGGTCTAGTGAGTATTAAGATGCTGAGTTAAAGAACATCACATTTTGGAAAAAGATAAACTCAGCTTAAGTGGAATGATAGGTGTAAGACTCTGGCTATGGAGCAATAACTCATTTTTAAATGATAAAAACATAAAGACAATTAAAAAATGAAAGAAATCCCATTACTGTCTGTAGGAGGTAAGAGGACTTCTGGCACTGTTAACTCAATTTTGAGGGTATAGAAATATTATTTTGGGGATCCTAGAATAGATTTTTATACTGTTGGTATATAGTGATTTTTATTCCCCAGAAAGACAGATGGTTTTTTTGGTTTGTTTTTTAGACCATGCTAATGCTATCTTCCCTTTTGTTAATACAAGCAATCCCCTATTCAGATTGTAGGCTTCTAAAATTCAGCTTTGTTAACATGTAGTACTGTGTACAATGGGTGAGAAACTACTCAAGACCATACCAATAGACAAAGCACAACGCTTTGATGAGTTATGCAGATACTGGTTTTTCTCTACATTAATAACTAAAACAAAATTTTGAGTAGCAGGTAAGCTAGAGAAACTTTAGTCACCTTCTGAGGCCAAGAAAAATTGGGTGTTTTAATAAAAATCTACACTCTTGTTGGGAAAGTGAAACACTTTCCAATATTGTTAAGGCAATTTTTAATGAAGCTACCCTCTAGAATGAACTGGTATTAGGTTACTTCTTATAGGAAATGTTCACATTTGTTTTCGTTTCTATCTATAGCCTATTGAGCCCTGTTTGTTCTCAGTCACACTCAAGGAACTGAACCATCTTCAGAGAATGGACAATTGATTAGAAGACTAATACAGAAAACAGGAAGGCATTTCACCACCTGGCAGTACAGAGATACAAAGCTATCTAGGTTCTTCCCATGTCAGTGGCAGAAACTAAAGGGCTCAATGATACAGATTGCAATGGGTGATATTGTCATCTGTTCTCCTAGCTAGTTGCAGTTCTGTGAAGATATGGATATAGAAAACACTACTAACTATGCAGATGCTGTTGAAGAACAATATTTTTGATGATGACTTAAGTCAATAGAATGATTATACTCCTGGAAAAGTGCTAAGTTATTCAGAAGAACCCAAAGATGATGCTCAGCTAAACCCACCAGGGGGTTTAAATAGAAATCAAAGAGTAAAAAATCCTCAGGGCAGGAAACCTGAATAGACATTTTTCCAAGGAAGATATACAGACAGCCAACAGGCATATGAAAAGCTGTTCAACATCACTAATTATTAGGGAAATGCAAATCAAAACCACAACAGGCCTCACACCTGCTAGAATGTCTATTATTAAAAAGACAAGAAATAAGAGTTAGAGAAGATGTTGAAAAGGAAACCCTCATACAGTGTTGGCGGGATTGTAAACTGGTAGAGCCATTATGAAAAACAGTATGGAGGTTCCTCAAAAAAATTAAAAATAAAACTACCATATGATCCAGCAATTCCTTATCTGGGTATTTAATCCAGAAGAATATGAAAACACTAACTAAAAATATATATGTATCCCTATGTTTATTGCAGTATTATTAATAATAGCCAACATATGAAAACAAGCTAAGTGTCTATTGATGGATGAATGAATGAAAATGTGGCATATATACAATGGAATATTACTCAGTCATAAAAAAGGGTAAAATGCCATTTGTGACAACATAGAAAGATTGCGAGGGTATTATGCTAAGTGAAATAAGTCAAATGGAAAAGTACAAAAACTGTATGATTTAACTTATATGTGAAATATAAAACAAAAAAGTAGCATGAACTAACACAACAAAAATAAACTTATAGATAAAGAAAAGAGAAAGGTGATTGATTACCAGAGGCAAGGGATAGGGTGAGGGAGGGCAAAGAATATATGGTAACGGATGGAAACTAGACTTAAGGGGTGAACATGCAATAGAGTATAGACACAGAATAGTAATGTTGTATACTTGAAATTTATATAATGTTTTTAACCAATGCTACCTCAGTAAAAAAATATAATTTTAAAAATCCTCAATTAATGACAGGAGGAAAAAAATAACAGTGGGAGAACTAGCAGGTAATTAAGAGGAGAGATACAAGGAAATCGAAAACAATAGCCTAAAGTAAAAGAGAGAGAGAGAGAATTTGTATAGAGCAAACATGAAATTTTAAAATAAGTAAACATCAGGGATTGTTAATACTTAGTGGGATGAAATTAATAAATAAGAACTGGCAATTGAAAGGCATGTCTTACAACATTTTACAACAGAAGGAGAAAGATATATATCCAGATATATGGAAATTCTTGAGTATTGAATAAAGGAACCCCTAAGTGAAGCTAAAAAAGGCAATAGCTGTATTATCAGATGGAGCATTCTTTTTGGTCACTTGACCAGATGCAGGACTTAGATGAGGTTTTCTGAAACATGTTGCAAACAAGCAAAAGGACGAAATACAAACATGATGTAATGACAGTTTAATTTTGCTGAAATCAGAGCATCTGATGAATTCTTACATGCTAAATATTTTCTCCTTTAACAGATAAAGCGAGCATTGAGGGGAACTGATTTAACTATTTCATACTTATACTAGAGGCCCAGTACACGAATTCGTGCACGGGTGGGGTCCCTCTGGGTGGCCTGTGGAGATCAGGCCCCAGCTCCTGCCCCCAGCCTCGCAGTCCCGCAGCCCTGCAGCCCTGCCTGGCACCCTGCCTTGGCCTGGTACCACCCTCTCACCTGCTCCACCATCATGCCTGCTGAGCAATCGGTCAGGGCCAGGTCCCCCTCCTGGTTGCCTCAGTGCCTGGGACCCAGGTGGTGGCTGCGCCCCCCGCCACCACTGCTGATCACCATCCATGGGGCAATCAGCAGGGTAATTGGGCCCCCGCTCACACCCGGCTTGGCCTGGTGCCACCCGCTCACCTGCTCCACCACCCCACCACGGTCCCGCTTTCATCAGGGCCCATCAGGGAAGGCAGCACCTCTACTATTGCCTGCTGCCAGCACCGTGTCGCCAATGCCCCACCATGTTCCATGCCACCCCGTGTCAGCGCACGTCATAGTGAGCGGTCGAACTCCTGGTGTCCCAGTCGAACTCCCAGTCGAACAACTGTCCGAGGGGACAATTTGCATCATTAGGCTTTTATTATATAGGATTTGAACAAAGAGACAGAAGTGAATGATGATGCAGAAGTGACAGAAACTGTGGTAGTGACCATGTCCAGGAAAAACAATCAAGGACGTTGTCAAACGTGTAGCCTACACCTGTAATTGGACATTTCGACAGTCACTCATGGTATACTTAGGAAACAGGAGACATGGTAGCTTTATAGATGGCTTAAGCAGAGCAATGATTGGTAGATTCATGTTAACCGTGAGGAAGTCCACTTCTTGATCTATTTTTGCTTTGGTCCTACCGAACATTTTAGATCAATAGTTTGAAGAAATGGGAGCACTTCTATACATTTCCAGGTGACACAAAGCTAGAAAGGAGAGTTAACATGCAGGATAAAATAGTCCATTCAGTAAACATTGATGGAGCATCTTTATTGGCAAGGTGTTAAAGTGAATACAAAGATCAAGACACAGCTCTTCCTCTCATGATTTCCTTTTTCAATAGGAGAGACAAAATATGTGTAAGTGATCATTGAACTAGGTATGAAGTGGTAAGTTTCACAAAAAATGTAGATATAGTGGTTAGACTGGTCAATGTTGGGAGATATTGCCTAAGTTTTATGTGTTGGTGGGTTAGGAATCTGAGAGGATTTAGTGGAAGTGTTCATAGGAATGTGTTAGATGAGCAGAATCTGGGCATGTAGTAATTAAGAGAAGGAGAATCTAGATTCAGAGGTGGAAAAGCATGGAGCATATATTGGGAAGGACTTGTGGTTTGGTATGAAGAATGGAATTCAGGACAGGGAGCGGTAGGAAACAAAAGTTGGGAAATATGATTCTGGGATCCAGGCTGGCACAATAAACTGAAAACAATAAAATGAAATTTAACTTGGGTGAACTTGCAGTTTAAAGATGGCAGTGTAAAGATGTTGTTCCCCTTCCCTCTTGAAAATTACCCCCAAACAATGAGGCTCAAACTCCACTTTTAATGACTCAGAAGTATATATGAACCAAAATAACATGGAAATTAAAAGTAGGTAAAAGAATGATTGATGACTGTACAGATAGGCCAAGTTCACTTCCACAACCCTGGAAATGTTGAGGAATCAGAAATACCCGTATCAAAGGCGGAGAGGAGGCAAAGGACTGAAATCAGAAAAACTGGGCTAAAAACGGGAAAAGTCTGAGGCAGGAGAAACTAACCCTCTGCCCATAATCAGTGACACCAAGCAAAAGGAACGGGCTGAAGCTAAAGTACTACCGAACTTAAAAAAATAAAAGGAGTAATCATTTATTCTTTCTTAAATGTTTCTAAATAAAATTTATTTTAATGTTGTTATAATATAGGTTGGAATATTTTAAAATAGTTCTTAATGAGAAGGGCTTTCTTTTTTTTTTTTGGACATAGATATGCTCTGGCTTGAAGTCCCAACTTCAGAGATTTTAATTCAGTAGGGTAGGAACCAGGAACCTATATTTTGACAGAGCTTGTCAATCTAAAAATCACTGAGCCAGTATAAAAAAGAAATCTATCTCCCATCAAAAGGTAAAATAGCCTAGAGAAAAACAGAGGCATTTTCATTCGTTGGTAAGCACTATGTGTCAGGTATTCTTCTAGGAACTGGGAACAGTGCAGTACCCCAAGTAATCCCCTACCCTCATGGAGTTTATATTCTTGTACAGGGACATACACAAACACAGTATGTAGGATATGTAGCATATATAATAAAAGCCCAGTGACCAAACGGCGGAACAACCAGAATGACCGGTCGACCAGTCGCTATGATGAGCACTGACCACTAGGGCGCAGATACCCAACGCAGGAGCTGCCCCCTGATGGTCAGTGCGCTACCACAGTGGGAGCGCCGCTCGGCTGACTGGGATGAGTGGCTGCTCCCGCTGTGAACCCCAGGCCAACTGGCAGGAACCCAGGCTGCAATCATTGCCTCCTCGCCCCAGGCTCCTCCTCCTCACTCCCTGCCGCCTCCTCCGGACGCCCGCAGGCCAAGCAACACCACTGCTGGGCTTGCAGAGCTGACCCCGGAGGCTGGGAGGCGGGTTCATGGCCACTGCAGGACTGAAGCCTACTCCGTAGCCTCTCAGTGCTATTGTCCCTGGGCCCAGCCCTGACCGGGTTCCCTGGAGAGGCGAGTGCTCCGGCTCCACAGAAGATGCAGGACCAGGGAGCAGCCGCTCGGCAGACCAGGATGAGCGGCACTCCCACAGCGGGCTGATCCCTGCAGGCCATGCCCCGCACCAGTGCATGAATCCTGTGCACCAGGCCTCTAGTTTAAAATAATATCAGAAGTTTATATGAAGAAACATATAGCAGGTAAGGGGTAAAAGGAATGGGGCCAGAGAGAAGGTACTACATGGGTAAAGATTTGAAGGAAGTGAAGGTGTACATCATGATGATATCTGGGAAAAAATGTTTGAGGCAGAGAGAACAGCTGATGCAAAGGCCTCGAGGGACATCAAGGAAGCCAGTAGAGCTGGAGCAGAGTAAGCCAAGGTAAGAGATCAAAAAGGTAAAGAGAGAGCTAAATTGTACAGTATCTTGTGGGCCTCTGAAGGACTTTGGCTATTACATCTGGTGAGATAGGAAGGCACAGGAATAAAAAAATGAATACTAAAGGAGCCATTTACATATATATGTGTATACACACACACACACACACACACACACACACATATATATATATATATATATCTCTGAAAAGTAATGGAACTGGTCTAAATAATTAATAACAAAATAATTTAAAGTGGTATCTAGAAAACTTAGCTGGCTAAATTAAATCTAGACAATACCTAGTATAGTACCTTAAAGTAAGTGTTTAATAAACACTTGTGGAATAAATGGACAGTGTTTTATACAGAAAAAGAAAATAAGTGTTTTTAAAGTTTTTGTAAAATCAGAGGTAATGCATCAAGAACATAAGTTATGCTTGGCCGGCATGGCTTAGTGGTTGAGTGACAACCTATGAACCAGGAGGTCATGGTTTGATTCCGGTCAGGGCACATGCCCGGGTTGTGGGCTCACTCCCCAGAGTGGGGCGTGCAGGAGGCAGCTGATCAGTGATTCTCTCTCATCGTTGATGTTTCTATCTCTCTCTCCCTCCTCCTTCCTCTCTGAAATCAATGAAGATATATATATCTATCTTCATTGACATATATAGAATACAAGTTATCCTAAGATATAGTCTTATCAAAGATGTCTGGGCCTTCTTGTAGAAACCATCCAGTAGATTTTCCTATTTCATACTTTATATGTTAGGCAAGAGGAGTCACTCCGAAACCTTTCTTTCCTCTTTTGTTTGAGAGAGTCAAACACAGTTTTCAACAGTCCACATTTTAAATTTAGCTTAAGCTTTCCTGGATTCTAGCTTTAAAAAACTAATTTATCATGGTTCAGATCAAAACAGCTCTACTTTATTCTTTTAATAAAAGGACTTCATATAGTTTCATCCCAAAGTCTGATTTAGTTTTTCCTACAGACTGGATAGAGCCCAGGGTTTTGACCGTCTAAGGAGAATTCTGAAAATGACAAACCCATCTCTCTGACAACCAGGAAAAGCGAAGGTACTTTCTCCTTCCCACTGTGACCACTGCAGCTTCCAAATGAGCCCATCCACTCTTTCTGGTTGCCAGATACTATTTGTTTTAAATTATTGTGGTGATAAAAAATGCACGGACAGCAAAATAAATCTGTTCTTCTTTAGTATTAGTACTTCCTTTGCCTGATAATGGAATGGTACAAAAACATTACTCTTTTAATTGACAGAAAAGTGATGGGCAGCTAACTCCTTCAACTATAATAAAGCTTCCTACAGGAATGAAAGGAAATTGGCTTTTGCTGTTATAGACAGCTGCAGATATTTCTGGTGTCATACCATGGAATGATTTCCTAGGAAAAAAATATAAATTCTGAAATCATATAATAAGTTAAAAGCATTACCTTAAATGACCAAGAGATGTATGCTCTTTTCTATGAACCAAACCACTGACAGATAAAATTCAGAATAAAAATATACAAAAAAATTATTTGTGCTAGCATATGGAAACTAAGCTAAAGCCATATGAATAGTCCACTTTCATTCCTCTATAAATACATCCAAGATTTGCAATAACTTTATGTAAAGCAAAAAAAAATGATATAAATCTATATTAAACTGTTAGTCTGAAGTGTGAGATCAATTTTAATTAGAAAGAGTTGACTTCTGGTTACTTTTTATCAGTGTATTAATTGAACACAGGAAAGAAATAAGTAAGGGAGTAGAAAACTTGGGTAACTCGGTTTAGCAGTTGTTTAGGTTGAAAAATAACAATGAAACCTCTAGGGTCAAGAATTTCAAAAGAGGCTGCTAGACAGAGAAGACAGACCAAATCAGCTTACCACTTGAACCATTTTGAGATATCTGGCATATCTTGGATCCTTGGCTACAGTTAAGATATTTTCTGCTGTTACTTCACTTTCCTGTGGTCCAGATTCTTGTAAACTGTTCTGCTGTAGAGAGTATTGCGTGTAAATCTTTAGACAGTTCACAAAAGGGGTCCATCATGTTACTTAAAAGGGATGTTTCTTTTTATAATTCTAAAGCAATTAATATCAGAAAAAATCATATTTATAAATTTAAATAGCAATAATTTAATTATAAGATATGTTTCTAAATATTTATAAACATTTAAATGATTTCAGAGGAAGCTATACTTAAAAACACTATATTGTTCCTTAAGAATGCAAATATATTTATGGAAATAAAAATATTAGAATTTTGCTTTACTTGTCTCCAGGGTGCTGATAAAAAAGATGAATTAAAGGTGGACATATTACTTTAATAAAACTTCTAATAAAACTATTTGATTTGTCTATTGTTCAACTTTAATGGACAATGAACTAATTTTCCAGGTATCTACCATCTACACAATTGAATTCTTCATTTACTAAACAATCTTTTCTAAGTAGCTATAGCTATTCTAACATCTCAGAAAGCAATGCCTAGAGAATTTATGGAAGAAAAACCCACTTTTCAGACAAAAATTATCTGGTTTTGTGTATTCCAGCTACTGATGGAACTATTAATAGTAGCATTATTCACAAAGTGAAGATTAAAGACTAAATACTACTTACAGTGAAGAATACTGGGGAATGATCTTTTATCTTACGAGCAGTTCTCACGGTACTGTCTCCAGACAGCTACCCTGCCCTCTCTTAAGTGCAAAGGTAGGCCTGTCTCTATAAAGTTATGGATTTTTCTATCAACCTGAACATTTAAAGTAAGTTTCCTTTTATGAATTTTCACTCATTATCTGTATATCAGCATTAAGAGGAATTTCCTTAACAGGATGAAATCAATTTTACGTCTATGCTGAAATGTAGACAAATCAAGAAATACCTTTAAATATCCATAGTTTAAAAAATATGAATATGAATTATAAAGTAAGGTTCTTCCTCAGATAATTCAAATATAAATTAAATCTGTCAAAAAAACTGAGGTGACTAAGACATCCAAAAATCCCTCAGGTTTCTACTGTTATGTGACGCCATTAAGTGCACAAAAAGGAGTGTGTGTGTGTATGTGTATTTATTCATGTGTAAAATAAATACAAAAAGTCCAAAACATTTAATTAAATAAAAAATTCAAACAATACCCAAGTAAGTTCTTAAAAAATTATGAATAATAAACTGATACTTTACAGCTGAATAAATGATAATTACATGCAGGACCTCTGGATCTCAAAACTTAGCTGTTAATTTTTGCCTAATAATAAGAACCTCAACAAGGTTTAATTATGTCAGGTCTTACACCTTTCCTATTTGAATGACCCAATAAATTCTCTATCACATCTCTCAACTGTCCTTCATTTTATTCTCAATCCACACAATTGGATGTTCTATTGTGAGCAATGATGAAATCCGTACATGAAATTAAAGTTGCATAAAAATCAGAATGCAAATCTTGGATCTTTGACTCATATAGAGATTGCAAGGAATGGATGATTAAGAAAAAGGCATGATCATCCTTTATCTGATAAGTGAGTTGATTGTAATGCCAATGGAAATTCCGTATTAAGCAATACTTAATACTTAAGTCCATTTCAAAATATTTTACAAAACTATACCAATTAACAATGGAGACAAAATAAGTTGATTTGAATATTAAGAATATGATAAACAATTATATTATTAAACTAATCAACACACAACTTTACCACAATTTTTAAACTCAGGAGGCCATCAGAACTTCATAAATTCTCCAAATGAAATTGTATACAATTTAAAAATAAAATTGCCAGATATATCAGGTTATTCTGAATTTTAGAAAATTTTGCTGTGATTACTCATAATAAATTTTTTGAGACCTTAAATAGGCAAGAAAAATACAACTGCCTAGGTTTTAAAAGACATATTATAGGTGACATTCATAAAAACACTTGGAAAATTAATATTCAAAGTTACACAGATACCACTTAAAAATTTATAGGAACATATGACAGCTAGTATCCACTCTATTAGGTAGAGTGGAAACACTTTCTTAATATTTTTACATGTCATATTTTAGAAAAAGGGTGGTCCATATTTAATTGAAAGAACCTTGTAAAGTTAAACACCTGCATTTCCTCATATATCATATATTACAATGGCCTTTCATAATGGAATTTCCTATATTAATTAAATGGTTCTTAAATTTTCTAGTATCTAATTGTTAAGTAAATGGTTATCTAATTTATTCCAGACACCTATATCTAAATATATGGCTCCGGTTGAGCATCGACCTATGAACCAGGAAGTCACTGTTCAACTTCCGGTCATGGCATATGCCCAGGTTGTGGGCTTGATCCCCAATGTGAGGCATGCAGGAGGCAGCTGATCAATGATTCTCTCTCATCATTGATGTTTCTATCTCTCTCCCTCTCCCTTCCTCTCTGAAATTAATAAAAATATTATATATATATATATATATATATATATATATATATATATATCCTATCTAATAATAGAGTAACATGTAAATTACCATCACTCCGCTATGCCCACGAATGGGCGGTGGGAGGCTGAGGGGCGGGACTCGGGGTGGCCTATCCGGCCATTGAGAGGCACGGATCCGCTGCCACTGAGGGGTCTACCCTGCTGTTGAGAGGCGCAGGGGACGGGACTCCCGCCCACTGTGCCTCTCAAGGGCCAGATCCGCGGCCGCTGAGGGGGCCTGCTGCGGACACCCAGCTGTGCCTCTCAATGGCAGGGTAGCTAGGTGTCCCTGGCAGCCCCCCTCAGCGGCCGTTGAGAGGCGCAGGGGGCGGGAGTCCCGCCCCCTGCGCCTCTCAACAGCAGGGTAGCCCCCCTCAGCGGCCGCGGACCATCAAAAGTGGGGGAGCTGGGTGCCTGTCTGCTCTGGCACCAGGCCTTTCAGAAGCCTCTGCCAAGCCGGAGGCTTCTGAAAGGCCTGGTGCACCAGCGGACAGGCACCCAGCTCCACCGTGAAAAGCGAAAGCGTGTAGGGGACCCTACATGTGCATGATTCAATCATGCACTGGGCCTCTAGTATATATATATATGCACACACATATATGGCTCCTTCTATAGTGCCTCATACCACATGGGCTCAATATGTTTAAATGAATTCAACATAGTTGCTGGAGGCAGTGTAGTGTAGCAGGTAAGACCTAGTTTTGGCACCAGATGCCTGGGTTAAAATTCCAGCTCTTACACTTATTGTTTGATCCTTAGCAAATTACTTATCCTCTGTATACTTTATTTGACACATATGTAAAATAGAAGTGATCATATAGTATTTACTTTGTATAGTTGTTATGAGGATTAAATGAGTTAATTTATGAAAAGCACTTAGAAGTATGCCTGGCATCTTTTATGTGTTAGTCATTATCATCATGGTCAATACAATAATGATCTTAAAAAATCCTGTGAAAAGTACCTCCATGTACAAATGCAGAATTCCATATAGATAGGGAGTGTACTGTTCCGTATTACTTGGTAGACCACTACTTTAGTGATGACTTTATTTGGAATTTTAATACCTCACTGAGATACACTAGAGATTATTCTAAATCAATTTTTATTTCTTGAAATAAAAGTAATAAGGAATTTAAACTTATACAGAGGATAAATGGACATTACAGCTTAAGAACAAAATGTAAAGTGTGACCCTTACTATGTTACAGATCTGAACAAATCAAATCCAGAAACATACTTTTTTAGACATTTAGTATTTCTTATATCAGTATCTCTCAACTTTCAAGGACCTACAAACCACCTAGGGATCTTGTTAAAATGTAGATTCTGGCCTGGCCGGTGCTGCTCAGTGGTTGAGCATAGATCCATGAACCAGGAGGTCATAGATCGATTACTGGTAAGGGCACATGCCTGGATTGCAGGCTTCATCCCCAGTAGGGGGCATGAAGGAGGCAGCCAATCGATGATTCTCTCTCACCACTGATGTTTTCATCTCTCTTTCCTTCTCCCTTCCTCTCTCTGAAATCAATAAAATATATTTTAAAAAAAAGCAGATTCTGAGTTAGTAAGTCTGGGGTGGAGCCTGAGATTTCTAATAAGCCCCCAGGTGATGACCACACTGCTGGTGCATGGAGCACACTCGGAGTAACAAGATGTTAGATAATACAGGGCAGTTACTGTCAATGATATTGTGCATGATAAAGACATTGTGGCTCTGCAAGATGTCA
Source organism: Cnephaeus nilssonii (assembly GCF_951640355.1). Taxonomy (NCBI): domain Eukaryota; kingdom Metazoa; phylum Chordata; class Mammalia; order Chiroptera; family Vespertilionidae; genus Cnephaeus; species Cnephaeus nilssonii. Next base: position 14,125,922 of record NC_137077.1, on the reverse strand, counting down.
GAACTTTTCAGAGATGCTCCAGGATTTACACAGAGGTGAAATGACAAGATGCCTGGGACTCACTACAGCAAGTAATACAGAGATGAAGGTTGGCCACAAAATCTTACCTGGTGAATCTGAGTAATGGGCATTTGGATATTCCCTGTACTGTTCTATTATTGTGTATAGTTGAAAGCTTTTATAATAAAACATCTAAAAAGAAATTTTATAAAAACTTAGAAAAAAATTTCCATCATGAGCTTGAAGACAATAATTATATTTAAGACTTTTCCTAGTCCTGTATAGATCAAAGAAAATATAAACTTCAGGAAGCCCTTCAAAATAACAAAACAGCTAAATTTTTTTCAAACTTCATTTTCTATCTTAAGGCTTTAACATATTATTATTCAAAGCCTTACATGTTTAATTTCTTCCATCAAATCTGCTGCTTAGGTCTATCTGGTTCAACCAGAAAATCTGCTCATGTTTCTTGGAAGTTAATACTTACCTTTGATGGCTCTGAAGTGGTTTCATTTGTGACTCCAGTGACACTTACAGGGGAGACTTCAACTGTGACATCATCTAGGCCTGGGATAGATGACAACTGAGAAAAGAAAATTAATGTTGGTATATGAGGATAAAAATAGGTGCTTAAACATTGTAAGTTTCTAGGGGTGTGTTTTAAATAGCTGTTATGTTTTTTTAAGCCTATGGAAACAAGTTTATAAAATCTCATTTTTGGTGTTTGAAATTCGCCATACCCATAAACTACTTAAAACAGGAAGGGCAATCACAAATAAGATATTTTTGAACAATTTCTTATAAGTCTAATTTAGATTATAAACATTCTTTGCCCAGGAAGTACTTTGAAAATATATAAGAAATCCTAGTGTAAGTAATGAGAGCATGGGCTTTGGAGTCAAAGTGCCTGCATTTAGGTCACAAGCATGTGACGTTGTATAAATCTTCGTAGGCCTCAATTTTCTCACCTGTAGAAATTTGTGGGGATAAAAAAATTTACCTTACAAAAATGTTGTTAAAAGATTATTACTAAACATACTTTGTAAAAACAAAGTACTGTGTAGCACTTTTTTTTTTTAATCCTCATCTGAGGATATTTTTTCAATTGATTTTATTGATTTTTTAGAGAGAGTGGAAGAGAGGGAGTGGGAGGAGAGGAGAAGAAGAGAAACATCAATGTGAGAGAGACACATCAATTGGTTGCACCCCACACTTGCCCCAGTGGGGGCTAGGGATCAAATCTGCAACCCAGGTATGTGCCCTTGACCCAGAATAGAACCAGAGACAGGTGCGTAGGCTGAAGCTCCAACCAGTTAGCCACATGGCCAGGGCTTTGTAGCACATTTTAAGTATCAATTACTTGAGAAATGACAACACTCTTTTTCTAAAGATATTTATTTATTATTATTTTTTAAAGACTTCCAAGATATACTGTTGTTGTTTTTTAATTTGCTGATTTTAGAGAGAGGAAGAGAGAGAGAATATTGATTTGTTGTTCCATCCAATTGTGCATTCATTGGTTGATTCTCCCATGTGCCCTGACTAGGAATCTAAACAACTGAGCTACCTGGCCAGGGCTGACAAACCTTGTCATCACATTTTAATGTCTGACACAGCTCACTCTTTTCTTCTTTCTTTAAACATTTACCACTGAATGCTACTAAAATGTGTTTATTTTTCATGCACAAAAGATGGGTGTGCTGTCAGTGGTTGAGCATTCAGGTTGGAGTTGCACAACCCATGTAAACCCTCTTTTCCGATTTCACCTTGATATCAATGATATACATTTGTCAGATGTTTGGCTAATTTCGGAGATTAACTCTATGACTATTGAAATAATTAAGGTTAACTTGTCCACATAGTAACTTAATTTATGACCTTGGGCTCTAACTCAAGAATTCCCCAAACATTAAAACAAGACACATAACTATAATAATGAAAAAAACCAATGTTAATAAAACCTGAAGCAGTGGTGTTTATTGGGAACTGTTGACTGATGACAGGACTTAGCACAGTGGCTATGGCCCAAATAGTTTCAACTGGGTATGGCTGCTAGAATTTCTTGCACATATTCAAGGCCAGGTATCCTAAATTTTCTATGCTAAAGAAATGTTCTGAGAGAATTATAGTGACTGAAGTCTATCAGGAGATGCAGAAACTATAAACTAGACATCCTGATCCTTATGCTAAAGATATTAGTCATTTTACTTCCTAATAAATATGTAATATTTCTTTTTCAGATTTTTTTTGATAAAATGACAATAATGCAAAAATATACTTGTGTTTCCCTTACTTTATAAATAGAAAAAACCCCCACAAAATCTGCAAGGTTTCAAATCAAAACACCCTTCTATTTTTGCTAGTTATCTTTTGTAATTTCTGACCTCAAAATGTGTATTCTTCATTATGTATTTAATACATTTGTAAATAGAAAATAGCTGATATTTTCTTCAAATTTTGCTCTGGAGACATCTCCAGATGTTTTATATAATATTTACTGTGTTATCAAATGATTACTATTAAGATAACTGAAAATTTTCCACCAAATGAAGCAAATTATATAATAGCTCAATTTGTTAACATGTTACACTATGCTTTTCACTAGTAGAATGAGAGAAATCTCAATCCATGTGTACATTTATTTATTTTTTATATTTTTATTGATTTCAGAGAGGAAGGGAGAGGGAGAGATAGAAACATTAATGATGAGAGAGAATCATTGATTGGCTGCCTCCTGTAGGCCCCATACTGAGGATGGAGTCCACAACCCGGGCATGTGCCCTTTACAGGAATCAAACGTAGGACCCTTCAGTCCACAGGCTGACGCTCGATCCACTGAACCAAATAAGCTAGGGTCATGTGTACATTTAAATAGACTCAGGTTCATAATGAATTTCTTTTCCTTTTTAAATTATAATGAATTAAAAAAATAAAAAACACTATCACCTCAGGATGCAGGAGCTGTTTAATTCGTTATTAAGTGCAATTGAAGTATAACTGAGAAAGTTGATAAGTGTAAAGCAAAGTTTATCCCATAAATTATTCAAAAATACAAACCTTTGCATCTAAAATATTGAGAGTTGTTTCAATTTGTTGAATACGAAGAGAAAGGTCCGCCAGCTTCTGGAAAAGATTAGAAACAAAAGAATGAAGTCTGATTAAAATAAACTTACGGTTAACAAAGGGCAGATTGGAAAATAATAAAAACTATGGTTTAAGTATATAATTTTCTAATATACTACTCTCTCATTTACATGAGTAGGAATAGGAACTAAAGTAACCTATTATTTTCATTAGCATGCTTCAAAATTATTTTATAAAACTGTTTCACAGATAAGAAGTTACATTTACAGCCTTATCAAACTCATTATCAGAGCTGCAATCAATACTGGGATCAGAATGTAAACTCCTCCCAGGACAGAGTTTCTGTTCACTGCTATACCCCCAGTGCCCAGGATAGTACTTGATACTTAATAGGAGCCTAATAATTATTTGTTGATGAATGAAGAAATTGTTCACAGAAAACAGTAATGAAAAATTAACACAAGACAACCTGGAACAGTATCTGCCTTTATAAATTACTTTAACACGTAAGTATATACAATTAGTCCTAAATTCAAACTTTTCAAGTTTGAAAAGTAAAAGGAGATGAAATTGAAAGATGAGCAGTTCATGTTGAAAAGAATTAAAACAAAAAACACACACACCAGAGTTCTAAAAAGCAAAAGGAATCAATCTACCATCAAAATCCCAGATAAACTAGAACCATAGGCTTACTGTGCTCTAGTTACTCTGCACAATTAAGTTATCTGTATCTACCTATCTATCTATCTATCTATCTATCTATCTATCTATCTATCATCTATTACCACACAAAAGTAACATCATAAATTATGAACCATAAGAATATTTACTTACAGTGCCCTAATCCTAAACATTATTATATTTAGCGACAGTGCAAGAGCAGTTTGCCAGTTTTCTAGTTGGCCAATACACAGCATTTTGACTGCTTTCTAGGATATTATCTCGTAAGCAGATTTGGTCATTTCTCTCTTTCCATATTTAGAAAGAGAGAAAAACTGAAAGCCACCACAGAGTAGTTAGTGCTTTTTCACTTATTTTTAAGATAAGCATCTTGATATTTTTAAAGATATAATTCACAAATAAAACATCAAAATCTAGTTTTAATGGCATTCAAAGCTAAGTTTAACTTTGATTTCTAGGATTTGTTCACAGAAGGCTTTTATATAAAGGTAACAGGTTTATAAAATACTGTATATATGAATTCCTCCCCAAATTATAAGTGTTTTCCTGAAAATCATGAAAATTACATTTTGGCCAATTTAATCAATCTTTTAATTCACTAGAGAAGCTTAGCAATTGCAGAAATCCTACAGCAAATGAATGGGTAAACTGAATGATAATTTCTGACTTTTACATATCATTTGAAATTTCACACCAAATGTATGAAGTAGGAACTATCAATATGACAATTTTCAGCTGAGAATAAATAGTAAGTCTTCAAACAAGTAAAATAATCTGAGCTCAAATACTTCAATTCCAGGTACTTTTTTTTTTTTTCTAGGTACTTTTTTGAAAGAATTTTACATTGTTTTGAAAGAGTTTTACACTGTTAAAAGATGGTACTAGCCCAGCCGGTGTTGCTCAGTGGTTGAGTGTCGAACTATGAACCAGGAGATCAGTTCAATAACTGGTCAGGGCACATGACGGGGTTTTGGGGGGTCGATAACCAGTAGTGTGTGTGCAGGAGGCAGCCGATCAATGATTCTCTCTCATCATTGATGTTCCTATTTTTCTCTCCTTCTCCCTTCCTCTCTGAAATCAATAAAAATATATTTTAAAAATACACAAAAAAGAAACATGATGCCATAGATGATGATGTGTCAATGTAGATTGTAACAAATGGGTTTTAACAAATTCCCTCTGCTGGTGGGGGATACTGATTAGCAGGAAAGATTGTGCACGGAGGTCAGGGGTTAGCAAGTATATGGAAACTCAGTGCTTTCTGCTCAGTGTTTCTGTGAACCTAAAACTGCTCTAAAAAATAAAGCTTATTAATTTAAAAAGATGGAAATTACTGAATATTTCCTAGATAAGATTTTTCTAATTCAAAGCTAATCATCATCATAATAATAGAGGAATATGCAAATTAGCTGGGACGCTGTAACATCACGACTGAATAGCAGGGACCTGAGGCTGCATGGTGCCTGGCTGGGGCGTGGGACCTCAGGCTGTGTCCCCCGCCCGGTGGGGCTTGACGGGGGACCTCAGGCCATGCCCCCCCTGTGCCCCAGTGCCGGGCCGGGAGACCTCAGGCCGCTCCCCCCGCCTGGTGAGGCTTGACAGGGGACCTCAGGCCCAACCCACTCCCCAGCGCCAGGCTGGGGGACCCGAAGTTGTGCCCCTGCCTGGCGCTGGGCTGGGGGACCTGAGGCTGCGCCCCCTGCCCAGAGGGGCTTGATGGGGGTGGGGCCAGCTGGGTCTGGGTCTCACCCAATGTGGGTGGGACCAGCTGGGTCTGGGTCTCCTGCATTTTCGAAGCGCGTGTGGGTGGTGGGCGAGGCCTTGACTCTAGGTCCCGTGGCGCACCCCAGACTCTTACAGCAGAGAGATTTTCATATACATTTTACTAATTTTCTTTCATCTCTGACACTTCTATTATAGAGAAAGGGCAAATAGCAATATTAAAATATTTTCTCTAATTAATTCCCTTTTAATGTGCATGAATTTCGTGCATCGGGCCACTAGTAAATAATAAATTCTTTTCTTACTAAGACAAAGGATGCTACTGTGCTATAAACACCAGGGATCAAATTTTTCTGATCAAATTTCCTAAGACAGATGCTGTTTATTTGGAATTATTTAAAAATTGGTATTAAATTCTTTTCAAGGTTAGATCATAATATGAAACTGTCCTTCAATTAATACTCAATGATTCATATTTAAAAATCGATATTAAATTTTTTCAGGGTTAGATCATAAAACTAAATTGTCCTTCAATGAGTAGTCAGTCAGTGATTCATACCAGAGAGGCTAAGGATTGAAATTCAAGTCTTAGTAAAGAGGAAATGAGAATGAAAATGTTTATTTGTAAAATTACTTGTTGATAAGGAAGATTAAAGAGGCTTGGCCAAAAAAGTTATACAGTTGGCCCTCCATACCTGCAGGTTCTGCATTCTTGGATTCAAACAACCGAGAACAAAAATATTAAGGAGAACGTTATGTATTGCTGACATTTACTAAATAGATGGACTACAATGGTTGTGTCTGTACTAAATATGTACTGACTTTTTTTTCTTGTCATTATTCCCTAAATAACACAGCACAACAATTATTTACGTAGTATTTACATTGTATTAGGTATTTTAAGTAATCTAGAAATGACTTGAAGTGTACAGGAGGATGTGTGCAGATTATATGCAAATACAACACCATCTATATATATAAAAGCCTAAGCGACAGAATGACGCGACTGGTCACTATGACATGCACTGACCACCAGGGGGGCAGACACTCAACGCAGGAGCTGACCCCTGGTGTCAGTGCGTTCCCACAGCCAACCTCCTGCGGCCTCTCACCCCGTCCGGCCCCGTGGCCCCTCCCTCTGGCCGGCCAACCTCCCACGGTCCCTTCCTCTGGCCAGCCAACTTCCCACGGCCCCGATCGGCCCGATCGCAGGCCAGGCTTGAGGGATCCCACCTGTGCGTGAATTCGTGCACTGGGCCTCTAGTTTTACATAAAGGACTTGTGCATCCCCAGATATTAGTGTCTCTGCAGGTCCGAAAACCAATCTCCTGTGGATACTGAGGGATGACTTTTTTTGGATGCAGATTCATATGGTATATTAACCTTTGGCTTTAACACTCATTTTACCTACTCTCATCTACTTTATCAAAACCTCACCAAACCCTACCTGCTTTGGCTCAGTGGATAGATCACTGGAATGTGGACTGAAGGGTCCCAGGTTTGATTCTGGTCAAGGGCACATGCCGGGGTTGTGGACTCAATCCCCAGTAGGGGGCGTGCAGGAGGCAGTCGATCAATGATTCACATCATTGATTCTATCTCTCTCCCTCTCCCTTTCTCTCCGAAATCAATAAAAATATATATTAAAATTAAAAAACCTCACCAAAATAAAATGATCTTTTATAAAAAAAAAGACAAGATCAAATGAATGATTTATTCATGCAAGACATGAAAGACACTGATCTAAACAACAATATATTTTAATTTATAATAACTTATCTAAACATCCTTGATATCTAATCTAATAACAACCATAATTGTGAAATACAGTAGTCCCCCTTTCTCTGTGGTTTTAGTTACCCAAGTCAATCATGGTCCGAAAATATTAAATGGTAAATTCCAGAAATGATTCATAAGTTTTAAATTGCATGCCATTTTGAATAGCATGATAGAATCTTGATTTATCACCCACCTATTTCTAAGGTAGTGCATTTTATTAAAGTGGAAAAGAAGATGAGAAGAAAAAATACGAAGTGAATAGTTAAACATGGAAACAAAAATAAAATCCTGTGGTGTTTTTCAGATTTGTAAAATACCTAATTCACTAAAAGAAAAACAGTATTTTAAAATAATGGATCTCTTGGTCTATCACACTGGACTGCACATGTCCTAGAAGCCAGAAAGAAGAGCAATTGCTTGTTTTATTAAGCTTCATCTGACACACAAGCCCAGAAATTGTAAAAGCAGTTGTAAACGTGTAGCATTACATAGGGTTTTAAGCAAAACATTATTTGGTTGTAGATTAAGTCCAATGGTGGACTTAAAATTGGATGTAGAAGATAAGCACTATAGCCCTAGCCAGTTGGCTCAGTGGATAGAGCACTGGCCTGTGGATTGAAGGGTCCTGGGTGCGATTCCAGTTAAGGGCACGTACCTCGGTGGCAGGCTCCTCCCTGGTCTGAGCCCCCCTGGTTGGGGCTCATGCAGGAAGCAACCAATCGATGTGTTTCTCTCACATAAGGTATTTCTGTCTTTCCCTTTCCCTCTCACTCTCTCTAAAAATCAATGGAAAAATATCCTTGGGTGAGGATTAAAAAAAAAAAAAGAAGATAAGCACTATAAAGTTTTTTAGATTATGTGAGAATTCTAAGCACTTCTGCCTATACTTAAGATTTTTTTTAAAAAAGCATTATAAATACTTAAAAATGATTAAAACCTCAGTGTTCTAGGCATGTTACAAGTCTGAGTCAAAATAACACATCTGACTGCTCTGTTTATTGGGTTCCTTTGACTTTAAAATTCACTATAAAAGGTTAAATTTCTGCTGAGTTTTATTTGCAATGTGCACAGAACTTGCACTGTGCCCCCTCCCCCATTTAAATTTGCAGTCTCAGTAAGATTTTGCTGATTAGGGCCAGAATAGAAATGCTTACTGGGGATCTGTGAAGGAAGAAGAGATGACCCTAAGTAACTCTGTAACTCTGATTCAACTACTTTCCTTTCTCCATCTTCTAACTTCTCTCCTACCCTGGTTCCAATCATTAGAGTTACAAAGTAGCCTGATATCCAGAAAGCTTTTTAAAAAATCAAGTTATTCACTTTTTTCTTTATTAAAGAACTCTAAAGACCAGTATTAGTGATGAAGAGAGCCCCCACAATTTCTTTGAAATTTAATTTCAGGTTGAGTTTAGCAGTGAATGAAGTTGTTACAGTTTAGTTTAAACCGGATTATGTGAAAAACAAAAACAACAATGAAAATAACAGGTTCTCCCCTCTCTCTCAGTTCACTTCCAGTTAAAAAAATAACACCCGAGGTTCACTTTTTCTGTGAAGGGAAACACAATCAATTGGTTCCTATTTCAGACTTTAACTAAACAAGGACTACAGACCTAGTAGGTGCTTATTAACAATTTACAACATAATTCGAAAAAACCACTTCAATCTTAATGTGGGAGAGAAAAGGGCACTTTATGTTTAAATACATATATTACATCTATTAAAAAGACATTATATCAAATGGACATGGCATAGCAAAAAAAGAGAATGCAAATCTAAACAGTTGTTAGAGTGTTGGCTGGTGCACTGAAGGGTCATAGGTTTGATTCGGGGCACGTGTGGTAGGCAAATAATAGATGAGTCTTTCTCACATCGATGTTCCCCTCTCTCTCCATATATATATATATATATATCTGTCTCTGTCTCTAAAAAAAAAATCAATGGAAAAAATATCCTCAGGTGAGGGTTACCTAAATAAGTAAATAAATAAATAAATAAATAAATAACTTTTGAAATAGCTATAAAGAGGACACCACAGTCTCACTTGACAGTGATGTAAACATACCTCTTATTTATTCCAGAAGGTGCAATATAACAGAATAGTGAGACATTTTTGCATTTTTCAGTTAATGGATCAGAGTTGGAATCCCAGCTCTGCTACTTTCTAGCTGTATGAGGGCAAATTAGAGCAGCGACTGCAGCTATAAATACTATGCACACAAATATATGTTGAATGCGTGAATGGATGACTAAGCAAATGATTTAAACTTCTCTACATCTTGGTTTCTGTATTTCTAAAAGAGTGAAAACTGGACCTCTCCCAAAAGGCTGGGCTGTGATGATTAAATGCATGCAAAGCACTTAGTACAATGCCTAATACAGAACAAGCACAGAATAAATATGAGTTATTGTCATCATACCAAGCAAACAGCCTACATATATATCCAAACTGCTGAAATATGGATTACAAAACATGAGTTACTATCAACTTAGATGATCATCTAAGGAGAAAAAGGCAATAAACAGCATTTAAACTTCATGAGTTTTTGGTCTAGTTTTTGTGTGTAGAGTTCAAGGAAGAACAAGGGACTATTGAAACAGTCAAACAGTTGAGGGGAAGTTCAGAGAGGAACAGAAGGAAAGAAAAGAATGGATCATGAGGCTCTGATGATTAATAAGCAATCAATAAACAAGAGATGGTTATTGTATAAATAGCACTCACTCCTCAGTGAAAACTGTCAGGCACTACGAAGTTGAGGGGCTGTCCTTGGCCCAGAGAAGGTCAATCAAGTTGCTCTCATAGGTCTGTTTGTTGTTGTTTATTTTATTTTTTAACTGTTGACAAGAAATATGGGGATGGAGTATTTGCTCCTTTCTGCTAATAATCCTGGAATGATCTCTCTTCAGATACTTCACCTTACCCTGACATAAAAAATAAATAAGGGACTAAACCCTTGGCTTACTGCTTTTTAACCAATCAATGCTATATTCCATTTAGAGAGACAACAGTGAAAGGTAAAACTCAGGGAAGCAAGCACCTAGTCTTTGGGTGATAAAAAATATTGACTTGAGCCCCTTAATCTATCAACAATCATTTCACTTCTTTTTGTCTTAGAGAGAAGACAGAAGAGATTTTGATAACCAGACAAAAACAGCAACTGGAATCTATAAGTGAAAATAGTTTTCCTGTCTTCATGCAATTTTTATTAATAACACACCCAACAAAAACTCCACTTGCTAAGGTTATAGCTTATATTAAATACAAGACAGAATTAACTGAATATTGTTTATTTAATTGGCTCACCTGTGAGTTATCAAATTTTACCCTTTTCTCCTTTCTTAAACCCAATTTCAACCCATGTTTCTCCCCATTCTTTTTTTTTGCCTTTATTTATTTTGATGATTAATTTATTTTTTATTAAATTTATTGGGGTGACATTGATTAATATGATCATATAGGTTTTAGGTGTGGGTTTCTATGTTACAGTATCTGTATATTGCACTGTGTGCCCACCATGCAAAGCCAGATCTTCTCCCTTCACCATATATTAGGTCCCCTTAACCCTCTCCCCCCGTCCCTCCGGCAAGCCTTTATTTTTCAACGACAGGGATCCCTGGATCTAGCAACTAATCCTTAATTGGGTACTTAATCTTCACTTCACAAGTCATTTATTTGCAGACAGTATTTTTATTTCCATAATGAGATTTGATACCAAAGTTATGTTTTAGGCTACCTTCTTAACCATTTTGGGGGTCAAGGAATGTAAAATAATTTTAATGTAAACTGAAACAATGTGTACCTAAAAATGTAAATCTTTGGGGTAAGAGAAACAGCCAATTTTAAAATTAAAAAATAAAAAAAGCTTTCAATTGTGATGTTTTGGAATTCCTTTTGCTGTCTTTAATCACAGTAAGCCTTACTGAACTATATCCCAAAGGCCTCTAGAAAATTCAGCAGGGAGAGGGGGTCCAGGATTGATGGAACAGAATCAAAGAGGACTTACAGAGTTTGTTAACAGAATAACTGAGTGACCAGGTCATGATATGTGAACAGACTATAATTCTCGTTGTATTCATTTGCTGCCTTCAAAAGTGCAAAGTGATTTCTAGGATCACAGGACCTACCTCCTCACAAACTGTAGAGAAGCGGTTGAGGAACTGTACAGTGTGCACCACAAACTGGTTTAGAAATGCCACCGTTCTTTTCTGTTGAATAGCTGGCACCTGCGTTACGTGAAAGAAAGACGTGATTGGTACAGGAGGAACGTACACTGTGCAATCCCTCTGATGTTAGTGACAAGGGGGTGCTTTGCTGTGTGGTATGAGTCCCCTGAATAGCCCTTTAACTTGTTTTCCTACCCCGTGGGGGTGGGGCGTCCCAAGAAGACAGAGGCTACGGAAAAGTTTCAGAATGGGCTCTGGATTCACAAGTACGAACTTGCCGGTGAGGACCACACACAGAAACACACAGAAAACCTGGGGCCGAATGAAAGAGGTAGGGTGAGAGGTCACAACCGGCTCCTATCGCCAGGGAGTCACCCTAGAGAAGGCAGACTCGTGACACGGGAAGCGAAGCGGGGAGAGGCACGCTAACCCCTTACACAGCTCGGGAGGGACCCCTTTTGAAGGTGAACAGTGGGACTCTCCCACCCGAGGACGGCAGGAGAGCAACCTGCGGTCAGGGACAGGGGGAGGCAGGGGAGATGGGGTCTCCCTGAAAATCGGGCGTCCCTTTACCATCCTCCTCCCAGGTCACCGGAAGTCCAACTCCTTCTTTTACAAACCTTGGTCAGGTCAATGCCTGAACCCATGAGAGGAAGCCCGTCCTCATCCATCTCCTCAGCGGGCGGGGGACCCAGGCATCACCCACAAACCCCCCTAGATGTGGTCCATCCTAGCACGTAATAGTGTTAGAACGCCTCCCCCAGGCCCCGCCTCCCGGGCCCTTCCTTCCGGAAGGAAACGCCTTCGCACGCCAATCACTCAGCGGTTCTCGGAGAGCCCGCCCTCCCGCTTGGCATTCTGGGATTGGTAGTTCTAGTTCCAGATTGTAACGTCAATCCAGGGGTCGCGAGGTGGAGCGAGGCTGAGGTTCTAGCAGGAAAACCTTAAAAACGTGGCAAAAAGTATAAGTAAAAAATTGTGTCCGTTTGTTATCTCTGCCTAGTCCTGTTATCTAAGTAGCTCATTTGTTAATCAAATAGTCACTTGTTTATCAAGGGAAAATAGCGTTCAGTGTTGCCTTTGTCAGGGAACCATTATAGAGGCAGCTGCACCCCCTGATCCACGAGTGACTCCACCAAGTTCCTTTACCAGGAAGCACACTCAGCATCTCAGCATCAATGCACCACAGGATTGAACTAAAAGCGCATCTGGGCTTTAGCTCACGTATTTTGTGCATCCATTAGCAAGATATGTCGTAAGGTATCCAAAACCCTAAGCTCCTAAGGGTGTTAGCATAAAACTGGACATAATTAAGCATTTAGATCCTGTAAACAAAATAAAGACATTGTGCATGCACTAAATTTTGAGATGGAGAAAGCTCAAAATGTTTTCCATATAAATTAATGGTAATTGCTTCTTCGTTTCACACCATTTCAGCCTATGAACGCTCTACTTTTGGATAGAGGAGGAAACTTGTAATAGGCTAGGGGATTGGTTGATTTGCATATAAAAACATGCTTCAAAGTAAGTTGTTTTATTACCTTTAGGCATCAGTTAGCCACAAATGTCAGAGCTTCAAGAATATAGAAAACTAGAGGCCCAGTGCATGATTTAATCATGCACCTGGTGCACCAGCGGGCTGTCCGCCGGTGCCCCAGGCCTTCCGAAAGCCTCCGGCGCTGCGGAGGCTTTCGAAAGGCCTTGCGCCAGAGCAGACAGGCGGCCAGGTCCCCCGCTTTGGCCTTTGATCGCGGGGGACCTGGCCGGCTGGCTGTCCGCCGGTGCCCCAGGCCTTCCGAAAGCCTCCGGCGCTGCGGAGGCTTTCGAAAGGCCTTGCGCCGGAGCAGACAGGCGGCCAGGTCCCCCGCTTTGGCCTTTGATCGCGGGGGACCTGGCCGGCTGGCTGTCCGCAGGCGCCCCAGGCCTTCCGAAAGCCTCCGGCGCTGCGGAGGCTTTCGAAAGGCCTTGCGCCGGAGCAGACAGGCGGCCAGGTCCCCCGCTTTGGCCTCTGATCGCGGGGGACCTGTCCGGCTGGCTGTCCGCAGGCGCCCCAGGCCTTCCGAAAGCCTCCGGCGCTGCGGAGGCTTTCGAAAGGCCTTGCGCCGGAGCAGACAGGCGGCCAGGTCCCCCGCTTTGGCCTCTGATCGCGGGGGACCTGTCCGGCTGGCTGTCCGCAGGCGCCCCAGGCCTTCCGAAAGCCTCCGGCGCTGCGGAGGCTTTCGAAAGGCCTTGCGCCGGAGCAGACAGGCGGCCAGGTCCCCCGCTTTGGCCTCTGATCGCGGGGGACCTGTCCGGCTGGCTGTCCGCAGGCGCCCCAGGCCTTCCGAAAGCCTCCGGCGCTGCGGAGGCTTTCGAAAGGCCTTGCGCCGGAGCAGACAGGCGGCCAGGTCCCCCGCTTTGGCCTCTGATCGCGGGGGACCTGTCCGGCTGGCTGTCCGCAGGCGCCCCAGGCCTTCCGAAAGCCTCCGGCGCTGCGGAGGCTTTCGAAAGGCCTTGCGCCGGAGCAGACAGGCGGCCAGGTCCCCCGCTTTGGCCTTTGATCGCGGGGGACCTGTCCGGCTGGCTGTCCGCAGGCGCCCCAGGCCTTCCGAAAGCCTCCGGCAGCCATGGTACAGACGCTGAGCTCGCGCCGCGAGCTCAGCGTCCTTCTGGCCCAATCAGCTACCCCGGCCACCCTGAGTCCCGCCCCCTGCGCCTCCTGCTGGCCCAATCGTGGGCGTAGCGGAGTGATGGTAATTTACATATTACCATTTTATTATGTAGGATAGCCCTAACCGGTTTGGCTCAGTGGATACAGTGTCAGCCTGTGGACCAAAGGGTCCCAGGTTTGATTCCTGTCAAGGGCATGTACCTTGGTTGTGGGCACATCCCCAGTAGTGGGTGTGCAGGAGGCTGCTGATTGATGTTTCCCTCTCATCGATGTTTCTAGCTCTCTATCCCTCTCCCTTCCTCTGTGTAAAAATCAATATATATATATATATATATATATATATATATATATATATATATATATCTATAGATATATATATCTATATATATCTATATATATATATCTATATATCTATATCTATATCTATATCTATATCTATATATATATATACATACTTTTTTTTTAAAGAATATAGAAAATAGCCCTAGCTGGTTTGGTTCAATGCATAGAGTGTCCGCCTGTGGACTGAAGGGTCCTGGGCTTGATTCTGGTCAAGGGTACATGCCTGGGTGGCAGGGTCCATCCCAGTAGGAGGCGTGCAGGAGGGAGCCACTTGATGATTTTCATCATTGATGTTTCTCTCTCTCACTCTCCCTTCCTCTCTGAAATCAATAAAAATAGATTAAAAACAGAATACAGAAAATAAATATCCTATATAATAAAATCCTAATATGCTAAGTATCCAGTTGTTCATTCAACCAATCAAAGCATAATATGCTAATGATATGCTCAGGACATTCAACTGCTCACTATGATGTTCACTGCTCCGACTGGTAGGTTAGCTTACTGCGGGGTCTGGCTGATCTGGTCTGAGAGAGATGGGCCAGACACACCCTGGAGCCCTCCTGCAGTCCCTCCCCATCCTGGCCCGCACCCTCTCCCAACCCAGGTCCCCTCCAGGGATGTCGGAGAGCCGGTTTCAGCCCAATCCTGCAGGCCAGGCCAAGGGACCCCACTGGTGCATGAATTCATGCACCGAGCCTCTAGTAGTCAATATAATGAGACCTGTAATGAATGGATGCTTAAAAGACAAATGCAAAATCTAAGAAAACACATAACACTCACCTTGCATATGTGGACTTTCAGGTAATGAGTTCAGTAAGGTACCTCTCTCCTGAGTCTAGGGTCTCAATTCAGTTTCTCAAGAGGTGAGCATAAGGGAGGAGTAACTGCCTGGCTCTGTAAGAGGCAGAGGGCATTTGGGAGAACTAATCATTCCCCATCCACACTCTCCATCAAACCTGTTTTAGTAACCCCGGAAAGACTCCACCCTCCCTTCAGAACTGATGCCCCAAGAAATCCAAGAGTCTTAACTTTCCTGTTAAGATGATGCCATTCTCTTTTAATCATTATACCAATCCTTGCTTTCATCACTCATTTGATACCTTGTACATGCTACCTCTATCTTGTTGTGACCATGTGGTATTGCCAACTTCTTTGTAATTTCTTTCAATTCCCCAACAACATTATATAGCTGTGCTAGTTAGTAGCTGCCTATTTTTAAGTTAAGGATTTATTATGCAAGTGAAATACTTATCATAGAAAACAGAGTAAAGAAAAAAGTATAGGACCGTGGTTGGCAAACTGTGGCTCACGAGCCACATGCGGCTCTTTGGCCCCTTGAGTGTGGCTCTTCCACAAAATACCACGGCCTGGGCGAGTCTATTTTGGAGAAGTGGCGTTAGAAGAAGTTTAAGTTTAAAAACTTTGGCTCTCAAAAGAAATTTCAATCGTTGTACTGTTGATATTTGGCTCTGTTGACTAATGAGTTTGCCGACCACTGGTATAGGAGGAATAAATGTCACAGTCACTCTTATTAGAAGTAACCATTGCCATTTTAATAGAGCCAAGTCATTTTATCTTGAATTCACAATGTCAGATTTGTCCCCCATTGGTGTGGGTATGAATGAGGTAGGTTTGTCGTGAGTCTTTGCTTAGGTTTATATACTCTATAGCACTCTGCACAGAATAACCCTCTCCATATAGTAAAAAATAATTTGCAGCAAATGATGCCACTATCAGCTGCTTCTAATTAAACTCCTCTGGCTGTTTCAGTAAATGACTCAGCACCTGGACTTCTTAAAGCGGTCAGGTTTTTTTGAATCACAACCACATAAAATCACTTAGCACTACTTTGGAAGTTCAACATCAACATTTGGTCCTGTAGCCTTGTTTCTAGAGTCCAAAATGATCATGTTAGAACCTTTGCTATTACCCTTTTAAAAAATGTGCCAGGAGGTGTGAGCCAGTCAGTCTAGGAAAGTGGTTCACAATATTTTCCAGAAGCCCTTCATAGAAAAAAAAAAATTGAGGATCCCTAGATGATTGTGGTTGGATATTTAATATTCACTGAGCAAACACATACATTGTTGGGGATTTAAAATGGGAACATTAAATGGAAATGCTGAACTATATTGGGAAGCCCATCTTTAAAAGCCCCAATTTTTAATTCAAAGATAGTATTTCATGTCCTTTTATTTTCCAGGCTAGGTTCTAGTAGTTTTCCTACCATACATCCTGCGTTAGAAAGTCTTTTCTCTCCTGTCACATAGGCAGGAATGGTTAACGGATTCTGGCTTTCATCTTGAACTCCAGAGCCAAACCTGGGGTCACATAATAGATACTCAGATGACAGGCACACCTTATATATCTGAGAACTTTTTAACCCTCTCAAGATTTCTGAATGAGATCTTCAAAATCCACTCTCTCTGAATTGGAGGAAAGGGTTCTCTGGCAGATTCATTCTTCCTCCCAGGTAATGGTGTCTGGGAGGAGGAAGAGGCAGTTGGCAGGATGTCTGATGTCAATGTCGGCTAGGATCATGTAGGGAAGTTGGATTTTGGAGCTGGCTATATTATCTCAGGACTGCAGGAAATCATGGATTCAAAGGAAAAAGAGGACTTTGGTAGTGGTAAGATGTATATAATATTGAGAATCCCTTGCAATAATTCCACATTCTCCCAGTTATTTTCCCTCAATAGGTAGGAAGCAATGACCCAGGGTCTTGTAAAGATCATATACACATGTGAACACATCTTATTGTGGCAGGTGAGTGGAATGATGGGGAAAGAAATAGGTCAAAGTGAAAGAACTGCAGAATGGCTCCATGGTCTTGGGGGTTAAAGTATTTGTGGGGTAAGACCTCTGATGCAGCGGTATATAGCACCAGGTCGAGACTTGCTCACAAGCAGGCGCCAGGGAAATCTCGCTAGAACTCCACAGATTTCAATGAGGGATGCATGCACAGGTGTTCTCCTTGGTACAGGCTCTTTGGGGAGAGAGGCATTGTTAGACATTCACAACACAGCTTGAGGCTCCAGTGTCCAACTTTGAGGAGTACCAGCCTACAGAATATTTGGCAAAGTATTCAAGATTCTAGAGAGTCTAAATCTTAATGAAAATAATGTTTCTTTATAGGCTAGAAACCAAAGTGAGCTATTATACAATAACTAGAGGCCTGGTGCATGAAATTTGTGCACTGGGGTGTGTGTGTCCCTCAGTCCAGCCTGCACCCTCTCCAATCTGGGACCCCTTGGGTGATATCCAACTGCCGGTTTAGGCCCGATCCCTAGGACCACTGGTATAGGAGGAAAAACTGCCCTAGGATCGGGCCTAAACCGGCAGTCCGACAACCCTCTCACAATCCGGGACTGCTGGCTCCCAAACACTCGCCTGCCTGATTGCCCCTAACTGCTTCTGCCTGCTAGCCTGATCACCTCCTAAACTCTCCCCTGCCAGCCTGATTGACACCTAACTGCCCTCCCCTCCTGGCCTGGTCACCTCCAACTGCCTTCCCCTGCAGGCCTGGTCACCCCCAACTGCCCTCCCCTGCAGGCCCAGTTGCCCCCAACTGTCCTCACCTGCAGATCTAGTCCCCCCCAACTTCCCTCCCCTGCAGGCCTGCACCCCCCCAACTGCCCTCCCCTGCAGGCCTGGTCCCCCTCCCCCCAAACTGCCCTCCCCAGCAGGCCTGGTCCCCTGCAACTGCCCTCCCCTATAGGCCTGGTTGCCCCCAACTGCCCTCCTCTGCAGGCCTGGTCCCCTACAACTGCCCTCCCCTATAGGCCTGGTTGCCCCCAACTGCCCTCCCCTGCAGGCCTGGTCCCCCCCAACTGCCCTCCCCTGCTGGCCTGATCGCCTACAACTACCCTCCCCTGCCAGCCATCTCTGACCACATGGGAGCGGTCATCTTGTGAGGGCGTGAGGGTCAATTTGCATATTACCTCTTTATTATATAGGATTACAATAAAATCTATTTGTAATGAACAAACACCCAGTTTTCATTAGTACTAGTGGAAGAAAGAACTAGCAACTAGCAAGGAAACATTACATTAAGAAAAGATGTAGAAAGTTCTTTAAAAATAACTGATATTGGTCTGGTTTAATCTTAAATGTTAATGAAGAAAGTCATTTCTTACAGTTACAGTCTAAGTAAAAATGAACCCAACTGAACTAAGCTGTTTAGACAGTCTATCTTCCTTATCTCAGTGGTATAATTTATCACTAGTTGCCTCTGGCTTACTTTAGGGGTTAGTTGTCTGGGCCTTATTTCCTTTATACACAGTCTCAAAAATAGAGATTTCCTAAAACAGTATTAGAAAGCTCTTACTAGAGATGGTTGCAGAGATAAACCTTAATTTCAGCCACAGTCTAATCTTGTCTGGATTTGGCTCAGTGATAGGACAACAGCTGTGTTTATAAAAAAGATCAAAGTTTTGTGTTTAACCATCATTAGAAACAAAGAGACCAGCAACATTCATTGCCTTTTATTACAGAGGAAGGAAATAGGTACTCAACTCAATATAGCACTAAAATTGCAGTTGGTAGAAATGCTTATTTCATGTATCTTTAAATCTATTGGGTTTCTCAAATTGCTTGCAAAGGCTGAGAAACCTGGTGGCCTCCCCTTTAACTTACCATTGTTCAAATGAATTTTATGTTTATAATAGAGGCCTGGTGCATGAATTTGTGCATGGGTGGGGGCCAGGCCTGACGTGGGGAGGGGCTGTGGGAGGTTGGCCGGCAGGCCCCACCCCCAATGGGGGTGGGGGGGCTGATCGGGGCAGGGCTGGCTGGGGGGAGGGGCTGCGGTAGGTTGAGAGGGGCCTATTGGGGCCCTGATTGGGCCAGTTGGCCCCCCGCAGTGCACATCATAGCGACTGGTCATTCAGTCATTCCGGTCGCTTGGCTTTTATATACACTGAGTGGCCAGATTATTATGTGTTCAGAGATCATAATAATCTGGCCACTCTGTGTATATAGATAAAAGTGTTTCAAGCCCCTAAGTAGAGTATTCTTTAAAAATTAGTGGAGAAAGCAAATAGCTATATAACAAAGACATAAGTTAAACAGAAATAAGCTGATCCAGGCAAATGTAACTTGGTCCTACATAAGGGCCACAATTGTCTTCACTAAGGTAGTTCAAAGAACAGCTGAAAAGGGCAGAAAGATTTAATGCTTTTGTATTTCCCATGAAGTCTGTGTCCATGCATGATGCAAAAGAAGTTGGTTATGTTAAGACTGAGTAATGGATATGTCATCCAATGTGTATTCCTTTTCTCTTCTGTGAAATGAGATCCTCAAAGCTGATATCCTAATTTTTTTGTTGTGCTACTGCGATTAGTTAACAAATGGTTGCCACACATTTCAAGTTATGTTAATAATAACAACAAAAGAAAAGGACCTATGTTTTAAAGGTCATATTTCTTTAAATGTATAATTATAAATGCATGTTAGCCGTTTTGAAAACCTTTTCCAATGCCTGTTAAAAGAAATGTTTTTGAATGAGCAAGGTGTTAGATTAAAGAAACAGTGTTCTCTCTGTCCCTGTTGCTGAGCACACTGACAGCTTGATAACGATATGCTGGAACGGAATGCTGCTGCTGAGGACTTGACCAGCCACCTAAGAGGAATATGTGGAAATGGACCATCAGAATGGTCATTTTTACTTTGTAAATTTTACTTGGGTTCAGAACTAAGGTTATTTACTGGTATGGCATAAAGTTGGGTTAAACTGAGTTTAACTTTTTGAGCTACAGAAAAACATGGGGAATAATCTGGACCAAATACTTTTTCTCTCCTCAGAAATTAGTTTTGGGCACAGTACTGTCTCATAACTTCCCAATCAGCATTTCTGGGATAATGTCAGATTTTGGACAATTACAAAAAACCAGACACAAATGTGCAAACCAGATTTCGATTTCTTCTCCACTGACGTGAGATTTAAAACAGTAACAGGAACATTTCTAAGTCAGTGTCATTATGTAGTCGCAAATTACCAAAGTAAGGAACAAATTGGAGTGCATGGGTGTGCAATTTTGTGTTTTGGCACAGGAGAGACACTGAAATATCCACAATGCACAAGCCAAATCATAAAAATAAAAAGGGGCTATGATTCCATCATTCTGAAAGTGTAGGATTTAGTTCTGACATCTTGGACATTTGTGATATCCTGACTTTTGCTTCAACAGTCCTTAAATAATACAAACTTTAGGACACAAGTACAACTTTTTTTTTCTTTTCACAATGTTTGTAAGTGAAGCAATCCTGAGGAAAACTTAGTTTCAACAAGAGAAAAACCATCTTAAGACGTATTTATAAACATGGAAAAACTAAAATTAAGTGGGACACACACACACACACACACACACACACAATCAGCTCTTATGTTATTTATCAGGAATTAGACATTATGACCAATAGCTAATTCCAAATCATACATTTCTTCCTTAGTCTAATTTAAATACACTTTACTAAGAACAAAGTTTACCAAGGAAAAAGAATATCATTATACCATTTAAAAAATTGTACATACTAGTGTTTAACAACAAATTCGAAACTGGAAAATGGTTGCAATATCCTATATGTAAGATGTTTTCTTTTTAAAAAAGGTTCCAGTTCTGTCCTTAGTAGGTAAAATGTATACCACTTCTGGAACCTGGCGGTAAAGGCATTCCTCTCATTTCTCACAGCACCATATAATTTACAAATGGAACACTGCCTGCCTCTCTTGGACATAACTGTATTTACACGATCACTATGACTTATCTTTCCCCTAGCAATGAGTAGTCCTACTGGAAATTTCATCAGACAACGTTTATATTTGGGTAAGCCCTTATTCTGAAGAATCCATATCCCAGATACCAGGCCCAACATACTCACCTCTCTAATCTCCATCCCTAAACATAACCCACTCAATTTCTAAGTCACCTTTTCTAAGTATAAGACAATTTTCAACTACACTGGCCCCATTTATTATTTCAGGATGTATTCCTTATTTTTGTTAAATATTCTGAAATGACAAATTCTTACAAAATTTTTGGCCTATCCTGAAGCTTTTAAGGCTCTCTGTCCCATCACAGAGACTGTTAATGGGAATCATGTTAAAATTCACTGCCATTTTCCTCTGTAAGTTCAAAAGTTGCTTATAAGGGATAAAGAAAACTATTTCTATTATTTGGTAGTAATATTTTACTGTATTAAATAACTGACATGCAAATTGATATGCTATGTAATTTTTCATCTATAATTTAAAGCATGTAACAGTTCATACCAAACATCTACATGATTACAAAACTGTATTGAAATTTTTAAAATACCTGTAACATTTCCCTATCAAAAGATAATTATCTTGATTCCATAAGATACTTACTATAAGAAATCATATAGAGAACTTGAGTAAAATATTTATTAGCATTATTAATTAAAATAAACTTAATTCCTCAAAAATGAGAACTATATATCTCTGAAATTAATTATTACCTTTTAAGTATTTTTATTCACCTTTACTCAATCCTCACAGTAACTTCATGAGATAATGATTCCTGTCTCTATTTTATAGGATGAAATGTGGCTTCAACTCACAGGTATGCAGAGTTTGTAGGAATTTATTTAATTCCATAATGACTGAATGCCAAACCCCAAGCTTGCACTCTTCTGATTACATCATAGTGTGTCACAAAAACATGGTGACTGCCTTACATAATACTGACTTCAATGAATTTTGAGATGGTGAATATAGTTCTTTTGCCACTAGATGTCATCTCAAAAACATTTAAATTACTATAAGAATGGTGAAAATTCATAAAAGGCAAAAGCTGTTAAAAATGATGTTATTTTTCAATGTAAGCTTTATCCTATATACCAGATGTTCTAAGAATGTGGAGATGTATAGTCAAAAGCAATTTGCATATACTAAATGGTTGAGTAACATAATTGGTCACATTTTTAAGAAATTAATCATCTTTTTAATATTAAATTAAATAATAATCTTTAATAATTCCTGAAAAAGTCCTAAGATCCCTACAATATAACAGATTGCTAAGCAAATAAGCGAGTGCGCACACACAAACACACTCTCTTTCAACAGCTTCTAGAGTAACACTGAAAGGAGATCCTTTTCTCCTTTTGTAAATATTTGTCCCTGAGAATTAGAAAAGTAGCATATATTTAAAGTATAGAGGATAGGATATACTTTGGATAATCCTGTGATAAAATAAAAAGCATTATGTTTCCCTAGTCATTTCTTTTCTGGAACTTCTGAGTCAATTATATTCTTAAGAGTTGATTAAAACACATACACATACACACACACACACACACACACACACACAGAACGGAGTAGAAAAAAATATTTTTAAACCATTAACATTTTATTTAACAAAACAACTGGGATATTTCTAGAGCTTACAGTATATTTAATATAAAAATAAGGAATTCTCCAAAAATGCAAAACGTATGGATCCAAGCTAGACAAAAATTTATTTCACATTTCAGTTACCCAAAACAACAGCTTGTGGTCACCTCCAACTGCACATAGTGGGAGAGTTCTATGCCAGGAAAGGCCAGATCCAACGACTACTGAACCAAGGATGATGGGCTATAAAATAAGTGAAGAATTAAAGAAGCTTACTAAATCATCAAAGTAAGTAAAAACTATCCTTCAGAAATAAAAAATACATTAATATATTGCCTTTATTTATAGCAGGATTAAAAAATATGCTTCCTCACAGGTGAAATATGAATTATTTGCTTGCAGCTGGCAGGAAGGAAGGATACAAATAACTATGAATTACTGGTGCAACCCAGAGTCAAATATTTTTGCAGCCTAAACAAACCAAGCAAGCAAAATTATTATATTTAAATGAAGGACAGCCATGGCCAGTGTGACTCAGTGCTTAGAGTGTCAAGTTTGATACACAGTCAAGGGTACACACCTGGGTTGCAGGTTCGATCCTCAGCCCCATTTGGGGCGCGTGCAGGAAGCAACGGATCAATATGTCTCTCTCACATCGATAGATTGATTTTTATCTCTCTCTCCCCCCGCAATCACCTTCTCTCCCTTCCAGTCTCTCTAAAAATCAATGAAAAAAGTATCCTCAGGTGAGGATTAAAAAAATAAATCAAGGATAAAATATAACAGAAGAAATAAAATGCTTCTTATAAGTATATAGACAAAACATCTATTACCACTAGTGATTTAAACATCAAAAAATGCCTTTTCTTTCCAATTTAAGCAGATGACATTCATAAATATCTTTAGATACACATTACAATTTTAGGGGCTATAAATGGAAAAGTAAAAAGCAAATTAAAAACCCATATGCACAAAACATCTACACATTACCTGAGGGTGTCCTAAATGATGAATTTGAAACTGGCTTGCCATTTTGCCAGGATAACCAGTGGTTGCAAACAAATTTTCATTAATTGTGGACCACCTAAGGAAAGAAAGGGTACAAATAATTTCAGCATTTTTCAGATAACCATAAACTTTTCTAAAACAGGTTATTTTTGTTGTTGTTGTACAAAACAATAATTTTATATCCCTGAATTTGCTAGTGGGGCTTTAAAATTAGACTAGAAATTCCAAGGAAGTTAACTATATGTTCTCATTCTGTAAATATTTATTAAGTGCTTATTGTGTGCCACTTTGTTACATTCCAAAGTTACACAAGGTTAGCAGTTCCTTTTTTATAACCAAAGGGCTAACAGTGTGATAGGGGATATCAACAAGGTATCAGACAAACATAAAATATAAAATATTTCACAGAAACACATTTAATGTTCTTATTGATAATTGTTATGAAATAGTGATAAACTCACAAGTTTAAATTCCTGGGGCTGATACAAACACCTAGAATATTTAGATATTTAAATATTTAAGATTTAAGACATCCTACACATTGTAATATAATGAATCAATGAATCAAAAAATGTTAATGGAGCTCCAGCAACATGCCCAACACTTTAATAAGTAAAGAAGATATGAGAAAAAAAGAAAAGATTCTCTGACCAAAAAGCAAACAGAAATTTGTGGCAGACACTGGCTGCTTGTCCAACAGCCCTTCTGACCTTTTTCCATGCTAACTGAATTCCAAGTATCTTCTGGCAGTGTGTCCAACCCCAAGGGATGAGACACAACTGGTTTCAGGCAAAGATAGCTATTCCCAATGAAAAGGGAGTGCTCTTCCTCTCCCCTTACTTTGGCCAACGATGAGGCTATGATGCCTGGAGCAATGGAGGTCATCTTGTGATTGTGAAGCAACAAGTCCAAAGCCTTTCCATGGAGGGTGGCAGAGGGAAAGGTCTGAACTCTTGATGACATTGCTGAGCTACTAAACCAATCCTGACACTGCCTTCTCCAGACTTCTTGTTAAGTACTATATACTATTTGCTTACATCTCTGAACTCAGGATGCATCTCACAATCTATGACATTCTTACATTTAGCTGACTATAATCTTAGATTTGATGTCATATACATATAATACATGTTCTATTGGTTTTAGTCTCAGTAAATTTTCCTATTATTTGAAAATGAAAGAGCCATAAAGACTGTACTATACAATGGAATATTACGCAAAAAGGAATGAAAAACAAAGTAGACGTGAATGTTAATTTAAGCAACAACAACAAAAAAAGAGATAGAGAGCAAGTTGCAGACAGTGTCTAGCATTTTCTCATTTAGCACAAAAATGAAGTTTATATGCAAAAATATGGTTCCACCTACATTTTATAGCTTGATCAGTACAAACAATAAGGAAACATATGCTCCAGATTGTGGGGGTGGTATTCGTACAGTGGCAATGTGTCTTATAAAATTAAAAAACAACATTGACAAATCACTCCCTCGCCTAACCCAAAAGACAAGAGCAAAAATTTAGTTAAGAAAGCAAAATAGCCATTTATAAAATTATCAGAGAAAAAAAGACAACTCCCAAACAAGCAAACATAAACCCAGAGCAAAGAAGAGGATTGGGAAAGTATTCCAGATGGTGACACTGCATGAACAAAAGTAACCAGACTCAAAAAATAAAATTGTAACTCCAACAAAAGTGGTACACTACCTAAATATGCAGGCTCGATCCATGTGGACAGGTCTCTTCACTTGAGGGTAACTAAAAGACAGTATTTTGGATTTTATGAATTATGTACTGGTCTTAAGTAGAACATAAATTACAGTTTAAAGGGTGTTTTCTTTAAATTAAAAAATATATTTCTATTGATTTCAGAGAGATAGGGAGAGGAAGAAATAGAAACATCAATGATGAGAGAGAATCATAGATCGGTTGCCTCCTGCAGACCCCGCATTGAGGTTCCAGCTCACAACACAGGCAGGTGTGCTGATCCAGAATCATACCATGACTTCCTGGTTCATAGGTCAATTCTCAACCACTGAGCCACACTGGCCAGGAGGTATTTTCTTTTTAAAAAACACAATGGCCAAGCCCTAGCTGGTTTGGCTAAGTGGTTAGAGCATAGGTCTGCGGACCGAAGGGTCCCGGGTTTGATTCTGGTCAAGGGCACATACCTTGGTTGCAAGCTCCTCCCTGGCCAGGCCTTGGTCAGGACTTGTGCAGGAGGCAACCAATCGATGTGTTTCTCTCACATCGATGTTTCTCTCTGTCTTTCTGTCTCTCTTCCACTCTCCCTAAAAATCAATGGAAAAATATCCTTGGTTGAGGATTAACAACAACAAAAATAATAATAATAAAAGGTAACTTGTTTAAAAACAAAACAAAATACCACAATGGCCCAATATACTTAAACTGTGACAAAATTCCAAATAAGCATCGGATTGAAATAGATGAAATATGATAAAGATATAAGCATGATGCAGAACCATTATAAAACATGATCATTCAACAGGGTCAATGTTTGTTTTTTTCAACCTAAGTAAACAATGCTCTAAGATTTCCTCCTTCACATTGATCTTTCTGGGTTGTGCTCAAAGTGAATCTGCAAAGCACCGATGCCCATCTTTGTTTATCTAAACCCATACCTCTGGCCCTTTCAAAATAGACTTGCCTTAGCTCAACAGTGAGGGCCAGCGATATAAAAATGGCTCAGTGGATCATTAACAACAATGACTGATTTTTTAGTAAGTAATATATGTACTGAGAAAGTACCTGGATCGAGTAATATCCCAAATTAACCAATCATTCCCTGCAACAGCTCCAACTTTGAAGGTGTTTTTAAAACACCAGTGTGCTGACATTAATGGTATCTGTTCTGATTCAAGAGATAAAATAGCCTGTTGGGACATAAGATCATAAAATCGGATTGTTCCATTCTTCTCTGCAACCATCAGCTGTAAGACAGAAAAATAAAGAAAATTCAACAACTTCATTCACCAAATTTGAGAAGTAGGCAGAGATTCAATTCATATAGTGAAATTTAAACATCTGCATATACATATTATAAATGGAAGATCAAATGCAAAGGATGCTTAAGGAACTGGCATTGGCTCTAAACAACTATAGGATTAATTTTAAGAAGATGAATGTGGTAGCTTCTTAGATTCTAGGGAACAATAAAACAGAGTAATGCCCAAGAGAAGATACTGGCAAATGAGAGAACTCTTGTTGAATGGCTCCCATTTTCTCAATGAAGTAAGAGTTAAGGCCAAATGATACTTTTAGGATTTTAGAAAGCTCGATTTTGAATAGGTATTGATTATCACTGCAGTTAGATCAGATACTTTCTGTTTATACACTATGGCTCACAAGCATGGATTTACCTTTTGTTTTTAAACAAATATTGCTACTAGGCAATCTGGGCATCAGTTTTTAGAATGTAATTTGCCAAAGAGTAGGAAAAGTGTCTTCTGAATGAATGCCATTTAGAGATGATGGCTGTCAAATAAAAACTTAATTATACAGAACTTTTAAGGTATAGCTTTGTAGAGTAAATGTATTTGTGACAAACACATTTGTCTCTGAGGTGGAAAAAAGTCATTGATTTTTCTCCTCTATGTGTGCAAGTATTACACAGGTATATGTCTTTTCACCTTGATAAAAGAAAACTAAGTTATAAATAACAACCTTAAAAGATTCCTCAGGATGCCAGCACACACTCATTCCAGGGGAATTAAGAGCAAAATGAGATGTCTGTACTCCCTCCAAGTTCCAAATCCTAAGAAAAGAAAAGGAGTATAACTTTAAATATTTTTGATATATCACTACTAAAAAAATACAATTTCCATGAATTTATTCAAAGCCATTAACTAAAGATTACAAGATAGACATTTGTACTTAAAAGTATATCTTTCAAGGAAAATGATAGTTATTTTAGAAATTTGTGAAAGCAGTATGAAGAATTTAACCTTTACCATACTGAATCACAGAAAAACAGTCACATACATTTTCTCATTAATTAGTTTAACACCGTAACACCTGTAACCAAATTATTCGTATACTCCTTATTTTGTGG
This sequence comes from Cnephaeus nilssonii, assembly GCF_951640355.1. Taxonomy (NCBI): domain Eukaryota; kingdom Metazoa; phylum Chordata; class Mammalia; order Chiroptera; family Vespertilionidae; genus Cnephaeus; species Cnephaeus nilssonii. Next base: position 14,098,073 of record NC_137077.1, on the reverse strand, counting down.
ACCAAATCTTAAACTAATCAGGTTGCATTCCTGCATCAGTAGGCATTTCTCAAAGGTGGCCTTGATTGATAGCTACATTAAAGGTGAGTTGAGGGAAAAAAAAAACTTGGTTCCTCCCACTCTCTAATTTTTCCAAATCCATAGTAACAAGAACCAAGCTAATCACTGACATGGCTTTCTATTTCAATTTCTTTCCTATCCTGAGTAGAGATCAAAACTCAGAAATCTCACTTTGTTGTGAGAAGTGCTATCCCCAACCCAGACTGATAGTTTTCCAGCTCATTCTTCACACACAGCCACTATGTCTCCCTGGTACAGAGCGTGGCATAGAGTTAGCATGGCAGGAGACAGAAATTGGTGGGTGGTGGGCAAAGGGCCCACAGAATTCTGGTCCTTAAGAATTGAACTCACTCATTAGAATGCCTTGGACTTTTCCTTCTAGGTTTTAGAGTTCACACTTCATTAGGAATCATAAATAATTTCAACAAACTTAAAGAATATATCTTTAAAGTCTAGGCAAAAGTGTATTTCAGTGAAAGAAGACATATTCATTAAACAATGTAACTATTCTGTACCAAACCACTTTTCTTCCTCGGAGAAATTATAGGGTCTCCAATCTTGAAATATTATAGTAACGTATAAACTAATATAAATATTTTTCAAAGTGATTATTTACTTGATTAGGTAATTTAGAAGCATACTCTCTTCTCTTGCCAAATCAACACTTTATATCTGTGTGTACTATATAAGCGAGAGAATTACAATTAAAGAGGTGAATCACATTTACCACGGGTTTCTGCAATTGTGTTTCACTCCTCTCAATGAAGAAGATAATTAATATGGCAACTAAATATTTTTTCTCCTCCATTGCCTTTTGTATAATAAATACTGGGCTGGCATGTATTTTTATCATGATTGAAATAGTAGGAGTCTGTCTTGCAAATTCAGCGAGTCCCATGAGAAAATGATTTAAAGGCTCAATTCCTTTGATCTTATTCTAATATGTATTTGATTCTTGTTTGCAATTATATAAATTGAATACATACCAGAATATTTTCATGATTTTTTCCCTTTCAAATGAAGGAAACCAAAGAGACAGAAAATATGGATAAAGATATTTGATAAAAACAGGTCAATTAATGAAGTGTATTCCTGTACTAGAAATCAAATATTTTCACAGTATTTTGTCCTGAACAGAACCTGACACTTTTAAATAAAAACTGACTTAAAAATGAGGAGGATGATCCAGATTACTTTATAGGACTAGGATAAAATGATTTATGGTTTATAATTATACGCCTATTAAATAATTCTCAGTGGTTGCATACTCCAAGTACCAAATATGCACAATACAATGAATTGGGATGAAATGAGTTATCATAACCAAATTAGCTGCAGATGGTACACTTTAGGTTGTTAAGTCTTGTTTCCCTTTTTGATAGATTCCATAATTAAGCTCTTCTCAAATCCTTTTGTGGAACTCAATACATTTTTCAGTGTCTTTAGTACATGGCTCATCTAGTTAATAACAGTTCCATCATATAAAGTCAATTTCTCTTGTTTAAAATATTTTTACAGTACAGCATACATAATAAAAATACACAAATGTTAAGCATAAAATTCAAAGAACACAAAGAAAACAGTACCCAACTTAAGAAACTGAGTATTTTCAGAACTCCAAAAGTCATCTTGCACTTCCTTCCAGTCATATTTTCTTGCCCTCACCAAGGTATCACTATCCCGACTGTTAACACTATAGCTTACTTTTGCCTCTTTTGAAAATCATAAAAATGGAATCCTATGGTATGGATTTTCTTGGTCTGGTATCTTTCTTTCAACATTAGATTTTGTGATATTTACCCACAGTGCTTCAGGTTGTACTTTGTTCATTCTCAGTGCTGTATGCACTACTCCATTAACTAAATAAACTGCAATGTACTTATTCATACTACTATTGATAAACATTTGTTTCCAAATTTGGGTCATTATCAATAACTAGAGGCCCGGTGCACGAAATTCGTGCATGGGGCGGGTGTGTGTGTGTGTGTGTGTGTGTGTCCCTCAGCCCAGCTTGCACCTTCTCCAATCTGGGACCCCTCAAGGGATGTCCGACTGCCCGTTTAGGCCCGATCCCACTGGCAGTCGGACATCCCTCTCACAATCCAGGACTGCTGGCTCCCAACTGCTCACCTGCCTGCCTTCCTGATTTCCCCTAACCGCTTCTGCCTGCCAGCCTGATCACCCCCTAACCACTCCCATGCCAGCCTGATTGATGTCTAACTGCTCCCCTGCCAGCCTGTTTGCCCCCAACATCCCTCCTCTGCCGGCCTGGTCACCCCTAACTGCCCTCCTCTGCAGGGTTGATCGCCTCCAACTGCCCTCCCTTGCAGGCCTGGTCCCTCTCAACTGCCTTCCCTTGCAGGCCTCATCCCTTCCAACTGCCCTCCCCTGCTGGCCATCTTGTGGTGGCCATCTTGTGTCCACATGGGGGCAGGATCTTTGACCACATAGGGGCAGCTATCTTGATCTTGTGTGTTGGAGTGATGGTCAGTCTGCATATTACTCTTTTATTACATAGGATAGAGGCCTGGTGCACAGGTGGGGACCAGCTGGTTTGCCCTGAAGGGTGTCCTGGATCAGGGTGGGGTTCCCTTGGGTGTGGAGAGGCCTGGGCGAGGGGCCTGTGGTGGTTTGCAGGCCAGCCACGCCCCTGACAACCCAAGCAGAGGCCTTGGTATCTGGAATTTATTTATCTTCTACAATTGAAACTTTGTAGCCTGGAGCGGAGCCAAGCCTCCTGCTCGCTCCCATGGCCGGCAGCCATTTCTCTTGGGATTGATGTATCTTCTATAATTGAATCTTTGTATCCTTGAGTGGAGGCCTGGGCCCGCCAGAGTGTGTGGAAAGCTTGGCTTCCTCTATTACCGGGGAAACCCAAGCCTCCCTTCTGGTAGGCATCTTGGTTGAGGTTAATTTGCATAGTCGCCCTGATTGGCTGGTGGGCATGGCTTATGTAGCGGAGTGATGGTTAATTTGCATATTACTCCTTTATTAGAGAGGATGCTGCTATAAACCTTCTTGTACATCTTTTAGTGAAGACAGACACCCCTCTCCCCCTTTACACACAAAACACACACACCAACCCACTTTCTGGGTACATGCTCAGGCATGGAATTGCTGGGTAATAGCTTACAAATATGTTCAACTTTAGCAGGTATTGTAAAATAGGTTTCCAAACTGTCTTACCTCACTTTTTTTCCTTTCACATTTCTTTATTAATGACCAAATGAAAAGGCCTACATTTTCTCTAACACATTTTCTGACAAAAATAACCTGAAAACAACCATTTGTTGAATGACAAAAGGCACACCTTTCTAGTTGGTCTTATTTGTAAAGTAGATTTCAAAAAACACCTCTTTTTTCTTGCATTTTATGTTATTTTCATGTATCTATGTATGGATAGATTTGCATCCACTTAAAAACATAGTGAACACAATTTATACAGTAGGAGCTCTCTTAATTGAGCTCCTTCTGACATTCTTCCTTTGTCCCTCTGTAGAACTGAAGAGGAAAAGAGGCAATTTTCTTCTAATATTCTTGCACATGCATTTTGTAGGCTGACCAAGAGGGACTATGGGTTCATTGCTAGCAAACCAGTTTGTAAGTGATGTGAACCCATGTTTATTAATGTGATTAAGTAATATTATATAAGCTGACAGAATATGAATGTGAAAGAGCTATTTCAATGAAACTAAGTTGATGACAACTAATGGTATCTAAATTTAAAAAGCATTCATAAATTAGGCATGTATGACAGCCACAGAAGATTAAGCAATAAATATTATAAAAATCTAGATATATTTGAATTAAGACTGCTTAGCAAGTGTTTTCATTGTAGGCACTGTATCATGGGTGTGGATCATGTAAAAAGAGGTCCCTAACACTAGTCAATGGTCTCATAACTTAAGGAAAGAGAAAGCCTTGCCCTCACTTTTTTCACCTGGTCTCCCAAATCCCCTCCCCTCTGGCAACCATTAGGCCTCTGTATCTATGAGTCGAAAGATTTTTGAAGGATAGGAATTGTGGAAAATTCTGTCACATTTAAAAATAAACCTCAACATTATACTCTCAACTGCAAAAAATACCATATGGTAGTTTTCAAACAGATATTATGTAATGATTTCATCTTTAAGAAATTCAGAGTAAAAGGACTTTTAACTAACATAAACTTTAATACAAATACCAGTAATACTACCCAGGAAAATTAGCATTTCATTATTTCTAAGAAAAATTTTGATATATTTCACAACTTCAAATGTGACTCTTACCAGTCACATAAATGGATTTTCAAAATAACCCTAAAAATGTTTATGGATATTATTCTCATGTATATAATTCACTTACTGCAACCACATGAGGGCCCCATAAAGCAGGCTTAAATCACTGCAATCACTGATATGGTAATACTATAAGAAGTACTGGTTTTGTATTTCATCTACACAGGCACATGAGGGAGAACAAAGAGTTGAATATAAGAGAATGGTGTTCCAAGTACACCATTAGATAACATTTCAGAAAATTCTTTCATCACTTTATTACTTATACTGTAGTATAATCTTTCACTAACATATGATTTCACTTCATAGAATTAAAATGTCTGCAAATGTGATCAACAGGTTTTAGTATAAATTTTGGATAGCTCTTATAAAGACATGGAATCCTTATGTTCCATTCACTGGAGGTAAATAATTACCAAACTCAACACAAACTATTTTATCTCATTCTTAAAGTTCTTAGAACTATGCAATGATTTTTAAAATGTTACAAAAATTAGAGGGAATTTTAGAAGACAGGCAGAGAACTTTATTTCTGGAATTATTTAACTGTAACATTTAATGAATAATATAAATTCTCCTGATTTCACTTTGTACCTAGAATTATTTAGGCACGGTTCATTTGCTTCTAAATGGGGATTAACCTCCAAAGGTATGCTTCATTGGCGTATATTTAGAAGGCTTTCAATCTCCCTCTTTCTGTTCCCCACAAGTACTATTTTTAAATAAATCACATATTTTGTGATCCCAACTGGGGTGAGGGTGGGGAAAGAACATTCCATCTTAATTATGGATCTTGAAGACTCTTCAAATATACATGAACAGAGGTAATGTGGAAAGCATTAGGTGCACAGAGATAGTTGATAAACATTTTTTCCTCTTACAAAATTTTCAAAACCCATTACTATTGGCTTAGCAAATATCTTAGGTAACTAAGCATTCCCTTATCTAGTGTCTTGGTTATATTCCTAAAAAATAATCTTACTCTTTAATTTTTATATCCCACTCCTCCCATTCTTTTTAAAATGATGACAGCTAGAACATGACAACTACTAATATCCCATGTTTCATAGTCAAAGTGAATGGCACATTACTTGCCTCTATTATTTTCATCTTAAACTAAGAATTCCTTAGTTTCTAGAAGCCAATTTTCTTTCACCATAAATTTTATGTAATATTTTAAAAGATTATTGGTGGGGAGGAGTAGGAAAGGATTTACTTCTGACATTCTTTGTAGTTACAGTGAGTACTGGGTCTTCTATTTCTTTTGTATCCCCAGAGTACTAAATTTTGGCTATACTAAACATGTTTAATAATTACTTGTTGATCTGAATTGCTCTTACAGAACGGTACTGTTTTTAATATACAAGAACATCTGCTATTTGGCACTGACTGGGAATGAGATGTTCTGTATTAGTGAGTTTTTAAAATAATAAGTTTAACCCAATAAGTACTTAAAGCACCATTTTTACCTTCTTTGTAGGTAGGGGATAATAAATTTTTCTACATGAATATACATATATTTGCTTTTCAAATATCATAACAACTTTAACTTTCTTTTTTATGATGCTAGGTCTTAATTATAAACACTAGTAGTTACATTTTCCTGTGCATATGCATACACATAAACAAATATTTATGTAGATATCTGTACACGTATGAATGCATATGTTCGTATTTGCATATGGTGGACATGATAAGGAACCATAAAAGAAATGGTGTAGAATCTGTGGTTGAATCACTAGTAACTCCAACCTGTGACTTGGAATTTTTTCCCCAAACACACCTCCTGTCAGGTGCTTTGTTTGGTAACAGCATCCTTTTCCTAAAGACCTGCTAACAGACAGAGCTGTATTCATTCCTTCACCCACTCACTGGTACCTACAAGAGCACTCTTCTAGGTGCTGTGATGACCCTAACGTAGTAAAGCATGCCAACCACCTTGTTAGTGAAAAGACTAGAGCAGTCTACTCTAGAATAACTTTCCTCATCCTTGAGAAAAGTTTGTTTCTCTTTATTCTTCTTCTTCACCTGAGAACTGAATTAATGAAGTATGAAGAAGGAACATGATGCCTTCATTTCAAGAATTGGTACTAGAGTGTTTCAAAAATTATAAGTTCTTCACAAGTACAAGGTAATACTTTGTAGACATGACTCTAAGGACAATTCTATCAATCTTATTAAGCCCTACATGATGTTTGATTTTGATTAGAACACACAGGTAATATGAACACCTGCTTTTTCAGTAAAAGAAAAAGACTAAAGCTTCTTAAAGAACCTTCAAGGATAAACAGTATAGTATGATATTTCAGAACCAGACTGCCTGGGATCCTCATCTGTAAAAATAATGAGAACCCACCATATAAGGTTTTTGAGGATTAATTTAATTCATATAAAACACTTAGATTAGCGCTTGGTCACATACTACTATCTAAATCAATGATTCTCAACAGATGGTGGTTCCATCATGTACAGGGCATTTTTTATTGTTCTAATAATTGGGATGCTATTTAGTGGAGAAACAGGGATGCTAGACATGCTACATGACTTGTGAATGTCCCAGTGAAATTTAGAAATAGCTCAAAAGGTGGGCACATTTCAAGATAGGAGTTATGTTTTTTGCAATCTTTGTTAGTACTCCATCCTATGGCATAATGGTGAATTTTGATAATATCTACTAGTATATGGACACTGGCTGATTTGTAGAGTACTATCCTTCCTATAATTTGTCATGTTATCTCTATTTTGATTAACATTATTTCCCTTTTTCACTTACCACATTTAGGCTTTTTTAATGTTTTTATTTATTTTTAGAGAGAGGAAGGGAGAAGGGGAGACAGAAAAATTGATGAGAGGAACATCATTGATTGGCTGCCTCTTGCACGCCCCTCACTGGGGATCGAGCCTGCAACCTGGGCATGTGCCCCGACCGGAAATTGAACCAGTGACCTACTGGTTTCTGGGTCCACGCTCAACTGCTGAGCCACACTGGCTGGGCACCAAATTTATTTATTTTTTGTTATTATGGACATGATTTTTTATCCTAATAACAAGTTCTACTCAGGGCTATGACATTGCAGAACTCCAGATGGCACTATTTACATTGTGTTCTGTGCAAACCATAACCCTGGAATTATGCGACTTGGCAGCCTTGCTTCTGCCTTACATTTTTCTGTTATCTTATTTTTAGGATATTCTAATTTATTCATTGTAAAACAGGACAAAGACTGTCTCACTATGCCTTATGTCTTCTTAGATATTTGAGTGTATATACATTGAGTGGCCAGATTATTATGATCTCTGAACGCATAATAATCTGGCCACTCAGTGTACTTATGTATAAGGGGAAGCTTGCAAATCGTGATATGTCAAGGGACCAGGAGATAGTGGCCCCCAGCCTCTGGCTAGTAAGTCCTCTGCTTCTTTCTAACTACCCACAATGCAGTTCTTATACATGGAAAAACCTTATTTTAAAATCCCAACTCTGTGGTCAGTCTACACTGAGTGGCCAGATTATTATGCGTTCAGAGATCATAATAATCTGGCCACTCAATGTATAATATAGCTTAGTATTTAAGAAATTTTCTTCATTTATTTTACTCATTTATCTTACCATTTAAGCCATTTTAAAATATATAATTTAGGGGCTCTTAACTTAGTTCGAGAACATCTTTATTATTCCAAAAGAAAACACCGTACCCACTTGGCAGTCACGCCTATTCTCTCCTCCCCACTTCCCTGGCACCATTATCTGTTTTGTTGCTATGGATTTGCTTATTCTGCAAATTTTATATAAATGGAATCATAGAATATTTTATGTCTAGCTTCTTTAATGTTTTTAAGTTTTACCCATGTTGTAATAGGTATGTGTATACATATATATATATATATATATATATATACATATATATATATGTATACACATATATGTATGTTTATATATATAAATATATATATATGGACTCTTCAATCATTTTTATAGCTGAATAATATTTCAATGACATACCACATTTTGTTTATCCAGTTATTCACTGATGGACATTTGGGTGTTTCTACCTTTTGGCTATTGTGAATAGTACTGCTAAAAACATTCCTTTATAAGTTTTTGTTTGAACATGTTTTTAATTCTTTTGGGTATGTACCTTTTCCTAGGAGTGGAATTGGTGGGCCACATGCTTAGGTTTTTGAGGAACTGCCAAACTGTTTACCACAGTGGCTACTTCCTGACCTTCAGTCTAGTTATTCTATTTAGCATGTCTTTTTTAAGCATTGTATCACCTGCATATAAAACTACTCCCAAGAAGACACAGGCTCTGACTATGATTGGGTAAGGATTTCTCCACTAACATGCAGACTGAGACTGTAGGAGACATTATTTTGTTGTCGTTTTTGTTAATCCTCACCAGAGGATATTTTTTCCATTGATTTTTAGGGGGAGAGACAGAGAAACATCAATGTGAGAGAGACACATTGATTGGTTGCCTTCTACATGTGCCTGACTGGGGCCAGGGATCAAGCCTGTAACCCAGGTATGGGATGACCGGAACCAAATCCGGGACCCTACACTGTGCAGGCTGACGCACCAACCACTGAGTCAAACCAGCTAGGGCAGGAGGCATTACTTTAGTGCAGTGTTAGGAATGATTCCTGGGATGAAAATGGCTATTTCCTCTGCCCAAATTGCACAGTTGCCATTTGGCTGGAGTTATTTATTTGTAACTTGGCAATTCCATACTTTGAGTTAGTGTAGACAGTTGTACTGAAACAATTTTCTATTGTAGTTTGTCCCATCAGAATACTTTATTTCCTTTGTTACTGTCAGAGTGTATGATACTTCTCTTCCTTACTTTAAACTTCTTGACTTACTTGAATCTTCTATTTCTTTTAAAAATCTTAACTATATTGCTTACTTTTTGGCCCAAGAAGTTTGACTTTAATAGCCAATCAGGACTGTCCTTTACTTCTAGTTGGCAAACTAAGTTAATGAATTCTAAATTTAGCTCCCCGGCTACTGATAAAACGATGTTATCAACCACCAAATCTTAGTGGCTTACAAAAACAAGCATAATTTCTTACTCCTGGATCTGTGGGAAACTTTATTTCATAATACCAGAGGGGTCCATATCTGCTCCATGTGTTTCTCTTCTAGGGCCAGTAGCTACCTAGGACATGCTCATCTTATAGCAAAGAGAGAGGACAGAAGGTCAAGACAAACCACATAAAACATCTGAAGTGTCTTCTTGTGTCAGACCTGCTAATATTACATTGGCCTAAACAAGTCACATGGGTAAACCCAATAGAATGGGAAAAATCTCCTCCTTCCATGGAGGCGGGAGAAAGGAGAGCAAGTATTTGGAGAACAATAACACCATAAACCACAGCCCAGCAAAATAAGACAATTAGGGGCAACATAGTGAGTTTTCAAAAAGTTAAATTTATTAAGTTTAACTTCACTTTGAAGTTAAGCCCTTTATCCTTTTTAAAGTAATAACGTTCCTTCTTTCATAAAATTATGGTAATTGAAGGCAGTAGAACTTTAAAAATTCTTATCACTTAACAAAATAAAAAGTTGGAAACCCTGTGTCAGTCCCCAAAAATTTTAGGACAATTTTAATAGTCCAAAAAAATCTCAAAGTCTACAAGAAAAAAAAAAATTCACAGACCACTGAATGTAATCCCAGGTCTGTCTGGCTCTTATTCACTATTCAGAGGCTACTCCTTGGCCTGCAAAGACACTCATTTTCTCCCTTCTCAGGTATCATTACCCCAAATGCTTGTGATTAGGAAAGTCTAGTTTTAGAGAACTAAAATGTCTCTACTTATTTCTAGTGATCTAACTTTTATCTTAAAAATAGTTCTATTTACTCTTCAGGTCTATATATAAACTTGGTTGTGTAATACTTGGGGTCATGTACTAGTAAATCTTTCATTATCTCTGACGTGAAAATTTTAACAGGCAGAACATAAAGAATAATGGCCTATGACTCTAACTTTAAAAAGATGAGCTATTACAAAGATTAAAATTTAAAAAGTAGATAGTGGCTTTATTTCTAATGTGAAAGGACACATATTTAATAGTTTTGCCTGTGTACAAGTGTTTATAAATACTATTGATTTTGTCACAGCCTGATCAAATATTAAAACTATGCAAAACAGCAGCACAGTGTTTTTCTTTTTCTCACAGTGCTGTTGAAAGAATGAAGCAATTGGCACTCCTGTAATGACTGATTCACTCATTTCACTCCTGCCTCCACAGCCTGTTTCCACCTCCTACTCTGGCTCTTCGTCTTGTTTTTTAGCTTGTGGTATTCTCCAGCTTTAGGCATTATTAAAATGCTATAGCTACCTCATCTGTTCCAAACTGGGGTGGGATGGAAGACTGTGACACTGAAACGTGCTATATATACAGAAAAGCTTATAGAGAGACTTTCAAATTTGTCAAAACACTAATTTCCCATGAGTCTTGCTTTAGCGAATGAAATCCGCATTAAACAATGACTTACCAGACAGGATCTGTGAAATAATGTCCCAATATGGCAATTGCCTTTTATTATCCTACTGATCTTGTCCATAATTGGAGAATTTGATCTTATATATTTAATTTCATAAATGGTCAGATATAAAATAAGAGGGAGAGAGGCATCCATGAATCAGTAAGGGAAGTTTCCAAAACTGGGATGAGAACTTAACTCATCAGTTTTGAAACTCACATTTGTGTCATACTTACAATTTATTTAAATGAAGTATCTGTTTCTGGAGTATCTATAGAAGTTATATTTTCTCTAATTTTAAAAATGTAATTCTTATTAAAGTAAAAATTTTAAAATGTGCTTGTATCATAAGCAACATACCTGCAGGTATGATCATCACTCACACTTGCAATTCCGTGGCCTTCTTTGGGGTCAAACACCAAACCATTAATGAAATCTGAATGGCCCTCTAAAACCTGACATAAGGGGAAAAATTAATAAGAACACAGGAAAAAAAATCTACACTATTCCTACCTAATATTTTTACTTCACTGCCTTAAAAGCTTTCACTGCATGCTTCTCTTTTCCATAAATATTTCTTAGCAATCTGCTATTTTTAAAGCATGATTTATACACCCACTTTTCTGAAGGTTTTTCTTGGAAAGAAGCTGATTATTCAACACACTGCTATTAGCTTAATCTTTCTTTTCTAGTATGCATTTCTTACAAAAACACTTTTTTTTTTTTTACTGTACCTGTCCTCATATCACCTCCTTTCTCACTTATTACATAAAGTTTAAATAAAAATTAAAGCTGGAACTTTCTAGAGTCACTGAGTTAAGAGTCCCCCTCAACTATTTACTTCATACCTACTGCTCTGCACACCTGCTGCTGCCTAATAAACACATAGTATGAACTTCACCTTCTAAGGTCTTTATTCACTTGTTCAATGTGACTGCCAGCACTGGAGATAGCCATATTACTAGCCCACAATCACAACAACCCACAAATTTGTTTCTGGCTACAGAAGGAACAAAGGGGAAGGTGCAAGGTGGAAGACTATGTGAGCCAGTAAGTTTCAATATTTTAATGACTATTGTTTTTCCTTTCTCCTCCATTCATTTCAAAAGCTCAAATTTGATCTTAGTTTGAAGATTAATAGAGTGCTTCTATTTTGAATTGCTATTTAGAAATATATCATGAAGAAAAAATTTTGATTTAAATATTCTTGTGTAACTTTAACAAACTCAAATCCTCTAAACATTCTTCAAAGCTTATGCCACAGTGTACAAGACAAACTAAATTAATATTAAATTTTAATGTCTATTAATCTTAATACATTAACTTTTTTAAATCCTCACCTCATCTGAAGGTATGTTTTTATTGATTTTTCAGAGAGGCAGAGAGAAAGAGAGGCAGAGAGAGAGAGAGAGAGAGAGAGAGAGAGAGAGAGAGAGAAAGAGAGAGATATGTGAGAGAGAAACATTGATTGGTTGCCTCCCATATGTACCCTGACAGGGATCTATCCCAAAAACCAGGATGCTTCAATCAACTGGGCCATACCGGCCAGGGCCCACTTTTATTCGTGGCGAGAACATTTAAGATCTACCCTTAACAACTTTCAAGTATATAATACAGAATTGTTAACTGTACTCACCATGATATAACTAGTCCCCAGAACTTATTCATCTTATGATTTCTAGTCCCCAGAAGTTATTCAGCTTACGATTTGAAGTTTGCACCTTTTTGTCATCATGTCCACATTTCCCCTACTCCCCAGCCTGATTTTACTGCCATTCTACCCTCTGTTTCTATGAGTTAAGCTTTTTAAAATTCCACATTTAAGTGAGATCATGCAGTACAGTTGACCCCTGAACAATGTGGAGGTTAGGAATGCTAACCCCCTGAGCAGCCAAAAATCTTGACTCTCCAAAAACTTAACTACCCTCAGTATCTGTTGGGGGTTGGTTCCAGGACCCCCTGTGGATACAAAAATCTGAAAATGCTCAAGTCCTCTATATAAAATGGTATAGGTCAGTGCAAATAGTTGGCCCTACACATCAGTGCACCCCAAACTGTGGAGTGAAAATAGTACAGGTATTTATTGACAAAAAGCCACGTATAGTGGATCTGTGCAGTTCAAACCTCTACGGTTCAAGGGTCAACTTTATTTGTCTTTCTCTGTCTAACAACTTATTTTAGAGAACTATTTCTTATAACAATAGAAAACACACATATAGGGCTTACAGTGTACAAAGCAGTGTTCTAAGTGTTTTATACAAATTAGCCCATAATTCTATGAAGCAGATGCTATGATTATCCCTATTTTACAGATAAGGAAATAAGTACAGAGACTGGGAAGGTGACCAAAGTCATACTGTTATTAAAGTGGTAGAGTTGGGCTTCAAACTCAGGCGGTTTGGCCCTGTGTCTGTGCTCTTAACAAATTTGTAACCCTGCCTTGCACTATGCTGTAATGACTGTTTCTTTAAAGTTTAACGGGTACTCTATGTGTGTTCATGTCCATTATACTCCTACTATATACCAACTGTGAATTTTGAATTCTCCCTCATTTGCTGTGCCAACCTAATATTTTAATTTAATAAGTGATAACAGATTAATATTCTGCAGTCTTTACTAAGAACCTAGATACTTAGCCTAAAATAGAGTAAACGAGACCCTAAATCACATACTTTAAAGATGACCATAAAACGTCATCTTAAATTAGGATAAATCCAATTTAAAAAAGCAAGAAATGTTTTAAAATAAGCTATACATTTAGAAATTATACTTGTCAAGCATACCTTGTATTCATTTTTATCTTGAAGATCTGACGTAAACATTCTAATTTTCATATCAGCAGCTGAAGTACAAAATCTGGAAGCAAAAGAAAAAACCAACAAACCCACTTTTAGCCTCTGTAAATGCAAGTTCTCATCTGTGCTTTCCAAATTCCCTCCAGTTACCAAAGCTATTTTCATGCTTTCTTTTGGGCAGAAGGGGTATGTTGTGACTTTGTTATAAAAAATGTTATACAGCCATTACTGAAAGCAGAAGGTGCTTACATTTAAGAAAACACACCAAGTTTAGTATATTCTTGATTTGTCTTTTCAAAAACAAAAGGGTACAATTTTATTATAAATCAATTTAACTTTTAACTTTTTCTTAAGAGAATAAGAAGATGTGATTTAAAAAGTATCCTCATTTTAGCTAGGTCAATATTAGACATTAAAAACATCAGTCCTTGGCTTCTTCAGTTATCGATAAGCCTTCTTACTTTTTCTAGTCCTCTAAATAAATTAAATCAGATGAAAGAAGATAAAAGCTGGAGTATTATTTATACTGACACTACACTAAGATTTTTTTTAGTAGTTCATCAATGCACAGTACACTAAAAAACAAAATCTAAGCAAAAACTATTTTTTAAACTAGTTTGCCTTTAACCCTAAAATTATTAGATTCTCAGCATGTCAGATTATGGCTAGGGGAAAAATAAAAATTATACTTATATATTTTAAAAAAGTTCATTTCTAATTGTTTTAGGTAAATGAGTATCAAACAGACCTAAATTTCTTTAGTTCTGACTACATTAAAGTTAAGCATTTTTTTCTCAGCTAATAAACTTATCCAACAACACTTAAATAAAATAAAAGCAAGACTCCTAATGTGTTGGTACATTTGTGACCATCGCTTCTCAGTGATTGGGAGGGGCATACAGAGGACCTCAGAGATATGCAGGGTGGAACAAAAGTAGGTTTACAGTTGTGAGTATAAGAAACACAGAATTTATTCTTATAGTTTTATTTATTAATTATTGTATTGTTTTCCACCTAAAGAACTATAAACCTACTTTTGCCCCACCCTGCACATATCTCTTTTTGGCATGGATGCTATATTTCATATAAACAAATAGAAGGTAAGAAAAACTAAAAAACAAAACTTAATCTACCTAATTGTCCTTTTTTGAATTTGTCCCATTATTGTTTCAGATATTCTTTATTTCCCACACAGAGGAAACTCTAGAACAAATTTGCTACAACATTACTAATGGGAGGGTCTCTCCTAAAGCAGGTTTTTTCATAGTTATGTCATAAAGAAATCACTGAAAAGTCTGTTCAAAATCTCATCTCTAAAACAGGTAAAGGCTATTTCAGAAGGTTTTAAAAAGAAATATCTCATCAACTCCAAACCAGGATTATATGAAATGCTGAAGGGTATTCTTTAAGAAGAGGAAGAAGAGGAAAAAGGTAAAGATAATAATTATGAACAACAAAATGACAACAAATACATACCTACCAACAAGTGAATCTAAAAATCAAGTGAATAAAAAATCTGATGAACAGAATGGACTGGTGAATATAATAGAATCAGGGACATAGAAAGGGAGTGGACTGACAATTCTCAGGGGGAAGGGGGTCTGAGGGGATGTGGGAAGATATTGGACAAAAATCTTACAGCTATGGA
Source organism: Cnephaeus nilssonii (assembly GCF_951640355.1). Lineage (NCBI taxonomy): Eukaryota > Metazoa > Chordata > Mammalia > Chiroptera > Vespertilionidae > Cnephaeus > Cnephaeus nilssonii. The sequence continues at coordinate 14,082,805 of NC_137077.1, read as the reverse complement.
TGAAGACAGTGGCAGGGGATAAGGGCATGGGGTGGGGTGGGGAATCAGGTGGAGGGGAGCTATGGGGGGAAAAAAAGAGGAACACCTGTAATAATCTGAACAGTAAAGATTAATTTAAAAAAAAAAGAAATATCTCAAGCAAAACTATTTGTAAAGAAAGTATGCATATGAGGCCAACTTCAGTAAAAACATGAGAAAAAAGTTATAGGAGTGAAAGTATCTTTACTTAATCCTATCTATAAAGGGTAATATGCAAATTAACTGTCACTCTGTCACAAAGATGGCAGCGCTCATAACCACAAGATGGTGGCGCCAAGTCCTCTCAGCCCTGCCGGAGTCCCCCAGTCCCGGGGGGGCTGCCGCTGAGAGCGGGCTGCGTGAGCGGCCTGGCGGAATGCTTGCTTCATCGCTGTGGCAACGAGGCAAGTGTTCCGTGCCCAGCTCGATGGGCCTCTGGCCAGGCCAGGGCACAGATGGGCCTCTGTGCAGCGGGCGCGAGAGCTACTGGCGCATGGATTCATGCGTAGGACTACTAGTAAAAAATAAATCCTACCTTATAATAGACAAATATGCAAATTGACCGCAACTTCGCTACGCCCAAGCCACACCCACCAACCAATCAGGACGAGTATGCAAATTACCCCAACAAAGATGGCGGCTAATTTGCATATCAAGACAGCGTAGAAAGAAGCCAAGAGATGCTGAAGGGAGCAAAGCTGTGGAGAAGCAAGCAAGCCGGGGGGAGGAGAAGGGAGGAGCGGAGGCAGGGCTGGGGGAGAAGGAAGGAGAGCGGGGCGGGCGGGCGGGCCGGGGGACAAGGGAGGAGCGGAGGCGGGGCCGGGGGAGAAGGAAGGAGAGCGGGGCGGGCTGGCGGAGAAGGCGGGCCGGGGGACAAGGGAGGAGCGGAGGCGGGGCCGGGGGAGAAGGAAGGAGAGCGGGGCGGGCTGGCGGAGAAGGCGGGCCGGGGGACAAGGGAGGAGCGGAGGCGGGGCCGGGGGAGAAGGAAGGAGAGCGGGGCAGGCTGGCAGAGAAGGCGGGCCGGGGGACAAGGGAGGAGCGGAGGTGGGGCGGGGTAGAGTGCAGCAGGAAACCCTATTGCAGGATTTTTCCTGCAATGGGAACGCTAGTAAATAAAATAAACAAATTACAAAACTTTATGGTCAACTTTGTGTTGTTCCACTTTCCTCTAAATATTTGCTGCTTTACTTTAAACATGTTTAGGGCAATTATATCATTCTTTAAACCAGAAAACCTCAGAGAACTGAAGATGAACAGTTTACTATCCATCAAGTGGGTATGGAAAAAGAGAAAACGGAGGCATGGAGGGAGAGAACAGAATTTAAGGCAACTAAATGCTAAAGATAAAGTATAAAATATTATGAAGAGATTCTAACTGTAGGATGACAGTTAATGATGATAAGAGAAATATAAAGTTATACCTCAGTCATCTTGATAGACTACTATTCAGTCAGGAAAAAAGACTACATATTGTGAAATGCCATGAAACAAATGTACAGTAAAATAAGAAGTATAAAAACTTATATATACAGTTTAATCAGAATTGTATAAATTTACCAACAAAAATGGAAAGAGTATTAGGTGTATAGCTGGCATCTAAAAAATTTTTTGTATATTCTAAACTTGATATAGTGTGTATTATTTTTATAATAAAAATACATAATTTATTTGAAAACAACAAAACTGTACTGTCAGCTTGCTCTAACAATATTGTTTTTAAAATTAATAAGCTGGTTTAATATTTTGAATTTATAATTTATATTGGTACATTTCCAAAGTAGCTTTGAGGCAGCTAATAAAAAAGCAACAACAACAAAAAAGATGAAACAATACAGCAAATCCATTAAAAAAAGTACAGGAGAGCAGGTACCAAATAAAACCACCATGAGAAGAAGATGGTTTCTATAGCTTTCAAAATCTATCGAATGCAAAGAGACTGCTGACTGACTTTTTTTTAGCTCCAGGCTCTGAACATTTCCTTTTAACATAAAAGGAAATGAACAGCACACTGGCTATTAACAATGACATATGTATGTTGACAAGAACTGTTATGTAGATTATTCAAAATTCAGGCAGCTAACACATGTAAAAGCTTCTAGAACAAATCATAGAACATGTTCACAATCTTTTAGTAGGTGAAGATTCTGAAGGCAGGAAATAGAATGCACACTAAAAAGTGCTCAACATCATTAGTCATCAGGAAATGTCATTGTGGTACCAACCAGAATGTTAAAATAAAGATTGCCAACAATAAATGCTGGAGAGTAGGTAGAGCAATTGAACATCCTTAGATTACTGGTTGGAACATAAAATGATAGAACCATTATGGAAACTGGTACTTTCTTAAAATGTTAAATACACATCTCCCCTCTGAGTCAATAATTCTACCCCTTAGAGAAATGAAGCCTTTTATACAATAAAATCTCTATACAGAGATGCTCATAGCAGCTTTTGTCATAATAGCTAAAACTGCAAACTGTCTGATTTCCACTTATAGGAGAATGCATATAAACTGCAGTTTATACAATGTAAATGGAATACTCCTCAAAAATAAAAAAGAAATGAACCATTGGTATACACACTATGGATGAATCTCAAAAAAATTAAGCCAGACACAAAAAATATATTCTGAATGATTTCATTTATATGAAGTTCTAGAACAGACAGAACTAATCTCTGGTAATAGAAATTGGATCAGCGGTTGCTTTGGCAGGGAATGGGGTACAGAATTGACTGGGAAGGAGCACAAAGAATCTTTTGGGGTGGCAGAAATGCTAAGTGAGTGGGTTATACAAGTGTCTGCATTTGTCAACACTGATGAAACTGTACCCTTAAGAGTTGAGTTGTATGTACATTATCCCTTAACTTTAAAAAATTAGGTTAGCTCAGTAAACGCTAACTTGTGGATGGCTAAATACTGTTTACTAAAAGAAGACAGACCTTTTAGATGTGGTATTTGTGGAAGCAAGGTTAGTGTTTTGTAACAAATCTTAAATACTGACATATTATGGCCCTTATGAAGAAGGTCTTAGCAGGCAGTGTTATGGTTTTTCTCAAAAAGCAATCGTTTTTTTTTTCTTTTTTCAAATGCCTTCACAGAAACTGAAGTGCAAAGATTAGATTAATTTTATGTATTGTTAAACATAAAAATGTGACCTTGAGCTATGTATAGGGCAGTAAGGTTGATTAATGACTCAATCAAATTTAGTTCTTTTAACGGACTTATACTTTCAATAAGTGGTAAACTTCGTGAAGAAGCTGTGAAGACAAAATGATTCAGATGAATCTCAGGTAGAGAGCTTTGTCATAGGCCCAGCTATGTACTCAAGCCATCATTGCCATGACTACATATTTAAACCACAAATTCAGACAAAATAAGCCTAAATTATGAAATAATAGCAAATGTTAAAATAGCTACTATCTAGAGCTGGAGAAAATGGAAATAGAGGAAAAAAGCCCTTAATGATCAAAGACTTCAGATCACTTAACACAAAGGACATTAGTAAATATTGCATTTAATAATAATTTTAAACTTACTTGATTACTGGAGGAAGTGAATCAAGTTTAGTCTCTGGGCTCCAAGCAATGCCACCAACCCTGATTCCATGGTGAATTGTTTGTAGTGTTTTATACTGAAGGCCTTCAATGTCTGCTTCTTCCTCCTAAGCAAACACAGTCCATGTTATAATAAGTTATGAGAACAAACATCATAATAATCTATTTTGTGATAATAAAGAATTTACCAGGAGACTATGTACAATGAGTCCTCACTTAAAGTAATTGGTAGGTTTTGACTCTGGGCAAAATGATGTATAACAAAACCAGTTTTTTTAGGGGCTAGTTAATATAAACAAGAGTTAAGTTCCTATGGCATATTTCTGGTCACAAAAACCTCTCCAAACTTCTAAATAAAGACCCAAACAACTTCTAATATTAAACACTGAAATGTGAGCTATACCTAATTGTAAGAGCCTAAAGTATTTACTATCTGGTTCTTTACAAAAAGTTTATTAATGAACTCTTTCCTGTAGTAAAATATGTACTTTAGAGTAAAGAAAAATGACCCCAGAAGGAAGGCCTCAGATGTAAGGAACAATGAGTAAAAAAAATAAAAAGCAAACAGGTGAGTAAAATAAATAAATGTTAGCCACATAAAACAACATCAAATTTGTGGGTTAAATAAAAATAAAAATGATAGAAAGCTCAAATATGACAACAGTAGAAGTCTGGAGAGGGTGATAACAGTTCATGTGTCAAAGGTCCTTGTGTTTTGTTTTTTTAAAAAATATATTTTTACTGATTTCAGAGAGGAAGGAGAGGGAAAGAGAGATAGAAACATCAATGATGAGAGAGAATCACTGATTGGCTGTCTCCTGCACGCCCCCCACTGGGGATCAGAATTGGGCCCACTACCCAGGCATGTGCCCGGACCGGAATCGAACCTAGGACCCGTCAGTCTGCACTGCAGGCCAATGCCCTATCCACTGAGCCAAACCAGCCAGGGCAAAGGTCCTTGTTTTGTTCATAAAGTTAAAGATATTAATTTTGACTTTGTTTAAGTATGCATGTTAAAGTGTCTTTGGTAACCATTAAAAGAAGAAAAATGGCATGTAAAACAAACTATTAAGGAGAAAAAAATGAAAGGAGAGGGGAACAAAACAGACAGAAGACAAAAAACCCCCCCCACATTCCAATGTTTTCAACAGTAAAAAACTAAAAGTAAACCAAATACCCAATAGAGAATAATTGTAGTATATTCATATTATAAAACACCATACAACAGTGAAAATAAGTGAAGTAAAAAATGTGAGGAATCTAACAAATATATCAATAGCAACAAACTGGAGAACATAATACAGAATAATTTCATTGATATAGTTTAAAACATGAAAAAAATATTGATTTGCAACACCTATGGTAACTCTACAGAGAAAAATTCAGACATGGTTCTTGGGGGTGAGAAGGGCAATAAGGGCAGAATACCCAAGGGGCTTCAAAAGAATTGCTAATATTCCATTTCTTAAGCTAGGTATATAGGAATCTATTTTATTATTATTCTCTATACCATATATTGATAATATATATTTAAAAACAATTTTATAAGCTTAAAACATTGGGATTTTAAAAATAAATAAACCACGGTTTTATTACTTAAATCAATACCCTAACTGCGTCTGAAGACAAAAACAGAATGTTTCTTTTTTTTTCTTTTCCTTTTTATATATATTTTCTATTGGTTTTTAGAGAGAGGGAAAGAGAGAAACACTGATGTGAGACTGAAACATGGATCGACTGTCTCCTTCACACCCCCTACCAGGGATCAAGCCCACAACCCAGGCATGTTCCCTGACCAGGAATTAAACCAGCAGCCTTTTGATGCACGGGACAATGCCAAACTGAGCCACAATGGCCAGGGCAAAAGCAAAAATTTTCATGACAAAATTTTCCAAAGGAATCTTCTATGTTAAATGACTAGTTATCTTTTATAAAAGTTTATAGGATTATAAAATAGCAGGAAAAAATCTAGAGCAGGTGAAACTTGATATTTAATAGAATACATGTGTCTATATGGAAGGGAATTATCTGAAGGCTTGTTCTAAGAATTCCATTCATCCTGAATCTAAATGCTAAGTTTTATAATGTGTACTTTAATTGAATCCCAGTGGATGTGTTGATTTTTCCAGGATAGCCTTTGAGATCTTAACAAAGTCATTTCACAAATACATTACACATCTCTTTCTCTACATAATTCAGATGTCCCTTGAAAATAAATTTAAATTTCAGATGAACTTAGAGTTAACAGCAAAAAGTTTTTCCATAAATGAAAAAAAAAGGATTAAGATGTATTTATCAAGGAAAGAAAAACACTGTCAAATTTTATTACTTTGTAATTTGTGTATATAACTGTGGCTAACAGCCAGATATACCAAGGCAGCAACCACTAAGCAATTTTAAAATAAGGTTAGAAGCCTCATCATAGCTGACTTCATAGTTTGGGTTACATCTATTTTTCTACACTCGACAAATCAATCTTCTAAAAATGAAGTTTTTACCATCAAAACAGACATTATTTTGCTACTGTAACAATAGTGCTGACAATTAGGTCTTGTAATTTGTTATCCAAAGTATATATGGAATTATTTGGTGGTCATGGAGATAAAGAAATCCCAGGAACTGTACAGTCTGAGCTTTATGTATTACCAGTGAAACCTTTTTTTCCTGGCAGCGATGTTTGCCATTGAGCCAACTAAAAGGCCAGAGTGTATGTGTGGTACAGGCAGAGACAAATGCTATTTTGGGTGTAGACAGTATTGTATAGGCAGGAAATTAAGATACTTTGTGGAAAACTTGCCATAATGCATATCATTATACAAGGCTCCAGCATATTTGAGGTTGGAGCCAAGCCAGGTTGATGAAAGGGCTATTCTAAGGATTTGAAATGGGCAAGCTTTCCTATCACACCCATTTAAGGCCAAGTATAGAATTTTAGTTAGAGGAGACTGTAAAGTTTACCTACTCTGCTTCTTTCATTGAATGCTTGAATCTCTAGTACATCATCTGAAAACACGAGTTTGCACAACCCTTTTCTGAACACTTTCAGTGAGAGGGAACTAGCTACTTCTTGGGGGGAGATTATTCCATTTAGGGTAAATCTAATGATTAGAAGAGTTCTCTCTAACATGAAACCAAAATCTTTTTACATGTAAATGCTACTCATGACTCCAAATTCTGCTTTCTGGAACTACACAGAGTAATAAATCTAATTCAGTGATGGCAAATACTTGGCCATAGCTGATTTTCCCTAAGGGGTACAGACTCAGAGAAGACTTGGCATCACTCTTAAATAGAATTGACAAATAACACAAAATACATTTACCATTCTGAGTCTAATCCTCTTTTATGCAGTTTTAAATATTTCAATACCACTCTTAAATTTGTCTTTAATTACATTATCTCCTTTAAATCTCAACACACTGCTGAGAACTGAAATAAACATTACTGCCACTTTATAGAGAATATAGAGCTATGCAGTCCAATATAGTAGCTATTAGCCACATGGGGCTTTTAAGCACTTGATATATGTATAGTTCAAGCTGAGACGTGTACACTTTATAGAGTGCAAAATCCACACCAGATTTCAGAGTTAGTACAGAATATAAAATATCTCAATAATGTTTCATATTGGTTGTACATAAAATATTTTGGATATGCTAGGTAAAAAATTAATTTCATCTGCTTTTCACTTTTTATAATGTGGTTACTACATTTAAATTTATATTTGTGGCTCACATTATATTTCTATTGGACAGCACTGAATTAGCTCTCTTTGGCAGTTTAACCATTGCACTGATTCATGGTGAACATCCAGGTGATTAAAAACTGGAAGTCATAATTCTCCCTTTTAGCTCTAGTAATCTATCATATTAAGACTTTATATTCATCTTTATTAAATTTTAGCTTGTTCAACTTGACCCATTAATTACATATATTATATAATATTTGGATTCTGAGCAGAGTCTGACATATAGTATGTGCACAGACAGTATGTTAAATGAACTCTGCCATCCAAAACATTAGGTATCCTTCTCAGCTTCATGTTCTTGCTTGAGTCAAGTGTTCTCATCCAAGTCCCAGTAGAGGCCTTAATTCATTATTGATGACCCTTTGAATAGACTTAGAACCTTTCATGCTCCCTCTTCCGTCTACAAATAGGACTTTTATAGAAGTTTTGTTATTATGCTGGTTTACATTTAAACATCTCCTTGAGGGCAGGGTCCTTGCTTTTTTAAACATGTATCACCAGTTCCCACACCAGATCTGCACTTCATAAATATTTGACAAATATATGACATCAATCAATACTATCTTCAGCTTAAATTTCCATCTTTCAAAAGAACACTATCAGATTCTGAAAAATGCTTTGCTGAAATTCAAATTCACGATACTGATAGTGTTTGTTTTTTTTTCACCAGTGTTAGAATAAGATTACCTTTCTGATAGGAATGAGGAAATCTTTCAGTTTAATTTACCTTAGTTTTCTCTCAAGACAAGAGGGAGGCATGAAATTAGGTAGTATGGAACTTGAAGCTTCTAACATGAGAGACTAAGAACAATGTTTAATAGTGTTTAACTAGAAAAAAAACCATAACTTCAAAGGGAAGCAATATACTTTCAACATTTAGCAAAAGTTTACCAACATTAGCATAAGCCTTGTTATCAGTGAAATATCTTCATTGTCATTCACTGTAGTTTCACACACTAACCTGAAATGTACATGTGCCAATGACCACGTAATTATTGCCACCATATGCAATTAGGTTTCCCGAATCCCCACTGTCAAAGGGATTAAATTCTACCACATGCACATAATCTTCACAATCCACGGTGTAGGCCGCATTCCTTGTGGCATCTTGCTTCATCTTGTATGTCAAAGCTTGAGCAGTTGTAACAATAAAGTAGCCTTCTACTGGACAAGGTCATGAAACTGTGAACTATAGCACAGACACAGTTAGATAGAAACGGTCAAAAATATTATTCACTTTCAGCAAATGTTCAAAATAAGAATGGAGTATTGCAAATGCCACAGACAGCAAAAAAATAAAAAAAATTACTTATTTAAATACTTTGTGAATGATACCAAGCCGCATGGATCACCATAATTTTGTTTACATTATCTAAAAAATACAATCTTTGAAGAGGAAATCACTTTAGTAAATATATTTATAACGAATTAAAAATAGTTAACATTTACCCAGCACCTTTTTGCAGGTGCCATGTTAACCACTTTACTGACAACATAGCATCAAATATTCCTATAAACCTTAGAGGGAGGTACTGCCCATGGTTCCCATTTTACTGATGAGGAAATCAAGACTTTAGGACTTTATAATTAGCTTGCCAAGGTCAGAAGATGAGCCAGAATTTGAAAACATGACTACGTGTTGGGCACCGGTACTAGAGAAGAAAAACACAGCACTGGGCCACGAAGGAGCTCACAATCTGGGCCAGTTATGGTTCAGTGTGAAAAGTGCTGCACTATAAACAGATACACAATACAGGATGTGGAAGGAGTGACAAAACGTGTGTCATAAAAATAATAGTCACATAACCTGCACAAAAAACGTCAGCTAAGCTGTCGTGGTCCGGTATGCACTCCGGATGTAGCATTCCCAAAAGAGACATGGATTCTGTAGGATTTTTGTTTGTTTTTATTGGACGCGGGAGTTGCCCTGAAAACAGCTGGGCTGGATTACAAGCATAGGAAATGCCCGATGAGGACGTATTGTGAATCAGATGGGTCCCACCTCGGAAAGCCAATAAACTCGTAACCTTACAAAGTGGGCATCTGGGGTTGGGCATGCAGCTTAAGGCGAGGCACAGAGGTGTGGGACGGCAATAGACTCGCGGGTAGGACACTAGGTCTAAAGTAGAGTCCAGTCTCACTACATTATCGGGGTCTCACAGTGCAGGAGGGGGGGCGGGGGGGCGACATGTGCCTGTAAAACCAGCACTCCGGGGAGGGAATAAGAGGCGTTCCTACTAAGTAAGAGCCCAGATGCCGCCCCCTGTCCCAGGCAGATCGCCCGAGACCCCGCTACCGCCGCCCCGAGCCCGAGGTCTGGGGGAACAGGGGTGGAGACCCGCCTGGGGACAGCAGGGCGGTCGGTTAGCAAAGCAGCGCGGCCCCCGGGGCTCCGTGGTACGCACCGGAGGGAACCGGGAATCGCCAGAGAAGAGTAGGTATCCGCGGAGGGCACTAGAGAGGCTCGCGTCGATTCTGCTTCCGGGTCAGAGGGCGGCAGCGGCGATTGGCTCGCAGACCCTCCCGCGAGATTTAAAATGTAACCCGCGACGACTCAAACAGCGGAGAGACTTTGCCGCTGGGAGGGTCCTTACTGCAGCTGGACCCGCACCCCCTGAGTGTCCCCTGAGCCAGGTGAGTCTGACCTCTCCTCCATCCACATGTCGCATGTTCAGTGGTGATTCAAGCCGCGGGATTTTCGGGGACAGAAAAGCTCCGTGCGATCGTTGAAGTCATTTGTGCGGTGGCTTCGTTCTGGAGCCAGGTGGGGTCTGGGTGTATTGAACAGGGTTCACAGGATCTAGCAGTGGGTGGGGCTGGAAGTCCGAGGCCCTTTGAGGGCTACTTAGGTTCGGCGAGAAACCAGGGCTCGAGTCCCCAAACCTACGCAGACTCCACTTCTGCTGCGTTCGCCCTGTCCCTGTTATATCCTCCCGAGGAACTTTTTGGACCTGCATTCTGACAGTGATTGCAGCAACGACTGCCATTTTTTATTGAGCACCTACTAAGTGCCGGGCACCCGGTGGAGTATTTCCTTGTCTCTCTAACGTCTCATGATCTTACGGGATAAGAGATACCCTCCCCGTTTTACAGACGAAGAAATATATGTTCACCAGATATTTTAAATACCGAAGGGCATACAGCTAATACACGGGAGAGTCTGGATGTGGACCCTGATCTCTCTGACTCAGAAGTAGAGTTCTTTTAATCATCTCACACTGCCTCCCCAGTAACAGTTTCCTGTCTCACAGTGTTTGCTTCAGTGCGGCTTGGAATCCAGTTTTTACTTAAACAAGTGTTTATGATCTCTGCCACCTTCTACTACTGGTTTTGTGTTGTGCAGACTGACATTCAGAGTGCTTGCATATTCGTTGTCTCACTGATTCCTCATAACTGGCTGGAAAATATTATTCCTGATATGTATTTGATCATACCTCTTACCTAGGCAGTCAGGTTAAAAGCTGCCTAGGCTCACACAGCCAGCTAGCTCCTGGGAGAGTTGAGACTAGATCAGGGTTGGCAAACCCATGGCACTGCCTGCTTTAGTGCATCCAGTTCCCAAGCTAAGAATGGATTTTACATGTTTACATGGTTGCGAGGGGGGAGGAATCATTAGAAGAATGTGTGAAAATTATATGAAATTCAAATTTCAGTTTTTATTACATTTTAATGAAGCTCATTTGTTCATGGGTTGTCGGTGGCTATTTTCGCATGGCAAGGTCAGGTTGAGTAGTTGTGACAGACTGTATGGCTTGCACTCCTCAAATATTTGCTATTTGGTCCTTTCCAAAAAGTGTGCTGACCCCTAGATAAGATTGTTGGCTCTTATATGTACCAGGCGCTGTTCTAAAAGCTTCACTTATATTTACCCTTTGCTTTTTATAAAACTCTTTGAGATAGTGACTGTTATTATTTTCATTTTTCAGTGCAACGAAGCTGAGGCTGGGAGAGGTGACATAACTTGGCAAAGATCTCACAGCCAGCAAGTGGTGAAGCCAGGATTCAGAGCAGTGTAATTCCAGATTCATCTTCATCCTAGCAATCGGAACTCAGTACCTTTAAATAACACTAGTAATTTACTACTAAAGATTTCTTTCAGGAAAACTGATCATTACAGAAGTGTTATGTCTTCACTTTCTTTTTTATTTCTTAAAGAGATGAGGTTGATATTTTTAAGAGAAATAGAATTCTTAGCTATTTACTAGGATTTGTATTTAAGTAGACACTTTGTAGTCTTATACCTGTAAATTTAAGTCGTGTCACTGATTGTGTCTTTAAGTTATTGTTTTGTAAATGGCATATGCCCATTTTCTTGATCATAGAAACCCAAGATACATAGTAAACATCTGAGATTTTGTTCCAAAATTCCAAACTCAGAAGGAACCTATGTGTTCAGCATAAACTATATTGTTGTACAAACAGTTTAAACACAGTGAGCCACTCTTACTAGAAACGCTCCTGAAATCTATGTTCCTAGATGCATTCAAGGGCCAGCCTTGTAAGCAGGGCTTCCAAAAGATAGTAATCAGGCCTGCTGTATTAACTCTTTTTCTGCACTGGCCTTTTGAGGTCTAGGCTTGGAACTCCCGCAGTGCCATTCTTGCTACATTCTATTGGTTAAATCAAGTCACAAGGCCAAGTGAGATTCAAAGGGGTGGAAAAATAGACCATCTCTTTTGGGATAATATAATGATGGGAAGAAATTGGCTACCTTCCTCCCCAATCTACCACAGATATTACCATCTATCTTAAAACAAAATTTTTAAACAGTTTTAATTAGCTATGTGTCTGTAATTATAAGTTTGCAGAATTGGTGTATCTATTTTGTATGAATTTTCAGATTGAAGGTTGTATTTTGTTATTTCAAACGATTTGGCTTAAGAAAGCTAAAGGAGAGGAAAATACGATTGGGGAGAAATTGTTTTATTCTGTTTTCCTAAATTTAATGAAAAGCAATCTTTGTAAACATGAGATGACCTCTTGTTCATTACTTATTTTTCTCTAACTCTTGCTTGCCTTATACATGTTAAATATCAATTCCCAATTAAAATAAAGCTTTTTAATGTTGCGTTCTGTCCTACTTTAGGAGGATGGCTGTGCTTCATCAGAAGTCTGTCTTGGATATGATTAAAGAGTTCAGAAGGAATTGGCACACTCTTTGTGACTCTGAGAGAACTACTGTATGTGGTGCAGACTCCATGATCTTGGCATTGCAGCTTTCCATGGCAGAGAACAACAAACAGGTTAGTAGGCTATATTTAGGTTCGCTTTTTTTTTTTAACAGTGAATTTTGGTTACTGCTATTTTAATAAACTTCATTACATTAATTTCTTTGCAATAGATGACCTCCTATGATAATATCAGTATACTCTTTCCACAAATACCTCTGCATACCTATGTCAGAAATTACCATTGGATTTTAAATTATTTGTTTCAAAATTAAGGCCTTCATATGTATAATTCAAAATAGGACATACACATTTGATGTTTAATTTGAAGTTTTAAGTCAAACATGCAACTGGTATGATTACTATGGTTAAAGTTATTTTAATTTTTATAAGACTTCCTTCCCTAAAAAGATCTGGAAGGCACACATAGCTAATGTTTATTTAAATATAACCAAAGTATTTTATGACTCATTTAAGATTTTATAGTATAGATTAATTGTTCCTAGACCAGGCTATGGATCAGAATCATTTGGGAGGACTTCTGAAATATATTGACTCCTATGCCCCTATCTTGAAATTCTACTCTCTCAATCTGCACTGAGATCCTGAAAATTGTTTGTTTTTTTTTTTAAATCTCCCGGAAGTGATTATTACATAGTTGGCTTGGGCCAAACTACTATTTAACGTGAGCTCTACCTAGAGGGCTAGAGGTGCTCAGATGAGAGGTGAATGAATGTAGGCTGGAGTGGTAAAGAATTTTAGATAATATACTTAAAGCAGTGGAAATCTTTGGATGGGAAGGTTTTAAAGAAGGGATGAAGTAAGGGGAGAGTTCAGAAGAAGCATCCACGGGGAATCAAAATCATGAAGATGGTAAGGAGACTGTCTTGACTAGAGAAGAAGATTTTTGAAGAATGAAGTTGATTTCCATGGGTCTGTTGGGCTAAATGATGGAATGACGTTCTGATGAATTATTTTAATCCTGTATGTCAGTAGTTCACGGAATTTTAGATTTCATATACCAGCAAAATTTCCAAAAGAATTAGACATTGACAGATTTGAACATTTCTCATGTTGGGAAATAAGGCTATTAAGGAAAAATAATAGAGCTATCATTTTGAAAAAGTAAGACTATTTTAACACCTAAAAATTAGAAATTGTATGATCTTAAAATAAGAGGTGGTCTTTCCTCTGCATGAATAGTTGGCAGTTTTGCATGTTTAAAGCAATGTACTTTAAGATAAATTTTGAACATAAAATATTTTTGACAAAATTCTTATGTAGATATTCTTTCAACAAATACTGAGTTTTTGCTATGTGCTAGACATTATTCTGAGCATTAGGAATATAATATTGAAGGAAATCCCTGCTCTTATGGAAATAATTTTCTAGTCAGGAGAGATGACATAAGATATTTAGTGCTTTAAGTCATAATAAGTGCCACAGAAAAGAACAAAACAGAATTCCAAGTAAAGAGTGTATAGAGTTTGGGGTGGAGGAGTTCTTGCAATCTGAAATAGGATGGTCAAAGGAGGCCTCATTTAGAAGTTGCCATTTGAGCCAAGATTTGTTTTATTTATTTATTTATTTATTTTTATTAAGGAATTATATGTGTACATATCTTACCATTGCCCCCCCCCCCACTTCCATTCATGCCCTCACCCCCCAGAGTGAGCCAAGATTTGAATGAGTGAAAGGAGGAGTTAGTCATGGGGATTTAGGCGGGAAGGGACTACCAGGCAGAGGGAACAGCAGATGCAAGGGCCCTGAGGTGGTAATATGCTAGGCGTCTTCAAGGAACCACAGGGAGGCTGATTGCAGCTGTTTATATAAATGTTAATTTCTTCCCTCTCTTCCTCCCTTCTACAAATTTCCTCCCTCCCTCCCTCCCTCCCTCCCTCCCTCCCTCCCTCCCTCCCTCCCTCCTTCCCTCCCTCCCTTTAAAATGCTTATGTAACCATTTAGATGTTCTTTTCTTAAACTGTTTATATCCTTTGCTTATTTTGCTGTTGAGTTGCTTTGATCACTTTCTTACTCTTTGAAAGAGTTCTGCATGTATTTTAGATACTCTTTGTTTTATACTTTGTTGCTATCCACAGCTTACCTTAATATTCATATTCTTAGTCTCAATGTTTGTATTATTACTCACTCAGTCACTGAAACTAGATGCCTAAGGGTCATCGTAGAGTCTCTTTGCTTCCCACTTCAGTCCATATTAAGTCTTGCTTGAGCATTAGAAAATAAAACACACGTCCTTTTTTAAAAATTCTTTATCGTTTAAAGTATTACATATGTCTCCTTTTCCCCCTGATTGACCTCTCCCCGGCCACCCCCAACCCCTAGCACATGCCCTCACCCCTCCTAGTGTCTGTGTCCATTGGTTATGCTCATATGCATGCATACAAGTCCTTTGGTTGATCTCTTATCCCCTTACCCTCGCCTTCCCTCTGAAAATTGGCAGTCTGTTTGATGCTTCTGTGTCTCTGCATCTATTTTTATCAGGTTATGTTGTTGATTATATTCCACAAATGAGTGAGATCATATGATATATATCTTTCTCCAACTGGCTTATTTCGCTTAGCATAATGCTGTCCATGTTCATCCATGCTGTTGCGAATGGTAAGAGTTCTTCCTTTTTTACAGCAGTGTAGTATTCCATTGTGTAGATGTACCACTGTTTTTTAATCCACTCATCTGCTGATGGGCACTTAGGCTGTTTCCAAATCTTAGCTATTATAAATTGTGCTGCTATGAACATAGGGGTGCATGTGTCCTCTCCGATTGGTGTTTCTGATTTCTTGGGATATATTTCTAGAAGTGGGATTACTGGGTCAAATGGAAGTTCCATTTTTAATTTTTTTGAGGAAACTCCACACTCTTTTCCACAGTGGCTGCACCAGTCTGCATTCTCGCCAGTAGTGCACGAGGGTTCCCTTTTCTCTGCATCCTCACCAGCACTTGTCATTTGTTGATTTGTTGATGAAAGTCATCTGACAGGTGTGAGATGGTATCTCATTGTCGTTTTGATTTGCATTGTCCTTCTTTTATAATCTGAAGAAGTTGTTTTAAGATGGATAATAGATTCTGAGGATGTTGTATACATGGAATGGGCTAGCTGACGGCTAAACCTTGGTGACCATACACTGGGAAATGAGGAGAGAGAGAAATTGAGACAATTATTAGGAATCACTGTTTAGTGATTGAGAGCTGTTGTTCTGGAATCAAACAGAGCATGTTCAAATCACCTCCTATTGTTTGTTTGCTTGTGTATAAATAATTGAGAAATAGATATATCAACAAGTTCCATAAAATGTTGCCTGAAAAAAGTTTAGTTCTCATTGTAAAAATTTTGACATTAAAATATCCAATCCAAGTCAGTTTTTCTTCAGGACTTGTCTGTGTAGCATTCACTCAGGGTTTTTTCCTACTTGCTAATGTCCTACCTGCTAATTCACTTTATTACCTGTGAAAGTTCAGACTGTGGGTGGGAAAAGGGGGACTGGTGAATTGCAACTGAGCTTTTCACAGTTTGTGTAGATATGCATACGTGTGGAGATGATGGTTGCAGTTCTGTTTTACTTTAACTCTCTATGTAGAGACTTAGCTTAGGCATTCCTCACTGTGCTCAGACTTCCAAGGCACCCAGTATGAAACAACACACACATATGCCTATAGGTGCATTGGTAAGTAGCATACAGTAATAAAAGGGTGGAGTTGGTTGTATATATCCTTCAACTGTTTTTCACCCGGTGTTTGTGATCTACTTGTGGTTTTTAATTCTCTGAAGTTTGAATCCCTAAAGTATAATCCTTATAACTGAATTTGACTGCAGTAAAACTTTTGAATACCTAGCAGAATTGTTAGTCTGTCTATTGGCATGTTTGTTTTCTTAACTGCTTTAGTGGGGAAAAAGGAAAGGTATATTAAAATAATCTTTGAGTGTTAGGTTTTTGGCATGTTTTTAGAGAAGCAAGATTTTTTTTAGCTTAAATCCTGTAATACCTCTCTAGTAGTTTTATACTGCTAATGATTTACCTATTTTAGATTCATTCACTATTGACTTGATTATGTGACAAATATATGACTTCATTAGGTTGCAAATAATATTTTAGCACAGCACCTGTGGTTGACTGACATTTGAAAATGACCTAACAGAGACATAACAAGGAGAAACAGAATTTAAAATTCTATATAATAAGTGTCCAGTCATCCAGTTGTCTCTTCAACCAATCAATAGCATAATAATATGCTAATGATATGTTAAGGCCGCTCAACTGCTCACTATGACCTGCATTGACCACCAAGGGGCAGATAGTCGACTGGTCAACCAGTTGCTATGACATGCACTGACCACCAGGAGCCAGACAGTGGACTGGTTGACCAGTCACTATGACGTGCACTGACCCCTAAGCAGCAGACACTCAAAGCAGGAGCTGCCTTCTGGTGGTCAGTGCGCTCCCACAGGGGGAGCGTTGCTCAGCCAGAAGCCAGGCTCATGCCTGTCAAGCTCAATGGCAGTGGCGGGAGCCTCTCCCGCCTCTGCAGCAGCACCAAGGATGTCTGACTGCCAACTTAGGCCCACTCCCCGAGGGCTCCCAGACTGCGAGAGGGCGCAGGCTGGGCTGAGGGATCCCCCCCGCCCCGCCTCCCCCCGAGTGCATGAATTTTGTGCATTGGACCTCTAGTTGAATTATAATTATCTACCACTCCTCCCCCAGCAAACAAACTGACGATTATTTTACTTGATAAAAAGAGAAGGGCAACTGCTATTTTTGATTACCTACCATTTATAAAGTGTTATTTAATCCGTACAATCTCATTTTATAACCAAGGAAATTGACTCAGAGTGATTTCGGTATCTTACCCAAGTTCACACAGCAAGGAAGGGAGAGGAAAGGAGAGATAGAAACATTAATGATGAGGGAGAATCATTGATCAGCTGCCTACTGTGGGCCCCCGACTGGGGATCAAGCTCGCAATTGCACGTGTGCCCTGACCAGGAATCGAACCATGACCTCCTTTTTCATAGGTCGATGCTCAACCACTGAGCCACCATGTTGGCTGGGCACCAATTAATGCTCTTAAGTAGACTTGCTATCTTTACTCTTTTGATAATAAGAATTCTAGCTAGTTAAAAATGTGAAGTTTATTTAAAATTTTGAATAATAAATAACTTTGATAAAATATACAAAGTACAAGTGCTCTGAAAAAGTGTAACTCTTGCTTTTTCTCATTTTATTCTTGTGAAATATAATCCTTCGGTTGTCCATCAAAGCATTGAACATTTTGAACTTACTTCAAATAGTAGCCAGTTGGCATGTTTTCCTAGCAAAACATTTTCTGATTTGACCACAGACTCTCTCTCAATCAGTTGTTACTTGTTTGAAAAATAGAATATCCTGTCATGGTGGGCACCTGATCCTGAAAACTGATATCTGGAGTACAATTTTATTTGGATTTAAAATGTTTTTACAATCTCAGTATAAACAATCTAGTCAGAGCCTTTTCTCAGAAGATCAAGAGTTTGCATAGTTTTCTTTTAGTTACAGTCAACAGAATGAGAATAAATTATATATTTACATTAAAGCAAAAATTTAATTTATTTTTACCGTGAAAGACGTTATGCCAAGATAGTTTTAAGAATTTTTAAAATAAAACAATTTAGTTTTAAATTAAATAAATGGATTTATTTAACTTAAATAGCATTTGGAGATTTAATAATATATAACCTTTGTAGGGTTTGGGAGTAAAGTATACAATTTTTGATTCAATGTTTGGATTTTGAATCTATGGTTTGAGAGTTAATGATCTTTTGTTTGTTCATTGAACTAATTTCATGAGATATAATTTTCATAACTATGATATAACAGGTCCCTAATCTAAGGGCAATAAGGGTATTTTCTTAATTGCTTTCATATGAATGAGTAGAGAGTTAATTATTATTATTATTTTTAAAAATATATTTTATTGATTTTTTACAGAGAGGAAGGGAGAGGGATAGAGAGTTAGAAAATCAATGAGTGAGAAACATCGATCAGTTGCCTCCTGCATACCTCCTACTGGGGATGTGCCCGCAACCACGGTACATGCCCTTGACCGGAATCAAACCTGGGATCTTTCAGTCCGTAGGCCGACACTTCTATCCACTGAGCCAAACCGGTTAGAACGAGAGTTAATTATTTTAAGGCAGGTTGTACACTTTGTCTTAAATTTGGATAGTAATTGGAAAATGTAACTGATCTTTATAAAACATATAAAGATAGATATTTGAAAGAGTCAGATATTTAGAAATAGTACTACATCATATGATTCTATTTGATTTCTTTCTGTTATTCTTCATTGCTAAATATGATGTTACAATTTAGTTTCAGTAAATTATAAGTTCTATTTAAATATCCACCCATCTTAAAATGCAATTAATGGAAAGATCTAGATGTTAGCAGAAACCACTAATATATTAATGGAGCTAAACTGTAGAAGACAGCAACATTGATACATTTCACAAAACTACACAGAGATGCTTATACATATTTCTTATTCATAAAGCATTGAAAAGGAGCAGTTAGAATTTTTTACTGAATTGGAGTTTGGCATTTTGTGGAGGACACCATTATTAATATTGGGGGTATAAAGTGGGAGCAGAATGCAATCAATTGAAAAAAAAAACACCCCTTCAATATGCCCAATTTTGAACAATTTTACTTGATAAGTAACATCTGACAGCTTAGAGAAAGAAACCTGACTGACTTTTTAGCACTCATTTGCCTACAGTTTAATGTGTCCCTGAGTAGGGAAGAATAAAAATCCTCCTTTGACCCCAAGTTTTAGCACTGGTGTTTTGTTTTCTCTACAAGAATAGTGAAATGAAACATAGTTTTTAAAAATTTAATTTTTCTGATCATATTTTAAGATTAACACTTGGAATAGTGTGTGTGGTATATGGGAATTCACTATGACATTGACAGTTTTTAAATAAGAGATTAAAAAATATGTTAGCTAAAAGAATGAATAGGAACCAAATATTAACAGAATTGAATATTTCCCCAATCAGTAGTACTTAGCTACAGCTCACTGCCCTCTTATCGCCCCACTCTGAGTAGAAATTTAGTGAAGTTCAGGTAATAGACAATGTCTTTATACTGTATTTGCCAGTTTTGTCACATGAGAACTTGCCATAGTTGTTCATATTTTATAAAATCATAAAAATCTCTTTTTTAATATCTGGTTTTTAAATGATTTCATAGGTCAACTTGGATGTTCTCTTCAATTTCACAAGAATTTAATACTAAATTCAACCAACTTTATCTTTATTTTTGGCATTATCTTTTTCAGCGCAGTGGAGAATTTACAGTTTCTCTCAGTGATGTCTTATTGACCTGGAAACACTTACTACAGGAGAAATTGAACTTACCAGTTGAAAATATGGAAGTGATTGGCCATTATGAGGACATTAGGAGGACTTACGATAATTTCTTAAAGAATAGTAATATGTTGGATCTGATCGATGTTTATAAAAAATGTAGTGCTTTGACTTCTAATGGTGAAAATAATGCCAACATATCCCCCGTAAGTATTTTTTAAAGCAGTTCTAGCCTAATCAAATTAAAATTTGACTAGGTTTATTTTTAATTCTGGTATTAGCATTTATAGTAACTTGATAATGCTTTTGCTTTTTAGATCATATTAAAAATTGAGAATTTAGCTACCTGAAACCTAGCTAGTCATTGGAAGAAAGGTTTTGATGGTAAACTTTGTTGAACTTGGGTTATTATTATTTGGTTTAAATGTAAGAATAGCTTCTTATTAGAGAAGGAAAATTTTAATAAAGAAATCAGTCCCAAATGCATGATTTCTTTTTTATTGATTGATTGATTTGAGAGAGAGAAAGGGAAAGAGAGAAACAAGACTTTTCTTTCTTTTAAATTTTCTTCCATAAAAAATAAAATACTAAGATTAAATTTCCAAGGTCACCTTTTAACTCTGAACTGGAAAGTAATGGAAGCATTTTGTTCGGAAGTGTAATTCCATGTCTACATATTGTTGACTGCCAACAAAGGTTAGGTAAAATGCTGTATACTAGAACATCAGTGATGCTGGGTAGACCTAGGTGTGAAAATTTTTTTTATAGTTGGCATATCATTTTATTAGTAATGTCTTGTATTTCCTACAGAGTCAACTACGGGATTTTCTGTCTGGCAGACAGTCCGCAGTAGATGATGAAACTGGTCTTTCTGTACCGACATCACCAATGAGTAAAGACAACCAGGATAATGAAAAGGTACTGATAAATTGTGAGTAAGTTAAAGCAGGATATGATCCCCTTCAAATCACTATGAATTTGATTATAGGTACAGTTACTATTTTTTTTTAAGTTTTATTTTGTTTAAGTAATACTGTTAGCAAAGAGTAATACATTGAAGACTGGTGAGAGCATAATAATCAGTTATTTCATGGTTTTGGGCCAACGTAACAGGCACTGTACAAAAATAGGTATCACTCTAAGTATCAGAAAAATGGTTGAAGATCCAGATTGCCAGATTTCATTGAATCTTTATATAGTGTCTCTTGGTCACTGTGGGGGAATGGTTCCAGGACTCCCCTTGGACATCAAAATCCACAGATGCTTAATCCCTTATACAAAATAATGTATGTAGTATTTGCAAATAACCTACACACATCCTCCTATATACTTTAAGTCATCTCTAGATTACTTTAATCCCCAATACAATGTAAATGCTATGTAAATAGTTGTTAAAATGTGTTGTTTAGGGAAGAAAGACAAGAAAAAAATCCGTATACATTCAGTACAGATGCAGTCATCATAGGCCTCATAGTACATATCAGCAACAATTTAACCTTTTAAAAATTTCAACTATTTTCCATCTGTAGTTGGTGGAATCCATAGATGTGGAACCTGTGGCTACCTAGAGCTGACTGTATTTGGTAAACGCCACATTACTGTTTTGTTCAGAAACAGTATTGTTGCTTCTTGGGAAGAAACGTACAACGGGAAAATCTGTTCTGCACCCTTTGCAGTAGAATAACTGCTGCATCATGAGTTCTGCTAGCAGGGTTTGTTATGCAAACACTTCACAGGAAAGTAGTGCAAAGTACAGGTTTGGTTTAATATAATTAAACCTGTTACCTTGGCCTAACTTAACTATATGAAAGGTAAGTTGCTGATATCATGACACGTAATCCCTAAATGTCTTCAGGATATTATTTCCTGAAAATAAGGGGTTAACCACAATATTATTATCATATGTAAGAAAACTTAAGTATTCCCTGATATCATTTGGTATCTTCTCTATTCTCGTTTCTCTATTTGTCCCCTAAATGGGTTTTATGTTTCTTTAGACTCTTAACCTAGAAGAATTCCCCCCAGTCTTTTTTTACTTCTCATTTATCTGATTAACTCCTACTGGTATTATTTTGTTTCTCTATTTCCAATAAACTGGAAGTTACACCTAAAAGCTTACTAAGATTGAGGTTTAACATTTCTTAACAAATACTTTATAACTGATGCTGAATATTTCATTTTGTATCATATCAGGAGATGCAAACTCATGTTGTCTTGAAATGTCCAGTCTCTTCAGTATAAATAAGTGGTTTTCCCTTTGCTGTCAGCAAAGATCTGTGGGGTGATACTTGGGCACTGTGTAATATTCTGTTTCACAACAAGCTTTCACCTGAATGGTTTTACGCATGCATTGATCGTGCTTGTCTAAGTCAATTATTTCTTTAGAGTTTGTAGAATGGTGAGTTTCTTAGTCTAGCATGTCTTTACATTAATTAGCTGCCATTTCTCAATAAAGAAGAACTTTATCTTATCAACTGGGTTGAAGTTCAGTTCCCTAAAAATGGCAAGGTCACTGTTTCTTTCTCTTTAATTTCAAGTTTAGGAGTTGGTGTAATAATTACATGTGATATAGGAGGCAAATTAGATATTTTTTCTATGTATCTTTCTCCTGTTTTATTTGTGTATATATTCTAAGGATTCATGGAGTTTTATTTCTTTGGAGTTAAAATTAATTACAGCCTTTAATCTTTGATGCAAAAGTAGAGAGATCTCCTTCAAGCTGCCTTCTGTACTTTTTTACATGCTCTTTTAAACTCTTGAGCACTTAACCTTTTTGGTACAAGAAAATATTCCAAGTCCACCTTTGAATGTTTTCTGGTAAGATTTGTGATTTTTTTTTTTAAAGGTGATTTTTTATTTTTATTATTAATTTATTTATTTTTATTTACTTTTTTTTTATTGTCTAAAGTTTTACATATGTCTCCTTTTACCCCAATTGATCTCTGCCCCAAGCCATTCCCACACCAGGCAAGTCCCCACCGCCACGTGTCTGTGTCCATTGGTTATGCTAATATGCATGCATACAAGTCCTTTGGTTGCTCTCTAACTCCCCTCCCCTCCCCTGCCATTTGTCTCTGGATCTATTCTTGTTCATCAAATTATGTTGATCATTATATCCCACATATGAGTGAGATCATGTGATATTTATCTTTCTCCCACTGTATTATTTCGCTTAGCATAATGCTCTCCAGTTCCATCCATGCTGTTGCAAATGGTAAAAGTTCCTTCTTTTTTATAACAACATAGTATTTCATTGTGTATATGTACCACAGTTTTTTAATCCACTCATCTGCTGATGGGCACTTAGGCTGTTTCCAAATCTTAGCTATTGTAAATTGTGCTGGTATGAACATAGGGGTGCATATATCCTTTATGATTGGTGTTTCTGGTTTCTTGGGATACATTCCGAGAAGTGGGATTACTGGTTCAAATGGGGGTTCCTTTTTTAACTTTTTGAGGAAACTCCATACTGTCTTCCACAGTGGCTGCACCAGTCTGCATTCCCACCAGCAGTGCAGGAGGGTTCTTTTTTCTCCACATCATCACCAGCACTTGTCATTTGTTGATTTGTTGATGATAGCCATTCTGACAGGTGTGAGATGGTATCTCATTGTTTTGATTTGCATCTCTTGGATGATTAGTGACTTTGAGCATGTTTTTATATATCTCTTGGTCTTCTGTATGTTCTCTTTTGAAAACCTTGTCTATTTAGGTCCTTTGCCCATTTTTCAATTTGCTCGTTTATCTTCCTTTTGTTAAGTTGTATGAGTTCTCTGTAAATTTTGGAGATTAAACCCTTGTCGGAAATATCATTGGCAAATATGTTCTCCCATGCAGTGAGCTTTCTTGTTGTTTTGTTGATGATTTCTTTTGCTGTGCAGAAGCTTTTTATTTTGATGTAGTCCCATTTGTTTATTTTCTCCTTAGTCTCCATTGCCCTAGGTGCTGTGTCTGTAAAGATATTGCTACGACATATGTCTGCTATTTTGCTGCCTATGGAGTCTTGTAGGATTTTTATGGTTTCCTATCTTACATTCAAGTCCTTTAGCCATTTTGAGTTTGTTTTTGTGTATGGTGTAAGTTGGTGATCTAGTTTCATTTTTTTGCATGTATCTGACCAAATTTCCTAGCACCATTTATTGAAGAGACTGTCTTGACTCCATTGTATGCTCTTTCTTCCTTTGTCAAAAATTAATTGAGCATAATGGCTTGGGTCGATTTCTGGGTTCTCTGTTCATTCTGTTCCATTGGTCTATATATCTGTTCTTGTACCAGTACCAGGCAGTTTTGAGAACCATGGCTTGGTAATACAGCTTGATAGCTGGTAATGTGATACCTCCAACTTTATTCTTCTTTCTCAGGATTGCTCTGGCTATTTGGGGTCTTTTTTTATTCCAGATGAATTTTTGGAGAGTTTGTTCTAAATCTTTGAAATATGCTGTTGGTATTTTAATGGGGATTGCATTGAATCTGTAGATTGCTTTGGGTAGTATGGACATTTTATTGATGTTGATTCTACCAATCCATGAACATGGTATGTTCTTCCATTTGTTTGTCTTCCTCTATCTCTTTTGTCAATGTCCTGTAGTTTTCCGAGTACAGATCTTTTATGTCCTTAGTTAAGGTATCTTAATTTCCTAAGTATCTTAATTTTTTTGGTTCAATGGAAAATGGGATTTTTTTCCCCCCGGTTCTCTTTCTGTGAGTTTATTATTGGTGTATAAAAAGGCCATAGATTTCTGGGTGTTAATATTGTATCTTGCTACATTGCTAAATTCATTTATTAGGTCTAGTAGTTTTTTGATGGAGTCGTTGGAGTTTTCTATGTATAGTATTATGTCATCTGCGAATAAGGACAGTTTTACTTCTTCTTTTCTAATTTGGATGCCTTTTGTTTCTTCTTCTTGTCTGATCGCTATGGCTAGCATTTCCAGAACTATATCAAGCAGGAGTGGTGAGAGTAGGCATCCCTGTCTTGTTCCTGTTCTTAGGGGAAATGTGTTTCATTTTGTCCATTGAGTATGATGTTGGCTGTAGGTTTGTCATATAGGGCTTTTATTATGTTGAGGTATGATCCCTCTATTCCCACTTTGCTGAGAGTTTTCATCAAGAAAGGGTGTTGGATTTTGTCAAATGCTTTTTCTGCATCGATTAATATGATTATGTGATTTTTGTCTCTCAGTTTGTTTATGTGATATATCACATTTATTGACTTGTGGATATTGTACCATCCTTGCATCCCTGGAATAAATACCACTTGGTCATGGTGTATGATCTTTCTAATGTTATGCTGAATCTGATTTGCTAGAATTTTGTTGAGGATTTTAGCATCTATGTTCATCAAGGATATTGGCCGGTAGTTCTCTTTTTATGTGGTGTCTTTATCTGGTTTTGGGATTAGGGCAGTGGTTGGCAAACTCATTAGTCAACAGAGCCAAATATCAACAGTACAACGATTGAAATTTCTTTTGAGAGCCAAATTTTTTAAACTTAAACTTCTTCTAACGCCACTTCTTCAAAATAGACTCGCCCAGGCCGTGGTATTTTGTGGAAGAGCCACACTCAAGGGGCCAAAGAGTCGTATGTGGCTCGCGAGCCACAGTTTGCTGACCACGGGATTAGCATAATGCTGACTTCATAGAAAGAGCTTGGAATTGTGCCTCCCTCTTGAATTTTTTGGGAATAGTCTGAGGAAGATAGGTTTTAGTTCTTCTTTGAATGCTTGGTAGAACTCCTCTGTAAAACCGTCTGGACCAGGGCTTTTGTTTGCTGGAAGATTTTTGATTACTGCTTCAATTTCTTCGGTAGTTATCAGTGTATTCGCGTTTTTTTATTCTTCTTGATTGAGTTTTGGAAGCCTGTATTTTTCTAAGAATATGTCCATTTATTCTAGGTTGTCCATTTTTTTGGAATAGACTTGTTGATAGTATTTTTTTTCATAATCGTTTGTATTTCTGTGGGATCAGTTGTTACTTCACCTCTTTCATTTCTGATTTTGTTTATTTGGGTCCTCCTCTCTCTTTGCTTCTTGGTGAGCCTGGCTAGAGGTTCATCAATCTTGTTTATCCTTTCAAATAACCAGCTCTTGGTTTTGTTGATCTTTTGTAATTTTTTTTTTTTTTTGGTCTCTATGTCGTTTATATCTGCTCTGATCTTTATTATTTCCTTCCTTCTGCTTATGCTGGGCTTTTCTTGTTGCTCTCTTTCTAACTCTTTGAATTGTAGGGTTAGATAATTTATTACCATTTTTTAAAAATATATTTTATTGATTTTTTACAGAGAGAAAGGGAGAGAGATAGAGAGTTAGAAACATTGATGAGAGAGAAACATCAATCAGCTGCCTCCTGCACAACCCCTACTGGGGATGTGCCTGCAACCAAGATACATGCCCTTGACCGGAATCGAACCCGGGACCTTTCAGTCCGCAGGCCCACGCTCTAAACACTGAGCCAAACCGGCTTCGGCTTTATTACCATTTTTTCTTGTTTTTTGAGATAGGCCTGTAGAGCTATGAACTTCCCTCTCAAGACTGCTTTCACTGTGTCCCATAGATTTTGGATTGTTGTGTTTTCATTGTCATTTGTTGCCATGATGCTTTTTATTTCTTCTTTGATCTATTTGGTAACCCAATCATTGTTTAATAGCATGCTATTTAGTCTTCAGGTGTTTGATTTTTTTTTTATTGTTTTTATTGTAGTTGATTTCCAGTTTTATGCTGTTGTGATCTGAGAAGATGCTTGATATGATTTCTATCTTCTTGAATTTGAAGAGACTTTGCCTGTGTCCCAATATGTGGTCTATCTTTGAAAATGTCCCATGTGCACTTGAGAAGAATATATATTCTGTGGCTTTGGGGTGAAATGTTCTGAAGATGTCAATTAATTCCATCTGATTTAGTGAGTCATTTGAGATTGATGTTTCTTTGCTGATTTTTTGTTTAGAGGATTTGTCCAGTGGTGTTAGTGGGGTATTAAAGTCCCCTACTATGACTGTATTGCTGTCAATCTCTCCCTTGATATCCTCCAGAAGTTTTTTTGTTGTTTGTTTTTTGTGTTTTTTTTTTTTTTTTTTGTATTTAGGTGCTCCTGTATTGGGTGCATATATGTTTACCAGAGTTATATCTTCTTGTTGAATTGCTCTGTTTAGTATTATGAAGTGGCCTTCCTTATCTCTTATTATGGCCTTCACTTTGAGATCTAATTTGTCAGATATAAGTATTGCTACCCCAGCTTTTTTTTTCATTTCTATTCGCCTGAAAAACCTTTTTCCATCCCTTCACCATCAGTGTGTGTGAGTCCTTTGTTCTGAGGTAGGTTTCCTGTAGACAGTAGATATATGGGTCATGTTTTCTTATCCACTCAGCTACTCTGTCTTTTGATTTGGGGATTTAATCCATTTACATTTAAAGTTATTATTGATAGGCACTTGTTTGTCATCATTTTTATTCTTTATACCTGAGTTCCTTCTTCCCTTCCTATTTATTCCTTTTACAGCGGACCCTTAGCATATCTTGCATTGCTAATTTGGTGGTCATAAACTCCCTTAGTCCTTTTTTGTCTGTGAAGCTCCTGATTTCACCCTCAATTTTGATTGATAGCCTTGCTGGGTACAGTATTCTTGGGTTCAGACCCTTCCTTTGCATGACTTTGTATATTTCATTCCATTCCCTTCTGGCTTGATGTGTTTCTGTTGAGAAATCAGTTGCTAATCTGATGGGGGAATCCTCTGTAGGTAACTTTTCATGTCTCTCTGGCAGCCTTTAAAATTCTAACTTTGTCGTTGGTGTTTGCCAATTTAATTATAATTAATTGGCATTGATCTTTTCGGGTTCATCTTGTTTGGGACTCTGTGAGCTTCTTGGACTTGTGTGAGCTGTTTCTTCCCTATATTAGGAAGTTTTCTGTCATTATTTCTTCAAACAGGTTTTCTATTCCTTGCTCAGTTTCCATTCCTTCTGGCACCCCTAGTATTCCAATGTTGTTTCATTTTGTGTTATTCCAAAGTTCCCTTAGGCTCTCCTGTTTTTTAAGTTTTTTTTTCTAGATGCTGCTCTGCTTGGGTATTTTTTCCTACCTTGTCTTCTAGCTCACTGTTGCTGTCCTCCACTTTTTCTAGTCTACTGTTGTTGCTTTCTATTGAGTTCTTTATTGCAGCCAGGTCATTTTTCATTTCCTCTTGGTTCTTACACATATTGTTGAATTTGTCTTCCATCCTTTTCAGTGACCTTATGACCATTGCTCTGAATTCTTTCTCTGACATATTGCTTGCCTCCATTTCATTTACTTCCTTTTCTGGTGATTCCTCTTTTTCTTTCTTATGCGGGCTGTTTCTTTGTCTCCCCATGATCACTCCTCTCTGGGTGTCTGCTTATGTAGCTCTCTCCTGCATTGACTTAAAGGCACAAAATACAACACAACAAGACACAACGCACAAGGCACCAAACACAAATGTATTCACGAAATTAATAACCCCAAATAAAGGTGACCACCAGAACAAAGAGAATTAGGGCATAGAAAAGAGTGGAAAAATGATATTGAGAAAAGAAAAAATATAAGAGAGAAAAGAAAGAGAAGGAAAAAGAAAGGGGGAAATAATATATGTATATGTGGAGAAAACTCCAATAAAACAACAACTAATCCAAAAAAATGCAAACAACAAACACCCAGAGATGAATGCAAACTATAAACATCAACAAATCCAAAATATGTAAACTACAAACCCCCAAACAACAAGTACCCAGATGGATCTGAGGAAGCAGAGCTTATTTCCAGAAGGTAAGGTCAAGGAATTGAATGAACGGGGAAATAGCCACAATTCAGTATAGAGGAGATAGAAAAAGAATGAGTGTATAAGAAGAAAAGTAAAAAACAAAATACAAAAAAGGAAAAAAAATATATCCTATCTAATAATAGGGTAATATGCAAATTAACCATCACTCCGCGACAAAAATGGCGGCCCCCATAGCCACAAGATGGCTGCGCCCAGTCACCTCAGCCCCGCTGCTGGAGTGTCTGGCCTGTCCCACCAACAAACAGAGCTGGGACAGGAGGGCATGGCGGCTTCCTGATCTCGGCTGCCGGGAAGCCCCAGGCCCTGCAGACAGAGCGGGGAGAACAGGGCATGGCGGCTTCCTGATCGCGGCCTCAGGCCCTGCAGACAGAGCCCCGAGAGGAGGGCATGACGGCTTCCGGATCACGGCAGCCGGGAAGTCCCAGGCCCTGCAGACAGAGCCCAGACAGGAGGGCACGGCAGCTTCCTTAGCACTGCGGCAGTGGGGAAGCCCCAGGCCCTGCAAACAGAGCCCATAGAGCAGGGCATGGTGGCTTTCTTAGAGCAGAGGTGGCGGGAACACCCCAGGTCCAGCAGACAGAGCCCAGAAAGCAGGGCTTGGGGGCTTCCTTAGTGCGGCAGTGGCAGCGAAGTCCGCGGATATGGCAGTCAGAGCCCGGACACAGGGCATGGGATCTTCCTTAGCAAGATGGCGGTGGGAACACCCCCAGGCCCTGCAGACAGAGCCCGGACAACAGGGCATTGGGGCTTCCTTAGTGTGTCCGTGTTGGCGAAGCCCCCAGGCCTGGCAGACAGAGCACACTGCATGGCATTGGGGCTTCCTTTGCACGGCGCATGGCAGCAGCAGGCAGAGAGTAGACAGCAGGGCATGGGGACTTCATCTCCATGGCTGCAGGGAAACCTCCAGGCCCTGCAGAGAGCAGAGAACCATGGGGAGTGGGCCTAAGCCATCAGTAGGACAACCCTGAGAGCTCCTGGATTGTAGAGGGTGCCGGTTGGGCTGAGGGACCTCCGTGCACGAATTTCGTGCACCGGGCCTCTAGTATTAAAATATATTAAAAGAATTAAAAAAAAAAAAAAATATATATATATATATATATATATATATATATACACACACACACACACACACACACACACACACACACATATTTCTTTCCCTTCTTTGTATATTTGTTCACTATAGGAAAAGGAGAATAGAGAGTAGATCGGTTTGAGTTGTTGATTGGGATTAGTTGAGCTATTAGTAGAAGAAGAGAACAAGTGAGGAGAGGAAAAACAGAAGAAAAAAAAACAAAACAAAAAGAAACAAAAACAAATAAAAAAACAAACTAATCAACAATCAAACAAACAACAACAACAAGACAGAAAGAAAGAAAAAGGCTAAAAGAAAGAAAAAGAAAATTTGGATAGTGAAGAAAGAGAAGAGAGAAATGTGTATGGACTTGGAGCAGGGGAGCAGAAATTAGACATATGAGTAAGATAAATTTTTAACAGAGTAAAAAGAAAGGGTAGAGAAAAACTAAAGCAGGAAAAGGGTAAAAGAAACAGAACAAAGAAAGGGGGAAAGTGAGGAAGAGAGTATTGGCATAAAGGAAAAATTGAGATAGAGTAAAATAATGCTAAAGGAAAAATAAAAATAGAATGTAGAACACTAATCCCAAAATAAAGAAAAAATAAAATAAAACTTTAAAAAAAGGTAAAATAATAGTAGTAATAATAATTAAAAATATAATAAAAAAGGTAAAATCAGCCCTTACCGGTTTGGCTCAGTGGATAGAGCATCGGCCTGCGGACTGAAGGGTCCCAGGTTTGATTCCGTCTGGGGGCACAAGCCTAGGTTGCAGGCTTGATTCCCAGTGGGTGGTGTGCAGGAGGCAGCCGATCGGTGGTTCTCTATCATCATTGATGTTTCCATCTCTCTAGCTCTCTCCTTTCCTCTCTGAAGTCAATAAAAATGTATTTTAAAAAATAAAGGTAAAATCAAGTGAGAAAAAAATTAGTTTCTTAAGTAAAAGATAAAAAAATAAAAATGTGAAATAGTGAAAGTTGTTCACTTCCTCTACTGTTCTGCTTGGCAGGTCTGTTTCCTGTCAGGTAATCAGCACAGTATTGAAGTTCCCTGCCATCCATCGCTCCTCTGTGTCATAAGCCACAACCCTGTTTTCAAGCAGGCAGGATCTCTTTGTTTCTCAGCCTGCCTTTAGTTGTAGTTACACAAGAGTCAATTTCTGATACAACCCCTGGGTGGCAGTGTTTCTGTATTAATATCTGGGGCTAAAAGGCCCCTCTACCCAGTGTTTAGATTGCTTTCCCTGCAGCACTTAATACTGGGTTGGAGGGACGGACTGACCCAGAGCTGGTTTTCCGTTCGTCTCTCCCCCCTCTGATCCCCAGATTCCACAAAAACAACTTTCCCCTGCAGTCTCGGTGAGTGATTTTAATTGGAACATCCTATGTACTGGACTTTGCAATGAAAAGCAAGGATTTAAAAGAAAATAAAGAGCCAGAGAACACGTGCAGACTTGCATCTTTTTTTCTCTGGCACTGTGCAGCCTGTATACTGATAGAACTTCAGGCTGCCTTTCTGGGCCCAACCCTGCTGTGGGTTAATTTCTAGAGTCCCCTTCTGCCAGCAGCCCTGTGAAACCCCTTCCACATTCAAGGGCTACACTGATCCCAACAGCCGCAGATTTTGTGGGTTCAGTTTTCCTCTGAGACTTGAGTTCCTGCTGCACACGTTTCACACGCATTTTTCCCTCTAGCCTGGATCCCAGATCTCACCTTTCTCTGGCCAGTGGTTGGCAAAACGCGGCTAGCAAGCCACATGCGGCTCTTTGGCCCCTTGAGTGTGGCTCTTCCACAAAATACCACCACCTGGGCGAGTCTATTTTGAAGAAGTGGCGTTAGAAGAAGTTTAAGTTTAAAAAATTTGGCTCTCAAAAGAAATTTCAAACGTTGTACTGTTGATATTTGGCTCTGTTGGCTAATGAGTTTGCCGACCACTGCTCTAGGCGATATCTGACCTTTCTGTCCACAGATTGCCTCACCAGCTGTGTTTAATTTGCCAATTCCGGGTGGATGTTATTCGTTTCAGCTGTTCGTTCTATCTGCTCTGTGAGAAGGCACAGGGCTTGTCTGCGTATTTGTGATACTTTGTCTCCCCTTGGACAGACTTTTTAGGCTCCCGCAGTTGGGGAGGCTGGAGTCCCGGTGTTCCTGGGTTCACAGCTGAGGCAGCTGGTCCCTGGGTATTGTGGTTGTAGAGTCCCGGGAGCTATCCGAGGTCTCCCTGGTTGAAGGTAAGGCTGGGCTTCCGATCACAGCCACTGTCTCCTTCAAGATGGTGCAGTCTCTGTGACAAAGCTGTCTGCTCCAGGAGAGATTTCAGCAGCAGTAAAGGCTGCCTGGCCATGGGAGCCCGGTCCGCCAGTCCCCAACAGTTCCTTGGAATATAGTTGTCCCTTACTCACAAATAGACACTCCCCGCACATTGCTGCACTCTCCTTTCATTCTGTCACTCCCACACTATCTTGCAGCCTGCTGTCCCAATGCCACCATCTTGGATCCAATTTGTGATTTATTTTAGTGATTTGTAACTATTTTCTCTTGCTTGAAATTAATGTTTAACTTACATCCTGCTTGTTTTTTTTCTCCTGCCCTAAATCATGACAAAACACTTACTAAATTACCTGCTTTTTTTCTCAGTGTACTTATGGAGTACATTCATACATCAAGAGGGTAAATCCGTTACAGATGTGTTCTTTTTGATCTATTTTCAAGTTCTACAGGGTGGACACAATAATTGTTATTGTGCCTTTTAATTAAAAGGAATGAACTAATTTGTACATGTAAAATGACCTAAGATAGGAGTTTTGGCTTATAGATATAAAACATTATCTTAAAGGTATACCCATGAAAAAGGCTCTTAGTTTATAGAAACCAGTGAATCTTTGTTATAAGCATATAGTTTTCTCATTTAAAGAGCAATGATAGTTACACTGTATTTATATTCTACTTTTTATTTTTTGTCACCTTGGCTTGTATTTTCCAGGAGAATTTTATCTACCAGTTAGCTGATGGATTAGATTTTATGAAGACTATTAAAGTAGCAGCCATCCTCTAAGCCATTTTTCTGTTCCTTGCAAACTTCTAATTTTTCTTTTTTACTAAGTATTTTTGGAAGGCAATATATTGCTTTTAAAATTCCAAAGTAACTTTTTGGGCTGCAGTCTTGCAAAGATTTATTTTTATCACCAAATATGCTTACTAATACCACACAAGAGTCCTCAAATAGATGAATGAAATGAATTTGAGAAACAATGTTTTTGTTTCATTATTTTATTTTACTTCATTTTATTTATTTATTTATTTATTTATTTTAGAAATAGTGTTCTTTTTTTTTTTAAAATATATTTTATTGATTTTTTACAGAGAGGAAGGGAGAGAGATAGAGAGTTAGAAACATCGATGAGAGAGAAACATCGATCAGCTGCCTCCTGCACACCCCCTACTGGGGATGTGCCCGCAACAAAGGTACATGCCCTTCACTGGAATCGAACCTGGGACCCTTCAGTCCACAGGCCGACGCTCTATCCACTGAGCCAAACCAGTTTTGGCCATTTTATTTTTTTAAGGTACTAAACTATTGCTTTAGAAATTATGAAGTAATAAGGGAAAATACAATAAAGGCCCCAAAAGAAATAATCAATTAAATAAAAATGTTTACCAGTATATTAGCTTTAGTCCACTTTGTGTGTGTGTGTGTATTTCATTATATGTGATTGATATTTGGCGAAGAAAGTAAACAACAAACAAACAAACAAAAACCCCTGTATAAATTATTAATCTTCTTAATTTAGAAGGACTGACTTCAAATTTTGAGATTCAATATCTGCATTTCAGTAATAATTAAGAGATGGGAAAAGGAAGTTGGAATTTTCAGAAAGCTTAAAATTGTTCAACTTCTAAACAAACATTGCAAAATACTTTGTGGTATGGATAGAATCAGTTTATTAAACAAACAAACTGAACAGTATCTTTATTTTCAGTGTCTTGGTAAAAGCTTCAATCTTGTGGATTTTTTCAATTTAGGCCCTTGCTTCTGGACATCATAACTGTATTTATGTGGAATGCTTTTTCAGACAGCCTCTTTAAAACCCACTTGCAAATACAAGCGTAGGGAAACCATAACTGCCATGTTATCTGACCATAATGATAGGGACAGATTTCTAATTACATCCGTGAGTTAAAAGAAACACTCTAACTGTGAGGATGCCAAGATGTTTTCTCCTGATGTTTGCCTAGCATCAGAAGGACAAAATTTGCTAGACTTAAAGAGCAAGATGTAGACGTGACAATCTAAGACCTGGTTTTGTACCCACTGAGGAGTAGATATATACATACTGGTAAGTCCCCATTATTTTGGCACAGTAGAAGCACAGTGGAATTAAATTGTAGTTTTACAAAATTAAAAGTGGGAAAAATAAAAAAGTTTCTGACTACAATGTGAATATCACTGTTTTCTCTGACTTGATTTTTGCCAAATGTATTCCTCTTCCCAATGTCAAAGGGATAAAGAAGATATACTGTATATTTAAGACATACTGTTGCACTGTGAAGTTAAAATAGAAATTTTTGTATTATAGATTCACATGAAGTAATGTGATTTTCTATGAAAGTAAAGATGCCCTTTGAAATACAAACAGAAAACTGTTATGCCTTAGTTTATAAAACTTTATGACAGATCTTAAAGATGATCTTAATTTAATTGTACTTACAAAGAACTTTTCTTTTTAAGGCAATGCAATAAAAACATATGAGCACTTATTTGATTCCACCGAAGTTTTTATCCATAGTTTCAATTTTGAATGATCTAAAAGGGCCAAATACATGTAATACCTTTTCTTTAATCATTGAACAAAAACTTATTAAGAACCTATTAACAAAAATGCATTAATTTCCTAATATAATGCCAATCATCCCTTTATACCTTATATCATTTGCTCTCATAGAACTCATAAAGTAGTAGAAATATTAAGAAAATAAAGTGTCAGAAAGTATTAAGATCTTGCAGATAATTATATAATTGACTGATATGCAGAGTTATAACAGGGTGGTAAGGAATATGTGAATGGCTGGCTACTTTATCTTGGGAAACTAAGGAGTGTCTCTTCAAAGTTAATAAATATGCTAGTATCTTTAATATTTAAGAAAAAAAGTCTTATAGAGTTAATATCCTGTTTTTAAAAATCAGTTTTGCTTAAATTATATTTTAAGTCCATATTTAAAGTAATCTTATCCTGTCTGATGAGGTTTTTAAACCTGACTGCCTCCCATGTTTCAAGAATTGTTTTTCACATGAAATTTAAATAATTCAAAAGGGTGCTATTTTTAAAAGTACTTTTAAGATGCATATGAACTTGAGACGTCCGTAATAATTATCTAAGAGACTTCCTAACAATTTGTAATTTTTTTTATTGCTACCACTTTAACTCTCTTTATGCCCTATTTTATCATTTGACTATGAAGGACAAGTACAGTATATATGAAAGAAATGATGCCCATATCTAGTGTTCTCAAATATTATGTATCTTGTGCTTGAATGTACTAGACTCTGTAGCTTTGTTTTGGCCAGTTTACATCAACATCAACTATTTGCTATTATTTGCTTAGCATTTGGTTGAATCTTTTCATTTTAATACTTATTTGTTTATTTGGTATTGTCCAAGTCAGTATCTTAATAATTCTCCAAAAGCTTAACCATATAATTCCAGCCCTTATATCTAGCTCTGAAAAGTACATAGGACCAAATAGTGCCAGTGATCCATGCCCTAGGCTACAGGAGGCTTCATTATTGGATATTGTATAGTGGCAAATATATGTGGGGAAATGAGATCAGGTCTTATCAGAAATGCAGATTTTTGGCTGTATCTTGTATATCATTTTCTAACACCCATTTTCCAAGAATTATGATAGTTGGTATTCACTCATAGCTTTTCATTGCAGCAAGTTGGTTTTATGAGCAAAGATATGTTAATTGTCCAACCCAAACTTTCAGTTTATTTGGCAATTCTTTTTCCCAAAGATCTGAGTGAGATATTGTCATTGAATGATCATACGTATTTTTACTACATATAAAAATTTATGGATTTAAAACAACTTCAATAAAGAAAATACTATTTTATTGTGTAGGCGAAGTTACTGGCAAAGAAAATTATCTACTCATATTTGAATCTGCTAGTGAATTCAAAGAATGACCTGGCTCTGGCTCATATTCTCAATATTCCTGATAGAGGACTTGGAAGAGAAGCCTTCACTGATTTGAAACATGCTGCTCGAGAGAAACAGATGTCGATCTTTTTGGTAAGGATATGTCCCATTTTTAAGCTTTTTAAAATAAAGACTCTTTGAACAGTGGATCCATGTACCTTGATGTAGAATTCTTATAATTGTGATAAAATAACTTTTAAATTGTTACTTTATGTCCTACCGCGGGGTGTTTTTGAAAATCCATAGTGTTTTTATGTTTTTGTCATATCTTTCCAATTTGGCAAGGAGAGTTTCTCTAGTAGGTGTTTTCCTACATGTATTCTTCAGAGTGCTAGCCAAAGGCAGAACACCCCTGTTAAATGCCTTTTGAATTAACGTTTCCAAGAGCAAACCATTTGGAAATAGTATATGTCTTTATTGGATATACATAAATTCATGTTTGTATTTTAAAATCTTTGGGAAGTCCTGCCATAAAGAAATTTTCAGTTAACCTTGTTATTTAATCTGTTGTTTTCTAAGTTATTTTACTGTGGTACTTTTCCTCAGATTATTGAAATTTCATAGTATTTGTCTTTCTAAGGGAACACTCTGGAAAATACTGCTTTATAATATTGTTTTGGCAGGGATACTTTTATGTTTAGTCATCATATGTGTATATTATTGAAAAGGCAAAGCCTCTTGAACTACACATGATCAAATAATCCTAGGATGTGAAACTAGATAGGACTTAATGATTATCTAGTCTAAATCTTTATTTTGCATATCCAGAAGCTACAGCTTGAAAGAGTTGAATTAATTGCCCAATCAACATAGTTGACATTGAAAACCCCTTTGTTCTGTGCAACAATTCCAGTAGCCAGTAGTCAGTTTATATAACAACATATTCATAAACCAATTATTTATAGTCAATGATATACTCTTATGAACATACTTAATTTGTCCCCTAACCTTTGCTGGCATGAATTCTGCATGGCACCTGTTTCTTGGATTACTTACTTCTGAATCACTGTGTGGTGTGAGTCACAAGAGCGCTTCACTTGTATAACCAGAATTATGTAAATATACCCAGCTTCATAGAGTAAATTATTGTTTTAACTTACTAACCATTAAACATAACAATCATTTGTTTTAATTCATAGGTGGCCACATCATTTATTAGAACAGTGGAGCTTGGAGGGAAAGGATATGCACCATCACCTTCTGATCCTTTAAGGACACATGTGAAAGGATTGTCTAATTTTATTAATTTCATTGACAAATTAGATGAGATTCTTGGAGAAATAGCAAATCCAAGGTAATGATTTTTTATAAATTATAAATGTGTGTCATTACTCCATCTTTAAAACTTCACAGAATCAGAGGTAGAGCTATTGAAATGATCAATCATCAGACCAAACAGTAGGGAGAAGAATAAATATTTAGATGAGTAAAATATAATCATGTGACCTTTCTCCCTAAAATTTTGCTTCTCTGTGATTACAAAATTTTTACCAAAGTCAAAAGACATATTTAAATTAAATTTGTTTAGAGAAGAGTGTTTACCATTTGTCTTTATCTGAAAGAAACAGATTTTTGAGGCCTGGGAAAAAAACTAATAGATACTTTTTTTCAAAATTTCTTTTAAAAATAAATATATATTTTTATATATTTCAGAGAAGGAAGGGAGCGGGAGAGAGATAGAAACATCAATGATGAGAGAGAATCATTGATTGGCTCCCTCCTGCATGCCCCCCCACTGAGGATTGAGCTCACAACCTGGGCATGTGCCCTGACTGGGAATCGAACCATGTTCATAGGTCGATGCTCAACCACTGAGCCAAGCCAGCCAGGCTCAACTTTTAATTTAGCAATAAAGGAATCCTATATCAAGAATGAATAAGAAAATTAATGAAGAGATATGAATTCTCTATTCTATTTTCTGTTAGTTTTTTTTTTTTTTGCATAAATTTTTTATTCATCTGAAATTTGTGTTTTTGTGATACTGGAAGTGAGAGTTTATTTTTATAACCTTTTAGATTTATTTATAGATGTACTAGAAACCCGTTGCACGAAGTTTCGTGCAATAGACTTTCACCTGGCTGCCGGCACCAGTTTTCCGCCAGCAGCAGTTTTCCTCTGACCACCCACTGATCAGAGCGCCTCCTGCCAGCGCGATCGGCTACCCCGAGAGGAACTCCGATCCGGGAGGCGCTCCCGATCAGCGGGTGGCCAGAGGAAAACTGGTGCTGGCGGAAAACTGCTGCCAGCAGCCACGCAATCGGCCACCCCGAGTTCCGAGTTCCGCCACCTGTGTCTTCTGCCGGCCCCATGGGTCCTTCCGCAGCATCGGCCGTTTAAAACTCCTACCGCCAGCCAATCGGCCACCCTGAGTCCCGCCCCCCAAGCCTCCAGCCGGCCCAATCGTGGGCGTAGCGGAGTGATGCAATTTGCATATTACCTTTTTATTATGTAGGATTGGATGGTGAGCAATTTTTAGATTAATTTGGGGGAGGCAGAGGTGAATTGTTTATGCTAGCAATTGTGGTACTTCACTGTCAATTTGGTTGTTATGCCATTGCATAGTACTATTAGAAATAGCTGGTATTTATGGAATACTAGGAGCCCAGCGCACAATTCGAAATCCCACGGTGCTGCCCACCGTTGAGTCGCTGATCCGGCCCTGCCTCCCTCTCTGGCCCTTGAAGCAGCCGTGGCCACTGCTGATCAGTCCCTCCCCCAGCACAGGCGTGCGGAGGCCCCTGCCGCCCCTCCCCCTACTCTATATGTGCAACGTATTCCTGTCTGGTTGACCCGTTACGGCGTCCTGGTTAATTAGCATATTTTTCTATTATATGTGTGTGTGTATGTGTGTGTGTGTGTGTGTGTGTGTGTGTGTGTGTAAAATTATGTTTAGACATTGTACTGAGCTCTTTATGCTTTATGAGGATTATCATTTGATTACTACAACAACTTTCCATGATAGATACTATATAGGTACCTAATTTAGAGAGGAAAAAACAGAAATACTGGGATTAAGTAATTTACCCTAATCACATGGTTATCAAGTAGCCGAACTGGGATCTGAACTTAGCCAGGTCTGACTCTGGAAGCATTCCCTTAATCACCATATTTTATTCCAGGAAACTTCTTTCCAGTTCAAGATTCTAGGAAGAATTGTTTTTTATGATTTTATTCTGAATTGCATCCTTTTCTCTTTTTATATGGCTATCTATTACAAGGATGTAAATTTTTGGAAGAGGCTTTTGATATGACTTTTAGTCAATATCAGTGACATCATCTGAACTCCCAGATAATGTATGGCTGATCATTTCTTCTGAGTTAGCAGATAATTTTTAAAAATACTTTATTTTAAGCAAAGCAATATATGTATATTATGGTAAAGTTGGATAATACTACAGACCTGTAAACATCCAATTTTTTTTGTGTGTGTCTCTTTTATATTTATTAATTTAAATGACATTTTAATGCAGCTATTTTTGATTTTTCAGTTTAGACATTATGTATTAACTTTCTATCCTGGAAAATAAGAATTTGCAACCCACTCACCAACTTCCCAGCATTCCTTCCCACCAGACACAGACACACAGACACACACAGACACACACACACACACACACACACACACACACGCACGCACTGCTTCCTTCCTCCTTTAAGTTGTCGTAATCTTTGGTCTCTTTTGAGTCCTCAAATTTGATAATTTTCTCTCTCTTTTACCCATTCTAAATCTATATTTCAGTGAAATTCAAACCTCTTTCCTGAAATTCAAAAATATATCTTTACTTATATATGGGTTGTTACCTCAAAGGCAAGTCAAATTTAACATGTTCCAGATTAAATCTTCATCTTTCCTTGAAAACCTGCTTCTCCTTCTGGCTTCATGAAGCCTCTCTCCCTCCCGTCATCCAAACAGAAACCTGAAACATGTCTTAAACTCCTTTTTCTCCTTTCTCTTTCCCTTCAGTCACCAAGATCCATCAATGCTTCTTAATTAACTTTTTTTTTTTTTATGTTCTTTCTGTAGCTACTACCTTAATTACATTGTTTATACTGCCTGTTTTCAGATTTTCATTCTTTCTTGCCTGGATTCCGCCCCCCCCCCCCCCCCCCCCCTTATTTCTGACTTATTCATTCTACCTCCAATCTTGAGTTGCCCTATCCTGGTGTCCTCACTGCTGCCAGTGATCTTTCTGAAACAGCAAATGCTATTTCCATGATTAAAACCCTTTAAATATTCCAAATGAGGATAAAACATCAGTATGGTATACAAATTCTATGCACTCTAACTCCTACCTGCATATCACTCTGTGTCTCAATGTTAAAACTTAGAGATAAAAATGTATTTAACTCTTGTAACCCAGGTTAAGTTTGTACTACTTGTCTTATAATAGGGTGGTGGTGATAGGGAATCACAATAATCTTTGAGTCCAAAGCATGTTGGGGAATAGGCTGACAGGGAAGAAATCCAGGAATCCATTCTCACACTTACCTCCCCACTGCCATTTGGCCATGTTGGCTATGGTTTGGCTGCATTTCTGCCCTTTGCCAGTAGGTGCCACCATAAAATGCATACTGTACTTACACCTGAAAAAAAGAGGTTTCAGGTTTCATAGTTCAAATGTTTAAAATAGTAGTTCAAATGTTTAAAACTCCGTATTTCAAGTTTATTACACAATAAATCTTCAATGGCACACCTGAGTTATATATATTGGACTAAATGTTATGCATTAATAGAATATTAAATCTGGTTTAAGTTTTCCAGTGCAGAATTTCATTTAAATATATTTCGGAAGCATTTTGGTACATTTTATGTAGCACCTTTAATTATATTTAACTAGAGGCCCGGTGTACAAAATTTGTGCACTAGGGTGGGGTGTGTGTCCCTCAGCCCGGCCTGCACCCTCTCACAGTCCTGGAGCCCTTTGGGGAATGTCTGACTGATGGCTTAGGACTGCTCCCTGGGAGGAGCAGTCCTAAGCCATCAGTTGGACATCCTTAGCACTGTCACGGAGGCGGGAGAGGCTCCCACGACCGCCACTGCACTCGCCAGCTGTGACCCCAGCTTCTGGCTGAGCAGTGGTCCCCCTGTGGAAGCACACTGACCACCAGGGGGCAGCTCCTGCATTGAGCATCTGCCCCTGGTGGTTAGTGCACGTCATAGTGACTGGTCATTTTGCTGTTCGGTCGATTTGTATATTAGCCTTTTAATAATATAGGACTAGAGGCCCAGTGCACAAAATTCATCCACATGTGGGGGGTGGGTTCCTCAGTCCTGCCTGCACCCACTCCAACCCATCCCTCTTCCAGTTCGGGACTGCTAGCTCCTAACCGCTTACCTGTTTGCGTGCCTGATTGCCCTAACCACCTCTGCCTGCCAGCCTGATGCCCCTAACTGCTCCTCTGCCAGTCTTATTCCCCTAACCGCCTCTGCCTGCCGGCCTGATCGTCCCTAACTGCCTCTGCCTACCGGCCTGATTGCCCCCTAACTGTCCCCCTGCTGGCCTGATTGCCCCTAACTGCCCCCCCCTGCCGACCTGATCACCCCCTAACTGGCCCCCTGCTGGCTTGATTGTCCCCTAACTGTCCCCCGCTGGCCTGATTGCCACCTAACTGCTCCCCCTGCTGACCTTATTGCTCTCTAACTGCTCCCCACTGCTGAATTGACCGCCCCTTAACTGCTCCCTGTTGCTGGCCTGATTGCCCCTAACTGCCCTCCCCTGCTGGCCTGATCATCCCTAACTTCCCTCCCCTGCCGACCTGATCGCTCCCTAACTGCTCCCCCCTGCCGGCCTGATCGCCCCCTAACTGCTCCCCCCTGCCAGCCTGATCACCCCTAACTGCTTTTCCCTGCTGGCTTGATCGCCCCTAACCACCTCTGCCTCAGCCCCTGCCACCGTGCCTTTGTCTGGAAGGATGTCCAGAAGATTTCTGGTCTAATTAGCATATTACCCTTTTATTAGTATAGATTGTTATAGATTTTTTTTTTAATTCACACCCCAGGATATGTTTTTATTGATTTTGGAGAGAGAGGAAGGAAGAAAGAGAAACTTCTATGTGAGAGAAACAGTGATTGGATGAAACCCCCCAACCTAGTGGTTTACGTGCCCTGACTGGGAATCCAACCCTCAACCTTGTGGTTTATGGGACAATGCTTCAACCAACTGAGCCACATGGCCAAGGCTGGAGTTATAATTTATTTTAGCAAATAGTTACCAAATTCATGAAGATGGTGAGGAAAAGCCAATCACTCTCTATGGTAGAGAGTTGGCAATTACCTTAAAGTATTACCTACCAATCATTTGTCTTTATTATTGCTTATTGTTCTCCTTCAGTCACTGTGTTTTGATACAAGCTTGGGGTTTAATGTGTTTTTTCTCACTAGTTTCATTTTTTTTTCTCTTTCTGCTCCAGGGCTTTGATGTGATGCATTTAGTAGTCAGGAGCTGCAGTTTACCTTTCTCACCTAAATTCTATTAACGTTTATCCAGCATAGTCATAATGTGTCTTCTGGGAAGTCTTCCTGAGTACCTCCTTGTTCTCTGCCCTTCTCACTCAAACTCTCTATTCCTTTAGTATCTCGTATCGTATGATCAATTTTGACCTTTTAAAGAGAAAGGTTTTATTCATTTTGTATTTCTAGTGCCTAACACAATTGTCCTGATGTCATTTGAGTTAAAACTTCAGGAGTTTCTAGGCTTTAGAAGTAAGTGTTTTCACTAATAAGCCTCTGTGCTATTGAGCAGATATTTGAAGAGTTAATGGTTGGCTAGTGCATAGTGAATGCATAGCAACAGACTAGTCATGACACTGGTGCTTGGTGTTTTTCGCCAGGGATCAAAATATTGACTTTGACAAGTATCTTAAATACAGGTCTTATAATTTTTTTCTAAATAAAATACAATCAGTGAATTATATTTTAAAATTTAGCATATTTGTTCTTGTGGAAAGAACGAGAAAAGGGAGGCAAAGGTGACATTACCTAGTATTTAAAGCTTTGTTTTTTGGTGTGGTGTTTTTTTTGTTGTTGTTGTTCTTATAATTGACTAAGACAATCTTTCATATTTTATTATCCTTTTGAATCTTTTCCAAAACGTTTCCATTAGAGATTACTTCCCAGAAAAAGCACAGAATGTTAATTGTGTATTCATTTTGGCTACCTTTCATCCAGTTACTTCCATGCTTTTGATTGAAAATTAAGAAAACATTAGCTGCAAAAGAAAGTGCCGGTATGCTTAAAAGAATTCCTAGAGTCTATGATTACAGTTGTATGGCAGACTAGGTTGGCTGATTGACCCTTCCTTTCACAGTAATTAATAATGCTGGATAACATATTTTTTAAATGCTTCTAAAATACATTGATGAGCAGGCAAATGCAATGAAAATGCAGACAAAAACTAGGGGAAGGAAGAAAGCCAGAAAGGAAGTCAAGAAGGGAAGCCAGCTTTTATTTTGAGACTATTTACTGAATTTGGTGATTTGGAGAGTCTGTTCTCATAGCTACCAACGTCTGCGGGGACAGACGACAAAGTCGAAGGACTTCCCAAGGTGAGGAGCATCTTAGGACATACTCATCCTTCACGGCTACCACTTCAGTGTAAAATGAATTAAGACTAAGGGTTTGAACTTGATAAAGGGTTTCTGTGAAAACCTACTTGATGGTAAAATATTTTAGCATTATATTTAAGATTTAGAACAAGAGTTCTTGCTCTCATAATTTCTTTTTAACATAGTAGTAGATGCCCAATTCACTATAGTAAGGCAAGAAAAAGAAAAAGGAGATATAACAATTGAGAAGGAAGAAGTAAAACTCTAATTGATGATGATATGATTATATATGTAGAAAACTCCAAGAATCAGAAGAAAAATGATTAAAATGAATAGAATTTATCAGTGTTTCTGGGCACAAGGTTATTAAACAAATAGCAATCTTTCATATTTTATATCTTATACCACCACCAAATAGAAAATGTTAAAAAGTAGCATCAAAGAGTCCTAGCCAGTTTGGCTCAGTGGACAGAGTGTCAGCCTGCAGACTGAAGGGTCCCAGGTTTGATTCTGGTCAAGGGCATGGACCGCGGTTGCAGGCTCAATGTGTGTGCGAAGGCAACCAATTGATCTGTCTCTTTCACATCAGTGTTTCTCATTTCCACTCTAAAAATCAATGGAAAAATACCCTTAGGTGAGGATTAACAACAACAACAAAAAAGTAGCATCAAAGATATAAAGTACATAGAATCTATAATAATAAAAGTATAATATGCTAATTAGACCGGACTTCTTCTAGACGTCCTTCCTGACAAAGTCGGGGCCGGAGGGAAGCCAGCCCGGGTCCTGGGTACCTGCAGGCGGCCTGAGGAAAGTCGGCCCGGGTCCCAGGTGCCTGGGGGTGGCCGGAGAGGGAAGCAGCCCAGGTCCCGGGTGCTTGCCGGCGACTTGAGGAGGGAAGCCCAGGTCCCAGATGCCGGAAGGAAGCTGGTGCTGGCAGCCAGGGGAAGGAAGGCCTACTCTTGCACAAATTTTCGTGCATCAGGCCTCTAGTAGGTCAAATAAAAGCCATACTAGCTTCTTCCCCCTTGGAAGGTTCAGTCAAACAGGGCTTTGTGACCTGACCTTGGTACTACTAGAGATTTTTGTCCTTAGAAAAACCCCATGCATTCTGCTTGCTTACCACTCATAGCTTCCAACTTTCCACTCCAACTCTTCTTTTTTCCTTTTTGCGGGGAGAGATTGGGTGGTACTTAGAGATTTCCTCCTATTCCTGCCAAGCTCAGTAATACGTTCCTCCAGAGTATCTAGAATCCAGTAGATGTCCCGTAAGTGCTTTTACATTGCAAATGATAATATGGATCATAGTACAATATATATTTTTTATCTTAAGTATTAAAAACTTAAAATTGTTGTATGTCTTAGTGGTCAATTTATTCAA
Source organism: Cnephaeus nilssonii (assembly GCF_951640355.1). Taxonomy (NCBI): domain Eukaryota; kingdom Metazoa; phylum Chordata; class Mammalia; order Chiroptera; family Vespertilionidae; genus Cnephaeus; species Cnephaeus nilssonii. The sequence continues at coordinate 14,037,968 of NC_137077.1, read as the reverse complement.
CAAACATATCAGTCATTGTCTCTGTGTAAGGAGTAAACTGGTAATATGAAGATTAGTAAAATACAGTTCCTTTTGCCCTGGCCAGGTGGCTCAGTTGGTTGGAGCATCATCCCATACACCAAAGGGTGTGGGTTCAATTCCTGGTTGCGAGTCCGGTCTGGACGCATACGGGAGGTAACCCATCGATGTTTCCTTCTCACATGGATATTTCTCTTTCTCTCCCCCACCCCCTTTCTCTCTAAAATCAATAAAAATCCTTGGGTGAGGATTAAAAAAAAAAAATACGGTTCCTTTCTCAAGGAGCTAATTTTTTCATAAAATGTTTCCCAAGCTTGTCATAAGAATCGCTTGTGGTACTTTTAAAACAATGCAACTATTTAAGTCCTTCTCTGGAGAGTGTGATTCAATAGGATGGGATTTGGAATTGATCTTTTAACCTTTTGCACTCGGATGTCGAGTGTGACTCGACACGGTTAGCATCGGTAGCAGCTCATATATCGAATGTTTCAAAAAATATCACACCATGAAAAATTATAGAGATTAAAATTACTCTTTGAATGTATCAATAATTTGAAATATAAAAAATTCCAAATAAATAAGTTTGTATGAAAAGAAACTCCAGTTTTTTATTCTACTGCCGCACTTTGTAAAATCTGGGGTATTTAAAAAATTAAATCCCGAGTAGAATAAAGGAATCGAGAAAAAAGCAAGCGAGTGCAAAGGGTTAAACTAATGCTGAGTATTTTTCCTTTTTTTTGGTGGGGGAGAGTGGGTGGTACTTGGAGATTTGGGGGAACTGCAACCCAAATTTATTCAGGTTCAGGCTTAGTATAAAGAAACAATTGAGTTCAGGTTTTTTAAAACACTTATTTGTTGGCCATAGTTGGTCGAGTCTCAGGTTTGCTTTAGATGACCAGGCAAGTTTGGGAGACACTGGTCTAATGCAGTGGTCAGTCAACAGAGCCAAATATCAACAGTACAATGATTGAACTTTCTTTTGAGAGCCAAATTTTTTAAACTTGAACTTCTTCTAACGCCAATTCTTCAAAATAGACTCGCCCAGGCCGTGGTATTTTGTGGAAGAGCCACACTCAGGGGGCCAAAGAGCCGCATGTGGCTCGTGAGCTGCAGTTGCCGACCACGGGGCTAATGTACTATTGCATATTAAGTCGCTGTAATTTTTTTCTAACTTCCCTTTTCTACTTGGACCAGCTATTTAAATATGAACAATTATATTTCCAATGATCGTTAGGGAACCTGGCTTGTTTCTAAAACATAACGTCTGGCAGTGAGGCAGTGAGGATGAAAACTTTAATTCATAATTTCCTTTCTGGCACTATAAAATTCACGGAGAGGTTAAGCAGCTTAGTCAAGATAGAAGGTGAGGGAGCTGCGATTTGTGCTCAGGTAGTCTGCCTCCACACTCAGACCACACCCCCTTCTCAACTGGCACAGTGCAGCCTTTCCAACCGAGATGGAGATCTCCCAACCTCAAAAAAAGCCCCCTTCTGTTGTTGGCACCTGTAATTTTTTTCTTGTAATGGACCCAAATCCTTCCCTCTATACATTTCTCACATTGGTTTTAGGTTTGCTTTCTAGAGCAGGAACTGCAACCCAAATTTATTCTGGTTCAGGCTTAGTATAATGAAACCTGGGTTTAGGTTGTTTTTTAAAACACTTATCTGTGGGCTGTAGTTGGTTTAGTCTCTGGTTTGCTTTAGGTCCGTATTAACTAGCTTGCTTTCCTCTTTCATGTAATCACCCTTCTCATACTATAGTGCAATATTATGTGTTCCAGGTCAGTCTCCTTCCCCACCATCTCCTTCCTAGCCCAGAACAGTGCGTATTCTTGGATAAGCTACTTAACCATTTTGAGACCCAATTTTCTCATCTGTGATTTAAGGGTAATAATACTTACTGAATTGGTTTTAAGATTAAAGTGAGGTAGGATTCTAGGTATTCAGTGAAAGGCAGCTTTTGTTACCTTAGTTGTGTTGAAAGGTACGTATTTAAGTATATTGTGTATATGTAACTGCATTGGAATTGGACATCATATATAACTAAATTATTTTCCTTTAGCTTTCAAATAAAGAAAGAAGTAACTTACCTTGTTGAAATGACTTTTTAATTTTGCTTCTAATGGTTCTCATCCTTTTCTCAAATGTGTTACTGTTTGATTTTTAAGAACAAAGACATCATCTTTGAAAAGTGTTGATTAACTCTGAGAACTATATTGTCAAGCTTGTACAAACATTGTCATTTCTAATACTATTATAAAGGCAATCTTATTCCCATTTTCAGCATTGCAGGGAGTCGGATACTCTCCGTGATAAAGATGCAGGTGACTAAAGGCCAGAACAACAGGGATCCTTTTTGTAAAGCAGTAGAGGAGGTTGCTCAGGATTTGGATTTGAGGATTAAAAATATTATCAGTTCTCAAGAAGGAGACTTAGCTGTTAGCACCACTGACATCAGTCCTGCACGGGTAATGAGCTTTTTATATTTTATTATCCTTCTATATAAAACATCTCCTATTTGTTGTAAAAATGGTTTGCTATTGCTACTTAAGTCAGAAGAATGTGTTTCCTGTATTATGTTGTTGAAAATTTAAGTTCTCAATAGGATTATGTAGGATTATGTTGGAGTTGGGTAAATCATAATATCTTTGGACCAAATTGACTGTGTTTGTTAAAGTAGGGCATTGGATAATCTTCAGTATCCCTTAGAGCACTAGCAATTTATAATTCTTGATGGAGACTAAGGTGTTCTGTAATATTTTTTAGTAATTATTCTTTGAAGCAATTATTTTCCCTTTGGTTTCTCTGGTTCTGACCTCAGCACTAGGCACTTAATAGAAGAGCAACAAAAATGGTTTCTATTCAGTAGTTTATTTTTCTTTTATACAATTTTTCTATTTCTGATTTCTTATTTTCTACCTCCATTTTGCAGCGTACTGTGAACATTCAGAATTTCTCACATCCCTAGAAATCTTTTAACTATATATTCCTAGGACATTCACCTCTTTCTTTTCTTACATATATTTTTGAACATTATGCAGTATTATAAGTATGGTATTATAGGAAAAATTTTTTACCTTGCTTTTAGCTCTAAAACACAATTCTGGAGTATGTGTTAAAATCCATTTGTTACAGTTTAATTATTCAAGTAACAAAAGCCACTTTTCATTACTTGTGATTGTGACAGCTAGTGTATGAAAAAGGACTTTTGCTTATTTTTTATTACTTATTTTATTCACATCCCCTGGGGACTATTTTTATATATTTCTTGATAACTGCCTGTTTTTAGATTAATTTGATGGGCGAGATTCTGAGTTGCTCTCCATATAGCCCATGTATATTGACAGTTCCTGTGACTGACTTGGCTCAAATGACAGCCAGGTCATTACTATCAGTATAAATCAGGAATTGTCACAACTCCGATAATTAAGAGCATCAATCTCTCCTGTTTCTAGTCTCAAGAAATAAAAATGCAAACAACCTGGTTCTTAATAGTATGTTTTTCACCAAATCAGAAATCTTTGAAAAATGTGATTCAGTAATTCTCCGTGAAGTTAATATTATACAATATGGACTTATCTGGTGCTGATGAAAAATATATTTGTTAAGCACTAGGTTGTGATAGATAATTGGTTAAAATTCCAGTGTAGGTGTATATTATAGCTCACCAAATCCTGAGCCTGAGTCAGCCAAGTAGAGAAAGGAGGCCAAGATCATATTGGTGAAAGCTGAGGAGTGTCCCAGAAAGGGCAGCTTTGATATCGAGGTATAATGTCCAGCAACACTATTGGTTAGGCACTCTAAATACCCATGTTTTACCAATGATTTAACTGAAGCACATTAAGGTTCAGCAACTTTCCCAGACTTATACAGCACATACAACTAGTAAGTTGGTATCAAAATTAGATGGAAATGCCTTCAGAGTCTGTGCTTACATGTATTTATGTATAATATTTTATCATATATTTTTGCTTGTTCTTCTATCTGGTCATCAAGTTTTTCCAGCTCTCCTCTCTTAATCTACTTTTTCTTAATCTCCACTGCTACTATCTTCTTCAATTCTAAGCTGGACTATTGCAATCTCTTAATTTGTTCTGTCCTCAGATTTAATAACATTCTTACCCTGGAATATGTTTTACACATTGCCATCATTTTTCTAAAATCTAAATAGTATTGTTTTACTTCCTTGCTTAATAAACCAAGAGATTTTTAACAGACTGACTTATAACCTCTTTGCCTGATACACAAAGCTTTCCCAGGCTCATGTCAGGTAACTTCCTCTCTGTTACCCTGTTCTTCAGCCATATCATACTCCCCGGTCCCTGAAAATACCTTGCTCTCTCCTGTGCCTTTGTGTCTCCTTCTCTATGAAGCCATTCTTGATTCCAGCGTAAATTGATCACTGCCTTTTGTGTGCTCCCAATGCACCATGTGTACCTTATGTTAGGAATAGCACTGAGCACTGTGAATGCAATTATTTCTTACTTATTTTATTAAGGAGAATGTGGGTTCCTAGTGGCAATGGTTTTACCTTGGTAGTCTTAGCTTCAAACACAGTGCTTGGGTCTTGGTATGTACTGATCAATGATTACTAAATGAATGAGAATCAACTAGTTTTTCATTTTTGCATTTGAGTAGATCTTTCTAGCCATTCGTGGGGTTGGTATTTAGATAACCAGAACCCCATCTCTCTTTGGTATAAGAGAGAAAAATACTGATAAGTTAAATCCTGAGGGAGGTCGCATAGGAAGGTAGTAGCTAAATTTTCTGACTTAAAAGCCTAATGTAACTTTGACTGGAACCTGTCTTCCTTTTTGATGATACTATTTTGTGTATTCTTTTGTGCTTCTGGAAGTTGATAAGATTGATTTTAGTATGGCTTGAGGGAGAAATATTCTCATGCCTGAAAGCCACTTCTTATGGAGGATCTTTTCTTAAACAACAGAGCAGGAAGGAGAACCGTGGCGCATGAAATGGAAAAGTGACTGATTGACCCAGCCGGGATGATTATAATGTTTACTTAAAATTATTTTTTGTTCAAGCCAAAATCTTATGCCATAAACCATGGCACTGCATACTGTGGCAGAGATACCGTGAAACTTTTACTGGTTCTTTTGGATGAAGAAGCAGCCAGTGTTCCTACCAAAAACAAAGCAGAGCTTTTATATGACGATGAATACACCGTTGATCACAATGGAACTTCTATTCTTACACTTTTCAGGTAAGTCATGTGGAAGCTATATGTATGTGAATGTTAACTCTGAGGAGTTTTTGAAAAAGCACCTCATTGATTATAAAACAAATGCATGCTATGGTAGGAAACTTGGAGACTATGGATAAGTATGATTAGAGAAAACTACAGTTAGTTAGAAGGAGATTGAACACTTGAATGTGAAACAGTTACATATACTAGTAAAAAGGTATATTTTGTAAGAGTATGACAGGTGTTCTTTAATTTTTTTGCTTTTTGCTTTGGAAATATTTATTTGCTTTGCTATGTGTGTCAAGAACTTTGCTAAATATTTTCATTTATATTATCTCAGCCCTCATAACAACCTCTTTTAATAATATCCTCACTTTTTAAGTGAAGAATTAGAGGCTTGAGAGGTATGTTAAGTCATTTGCCCAAGAGAGCTAAGTTAGCAAGCAGCAAAGGTGTCTTTCTCTGAAGCCTGGATTATTTGCTCCAAAGACTATGCTGTTCTGCCTGAGAAAAAAGAGAGAGCATAGTACCAAACTCCCATTGGAGTTGACATTTGCTGGTTCTTCCTCACATTGTGAAGAAAAATACTAAATTAGTGTTGGTATTTCATGCAAGACATTGATACTATCCAGTTTTGACAACAGTTAGGTCAAAATCCAGTAGGTTGATGATATTTTTAATTAATGCATGTTCATTTATAGAAACATTAAATATTTTAGAACAACCATTTTAAATTGTATTGTGGAGAATTTTTACAACGTCATCCTATTATTTGATCTTTTCTATTTTCTGTTTGAGCTACTTTTTAGAAATCGAATTTTAGTCTAAAATTGTTCATACATATCCATGCATGATTGCTTCATGAAATCTCTCTCCTGTGCCTCACTGTCTTTTGTCTTTGAAGAGAAAGGTTAATGATGTATAATTCAGTTTTGTCCTATAACTCTTTTAAATGTTGTCTTCTTCACCAGCTTCCCATGATTATTCTTTACTATTGGGCATAATATAATTCTTTCACATTCTACCTTAGAAATGCCAAAATATTTTCCTAACAGTGGAAATTTATTTATCCTTGATTTGCTTTTACCCTGTGTTAGAATCCCAGAAATGAGTATAAAGAAGATGAATCTCTGTGTTTTTTTTCTCTCCTTTTACCTTCTGTTTAACAAGGTTTACTTTTTAGGTAGAAATATAAATGATTTAAATTTTCTCTCATTCTACCATTTTCTATTTTGTGTTAATAGAATATTTTAAAACAATATTAATCCCACATCCATTTTAGAGAAGTATTTTTATGTACTGAATCATGTAGCCAAACACATTTTAATTGTTTCCAATTACCTTGGCACTGCCGTTGTCCTGGTATGGACAGGTACCCTCCATGGTAAAGTAAATTTTTAATGGTCTCTGTTGAAATGATAAAATTATGGACAATGTGTATAAATATAAAGTCAATATAAGGTTATAAACTAGACTTTCTTAGAATAAACTATCCTTTATTCTTATATAATGGGTTTTTGAGTCACAGGGGTTATGTCTCTGGCTCTGTGGAGCCAAACAGGAACTTATTGGGGAATCCAGGTTTTTCTGGCTCCAAAGCTCCAGTATCTATTTCTCCATTGTGTCTTCTCTAACCCTTCTATTTATAAACTATGCTTTTCTCTTTTGAATTCCTCTGCTATGACACAACCTTTTTCATTTTGAATTTTAGTTAGGTGGGTGTCTTTTTTTTTTTTTTTACTTAGACTTCCTGAGTCCTGAATTCAGGACCAATGAATGAATAAACTTTCTATTCACAGGATGTTGTACAGTGGCTTACATATAGTAGAAGCTCAAATATCTAGTGACTGAATTAAGCAAATTATTAATATTTAGAACTGTCAGAATAGGGATACTGCTATTTTTATATAGTATTATAAACACTAGATTCAGTAGTCTTTTATTATGTAACTGCTTTTGGGTAGGAGAGGGTGAAAACTAGATTTTAAAGAGCTATTTTGGTTTATAAAATTTTGCTTTATTTGGACATAGATCTCCCATACAAGTGAATAATTCATTGGTGAAACCACTAAGAGAGCGCATCCATAAGTCAATGGAAGAGAAAAAAATGAAGGTACAATTTAATGTATTATCATGAAAATGATAAAAATTGTTTTATTTTTAGAAGAAATATATGAAGTTGAACTGGGTATAGTCAATATACATTGTGCATGGAGCAATAGGAATTACGTGGAAAATGAGTTATGACAGTTTACATACAGAAACATTTCTTTTATACAGTCTTGGCTAATCTGTCTCTGGCTTAATCATTTCATGGACCTAAAAAGGAAAGGAATAAGTAATGGCTACCATTGAGTGTTTAAGAAATATCTGCTCAGTGAATGAAGGAGAAAATAAAGGAATATGTTTTCTCATTTACATTTCTATATCTTAAACTGAATCCTGAGGCTGCATGATTTCAGTCTAAAGACATAATGGCAGAATATAATTAATTGTAGATTCTGACAAAGAGAACATTTGACATGGTATATTGACTAGAGCTGTTCTTTATATTTTCATTTGGTTTTCCCGTTCTCATTTGAAACATTTGTACCTATAAGTAGTCAATGATGTGTTTTCAAGAGTTTAAAAATTATTTTGATCTTATTTTTCAAAATGAGACTCAATATTAACTCATTCATTTATTCAACATACATTTATTGAATATCTACTATGTGCCAGGTAATCTTCTATGGTAGGGAATTCATTCATTTTTTTAACAAATTTTTCATGTAAAAGTTATAGTTATACTTAAACTGTCAAATAATTATTCATCTTGATACAACTTTGAGAACTCTAAATTGTATGTTCTTTATATTCTCATTTAGAAAGTTAGTTCCAATTAGCAAAGCTTTTAGTTTTCATCTATTTCATTTATATATCCCAACCCCATCTAGTTTATTTATATATATTAATAAATCTTATATTTATATTGATTATTAGTAATTGCTAATAACTAATACTTGTGGAATGCATCATTGAGTTTTATGCAGTGTTTCTGTGAATAAAATTTGTCAACTCGTAATATTAACTGTAAGTAATGTAGTTAAGGCATGAGATTTTAAAACACACACATTTATTCTTTAGACTTGATTAGAAATGTAACATATAAATTCTTTAGCTTTTTTCCTGCTATGGATACTGACAGACTTTAATATTTTCATTTAAAGATCATTGAGATATTTTGTTAGAACTAAGAAAATCAAAATGAAAATATTTATCTGAAAAATGAAAAGGGTTTGTTTTTTGTTATAGAAATTGGTAAGTCAACTAATTACTATAAAATGCAGAGATAAATTTAATTTATAGAGAAATTTAGGAAATTTTGGCAGTAGAAGAGAGATTGTCTAATCCAGTCTCATTTACAAACGAGGAGACCAAAATCCTGAGAAAGGACCTTATTCCAGATCTTATAACTACCAGGATATATTCTATGCCAGTGTACAAAGCCATGGTTAAATACTAATGAGATTATAATTACATTGCTTTTGTAACTTAGTAGTGGAGCTGGCTTAGTCTACATAGCTCTGAATCTAAATGGCAATAGAGAATTGAAGGAATTGGTGTTTGTAATTATATTTGACAGTACAGTATTCTTTATAAAAGCAAAGTGTGAAAATAATTGGTTTAGCCAGGTGTACAGCTGAACCATGGCCAGGTAGAGTACTTGTTGGAATAATAAAAAAATGTTGCTAATATTTACTACTAAGTAACTATGGAAAAGTAGTTTAACAGCTAATTACCTTATTATCCTGTTACTTTTGCTCTTTTGGCATACAATTTTTTTTTAGTCATGGAAAGAATATATAATTTACACTTGAAAAACTGTCTTGGAAAGAGCACTCACTGCAAAGGTAGAAAATATTAGAGAACTTAGAATGTGGCTGTTGTAGATGATACTTGATTGTGAAATATCCATGTCATTATAATGGAGCAAATCAACTTCTTTAATATTTTTGTTTCCTCATTAAAAAATAGAAATAGATACTCCTCTGAACATAAAATCCTATTAAATCCATTATGGAAAGTATTTATTAATGTACTAATTTTAAGTCTTCAAGTCTTATGTCTTATTGTAGCTTATTAGGAAACTTGTCTAGTATGGGCAAACAAATTTTTCTATGAAGGAAATCAGAAGCTTCTTCCAGAACTTTTATGGTTTGGGTAGGAACCATTAGAGAATGTTTTCTCCCCATTTCCATACAATTTATGTAAGTACCCTTAAACCTTTTAAAAAAAATTAAATTTATTGGGTTGACATTGGTCAACATGAACATACAGGTTGCAGGTGTGGGTTTCTATGTTACAAGATCTGTGTATTGCACTGTGTGCCCACCATCCAAAGTCAGATCTTCTCCTGACACCATATATTAGGACCTCCTTCTCCCTCCACCCCCTATACCTTTTCATTAAAAAATTTTTCAAAAAGATACTTACCTCCTTATATCTCCGTAAACAAATTTGTTTCATTCCTTCCAGCTTGATGTAGCAGTATTTTCAACATCAGGCACAACTGAAAGGTCATATTTATGGGCCTTTTCCTTATTCCCCTATATTATATGTATGTCAGAATTACCATCAGTGTTAACTGACCTAATAACTTAAGTGAGCTGATCAGGAAAATACTGGATCTTTAAAACATGGAGTAATTGAGACAGTGGAAATTTGTACTTAGGTAGTGTGAAAAAAATTGACTGCTATAGTGGTACCTTTGTAAGCTGCCAGGCAGTCCAATACTCATGATGTTAGGAAATTCTTAATCAAATATCCAGGTTTAACCTTTAGGGTATTAGAAAACTCACTGTTTATTCAAATTAAAATGGACTTAGTTCAACTCATAGAATTTCCCTCCTCTTAAAATGAGACTTAAAATGAGTACAGAATAGTAAAAACTAGCAAAAATATTCACCAAAAACAAACAACACAGAATAATGTAATTAGGTATAATAAACTTCAAAAATGATGGCCAAGGACAGAAACAGAAGATTTCAGAATGAAGAGGCACAGCATGACTTAATGACTTAATCTACTCTAGTATCCAAATATCATACTAGTGAGTTGACAAAATCCTGAGAATTCTAATACTAGAGGCCCGGTACATGAAATTTGTGCTTGGCGGGGGCGGGGGGGTCCCCTCAGCCTAGCCTGCGCCCTCTCCAATCCGGGACATCCCTCTCACAATCTGGGACCACTGGCTCCTAACTGCTCACCTGCCTGCCTGCCTGATCTCCCCTAACTGCCCCCCTCGCCAGCCTGATCACCCTTAACCACCTCTGCCTGCCAGCCTGATCACCCCCAACTGCTGCCCCCTGCCGTCCTGGTCACCCCACGCAGCCTGCTGTTCAGTCGTTTGGTCGTCCTTCCACTAACCCCCCTGCTGGCCTTGTTGCCCCATGCAGCCTGCTGTTCGGTCGTCCGTCTGGTTGTTTCGGTCATGATGGCCCCTGGCTTTTTATATATTAGGATTTCCAGAACTGAGGAGCCAACTAAATGTGTGTATTCTTGTTTTTGTTTGTTTGTTTTTTTCCTTTCTTGCCAGAGAAATAGTAGAAGTGGCAACTGCATTGTAATGTGGATAAATGTGGAAAAGGAACCCTGGGACTTACACACTTACTCTATTGTGACATACTGAATTAGGGAAATGATGCAAATAATCTCCTTCTATTTGAATGAGAAACAGTCCCTGAGCAGGAGCAAACTTTCTTAGAGTATATATAATATGTAATAAACTCTTAGAAGAGAGTGCAGAACCCGGAAATTTTTTTCAAATTGCGCATGTTCTCAGCTGAACCTTACTTCTGCCTCTGCCATTGCTCTGGCTATAGAAATATGAGGGATAATAAAGTATGCAGCCTTCAAAATGTAACTGAAGAGAAAATGCTCTCGAATAAGGAGGGAACAGAATCAAGAAATCACTCCCAGACTTGGAGGCTTCTGTTTCTAACTAGGATATAATAGGTCATAGCAGAATGCCATTTCTACTGTAAAACAAAGTAAAAGGCAGAAAAAATGGGGAAAATATATCTTAAAGACATAGACAAGCTATGTAACCAAAGCAGTTTAAATAAACTAAAAATTCTGAGGTGAGCCAGCCATTATCAGCTGATTCTTATCTGGGATTATTTGCCAGTGTGGGGAGTGACCCGAGGATTGGTATTGGCCCATATAAAGGAACTCTAGAGGAAGAGAGGAACCAACAAAGATCTTGGGTGTCTTGAGAGGTTGGCAACAATTTGGAAACTTCAGGAGCCCTGAAGTTTATTTTTACCTAGCACACATATGCCAAATTTCCGGAGCTGAGAGTAAGTCTAAGGAGCCTCAATCCAGTACACTGGCATTAGCTGTGATCTTGAGGCAGCTGGGAGACAGCACTCTGCTTGAGAAGCGGGACCTGCCTGAAACACATGGCCGTCTCCTCCGCAAGATATTCGCCACATTCGGACATGAAGTGAGATGGAAGGCCCAAGAGCACAGTGTAAAACTGAAGGACAGAGGCCCTAGACATACACAAGCCTCTCAGCTGAAAGCCTCAGAGGCCATTCCTGAGGAAGAAGAGCCAGAAATTGAATATGCATTATGACTTCTGCATCCCAGCTCTGACCCAGCTCAGTCCCTGACTACGTTCACATGTCTGCCTAGCAGATGCAAGGGAAACCCTTCATCTGGAGCCTGTGCAGTTCCTTTACACACAATATCCAGCATTAAATAAAATCTTCTGGAAATGAAAAGAGGAAGGAAGATTTGTCTTTTAGTCAAGAGAAAAAACTAACAAATGATCCAGATATTAGAATTAGCAGACAAGGAATTAACTTTTTAATATGTAAAAGATGGACAAAATGATGAGAAATTGGAAAATTCCAACAGAGAATTAAAATCTATAAAACAGCCAAATTGTCATTTCAGAAGTGTAAAGACATTGTCTAAGAACTCATTAGATAAGTTTAATAAATTGGACATAGCATTGTAGCGCAAGTGGACTTAAAGATAAGTCACTAGAAAAATCTCCAAACTGAAGTAAAGGGAGAACACAGAATAAAAAAAGAAAAAGAGAAGAGAAGGACACAGAGAAAAAGTTTAACATTTCCCTATTTGGAGCCTCAGAACAAGAGGAGAAAGTAAGATGGGAACAATATTAGAAGATACAGTGATTGTAGTTTTAACCAAAGCTTGATTGATTTCACATCAGGTGATTGTTAGTAACAAGACATGAGGAACACATGTAAGGTTTCCTTTACTAATACAGAGTTGCATTTGGGTTCTAATATTATGGACCCAGCAAGCACAAATATCCCCGAGTACCTTGAGAATCCATTTGTAGCACACGAAAGTGCCACAGGACATGAATTGTAAAGTTTCTTCCTAGAGCAGGGCTTTTCATTAGAACTTTCTCTGGAAATGTTCTGTATTTGTGCTAACACTGTAGGGGGTAGCCACATTTGGCTACTGAGCACTTGAAACGTGGCTACTGCAACTGAGCAACTGGATATTTTAATTTTACTTAATTTAAATTAATTAGCTGCATGTAGCCAGCATATTAAACAACTGCAGTTCTGGCAGATTAGAGATACCCACAAGTGCAATAACTAGAATCCCATAATAAGTAGAGGAAACGGTGTGCTAACCATGATAAATTATAATAAATAGGATTTAAATAGGCAGAGAGGATGGAAGAGAGCATTTTAGGCCGAGCAAACAACCTGATGAAAGTATTAGATTGCTTTACAGGTAAAAAACTGTGTATTGGGCAGTTGTACAAAATACGTGAATAAATAATGTGGGACATGGTTAAGGAAAGTGTGGCTTTTGTGGTTTTAGGGAACAGGTAATTTTTTAGGGCTTATTGTAAGGATATGTGCATGAGAAACCAGAGTTTACTCTACAGATTTTTCTGTCTCAAAGCGTTTGTCCTCAGGGTGATTTAGCTATTCTTTTTAAAAAATTTATCTTTATTGATGGAAGAATTATAGATATTCCCTATTAAGCTATTTGCCAGTCTACTTCTCTCATTTCTCTATATGTGGTTTCCTTACTCTCTTTTAAAGAGTAGAATCTATTCTGTACATCTTTTTGTACCTCCACACTTTTGCTTACTCATGTGTCTTATTTCCTCATCTTTCACTTGCGTACACCAGTTAGTTAGAAGTCTGTTTTAATTTTACTTAATTCACTTAACAAACATGCATTAAATTCTTCTCGAATACTAGGCTCCGTCCTAGACATTGGAGAAACATCGGTGAACAAAACTGACAAAAGCCCCTTATGGACAATTCTTCCCCAAATATTTGTGGGGCTGGGGTACAAGAATCTAAATGGAAGCCCCTGACCTACTCCTACACCCCTTCAACCTTAGTTCTGTTCCATACTCTTAGGGACACTCCCTCAAGAGGTGTACATACCTCACTCCCCATTGCCCTTGCCATGAACAGTCAGCCCACGGGTCTAGAGGAAGAGGCTAGTGCCAATCCAGTGCCTAGGACAGTTTGAGCAGAGAATTCTGGGCCCCAGGTACTTGCAACAGGATCTTAACGCAAGGAAGAATGTATTGACTACAAAAGAAACACATTTAGGACAGTGAAACAAGGAAGGGTATAGAAGAAGCAACAGCAGAGCCTACACTGGGCTGCTTTGGCTCACTGGGAAGTCAGAGAAAAGGGGGCCTTGGAGACAGGTTTGGGGGTTAGCCCTGGATGAGCTGCTGCTGACCATTGCTCCCCTGCTTGCAAGTCTCAGGTCCCTGGAGTTGAGGAGATACGTGTCTTTGGGAGAAGAAGAGGGGAAGGGAATGGAGGGGCGTGCTCCCTGGAGGCAGAGCTCTGAGAGTGTGTTTCTTTGTATATGTTTTGGTTTTAAATAGGATGGTCAGTTGGGGTCTCTTTGAGAAGCATAGACTTTAAGGGAGTGAGCAGCATTTTTCATTAGAATGAAGATGGGATTTTTGTATTAGACTGAAATAGAAATTCTATTAGGAATTGAATTTGTTTTGGTTCACGTAATGAGTACCTACTAAGTGTCAAGTGTACTAGACATTTTATATCCTTCATCCTAATGAATCCTTGCTCAACTCTAGAAAGCATCATTTTCCAGACTCTACAGCTAGGAAGTAACAGAGGTTTGTATTCAAATGTAAGACTTCAGAGTTTATGCTATTTCTAAAGGATAAATAAAGGCAGAGTAATTATAATGAGGACTCATACAAAGATAATGCTACTACTTAGGTAAAAAAATAGTATCTTTCTGCTATTTAGCAAAGTAAATGAAATTTCACTGAAGAATAAATGGATCATTTGATGTATTTATAAATTCATACAAGGGTTGCCACAAGGGTAGCAAATCTCTATTCTTTTAAAAATGTGATAATATAAGAAAAAAAAGATAAATTCAGAGTATTTATTTTTAGTTACATATTTAAGAGGTTGATTAGGAATAATTTTCTTCTCCAAACTTGTTGATGTATTTATCAGGATAACGGCTTAGAACTTTCCTTTTCTTAGTAATATTCTGAGAGTGTCTGCAACTTTTCAATATTTTGACTCACTTTAATTGGAGTCAGGCTTTCCTATGTGAAGTACTATTTTCCTCAAACTGGGAACCTACTAATAATTTCAATTTAAAAAGAGCTTGTGGCAAAAGGACTTTTCCAATTCTTGGCAAGTTTGAAGTTCATTGCAATTTTACTGTGGATAGAAAGCTTTCCAAAGGGGGGAAATCACTCTACAAAGGAAAACTTTCAATCCTTTTCTCTCATGTGACTGGAACATAAAATGATTTTAACAGCCATGTATGAATCTGGACATTATTCTTAGTTGTTTAGGACTTCAAAAGCACTTTCAAGAGAGAATTGTTTTGCTTATTTGTGATTCCAAATCAAATACACAGAGAGATTTGGAAGACAGGCAACAGGAAGTAATCTCAGTTCTATGTAGCCACTAATCTTGTGCACAAAAATTCAACTTTTATGAACAAAGGAAAAGCATTCTCTTTTAAGTTATAAATACAAGCCAATGTAGCTTATATTGTTTTAATAACTAAAATGAAGACGCACATTTTTTGAGCTGCATTTCAAGAATCATTTTAGAGTTGACCTAATTCAACGAATTTCTCACTCTACTGTCTTCATATATGTTGTTACATTAATAACTGCATAGTCTCAACATAGATCTCTGATGTTTACATAGCCCTTTCATACATTTAACCATTTAATCCTGGCCATTTTGTGAGATAAATTTTATTTCCACTTATATGTGGGTAAGTGAGAAGTTTAGAGCTTTACTGAGCATCATCTAGTTAATAAGTGATAGAGCCAGTGTTAGAAGCCAGGTGTTTTGACAGCAAATCTGGTGCCTTTCCCTTCACATCATTGCTTTGTGTGCGGATTTCTTAGCTGGACATTACATTGTTGGCTCCAATCAAGTTTGTGATAAATTAAAATCTCTAGATCTTTTTCATATGTTGTTTTTAAGTTAGGCTCTCCTCATCCTGTACATCTGTAATTGATATTTTGAACTTAAATACAGGACTTTGTTTATCCTCATTCGTTTTCATCTTACTATTTTCTGCTTATGTTTCTAGCCATCTGAGATATTTTCGATCTTGATTTTGTTATCCAACTTATTTATTATTCCTTCCAGCTGTGTGTCAGCAGCAACTTTTATAAGTAGAGTGTTTGATTATAGAAGCCATCCTAATCCTCTCTTTAATACACTATGTGCTTATCACTAGTTGGAAGTTAATAAGTACTAATTAATAAAAAAAGTTTTTTTGTGTAGGGTAAGGAAAAGAAAACCTATATATAATCTTTTTTACCTAAGTATTTCAAGACTATTGTAGAACTATTGTGGTTCTCTCTTATGTTTTGACTAGAGGCCCGGTGCACGAAATTCATGCACGGGGGGTGGGGGGGGTGCACCCTCTCCAATCTGGGACCCCTCAAGGGATGTCCGACTGCCCGTTTAGGCCCGATCCCACCGGGCTCAGGCAGTCGGACATCCCTCTCACAATCCAGGACAGCTGGCTCCCAACTGCTCGCCTGCCTGCCTTCCTGATTGCCGCTAACCGCTTCTGCCTGCCAGCCTGATCACCCCCTAACCACTCCCATGCCAGCCTGATTGATGTCTAACTGCCCTGCCAGCCTGTTTGCCCCCAATTTCCCTCCTCTGCTGGCCTGGTCACCCCTAACTGCCCTCCTCTGCAGGGTTGATCGCCCCCAAATTCCCTCCCTTGCAGGCTTCCCAACTGCCCTCCCCTGCTGGCCATCTTGTGGTGGCCATCTTGTGTCCACATGGGGGCAGGATCTTTGACCACATGGGGGCAGCCATCTTGTGTGTTGGAGTGATGGTCAATCTGCATATTACTCTTTTATTAGATAGGATAAAGGCCTGGTGCATGGGTGGGGGCCAGCTGGTTTGCCCTGAAGGGTGTCCCAGATCAGGGTGGGGGTTCCCTTGGGGCATGGGGCGGCCTGGGCGAGGGGCCTGTGGTGGTTTGCAGGTTAGCCACGCCCCCCAGCAACCCAAGCGGAGGCCCTGGTATCTGGAATTTATTTTCTTCTACAATTGAAACTTTGTAGCCTGGAGTGGAGCCAAGCCTCCTGCTCGATCCAAGGTGGCAGCCATTTGTGTTGGAATTTATGTATCTTCTATAATTGAAACTTTGTAGCCTGGAGTGAAGGCCTGAGCCGGCCAGGGCTGCAGAAGCTTGGCTTCCTCCATCGCCCGGGGCAACCCTAGCCTCCTGCTCTTCCAGCTCCATGGCTGCCGCCATTTCTGTTGGAATTTATTTACCTTCTATAATTGAAGCTTTGTACCCTTGAGTGGAGGCCTGGGCCCACCAGGGTGTCTGGAAAGCTTGGCTTCCTCCATTGCCAGGGAAACCCAAGCCTCCCTCCTGCTCTCAATGGCCACAGCCATCTTGGTTGGGGTTAATTTGCATACTCGCTCTGATTGGCTGGTGGGTATGGCTTGTGGGTGTAGTAGAGTGATGGTTAATTTGCATATTACTCTTTTATTAGATAAGATATGTTTGTAATATTTTTCATGGTAAAAACAAAACAGTTGTTAAATATTTTTCTTTCATACCTGAATCCAGTCTCAGGATTTTAAGAATCTATTGCCTTGTAACTCTAGTTTTCTGAAATTGCCCTGATGTCACTAAGGTTCAAAAATTTCCTGAGGAGAGGAAATCTAGTTATAATAAGGAGGGTTGTATTTACATAGCAAAGAAAGGTTATATTTTTTTACTTTGATGTATGTTAAAAAGTAATAAAATTAAAAATAGCACAGCTTTCTAAAGAAATTTTTATTTGTGCTAAACATGAGATTGAGAAAACATTGATTATACTAAATGATATAGTTATTGTATTTTTACTTAGAGTATTTTATGGGTGGTGCTGACTTTGTGGTGGGAGGTTAAAGTCCCCCCAAGCCACCCATCACTATCTGTGTACTGTGGGAGTGACCCTAGCCAGCCACTTAGCACTCGTTTGCCTTCGTGCGCTTACTATACTCTGTAACTCTCTATAAGCAATACATTTATAATTCTCTATAAGCAATAACTCTGGTAAAATGAAAGAAAAGTTATGTAAAACAATAATGTCAACAGTTACTACTGGTTTTACAGATGGAAATTTTTAGATAACGTTACTATAATAATGATCTGATGTAATATAAAGTTTATTTTATTAGCAAAATTCACTTAATAGCTTTGTCAATTGCTTTAATTCTGTATTTATGGAATTAATAAAGTCCAGAAAGGGCTAGTTAAAACCTTCAGTTATAATTTTGGGCATCCCATGGTGGAAACTATGTAACAGTAGTTGCATTCATGTGGATTCATGAAGCTATGGGATTGTAGTTTCATTATTGAGCCAACTCTATTTAACTTTAAAAAAATAGTTTTGGTCTTTTGCATTTTTACATTTAAAAATTCTTTGTATATTTTTGTGCTCAAATGGAAGGTACATTCCAGTGTTCTAATTCTTAATTAGATATAATTTTTAGTGATCTAGGAAGTGGAGGTTCTCAGAGATATCATTAGAAAGATATAAAATTTGTCATGCTGAGAAAACTTGATTTTATGAAGCAACTGTACTGGAGACTATTCTGATTTCTTCTAATCTAAACCATAGTCAGTGGATTTCACTGCCATTATCTTTGCAAACATCTCAGAGGGTTAATTCAGTGTTCTCTGAATATAAAAGCATAATCTAGAACTACTGAATATACAATATAAAGTTGTGCTGTTTTAGACTTTATGAACTATATCAATACATTTCCAAAAGTAATCTTCAGCATAATGTGATTATGCTTTGAAGTGTTAAAGTTCTCTTTCTTGAATCATTTATTTGAAATTTAATCTTTGTCTATTTCTGGAAAGGATTTGGGATGAATTTGGATTTGGAGCAGTCTCCTCATAATAACTGAGTGTCATTACACATTAGATGTGATTGTCGAAATTTGCTTTATCTGTATGAATTACTTT
This sequence comes from Cnephaeus nilssonii, assembly GCF_951640355.1. Lineage (NCBI taxonomy): Eukaryota > Metazoa > Chordata > Mammalia > Chiroptera > Vespertilionidae > Cnephaeus > Cnephaeus nilssonii. The sequence continues at coordinate 14,019,233 of NC_137077.1, read as the reverse complement.
GTTCTGCAATTAATTTCTATCCCTAAAACAGCCACTGGTTTTATGTTTGCAGAATATATTTCCAAAACTACTCCCTTGGCATCCTTTTCAGTGGTTAAGAATTAAATTTAGCTTTCTAATTTTCTCCTACTTGTAACATTTGAAGATAAATGTAAAAGTGTATTTTGAATATTCAACCATTAAATCACTTGGTCATATTTTCCTAGAATGACATATTTGAATCATCTTTCTTATTTTCTTAAATGTTCAAGAAATAATGCCTCTCAGTCACCATTTTGTTTTCTTTATTTCCTTGTTCAATTTCTATTTTTGTTTCTTTCATCCTTTCTTAGTTATCTTTTTATCTGAGCATCTCCCTTTCTTAATTTCTTGAGTTACATATAATGGTGTTTGTTTTTCCTGAAAGAGTTGTAATCTGTGTAATTCTTAGGATGAAGAACTTGTATTTATTTAGGATTATGTATATTATTATTAAATTTATCATAAAACTTCCTTTCCAAAGCAGCTCAGGCACAGGAATATGTAAGAAAGGCCTCTGAAGGGTTTAAAATTGATCTTTCTAAATTGTTACAAAATATATGAAATATATATATATATAAACTGGTATTACTAAAATGCATAAAAATGCTAGTTGTAACAATGAATATATTTGTAAACTAAGAAATAGCAGAGGTTAAAAGTTCTCAATGAATAATGGAATTTCTATGTGAAATTTTTATGATACCTTGATTACTATAGAGTGTATTCCTACCTAGAGGAAAAATAAATAAAAATAAGAATAAATTGTATATTTTCCTCTTTCTTCCCATTACCAGATGAAGCAAACCTTAATTAGATCCCAGTTTTCTTGTACCTATAAAGATGACTGCCTGATAAGCAGGAATACATGGAATAATGTTGATTCAGCATCAAAGCCATTGAATGTTCTTCACATGGAAAATGACCTTTCTGGTAATTGAACTTATTTGAGCAATTAAATAGCAGTTTAATTCCAGTATAGGGTTTTAACTTAAGTAAAACTAGATTTTTCCCCTCACAAAGTATAAAATGTGAAATGTAAAGATGGCTATTTTTAAAGACTTGGGCTTATTTAAAAAGTTAAATCTAAGTACAAATTTATAGACAGGAATAGGACACAGTTTGATTTAACTAAATGTATTTAAGAAATAACTCTTACATTTAAGGATTTAGTGTCATGCATTTAAACAAAGCAAATATGTTTGTAGGGATTAAAGTGATATGGTAAAATGAAAAATAATCTATAATAATAAAAACATAATATGTTAATTGGACCAGACGTCCTTCCGGACGACCTTCCAGATGAAGCTGGGGGGGGGGGGCGGGGGCTGAGGCAGAGGTGGGAGCTGAGCCCCTTGCAAATTTCGTGCATCGGGCCTCTAGGCATAACTTACAGCATCATTTGATTATAAATCATAAATTTTTAATAATCTAGCCATTTTTAAAGTTTATTGTAAATTCTCATGTGTAATAATACTAAATGTTATATAATTCCTTTCCTCTTTTCATCTTGTATAACAAAAGGTGTAAATTCATCTGTTGGAAGACCAACAATTGGAACAAATTCTGGAAATGTTCATCTGGACAGAAGTAAAAATGAAAAAGTAGAAAGAAAATCAAGTAGTCAGACAGGAAATAAAAGCTCAAAAAGGAAACAGGTGCATTTAGATGATGAAAACATTCTCTGTGATAATGGAAATGAACTACCCCAATATAAAAATGTTAAGATACCTAAGACATCAAATGATATGCAGAATAAATTGGATGGCAAACAAACCAGAATAGCAAAAAGCAGCAAGTGTGCTGCCAAGGACAAATTGATTACTGGCCAGACAAAGTTAACTCAGTTTTTTAGACTATGAATTTGTCTTTTATGTACTTTAGATTCATGTCTGTATAAAACCATTCACCAAAGCATGTACTTAATTTTTAAGAGATCAGGTGTAAATTATGATGCTTTATTATTTTTAAAATTTTTTTTATTGTTTAAAGTATTACATTTGTCTCCTTTTCCCCCCATTGACCTCTCCCCAGACACTCCCATCCCCTAGCACATGCCCTCACCCCGCTAGTGTCTATGTCCATTGGTTATGCTTATATGCATGCATGCAAGTCCTTTGGCTGATCTCTGACCCCTTCCCCCATCCCCTGCTTTCTCTCTGAGGTTTGATGGTTGGTCTGTTCATGATGCTTTATTATTTTGGTCTAGAGTGTATGAAGGTTAGTGTGTTAAGCATTGTTTAAAAAATACAACTAAGTCATAATTATGCAGAATATTCACAAAGTTTAATGTACAAATAAAGCATATCATTTAGGTTAATGATATCTCTTTATACTGCTTTCTTTTACAACAGACATTTAAAATAATATAAGTCATAGTAACATTAAGGGCTTTTCCCCCCACAGGTAATTAAATGATTTTATTTTCTTCTGAAAAGATCATGTGGGCCAACAGGTATCAGACTTGCCAACATGGTCGATAGACTCTTCCCAGCATACACCTGATCACTGAAAGAAAAAAAAAAGGTTTAAATTTTTTAAAGGACTATTACTATCACACAGAATTTATTAGAAATGAAAACAATGGATCTAATATAGCTAATTTGGAGTAAATAAAAATTATAATAACTAATTAAATGCTTTTTAATTCCATATATTTGGCAGGGGTCACTTAATAGAAAAAAGTGTGATTGAACCATGGTCTTATTTCATTTTGTTATCATTGGATCCAAATTCAGTTAAACTCAGAGTTCTATTTTATGGTACTAAGACTTAAAGAATTGAATTTTAAAGGACTACTCACTGTCAAAATCTCTCCTTCCTATAGGAAATTTAGCTGAGTTTTCTTCATCCCCAGTTTCTCTCTTTTCTTGTGTTGATTCAATATTCTGAACTCCATTCTCAGCTGGAAAAATTACAGATCCTTTTGGTGCAAGATCAGGTTTTATAGCCAGATTCAGTGGCAGACCATGATTCAAGAAATTATGTTTGGAGCCTGCGTTCTGTAAAGAAAAGATTGATTTGCATTTTTGCTGTCTTATTTGGAATGGTAATATAATACAGTTGCATAATATTCTTATTGATTAATTCAAAGATGACTGTTTCGACTTTTTAAAAATATCTCAGATATTTTTAAATGATGAGTTGTCCAGTATGAAAGAACAACCTGGTATGTGTGAAATTTCATCAGTTGTCCTAATGCATATTGTGGCTATTTGCATATACTTCTGTTTGCAAAAGTATCAACTTTCAAAGCATCCATAAAAATCATTCAAATAGTCATTGCAATAAAGGAATAGTCAGATTGCCACTTACCCTTGAATTTTTGTTTTCCTCATCATCCATGAAACCGCTCTCATCATTTTTATATTGTGGCAGGGAAGGAGCAATGACTGATTTCTCTGCAGTATCTTCCTTCTGAAAGGCTTTTCCCAGCCTAAATGTGTTAAATACCATATCATCTTCTAAATTTCTTATGGACTTGGATGCTGAAAGTAAAATGGCTTGAGAAAGCAAAGAAAAAGTTAGTATTAATGTGTAGGAAGAGAGATTCATTTTTGCCATTCTCAGTTCGATGTTTGCTTTGAGTCAAAGATGTGTAAAATGGAGAAAATTTTCTCCACCTGCTTCGTAAATGATTCCTACCTTTATATATTTTCCAGCCTGAATGGAAAGCACTTCAAAGACAGACTTTCATCACTTCAGAAATGACTCATCAGGTAGAGCTAACCTTTTGTTTAGCTGCTAATACCTACATTGTTTGGGTTTTAGTGGCATATTGTTTTGTTTTGAGTGGGAATTTTCTCAGAATCTGATTAAGATCCTTCATAGAATGCTTTCTGTTGAGCAGATTATGGTCTCTTGAAAATGGGTGGTAATTAAGGAAGACCACAGGACATCAGGCTCTCCATACTCTTAGTGTTTTCTTCTGAATATTTTCTGACTAAGATATTAAAACCAAAGTTATTTCACTCAATGATGATAAGAATAAAAGTTTTATTTACTTTTAATCCTGATTAAGTTGAAATAATCTTCAAAAAGGATTTTCTTTCATAAATGCTTGATATAGTAGTCTTTGTTGATTAAAGTGTATATACCTCTCAGTATGAACAAAATCATTCATGCTATACCTAAAATTGACCTGTCAGGTGTGTTTTATCTTTGCATTTACAAAAGGATATTACTGGTATTTACTAATGAATTTAGCAATTAAAGAATAAGCAGTTCACGAAGAGAATATTTATGTGTTCCTTAAATATTAATGTTGGATGATGAATGTATTGTACGATTTTTAATTAAACATTTCAGAGTTAATTTCTAATTTTGACCACAATGTGGTAGAGAATATATTCTTGAATATGTCTTCTGGCACTATTAGCAAGCATTTTTCTAGGATGTATTTCTAGGCATTAAATTGCCAGGTCATGGAGCATGTACATGTTCAGCTTTACTGATGCCAAAGTGTTTACAGAAGAGTAGCAACCAATTTAAGCCTCCACCAGCAGGCTATGCGAGTTCCCATCACTCCATGTCCTCGCCAATACTTGGGTATCTTATTTTGCTTTTAATTTGTATTTTCCTAATTACCAAAAAGGTTGAATATTTTTTTGTATGTTTATGAGCCATTTGTCTTTTCTCTTACATAAAATGCATTTTGGAAAAAAAAAAAAACTTGTCCATTTTCTGTTGAGTGCTTTGTCTTTTTCTTATTGATTCATGGGAGTTCTTTATATAGGTATCCTGGATATTAATTCTTTGTTAGTTACATGTACCCTGATATCTTTAACATATTTCTATATATTCTAAAAGTTTAACTGCTTTTACTTTCACATTTAAATTCTTAATTTATCTGGAATTTTGTGTCTGACACAGGATATATAATTTTACTTTTTCTAAAAGTCTTTATACGTTTCTTGAATAATTCGTCCTGTTCCCTCTAATCTATAATGTCAGCTCTGCAGTATATCAGGCTTTTATACACAAGTGGGTCTCTTTCAGAACTCTTTATTCCACTGCCAAATCTAGTCTTAATAATTAAAACTTTAAAATAGTTTTCAATATCTGATAGGGCAAGTTTCTAAGCCCCCTACTCGCCCATCAGTTTTTCTTCTATAGCAGTTCTTTGGCTATTGTCCATTTCTTTTCCATATAAATCTTCATATCAGCTTTTCAAGTTCTGTGAGAAACCTTGATGGGATTATGAAGGGAATTGCATTGGTTCTGTAAATTGATTTCAGAGGGGAATTAACATCCTTAGGATAATTTTCTTATCCATGAACATGGTACTTTTCCATATTTATTTAGATCTTCATTAACCTTTTAATAAGATTTTTCTTCATAAAGGTTGTATTATATATCATTGGTTGAAAGAATTCCAATTCTTTTTTTAAAATATATTTTTATTGATTTCAGAGAGGAAGGGAGAGGGAGAGAGATAGAAATATCAATGATAATAGAGAATCATTGATCTGCTGCCTCCTGCACACCCCCTAAGGGGGATTGAGCCCGCAACCCAGGCATGTGCTCTTGACTGGACTCAAACCCGAGACTCTACAGTCCGCAGGCCAGCACTCTATCCACTTAGTTAAACCGGGTAGGGTGAATTCTAATTCTTTATAATTTAATTGTAATTAAACTTTTTATTTTCAGTTATTATAAGTGGTATCTTGAAAAAGTTTACCTTTTCTAACATAATTGCTGATCTGTACACATGTAATTGATTTTTGTGTAGTGCTCTCTTTTTTATTAGTCTGTACAAGTTTGTTCTAATAAAATATTGACTACTTGTTACCATAAATTACCAAGATTTTTATTGCAACAGTATTTTTCCACACACATCAAAATTTAAAAGCAATATGTCTTTCTTTAATTGTCATTTAGTGTTTTGTATCCCAACCCTCAAAACACAGACATAGGTTTTTGAATATCAACAAGCCATTTATAGAAGTCATAAGATACAGCTATTAATAAACATTACACAGGGTACAATGGAGGTACCTGGGCAAACACCACCAACATTTATAGGAAAAGGTGTTGGTTTAAAAGTGTAAGTACTAACATGAGCCACATAAACACACTATTTATGTCTTTCCAAAACCAAAATGGGGAAAACCTTATTGCCATTCTGCCAAACACCACATAACTAAAAAGGCTGCATTAAGGGTCATGAATCCAACGTATATGTCACAGAATTAAAACTCCAGTTAAGCAACTGAGCTACTCATTGAAGTAAAAAGTAAGATCAAACTTCTTTAACATATCAATGCTATTTTAGAAGCATCTTCAGAACAGAGATTTAATTATAAATTGGCCTGGACTACATCCTATAAAGAGAATTTTGCTTAGTACCAAAAGAGAATCTATCAGCAAACATCCTAGGAAAGCTGTGGAATCATGTTCTTTGTTATTCTTGAAACTCACCAGGTTGGAGATCTGTAATCTCCCAGGGGTTCTAGGAGCTCTACATACCAATTAATTAAGAAATTGATAGTATTTAAGCAAAAAGAAGACCAAAAGTAGACCTTGTTCTCACGTATATTTGATAGGTGGATTCTTAAAAATCACATGATAAATGTAAATCATAAAACCAATTTTATGTTACATAAAAAACTAGACTGCAAACTGTGCATGCTTACCATAATATTTTACACTAGAGGCCCGGTGCATGAAATTTGTGCACAGGGGTGGGGCAGGGTGTCCCTCAGCCTAGCCTGCACCCTCTCCAATCTGGGACCCCTTGAGGGATGTCCGACCTCCCGTTTAAATGGGCAGTAGGACATCCCTCTCACAATCCAGGACTGCTGGCTCCCAACCACTCGCCTGCCTTTGCCTGATTGCCCCTAACCGCTTCTGCCTGCCAGCCTAATCACCCCCTAACCACTCCCCTGCCAGCCTGATCGACGCCTAAGTGCTCTCTGACCGGGCCGATTGCCCCTAACTGCCCTTCATTGCTGTCCTGGTCACCCCTAACTGCCCTCCACTGCTGGCCCGGTCGCCCCTAACTTTCCTCCCCTGCAGTCCTGGTCTCCCCCAACTGCCCTCCTCTGCTGGCCTGGTCACCCCCAACTGCCCTCCTCTGCTGGCCTGGTCACCCCCAACTGCCCTCCTCTGCTGGCCTGGTCACCCCCAACTGCCCTCCTCTGCTGGCCTGGTCACCCCTAACTGCCCACAACTGCCCTCCCCTGCAGGCCATCTTGTGGCAGCCATCTTGTGTCCACATGGGGGCAGCCATCTTTGACCATATGGGGGTGGCCATCTTGTGTCTTGGAGTGATGGTCAATTTGCATATTACTCTTTTATTAGATAGGATAGGAAAGTATGAGAGATTTCTTGTAAATATTTATGCCATGATACAAAACAAATATGTGCAAACTTCAAGTTCCCTAAAATAGCAGTTAAAGAGTTTATATACAGAAAGATGTCACTATCTGATCAAATGTGGCATTTCCTAGAGTTTATGACACAGAACAATAACCTCCACAGGCTCATCCTCCATGGCCTTCTTCCTTGTGTGACAGTTTGACTCCCTTATTCTGGTTCTCACTTTCCCACAGTGGAGTTTATCAGTTTTGTTAGCCTTTCTAACAACTAACTTTTGGCTATGTTGTTCTTCACTATATAATTTTTCTATTTCACTAATTTTTGCTTTGTATTATTTCTTTAATTTTTTGAGGTTTATTTTGCTCTTTTTCTAACTAAAATTGGAGAGATAGCTCATTAATATTTAGACTTTGAAAAATTAGCATTTAAGGCGATAGGTTTCTATTTATGCATTATTTTTGCTAGTTCCCACAATTTTGATAGGTAGAATAGTCACTGTTTAGTTCTGAGTTTTATAATTTTCACTAGAGGCCCAGTGCACGAAATTCGTGCACTGGAGGGGGGTCCCCTCAGCCCAGCCTGTGCCCTCTCGCAGTCCGGGAGCCCTTGGGGGATGTCTGATTGCCGGCTTAGGCCTGCTTGGACATCCCTCTCACAGTCCGGGAGCCTTCGCTCCTTACCGCCCACCTACTCATTACTCCTTATTGCTCAGCTCACTGCTCCTTAGCGTTGCCGCAGAGGTGGGAGAGGCTCCCGCCACCGCTGCTGTGCTCTCCAACCATGAGCCCGGCTTCTGGCTGAGCGGCGCTCCCCATATGGGAGTACACTGACCACCTGGGGGCAGTTCCTGCATTGATCATCTGCCCCCTGGTGGTCAGTGCGCATCATAGCAACCAGTTGTTCTGGTCGTTCCGCCTTATGTTCCCTTAGGCTTTTATTATATAGATTATTATTTTCTCTTTGACCCATCAATTACTTAATTTAATCTTTTATATTTTTTATTTTAAAAAGTTCTCATTGGTTCTTTTTCAGATCTGTCTGATCAATTATAGTTTTCTGTTTTTTTCATTCAACACATTTTCAATCTTTTAAATCTATAAAATATTTATTTTTAAACATTTATTTTATATTTGTATCTAATTGTTCAGTATCTGCTGATTTTGCCTATCTGATTCTGCAGTTTGTTATTTCTACTGATCTCAGCTCATGGTGTCTTCATCATGTGTTCAGCAAATTTTTATTTTGTATGTATATTAAGTAAACTGTATCTTAAGGAATTCTTGAAATTCCTGTGTTTGCTTCTGCCAGGCACTGGGAGCAAGATCACTCCAGGGCTACTTTAAATTAAAATTAGAACTTGAGGCTTTTCAGGCCACAGTCAGTGCGTGCAAATACCAAACTTGGTGAGTATGCCTTTGGCATTAGGAATTCTCAGGACAATATATACCTTTTTCTCCCCACTTGCCCCCTTCTTTCCAGAGCTATTCATTCCCACATAGGCATGTTTCCTTCGACTTGCTGGATTTTTTCTAGTTTACTTCCTTGTGAGGGTTCCCAGCATTATGTGAGAGTTTCTGATCTGATCTCTCATTTCACATGCTTTACCTTTTGTCCCAGTATATGTGGGTCATTAAAACCAGACACTAGGTCACCAGGAATTCATAGAATCTCTCAGAGCACATGCTGGTTCTAACCCTTGTTAACCCCTGTGAAATATCCTATTTTCTCTTGTCTAGCCTCCAATGGTTTTCTTTATTTTACCACAAATTCAGCCATACTCTCTATAAAAGATGTTTCATCTAGCATTTTAAAGTGTTGTTTAATGAGAGGTGTTCTCTGTACAGCTAGTCGGCCATGTTGCTGGAAATGGATATTTTAATTCATTCTTTAGGGAAAATTTTCTCTGTAAGGGAATTTGGACCCATTTGCACAAAATATATCTGTATTGCATATTAAATTATTTCCTTTAAAATTATATAGGGCTAATTTTTAAGTTCTGAAATGGCAGGTTAATACTCTGAAAGAATTCTTCAGAGAGGGGTGTAGTTAGCAGTTGATTCTCTTGGGGACTATTTAAATCTTACTTGGCATATGTTTTCTGTGATTGTACTTATAAGACTTAGAAATTCTCTGACATTTTTGTTCTTTGGGCTTTTTAAAATCCTTTTAATGTTAGTTGTGCCCTGGTTTTTTCCCCAGGGTTTCAATCTGTTTTGGAGGTGGCCTTCTAATCTACAAAAGTCCTTGTCAGTGGCGACTTTTTTTCTTAGCTGCTGGTCTGAAACTATAATAAATATAAATAATTGTGTTATTTTATTTTAAATTTCTACTGGGTGAATTGTTTTGGCTGATCTTCAACCAAAATTTGGACCAAGTCCAAATCATTTTGACAGTTTAGAAAAGTTGGTTAATGTTTTCTTTTATTTTGCTTAAATTGTCATAGACTCTGAATATTATGAGGTTTTCCCATAATCATTTAATTATGGAGATAGTTTCCAGTTTTTTTTAATGATACTTTTTTTAAATTTTTGGTTACTCTGATGTGCAATGGAGCATAGATTTATTTTTCATTGATGCTGAAAATTGTGTCCCCAAGTGGTAGAAAGGAACTTTGAAGAAGAAAAACTATTGCCAGATGGGCTTGGGTGGTTCAGAAAACCTTGGAAAGGCAAAAGGTTTATATGAAATGTGACTTCCATTTTCTGAAGACCTACCACTAACATCTTATATTTGTAAATAACTTGATTGAAATTATCTTTCCTCCAATTAACTTATCTTTGGCCATGTGATACCAGTAAATTTATGTAAATCAAACACTATTGGTCATTGTTTTCCTGAGAACACTGAATTTTAACCCATTGTCCACCATAAGCGTCTGTAGACACAAGCAGGGGACCTTCTCTATACACCATTTGCATCTATAAAAATAAAAATGTTTTCCCTAAGTGGCAGCCCTGACCAACTTTAAAATCATTTTTATGCGAATTTTCAGCTGAAAATATTCAAGAGCACCTGTATTATGAGTAATAGACTTATTTTTATAATATTCATTGCAAATTGATTTTTAAAATTAAATTAAAAATATCATGGTGTGTGGGGATGGTTTTTATTTTGGACTCATGGCAGTTTGCTGGGGCTGACTGGCAGACCCTGAATGATGGATGAATGATTACTCTGACACGTGTTTCTATGAAAGAAGCTAAGGGGCTAGTTGGCAGAAGGAGCCAAAACAGCCCAGATTGCCTGCCCCCTTAGGTTTTTATTATAACAACAGCATGAACTAAAATGAACCTCTAGATATAATCAGCAGAGTAAGCATCCTTCAGAAAGCACATGCATCCTTTAAGCAAGACTAAACATAAAGATTCTAGTAAATTTCCTTTTCCAAATTACTTTTGTGCTTGTTTATTTTGTAGCAACTTATTACAGCACATGTTTCTTGATTTCAGCATTTATGGCATGAATAAAAATTGATGATCCATGAAAAAAAAAGATTCTAGTAAAACACCTGGGGGTTCAGACTTGTTTGGAAAAGTCAAGATAGGGGCTGCCACCTTCAGCAAAGTTCTCCCAGAGGCCCCCCGACCTTTTGGAGAATCCACCTTACAGACATTCCAACCAAGTCCCGTGCTTCCCCACAGCAGTTAACTGGATAAATGGCTAATTTTATGCGCCTAAAAGCCAAGATTACTCACTTATATTATCAAAAGATGTAAGAAAATTTAGAATTCCTTCCCAAATGTATGCAGCGAGTAATCCATATGCCTTCACCTAGATTCTACCTCTCATATTTTTCTACCCTTGTTTTTATTATCTATCATTCTGTTCCTTAATCATCATATTCTTTTAATGCATTTCAAAATACATTACATATATCAGAATACTTTCCACTAAATACTTTAACATGTATATAATTAACCAGAATTTAATATGTTTATAATTTTTTCTTTTAAGGTAAAACTAACAAAAAAATAAAATGTATAAATCATAAATGTACATGTGCTGAGTTTTGACAAATGTCTACCTCTGTGATTCCTTTCAAGGTGAGACATTGCCATCACCCCAGAAAGTTATCTTTTGCCTCTTCATAGTTAGTTGCCATCACTCCCCCAAGAAGTAATAGGAAATCTAAACATTTCTTTATCTATTAAAGAAGTTAAATCTGTAAGTTAAAACTTTTTGTCATAAAGAAAACTCTGGGCCCAAATGGCCTCATTGGTAATTTCCAAGGAGTAATACCAATCCTACAAAAACGGAGAAAATAGAAAAAAGAGGAAACAGTTTCTGTAGTAGCTCTGTCATGTATCAAGTTGCCTAGGCTGACTTACATTTTCCAAAATTTCCTTCTCTTTATCTGTATGTTTCTCACTCCTGGGGTAGGTGTGCGGGTGTAGTTCTCGGATAAAGGGAATTAGCTATCCCTTCAGATATGAGTTTGTCTGCCCTCATTGATTTCAACTTGTGCTTGTCCTTACTCTTCCCTACTTTGCATCCATCTTTCCTTCCCAACTCCCTGCCTTGTGGACTCCAGCATCAGATGGAACAATCTTAGGGAGACTGATTACTTGGCTTACACAATTGCCTGTGATCAAATCCCATGACAAATAGTGTATATGTTTGTCTGTGTATATATATGAGTGCTTCTGCTTCTCTGATTGCATTTTAAAAAAAGATTTTTTTATTGACTTTTTTAGAGAGAGAGAAACATTGATGTGAATGAAACACTGATTGGCTGCATCTCACACGCCTCCTACTGGGGAGGGAGCCCCCAACCCAGGCGCATGTGCCCTGACCGGGAATTAAACCAGCAACGTTTTGGTGTATGGGACAACACCCAATCAACAGCCACACTGGCCAGGGCTCTGCCCCGTGGACTCCCTGCTGACCCCAGAAGCACAAGCTGTAGCATGAAGGTTGTGTGTGTGTGTGTGTGTGTGTGTGTGTGTTACACAGCATTATTGTAGCAGTAGATAACTGATTCAAATGTCCTACATGCTTGTACCTCCCTCTTCACACTTCAGCCTTTCTGTTCCTGCAATATGCTGAGGTGATTTTTGGCTCCAGATCTTGGCCTTGTCCCTCTGTCAGGAGCATCTTTCTGTTACTTGTATGGAGCTCAAATGTCATGATTTCTGACTGTGCTTTTTTGATCGCACTGCCTAAAGAGCCCCCTTCCCAGTTATTCCCTAATCCATTTCACTCTTACTTTTCTTCACTGTGCTTTTTCTAAAATTCTTTTATTTGTATACATTTATTGGCCATCTTCCCCAATATCCATAATGGTAGGGTCTTTGTTTCCCTTTTTATCTCCGGCATCAAGAACAGAGTCTGGCACATAGTAGACTTTCAATACATAAGAGATAAATGTATGGATAATTTCTTGTTAATCAAGAGGACAGCACAAGGTATGATAGGTTCCAGAATATGATATAGAGCATTGTATTAATTTCCCGGGGCTGCTGTAACAGATTACTATAAACTCAATGGCATAAAATAACGGAAATGTATTTCTCACACTTCTGGAGGCCAGAAGCCTGAAATCCAGCTGTAGACAGGGCCACACATCCTTCAGAGTCCCAGGGAGAATTGTGGCTCTCTGTCTCTCTCTCTCTCTGTCTCTCTCTGTCTCTCTGTCTCTCTCTCTCTCTCTCTCTCTCTCTCTCTCCTCCCCACCCCTTTGTCTTCACATAGTCTTTCCTGAGTCTATTCTCTGTGTGTGTCCCTTATATCTCTGCCCCACCAGAATAACATAGAATACCCTCTTCATCTCAAGATCTGCCATTTAGTCACATCTGCAAATAAGGTATCACTCACAGGTTACAGAGATTTGATGTGGATACTCACGGGAGGGCAGGGGGGCTATTTGTTGGCCTGGTGATATCATCAGCTCTAGCATGTGGGAGGCAGAATAGCATAGTTCAGGATCCTGTGCTGTGGAGCCCATGTCTGGGTTTGAATTGCTGTTTTGACTCTTATGGTGTACACGTGGCCATGTTACTTAACTCTGTGCTTCTTCTCTCTCCTACAAAATGCAGAAAACAATAGTAGTTATTCCAAAAGGTTGTTGTAAGAATGGGTATGTAAGCCCTCAGTAGTTCCTAGGACATAGGACATAGTAAGTGTTCAATAAATATCATTACACTTGTCAAGCGACACTTACTGAGCAGTCCTATGTGCCAGGTTTTGTCCTAAGTACATTTCCTGCCTTAGCTGGTTTCATCCTCACAACAACCCTGTGATAGAGACAAAGCCACTTGTTGGAGGTCATACAGCTAACAAATGCTGGAGGTGAGGTTCAAACCCAGACATGCCATCTCAGGAGTCTGCACTCTCATCCACTTCATATCCAGCCTCTCTGCATGTTGCTGCTATTGTTTTAAAATAATTTCTGTGAGATTTATGTTGGCATTTCCTGAAAAACCACAGGTTTCTGGGTCACATGTGGACCACACAGCACAAACCATGAATCTTTATAGCTTTGATTTAATTTGACCTCCTTTTGATAATAGTTGATTAGTGGAGACCTGTTTGTGAAACCTTTTTAGTGGGATAGAATGTGGAGACACCCACCCCCCCTTTACAGATTTAAGTATGTGGAATCAATTAGTTAGCCTCTTCTTGTTTCTCATCCTGCTCAATGCAGAATATACTTGACCTATGTCCATTGGAAACACCTGCTTATCGATTGTTTGTTGTTCCGGCAGGTACCCATGAGATCAGCTTTTGACAAGTTGTGTATCTATACTCATAATAGAGAAATATGCAAACTATCCGTTACAGCATCACGTCATGACCGGATCAGCAGGCTGCATCCCCGCCCTCTGCTCAGGCAACTGCAAGGCCCAGGGTAGGATAGGATACAATAGGAGGGGATAAGAAAGGAGAGGGAGAGGAAGGCAGGCCTGCATGTAGACAGGCCGAGAGGAGAAACAAAAATACAGAAAGGGAACATGAAAAAGACACAGGAATGGAAAAGGGAAGGAAATGCAGGGCTGCACGTGGGAGGGAGTGGCGACTGTGGGGGGGAGGGAAGCAGGTGCGCCAGGAGAGGGGCGGGGCAGGAGCCCCACCCAGATGTGGGAGGAGGGTGGTGGCCCCTGGCGTGGGCCATTGGTGGGGAGGCACCCACGGGTCCAGGATGGAGTGGTGGACGGTCCGAGGCCTTCTGGGCAGAGGCACTCCTGCTTTGCAGCGGTAGCTGTAGGGCCCGGGCCACATGGTCCTCAGCCACCCTCGCTGGGCCAGGCATCCCGGGCAGGGAATGGAAGCAGGACAGCAGCAGGGAGGCCGGGAAAGGGGGGGCGGCGAACACCTGGCCGGGACTGAGCCCTGGGCTGGGGGTTAACGTCCCCTCCCCCTGAACGGAAGCTTTAAGAAGGGAGGGAGGGAAGACTTTATAAAGGAGTCAGTAGAGAGCAGAGTTAAAGAAGGAAAGAGGATGTATGAGTAAACTGTAGGAGCTATAATGAAAATCAAGTATAGTTGTGTACTGGGGATAGATTTTAAAAAAGTAGGAGTCAGAAGAGAAAAAAAATGAATGATAGTAAATAATTAGGCAGGTAGATATATAGATAGATAGATAGATAGATAGATAGATAGATAGATAGATAGATAGAAAACAGTGGTAGTAAGTAGAGAAGAATGTATGGGAAAGGTAGGATGAGAGAGAAAGAGGGAGGGAAGAAAAGTTTTAAAGGGGAGCTGATAGAGCTTAAAAGGAGAATGGGAAGAAGGAAGAAATGAGGGAGGGAGCAAAGCAGGTCCGAGGGAGGAAGTGAAGAAAAAAATTAAGGTGGGAAGGAAGGAAAAGGGGAGGGAGGTCAGGGGTAAAGATAAAGGAAAGAAGGAATGTGGGGAGGGAGGGAGGTTAGGAGAAAGATGGGAAGAAGAATGATGGAACAGAGTAGGAAATAAGGAGGAAAGAAAAGTTTATAAATGATGAATCAGTAGGGAAAAGTGTTACATAAAGGAGAGAGAAAAATTGTGTGAGAGGGAGAATCCATAAGGAAATCAAATACAATTGTGTGTGAAGGGGATAAGATTAAAAAAAAAAAAAAAGTTAATAGGGGCGACCAGGTCAGCAGGGGAGGGCAATTCGGGGTGATCAGGCTGGCAAGGGAGGGCAGTTAGGGGGATCAGGCAGACAGGCACACAGAGTGATTAGGGCAGGCAGGCAGGTGAGCAGTTAGGAGCCAGAAGTCCCAGATTGCAAGAGGGCTGTCCAACTGCCAGTTTAGGCCTGATCCTGCAGGGCTCCCGGATTGGAGAGGGTGCAGGTCGGGCTGAGCGAACCCCCCCCTCCATGCATGAATTTCGTGCACTGGGCCTCTAGTATTATGTAATTGAATAACTGATTTTTTCTTTTAAGTCCTTTGTAAGATTGAGAAGTACCTGCTTCTAGTTGTTAGAATGTAAGCTAATTGAGAGCAGGGGATTTTGTCTGTTTTGTTCCTAATCGCCTCCCACTTCCCCCAACCCTCCCAAGTCTCTTTTTAATATGGTATCCAGAGTAGACCTTTCAAAATGAAAGTCATATGATTTCCCTTGTTTATTTAGATGCTCCAAAGGTTTCCAGTTATTCCTAGAACCCACTTCAGGTCCTTAGTGAGAGTGGTTCCCAAGGCTCTCCTTGACTTTCTGACCTCTTCTGTGATCTTGAACTTGTCTCTCAGCTCTAGGCACATTGGCCTATTTGCTGTTCCTTGAACCTGCTGTTTCCTTGCCTGAAACTCTCTTTCCTCAGAGACCTGCCAGCTTGCTCCAAGGCTTGTCTCAAATGTCATCTTTTCAGTAATGTCTTCCCTAGCCAGCCCTTTTCCTGTACGCCCTGCCCCTCTTCCCTGCTTTCTTTCTTTCTCCATAGAACTTAGGACCACTGGACATGCTATATATTTTACTTATTTCTTTGTTGACTGGCTGTCTCTATCTACCAAACTATAGACTCCGTGAGGACAGAGATTTTATCAGTCCGTTCAATGCTGTATCCCTAGTGCTTTATATAGTGTTTGGCATACAGAAAGCACTCAGTAAATGTATATTGAGTAGCTGAATGAATGTTCTGCAATATGACAGTCCAGTTAGCCACCCAGCACTGCTTGGGCTGGGATAGGGTCTGCCTATCACTGTTTTGGTGATATTGTTTTTATGGATTTATTTGTATTCTGAATGTTTGAATTTATAAACTTAACTTTTAATATTGTGTCCTTGAAATGCCTTTAGTTCTCTCTATAGTTAAAGATGGCTAAACTCTCTCCTACTTTTTTCCCCCCAACTACAACATGGTAAAGTGGAATTCCCAGGCAAACAACCTAGTAACCATCTTTCTTGGATTTCTTTTAGTTGTGTATATTTTGGGGGGGCAGTGGAAGTGGGGGAAAGGAATACTTTAATGGAAAATCTTCAGTTAGGATTCCCCATTTCTTACTTCAAACTCCAAGAAATTCTGAACTGAAATTTTAATAGAAACCAAATGAGGCTACGTAGCATAAGACGAGGGTAGGATAATATAGCATGGTTGCACTGGCAACAGTTTAAATGCTCAGTTGCCACATCCAGCTAGTAGCTAGCACATTGGACAGTCAGTTAGAACATTTTCATCATTGCAGAAAGTCCTACGGGTTAGCATTGCCCTAGACAGTGGGGACTGTGAAGGTCATCTAGACAATGAGATATAATTATTTTATATTTTGTCACCCGAGTGGGGGAAATGTAAGTATTTTGTCTTGTAATTCTCTTGTACCTTTAGTCATTCAACAAATATTCATTGTATATCTACTTATATATGCCAGGCACTGTGCTAGGCACTGGGATTTGGTAGTGGACAAGTTAGCCTCAGGCTCTTCTATATGAAGCTTATATTCTAACTAGAGGCCCAGTGCACAGATTCATGCACCAGTAAGGTCCTTCAGCCTGGCCTGTGCCCTCTTGCAATCAGGGGCCCCTCTGGGGATGTCGGACTGCCTGTTTCGCCTGATCCCCACAGGCCAGGCTGGTGAGGGGCCTGAGCCCGGGCCGGGCTCCGCGCTGCTCCCACTCATCCAAGCTCCAATGTGCCTGCCTCTGCCTCCGCTCCATAGCACTGCCGCGGAGGCGGGAGAGGCTTGCGCTGCCACAGCTGTGTTCACCAGTTGTGAGCCCAGCGTCTGGTGCCTGTCAGTCAGCTGAGCGGCACTCCTGCTGTGGGAGCACACTGACCACCAGGGGCAGCTCCTGGGTTGAGTCTGCCCCCTGGTGGTCAGTGTGCTTCATAGTGACTGGTCAAATGATTGACTGGTTGAACGGTTGGCTGGTCACTTAGGGTTTTATATATATAGATTATATATATAGATGGGAGAGATAGTCATTAAATAGACAATCATACCCATAACTATAATCTGTATGTTGCTGGGTTTATAGTAGCTGTTTATTTATTCTTATTATTTATTTTTTAAAATAACTCTTTAAAAATATTTCTATTGATTTCAGAGAGGAAGGGAGAGAGAGAGATAGAAACATCAATGATGAGAGAGAATCTTTGATCGGCTGCTTCCTGCACGCCCCCTACTGGGGATGGAGCCTGCAACCCTGGCATGTGCCCTTGACCAGAATTGAACCCGTGACGCTTCAGTCCATAGGCCAACGCTCTATCCACTGAGTCAAACCAGCTAGGACTACAGTAGCTGTTTAAATGACTATTGATGAACTACTGTGCATTGTCCCACCAGCTCCTTAGATCCTGACAAATTGGAGGCACAAATAGCCACCTAGTAATCATAGTTCAGGTCTACGGACAACATCAAAAGTTACATTGCAGTCAATTCATTTAGTAATTATTCAGGCTATTTTCTGTATTTTTCTTATTTCTGATATAGAGCCAAGATTATATCAGTTGCCCTGTGGTTTAAAGCCACAGTTATTCTGGGAGTACACATTTGCCATTATTGAATAGTAGCTGATCCAAAAGAATTCCAGCCAAGGTCTTGCCAGTGATGGAAAGAAACGATGTGTCCTGGCAGTTGCCAAAAGTATATTTTTTCTTGTTGATGGCAATCACTGTGTCTTTGAAGCTCTTCATATGTTGTGACATGTGCATATATGAATCTTCCCTAGGGAGCAGAGATCTTGCTGTCTAACTCATTCAAACAGTACTTACCTCAGTATCATTGGCAGTTATGTAGTTGCCTACCTAATAAATGTTTTTGCTGCTGCTATTGCCAATTACATTCTATAAAAAGTTCTAGAAGATAAGCCATGAATATTGGCACTTAACCATTGCTTAGTATTTTAATTTCATTTTCCCCTTCAAATCATCAAATCTTGCTTATGCTGTTAAGCCCTAGCAACTTTTTACTTTAATACAGAAGTGGATATGAAGTGTAATTTCCACTTCTGAGAATTTTTTTTTCTTTTTAATTTTTGCAACTTCATTTCGACTTCTCTAAGGTGACATATCTGTGTTCTTTATTGTTAGGCACTGACACTGTGGATGCACATGATAATCAGAGAGATTATTGTAGTGGTTAATAATTAGCTGAGTAACAGAGATTCACAATAGAGGCACTTAAATAAATGGGAGGATTTAGTTTCTCTATGCAAAGAGGAGTTTGGGAATAATCAGATCAGGGCCAGTGTGGTAGCTCCACAGTGTCACCATAAACTGGGTTCTTTCTTTCTTCTTGGCCAAGCTTAGTACTAGATTTCATCCCTAAGGTCACCATGATAGTTGTTGCAACTCCAGTCATCACATCTGTATTTTTGGCTGGAAGGAGGTGGAGGGAAGAAAGGCAATATGGCACATGTCAGTTAAAAGCTTCAAAAGGTATGTCTATTGCCCTAGCCAGTTTGGGTCAGTCAGCCTGTGGACTGAAGGGTCCCAGATTCGATTCTGGTGAAGGGCACATGCCCAGGTTTCAGGTTCGATCCCCAGTGGGGGTCATGCAGGTGGCAGCCGATGTTTCTATCTCTCTCTCCCTCTCCCTTCTTTTCTGAAATCAATAAAAATATTTTAAAAAACGTATGTCTATTTACTCTCACACCATCACTCCTTATTACAAGGGAAGCTAGGAAGTAATTTTTAGTTAGTTTCAGTTGGCACCCAAATAGTATTGAAATTCTATTAGTAAGGAACAAGGAGTATGGATAGCGTGTTGGAAACTTAAAGTCTTGCCCACTGCCTAGCAACTATTATTATTGGTGAGCAGTGGGCAAGTGGAAAAACTGCTGTTTGAAGAGTGACAAGCTGCTGCTGAGCCAGCTTTCATGAATGTGACTTCAATGTGGCTATATGGAAAGCTAAGAAAATACACTTTCTATTTTTATAACGGAAAAACTGTTAATATAATGAAATATTTTTGGTAAATTTTGTTTGACTATAGCTAGTTATTTATTTTTTTTTGTTGTTAGTCTGTACCTGAGGCTATTTTTTCCATTGATTTTTTTTTAGAGAGTGGAAGGGAGGAAGGGAGAGGGAGAGAGAGAGAGAAACATTGATGTGGGAGAGAAACACCGATTGGTTGCTTCTTGCACATGCCCCAAACACAGCTGGAATCTGGAACCCAGGTATATGTCCTTAACTGGGAATTGAACCCATGACCCCTTGGTGCACGGGCCAACCCTCTAACCACTGAGCAACACCAGCCAGGGCTGACCATGGCTATTTAAATATGTCCGGTGACCTGAAGTATTCACTCAAGAAAGAAAAATCAAGCACATAGTAGGCACCCAATAAATCTTATTAAAATGAATCATATTGACCTATCTTTCTTTAGTAGAAGTCCTTCATGTGGTTTCCTTATTAATGCAGGATAATGTTATGTTAGCATGAATGATTTTGTTTTTTATTTCAGAGAGGAAGGGAGAGGGAGAGAGAGATAGAAACATCAATGATAAAAGAGAATCACTGATTGGTTGCTTCCTGCATGCCCCCTACTGGAGATCGAGCCTGCAATCCGGACATGTGCCCTGACAGGGAATCGTACCATGACCTCCTGGTTCATATGTTGACACTCAACTACTGAGCCACAGGGCCAGGCCCAAAATATGTACCTTTAACCATGTAAATCCAAATTGAGAAATCCTTTCCAAAGAAATAATCAGAAAAAATGCTAAGATACATACACAATGTTGTAGTTTTTTAATTGGCACTTTTCTTTTTTCTTTTTTAAAATATATTTTTATTGATTTCAGAGAGGAAGGGAGCGTGGATTGATTGGCTGCTTCCTGCACGCCCCCCACTGAGGATTGAGCCTGCAACCTGGGCATGTGCCCTTGACTGGAATCAAACCCAGGACCCTTCAGTCCACAGGCTGATGCTCTACCCACTGAGCCAAACTGGTTCAGCCAGCACAATGTTTTTTTGAATTAGAAACTGTTTAAATGACCATAAATACAGAATTGGCTAAACAATTTATAGTACAGCCATACTATGTGGGCACTAAGAATGATGATGTATATTTGTGTACATGGAAATATGTTTTTAATATATTATTTAATGAAAAAAAGTTACAAAACCATTTTAGGATACCTTTTAAAAACACTAAGCATATATGTTTATTTGTAGGTATGTGTGTGGGTGTGTCTCAGAGATTACACAGCAAAATATCAACAGTGTTATTTCTGTGTGGTAGGATTATAGGTAGTTAAAATACACGTATTATTATCCTTTGTGCTTATCTGTAGTCTGAATTTTCTCTGTTAAACCGTGTTATGGAAAAAAATGACGAAATAAGAAACCAATTCACTCCTACTGCTTTAATTATATCAGGATTCCTATGGGGGAATAGCCTTTAAAAATGATTTATAACTTACACAGTTTATTTAACCCCTGGCCATCCTGCTACTGATGCTCACTGATTCCATAGCTTCAGACTGAGACTACCTCCTGCTCCAATGCAGATTTTTATCTACTTCCTTGATTTTCAGCATTTTTGTTTTATCTGTGACTAGCAGCTTCCTTTTTGCCATGACCCGAGCACTCCCCACACCTGATGATTGTCCCGTGGTCAGTGTTGTTTGCACATGTTCCCCTTCAGAGAGTTGTTAGGGGTAGTTATGACTGTTCAAGATATTACTGACAAAGATTTAAATATTGGTGGTGGGAGGGAGTTTAAGAACCTGAATCCCATGAACCAGCCTTGCCTTACTTAATTTCTTCAGGTAAATATTCAGATTATGCTTGGTCATGGGGTTATGGGGGGTTCCCTTTGGAGAAGTAGCAAGCCTAGGTACCAATACTTCCAAGATAAGAATGTTCAGCAGAGCTTGTGGCGAATCTCATTCAGAATTTGGCTTGCTTGCAAATGATTCCTTTTACATTTCCTAAGAGACAGGCTTTGGATGGGTCAATATGGTGTTTGTTTATTAAGCAAAAGTTTATGCCAGGCAACTTCAGATTGCATTTGACTTTGTATTTACCCACACTGGGATTTTGTATGAGCCACTTATCCATCACAGTGATGAAAAATGAGGCAGTATTAGTGATGTGGTTGCATTTGCCCCTTTTCATCATTGATTTTGCTGGTCAATCTTTCCTGAAACACCCTCTTTACTGGGACCATCAATTCAGAACTCTGAAGCTCTCTGTGATGGAGCTGGTCTCTGAGCTGGCGTCCATCCAACTAGGAATAGACTGCAGTACGCTCATTAAGAATGACACAGTTCTTGATTGTATGTCTGGTCCATGGCTTAGGTTGTCTTCACGCACACCAAATGGCTCTGCCATGCAATTTTCTTTCTCCTCCGTTCTTTGCTTCTTGTACTTCTTTTCCTCATCCAGTTCCACTCTGTTTTCATGGATCTGTAGAATTCAACGAATCTTCTAAGCCCAAAGGCTAAAATCTGAACATCCCTCTCTCTTCCCTCCAGTTCCTTTTCCACGATGGCATTGAGGATGTTGCCATGTTTGTTTAATTCTACTTACTTATTATTGTGATGATTGGTTAACAGCTATTTTATTTCAATTCTTAACTAAAATTGCTGGGTTACTTTTTTTTCATTATGCTATGCTGTTTAGGAATACCACACTCCAGTTTTGCCACTGGATGTTTTAATTAAGCGATAGGAGTTAGGATACCAGAATGCAGGAAAAGCCTTTAGAGAATTTTAGAAAACAGTTCCAGAGTCCACCCTCTCAGAGTGTTCCTCTCGAGGCCCATCTTCTCTCGGTGCGGTCAGCTACCATGCTTGGAGGGCTGCTTCTCACACTGGCACCAAAGAGGTCAGTTTTTCCACTCTCTCTCCCAGAAAAGATCAGGAAGTGCAATAAAGTCCCTGAAAATGTAAGCTTGAAGTTTAGAGAACTCAAAACAACCCAAACCCTCAAACATTCAGTTTGGTTTGAATCTTGGACAAAGGTTTGCTATGCAGCTAGTGGAGTCATTCCAGTTGAAGGACTGTAGTAACTTCATTTCAAGGGCTGGTGACGGGGAAATTATGAAACCATAACTTGGATCTCATTTGAACAAAACCAAGAAACAAAAACACTTACTGGGGAATCTGCATGGGAAAGGGGGCCTACCTAGCCCCAATTGCTGCTATTTTACTGTGGCAGCTCCTCTTACTGTAGGAATGATGAAACCATTCTTTCCGATTCCTTTGTAGAGAGCTGACTTTTGAAAGTGATTGAGTTGCCTGCATCCAATTTATAAGCCTCCTGATGTGCACAACAGGGAAAGATCTTTCATAGGTGATTAAATCCAACAGTGTTGAGGCCTGTCAGAGTGATCTCCCTTGTGGTCAGCTTTCATTTCAAAAGTCATCCCAGGAGAACAACTGTAGCTCTTTACCTAGTTGACTTCTGAAACAAATTTTCCACTTCAAAGAGAGCCCAGTAATTTAGACCCTACCCTTCTTGGATACCATTTATTTGTTCCTGGGATAAGAATTCAATTTAATGACTATTTCTTGAGTGGCTTCATTATATCTGGCACAGGAGAATATATTCCAGGCAAGGGTATACTACACACACACACACACACACACACACACACACACACACACACAAGTTCCTCAAAGATCTTATGGACCATTCTACAAGCAACAACAAAATATCATAGAACAAAAACAAACACAAAAAAGACTTATTCTGAAATAATTTAGAAAACGTTAGTTAATTTCTATACATGCCCAATAGAGTCTCATCTCATTTACAGCTGTGCACTTATCAAATACTGCAGAGCAAAATAGGGTCAAGCCTCAGGCTCTGCAGATGTGGAGGTAGTCTGGAGGGGTAAAGAATCATAGGCCTGCTGAAGTTGTAAAGCAGATGGTCTCAAAGGATTTTCAAAAGATCTGGGGCCTCACAGCACTTGGAGATACTGAAAATTTAATAAAGTATGCATTTGCTTATGTAGGTGGAGACTTTGGTTTTCTCCATAATAAAAGTGACTAAAATGACAAGGTTCCAGGTTATCAAATAGCATAAATGTTCCCCCAAAGTGTCCATATTCTTATCAAACTGGTTGGTTCTATTAATTGGGGATACTTTTAGCTAATGTTTTAAGTTTGATTACATCAAACATTCACCATTCTTTTACGTGATTGTTTCTGCTACTGCAAGGAGTCATGTTTACTGTGAAATTTGAACAAATGCACATGAAATCTGATATGAGTCATAAGCCAATGAACTGTGGTTATTGATATTTGTTGTAACTTAAAATTTTTTGCAATTTTTGTTAAATATTGTTCTAAATATGTCTTAAGACACTATCTACCTCCTTCCATTCTTTATGCTTGTACTTTAGGACTACAGTTAACAGATGTGTGTTTTTTAGAATATAAATCCAATTAACTTTCCAAAATTTGGAGATTTCCTACAACTATTTTTTGAACTAATTGATGTCCTAATGCTTGCAGTTAATAGAACTATAGGAATATCACATTCTTTAGTAACTTAGAATTTAAATCTCTGGTTCTGAATATTTATTAGTTATTAATGGGCAACCCGTAAATAACTGTAGAGTCCTATACTTAAAGATTGAGCCAATGGTTGAAGGCCTATTAAGCAGCAGGAATAATCAGTTCTGAACAAGGAAGTATTCATTTCCAGATGGAGATGGTCAGAGGATTTGTGGGGGATGTGAGAGGTGTGTTGGCCTCTGAAGGGTATACGAATTTGGAGAAGGATGAGAAAGTTGTTTCAGATGTGAGGAATCAATGCATCAGAGACTGGAGAATACACAAATTGTACAGGGGACAGGGAGTTAATGTAGGAGAGTAGTGGAAACTAGAGCTTGAAAGGTAGGATGAAACCAGACTTTGGAAGACTAAGCCAAGGAGTCTGGGCTTTCTCCTGTAGTTATAAGGAGCTGTTCTAAGTTTTTGAGATGGGGAATGAAGTGGTGAAATAATGGTTTAGGAAGATAATACTGATAGAGGAAAAAGGGAGCATTTGAAGGCAGAACAATTGATTAGAAAACTTTTTCACCTCCCTAAAAAAGATGATGAAAGTCTAGTGTACAGTAGTGACAACAGTAATGGAAAGGAGAAAAAGAAAAAACAGGAAGAGAAAGAGGAATTAATATAACCTTGAGATTATTAGATATGGAAAGTGAGGGGCATCTTAAGTTAACATCTTTTGGATGATGTATGATTTGGGACATGGGTGTGAGGGGAAATGGTTGCACAGTATTATCATAAAGGTGAAATCTGGACACTCAGGTTGGGGTTGGAGGAAAATAGTTCTATTTTAGATGAATTATCATATAATTTAAGAAGCAGTTGGAAATGCAGTACTCAATTTTATAAGAGAAGGAAAAGGAGAGAAGGAGGGAGTGAGAAAAAAAGTCAGGACTAATAATAAAGAGTTTGGGGTCATTTGTATGTAAGTAATCATTGAAGATTTCAAATTGGGGAAATCAATAAGGTCACCAATGAGCTTAGGAATGGAAGACAAATATCTGAGATATGAGCTGTAAGGCACACTCACACCTAGGTGATAAAAGATGAAGAGAAGATAGTGAAGGAGACAGAAAAGAAAGCAGAGAAGAGAATGAAAATATGGTAGGATGACAGTAGTAAAAAAAGTAGTGCATTATAAGAATGGAAGTGATTGGCAATATCTCATATTTCAGAGAGGCTATGGAGAACAGGAAATGGAAAAGCCATTGATTTTGACTATCAGGCCGGCAGGGGAGGGCAGTTAGGGGGTGGCAGTCTTTGGAGCCAATTCTGAATAATTTTCATAAAGCACGAAGAGCAGAATCAAATTATCCTATATAATAAAGAGGTAATATGCAAATTGATCATCACTCCAACATACAAGATGGCCACCCCCATGTGGACACAAGATGGCCACCACAAGATGGCCGGCAGGGGAGGGCAGTTGTGGGCGATCAGGCCAGCAGGGGAGGGTAGTTGAGAGGGACCAGGCCTGCAAGGGAGGGCAGTTGGGGGCAATCAGGCCTGCAGGGGAGGGCAGTTAGGGGTGACCAGGCTGGCAAGGGAGGGCAGTTGGGGATGACCAGGCCTGCAGGGGAGGACAGTTAGGGGTGACCAGGCCAGCAGGAGAGGGCAGTTAGGAGTGACCAAGCCTGAAGGGGAGGACAGTTAGGGGCAATCGGGCCAGCAGGGGAAGGCAGTTAGGGAACGGCCAGGCTGGCAAGGGAGGGAAGTTAGGGGTGACCGGGCCAGCAGAGGAGGGCAATTGGGGGTGACCAGGCCTGCAGGGGAGGGCAGTTAGGGGTGACCAGGCTGGTAAGGGAGGGCAGTTAGGGGTGACCGGGCCAGCAGGGGAGGGCAGTTGGGGGTGACCAGGACTGCAGGGGAGGACAGTTAGAGGCGACCAGGCCAGCAAGGGAGGACAGTTAGGGGCAATTGGGCCAGCAGGGGAGCAGTTACACATCAATCAGGGTGGCAGGGGAGTGGTTAGGGGATGATCAGGCTGGTAGGCAGGTGAGTGGTTGGGAGCCAGCAGTCCTGGATTGTGAGAGGGATGTCCAACTTCCCATTTAGGCCTGATCCCACCAGGATCCCTTGAGGGGTCCCAGATTGGAGAGGGTGCAGGCTGAGGGACACACCCCTTCTCCCCCTCCCCAGTGCATGAATTTCATGCACCGGGCCTCTAATGTGAGTAATAAGGAAGTAGTGGTACTAATAGAGGCAGCAGGTATATATTACCCCTATAAATAATTTGACTTGGGAAGAAAGGAGAAAAAACAACAGTAGCAAGATGAGTCCCAGGCCCTTCCCTTTTCTCACTCCATGTGCTCTCCCAAGGCAGATCAATCTCTCTCATGTAGAATTACCATTTATATGTCAGTGCCTTTTAGAATTATAGCTCAAATCTTGACCTTGCTTCCTAGCTCCCTTATATTAATAACTCTATTTGAGTATGAAATAGGCACTTCAACTTTTTTAAAAATATATTTTATTGATTTTTTACAGAGAGGAAGAGAGAGGGGTAGAGAGTTAGAAACATCGATGAGAGAGAAACATCGATCAGCTGCCTCTTGCACACCCCCTACTGGGGATGTGCCCGCAACCAAGGTACATGCCCTTGACCAGAATCGAACCTGGGACCCTTGAGTCCGCAGGCCAACGCTCTATCCACTGAGCCAAACCCGTTTCGGCGGCACTTCAACTTTGACATCTAAAATTAAACTCATGATCTAGATCTACCTCACTTCAACCACTACAAAAACAAAGCAGAATACAAATAAACATGAGTAAACAATAGCCACATTTTCCAGTATTCTCAATTTCAGTAAATGATATGGCACACTACTCAGTCGCTCAGGCTAGAAAACTTGGGGCCATTTTTGATACTTCTCTTTGTTCCTCTCATCTAATCCATCACCAACTCTTTGGATATCTTTCTCTCTACTGCTATTGTCCACCCTAGCTGAAGCCACTGTCACCTCTGATGTCACTACCTGGACTACCTCAACAACTTTCCAAGTGGTCCCTTTGCATCTGCTCTTGCTCGCCATAGCAACTAGGATGATCTGTTAAATCTGCAAATGAGATTACTGTCACCCTCCAGTTGAACACCTTCCAATGGCCTTCTGTTTCCTTTAAGCCAAACATTTTTGTTAGACTAGAACAACATACTCTGAATGGAGAAATTGGGGAACGTTTTGCTAAGACATGGGCCTATGAACCGGCCATAAGAGTTTGCAGGTAAAGAATAGTGTGTTAGGGTGGAGTAAGGGGTGAAGGTGGAAGAGGGTAATTTTGGTTTGGGGCGTATGTGCTAAGGTAGGAAGTCAGTGTTCAGAAAAGGGTGACAACATTCAGAGTGGGTATTCTTAGATGTCAGAGGGTGAAGGGTAGATTCAATGAAGCCAGATTGAGAATGCCCTTTTGTGTTTGGAATTTATGGAGGTTTTAAAGCAAGGCGTGATGTAAAGAGCCAGGCTTTTTAATGGATGAATTTATGGCAGAGAGAAAGTGGACTGGAAAACTTGAGTGTTTGAGTGCAGGGCTAGCAGTTTAGAGCCAGATGCAGTGACCCAAGAATGGTGACAGCGGCCTGCACAAAGTTCCTGGTGTTGGAGAGAAGAGGTATTCAAGACGTATTTTAGGGTAGAATCAGCACAAATGTCACACCATTTCAAGAGATGTCTCCCAGAGGACAGTCATTGTGAGTAGGGTTATGTGCAGAGCCCACCATTTGCAGATCCTGGATTGACATGTTATTCCCTAATATCAAACTCTGCAGAATGCACTATTTTTGCCATATATAAAATGTCTTGGAGATAAACAATCAGTTTGTGTCCTGGTCAAGTATAAATTAAAAAACTCAGCCCAATAACAATATTTTAAAGAATTTAGATGCCTGGGTTCTCCATGTTTCTGATTCTGATAAGTTTGCTGAAGAACTTGGTCTAGTCTGAAGCTTGAATTCCTCATTTGTAAAATGAAGGTGTTGAACTAGAATGATTAGATGATTTTTAAGGTCCCTTCCAATTTCTGATCATGTCAGCTTCCACGGCATTTCTCTAATTTAGATGATTGACTTGAGTCTTACCAGTAGGGAGCAGACTGCTCCACAGTTTCTTGAGGACATAGCTATCTTCTCGGAGGACTAAGGATGTAGAGGGTGTTCCGAGTAGCATTTCTAGGCCCACCTTATCTTGGAAAATGGATATGTACAATCCTTTTGGAGGACGTTTCCAATCTTCTATAGTTGGTATCAAGGAAAAAAGTCTTTGAGTTCATGAAAGCTGTTTGGGATGAATTAATTACAGTTCCAAATGGCACATTCTCTTCTCTGCCCAAGGCTTCTCTATCAGGAGGAGCTTAAAAGCAGATTCATCATCAAATCTTTGTAGACCTTTGATTTTAAGAGCTTTGTAGACTAATGAGGTGTGTGTGTGTGTGTGTGTGTGTGTGTGTGTGTGTGTGTGTATGTGTGTTTTGGAAGTACAATAAACTTGTGGAAGGTTGGAGACATATAATGTGATTTAAGAAATTTTATGTTTCTACAAGGTATGAAGCATTATGGAGAAGAAGAATGGCTCAAGGAATGTACCAAAATGAATAAGGTACAATTTCTGTCTTCAAGGAAGTATATAGCTCAATAGGAGAGCCTGGAATGTGAACAAATAATCCATCTGAGTCCATTAAAAGAGTAGTACATAGAGGGAAGTATGGGATGAGTAAAATTCTGGCCTCAGATTACATCTATAATAATAAAAGCATAATATGCTAATTAGGACAGTCAAAAGACCTTCTGGATGTCCTTCCAGACATCTTCCCAGACGACCTTCCAGATGAAGCCAGGGCTGCAAGGGCCAAGGCAAGCCACCGCGGCTGCGAGGGCCGAACCCCTTGCACGAATTTCGTGCATTGGGCCTCTAGTAATGTAATAACTGTCTTCTGGTATATTCTATTCCTAACTTCTGCCTGAACAGGTGGATATTAGTGTCATTTGAGTCTTGGATTTAAAGTAATTGATTGACTTATCTTTGGCAAATATATCTCATTCACTAATCAAATTTAGATCAAAGTATATTTGTTCATGCAAGAGATGCTAAAAGGACCGGCTCCCTGAAAAATGGTTTATTGGTTATAAATAGACACCGTCTAGATTTTTGGCAAAATTGAGACGAAAACTTTTATGAAGTTATGCGATTGTGGCTACATATTGTCAACTGTTACACTAGTAGTCAAGTCATTAGAAAGTCACATCAACATTGTCAGTCTATCACTTAGCAGACAGGCATGCTGGCATAAACAAGTCACCAAGCTGTAGACTAAACTGAAGACCTATGAAGGAATGAATCTTTACAGCACATTCTATGGGTATTATTACACTTGTTATGTATATCATATCTGACTTTGGATAATTGTCATTTCCTGTGTTGAATTTAACCTAAAGGTGGCAAGATTAGATTTCTAAATATAGGGCAGTTACGTCATTCAAAGTGCTTGCTAACATATTCTTGTTCTATAATGCCACTCATTTGAAAAATAAGTGTTTTCTGGTAGTGAAAAGGTGTTCTTTCCTGTTTTGTCTTTGTACATTTTTTTTTCAACTTAACACATCAAATGATAGAAATTAGAATACCGAGGATAAACAGTCCTAGGTACTTTGAATAAACTTTCAGGTTTAAAGAGTGTAAGAAAGCTAATAAGCCACGAAGGTTATTTTTTGGTGGGCGTGGGGTGGGTTATCAACTTCAGCTGATTATGAACGCCTTTGAAACATTTAATTATCTCATGTAGAGATAAATCTGTCTAAACTGTGATAGAAGTTATCCCCAATTTGTGTCACCAGTTTTTGAATAGGAGCAATGCTGCAAAGAACTTTCAAGATGTGTAGCTTGAATGAGAGCCTCGAAAAGTCTGAGCCACCCACGAGGTATGTTTCCATTGGCTCTAAGCCCCCGAAACTGGCCTAGACCCAGCGACTCTTTGTAGGCTAAGGCATTGTGTTTAAAGAATCAATGTTAAAATGAAGTAAATTATCTGGCAGGAGTACACATTAATATATTAGCTAACATTCAAGTGCTTAATTTGTGCCTGGCATTATGCTAAGCATGCTATATTGATTATCTTAGCTAATACTGAGAATAACCTTATTAGGTTGATACTATTGTATTTAATTGCTTTTAAGATACACCTTTTTCTCCCACATTTAAAAATACATATATTTTTATTGATTTCAGAGAGGAAGGGAGAGGGAGAGAGAGATAAAAACATCAATGATGAGAGAGAATCATCGATCGGCTGCCTCCTGTACAACCCCATTGAGGACAGAATCCACAACCCGGGCATGCAACCCTGACTGGAATCAAACCTGGGACCTTTCAGTCTGCAGTCTGATGCTCCATCCACTGAGCCAAACCAGCCAAGGCTCTCCCACATTTTAACACTCTGAAATTGGGATGTACCTTACAATAAATAGTGTTTTACAAGCATAATTTAGAACATTCTTTTATTTCTTGGGGGGGCTTGTGAAATCATGTTGAAACTGTAAAAGGCATCACAGGTTAGATGAAATACAAGATTAGACACCATCCCTTTATCCAGTCCTACCTACAAGGAACTGAGACATGAAGTTGAGAAAGCTATGCAAGATCACAGAACTGGTAAGTATTTGAGCCAGGATTTCACACAATTGTCTTACACAATCCAGGACCCATACAACCAGCACTCCGTGCTGCCTGCCGGTAATCTCACAGATTTGGTGTGTCTGAATAGCCACCCTCAGGAGTGGCATGCCTTGGAAAGTGCGGCTGGTAAGAAAGGGAATTTGCAAGGACCGCAGTGGACTGTTGAGTGAAGGGGCCCACCAGAAGATCCTTGGCAGCCAGGATACTCGTGAGCAAAATGAACTCTGAAAAGAGAAAAGCTATAGAAATATTGTGAAGCCCTGAAGGTGAAGGCCACCCACTTTACTGTTGTGTCCAGAGCTAGATGGGCATGTGCAAAACTTCTAATTGGGATGAAAAAAGAAAATCCTTATGTAGTAGGGAGAGCTATTATCTATACCTCTCCTATCTATCTATCATCTATCTGTCTATTTAGCTTCTATCTATCTATCTATCTATCTATCTATCTATCTATCTATCTATCTATCCATCCATCCATCCATCCAGGTATAGACATATTGAAAGAGATCTGTATCATGCTTTTTTTAAAGGGAACATTACATTATTAACATTTTTTATCCTACATTTAGATTTTAAAACTTTGTGTGCCCTTGCTTTATTTTTCATTTGCTTATTTTACTTTTTACAGTGTCTAGCACAGTTTCATGTAAATGGAAGATTAACCATGTATTGAATAAATGAATAATAACTTTCTCTATTTACCACAAATCCTACACAGAATCTTGGAAGCAAATTGAGGTTTAGAAGAAGGAAGCTTTAAGTGTGTTGGGGAGGACCTCTTAAAGAGTTTTATCTGCTGCAGAAATAACAAAGAGCATTGAAACTTCTACTCCTGCTTGTCAAGAAGTGAGGTGGGCAAATTAAAGTCAGTCAGGATCTGACACCGCTGTGCTGACTCCAACCGCACAGATGAGCCAAGGAAAAGAGAAGCCGGTGGAAACTCTGTCATTGCTCCCTGTCAGCCCCAGTGACCATTCACACAAGCACGACACCGACCAACACGCACGCACACACACATATATAAATTTTTGTATTTTCTTTCGCCTGTGTGTCTAGTCAGCTCAAATGGGTCGACTCGTGTTTTGGCTCAGATAGCCAAACCAGACTCTTTGGCTCGGCTCTACCTGCAAACTTTCTGGCCTGCTCGGGTATAGTGAAGTGGTTTGAGTTTCTCAGAACAAATAATTAGGCTCCAGGAGAAGGCCAAGGTTATACAAAACCTATTCGTTTCTGCTCTGTGGGTTCCGTGACCCCGTGAAAAGGAAAACAAAGTTAGATAAGGACAGTGCTCAGCTCCGTGGGCTCCAGGAGACTCTTCCTTTCAGTGTTATTAGAGCTTTTATTTAACTATTGTTCTATATTTGATAAGCTTAGGGATTAATATTTTTTAAATCAACCACAGATGATACCTTGGAATCAGAATTAGTGTTGGTGTTGGTGTGGACCAGAAAGACCTTGTCTTTTTTATTTATTCTCACCCTTTGTGCTTCCAAGTTAATAAAGTTTTATTTACTTATTTATAATTTTTATTTCATTGATTTTTAGAGAGAGAAACATTGATTTGTCATTGCACTTATTTATGCATTCATTGGTTGATTCTTGTATGTGCCCTGACCAGGGACCGAATCTACAACCTTGGCATATCGGGACGATGCTCGAACCAACTGAGCTACCCGGCCAGAGTTAAGCTTTAAACTAGACATTTGAGCATCATCTGTTCAAAGAGGCTGTGAATAGGATATTTACTTATTTTATTAAACTTACTCCATTTTTCTACATCTTTTATGTGTGTGTTTTTTAAAACATTATTATTCCATAAAAATATCAGATTCTTTGGCTCAGCTCTACCTGCAAACTTTCTGCCTTGCTGGGGTATAGTGAAGTGGTTTGAGTTTCTCAAACCCTATAAAGTGAGTTTTGGTGACCTGGGGGCAAGAATTGGGCCAAAAATAAGCATTTAAACCAATTTTTAAATGGTTTTGGTTTGTTTTATTAATCTTCACCCAAGAATATTTTTCCATTAATTTTTAGAGAGAGAGAAAGGAAGGGGGACAGACACACAGAGAGAAACATTGATGTGAGAGAAACACATAAATTGGTTGCCTCCTGCATGAGCCCCAAGACAGCAACTGAGGTACGTGCCCTTGACCAGAATTGAGCCCAGGACTCTCCAGTTCTTAGGCTGATGCTCCACTGAGGGAAACCAGCTAGGGCAGAAGTACAGACTTGTCTGAAGCTTGAGGGAGTTGGGGAAGAAGGTAGGGAGCACCTTTGTCACACCCACGCTCAGAACTCATGTCTACAGGAAAGAAAACAGAATGAACTTTTGCAAATGTGGAGCTTTCCATTTCCTAAGGGGACCAGGGGAAGGGAGTGGTGAGACCAATCTCTTTTATCAGATGGTATTTTAGGATTCAGGGATTTCGGTATCACCCTATGAGTTATTAATAGAAATGAAAGTTAGTTTGACCGCTGAGGTAGATCAGTGATAATAGGAGTAACTGCTCTATTATGGAATAAGCAGATGAGCTCTCAGGAGAGTAAAAATAATCCAAGGGTTATGTAAAAGTTAACTAGATAGCCATCATTCCTCCTACCCCAAATAAGTTTTTTTGGTAGGATAATCATAATTCCTTAAATATGGTGGGAAATTGGTTTAAAACCAATTCTTAGGTTTTAGGTAGAAGAACTGGATAGATATGTTCATATTTCATATCCTTTTCAAGATACACATAAAAGCTCCATCACCCGTTGAGGTTCTGTTTATCCTACTAATTTGAATCTCTCCTTATTCTTTTAGTTTTGAAGATATTAATTCCATTTTAATCTAACATATTCTGGAGGTTGGAACTGAGAATGAAGAGAAAGAAGGTAACAAAATGTCAGATTAAAAATGTTTGGAAGTGGACATATTCCTTCATGGTACAAGGGCATGTAATAGCACTTAAATGGTGATTTAGTAAGTGTTGCATGTTTTATTTTTATTTTCTTGTTCTGACTTTTTTTTTTTAATGCCAGAGTGTTGTGTTGTTGTTTTTTTTTTACTGTTTAAGGAATTTTTATTAAAGCAAGAATTTATAATCCAAATTACATTTCCTTGCTCAGTTATCAATTCTGTTATTTAAAACAGAAGTGACATTCTGAGCTATTACACACTAAAGAGTTACACAATTAAAGAAAGGAATGCTTTAAATTTTTGTACTTTGCTGAAAATTCTTTTTCCCAGGATCTATAAAACATTAATTTGTTTTTATATTTTACTATTTGTTGTGTCTTGTTTTTGTTTTTAAATCAATCAGTAATCTAGGACTAGCATTTTGCTAGACCTGGCATTTGCTCGGTACATAAGGTCCAAAGTTTCCTTTCCTCTTTTTACTTATTTTATATTTTGTAATTTTCCCCCCGTAATATTGTTTTTCGATGTTTAGGTATTTTTTCTTTGGTGAAGCATGAGTTTCTTTTTGTGGTCCCTGATCAATTTTAAACAGTTGGAACACCGGTGGCACTGTTAACTACTTTCTGGGCAGCCTCTTTAGCTTGGTAAATGCCAGAGAGTTTTGCTTGCGTCCTTCAGTAACCAACTTGGTCTGATTCCCATGCGACAATGCAGTCATCAATCTGGGGTTTGTACTTTTCGTGGAACACTGAATTTTTACAGTTTGGCCAATGTCAGAAGGGCGATTCCATTGGAGCTGCAGCAGCCTAGGTCATCAGCCTCATGAAGACAGCTTGGTTTTCCACTAGAAATAGACAGCTGAGGAGCTTGGAGATCCTGTCAATGAGTTCATTCTCCATAAATATAGACTAACTGAAGCACTCAAAATTATGAAAAGCTTCTGAAAGAGTTTGATTGCATGGCCTTCTTTCGACTTCTGTACGGCTTGGATGACTAAAGTTGTAGACCCTGAAGCTGATGGTGACAAAGAGGAGAGGCAGGATGACGTGAGAAGCTCAGAAATCTCCAGGGAAAGCAGCCCTATCAGTGTGGGTAAAAGACAAACTCAGCTCTCTTCACAGTGTGCCAGAAAATGAGATGGTATATTGTAGAGGAGGCTGCAGAGCTACTCCCAGGCAACACGTTCCTATTTTCCCTCCCCCCATCACTGGGCAGGAAGGGTTGGGCCACAGAGGACAAAGGGGAGTTAATGGAATTGAGTGGCCTCCAATGGCTCTACCATGGGCATTTTCAGCAAAGCCACCAGAGATAGGGGGAAATAAAACAATCACGCTGTTGGCTCTCCCAAGTCCCTCCACTCCCTCTGCTTTGTGCTTAGACTCTGTCTGCTAGTAATGTTTTGATATATGGCCTTCCAGATTTTCTCAATTATTTTATATGCTAACTTGAACTTTTCTTGTTTAATATTTCACTTGAAAAAAAATCCCTTCTGCCTTTGCATTTTCCCCCCCACTGAAAATGTTCTCCAATTGTTTTCTTTTGTCTCTCCTCCCCTGTGCTAATCCCATTCCCCTAAGGTAGCCTCTAGTAATGTTTTGATACAGAGCCTTCCAGACTTACTCAATTTTTTTCTATGCTAACTGGAATCACGGACTGTTTTCACTGGAAGGGATCTCAGAGATCATCTTTCCATCGCTCCCTACCCCCTCCCACTGTCCCCCCACTGCCAGTTTCCAGAAGATACATAGGCAGGCTAAATGCCCCACCTGAAATGGTACCTCAGCCAGTAATGGACAAAACAGGACTAGAACCCAGGTCTGTTCACTCCTAGTTAAGTGACCTTTCTGCGGTACCTCGCAATTTTATTTTCTGAGTCTGTTTCATGCTCTAAAGAAGTAGTTTCTGTAAGAAGGACTTAAGTGATCTCTGGCTAGATTTTGTTTCTGAGGTGACTATTCTGTTCCAGATGTACACCTAGCAAGCAAGCAAACAAACAAACTTCTAACCAAATATACATGGCTATAATTCATTTTTTTTTTTCCTTTGGCCTCAGTGACTCTGGCCACAGGCCCAGAGCTCTGCTCCCCTTATACTAAGACTGTCTTTAAATACATCACTCATACAGTCAACGTTTACCTCTCTTTTCTCTTATTGGTCACTTGCTTTGAGCATAGATGTAGCTCTTCCTGCTTTCTCTTCAAGTGCTTCTAGAAAGATGAACCTTAAACCAGCCAGGCCATTCGACTTTCTGATTTTCTGGGTGTTCTAGGTGTTCCCCATAAAAATCGGAACTCTCTCAGTAACTCATACACCTCAGTAAATTCCAACCTTCCTTTAACTTCTAGTCTTGCCTTTTTCTTTCAATTTTTAAACAGACCCCTCTCTAGGCTTTCAAAGCTCAATTTGAGTACACACATACATCCCATCTTATAGAAAGAAAGTGCACATTTTTACAAAATAACTCTAATCAAAACCTGAGGGTCTCATTCTACCTCCACTCTTTTTCCACCCCAACCACTCTCAGATCATCTCACTCACCTGGAAGTCCTAGGATCACTGTTCCTCACATCAGGCGCACATCTTTGGTCTTTGTTTAAAGTCCATAATATCATCTTAGTTACAATAAACATGCTTACTTTAACTATAATCAGATTTCTGACAGATAGAATTTATAGTGATTTGGGGTTATGGTATTTTTTCCCCCCTTTTTGCCAAGGATATAAACTGAACACATTTCAGTTCTGAAGGCAGAACACGTGAAGGAGTGGATGCCAGAAAGGCCCACTTTGCAAATATATTGTGCAATGAACAGAGTACAAGTGAGCTCTTCTGAAGTTGATGGTGATGATTATTGTTTGGGAAATCTCTTTCTTTCTCATAAGCCTCTGCCTTTGTTATTTCCCTTTGTGTGTGCTTGTGCCTGGATTGTGGGGATGTTAAACAAGCATCATTTTGTTTGATGTGATTGTACAATAATGCTTTCATGTTTACCTTTCCTAACCACTTTAAGGATGGACTGTGTTTTACAACTGGGGCTGCTGCTGTTACTGATTCTGTAGCATTGCCTTCAGTTTGGGCACATGCCTCTGAAACCTTAATCACTAACAGATGCTGTTCTGAATCAAGAATTCCCCTCTCTGGCTACACAGCCTGAGCAATGGGCTGCCTAACTTGGATCCTACCGGCTTCTTGAAAAACTCCACAGGCTCCTTACTAGCACACGGGTAACATGTAGAAGATTGATATTTTCCAGGCCCAAACAGGACTTTGAAATAATACCTAGCAGTTGTAGAGAGCTATTTATTTCCCCTCCTCCCACAAGTGTTCTCACACACATGATCTCATTTTATCCTTCAAATAGTCCTTGGAATTAAGTCGGGAGAGCAGTGTTTTCCCCTAGGAACCCGAGGGCCAGAGATGTTAAGTAACTTGCTCAAGGTCACACAATTAGCCTTGACTCCTTGTCTCCTGTTCTTTCCACCAAATGACACCAATATTTACTTTGTTCCGGGTCGAAGTTGTCCAAAGTCTTTCCAGGTGCTGTATGAACCCAAACTATTATTCTTACAGCTTGGATTTAAATTAAATTTGTAATCGCTTTTAGTGTTTATTTTTTCTTCTAGTCTTAAAGTTGTAAGTCTAAGGCAGTGGTTATATGTGCCTAAAAGTTATTTGGGGAGGTTGTTCAGTAAATCAAAGGTATAGGCCCAAATTCAGCATTAAAACAACAACAACCCACCCATGTGATTCTGAATCAGGTGGTCTGTGTAAACACTCTTCTAAAAGCTAAAATAAACAAGGCACTTATGATCTCTAACCATCAGCTCCCTCATTAAAAAACACACAAACACTCAAGACTAGAATTAATCATTAAAACATCTCCAAAAATTAACATGGATTCTAATCTAAATTTAACAGCTTGTATCATAATTCCTCCTATGGGAGAAACAGTATTTGTCTGGAAAAATACCTTGGAGGCAGAGAGTGAACCTCCAGGGTCTGGGTGTTTGCAGAGGGAGAGGAGTAAGACTAAATGAGAGTTTCTGCAAAGACATGAAGTGAGTATGTTAAGGACCAGTGAAGGAATCCCCAGTGGTGAGATGTCCAGAAAGGACCCTGAAGAAGAATGGTTGATGAGGAGTTTTAAGATATCTGCTCCGTGGTTCAGGCTATGATCCTTCCCTGTGGTCTCAATATAGTCAGTACAATCTATATTTTGTGTGAATGGAGGTTTTTCTCCTGGATTGACATAATGCAGAACTGAGTGGATGAGATCATAAGAACATAGGTCTTGGAAATTGCAGAAATCTTGGGTAGAACTTCAGATTTCTACACTCTATAACTGGAGACCTAAACCCATTTCACTTAGCAACCCTTGGGACAGATGTGATCAGGTGACATTGGGGTTAATATATGATAGTGAGCAGGAAGACATTACAGAAAACATTATTTCTGAAATACTCTCATGGCTTTAGAAGTCCTGGGTAGGATGTGATTAGAGATGTCATAAGAAAGGTGTGCATCTAGAAAGTGAATGTGAACTAGGATGTTTCCAAATAAAGTAGGTGAAAGATGAGCTTTGAGGTGCAATTCCAGCTGTGGCCTAGTTTGCAGAATAAGTTCTAGTGCCTTTGTTCCCTTTCCTATGCAGTACATAATGGTAGTTCACATGGTCTGTTGATACTTTTATGTATTTAACTTTTTTAATCTTTATTGTTGAGATTATTACAGATATCCCTCATTTTCCCCCCATTGCCCTCCTGCACCCAGTTCCTGCCCACCCCAGGCCTTCGCCACCTTATTGTCTGTGTCCATAGGTAATGCATATCTATATATACAAAACTCTAATATGCAAATAGACCGAATGGTAGAACAACTGAACAACCAAACAACTGGTCACTATGATGTGTGCTGATCACCAGGGGGTGTGCACAGAACATGGCGGGCATCAGCCGCAGCGGGATGGTGGAGCAGGTGAGCAGGGTGCCAGACCAAGACGGGGCGCTGGTTGCTGTCATTGGGGCAAGCCTCTGGTGGTTACTGAAAATTATTTGCGCCTGCGCACAGCGGTCCCGCCTGGCACTCACACCTGCTGCCGGCACTGGCCCAGCTCGCACCCGCTGCTGGTGCCAGAGCTGCTGCTTGCACCTGCTGCCGGCGCCTGGCGCTGGCCTCAATCGCTTGGCGCCATCAACGGGTGCAAGAGGCAAATGCCGGCTTCTCCACCTCCCCCTGCTCCTGAGGGGCGATGGGGTCCAGCAGCTGCCTCTTGCACCTGCTGCTGGTGATGGCTCCACTCGCACTCGCTGCTGGCGCCAGAGCCGCCACTCACACCCACTGCCAGTGCCTGCTCTGCTTGCACCTGCAGCCAGCGCCAGAGCTGTTGCTTGTATGTGTTGCTGGTGCCAGTCCCAATCTCTCGGCACCATCAGTGGGTGCGAGCAGTGGCTGCCGGCCCCGATTGCCCCTGAGGGCTTCTTCACCTCCCCCTGCTCCTGAGGGGTGATTGGGGCAGCAGCTACCACTTGCACCCGCTGACGATGCTGGCTCTGCTCGCACCTGCTGCTGGCACTGGCCCCAATGGCTCCACGCTGTCAGCGGGTACAAATGGGGCAGCACCCTCAGCACATGGGAGCAGCAGTGGTGGGAGCGGGGCTGCGGGTAGATAGGGGACCAGTGGCCATGGCAGGAGGGGCCGGATGGGGCTGCAGAGGATGGGCCAAGACCCGCCCCTGTGCTTACCACAGCCTCGCAGCCCACAGTTCCTTTCAAGGTGCATGGATTTGTGCACTGGGCCCTTAGTATGCATATAAAATCTTTGTTTAATCTCTTCCTGTCCCCCTTACCCTCCTTTCCTGTGAGGATGGTCAGTCTGTTCCATCTCCATGCCTCTGATTCCATTTTATTCACCGGTTTATTCTGTTCATTAGATTTCTTATTCATTTATTTTGATTTTTAGATTCCATAGTTGATAAATATGTGTTTGTTGCCATTTTGTTCTTCATATTTTTGAACTTTTTCTTCTTCCTCTTCTTAAAGAATACTCTTCAGCATTTCATATAATACTGGTTTAGCTTTTTCTTATTTGTGAAGCTCTTTATCTGACCTTCAATTCTAAATGATAGCTTTGCTGGGTAGAGTAATCATGGTTGTAGGTTCTTGCTATTCATCACTTTGAATATTTCATCACTCCCCTCTGAACTGCATAGTTTCTGTTGAGAAATCAGCTGACAGTCATATGGGTACTCCCTTGTAGATAACTAACTGCTTTTCTCTTGCTGCTTTTAAGATTCTCTCTTTGTCTTTTGCCCTTGGCATTTTAATTATGATGTGTCTTGCTGTGGTCCTCTTTGGGTTCCTCTTGTTTGGGACTCTCTATGATTCCTGGACTTGTGAATCTATTTGTTTCACCAGGTAGGGGAAGTTTTCTGTCATTATTTCTTCATATAGGTTTTCAATGTCTTGCTCTCTCTCTTCTTCTGGCACCCCCATAATGCTAATGTTGGTACACTTGAAGCTGTCCCAGAGGCTCCTTACTATCTTCATATTTTTGGATTATTTTTTCTTTTTGCTCTTCTGGTTTGGTGTTTTTTGCTTCCTCATTTCATATTGCAGATTTGATTCTTAGAATTCTCTTCTCTACTATTGAATCCCTCTTTATTTCAGTTAGTGTATGCTTAATTTTTGACTGACACTTTTCCATTTTTTTTGACGTTTCTAGAAATTCTTGAGTAACCTTATAACTGTGGTTTTGAACTCTATATCCAGTAATTTGCTTTCTTCCATTTCTTTTATTTGTGACACGTTTCTTTGTCTCTGCATTTTGGCTGCTTCCCTGTGTTTGTTTCTATGTATTGGGTGAGAGCTGCTATGTCTCCTAGAGTGGCCTTGTGTAGTAGGTATTCTATAGGGCCCAGTGGCTCAGCCTCCCCCATTACCTGAGCTGGGAGCTCTAGGTGCACCCTATTGTGGGCTGTGAGCACAGTCTTGTTGTAGTTGAGACATGATTGCTGTTGGTGTCACTGGGAGGAACTGACCTCCAGGCCAATTGGTTGCGAGGACCAGCTGTGTCTACAATGGAAGAACTGCTGTACAAGAGACACCCCTATGGAGCAGGACTTGCTTCAGTGGGGTTTTGGTGCTCACTGAGTCTTCCCATTGAGTGTGTCACTTATAGATGTGTAGAGTTGTAATGTGGTATAGTCTGACAATGACCATTG
The DNA here is from genome assembly GCF_951640355.1 of Cnephaeus nilssonii. Lineage (NCBI taxonomy): Eukaryota > Metazoa > Chordata > Mammalia > Chiroptera > Vespertilionidae > Cnephaeus > Cnephaeus nilssonii. Next base: position 13,978,245 of record NC_137077.1, on the reverse strand, counting down.
GGCACACTGGCTCTTGGGTCTCCAGGGAGGTGCAGAGTCAGCCACTGTCTGGGGCCACTCAGCAGGAGCTGCAGAGAGATCTGAAGATTCCTCCCTTTTGTATTGGGAGGAATACAAATGAGGCCCAGCTGTGAATCAGGCAGGCTGGTGCTAGTGCCAGGTCTTGGGCCTTTTCTTGGTAGGTTTGGGGCTTCCTGACCCAGCTGCAGCTTGTTTGAAAGCTTTTAGCCTGAGCAACAGGCCATTCATAAGCAAAAACTGCTGCACACAGCTTGGGTGGGGTTGTAAATTGGATGAGGTGGAGTCTTAGGGAATCACCAGGGCAGAACAAACAGAAGTGGCTGCCAGTCAGCCCTGTGACCAGGGAGGTCCCAGCATAGGAGCAATGATCCCTGCTAACACCTCCATCTGGAAGAAAGCTGCCCCAGAGTTCCTGCCCCGAAGCCAGACAATCCAGTTCTTCCTTGTCTGTGTTTCCCAGAGCCTTACCCTGGTGCTGGAGCTCAGAGGAAGCAGGACCTTGTAAGTTCAGTTTGTGGTGCAGGCCTTTTTTTTTTTTAAGTTTAAATTCTTTATTGTTTAAAGTATTACATATGGCCCCTTCTCCCTGCTCCCCACCCCCGCCCCATTATGTGGTGCAGGCCTTTTAAGATGAACAGCTGGGTCTCCAGCAATCTCTGTTTCACTGAGCCCCAATCTGCACTGGTTTTTACAGCCTATAGTTCTTCCTGCCCATAGGGACATTTTTTCCCCAGCTCTGGGACCCTGGGGTCTGGTGGGGGGCTGGGACCCCTTGCTCCTCTGGGTGGCCTCTGCAGTAAAGGTCTTCCTACTGATTAAAAAAAGTGGCACATGCAGGTGTGGGACCAGCCCCTTCAGTGCCTCCACACCTATTACAAGTCTAGTGTGCTTTCTTCTTTACTTCCCTAGTTGTAAGACTTCCATTCAACCACCTTTCCAGTGGTTCTGGATGATGGTTGTTCTGTATTTTAGTTGTAATTTTGATATGGTTATGGGAGGCAGCAAATACAGGACTTTACCTACGCTGCCATCTTCAAATCCCTGTGGATGCTTTTAAATCTAGCAACCAGAGTCAAAACATTGAAACTTTTGTACATTTGGAAAAATTTACCTCAAGAGCTTGAGAAAGAGTTCTTGGTTTGAAGAGTAGAGGATGGGGAGGTGCAAGACAGAGGGCAGACCCAGGCATTGCTTTTCAATTTAGCAAAGAACAGGCATTTTACATGAGTACAGGGAACAACGATGTCCTCTTTTCACAGAAATATGGACCAGGTGTATGTAGTGTTAATGATGAAGCTGTGTCCTTATCTATGGTATGGATCTTTGAGAGTCCCAATCTTCTTCACAGTTCAGGGGCTGAGATGATAGCAAGATTCAATGAGAACACTTGTGTTGAATGGTTTCAATTCTCTCAGTAAAGAGAGGGAATTAACAACATCTGCTGAAAAATAAGAGTTGGGGTTACAGAAGTTTGTGGGATTTACAACAGAGGTCTGGACTAGTTCTGGGAGAATTAAGCTAGGGAGGCAATGATTAATTAACGGCAAGGCTGACTATGAGTGGAGAGGGCCAAAGAAACCCTACACAGTCTCATAAAAATTTCTCAAAAAGTCCACCTCCACCTCCTTCCTATCAGCAAAATTCAATTCCCTTTGAGAATACTGCTTAAGTGGGCTTTTCATGTTTTCCTTCCCTCAGCATCATGGAACCAGGAGGAGCAAGCAGAGAAAAGTCCATACTTTTCCAGCTTCCCTTTCATCATTTATTCTTGCCATCGACAAATAGTTGTTAAGCAACTTGCTAGTTTAGGTCCTCTGTTTTGTTGTTTCAGTATCCTGCCTCTTGTTCAATTCAGTCCTTTGCCAGTGTGATCTCTCCTACCCTTTCCACCTCTTCAGGAGCCTTATCCCATCCAATGCCTCCTCTTTATCCTTGACCTTGAACTCTCTCGACTGGCTCTTTCACCTTCTTCTACTCATTTGCTCAGTTTGTCTCTAAAAAAATATCATCTTTAGGCCTCCTACCTTGTTTTTCTTTGTAAATATCTTCAAATACTGTATTTCTCTTATGATCTGCTTTCCCTGATCCTTCTCTCTTCTCTTCTACACTAAAACTAATGGGATCCTCTTTGGAGTCTTTTATTTCCCTGGGATTAATGTCTCATATTTCAAGTTCAGAGAACCACCAGGTTGTGACCATCCCTTCTCCAGTAAAATACCAATGTATGAGTAACAAAGTACCATGTTAGGATGTAAAATGAATAAAATTTGATGTGCTGAATACCAGGAAATTCATATGGTTTTTAATAAGCAGTAAGCTTTATATTCCATGTGGTGCCTCTCTTAGCTCCAACATTCTGAGATTCATATAACACTTTTTTGACACTTCCTGAGATTTTCAAACTTCTCCAATACTGACAACATTTCAGTTGTATTTGGAATACAAATCAAGACTTTTCCTGCTTTTTTTTTTTTAAAAAAGACTTTTCCTGCTTATCATTTTGGTAAAAATGTATTGCATTTTTATGAAGCAAGTGTTACATGTTTCTATATAAACTTCGGGTAGAAAACATATTGAAATATTCACACAGCTATGAAGTTTGGTTATTAAAATATAAGAAACTAGAGGCCCAGTGCATGATTGAATCATGCACGTGTAGGGTCCCCTACACGCTTTCGCTTTTTGCGGTGGAGCTGGGTGCCTGTCCACTGGTGCACCAGGCCTTTCAGAAGCCTCCAGCTTGGCGGAGGCTTCTGAAAGGCCTGGTGCCGGAGCAGACAGGCACCCAGCTCCCCCACTTTTGATGGTCCGCAGCAGCTGAGGGGGACTACCCTGCTGTTGAGAGGCGCAGGGGGCGGGACGGCCACTGAGGGGGGCTGCCGTGGACACCTGGCTACCCTGCCGTTGAGAGGCGCAGCTGGGTGTCCACAGCAGGCCCCCTCAGCGGCCGCGGATCTGGCTGTTGAGAGGCACAGGGGGCGGGACTCAACAGGTATGCGCCTCTCAACAGCAGGGTAGCCCCCCTCAGTGGCAGCGGATCCGTGCCTCTCAATGGCCCGATAGGCCACCCCGAGTCCCGCCCCCCAGCCTCCCGCCGCCCAATCGTGGGCATAGCGGAGTGATGGTAATTTACATGTTACTCTATTATTAGATAGGATATTTTATTAGGAACATTTAATAACTAGGGAGAGGTTCTGTAAAGCCACTTGGGTAGAGTAGCCTCATTGTTTGCTAATTTTATGTGCATCTCTAATCCTTATAAATGTTGTTAATGGATAAGGTTGTACCAATTTACCTGCCTACTAAGAATGTATGAGAATGGTTGTTTCTCCACACCTGCATGATGATAATGTTAGCAAACTTTCTCTTTGCCAATCTTAAAACTTAAAAAGTACTCCTGATTGCGGTTTAAATTTGTATTTTTTTAAAATTATGAGTGTAGTTTAAGATATTTTCATGTTTATTTAATCTGAAAATTTCTGTCTTTGCCTGGGATGTGCAGACAATTTATATTGAATGTAATATTGAAATGATTGCATTTGAATCTACGATTCTGCTTTGGTAGTCTATGTCCTATCTATTTGTTCATGTTTTCTCTTTTCCTGCATTCTTTAGATTGAGTATTTTTTGAATTCCATTATATCTCCATTATTGGCTTATTAGCCAAACCTCTTTCATTTGAAACATGGAACTTTAACTTATAACAAGTCTACTTTCAAGTGACAGTAAATATCATATATCTGTCTTGCAGCATTGACTATTGTTGTGAAGTATGAGGCCAGTCTAATTTTCCCCCTTTGTGTTAGGTATGGGAAAGATACTATACCAAAGTACAAGATACAATCTATATATATAAAAAGCCAGTGACTGGAATGCCAGAATGACCAGTCGCTATGATGCCCACTGTGGCTGGCCAACCTCCTGCATCCCCTCCCCACAGCCAGTCTGGCCTCGATCAGCTCTCATCGAGGTGGGCCGGCCGGACCCCACCTGTGCACAAATTTGTGCACTGGGACTCTAGTGATTTAAATAAGATTGAACGTTATCTCTCTCTCATATGTCAGTCTGGCCTGTCTAAGTTATCAGAGCAGCTGCTGCTTAATGTCACCAGGGAACAATTTCTTCTGTCTGGTTGAGCCACCACCCCCTAGGACATTGTCCTTATCCCAGAATTGACGGTGGGATGCTAGCACATCTGCATTTCAGCTTGTGAAAGAGAAAAAGAGGCAAAACTCAGAGAAAGCAGTTTTTCTTTAAGTTGCTGATGACTTTCACTCTTCACTCTAGTGCATGTCCTGTTGTCCAGAACATATTCAGGTGGCCTCCCTAACTAACTGTAAAGAAAGCTGGGGACTACAGTGTCTAGCTGGGTGGTTACACAAACAGAAATAAGAGAAAGTTTAGAGGAAACAAGTAGGGGTCTGCCTCAAACTTGCAAGACAGTTAATCATTTTGCCTGATTGTCCCCAATTCTTTTGTTTTATTCATCTTTGAAGTCCAGTACCATAATTAGTATACATTTTAGTGTTGATCATATGGCACAAGCTTTTTTTGTATGATTTTCTATTTTAAGTTCTAAACTTAAGTCTTTTAGTTTTTCAAAATTATGCCTTTAAATTATTTTTTTCTCCTCTCTTTGTTTTATGTTGATCATTTTTTCCTTCACATCTATCATTTTTGCTTGCTTCTATCCCTTGGTGCGATTTTAGTGATGGCTCTTTGTGATGGTGAATGTGGTCTTGATTTCTTAGATGGATTTATTTTTTTTCCTTCTATTTATTTTTTAAGTCTGCCAGCTCATGTTTCATCCCCTCCTGTTCTCTGCTTTGAACTCTCTGATTCATTAGGTGCCTTGTATTCCTGACCATGTATTTGATTTTTATCTGAGCGGTGGCCATATTTTTCTGGTGTGGGTTCATCACCTGACACTTGTTTTTCCCACATTTTTCTTCCTTTTCCTGAAAAGTAACTTTGCATAGATACTTGGCTGGTTCTTTTTTGCTTATTATATTTGTGAGTGAAGTGAATCCTTCCAGTTATTTATGAGAGGTTCCTTCACAGGACAGACCAGAGCAGTGTTCCAGGCCAGAACTAACTTTTTTTGGCTCACAGCTAAGTTCCTTTATGGCTCAGCGATGTGTGTGCACATTCATTTTGCCCTAGTTCAAAGACATCATCAGCTTCTGGATTGTTCATAATAAAGGCGAAGAATCCATTTCCTTCACCTTCCCCCATGGCATGTTGCTGCTGTCAAACATGTGTGTTTCCTTGTTCAGTCTCAGATCCACCTCCTTGCCTATTTTATGGGGCCTGGGGCAGCTCCCTCTGAAGACCCACACATCCTGTTCCTATTGTTCCAGGCAACATGTGGTTTTGCCCCTCGTTTTGCCCACATATTTTGAATAATTGTGCTCTGCCTGATTTGCTTGAGATCTGCAGCCAGGAATGTCTCTCTAGGCGTTTCCCGTATCCCCGAATGACCTTCCCTGCATTTGGCAGCTGTTCCTCAAAGATTATAGTTCAGGGTTACAAGTGTCTCCTAGCTTCATCAAAAATCATTTCTCTCTTTTTCCCCATTATTGTTTCTATTTGATTTGTTAGAGAAACCTGAATAGACCCATCTTTTTTCTGGCTTTTCATAATCAGGTACTGTGAATGTCCATTTAGACAAATCCATTATTATTTTGTTAGGATTAATTCACTTAGGTGGTGTATTTATAAAATTTTAAGGTATCAATCTATTTTTTAAAAAGTTGTAAATATACTCTTCTGTTAGTATGTGAAAGTTTCTATTTTCCTATACCCATGCTAATACATACATATAGACCTTCACCTATTTGCCATTCTATCATAGTATACCTCTTAAGTTGCACTTTTAATTGTTAGGTGACAAATAGTTATATCCTCTTTTGAGAATTTTCCATTATTGTGTGTAAGTGATTTTTGTTTTCTCTTGATGCCTTTGTCAACTTTCTCTGGATTGATAGGAGCTTTTTCTTAAAGGTATATTGCATACATTTTTTCTCAGTATTGCACATTTTATTTTTAATGTCTTTTATCAAATAAAAATATTTTTTATATCAAGTTTAATATATCCCCATATACCTTGGGTATCATTTTCTTTACTGTACCAAGATTCATGTATGTATCCCATTAGTGCTATAGATCTTATTTTTCTATTTGAATTATAATGTCTAGAATTTATTTTGAATATAGTATAAAGTATAATCTAGTTTATTTCCCCCATAATTGTTAGTAATGTGCTCCATCACCTTTTGTGGACTAACTTATTTTTTCCATTGATTTAAGATGCCACTGTTAACACATTAATTGTATGCTTATCCAGAAATTGTTCTAAACTCCAACTTTTATTCCATCGTTTGCTTGTGCTTTTTTATGGCAGTGCTACATATTTTAATTATCACTTTATATACTAACTAGAGGCCCAGTGCATGAATTCATGCACCTCTGGGGTCCCTCGTCCTGGCCTGCGAGATCGGGCCGGAACCGGCTCTCTGACATCCCCTGAGGGGTCCCGGATTGTGAGAGGGCATAGGCCAGGCTGAGGGACTCCACCAGTGTACGATCGAGGCCGGGAAGGGGCTGCGAGAGGGCTCCAGGGTATGTCCAGCCCCTGTCTCACTCAGTCTTGATCAGCCAGACCCCAGCAGCAAGCTAACCTACTGGTCGAAGTGTATGCTCCCTGGTGGTCAGTGCACGTCATAGTGACTGGTCGACCGGTCGACTGTCTTTCTCCTGGTGGTCAGTGCATGTCATAGAGAGTGGTTGAGCGGCCTTAGCATATCATTAGCATATTATACTTTGATTGGTTGAACAGCCAACTGGTCGACCGGACACTTAGTATATTAGGCTTTTATTATATAGAATACATTGTATTTTCTAGTAAGTCAAAGAAGTATTATTACTATAATTTTCAAAATCCCTTAGTTTCATGTATTATTCTTCCAGATGAACTTTAGAATCATTTGTTGAGTTTCCAAAAATAAATCCTCAAACCCACTGGGATTGCACTGAGTTTATTTATTTACTTGGGAAGAATTGACATCTTGATAATATTAAGTCTCCTTAGCCGGTAACATGATATAGTTCTCCATTTAGATAATTTTTCTTTTATGTCTTTCAATAACAATATTGTGGTTTTCTTCACAGAGATTCTGCATATTTCTCATTTTAATTCGTAGGTGATATATTTCTTTTGCTCTGAGAATGTAATTATTTTCTTATTCATTATTGCTGAATGTAGAAAATACTGAGCTTTATTTACTTTGTAATGACTATTCTACTTATTTTTCTTATAAATCCTACTTGCTTTTCAGATTATTCTCTTGAGTTTTATTTCTAGGCAATGAAGCCATCTACAAATAATGTTAGCTTTTCTTCCTCTTTTCCAATATTTGTACTTCTTACTTTGCTTTCTTACCCAATTGCATTGGCAAACTTTCGCAGAACAATGTTAATTATTATAGAGCTTGCAGGCATACTTTACTTGTTATTCATTATAATAGGAATGTATCTATAGTTTTGCTGTTAAAGTGGCTTTTTTTTTATAGGCCATGTATAGTTAGGTCAATTAAATTTCTTCCCCCATATAACAATCACTGTCTTTTAATTGGTGTGTGGGTCATTAGCATTAAAATAACTATTGATGGTTACATTTAGCATTTAGGACTGCCTTTATATTAGTTGTGTTTTTGCTTGTCATCTCTGGTTTTGTTCTTTTGTTTCTTTTTCCTACCTTCTTCTTCTTCTTCTTTTTTTTTTTTTACTCTGTTGATTACTGAGGGTAATGTTAACATCTTAAGTTTTTCTTTTATTTATTTTGAAACTGCTATTGGCTGCACACACATTTTAGATTGCTATGTCTTCTTGGTGAAAACTACTGCATATATTATAAACCTCACAAAACAATAATGTGTTTGCTTTAAATAATTTTTTAAACAGAATTTAGAGTCCAGAAATAAGGCCACACCTTTATGGTCAATTAATATTTGACAAAGGAGTCAAGAGCATACAATGGGGTAAAGACAGGCTATTCAATAGATGGTATTGTGAAAATTGGACAGATATGTACAAAAAAAAATGAAACAAGAATAAACTCAAAAGTGGATTAAAGACTTAAATATAATTATGGTTATACTAGAAACCATAAAAATCCTAGAATAAAACAGGCAGTAAAATCTCATACATTTCTCATAGCAATATTTTTTCTGATATATCTCCTCAAGGGAAACAAAAGAAAAAATAAACGAATGGGACCACATTAAACTAAAAGTTTTTGCATGGCAAAGGAAACCATCAACAAAATGAAAAGACAGCCCTAGCTGGTTTGGCTCAGTGGATAGATTGTCAGCCTGCGGACTGAAGGGTCCCAGGTTCGATTCTGGTCAAGGGCACATGCCTGGGTTGTGGGCTCGATCCCCAGTAGGGGGTATGCAGGAGGCAACCAATCAATGGTTCTCTTTCACCATTGATGTTTCTATCTCTCCCTCTCCCTCTCCCTTTCTCTCTGAAATCAATAAAAATATATTTAAAAAAATGAAAAGACAACCTACTGAATGGTAGAACATATTCGCCAATGAAACATCTGATAAGGGATTAATTTCCAAAATTTCCAAAGAACTTACAAAACTCAACACCAAAAAAAAAAAACAACCACAAACAATCCAATTAAAAAAATGGGCAAAGGACCTGAATAGACACTTCTCCAAAGAGGACATACAGATGGCCAATAGACATATGAGTAGATGTTCAACATCACTAATCATCAGAGAAATATAAATTAAAACCTTATGCTTGTCAGAATGTCTATCATCAATAAACTAGAAGCCCGGTGCATGAAATTCGTGCATGGCAGGGGGTTGTCCCTCAGCCCAGCCTGTACCCTCTCCAATTTGGGACTCCTGGAGGGATGTCCGACTGCCCGTTTAGGCCCGATCCTGGTGGGATTGGGCCTAAACGGGCAGTCGGACATCCCTCTCACAATCCAGGACTGCTGGCTCCCAACTGCTTGCCTGCCTGCCTTCCTGATTGCCCCTAACCGCTTCTGCCTGCCAGCCTGATCACCCCCTTACCACTCTGCTGCCAACCTGGTTGATGCTTAACTGCTCCCCTGCCAGCCTGTTTGCCCCCAACTTCCCTCCTCTGCCAGCCTGGTCACCCCTAACTGCCCTCTCCTGCAGGGTTGATCACCTCCAACTGCCCACCCTTGCAAGCCTGGTCCCTCTCAACTGCCCTCCCTTGCAGGCCTGGTCCCTCACAACTGCCCTCCCTTGCAGGTCGGGTGCCTCCCAACTGCCCTCCCCGGCTGGCCATCTTGTAGTGGCCATCTTGTGTCCACATGGGGGCAGGATCTTTAACCACATGGGGGCAGCTATATTGTGTGTTGCAGTGATGATCAATCTGTATATTACTCTTTTATTAGATAAGATAGAGGCCTGGTGCACAGGTGGGGGCCGGCTGGTTTGCCCTAAAGGGTGTCCCGGATCAGGGTGGGGTTCCCTTGGGGCGTGGGGCGGCCTGAGCGAGGGGCCTGTGGTGGTTTGCAGGCAGGCCACGCCCCCTGGCAACCCAAGCAGAGGCCCTGGTATCTAGCATTTATTTTCCTTCTACAATTGAAACTTTGTAGCCTGGAGCGGAGCCAAGCCTGCTGTTCCCTCCAGAGTGGCAGCCATTTCTGTGGCAGTTAATTCACCTTCTACAATTGAAACTTTGTAGCCTTAAGCGGGTGAGCCCGGCCAGGGTGTGCGGAAAGCTTTGCTTCCCCTGTTGCTGGCGGCAACCCTGGTCTGCTCTCTCAAGCTCCATTCTGCCGCCATTTGTTTACCTTCTATAATTGAAACTTTGTAGCTTGAGTGGAGGCTTAGGCCTGCAACGGCTATTGAAAGCTTGGCTTGCTCTGTTACCAGGGAAACCTTGCTCTCTGTGGCTGTAGCCATCTTGGTTTGGGTTAATTTGCATACTCATCCTGATTGGCTGGTGGGCATGGCTTGGCTGGTGGGCGTGACTTATGTAGCGGAGTGATGGTTAATTTGCATATTACCATTTTATTAGAGAGGATTAACACAACCAGTGTTGGCAAGGATGTGGAGAAACGGGAATCCTCATGCACTGTTGGTGGGAGGGCAGATTGGTGCAGTCACCGTGAAAAGCAATATGGAGTTACCTCAAAAATTAAAAATGGAACTGCTTCCTGACCCAGTGATTCCACTTCTGAGAATATACCCAAGGAAACCAAAACACTAATTGCAGCATTATTTACAATAGCCAAGATTTAGAAGTGGCCCAAGTGTCCATCAGTAGATGAGTGGATAAAAAAGTGGTGGTACATTTACAGAATGGAATACTACTCAAACATAAAAACAGGAAATCTTACCCTTTGTGGCAGCATGGATGGACTGAGAGGGAATTATCTCAGTGAAATAAGCCAGTCAGAGAGAGACAAGTGCCATATGATTGCACTTACTAGTATATGTGGAATCGAATAAACAAAATTAACAAACAGAATAGAAAGAGACTCATAGTTGCAGAGAACAGACTGACAGCTGTCAGAGGGAAAGGGGATTGGTGGGCTGGGTGGAAAAGGTGAAGGGATTAAGGGAAAAAATATCATAGACACAGACAACAGTATGGTAATTACCAGAGGGAAAGGGAGTGAGGGCAGGGTGGAGAGGGTAAAGGGGGGATAAATGGTGATGGAAGGAGATTTGACTTAGGGTAGTGAACACATAATACAATATACAGATGATGTATTATAGAACTGTATACCTGAAACCTATATAATTTTATTAACCAATATCACACACAATAAATTCAAGAAAAAGTAAAAATAAAATTTAAAAAATAGGTTTTTAAAGAAATTGAGAAATGAGAAAGCTTTTGACATTGGCTCATATATTTCTTGGCATTCTTCATTTATTATCCTTTATTATCCTTGTTATGGTTTTGTTAAATTAACATTTTTTAAGTGGAGGACTGGATGTAGAATGGTGAACTGTGGTTCAACAAAAGATCACAAGAGTATTTGAAACAGAAAGGTAGTTATTCACTGGTCCTCTGACTGAAAGTTATAGCATGCCTGGAGGGTCCACACAGGGCTCCTGAAATGAAAGAGATCTAAATTTTGTCTGATATTTCCCTCAGGCCTGAGGTACAGGTCTACTATTTATGCATTCTCTCAGGTTTTGTTTATCTACATATATTTTTATTTTGCCTTTAATTTCAAGGCCTATTTTTTTTCTGAATATAGAATTCTAGGTTGATGTTTTTCTTCAGTGCTTTCAAGATGTCATTTCATTCTCATCTGACTTTCTTTTTTCTGATGAGAGGTGAGCAGTCATTATTGTTCACTTATATGTGATATGTCTTTTTTCTCTGGTCCCCTTTTAAGATTTATCTTACTCTTTGGTTTCCAGAAATTTGACTATGCTGTGCTTAGGTGTGGTTTTTTTTCTTGTGTTTATCTGGCTGGAGTTAGTTGAATTTCTTGGAAAATTGTGGCTCTTCTTTCTTTAATTTTTTTTTTCTTTTTTGCTCCAGTATCCCTTTTCTCTCCTTCTAGAACTGCAATTACATATTTGTTGGATAACTTGATATTGTTCCACAGGCCAATGAGGCTGCATTCATTGTTTTTCACACTGATTTTCTCCTTTGTGTGCTTTGGTTTAGATAGTTTCTTTTGTCCAATTTCTAAAATGTATCTTTTCTCTTGAAATATATAGTCTACAGTTAAGCCTAGGAGTGAATTTTTCATTTATAGATCCTTTTTTTCTGTTCTAGAGTTTTCTCTTTCTTCTTCTTCTAATTTTCATTTGTCTTTTTAGAATCTGGATATATTCACTCAATAAAGCCCCTTTTCTCCTTAAATATTTGAATATATTTATAACAGTTACTTTAAAGTCCTTATCAGTTAATTCTTACATTGGTGCCATCTCTAGGCTTCTACTGACTTTTTCCTCCCGGTTTTGGGTCTTCATACGTTTTTCCTCCTTCTTCATAAGTTTAGTGACTTTTTATTGTATTCTGGACATGTATGATACAATGTTGTTTAAAATATGATAAGGGTATGTCTGAGATTATGTCTTCCATTACACTGATCATTGGAATTTTTCAAATACTGGGCACCTACTGACCTTGACACCAGCAGTTCCAGTGGAGTGGTGGGATGAAAGCCTGATTGGAGAGGATTCCAGTCAGAATGGGGGAGGACTGGAGACAGAGTATAGAGAACTTGTAAAATGAAGAATATGTAACAATTATGTGGAAAGGAATATAAGTATAGATATTAAGAAACATAATACAGCAATTATTTTTCAACTTGAATGTTTGCTAGTTTACTTGGAAACCACTGGACCTGTTTGGATGGAGAGGTAATTCTCCAGGTGTGTTCTGGCAAATGTTCAACAACTAGCTTTCTGAAAAGAAAAGGCCCAGATTTATAGCCTTTGCCAATTTCTATGACGTAAATACGCCTATCATGAGAGACTTCAAGCTATCAAATCATGTCACTTAACATAGAGTTCAAAGAGATACACAGGAACCACTCTCAAGAGCTCAGTATATCAATGGGTGTCTGGTCATATTTTCTGATTTTTTAAATGATTAGTGGTCTGTTAAGATTTTTATTTTACTTATTCTCAAATTAATTTTAACAATGTACATTTTCTTGAAAAAGTATTCATTTCATTTAAGTTACCTTAAGTTGCCCAATGTGGCTCAGTGGTTGAGTGTCAACCTATGAACCAGGAGGTCACAGTTTGATTCCTGATCAGGGCATATGCCTGGGTTGCAAGCTCAATCCCCAGTGGGGAGCATGCAGGAGGCAGTCAATCAATGGTTCTCGTTCATTATTGATGTTTCTCTCTTTCTCTCTCCCTCTCTCTTTCTCTCTGAAATCAATAAAAATATTAAATAAAAGTTACCTTAAGTTGTTACCAACAATGGAAAATACATAATGAAGGCTGTGAATTACACAGGAATCACAAATAACACTTTTGTTTACACTCTTCTGTGAAAGTAAAGTAATTATAACATAGCATAGTATAAAAGATATTTTTGCTGAAAGCAGAAATATGACTGTTGACTTCGTCACTATTCTGTCAGAAACAAGCTACATGATATTCAAGAACTATGTCCAGTATACTGAACTGTCTTTTAATATACTTATTCAAGATGTACGAACAAGATGAAATATGACCTTTTACATTAAAAAGGCTGCTTGAGCAGAAGAAAAACTAAGTTGAAAATGTAAAAAATCTTTGTTGCTCTACATTCTAGGAGAGTTCAAGTTTATCTTCTAATCTTCCTACTAACTTTTTCATTTGTTCTGTCATATTTTTAATTTGTAAGAATTTTTTTCTATCACCTTGTGTTTTTTTTTTAATGAATACAGTATCTCATCTTATGTAAGATGTTGATTATATTTTTGAAGTTTTCCTCTGTTTCCAGTATTGGCTCTTTTCCTCCAAGTGTCTCCTCTGCCTTTTGTTTGCTTTTATTCTTCTCTTTAGTATTATATTATTTCCTCAAATGTTTGGTGATCTTGTAGTCCCATTATATTGAAGAACTGAGAGACTCTGTATTGTGTTTGTTATGAGGGTTTTAAATGATGCACTTCATGGTTGGATAATATAAATGGGCCATCTTGAGGGATAATTCCAGATATATTGTGGTGGGCAAAAGTAGGGTTACAGTTGTAAGTATACAAAACACAGAGTTTATTTTTGTATTATTTACTTGTATTACAACTGTAAACCTGCTTTTGCCCACCCCTGTATTATACTAGTTATTAACACATAACACATCATTAACATATGACACCTGCAATTTTTATTTATTTTTCCCCAGTGGGTCAATTTTTCCAGAGCAAAATTCTATAATCCCCTGCCTGAGAATGCAAAAGGTTGGCTGCTTGTGTTCTGGGAACCAAGTTAAGAATAGGGGCTACCAAATAACATCATTTCAGTAAGCTCTTTCCATTATTTTCCCTTTCTTTTCTTTTAGTAACACATCTCACTCCGGTTTTTAATGAGCCTTGTGTTCCTATGTCCAGGATCTACTTGGTTCAGTATGTAAGAAAAGAAAGCCTTGCCCTGACCGGTTTGGCTCACTGGATAGAGCGTCGGCCTGCGAACTGAAGGGTCCCGGGTTCAATTCCAGTCAAAGGCATGTACCTTGGTTGCGGGCACATCCCCAGTAGGGGGTGTGCAGGAGGCAGCTGATCGATGTTTCTCTCTCATCGATGTTTCCAACTCTCTATCCCTCTCCCTTCCTCTCTGTAAAAGATCAATAAAATATATATTAAAAAAAAAGAAAGCCTTCATCTTTCTGCCAAAGTTGGGAAAGAGTTGTCACCCAGCTGGTGGTCCAGGAATCTTACTACTTCTTATTTGGACTTTTCCATCAGTTCACCCATATTTAGTTCCACTTACTTACTTTCTGGGATACCTGAGGTTTACTGAGGCTCTCTGGGATTCTACAGCCCATATCAATTTAGTTCTGAGCTTCCTTCATGGCCAGGTTGGTTTCAGCTTTCTCTGATCTGCTACTTAGTTCTACTCCTCATCTGCTTTCTTGTTTCCAAATTTGTGTTGCTTTCATCTCTGTTCTCTTTATACTTGTGAGTTCCTATCTTAAACTCCTGTAATGCCATTTTAGTGAGGTTTCCAGAAGAGTAAGTCAGGATTAACATTAAGTTTATTTCTCTAACTACATATTGACTAGTTTAAATTTGATTCTCACATAGAACTACCTTCTCTCTTCCTTTCCCCTTGGATGATTTTGGATCTCTTTCAACATGTCTTTCATAGTACAGAAAATTATATTGTCAATTTTCGCGTCTGTTCTTTTTTTTGAAGCTTCTTTCTTTAAGATCTGTCTCTGGGATTACCTTCTCTGTGAACCAAATCTGGCTTCCCCAGCAGAGCCAATCTCTTCATTATCCACATTTCCATAGCATGTTGACTGATCCTCACATGTTTGGCCACGTAAATTTTATCCTGTATTCCTCTTCTGACTGTCAATTCCTTGAGACATAATTTATGCCATCAACATATGCCAGTGAAATAAGCCAGAGTGTGTTCTAGAGAATCGGATTTCTGATAAGATGAAGAGGTGAGAAGGAGACATGAACAAAAAACTCATGAAAATGGGAAAATTTGTCATAGTCAATTGAGGACTTTCTAAGTCACAATCTAAAGTTTATCGAGAGGGAGCAAGGAAAGGAGGGTTCAAGAGCATTTTTCAGAGGTCAATGAGGGAAAGGTTTTTTACTAACTAAAAAGAACATGTAAATTGTGTTGTGAGGAAAAGCCAGTAAATTGTGTTAGGTGGGAAAACAGTCCTGTAAACACCACCAATGAATTCTTTGAATCATCCCATTCTATCCTAGTTACTAAAATAGCCTCAAAATGCATTCTGCATTTTACTGTCTCTTTTAAAAAGGGGGCCATGCTTTAACATGAGACCTGGTGCTTTCGGCAGCATTCAATAAAGTTACCTGGCATTGAGCATGACTCAGGATAAATGGATGGGAATTCCTGTGTTGATGAAAGAATATGTTTGCCTTTCTATAACTATGGTGGGTGGTGGTTAGAGAAGGAAGCTTAAATGGGATGGTCTCTAGGATTTCTACCTTGGCTCATAGTGTTTGCTATGATGATTTTTTAAAATTTTAATTCAATTTATTGAGGTAACCTTGGTTAATAAAATTAGTGCTTATATTTAAAGTATATGAGAGGATAGTTATATATAAAATTTCAATAACATTTTTTTGGACTAAATCAGATGAATTGACTATATCTACAGGCCTAAATTTCCCTCAAAAAAGGGCATTTTTCCCCTTTGATCTGTTAGTCAGCATCTCTTGATCTTTTCAGTGCTATGAATCATTTTGGCCATCTGGTGAAGCTTATGGAACCCTTATCAGAATAGTGTTTTTCGTTTTGTTTTGTTTTTTTTTAAATTCTCACTTGAGGATATTTTTCCCCACTGATTTTTAAACAGAGTGAAAGGGAGAGGGAGAGACAGAGAGAAACACTGATGTGAGAGAGACACATCGATTGGTTGCCTCCTGCATGCCACCCGACCAGGGCCAGGAGCCTACAACTGAGGTACTTGCCCTTGACCAGAATCGAACCCAGGACCCTTCAGTCTGCAGGCCAACACTCTAGCCACTGAGCCAAACCAGCTATAGAAGAATAGTGTTTTTAAGTAAATAAAATAAAATATAGTTATGCACTGCATAATGACGTTTAGGTCAACTACGGATTGCACGTATGGCAGTCATCCCATAAGATTATAATGGAGCTGAATAATTCCTGTTGCTTCCCTCACTGACCTCTGAAAAATGCTCTTGAACCCTCCTTTCCTGTTGTTGCCATCATAAGGTAGTAGCTCAATGCATTACTCATGTGTCTGTGGTGATGCTAGTGTAAACAAACCTACTGCACTGGCAGTCATATAAAAGTATAGCACATACAATTATGTATAGTACATAATACTTGGTAATGATAACGACTGTTACTGGTTTGCATATTTACTATACTATATGTCATTATTTAGAGTGTAGTATTTCTACTTATAAAAATGTCTGCTGTAAATCAGTGCAGTATGCTATGTGATGCCAGCAGCAACCTTGTACAACTTGTGTTTACTACATCTCTTGATTGCATCATTTTTTCTTGTGCTTGATTTAATCGCATGTTGTTTTGTTCATCATAGCCTCTAAGCATACGAAATTCACTGCTGATGTTGCCAGTAAGAGGCCACGTCGAGCAAATGACCTGGAAACAAAATTAAAAGTGATTAAGGGTTATGAAGTGCAAAATCAGTGATGGTTATTGCTTGCCAGTCAGGCATGTCCCATTCCACAAGAGCTATAATCTTGAAGTACAAGAACAAAGTGATGAAAAAAGAACAACAACAAAAAAGTACAAAGTGTTGGAAGTTGTTAAAGGATCTGCTTCATTGGCTGCAACGAGACTAACAAAAATTTGAGACGGGCCTATATCAGAGGGGGAGAAACTTTTTATGACCTGGATCAAAGACCAAATACAGAAGCATATCCCACTCAGTGTCATGTGGATCGTGGCCAAAGAAAAAATTAGTTTGCCATGTTGAAAGAAAAGGCTGGACCTGACTACTATGTGGAATTTATTGCTTTGAAGTCATGGACAAACCTCTTCCAGATGCCATTTATACACTCCTTGGTGATATCACCCCAAGCCCAAGCAAGGTTCTTAATGCAGTCACATATGTTATAACCCTTCCAGAATTACATCAGTGTCTTCTCAGTGTCTTCCTCAGTTACATCAGTAACCTGGGCAAATAAAGGTCCCCCTCAGGTAATAGGCCTTAAAAGTGGCTATGGGAAGTTTAAACAATCCAGGAATCACTATTTATTATGTAATGTGAAAGTGAGTGGTGAGTCTGCAAGTGCTGATGTGAAGGTAGCTTAAGAATTTTTGAAAACTATAAGCTGATTGTGTAGGAAATTTACTTGCCAGAGCAAATGTTTAATATGGATGAAACCTCCCTATTCTGGAAACAGATGCCTGAAAGGACTTTCATCCATAAGGAAGCCAAGTTAATGCCAAGTTTCAAGGCTTTTAAGGACAGGACAATGGTCTTGCTTGGGGCAATGTTGCAGGCTACAAAATGAAATGCTTTGTGATGTGGCACAGGGAGAATCCTAGGGCCTTCAAGCATATTGAGAAGCACAAACTGCCAGTGTAATACGGAGTCAATAGGAAGTCATGGATGACACAGTTCCTCCTCCAAGATGTCCTCCTGAATTGCTATGCCAGAGACATGGAGAAGTATTATTTGGGGAATAGCATACCTTTCAAGACTTTGCTTATTGTTGATAATGCTCCTGGACATCCTCCCTTTATTGGTGATCTTTATCCCAATATCAAAGTGGTATTTCTCCTTCCTACACCCCCTCTTTGATCCAACCAATGGATCAAGGAGTTCATAGCCGCTTTTAAGGCCTATTACCTGAGGGGGACCTTTCTTTGCCCAGGGTATTGATGCAACTGAGGAAGACACTGATGTAATTCTGGATGGGTTATAACATATATGACTGCATTAAGAACTTTGCTTGGGCTTGGGGTGATGTCACCAACGAGTGTATAAATGGCATCTGGAAGAGGTTTGTCCATGACTTCAAAGGATTTGCCAAGGATGAAGAGTTTGCAAAATCAATAAGGCTGTGGTTGAGATGGCAAAGAACCTTAGTCCAGGTGTGGATGAGGATGACAGTGAGGAGCTCCTAGGGGTGGTGGTTCTTGAGGAATTGACTAATGAGGAGTTGTCAGAACTGATTTAGGAATGCGGAGCTGAAGAAGATGCATCAGAAAGGAAACTGCAAGGGAAGAAAAAGAGGACTCCCCAAGGAAATTCATAGGGAAGGGTTAGCAGAAGCATTTGCAGCTCCTAAAAATGTTTGAAAACATGGACCCCCCCCCCCACACACACACACCAAATGGTTTTTATTAATAGAGAGGAATGTTTATGGCACATTATCTGCTTACAAGCAAATCTATAATGAAAAAAAAAAGAGCCAAACCAAGCAAGCCATCAGGGACATATTTCTGAAAAGAGTGACACTTCCTCAAGAAGAGAGAGCCTCAGTCCGACCGGCGTGGCTCAGTAGTTAAACGTCAACCTATGAAACAGCAGGTCACGGTTTGATTCCTGGTCAGGGCACATGCCAGGTTGTAGGATTGATTCCCATTGCGGGGTATGTAGGAGGCAACCAATCAATGATTCTTTCTCATCATCGATGTTTCCCTCTCACGTCTGCTCTGAAATCAATAAAAAGAAGAAGAGCTTCAGACAGGTCTTTTAGAAAGTATTTCAGAAGAAAGCATTGTTATTTATGTGATTGCCCTTGAAGACCTTCCAGTGGGACAAGGTATGGAGATAGAAGATGGTGATCCTGATGATCCTGACCCTGTGTAGGTCTAGGCTAATGTGTGTGTTTATGGGCTAGTATTTAACAAAAAAAGTTTAAAAAGTAAAATAAATAAATAAAATAAATATGTTTTAAAGTAGGAAAAAGCTTATAGAATAAGGATATAAAGAAAGGATATTTTTTGTGTAGCTGTACAATATATTTGTGTTTTTAGCTAAGTGTTATTACAAGAGTAAAAAGTTTAAAAAACTTAAAAAGTTTATAAAGTAAAAAAGTTAAAGTAAACTGAGGTTAATTTATTATTAAAGAAAGAAAAATGTTTTAAGTAATATTTACATTTTTATGTCATATTTTTTCTTTTTTAACTTGATTTTTATTGTTGACACTATTACAGATATCCCCATTCCCCTCACTTTGCCCACCTCTACCCAGCCTCTGACCCCCCTTTAATGTAGCCTAAGTGTACAGTGTGTGTAAAGTCTACAGTAGTGCGCAGTATACCCTAGGCCCTAACATTTGCTCATCACTCACTCACTGACTCATCCAGAGCAACTGCCAGTCCTGCAAGCTCCATTCATGGTAGGTGCCCTGTACAGGTGAACCATTTTTATCTTTTATAACCTTCTTTTTTACTTTACCTTTTCTATGTTGACATATGTTTGGATACACAAATACTTACCATTATGTTACAGTTGCCCACAGTATTCAGTACAGGAACATTCTGTACAAGTTTACAGCCTAAGAGCAATAGGCTAGACCAGTGGTCGGTAAACTCATTAGTCAACAGAGCCAAATATCAACAGTACAACAATTGAAATTTCTTTTGAGAGCCAAATTTTTTAAACTTAAACTTCTTTTAACGCCAGTTCTTCAAAATAGACTTGCCCAGGCCGTGGTATTTTGTGGAAGAGCCACACTCAAGGGGCCAAAGAGCCGCATGTGGCTCGCGAGCCGCAGTTTGCTGACCATGGGGCTAGACCATGTAGCCTAGGTGTGCAGGCTCTACCATCCCGGTTTGTGTAAATGCACTCTGTGATGATGGCACATCATTGAAATCGCCTAACGGCATATTTCTCAGAAAATATTTTTGTCATTAAGCTATGCATGACTGTATAATGAATTACAAAGAAAACATATTTATATACAGTTATCAAAATATTAAATTTATGGCATAGTCATATATGTACTTCATTATTAATACATTGAATCATAAAACAATGCATTTAAAATACAGCTGTTAAAGTTAATTTTATTCATTAAAGACAGTATTAGTATAGGGCTATTATTGCTTAGCTTAAATGAGAACATTAAACTCTGAGATAGTCTCTGGCTCAACTGTTTCAATGATTGACCAGTAATTATAGATAGGGAATACTAAAAAGCAACATGGTGAGAATATGCGACTTTAATGTGAGGCCATGAGAATATGGTGACTGAATGACCCTGAAGTGCAGTTTTTTCAATTGTTGATTACCCATGTTGCATGCTGAGCATCTACAGGCAGGAAGACTATCATCATAGGCAATTCTAGCAGTAGGTTAACTACTACCACAATTGTGGAATTTGATAAATATAAAGAATATTTTTAGGTATCTGTAGCAACTATACTGTGACGTGAAAATATTTGTGATTTCTATTGGTGACAAAATTACACATGCTGTTCATATTGCTCATTTGTTGCCTATATTTATAATTGAGTGAAATATCAAGTTAGAATCTCATGAAAAAGAAAAGATGTAATATATTCCTCCCACCCATGATCATGAACTTCTCCAATTCTAGACATGGACCCCAGGTTAAGCATGCTTGCCTTAGGTTCTTTATTCTAGTCTCACTCATGACCTTCTACCATATTAGTCATGGATTTTTAGGTAGGAACCCATCTTGAGTTTTAGACATGGAACCGATCTTGATTGCCTCTCTGCCATTGTGCTTTATTTTAATTGGTATTGAATCTTGAAGGAGGTGTTTTTGACAAAGAGGTTAGATTCTAGATAGTGAAATCTGAGAAGAGCGAACTGGGCCAGAAACAAGGGAGCCTGGTTGTTTTCAGATTTGAAAAAATTATGTCTTGTAAGAACAAACTTGCCCTGCTTTTCCTCAGCACTTGAGAACGGTTGAGCACACTTTCATTTCCATGTTGAAACTTTCTTTGTCAACCACAGAGAAAGATCTGGATCAGAGACACATGGAAGGAAGTCTGGCCCCTAGAGTATAGTTAGCCCAACAAAGCTGTCCCGCAAAATGCACTCTGTCTTTATGGTTTTAATCAAAGCTACTAGTCTGTATTTGTTTAGCTTCTTTTTTCATGTTATTGGTGATAGTGTGTGTAGGGGAAAAAAGAACCTTTATTTCTGCTATAGGCTTAGATTCAGTCGGAAAGCTGAAGTGAACCCTAATCCTGTAATCTATGTTGAGTTTTTCCAAACATGTAAATTTAAAATATATATTTGAGCTATATAGAGTAACAACCATTTTAATGGAAAGTAGCTTTATGATGTTTGATCTAGTGTTCCCTCCAAATGTCATGGTTTTAAGGCCTTGGTTATGATTTAAAATTGAACACATTGTACCTAATTTTTTATGTGTACTGTTTTCTGAGGTTTAGAAAAAAAAATGAAGACTTCTTATTTTGTGTGTGATTCCTTGACTGAAAACAAGAACTAGGGACTTAAGATTTGTGTTTGAAAGTCCTTGGGTTCCGATTTCATTTTGCAGTCCTCATGATCAGAGCAAAATGGGTATGAGAAAAAGACTGCTTTTTAGAGGAATCCATTTTAAAAGGTGACAAAAATTTGAAAATAAACAGTGAAAAGGGTTTTATTAGAGCATTAGCTTGAAAAAGATAAAATAACTAAATAGGTTTATTTCATTTTGCACTATAAAATTTAGCTTATAAGGATGCATTAATTTAAAACAAGAAATGAATCAAGTATTTTTTGGTATACATTTTCTGACAACTGGTACGATATAGTAGGATGTGGCATTTTTCTCTTCATGTTTTTTATTTTTCTTAGTGTGATCATTTATAGTCATTTTTAGTAAAAATCTTTTTTTAAATAAATATATTTTATTGATTTTTACAGAGAGGAAGGGAGAAGGATAGAGAGTTAGAAACATCGATCAGCCGCCTCCTGCACACCCCCCACCAGGGATGCGCCCACAACCAAGGTACATGCCCTTGACTGGAATCGAACCTGGGACCTCTCAGCCCGCAGGCCGACGCTCTATCCACTGTGCCAAACTGGCTTCGGCATTTTTAGTAAAAATCTTTTAAGGGCTTCACCACAGTTCCCAATAGCCTGTTTCATATTTTTATATTCAAATCATCCTCTCTGAGGTGTCTATATTGTCTTTTTCATTTTGCATGACCTAAATTTTCTTTTTCCATCTATTTGCTCTATGTTGTCAGTGAGGGAATTGAATTTCCATGAAGGTAGACATTAGTGTATTACTTCTCAGAAGGGATGTTTCATAGGTGTCTGTCTAGTTCAGTAGTGAAAATGTTCAGGTTATAACTATTATTCCCCTATATATCCTCCTCACTTGGAGGGGGGACTCATTTCCCCACTCCCCTATAAAATATTAATGATGACAATAGAAGAGATATGAAATTATAGTAGCATTAAATCCCAGCCATATCAGCTAAAAATCTGGCCTATACCAGGAGGAATTCCCAATAATCGAACTGTGGAAAGGACTCTAAGGAGGAATGTGGTGTTGAGCTGGTAAATGGCAGGATATTTCTACCCATTTCTGCTATGTCATCTACCTGGAGACTGAAAGCTTCCATTGACCAGGGAGTAAAAGTGAGTTAGAGGATGTCTTCTGTATTCTATCTTCTATGTCTGTTTTCTATAACCACCTAGGACATTATTATCTTCAACTCTCTGTCATTTCTTTCTACCACATAGTATTTTCCAGGTCCATTTGGAGATAAAAATGTTCCGTAATACACTACATCAGAGGCAATGGACAACCAGTATTTTGTGTGTGTGTGTGTGTGTGTGTGTGTGTGTGTGTGTGTGAATAGACATGTGAAGACTGTAATAAAATTGATTACCCGTAATAACACTACTGTTAATACTAATAACGACAGTGGCTAACATCAAGCCCCTACTATAAAGTAGGCACTCACTTAGGAGCTTATCTGATCTTTACAACAACCCTATGAGGTAAGTACTGTTGTTTTGTGTGTTTTTTTTTTTCATTTGACTAATTAGGAAACCGAGACATAATACAAAAACAAACAAACATTCAAACCTGGAAAGAATTTTTGTGAGTTTATTTGAGCCAAACTGTCCACAATTGTCAGAAAGCAGAAATCTCAACATATTGGGATAATACTCTGGAGAATGGCAGTCTTTCACCTTGTTTTATACATTACAATCAAAGGAGGAGATGTAACAGGGCTACATGAAATCCAATGGTGATAGATTAGGGAGGAAGCAAAAGGGGAGAGGCAGGGGACCTCTGGGATTGGATAAAAAGTAAAATGATTGGCACATACTTATTTTACTTAGGTGGGTACAGGAAAGTTAACAGTCAACAATGAACATGTTAACAATAACATTGTGGTCTCAGTTATGGCGCACAGGCACATTTGCTTGTGCCATGTCCAAAAAAGGGGAAGTTACAAGTTACCTGACATATTTCATAGGTATGTTATCTTAGATGCAAAAAGACAATAGGCTCAGTAAAGATCCGAGTTGATCTTTGTCAAGGAAGATACTAGCCTAGGACATGACTCCCCACTATACACTCCTTTTTAATTAAAAGGTTTTCATTTCAGACTGTCCTTTGTGGTTACTTTAGGTCTCTTGAGTCTGCAAGACCGCCACACAGGCCTTCCCTGAGTTAGTCAGGTTAGCATGTGGCCCCTTTTCCTCCACAGAGACATTGAGTAACTTGCCCATGGTCACATAGCTAATAAGTATGGGAGGCCAGAATTTGAACCTAGGTATTTGACTCCAGCAAGACTTATGTAACCACTATGTCTTGTTGTCTCCCTTTGGAAAGAAGAAGCAGAAACTGAAATTGTCATGAAAGCAGGATGATGACAGAAGTGCTACACATATGAATTTGTGGATTGATAAGAATACTAAAAGCAATGGAGTTTTGAAGGGCTACTGTCACCTAAAAAATGCATAGCATGAAAAGAATGTGCCTTGGAGCTAGACTGCTTAGGTTCAAATTCCCATTCTACTTTAAATGTCTCCCATTGTTTTGGGGATAGGTTAACTTTAAATATTCAACTGCTATACCTGTGATCTTTCTCTCTTAGAATCTCTGCCATCAAGAAGAGAGTTGGTTCTGAGATCCTTTCCACCGGTAAATGATATAAATACTACACGGAATTGTTTTTATGTGTGTACCTCTTTGCACATTATTTGAAATCTGAATTATAATTCTCGAAGTAGAACATAGGAATGACAGTGATGTGCATTAAAATTTCAACAGACATTGCCCAGTGTTTCCATGGGGCTTGTGCTAGGTGAAATTCCCACCTCAATATATGAGTATTTATCCTGGCATTTGTCAAACTTAAACATTTTTTACCATCTACAAAAAAAATTAGTATCTCATTGTAGTTTTTCTTTCATTTTAAAATCAATTTGTATTTTCTTCTGTACTCCTTTCTGAGTTACCTGTTCATGATCTTTGCTCATTTTTTGTATTGATTTTTATGTGTTCTTTATACATTCTCTGAAATTAGCCCTTTGTAATCTAATGGTGAATGTTTTCCTCTAGTTTATTGTGTGTGCTTTGACTTTATTCATTTAGACAATTTAGACTTTTTATTCATACACTAGAGGCCTGATGCATGAAATTCATGCACGGGGGTGGGTCCCTCAGCCTGGCCTGCTCCCTCTAGCAATCTGGGACCCCTTGGGGGATGTCCGACTGCTGGTTTAGGTTGGGAGAGGGAGAAGAAGAGAGAGAGGGAGACAATTATTGAATTTGGCGTTTATGCTTTCAAAGATTTATTTACTTTTTAATTCAACAATACACTTTTCAGATCTATTCACATGGAAACATTTAGATCTTGTTAGTTTCTTTCAACCATTGCATAGTATCCCATCAGATATATGCATGCACAATCACATTCCTTTCTTGTAGTTTTCTTTCAGTTTTTCATGATGATGAGTAACATTACAATTAATATGCATGTGTCCTTATGCAGCAATGATTATTTTTATTCTTAGGAAAGAGTCCTAGAATTGAAATTTGGGAGTTATAGGGTATGTGCATTTTGAGTTTTAATAGATTCTGTCAAATTATTCTCCAAGTGGCAGTACTAATTCATGTTTCCTTCAGCATTGTAAAAGAATACTGATTTCTACACAATCTTTTCAACCCTTGATTTTGTCAAATTTTAAAAATTATTGCTAACGTTAATTTGCATTTTGCTGATTACTACTGAGTTGATTATCTTTTGGCCATTGAAGTTTCTTCTTCTGTGAATTGCCTGTTTATATCCTTTGCCTATTTTTATTTTGGGCTCATTTTCAATTTCTTATAGTATTCTTAGAATGTTTTGTGTTTTTTTAAAAAATATTAATCATTTTTACATTATTTGTATTGCAATTACTTTACCCATGCCTATTGATTATTGCAGTGTTTTTTCAATATGTGGATTATATCTTTCTTCAACTCTGGAAAATTATCAGTCATTTGTCTCTTCAAGTGTTGTCTTTGTTACACATCTTTTCTCTCCTTTAATCAAATTAATCTTAATCCTTCTTTATCTTCTCTTGTCTCTAATTGTCTTTCATATTTTCTATATTTCTTTTTCTCTGTATGCTGCCTTTTCAATAACTTATTATTGTCTGTTTTCCAGTTCAGTAATTCTCTCATTTGCTTTATTCAGTCTGTTGCTAAACATATTTAATTGAGTTTTAAAATTCAGATATCATATTTTCTTGTATCTTGCAGGTTACATTTTTTAGTTTTCACATATATAAGGTGTCTGATTATTCCAATATTGGACATTTTCTGCTGGCTATTTGTGTTTCTGTTATCACTCATGGGCTCATGTTCTCCTGTGGCTTGGTTATTTTTGACTATGTGTTATCAATTGCCCTTGAAACATTATTTGTGGGGATTCCCTAGGGCGGAGGGTAGAATTTTCTCCTCTACTTATGATTTGCATTTGTTCTTGTCAGAGCCCCAGAGGCATAAACAGTCCAGAACCACTTTAAACTAAATTTACAGCTTGAGGTTTCCTGGACCACCCCACTGATGTGAGTTAGGGCTGAAAATCTATGCGAGAGCTCATTTGTGGTTACCATTTTATAGAGACAGGTTTTTTTCATTCTATTTTTCCCCTTCTCCTTTGCTCAGCATGAAATCCCATCCTCCTGAAGTTCGCTGCATGTAGGTTGTGGTTAAGAAGGTGCATTTGCTTACTTCAGAGTTTCAGTTTAAGGTGCTTATTTCCTATTTGGTTCCTCAGTTCAGGTGGGATCTGCACTTTGAGGTATATACTCCATGTCTCTTGATATCATCAAAGTGCAACTCTGTCTTATCTGGATCAGCAGATGTCTTCAGGGAAAGGGCAGTTTTGTGGCTTTTTACTTCTCTAGCTATTTACTTTCTTCTAGAGTTTGTCTTGGCATCTCATCCTCACTATCTTTTGAGTTCTTTCGTGCTCATAAGAAAATAATTTTAGCAATTAGAGTTGGTATGAGTAACCTAACCTGCCTTTTCTGGAAGTTGAAGGAAATCTTTTAAATTTATCTGAATGCTTATAGAATTCTTTGTTTTTCCTGGTAATTTAAAAATATCACTAGGCTGCTTTGAGGTGTCAGCTTTTAAAAATTAATTATTGTTTGGTACACAGTAAGTCCTTTTGGTCTACTGATTTGAGTTCCTCCCCTCCCCCAGCTAAATAAAAAATTCATTTTATTGTATCTATTTATCACCTCTGTTCTATTTCTTTCAATTATTTCTTTAGAAACTCAGTCTTTCGTATCTATCATTTTCATCTTTTGGGTCTGTTTACTTTATACTTTAGAAGCATTCTCTAGCTTACCCACCTCATAAGTGATTGTTTTCCTGCAACTTTGTTGCTATTTTAATTTCTACTTCTAGTAATGTATATGATATTTATATGATGTTATTTACTTCATTATAGTTTTTTTTTTTAATTTTCCACTTCACTTTTGTCTCAGTATTTAGATGTTTTCAAGTTATGATTCTTTACATACTTACAGAATCTATGATTTTTTGTTAATTTTATTGGATATTACTTTCTGGCATACATCCTTTATGAAAATTATTTTATGTCTATTATTAATCACTATAACTATAACTTTTTTGTTTGCAGAATATTTGTATTTGTAAACAAAATAGAAATAGAATCATAGATAAATAGAACCTGTCAGAGGGGTGGAGGCTGGGAGGCTGGGTGAAAAAGAAGAAGAAAAAAACCCAAAGCACATACTAGTAGATATGGACAACAGTCTGGTGATTGTTGGAAGGAAAGGCATGAGAGGGAGTGGAAGAAGGCAAAGGTGGGACAAATGGTGGCAGAAAGAGACTTTTCTTGGGCTATGAGCCCACAATTCAGCATGCAGATGATGTGTTATAGAATTGTATACTTGAAACCTATATAACTTAATTAACTAATGTCATCCCAATCAATTCAATAAAAAATAATGATGCAAATGGGTTCCCCATTTCCCCCCCAATAAATACTTCCTAATGGGCTGCCGATGAGCTAATCAGGTCAAGCGTTCTCTGAGTTGCCCTCTTTATACAGAGTCAGCAAGCATAACATTGTGTTAACTTATTGACACAGAGGAAATCTGTTTTCCATCTGACCTTTTACAGTAAGTACTCAAAATTATTTTCTCTTCAGCTAACAAAGTTAATAAAAAATTATCCGTTTGACACTCATAGACAGTAACATTTAAAATTATATGTTGACTAGAGGCCCAGTGCACAAAACTTGTGCATGGGTAAACTCCCTAGGTCTGGCTGGCGATCAGGGCCGATCTGTGGGGTGACTGGTGGGGCACTCAGGGGGCCCCCGCTGGCACCCGCCTTGGCTGGCCTGAGGCCTGCAGGCAGCTCCTGCGTTGAGCATCTGCCCGCTGGTGGTCAGTGCGCATCATAGCAACCAGTCATTCCCCAGGTCGATTTTCATATTAGGTTTTTATTATATAGGATATTCTTGAACAGTTTGTTTTCTTTTTCCCTAGGAAAAGAATTTAATTTTTACTGAAAACTTACAGTTTTGGTTTATAAAGTAATACTCTTTAACTATTTGGAATCAATCATATATTCACAAAGAATTAGATATTTTGCCGATTTTACATTTCTACACTTTGAAATGGACACATGGTTATTTTATAATGCTTAAAGAGTCTATTAATTAAGAATTTGTAACCATTTGTATAAGATAGAATGAAAGTTTAACTTTGGGCTAAATATGAACAAAGGGTTTAGGAAAGAATTACTAAAACAAAAATATATAGGGTGTTTTAAACCTGGAAATAAACCTTTTTTTTTTTCCAAAGTGGAAAGGAGAATTATGATCCTTGCTAACATTCTTTATTAAATCTTGATTTTACGAATCTCTACTCACCAAAGTTAAGGTAAACGTATTCTTTCAAATGACTAAACATTCCTAAAGTTCAGTCTTTTCTTTTTGTTTCAAACTGACCTTTCCCTAAAAAGTTCCAAACTGGACATTTATTCTGATAAATAAATTTTTAATGGTTCATTATTGCTTCAATGGTGGTCATCCAAATCAATCCCAAAGCATTCTTTCACTCTTGAATGGTTGACCAATTTTAAATACTTCTTACAGAATAAGATTACACAGTAGGCCCCCTTATCCACAGGAAAAAAAAAAAAAGGAAAACTTCAGAACTAAACAATTCCTAAGTTTTAAATTACTCTGTGTTTGAGCAGCATAATAAAATCTTGCTTCCTCCTGCCAAGGGTGTGTATCCTCCCTTTGTCCCACATCCCCACATTGTATACACTACCTGCCTGCTAGTCACTTAGTAGTGATCTTGGTAGGTTATAGATTGACTGTATCACAGTGCTTGTGTTCAAGTCACCCTTATTTTACTTAATAATGTTCCAAAATGCAAGACTAGTGATGCTGGCAATTTGAAGCCACAATGAAGTCATAAAGTGCTTCCTTTAAGTGAAAAAGTGTACACTAAAATATTTTGCGAGAGAGGGACCACATTTACATAAGTTTTATCATAGTATCCTCTCTAATAAAAGAGTAATATGCAAATTAACCATCACTCTGCTACATAAGCCACACCCACCAGCCAAGCCACACCCACCAGCCAATCAGGGCAAGTATGTAAATTAACCCCAACCATGATGGCTACCAGAAGGGAGGCTTGGGTTTCCCCAGCAACAGAGGAAGCCAAGCTTTCCATACACTCTGGCAAGCCCAGGCCTCCACTCAAGGCTACAAAGTTTCAATTATAGAAGGTAAACAAATCCAAACAGAAATGGCTGCCAGCCATGGAGCGAGCAGGAGGCTTGGCTCTGCTCCAGGATACAAAGTTTCAATTGTAGAAGGTAAATAAATTCCAGATACCAGGGCCTCTGCTTGGGTCGCCAGGGGGCATGGCTGGCCTGCAAACCACCACAGGCCCCTCGCTCAGGCCACCCCACACCCCAAGGGAACCTCCACCCTGATCTGGGACACCCTTCAGGGCAAACCAGCTGGCCCCCACCCGTGCACCCGGCCTCTATCCTATCTAATAAAAGCGTAATATACAGATTGACCATCACTCCAACACACAAGATCAAGATAGCTGCCCCCATGTGGTCAAAGATCCTGCCCCCATGTGGACACAAGATGGCCACCACAAGATGGCCAGCAGGGGAGGGCAGTTGGGAGGCACCAGGCCTACAAGGGAGGGCAGTTGAGAGGGATCAGGCGGGCAGTTGAGAGGGACCAGGCCTGCAAGGGAGGGCAGTTGGAGGCGATCAACCCTGCAGGGGAGGGCAGTTAGGGGTGACCAGTCTGGCAGAGGAGGGAAGTTGGGGGCAAACAGGCTGGCAGGGGAGCAGTTACACATCAATCAGGCTCACATAGGAGTGGTTAGGTGGTGATCAGTCTGGCAGGCAAAAGCGGTTAGGGACAATCAGGAAGGCAGGCAAGTGAGCAGTTGGGAGCCAGCAGTTCTGGATTGTGAGAGGATGTCTGACTACCCATTTAGGCCCGATCCCACTGCCCGTTTAGGGCCACTGGGATTTGGCCTAAATGGGCAGTCGGACATCCCTCGAGGGGTCCCAGATTGGAGAGGGTGCAGGCTGGCCTGAGGGACACCCCTCACCCCCGTGCTCGAATTTCATGCACTGGGCCTCTAGTCCTATCTAATAATAGAGTAACATGTAAATTACTATCACTCCGCTATGCCCACGATTGGGCAGCGGGAGGCTGGGGGGCGGGACTCGGGGTGGCCTATCCGGCCATTGAGAGGCACAGATCTGCAGCCACTGAGGGGGGCTACCCTGCTGTTGAGAGGCGCAGGGGGTGGGACTCCCGCCCCCTGTGCCTCTCAACAGCCAGATCCACGGCCGCTGAGGGGGCCTGCCGTGGACATCCAGCTGCGCCTCTCAACGGCAGGGTAGCCAGGTGTCCGCGGCAGGCCCCCTCAGCGGCTGTTGAGAGGTGCAGGGGGCGGGACTCCTGCCCCCTGCGCCTCTCAACAGCAGGGTAGCCCCCCTCAGCGGCCGCGGACCATCAAAAGCAGGGGAGCTGGGTGCCTGTCGGCTCGGCGGAGGCTTCTGAAAGGCCTGGTGCACCAGCGGACAGGCACCCAGCTCCACCGCGAAAAGCAAAAGTGTGTAGGGGACCCTACACGTGCATAATTCAATCATGCACTGGGCCTCTAGTATTGTTATAATTGTCCTATTTTATTTTAAGACTACTGTATATATTTCCTCTGCAGCTATTCTAACATTTATTATCCTATGGAAGTTACTTAAGCATCATTAAATTCACTCAATGCTTCCATTTTCAAAGAGGGAATCAAGCTTGTTCACATTTTATTTATCATGAACATTAGCACTAGCAGTCCGATGCACGAAATTCATGCAAGAATAGGCTTTCCTTCCCCCGGCTGCCGGCACCGGCTTCCCTCCAGCACCTGTGACCCAGGCTTTGTCCGGAAGGTCATTCGAAAGGACTTCCAGTCTAATTAGCATATTACACTTTTATTATTATAGATTTTCCACAGGTGGAAGCAGATAGCGATATTATTTTAAAGGTGTTAGGAAAATTCAATAGACTTGAAAGAATTGAGAGCATTTTGGATTGTCATCAGCAAGTGGCCACTGCTCTTTTCAAAAGGTGTTTCTGGTCACTAAAAAGTGTCTTGTTTTAACCACAACTCATTAAACTGTGTTCAGAGACTCACAAATGATACCAATAACAGTACTTCTTTCAGTTGAATATGCAAAGTGGTTTTTTTCTCCATATTTTGATTAGCTGCATTGAACAATCTTATAATAGAGCTAGATAAAACATTATTAAATGTTCCTGTAATGGAGAAGTAACTCATTTATAAGCAGACAGTAATGCTTAAGTGATAACTACTTTTGTTATTAAATATGCTTATAAAATGTTTCCCCTAAGCTTTAACTTAATTTGGGGGGGATGGTGAGTGAAATCTCCTTTATTTTAATTATTTACAGACCCAAGTACCAGACAGTCATGATTTTTTTTCAGCTTTTTTTTTTTATTTCAGGAAAAACTATCTTAAATATAATAATGTTACATGCAATAAACATTAATATCTCAAGAAAAATGATTTTAAATATGATAATGTTACATGCAATAAACACCAATTATTCAAGAAAAATATCTCACATATAATAATATTACATGCAATAAACATTAACATTTCAAGAATAAAAGGATTTTAAGTATAATAATATTACCAAAACTGTACTAACATAGTATGATATCACAAAAGTTGTAGAAAATGTTAAAAATCTGCAAATAACAGGATTACTTCTATTATATTCTAGAATATTTTTTCCCTCTGGCTCTATTTTTATTCATCAGTTTATGTTGTTCATTATATTTCACAAATGAGTGAGAGCATATGATATTTATCTTTCTCTGACTTGATTATTTTGCTTAGCATGATGTTTTTATAGTCTATTTTGTTGGATATGAGTATTGCTACTCCAGCTTTTTTTTTTTTTCTTTTCCATTTGCATGGAAATTTTTTTCCATCCCTTCACTTTTCATCCTGTGTGTGTCTTTTGTTTGGAGGTGGGTCTTCTTGTAGACAGCATATAGTTGGGTCATGTTTTTGTATCCATTCAGCTACCCTACACCTTTTGATTGGAGCACTTAATCCATTTACATTTAGGGTTATTATTGAGAGGTACTTATTTATAGCCATTTCAATTCTGTATGGCTAGGTTTCTCTCTCTGTTTCTTCTTCTCAGCAATTCCTTACAGAAATCCCTTTAGCATTTCTTGTAATGCTGGCTTGGTGGTAGTGAACTTCTTTAGCCTTTTTTTTTTTTTTTTTGTCTGGAAAGCTCTTTATTTGACCATCTATTTTGAATGATAGCCTTCCTGGATATAGTAATCTTGGTCTCAGATCCTTGCTTTCCATTACCTTGAGTACTTCATGCCATTTCCTTCTGGCCTCTAGAGTTTCTGATGAGAAATCAGGTGTCAGCCTTATGGGAACTCCTTTATAGGTGACAGTTTTCTTTTCTCTTGCTACCCTAAGATTCTCTTTTTGTCTTTAATTTTTGGCATTTTAATTATGATGTGTCTGGGCGTGGGTCTGTTTGAGGTTCTCTGTGCCTCCTGAACTTGTGTAACTTTTTCCTTTACCAGGTTAGAAAAGTTTTCTGCCATTATTTCTTCAAACACCTTCTCTATTCCTTTCTTCCTCTTCTGGCACACCTACTATTCTAATATTGTTATGTTTCACATTGTCCCACAGCTCCCTTAAGCTGTCCTCTGTTTTTTAATTGTTTTATCTTTTTGATTCTCCAATTGAGTGATATTTTCAACTGTCTTCTAATTCATTGATTCGATCCTCAACTTCCCCTAATCTGCTGTGTATTCCTTCTAATGTGTTCTTTATTTGTGTTATGTCATTCTTTATCTCAGACTGTTCTTTTTTCATAGTTACTATGTCTTTTTTTCATACTGTTGAGCATTTTTAACATCATTACTCTGAATTCTGCTTTCGATAATTTTTTTTTATCTCTGCTTCATTTATCTCTTCTTCTGGAGAATTCACTAGTTCTTTCATTTGGGGGTTGTTTCTTTGTTTCCTTATTTTGGTTGTCTGTTTGTGTTTGTGACTATGCTTTAGGTAGATCCTCTATACCTCTCAATCTCTAGTGCAGGACAGTGTTAAAGGCTGTTCCTGACTAATTGGATCAGGCAAAGTCTCAAAGCCTCCAGAGACCGCCTCTGTCTACAGACTAATAGGATTCTCACTTGAATTGCTCTCAGGCAGTTGTCCTCAGGTGTGGAGAGTGTGGTTTCAACAGGGTGGGGCAGTTGCTTCTGCCTGGAGGCTAATTGTTACTTTTAATCTCTTAACACATTGTGGGCAGATCACGAGCATTCTCATGTTTTCATATCACACAGTGTTTTACATAAATGTTAAAGACACGCCTTAAAATTAAATACCCATTGCATTTTGAAGTTATGTATTACATGTTCTTACAAGCTAATATCTTTTTAAAGTATGGTACTTTGTAATACGTTTTTTGTACTCCTTCAATAGAAACTTATCTGGCCACGGGGTAAAGCTAGCAATAAAACTACTGGTGCACAATGTGTTAAGTAGCCTCAGGGCAAGGTGTTTTCCAATAGGGTGTGTCGATGCTCTTCCCCCAGGCAAGGCAGATGCCTATGTAGGAAAGATGTCCTCTGCTGTGTGAAGGAGTGACTGAGCCCAGGAAACTTGGGGTGTCTGCCTTCTGAGCTCTATCCCCCAAGTCCCTGGTCCTGGGTTCTGCTCTCACAGCTCTAGTCCGCTTCACCCTCCCTCTGCCAGAGCACAAGGTGGGTGGCTCCACAGGGAATTTTTGTGTGTTGGCCCTTTAAGAGGGTGCCCAAACTTTCAGCTGCCACTCCCTGGAAGACAGCATCCCATTGCTTTTCATAGCTAGATGTTATGTGGGTACCCTCCTCAGTTTGGTGCTCTCTGCTGGGAAGCCCAGCTTCCGGGTTAGATTCCAGAGTTCTCAGTGGCACCCCCGCCACAGCTGAGATATCTCTCCAGGACTTCAGTTACCATCTGTGGGTGCCTGGCCAGACCTTTAGGGTCTCGGCCCCTCCTACCAGTCTCCATTCGGTCTCCACCTACGGTCCTGGGGTATCAGGGTTCTCTCCTGTGAGTTTCCCATTGATTATTCAGGGGGAGGGTTCTCTCCTATGAGTTTCCCATTGATTATTCAGGAGGCCTTTCCATATTTATGTTGTAATTCCAGCTTGTTCCTGGGAGCATGTCTGTGTAGCATCCTCCTACGCTGCTGCCATTTTTAATCTCTTCCAGTCATGATATTTTGTTGCTTTTTTTTTTTTTTTAAGCAAAAAAACATAAGCCTTGCATGGAAATTCTTAAGAAATGTCAAAGAGCTGGTCTTGTTGGAAAGGTTAGTAGTTGTAGAGAAATATTTCAAAAACATAAATGCAGCAGTTTTAAACATGGTTTAGTGCCCAGAATAACATGTTGGTTTTGTTTTTCATTTTTAACATAAATATCAACAGCCACTGTGTAATTGAGTCACAAACATATTTGAACCCAGAAATTTTTATACTGAAACAATTCTCTGTGAACCAATACCATCTCTCCAAACAGAAAGATTTTGTTACCCTTTGTGTGTTTTAAAAGCGAGAAAGCCTGGTATTATATAATAGGACATTGGGGATTTTATGCATTTGTGTGCTTTCTTATTCTACTCCCCATCTCATTTTTGTGTTTCTCAAAATATCTGGGATAGCATTTTTGCATGCTTGCATACCCTTACGAATGGTTCTATGTATTTGCACTGTAAGCATTTTTGCTGTAAACATGTTTGCCGCAAGCATTTTCACCGCACAACTAATTGGCCCTAAGACAATGTCACCATAAAACATAAAATAGCTGGTTGGCAGTTTGGTTTACATTTGGCAGACTTCATGTATTTTGTCAGTTCGTTTTCATTCTCCATTGACGAAGTTCTCTCACTATTCCCATTTGTATTTTATATAAGTTTTAGCCCTCGTAATGTCCTATACCATGACGAGATATGGTTGTATTAAAATAGTGGATGGTCACAACTACATATAAAGTTGGATTGCAAGGAACGTATAAGGCCAGATTGCAAATGATAACATATCAGTTTACAAATCCTTCTGTGAGCATAATCATCCCGCCCACCCATGAAAACCAAAAGTTTACTGAGCTGTGGCAAACGTAAAGGAGGTGGCTACTAATTCACAACAGTCTTCCAGAGTGTTACTTATCAGTTCTTTAGTTGGAAACTGATACCTCTTTTGGTGAAGCAAGAAACTGTAGTGAAAAAGAAAAGTGTGATGCCAAAAGAAAAGACAAATCAATAAGCAAAAAAAAAAAGTTTAATACTATGAGTGAAAGACTTCAAAGACAATGTATTTTCCTTTTTTACAATAAAATCTTTTTAATTTATGTTGTTAATTTTTTTGTTTTATTATGTCCTTTTTAATACCTATCTTTTATTTTTTGTTATTTCATCTTTCATGGCAAAATTGCCTTATGGCCCATTAGTTGTGTGGTGAAGATGTTTGTGGTAAAAATGCTTGCTGCAAAAATCCTTGAGGCAAAGATGTTTATGACAAACATGCTTATGATGAAAATACCAGACACGCTTAAGAATATAGCATAGTGGTGAATAGCTTGCATCTGCAGCCACACTGCCTGTGTTTAAATCTTGTTCAGTAAGCTTTAGCTCTATGGCCCCTGGCAGTTCACTTAAACCTCTTGTGTCTTAGTTTTCTCACCTGCAAACAAAGAGTTGCATTAAATGTTTGTGGATTAAGTGAATTAGCACATGTAAAGAATTTAAAATAGTTGCTGGTACATAGCAAGCCTGGTAACTGAAAATAAAGAGAACTTGAGAGATCTGAAAGATGCTTGTGGGGAAAGAATCAGGATGAGAGGTTATAGTACCGTGCTGGATATGGAGTGGAAAAAGAGGACCTCAAGATGAGCATGTGAATGGTGCCATTCACTAGGACAGGAAACACTCTTTGTAATGGATGGGCAATGGGTGTTGTCACTCAGCATATATTCTGGGTAATTATGTTCTAATTTTCAACAGGAGCAGCCTCCTCCTCAGTCTCAATCCATGAGTTCCTGGATGCAATTGACTCCACTGCAGTTCTGGGAGGGCTGGCAAGGCCAGTGGGTGGATCCCATCCTCCCAGCCACATTTCAAGGTTGCTGACAGCAACTCTGCTGGTACAGTCAATGCAAATCCCAGAGCTTTTGTAGGAGCTATTGAAAAAGATGTGTATGTGAATTGGTGGAGCTGAGGCAGTTCCCTTGAATTTGCTGAGGTAATGCCTATCTGAGAATGGAGCCCACACGAAGGAAGGCAAGGCATAGAGACAGAATAGCAGATCCTAGTGACACCTCTTAAGTCCTAAATCCAGCTTGGCCTGAAGTCATTCTATATCTTGACTTTTGTTGTTTTTTTAAACATATATGGGCAATAATAAGTTGTCTTTGGCATAAGTTAGATTGTTTTTTTTAGAAAATATAGTATATTAAAAAAACTGACAAGGAAACCACATATGAAGTAACTAAGTTGTGGGGGAAGATGGCATGTTCAACCTTGGCTATGCTTGAGTGTGAGGTGTTGTGAGGCATCTTACTAGAGTGGAGAGGTCCCCAAGGAAATTGGATATATGCATAGGAAGTTAGCAATGCCTGAAACAGTCTTTGGTAAAGATTTCTAGAGGGTCATTTGTCAATACAGTGCTGTCATACTATAAAGAACCTCCCTCCCCCAATTCCTGCTTACAGATGATTTAAATTTAACTGTTATTGTCTTTCTCTAGACCAGCTTCTAGTTATCTTCTGGTGTAGGATAATTTTCTTGGCATAAGCCATCTCTTTGTGAAAGGAGACCAGCGTCACATTCAAGACCTTTAAATAGTTCATCACGAAATACAACAGGGTGGCTAGACTAGAGCATAATAAGCTCAAAGGGAGTCATTGTAGATAAACAAAGCATACTTTCTTATAGTTGTAGCAACATTTTCCTTGACATAAACTTCATGGTAAACAATAGGCAAAATACATGCCACTGCTACGAGGAATTCAGTTATAAACTGACTGCTATGGCATTTGAGGAAGATGAGTCAGGTCTGGGAAGAAGCAACACTGTACTATGTATGTCTAGTCCCCACACTATGTTAGAATGTTTACACCAGCTTGAGTGGTTGTGATGGGGTCGTCTACATCGCTGGGTTTTTGCCCTTGTGACTCATTGTTTCTGCTGTGGGGTTAACTCCCGGCTCTGGAAAGGGAAGGAGTTACTTGCCAGACCATATGGAGTAGAAAACAGCAGATTGACTTAGGTTTCAAAGGAAGCTGAAAGCACATACATACAAGTGAAAAGTCTTTTGAATAGCATCCTCATAGAGGTGTTTAATTTTCAAGATATATCTTGAAACCTTTAGGATTCTAAAGTTAGTTGATGGAAAAAGGTCGAGAGAGGACAAAGGGTACAAGTATGCAATTTCACTGCCTTTGTTTATGTTTCCAGTTTGGAGTAATTGGAAAAAAAGAATGCCTCCCATTGATTTGCTGTAAATCTGCCTGGGCTAGGGGGTATGGCCATATCCATGTGTGTAGAGTAGATTCTGGGACTTAAACTCTGTAAACTTGGGTTTCTGTGGTCCTATGTTGGACGAGCTAATTGTAAGGGGTGTGAATGAGCCAAGGAAACTGGAAAGTTGGAAATGCATGTGGGGTTAGAGAAGG
Organism: Cnephaeus nilssonii; assembly: GCF_951640355.1. NCBI lineage: Eukaryota > Metazoa > Chordata > Mammalia > Chiroptera > Vespertilionidae > Cnephaeus > Cnephaeus nilssonii. The sequence goes on along the minus strand of NC_137077.1, from coordinate 13,940,304 downwards.
CTCCTCCTGGCATCTAACTCTGACAACCATGGATTTATTGATTAATAGTGGCCTTAAATATATACTGTACCTGGCTTATACTTGGAACTGTTGTAGAAGATTCTAAAATCCATCTCTAGCTCATTCATTATAAATTTATTGAGCAACTACTATGTACCAGGCACATGTTAGATGCTGGAGATAAGAAAATAAACAGGACACAGTCTTGTGAGAACTTAAGTCCAGTAGAGAGAAGTGTTTGTGAACAGTCATAGAACAATGTGGCAAGTATTATGATAAAGGAATCTGTAGTGAGCTGTGGTAGCATTTAAATCTGCTGATGGATGGAGGAACAGGTCAGAGAAGGCTCTGTAGAAGAGCTGACCCTATACATAGTAGGTCTTGTAGGATGTATAGAAGGAAGGGACTACAAGCAGTGGGAAAAACATGATCCTGTGGGATGGGTTGGTGGAGGAATATAGTTTTTTTGTGTCTAGCTTTTCTATTCAGCACAATGTGTTTTTTAAATTTATTTTTTAAGTTAAGTTTATTGAGGTACATAAAGTTCACCTATTATAGGTGTACAGTTCTATGAATTTTGAAAAACAATAGTTGTGTACCCACCACTCTAATCAAGACATAGAATATTTCCATCACCCCAATCATTTTATTTAAACATTTTATCCATATTTATTGGTATAATATATTTTATTGTGGATTAGATTTTAATTTTCCTAATGACTAATGATATTAAAACTTTTTTCAAGTGCTTATGTGCCATTCACATTTCTTCTTTAGTGAAGTGTTGGTCCGAATTGTTCGCCTTGCCTATTTTTAAATTGTGTAGGGTGGGTGTTTTTTTTCTTCTTATTATTTTGAGCTCTGAGAGTTCATATAAGCACCACTCTATTCTACAAATTTTGATATGTGGTATTTTCATTCTATTCAAAATATTTTCTAACCCATTATTTTTCACACTTTTTGATTTGTAGATTATTTAGATGTGTGTTGTGTAGTTTCCAAATTTGGGGATTTTCATTTTTAATTTTTTGAGGAAACTCCATACTGTTTTCCACAGTGGCTGCACCAGTCTGCATTCCCACCAGCAGTGCACAAGGGTTCCTTTTTCTCCACATCTTTGCCAGCACTTGTCGTTGATTTGTTGATGATAGCCATTTTGACAGGTAAGAGATGGTACCTCATTATCATTTTGATTATTAGTGACTTTGAGCATGTTTTCATATGTCTCTTGGCCTTCTGTATGTCCACTTTTGAAAAGTGTCTATTTAGGTCCTTTGTCCTTTTTTTTATTGGATTGTTTATCTTCCGTTTCTTGAGATGTATGAGTTCCCTATAAATTTTGGATATTAGAACCTTATCGAATATAACATTGGCAAATATATTCTCCCATGTAGTGGGCTTTCTTGTTGTTTTGTTGATGATTTCTTTTGCTGTGCAGAAGCTTTTTATTTTGATGTAGTCCCATTTGTTTATTTTCTTCTTAGTTTCCATTGTCCTAGGAGCTATATCAATGAAGATATTGCTATGACATACTAGTATGTCTGATATTTTGCTGTCTATGGATTCTTCTAAGATTTTTATGGTTTCCTGTCTTATGTTTAAGTCCTTTATCCATTTTGATTTTATTTTTGTGTAAGGTGTAAATTGGTGGTCTAGTTTCATTTTTTTGCATGTATCTGTCCAATTTTCCCAACACCATTTATTGAAGAGACTGTCTTGATTTCATTGTATGCTCTTGCCTCGTTTGTCAAATATTAATTGAGCATAATGACTTGGGTCAATTTCTGGGTTCTCTGTTCTGTTCCATTGGTCTATATGTCTGTTCTTGTGCCAGTACCAGGGAGTTTTGAGAACAGTGGCTTTGTGATTTGACATTTTTATACCTTACAATGTGATCACCCCACTAATTCTAGTGATCATCTGTCACCATGCAAACTTATCACAAGGTTATTGACTATATTCCCCTTTACTTTTCATCCAGACCCCCACCCTCTCCCTCTGGCATCCATCCCTTTGGTCTCTATTTCTGTGAGTCTGATTTTCTTTTGTTTGCTTGTTCATTTTTATTTTTGTTGTTTTTAAATATATTTTTATTGATTTCAGAGAGGAAGGGAAAGGGAGAGAGAAATAGTAACATCAGTGATGAGGGAGAATCATTGATTGACTGACTCCTTAACAACCCCTATTTAGGGATCTAGCCCACAACCTGGGCATGTGCCCTGACTGGAAATCTTACTGTGACCTCCTGGTTCATAGGTCAATGTTCAACTACTGAGCCATAACAGCCAGGTTGTTGTTGTTTTTTTGACTCCACATATCAGTCTCTCTCTGACTTCTTTGACTTAGCATAATACCCTTTAGGTCCATCCATGTTGTCCCAAATGGCAAGATTTTTTTTATTGCTGCATAATATTCCATTGTATATGTGTGTGTTTGTGGGTAACTCATGTTTCTTTGTCCATTCATATATCAATGAACACCTAGGTTGCTTCCATATCTTAGCTATTTTAAGTAGTCTTGATTTTTTTTTTACAGAAAAATTGTTTTTAAAATATTTATTTGCTTTATTTATTATTTATCATTAAGGAAAGAATAGTGCATTACTGTAATAATCACCAGTGCTTTGTAGCTTTGTACAAGTTTCAAATGCTTTCACATGGATGATCTCATTTTTATCACCCCCATTTTATAGATGAGGAAACTGAAGCTCAGAAATGACTTGTATGAATGACATGTAGCTCATATATGCTGAAATTGAGACTTGAACTCTGGTCTTTCCCATCATATTGCACATAAAATTATGGGCTATGCCTCACATTAGGGGATCAGAATTTTCAATGAAAATAAAATTAAAATTGAATTAGTATCTGCCATTCTATTTTAATCAGTCTTAAGTATGAGTGGATAATCTTATAAAATGCTTCTATTATAATCTAATTTAGCCCTGCTGATCAATTGCTATTCTACTTAGTTTTTATATTCTATTCAATATGATGTCACTGAAAACTTCACGAAATATAATTAACTGGTAAGACTGGAAAAACAACTCCTCATTCACTCAAAACAGACACTGCCAGACAGACAGACACACACACACCCTCACATACCAGTAGGCATTTATTTAAATATAGGGACTGTATGCAATAATTAATTTAAGCAACTAATATTGGCTTATTATGTTATTGGTAAGTTACTATATATAAGTTACTTCATATACTCCAATGTAAGTAGTATAATGTAAATGAACTGTAATTCATACCATAGCGGTAAGCAGTTGCAGCAATGTTTAATAACCAGCCCTGGGGATGGGCAGAGTCCTGAATAATTTTTATTCAAGTATTATTGTAATTATTGTAACACTTACCAGATACAGTACCAGCTTCCAAACTAATATTTTAAGACACTGGCACAGCAATACTTCTGCAATGTTCTATTGGTCAAACAATCATAATCCATAGCATTCAAGGGGAAAGGACACAGATCTCCTGCCTCTAAAAGGAAGGAGTATCAGGACTTTGGGGGCCATATTTTAAAGCCATTACACCAAGATGCCACACAATGACTACAGTGAACAATTAGAAGGACATGTTTGTCAGTTTCTCTTTAAGCCCTTGCTCTCTGGTAAGAGAGTGAAGTGACTAGTGTATTCACTTTGACCACAACCCCCGTATTATAATCAAGACCATTCTCTACTGGCATGTGTGGTCTTGGCATCTAATTTGTTTTCATACTTTACAAATAGGAATGGTAACATTGCATTTTTTTAATCACTCACAGTACAATCAACCTAAAAACTCTCTGCAGAGAATGACTTGTCTTGATACAGTGCCCTAGATATATATAGTCAGTGTTTAGTGATGTTGTAAATCGATATATAACAAGGCCCTACACAATTTTCAGATTCTTTGAATGCCTTGATACTTGATAATACAATAAGAGATAAGCAGAAGCTATGAATGCCTTTTTGTATGATTTCCTTTAGTCAGCATTTATTGAATGACTTTTCTGTATAATGCATTCTGGTATAAATAAGTACTGTGGTAAGTAATGTTTAAACTTAAATTCTCAGCTCCCCAAAAAACTTTTAAAAACAGTCTCCAGTTTAGAGAAGGCCCATATTCTCATGGTTCTCACTGTATTATGTCTGGTCTGCAAACAGTTTAAGCTAAAACATCCATGCATGCTATTTATATAGCTACTAGAGGCACAGCGCACAAAATTCGTGCACAGGTAGGGTCCCTAGGCCTGGCCTACGACCAGGACCCATATTCCCCAGCTGCTGGCAGCTGGCCCCAGTAAACTGAATGATAATATGAAAATACATGTCACAAAGCACTTGACTCCACTGTAAAACATAACTATTCCCTCAGGCCTTTATCCAGACAATCTCTATATATAAAAGGCTAAGCGACTGGTCAACCAGCTGACTGGCCAGTAGGTATGATGTGCACTGACCACAGGGGGCAGATGCCTAACGCAGGAGCTGCTGAGCAACAGCAACTTTGCAGAGTGCCCTCTCACACTCCGGGACCCCTTGGGGGATGTTGGACTTCCAGTTTTGGCCCAATCCCCACAGGCCAGGCCGAGGGATCCCACCTGCCAGAGGGACCCCCACTCACTTCGCAGACACCCCTCGAGCCCCAGCACTGCCCCAGGTGGGGCTGGAAGGGGAGGGACTGTGAGAGGTTGGCTCCAGGGCATGTCCAGCCCATCATACCCAGTCCCACCCCACTGGCCACCTTCTAATTAATTTCCTTTCAATGTGCACAAATCCATGCACCGGGCCTCTAGTTATTTATAAAGCAAGATAGTTTATAAGCAGCAAGGCCATGATGACAGCATGTAGAGTAACAGTGTACAATGGTGAGAGGAGAGAGAAACAAAATACAGATCCAAAAACTGCAATGCACAGAAGTCTAGATTTATTTTGTATACTAGTAGCTCCAGAAGGCCTTAGAAGCATGAATTCTCCAGAAGACCTTGAATCACCAAAAAGTTTATAATAATATCTTTCAGAAATGGTTGGAATAAATTATAATTTCTTAAAGGGAATAAAGTTTGAAAACTATATAATGAAATACTTGAAAATATAAAAGAATTTATATTTTGATCTGATTGGAGGCTATGAAGAATATAAGAATTGCAAAAGAATGGAATCCGAGAGCTGAATAGAGTTAAGGTAGAGAGTTTATCTTGAAATGCTTCCACTTTAAATGTTCTAAGTCCAGAAGAGAAGGATACAGCTAATTGTTGGTCAAAGCAGAATGACTATTGAATGGTTTTTTTGTATGGTGACAATAATTTAAAAGGGATATTCCTAAGCAACCAATTATTTTGTTTTTTTAAATAATTCTTTATTGTTGAAAGTATTACATATGTCTCCCTTTTTTTCCCCATTGACCCCCCTCCAGCCTGCCCCTGCCCCCCCACCCCACGCCTTCAGCACCCTATTGTCTGTATCCATGGATTATGCATATATGCATACAAGACCTTTACCAAGCAATCAATTATTAAGCCTCCTAATATTAAAATTTGTATCTAATATATGAAAATTTTGATTTAGAATTTTAAGAACAGGTAGAATTTCCTTTATCATTTGTAATTTCCTCTGTTAGAGCTCATTAGTGCTTAAGAACATGGACTTTAGAAACAGCCCAGCTGGGTTTGAGTCCTAGCATTATCCCTGAGTTGGCTTCCATAAACCCCAGGGTTCTCATATGCAAAATGGATCTAAAAAAAATCTCCCTCCCCCTCCATGAGGTGATGACATGAAATGCAGGTAAAGGGCTTAGTCCAGTGCCTAGCCCAAGGTTCCAAACACCAGTGAATATGGACTATTACAATGATCAATATTGACTCCTGTAGGCAAAAATCTGAAAGTGAGGAAGCATTGGAAAATTCAAGCCAAGAACATCACCTATCGGTATCCCATAATTTGGGATTGAGGATTGAAATCAGGTTTTATTTTCATCTGTTTTTGTGACTCTCTTTTCAATAGAAAAGCTGAGGAAGCCCCCAAAATAACTGACCATTTTGGAGGGTGTCTCTCGGTGCTTTGTGGGCTCCATTTGGGTTGCAGCTGTTTTTCTACCCACTTGACAGACAAGGAGGTCACCACGGTTAAGTGTCCTTCTCAGCGACACCCAGGACAATGGCAGAGTGCATCCAGGTCACATGACTCACTCTCTGTTCAAGAATCTCCCTAATCCCTGTGCCATTTGGGAATGGTTTCAAAGGCATTCCAACCACAGAATCATGCCAGTGTGCTGGTTATCAACTATTTTGTTGTTCCTTTAGCAAGTCCTCAAACTGATATTTTCTGTCCTCCTGGGACACAAATCACAAAGCTGACCTTAACTGCTTTGGCATCTTACCCCTCCTCCCAAGGCGCACAAAAGAGCAGTGAGGGGCAGGCAATTGCGTGTTTTCCCACGCAGGTCATGGTCCAGCCCAGACAGATAGGGAAGATCTGTCTTTAATGAGAGAAATGTGCCATTACTTGGTCATAAATTCAACTTAATGATAATTTTAGTAAGGCAGCTTGCCCAGGGTTTGTAGAAACACAAATCAAAAATCCCAAATTCCAGGCATATCCTCCTAGAAACTCTTTTGGCGACTACATTCCCTTTGCTTTTTAAGGAAATCAATTACCCTAGTTATAGCCCCTAGTTGCTTAGGGTAGATTTGCACAAAGTTAAAGTCACTGTGGCAGCAGAGAGGGGAGTGGGTGGCATGCTGCTCAAATGATTTTTGCCAAGCGTTAGGCCTTGACTTCAGTTGTCAAGGAGGCACAAATGGACAGACATACGGATTTGGTGCCCAGCCCAGCAAAAGTAGTTTACAGTGGGAACATTCAGATGACTCTGTCTAAGGGAAGGTTTTATTTATTTTTTCCCAAATGCTTATGTCCCTGGCCAATTCTAAACTGACAAATACTGGTCATTAGTACTCTCAGATCACAGAACAAGATTTTAATCCCCACATTTGAGTTGCTGACTTAGAAGTATATACAGGCGCAAGGCTTGCAGACACCTTGCCACACTCTGAGCAGTAGAATTGGACCCTTTTGTCTCATATCATATCCTGTGCTCACTTCCATCATAGCAACTAGCATCTCCTTTTGTGCTTCAGTATTCACAGGTGTTGCCTTCTACTTAATTGTGTGCTCCCAGGTGTAGGAGGATATCAGATGGGAGTGTGTTTGTCTAGTTTCTAGCCCAGGGCCTGCTATGTGACAGATGTGCAGTTAACATTTATTGAATGAACAGAAGTCAGAATGAGTGACATTCATGCTTTCCAATAAGGTCTGACTTTTAATTCGGGGATCCTGGTAAAAGGCCATTTCTCCCTATTTTCAGGATGATATACATGGTTAGATGAGACAGTGCCCTGGGGGACAGTGGGGAGAAAACAGAACTTAAGATAACTGCCTCCCATAGGTACTATAACTGGAGCCTGTTAAAAATTTTACTTCATTCATTTGAACATATATGTATAGATTGCCAATACAGCCAATACATTAGTGCCAGGCACTGAAGAAATCAAAGCATTTACAATCTATTGCTCTTTAATTCTAGGATTCAATGTATAATGTTATCATAAATTATTATTTTTCCTAATAGCATAGCTCTACCCAGAAAAGAGACATAAAATTCTCGCTCTCCTTCTCTAATTTGGTTTTGTAGGTGGTTCTGCCTACACTCCTCTCCTCAGGTGTACAGGGGAGTTTAGCTGGCAGTTTATTTGTATTGCTGGTCACAGGTCTATCATGTGGAAAGGTTAGGGTTATAGGAGGAATGGAATGAAGGGGATGGCATGTTTGCATCCTGTAATTCTCTAGCAAAAGTGATGGATAATGATTGTGCTGCACACCTTCAACATACACAATGTTCTATGTCAATTGTATCTCAACTAGAAGCCTAGTGCATGAATTCATGCACCAGTGGGGTCCCTCAGCCTGGCCTGCACCCTCTCACAATCCAGGACCCCTTGGGGGATGTCGGAGGCCTGGTGCATGGATTCAGCCCGATTCCCGAAGGCCAGGCCGAGGGACCCCACCTGTGCATGAATCTGTGCACCAGGCCTCTAGTATGCATATAAGATCTTGGTTAATCTCTTCCTGCCTTCCCCCTTTCTCCCTTCCCTCTGAGATTCATCAGTCTGTTCAATGATTCCATGCCTGTGTGTTGAGTATCAGTGCGTGTCATAGCTGTCATAGCAGTGGTCGAATGGTCACTTAGGCTTTTATAGATATAGATAAAGCTGGGAAAATAGAATTCAACAACAGCAACAAGGAGAAGGCAGTGGCTCTCAAGCTTGAGCAGGCATCAGAATCACCAGGAGGCCCTATGAAAACACAGATTGCTGGGTCCCACCTCCAAAGTGATCAGTAGGTTTGGGTTAGGATCCCAAAATTTGCATTTCAAGCAAGTTCCCAAGCAATGCAGCTGTTTACTAGTCCAGGACCGCTAATCTAAGGCAAAAGAGCCCTGACATTTACCTTCTACCAAGGCTTATTCTCCCATCATCCTGATTCCAGTGGTACAGTTTTCTCAGGGTAGCCTTGGATTGGGGTAAAAATACCAGTTCAAGTTATTTTGTAGATATTTTTTAGTGACCTGGGGCAAATTTTCGTAAGTCAGATATCTTTGTTTTGCCATTTAGCCCACATACTTATGGGCTTCCTCTCCAATCATTAGTTGGAAATAAAAATAATAATATCACTGAAAACAACACATAAATCTATTGTTCACAAACAGATACATACATGTAAAGTATTTTACTCATGCCATTGGCCTTGCGTGAATAAGCATGTGAAATGATGACTTTAACATTAGCCCTTGGATTCTTCTTTCCCTCATCTGCTCTGACTAGGAAAATAATTGTAGCTTTGGTCTAAATGGGGAAATATCAGTCAGGTCTCTCTGTCTTCTAGATAGCGCCTGTAGTCCAGCCAAACTATCTGGCTTTCTGATTAGACAGTTTTTATAAAGAGGAAAAATATTTTCCTGAGATTCAGTTTTAATTATTCTCCCCTCTCATGATGAAAGGCTTTTCTAAAAGCCCGAACTTCATTCAGGATTCTTCCCCACTCTTTGTCATCACCCATCATCCTTCACTGACCTGACTCACCCCTCAGACAGCCAGGGATTTAAAAATATGTTGGAAGACGTTAAGGGTGTCTGCAGAGCAGAATTTCATTCTCCTGTGTAACATTCGGACACCAAGCAGAGAGATAGCACAGTCTGTCTAGCTCTTTGTAATTAGTTCCACGATATCGTTTTAATTGTGGCACAGCTTAATCACGGGCTGCGCACAGATTATGCCACATAGTTAAAATAATTATGGGGATTTGATAAGATAAGGCTTTGAATTCAAGTAAAGCTTCTTTTCCAACAGGCTCCACACTTAAAAAGGAGAGAGAGCAAAGGAGGACAGCCAATTGGTGCCAGCACTGGTCACTTTCTGCACCTTCTCAGAGCTGGCCAGAGTAATGAATAATAGGAGGTAATGTAGAGTGTGACTTGCATACAATTTTTTTGTTCATTTGTTTGTTTCATAGCAAACAGACCAAAATTTAGATATCCAAATAAGTCTTATCTTTTAAAGGAGCCACTTGAGAGGGCTAGCCGATGGGCCTGACAAAGCTGCCCTTGCTTAGAACTTCTTAGAGTGACTGGGACTCTATTTTAAAGTGTATTTTCATTGATTGCGGAGAGGGAGAGAGAGAGAGAAACACCAATGCTGGGAGAGAATCACTGATGGGCTGCCTCCTGCACACTCCCCACTGGGGATCGAACCTGCAAGCTGGACATGTGCCCTGACATGGAATCGAACTGCGACCTCCTGGTTCATAGGTCAACCACTGAGCCACACCAACAAGGCTGGGACTCTCTTTTATTTAGATTTGCTGTGCCCCACAAGCAAGTCAGCCTAACTTTTTAATAAAATTACATCTCATTTTTGATTAACAATTAGAACTGGCTTGAAAATTCATCTGTTATTGGACCTATAACAAACTAAAAAAAGAAGAAGAAAAATAAAAAGAACCAAATACTTCACCAGAAGGGGATAACTTGACACCATGGATGAGTTGAAAGTGACTTTATCACTTGCTTTGGCCATTCTCAGAACAGTGTCTGAATACATTTTAAGCAATAAGGAGATGACTGGAATAAGGGCACAACCTCCCATGTGATAACTTTGAAGGAAATGCTGTTTACTTCGATTTAAAGCTTTAGTTTTATTCATTCATTCATTTATTTGTTTGTGAAAAAAAATTATCTTCCATGTGACAGGTGGTTTTCTAGGCAGTAAAAGCAATAAAAATAATAAGACAATGCTAGTTTTCAGGATTTCATCTTTGGCCTAAAAGATTAGTATATCTTAGCCTTCCAAAACATCATTTTCACAAATGGTTCAATTCATCAATTTATTAAAACAAACAAAAACACTCAAATTAAGGAATAACATTTAACTTTACTTTTGCCATCCTCATCTGTTTTCTTCTTCCTATCATAGTTTCAGAAACCTAATTCTCAACCTCTGATTTTTAAGTTTAAACTAATCTGTCCCTGTGTGTTATAAAATCCCCCTCAGGCACAGAACACTCTGTTATTTTTCTTTTGCCCCCATTTTGCTACTAGGAGGTGTTGACAGCTATCTGGGTTAGGATGCTAATACATTAATTCATAGAACGGTGTAAATGATTTGATGCTGATTCACTACTGCCTGAATTTTTATTCTAAAAACTAGACTTAGATAAAAGAAATGCATCTGTAATGACAGCGATGAAAGCATTCACAAGTAGTAAAATTATACATTTCTTGGCTGAGAGCCTTCTCTGTGTCACTGAAATCATAGCCTATACAGTTTACTTACATTGCCAATTGTAATCCCTAGAAAGAAGAAACATTCAATTTCCCTCTGATGCTACTATTTCTTTTTCTTTTATAACAGATATTCTGAAGCCCTCCCTTCCCACACAACATATTATCAAGCAACCCTCACCATTTTGCTAGAGCAATGGGCCATATTTTGCCATGGCCTCTGTTTAGCTGGAAGGTGCCTACCCGTGAACTAGGGCTGTCCACCACCATAGCTCCTTCAGCCTTGTGCAACATATTATTACAATCAGCTTCACTTGTTCCCAGTTCTTTCTGCATCTGTAGTGGCAGCTGGCACATCTCCCACTTCATCAGGAAGTATATTCAAGGGTATTTGGCTACAAAGCTCCCCCAGTAAGCACTTCTTCATATTGCAAAACGAAGAAGCAAGGTCTCAGTTGGAGGGATTTGTATCCAGGGTTAAGTAGAGTAAAGTAGGGGAGATCTTTCATCATCAAAGTGTCTTTATCATGGATGAGACCAGTAGAAAAAAATCCTTTCTTTTTTTCCCCCCTAGTAGATTGGCATTCCTTTGACCCTGGCTTTAATCAGAAAAGGGATGAGCAGCATTATACAGTTGGCATTGCCCTTGTTTGTTTTCTAAATTCTCCAAGAGAATAGCTCTCATATCAGGGGTTTCCCTTAAGATCTACAATTCTGATAAGCATGGATCACTTTCGTGTGGATTTGTTGTTGTTTTTTTAATTTTGCCTCTGGACACCATAATGATCTTTCCAGCAATTAACAGGAAAATTCCATTGTGCCAATTGTAATTTTGTTCTTTTTGTTTGTTTGTTTTTCCTCACGAGAAAACAACAATGCTTCTGTTGTCTTCCACCTGCCTTTCCCTCTAGTATTCTGCACTGAGGTGGAATTGCAGGTCAAAGAGGGTGGTGATGATGATAGGTCCATGTCAGAAATGTTTGAAAACTCTCATGGTTCATTAGAAAGCGCTATGGCCTCAGAGGTTTAGATCATGAGAGAGGGATAGAGAGTTAGAAACATCGATGAGAGAGAAACATCGATCAGCTGCCTCCTGCACACCCCCCACTGGGGATGTGCCCGCAACCAAGGTACGTGCCCTTGACCGGAATCGAACCTGGGACCCTTCAGTCCGCAGGCCGACGCTCCATCCACTGAGCCAAACCGGCTTCAGCCATGTTTGTCTTTTAACTTCTCAGTATGCTGTGTGTCTTTTAACTTCAAGCACGAGAGCCAGAAGTGTTGCTAGACTTCAACAGTCTTTGGCAGATATTGAGATAGATGTCTCTTGAAGAAAGATTAATTGGAGTCTGATATGTTTCAGGAAGCTAACAATTATTGAGTGCTTACTGTGTGCCAGGCAATATGCTAGAAATTTCTCTCAGGTCATAAAGTTTCAAGTTTTCTGTTTGTTAGTTGGGATATAGATTTCATGTACTTATACTGTGTATAGTCATTGGGACTATTTACCAGTCTTTCCAAGCTTCCCCTTTTGGCAATGCTTTCATGCCAGGTCACATATTAGCCTTCCATCACATTCTTGAAATTAGGTGTGGCCATGTAACTTGCTTTGGCCAATGACATATGAACAGAATTGATGAGTATCACCTTCAGGTAGAAGCTTTTAAGGTCAGTGCCCCAGTCACCTTCTTCCCACCTCCCAGCCATAGTGTTCAGTAACATCCCAGAGTGGAAGGCTCTGCCAGCCCTGGTCTTGACTGAGGATAATGTGAAGCCTAACTCACTATTGACCCAACAGAGCACAAGTGAGAAATAAACTTTTATTGTTAAAAGACATTGAGATTTGGGGCTCATTTGTGACTGTAGCACAACCTAGATTATTCTAACCAATGTAGGCACCATCCATCCAGAAAGTAAAAACCCCCAAAGTCCTTCCTGCTTTCATCATCTGAATGGTTTACCCAGACATTTGCGTTGACAAGAGCCTTGTGATGATAGCATAGAGGTTAAGAGGTCTGTGTAGTCAGGATGCTTCTGTTCAAGGACCAGCCCTCCTGCTTTCTATCTGTAAAGACTTGAATGAGTTGATTAATCTGAGTTTTAATTTCCTAATTTGGAAAATGAGTATAATCGCACCTACCTCACAGGGCTTTTGTGTGGTGAAATAATGTATAAAAACTACTTAGCATGGAGGATATCATGTTATAAGGTCTTGGGTAGGGTAGAGGAGGCAGAGGGGAATTAATAATCAACAGCCATAACATTTCGGTCAAGCAAGACTGGTAAGCATTAGAAATCTGCCGTATAGCACTGTACCTAGTCAACAAGAATATGTGTTGCACTCAAACATTTGTTAAGAGGGTAGATCTCACATTGTGTTCTTTCCACAGCAGTAATTAAACAATAAATGCTAGCTATCATTCTATTATCCAGTTCCACTGGAGACTGACTTTATGGAGCCTATCGTTTTATAGTCTAATTGTCTGGATAACTGATCTTTAATGTCCCTTCCAGCTCTAAAACTCTACGCGTCCATAAAATATCTTGCTTTCTGGTCCTTAACTTCCCTCAGGGCAGCTTTAATTGTGGTTTGAGTTTTGTGGTGCATGTGGAAACTGATACTACCAGCATGTCTCTGGCTTAGCAAGAAATCCATCCACAAAAAAAATCATTTTATTCTGCCTCAACGTTCTCCTGCTTGTCCTACTCGGTCATTCCTTGAGTTTGTTCCAGAATTCTATTTTACTTTGTCATTGCTTGTTCTTTCTTATTCTGAAATATATTTTTCTTTTTTGGCTTTTGACACTGGACTTCGTAAATTTTCCTTTTAATAGACTTGCCCGTGTATATGGTAAATAAGACCATGTCAGGGAAATTTCCCCAAGAGATTATGGAGGAGTTTGATGGTCATTGTTTTCAGATCTTTTAGGGACATTGAAGTGTGGAGAGGAGATGCATATGGACCAAAATATTTCATATGTGCATATTTGCAGGAGTATTTCTGATTCACTGTGCATACTTGCCAGTGTTCTATGTAGGAAAGAATGCCTTGTCTCCTGAAAAAGTTGTCATCATTGGCTAAAAATGTTTTGTTAAAATATAAAAGTGAAGTCTTAAGCATTTTATTGATGTGGTCAGGATCAATGACTATTGTTTTTTGTTTTTATTTAATGGAGACAATAAATGTACTTTATTTGTTTAATTGGAAAAATTTGTGGTGATATGTAAGAAGTGAATAAAATAGGAAAATGATGACATATACTTCACACTCAAAAATATGTGAGCAGCCAATAAGTACATGACAAGATGCTCAACATCAATGACTATTGTTTGAAATGCAGATGTGGATTGTGAAGCTGTGAACAGGATTGTACAAGGAAAATGGTGTCGTCCAGGCTGGTGGAAAAGGCTAGGACCTGTGTCAGATGTGAGCAGGTGACACCAGGGTTGATGATGAAAGGGGAGGGTGGTTGAGTTCCTGGGACAATACCCGGGGAGATCAGGGAGCTGGAAAGAGTTAGAGGGCAGGAAAAGTGAACCTGCAGGTGGTGGATGGTAGAAAAACTGATGCAGGAAGAGGGACAAGCTCAGAGAGGATACTGAAAAAGGGCGGGGTTGCAGACAAAGCCCTCGGGATCAAAGCCTGAGAATCCCGGTTTGGTTAGTTCAGTCAGTAAAAAGGACATCCTCTAAAGGGATCTAGGTGATGGGCTGGAGGGAGAAGATAGATAACAGGAAAGAACCTGCCTTCTCTGGGGAGCCAAAGACTGACTTTATGGAGCCTATTGTTTTATAGTCTAATTGTCTGGATAACTGGAGACTGACTTTATGGAGCCTATTGTTTTATAGTCTAATTGTCTGGATAACTGGAGACTGACTTTATGGAGCCTATCTGTACCTCCTTTCCTCCTCTCTTTATCCCTGCTCTAACCCTTCTCATTGACAATAGCTTACCTTGAGTCTGGAAGGTAGAAATGAGACAAACTGTCTAAAAGGAGAGAGAACCCAAGTTGCCCGACCCAGCAGACAGCCAGGAAGGCCTGGCAGGAAGGCCAGTTTACTAATAATGAGGCCTACAGTGATAGGCCATCTAGGAATGACGTATAGTTTAAAGCAGACTTTTATCAAATAAATGAATGGGCAGAGTGGGTAGCATTGAACTTGAGCTGAGCTTACAGGCAGCATGGCATTTGACTTCAACTCTAGGAGCTGAGATGGAAATTCCCTCACAGGTGGTAAAGTGTCTTGTCCAGAGCTGGCGCCCAATGGATGCTGTGTGAGGGAGAGGATCCAGACACTGAGTCCCATGTGAATGGGGGTGGAGACAAGGGGCAGGAGAAATACCCTGGAAAGCAAGTGCAGTTGGGGCAGTTCCTCTTTTCTTTCACCCAACCCTCAGTCAGGTGAGTAATAGGGAATTCTGATTGGTTAATCTATCACAGGTGCTAGGTGGCATTCCAGTGATGGCATTGTGTAATTCGCTGTAACGTTTCTACTGTTTAGGCTACCTGCTCCCATCTGACACAGGTCCTAGCCTTTCCCACCAGCCTGGACAATACTATTTCCCTTGCACAAGCCTGTTCACAGCTTCACAGTCTACATCTGCATTCCAAAGCAATAGTCTTTGATCCCAACCACATCAATAAAATGCTTAAGACTGCACTTTTATATTTTAACAAAACATTTTTAGCCAATGATGACAACTTTTTTTCAGGAGACAAGGCATTCGGCATTCTTTCCTAGAGAGAACACTGGCAAGTGTGCATAGCAATCAGAAATACTCCTGTAAATATGTGAATATGAAATGTTTTGGTCCATATGTATCTAACAGCACATTTTTCTCCTCTCCACACTTCAGTGTCCCTTACAGATCTTAAAACACCATCAAACTCCCCCATAATCTCTTGGGAAAATTTCCCTAATATAGTCCTGGTCTTATCAACTCATTACACTCATTTACACTGAAAATCCAAAGCAATAATAGAGTTTGGACAACAACCACTACTAGACAAGGCTCCAGAATCCTCTGTCAATTCAGTGCCATAAATTCCCATATATATTTTTCCCCCTTAGAATCTTTATAAATCCCAATCGAGTCAGATCTGATTAGATTTTAAGGAACTTTGATTCCCTCAGTTTGGGTAACCAGACCCCAAGAATCTCTTGACTTGCCTCTTTCCTTCAGAGGGGATTCTCAAATGTTTTCTGGCATGATGGCCTTGGGTGATATTACCCCACACGTTGGTTCTCCACTCATTAGTTATATGTCCTTAGGAAAGTACCTTACTTATCTGAGCTTCAGTCCCCTTGTTAATAAAATGGAATACCACCACTGTAGAATAAGGGAGTTATATGAACTGATGATGTGGTACATTTGAAAAGTGTCAATGTTGGATCTGGCAAACAGAAGTCCTCTAAGAAATATTTCCCATCTTTTCTCAGAATGCCAGGTATCTAGTATATATGATTTCTTTGCCCCAATAATCTTGGGGCATCTTACCCCTGACATAAGCAAGTCAGCTTTGTGTGAGGATCTCAGAGATTGCTCCAAAGAGACAGGCTTTCTCCTAACTAGCCAAACAGGCATGACCAAGAACCTGCTCACTGCTGCTTTTATTTCCAGCTATAGACCTCTTCTTGCAACTGTGGCTGCCTAAAGATTTAAGGTACTAACCCTTTATAAGTCCAACAGAGGACTGGGTCTGAGAATTGATGAAAATGAGCACCATATACATATGTTTTATGTGAATTATATTTTACAGAGTCATCTTAAAGAAAATATGTCTCAGCAAAGACTAGAGATGATATCAAATAGAGGCACTTACTAAGTGTGGCTTCTTAGGGACCTACAAATCCTGATAGGAGACACATTTAGGTGCTTCCCTGATGCTCAACCACATCATCTCAGAACTCAATGTGGTCACCTCAGGGTTGCATCAACATTGCATTATTGTTTTAATCACAAATTATAAAATAATCACTAGGCATCACACACATGTGACTGTAATGGTGAATCATCTTTCAAGCCTTTAGGCCTGGGAGAGACTGAGCACCTCCAGCCTGGCCATGACCTCCCCAGGCCTGCAATATGGATGCTGAAGGCTGCTCTGATTCAGAGGGCTGAGCTCAGCAGTTTGCATTGTGTTGGCTACCTTACCTTCTGGTGGACTCCTTGAAGAGCTCATGCCATATGTGTTGCAGAGAACTACATTTCCCAGGTTCCCTTGTCAAATAGGTTTTGCCAATGGATTGTGCTGGTAGAAGACTGGAGGGCAGGATGAACCAGACTATTTCTCCTTTTTTTGCTTCACATGAGGCTTCTAGTACCGGCTGCTTTTGTTTGTTTGCTTGTTTATGCAATTTCAGCTCCTGGTGGTCAGCCCTATCCTGTATTCCCAGTCCTAGTCTCTGCTGCAGATCTCTCACCCAATAGTTTCCATTTCTGGCTCTGGTTGCCCCGCATCCTCCCTATGTCAGCTCTGGAAGTGGTGGCGGCTTTCTGCTTCTGCTACTATCTGAGTTGCCTCACCATCCTTCATTTAGCTTTTTACTTAGCTCTTTCATCACCTGTGTGAGCAATTCTTTGTATTAAATTGTTTCTGTTGGAAACGCTTCAAGTGGTGTCTTGTTTTTGCTAACTAGACTCTCACTGATACAGCCCCTCAGTCAGTGCTATTTCATCTTCATGTTGGACCTAAATCCCTCATGCAAGGTTTATTGTCTACCAGTTCTGGCACTGCGAAACTAAGCAATGGTTCCTTCAGCTAGTTCTTACATTTCCCTGAACATAACCCAAGTTTTACTTACTTTTTGGGCTTTAGACCCAAAGGGAGACAAGGTACTTGCCATTTCTTAGTGATCTACTTTCTATAAACACTAATCAAGCTTCCCGAGATTGTCCTTTTCCTCCCCTCCACTGGTTAAACTAATTTCTCTTGGAGTTGAAAAACTGCTCTTAGTTTAATCATCCATTTTTCCCTTTTCTTTTGCTTATTCTAAACTCTATGGTATTCTTCTAGACTTTGCTGTTGGAGACAAGTCTTTAAATAAAACAAAGAGACACAAACACAAAAATGAGCTAGGAATGCAGAGCATCAAGGACCACACAACACAGATCCATTCAAGTGGTCAGCAGCGACATCTGAATTCCAGGACAGCCATGGTGGCAGGGCTGTCGGCGATGTCCAGAGATGGGGTGTGGTCATCTAGTGCTAGAGGTGCTGGCAGTGGTGTTTTCACCAACCAGGTTCGGTAGCATGATTTTGAACATGAACCCTGAATGTGTAGCAACTAAGCCTGGGTTGCTCACTTTCCTAGGGATTTTTTTGAGCTACTCAATGTGATATTTTTGGTAAATCATCAAAAATGTGTTTCTGATACAATTAAGTATCAGAATTAAGTATTATTTATAACTAAATAATAGATATAGAAACTAGAACCATGCAGTGTTTTATGACCCACAAAACCACACATCCAGGTGTACCCAGGAATACTATAATTTGATGAGCTCTCAAAATGGATCCTCAATATGAATTCCATGTAAATATTCACCGGAAGGGACTGCAGTAGTTAGGACATCAATATGATCTTGCCCTCTGAATGCCCTAAAATGTAAGTTTCTTGGTGAGAAACAATAATGAGTGGGATACTGCTGAGTTTAACAATCAATCATAGCTACATAATGAAGCCCCAGTAAAAACTCTGAATGCTGAAGCTGAGTTTCCCAAGTTGGCAATACTCTGTTCATATTGTCACATGTTGATGCTGGGAGACGGATGTGTCTGGGGACAACAGAAGCTTTGCATTGAGAACCCTCCTAAACTCTGTCCTATGGGAATTTTCCTTTTGTTGGTTCTAATCTCTTGCTGTAACAAATCATGACCATGTATTTACTAGCATTCAATGAGTTCTCTGAATCTTTCTAGTGAATGATCAGACCTCTAGTGGTTTGAGGAATCTCCCAAACTTGCTGTCAGAAGTTACTGTTGGAAGTGAGGGCAGTCTGAAAGACTGTGCCCTGAAACTGCAGTTTGGCTAACTCTGGTACTCACACCCCCACGCTCCCCTCCTTTCTCAGAGTTTGAAACATGACCTGAATCACAACATGGCATTGTTGTAGTTTTAGAGAGACAGGGCTGACCTTTGCTTGCGTTCTGATTTATTTTTCCACCCACTCTGTCAGTGCCTGGTTCATTTCCACAGCCTTTCTCAATCTCTGGTTCCTCTCTCCACAATCTTTCTCACCTTGGACTCAGCCTTACCAAGCTCTGGGCTTCATGGAGGTAGGACAGATAGCAAGAACTGCTTTTCAGCTGGTGCAGCTCACTATTAAGGTTCTCTGAGAGTCAGACCTGGCCTCCTGGGACTCAGGGATGGCCCTTGGCCCCTGTTCCCCAAACAACATTTTCCTCACTCCCCATCAGTTAGGAACTTAGTGCCACTAGAGAAGGACATTAAGTGCCTGGGGATGGTGGCTTTCCTTTGCATTAAAAACTCTCTGTACCCATTCTCAGCATTTCCTGAAGTTGCTTAGCCAGGTGTTTCATAAACCTCACTGATCATAAGGATCACTTCTGGCTCTTGTTAAACTTTCAGATTTTCAGTAGGTCTCATGGAGATTTTTATGTAGGTCTTGGCGTTGGATCCAGAGTTGTGTTATTTTAATTTAAATAATTAGTGCTTCAGTTATTCTCATAATTACATATCTACTCCTAACTTTTAATTACTATCCTATGTATTTTCCCTGCTAGTGTTAGGAAACAAATCTGTTTTGCATGCCCTCTGAGTTGGAGGAGTCGTGCCCTAGCCCTGGTGCTGAGTCTGGCAGTGCTCCCATCCTGCTGCTTTAGGGCCAACCCTCCTCTCTGGCATGAGGATCTTTCCTGTGCCCTATCCCAGCGTCTGTAGTCTTTCCACACTCGGGTAGATGGATATCGAATATGATGACCAACTCCACAAACAACTTCATTTAATTCAATAAACATTTACTGACTTGAGTTATGTCCCAGGCACTGTGCTAGATGCTGGCAAGATGAAAATAGGAAAATACTCATAGTTTAAAGGGTGTGACAGACACTTAAAGAAACAGCCATAATACGGTGTGATGAATGCTTTAGCAGAAGCATGTACAAAGTGCTATGGAAAATCAGACGGGAGAGTGATTAATTCCTGCTGGGAAGGGTCAGGAAAAGTCACAGAGAAGAGTTTACATTTGGAAGGTGACCGAAAGTTCTCTCAGAGGTTGGGGGAGGGCATTCCAGGGAGAGAGCTAAGCTGAATCAAAGCCAAGGAGAGTGAGAGTGCTCGCTGTGCTCAGGCAACTTGGACTGAGTACCCTGGTGGACCAAGAGCAATGTGTTTTTTTTTCAAGTGTCCTCAGGACATCTTCACCATAATTTCTCAGGGAACCCCCACTAAATGTGCACATTTCCAAGTCCCCACTCACACTTACGGATTTAGAATCTCAGGGTTGGGGCCTCAGCATTTTTTATTCTTTACAAGCCCCCTAGATGATTTTTAAACCTGTTAGAACAGTGGTTCTCTACCTCAGAGCACCAGTGGGGATTTTCAAAATATTGATGCCTCAATCTCATCCTTAGACATTCTCATTTAATGAGTCTGGGGTGTGACCGGGGCATCGGGATTTTTAAAGTTCCCCTGGTGCCTCTAATGTGGAGAACCAACTAGAGAATCACAGAACTAGAGCATCCAATTCAAGAGGGTAAAACAGGCACACGGAGAACCACTATGAATTATGATGGAGTTGTAGGAAGTTTATGAAAGATTTTCCATGCCAAGCTGGGGAGTTTGGTTTTGATTTTATAGGTGATGGAGACAAAATGGGGAGGTGGCTCCTAAGAGTTGTATTTCTATTTAGGTCTCAATAGATGGTGGTTAGGAAACAAGACCCCATGAGATTTGTATACTCTGTGTTGGGGAAGTGATGCTACCTGGAAACTTGTCTGCATGAAGTGGCTCAGCTATGCCCTTGGGAATAACTGTTCTTTCCTGGTAACTGGGCACTGAGTATTCCTGTTACATTCTCAGAGATTCATTGGGCACCTATCCTGTTCCCTCTGTTAAAAAATCCTCATCTGTACCCCAGGTGAATTCTGAGCCATGCTAAGTTTCAAGGAGGCAAGACTGTAGGGAGATCGGTGATGGTGGTGAGGAGGGGGTGGGTTACACATTCACAGAGTCTCTATTAGGCTCAGAGACTGGAGATATGAACTTCAACCAAGTCACTGAGATTCATGAATAGAAGGAAATGTGCTGTGTAGATTTACAATGCCTTCGGAGCACAGAGGAGATCTTTTGGGATGGACCACAATAGCATAGAAGAGGGGGAGGTAGAAGGTGAGGGTGAAAGTACAGGAAAACAACTGGTCACTACCCCAGATCCTGGAACCATGGTGGGTTAGTTTGATCAAGATAGAATCAGGTATTTTATTGGAACAGAACAAAGGGAAAGGAAGTCAGAAGTCCAATGCAGGAGCCATCTGTAGACCCTGTCTAGCAGCTGGTCATGCAGGCCTCTCTGAAGGCTCTCCCTCTTCTAGGTTTTTCTCTTCTTTACCTCTTCTATCTTCTGCATTCCTTCTCCTCTTTAACGATCTGCATCCTTACCATCCATAGTGTTTCCAGGAATACCCAGCAAAGTCCACCAGACTCAAGTTATTTAATGACCCTGAGTCACAGCCTTTGTTTAATCTTAGAGCTGAGAAAGGTGTGGGCAATTCTTTAGTCCAACCATTTTGTAAGTGAAGAAATAGAGATTCAGAGATAAGTGACTGCCCAGAAAGGAGAAAAATCACACCTTGTTACTACTAGAATAGGACAGACCCATGTCTTCTTTTTAAAAATGTTTTTATTGTCTAAAGTTTTACATATGTCTCCTTTTTCCCCAATTGACACCCCCCCCAGCCATTTCCACCTCAGGCAAGCCCGCAACGCCCCAGTGTCCATTGGTTATGCTAATATGCATGCATAAAAGTTGTTTGGATGCTCTCTAACCTCCCCCTTCCCCTACCATTTGTCTCTGGATCTATTCTTGTTCATCAAATTATGTTGATCATTATATCTCACATATGAATGATATAATGTGATATTTATCTTTCTCTGACTGGCTTATTTAGCTTAGCATAATGCTCTTCACTTCCATCCATGTTGTTGCAAATGGTAAAAGTTCCTTCTTTTTTACAGCAGCGTAGTATTCCATTGTGTAGATGTACAAAAGTTTTTTAATCCACTCATCTGCTGATGGGTACTTAGGCTGTTTCCAAATTTTAGCTATTGTAAATTGTGCTGCTGTGAACATAGGGGTGCATATATCCTTTCTGATTGGTGTTTCTGGTTTTTTGGGATATAGTCCTAGAAGTGGGATTACTGGGTCAAATGGGAGTTCCATTTTTAACTTTTTGAGGAAACTCCATACTGTCTTCCACAGTGGCTGCACCAGTCTGCATTCCCACCAGCAGTGCAAGAGGATTCTTTTTTCTCCACATCCTCACCAGCACTTGTCATTTGTTGATTTGTTGATGATAGCCATTCTGACAGGTGTGAGATGGTATCTCATTGTTGTTTTGATTTGTATCTCTTGGATGATTTGTGACTTTGAACATATTTTCATATGCCTCTTGGCCTTCTGTATATCCTCTTTCAAAAAGTGTCTATTTAGATCCTTTGCCCATTTTTTTATTGGATCATTTATCTTCCTTTTGTTAAGTTGTATGAGTTCTCTGTAAATTTTTGAGATTAAAACCTTATCGGAATTATCATTGGCGAATATGTTCTCCCATGCAGTGAGCTTTCTTGTTGTTTTGTTGATGGTTTCTTTTGCTGTGCAGAAGCTTTTTATTTTGATGTAGTCCCATTTGTTTATTTTCTCCTTAGTCTCCATTGCCCTAGGAGCTGTGTCTATAAAGATATTGCTATGACATATTTCTGCTATTTTGCGGCCTATGGAGTCTTGTAGGATTTTTATGGTTTCCCATCTTACATTCAAGTCCTTTAGCCATTTTGAGTTTGTTTTTGTGTATGGTGTAAGTTGGTGATCTAGTTTCATTCTTTTTGCATGTATCTGATCAAATTTCCCAGCACCATTTATTGAAGAGACTGTCTTGACTCCATTGTATGCTCTTGCCTCCTTTGTCAAATATTAATTAAGCATAATGGCTTGGGTCGATTTCTGGGTTCTCTGTTCTGTTCCATTGATCTATATGTCTGTTCTTGTGCCAGTACCAGGCAGTTTTTAGAACTGTGGATTGGTAATATAGCTTGCTATCTGGTATTGTGATCCCTCCAACTTTGTTCTTCTTTCTCAGGATTGCTGTGGCTATTCGGGGTCTTTTTTTATTCCAGATGAATTTTTGGAGAGTTTATTCTAGATCTTTGAAATATGCCATTGGTATTTTAATGGGATTGCATTGAATCTGTAGATTGCTTTGGGTAGTATGGACATTTTAATGATGTCGATTCTACCAATTCTTGAACATGGTATGTTCTTCCATTTGTTTATGTCTTCCTCTATCCCTTTTTTCAATGTCCTGTAGTTTTCTAAGTACAAGTCTTTTATGTCCTTAGTTAACTAGTTTATTCCTAGGTATCTTAGTTCAGACCCTTGTCTTCTGACTTTCTCTCTGAGCCTGTGTCTATGCTGTTGCCACTGTATTGAATTTTTGTGCTTTTCATGCTTTGAGAGGTAAACTTTACATTTATCATTCTTGATTCCTACAATCACTTTGTAAGAAGGCTACATTAATTAATTCCTCATGTTTGCTAAAGCAACTGTAGAAGAAAAGTACTTTGCTTAGAAATACAAGTTTCATCAGAAAGGAAGTAGAACTTTACAAATAGGGAATTTCAGGTTTGCATAATTTTAGGCCATGTGTCAGATTTTTCATGTAGTAGATTCTAGAATTATGGCTTGCCATTATCATGATCTAGAGTCCCAGAACCAGTTCCCTGGGACAAGGAGAGATTTTGATGATTCAGTGGTTGAGTGCAGGAAAAGACATAATGTGGCTGTATTTCTTTGGTACTTTGACCTTTGTCTTGCTTCCTTTCTAAGTCTTCTGGCTTTGTCTTCTGGTGCTCTCACACTAGGATGTAGGAAATGAGCAAATTGCTCCATCACAAGGCAACAAAATGGTGCCTTCCCTGTGTTTTTATGGAACCTGGGGACCCAACCTAGTTTCTGACTCAGTGCCTGGCACACAGCAGGTACTCAAGGGTTATTTGTTGAACTGAGTTGAGATGAAGTCTACAGAGCTGAACTGAATTACTACTGAGACAGCCTTGGAGAAGTCATTTCCATTCTCCAAGTTCACTCTTTCCTCCTACAAAAATAACAGATGAGAACCAGACCACTTCTGGTGTTCCTTTCCACTCAGAGATTATATATATTTTGGCATCTCTTTTTTAAAAATCTCAGAAATTGGGACCCAGATGTGGCTTTAAAGGTCAATTAGCTCAACCCACAGCTTGTTCAAGGCAGAGCCAGATTATTAAAAGAAGTAGATATTTGGCAACTTTGTGGCTTGTGTAATAGTAAAAGTCAGCCAAAAAGAATAATTCAGATTAAAAATCATTTGAAGGCCAGTGTTATTCTCTTTTGCTCAATATCTGTCCAGTTAATGAGAAATAGTTAAGTCTTTGCTTTGTTTTTCTCCTTTGGTTTCTACTGATACATATATAACTTGCATACAGTAAAATGCACAAATCTTAAATGGACAGCTTGATAAATCTTTACATAGTCTCCATCCATGCAACTATCTCCCAAGATATAGAGAAAGCTCTCTCATGTCCTCTTCTAGCCTCTAACCCTCCCCACTCCCAAGGAATAGAGGTCTACTTTCCATCACCATAGGCTGGTTTTGCCTAGTTTTGAACTTTGTATGAAGGGAATAACGCAGTATATATTCTATTATGTCTGACTTTTTTACTCAACATTATGTCTGAGCTTTATCCATGTTGTTTCATATGTCAGTAGGTTATTTTTAATTGCTCTATATGAATGGTATGACCATATTATATTGTGTGACTGCCACACGTTAAAAATTCACCAGTAGAGAATATTAGCTACAGTCCAGGAGAGAAAGTCAGAAGACTTGGGTTCTAATATTAATTTTACCACTAAGTAACTATGTGATCCTTAGTTACCTGACCTATTTTCCTCATTTGTGAATGAAAAGGCTGAGAAAGAGAATCACTAGCAATTTTTCTAATTCTAAAGTTTGACAAATAGTATATGAGTCACAGACTCAATAAGCAAATGGAAGATAGTCTCATATCAAGAATGTACAAGGGACTCCTATAAATCAACCAGCAAAAAAATGTTCGACAACCCAACTAAAAACAGGTGTGTGTGTGTGTGTGTGTGTGTGTGTGTGTGTTACTGTTGTTCTGATGGGGAAAAAATTGTCGAATGGACAATGGGATATCTTGGGTGCTATGACCGTGTATAAAATATATTTAGATGCTCAGAAACGTTTAGTCATCTACATGTTGCAGAAGCTGATTTTTAAATAAGTGTCTTTTTGTATCATTTTAGTGAGGGAGGCACCATATTTAATTTTAGCAAATGTGTTAACGACATCAAAAAAAAGGATTTCCTAAACTCTAGAACTCTCTGCAAGCGAAAGGCGTTATTATTACTTCAGATACAATATGAGTGCATCTGACATCAACCACCATTCATCCCAGTTGCAGGTGTAACAACCAACGAGGTTACTTTCCTTTGTTCCTTTGCCATGCCATGGGAGAATGTCTGAATCCAATGCGCAAATCACAGCTGCGATTTTAATTGAGACTTCTGAGTGGATACGCAAGGTGTACACTGAATGCATAGCAACAGATACATTTTCACTTGGGCAGCCACGTTATTATTTTCTCAGACTTTGAAAAGGGAAAGTTTTAACAGACCTTTTGGAAGTGACCCTTGTTTTTCCCCCACCTGTTGCAGTTACTGTCACAGAATGCGTCATCTCTCTCCCACGCACACAGTGGGAAAACAATTTTGTCATCCCGAGCGAACAGTGTGTTTTTGCTGTGTCAGGGATGCAGGAGTCTGCATATGGTTCATTGTTCATTTCCCAATGAGGCTCCTTCCCTAGGCCCTGGAGTTTCCTGCCTGGGATCCTTATCATTTCAGCGGAATAAGTCAGCATGAGAGGCCACTGCTAACCAGAATTTTGCCAGAATGCTTGTGGTCTCTTCCTCATCCTTTTTAAAGATGTTGCAATTCTAGTCTAGCCTTCACAGAGTGAGAAATCATCCGAATGATGTAATCAACCCAGATCGGTCAAGCAAAGGGAATGTCCTTTTCCCTCACATTTGCTTTTCGTGTCTTCTTGGGCAAGGATGTCCCTATGGCTCTGTTCCTTTACTAGGGTGACTGACTAACTGACTATTGAATATTCCTTTTCCAGGATTGTGCATTGATGTGTTTCAGACACACACACACACACACACACACACACACACACACACACACACACACACCTAATCTAAATTCTATAGTTGTAGAGTGGCAAAGGGTTTCAGAGTCCAGAAAACCTGGATTTGAATCCTGGATTTATCATCTGTTCCTGGACGATAAGCCTCAGCTGCCTTATCTGTAAAATGCAGGTAAAAGTACTTGCCTTGCTCTTACTTCTTGGGAAGTCAAGAGAGGCAATGCATTCACACCTTGCCAGAGAGGCCTGGCCCCCAGGAACTGCATCATGAACAGTGGCCAAAATGATTGTTCCATACATTTTGCAACTGGGGCACATCACCCAGGGCAGGGGAGTAGCCTGCCCAAGTTTTGCAGTCTGTTAACCCTTTGTATGCCATAAGCATCTGTACACGCAATTAAATTCAAAATATCGTGGCGTGTGGGGATGGTTTCCGTTTTGGACGCGTGGCAGTTAACTGGTTAATGGCAGACGTAGGACAAAATCTAAGGCCCACAGCTCTTTCCACTCTAGAGCAAAGGGGACTATGTCCACAAACTTCTTCTGAATGTATAGAGAGAAGACAAAACGAAATAAAACAAAATGGAACAAAAACACTTCAATGAGGCGAATTATTAAACTTCAGTGATTTCTTAAACTGAGCAGTCTGTAGTTGACTGACCTGAAAGGAGGGCTTTGGTTTTCATTTCTTAAATCTACTTTCTCTTTATGTTCCAGCATTGCTTCCCTGTTCGGCCAGAGGCATTTGTATTGTGAGTGTGAGGAGTATTAGAACAGAAAGCAAAAGGGAAGAAACTAATGGCCTAGGTTCTTGCAGCCCACCACAGAAGCATGGATTCAAATGTGAAGCTTCTGGTTTGTAACAGCAAGGTTTTGGTGTGAGAGGAAAGAGCCCTTGAGAATCTAAGGAAGAAGGTTCTTTAAAAAGCTGGCTGTAGAATCTATGACATAAAATTAGGTGTCAAAGAGAACAGGGGAAGAACCAGATTACAGCATCCCCTCTTTGGGCTCACAGGTGGTGGTCACCTGATTACACGAGGGAGACAAGGGGTGGGCTGAGGGTTGGGATGAGCAGGACAGACCTGAGGAGACCCATGGAGGGGGCTGGTGAGCACAGAAGGACATTGTGCCCTGAACACTATGCACTGCCATGTAGGAGAGGGCTGTGTTAGCTATTTCTCTCAGCCTTTTCCATTGAGGACCTTCTGTAACCAGCTGCCTACATGTCACCCATGGATTCTGTCCAGAAGGGATACCCGGCAATGTCCCAAGATTTTGCTAAGTTCCATATGAGCTATTTATTTTGATATTTCACTTTTTTTAATGACCAAAGACCAACTAATAAATGCCATGAAACACAGACACAGTCCCCAGAAGGTGAATGGAGATGTGGAGGGAAAACCCCTAGCATTCTTACTGCTTGTGCAACAACTGTCTTCATTACTTAGGTTTAATTTTAATTTTAGGAGTTAATAGAGCATGGTAATTGAGAGTATGGTCTCTGGAGCCAGGCTGACTGTCTTATATCCTGCTTCTCTCCCCTTATTAGCTGGGAAACTTGGAGAAAGTTTATGAAACTCTTGCTTTCATGTCTGCCAGGTGGCACAGTCACAGTATCTGCCACATAGGTTTGCAGTAACTAAATGAATTAATGTGCATGAAGGACTTAGAACAATGCCTACTACATAGTGGAATTCAACAATTGTTATAATTGTTCTTACTGTCCATGTTCAGACATACCATGGCAGACGTGTGTGTGTGTGTGTGTGTGTGTGTGTGTGTGTGTGTGTGTGTGTGTTATAGAGTTGTTGTTTTTTAGATTGGACTATGGTTTATTTTTATTAATTTTTATTTTTCAAACTCTTTATGTTGAAATTATTACATATATCCCCTTTTATCCCCCATTGACCTCTTCTAGCCTCCCCCCCCCCAGGCCTTCACCACCCTATTGTCTGTGTCCATGGGTTATGCATACAAGTTCATTGGTTGATCTCTTCCCACCCACCTGTCCTCCTCAGCCTTCCCTTCTGACAGTTGTTTTTTTTACAACTAAGAAAGAAGTTACATTTTTACTACCTCAACTTTCTGGGGTAATTCAGGTGATTTTTCTATTCATTCATTTGTATATGCTTTGAAGGAATATTTATTGAGCCCCTTCTATATGCCTGCCAGGCACTGTGCAAGATGCTGAGGACAAAATGACATCTAAGGCAGATACATCCCTGCCTTTATTCAGTTTGTAACCCCAACTAGTCCCTTCTATTAACTCCTTTATCTGATCTGAGGGCCTAGGGCAGTGGTCGGCAAACTCATTAGTCAACAGAGCCAAATATCAACAGTACAACGATTGAAATTTCTTTTGAGAGCCAAATTTTTAAAACTTAAACTTCTTCTAACGCCAGTTCTTCAAAATAGACTCGCCCAGGCTGTGGTATTTTGTGGAAGAGCCACACTCAAGGGGCCAAAGAGCTGCATGTGGCTTGCGAGCCGCAGTTTGCCGACCATGGGCCTAGGGCAATCTCTTGTCCTGGCAATGCGGGGTCCTGTGGTAAGAAGGCCATGAAATGCATGGTATATGGCTTTAATAATGTCAGGGGAAATTTTCAGTTAATCCCTTGGACTGTGGGTACACTCAGGATTCAAAGGCCAGACCAAAACGGCACGAAGAGAAACAGAGAACTGGTAATTATCTGGTGAATTTGGGTCATGTGGAAAGCCAAACCAAATTACTTTAGCCAAGGAAAAAATGATTTTTTTCTCTTCAGACGAATTAGTAGTTTTAGTAAGGTTTTATCTGGGGTCTCCCTTCCCCTTTTTGCTTTATTCCACTAGGTATTTCCTAGAAACCAGGATATTTTGGGGAACATACAAAGACAAGGACTTTGAGAGAAATATCCATTCCTGGGATGTAATTCGGGGTGCCCTGGTCTTATTTCCATACACATATGGAAAAAACCTATGCAGGGTTCTCAGCAGTATTAAGTTGGCACTCTTATATCATAAAATCCAGTCAAACCTTAGGTGTCTAATTATGAACTAAGTCTGACAACTTCTCCTCACTTGTGAAATAAGCATTTCAAGTGAGATGCTTTCTTATGTCCCTCTTAGTTATAAATTATATTGATTACACTTTTGTATTTATAAAGCACTTGCAAATGAAGGGAACATGCTTCAATTTTTATGTTTTGGGCCATTTATTATCCTTTTCATAGAAGATTTCAATGTGTTCCCCATCCAGGAAATGATAATGGAAATTGCCTACTTCAACACGTAATCTATAAAATCTTGTTAAATCGTGTAATGAGAATTTGTCACTTTGTCACCTAGTTGACCTTTTACAACCCTCAGAGGCAAAGTGAAGTGACACCTTCCCCTGCTTGGCTTGGATAAGACACCCACATATTTTACTGTGTTCTCACCAAGAAAACCCTTCGGCCAAAATTTCAGCTAGCCCAAGTCAATTTTTAAGCAAAGTGCATAACCAGAAATTGGCACCCACATTTGCATATCACCCTTTCCATATTCAAAAGCTGTCTGAGACTCATTTGATTAAGCATAAAAATAGCCCTGCAAATGCCATTAGAACGGCTGATGAGCATCCCATGTCTGGGCCCTCAAATTTGTATTCTGGAGATGCCTTCCGCAGTCACCACTGAATAGCTTCCCTTGTACGAACCTGATCATGCTCTCTAGAGTCTGAAGGGATTATTTTCATATTGAGTTTAGAAGGTTTAATTTCTCTATTTCCACTCAACAGAAAGGAAACAGCTGGTAAATTAGGGAAGGCCGGCACAGTTTATTCGGCTGCAAAATCTCCTCTGGCTTCTTTGGTTGAGAGAATATCTTTATTCCAACCAGGGACCCTTCCCTGCCAAATCCCCTCATTAAAGTGAGTTGTGATCAGGAAAGAGTAAATGACATTTTATTTATATGTGGCTCCTTCCAAGCTTCCATATTCTTCTTTAAGTTTTCCTCTTCTACAACTTTTCCTTGGCTTGGGGTGTTTCTTCTCCCTGGAAGCTCTTCACCCCAGGAGGTGCAAAGTTCTTGTCCAGTCTCATAGACTACTACCTACTGCAGCATCTCCTCACCCCTCCTTGGCTCAGCTGTCATCTATGCATTTATCAATTCTACAAACATCAATTCTTACACACAAATGGCCGTTTGTACTTTAGACCCAAGCAGTTGTCTCTGAGGATAATTTATTGGCTCAGAAATGGAAGTTCTATTTCACTTCCTCAGATTAGTTTCTCTGTTAGGTGGGGGCATGGGCATGCTTCTTTCCAATCTCTGGAAAGACCAAAATACACCTTACAGGTGGCTACAGGAATAAAGGAGAGAGAAGAGTCAAAGAGAAACCTTTTATACATATTTATTATTTCTCAGTTCACAAAATGAATGCTACTCATTTAAGTAATAGGGAAGCTTCCGGAACAGTTTTAATGAAGAAACACCAAACAATATTCATTCCCCAAATAATTATTTGATCTCAAAAAAATAAATGCCAGATGGAATGTACAGTTTTGATTGACTATAAGGAGTTTATTGAAGGTTGAAAGAAAGTAAAACTTAATGTTGTATTTAACAAAGACTTTGATCTTTCTCTCTAACACATTCAACCTAGAGCCACAGAGACAAATGGTAATATTTGCATCACCATATATGTGTGTGCATGTGTATTTAACATCCAGTGGATGTTCATTGTGGCTTAATTTTTATTATTTTTCTGATTATAAATGAGAGGGAGCACTTTTTGCATATGACTATCAGTCATTTTGCTTGTTCATTTTCACAAGTTCTCTGTTTATATCTTTGCCTACTTTTCTACTGGGTTATTTGTATTTTTATATTGGTTTATAAGAATTATGTATAGATTCTACAGACTTTTTTCTATTATGTATATTAAAGCTACTTAATCTTTCTAAACTGTTTGCTCAACAGGTAATCATGAGTACCTATGTTAACCTAAAAATAAAAGGACAAAGTGAGAGACAAAAAGTATTTATTTGAGAAAAAAAGAATAGCTATTCTGGAAGCACTGATTCAGGCAGAAACCCAACTAGTGTTCCAATTAGAAGCCAAAGGCATGGGGTATTTATGAAAAAGAGTAGGGGAGCAATCACACCATTAGAAGAAAGACATTTCTACAGGTGCATATAGCTAACATGGACACTCATTCTAAACAATGTTTTAAACTTTCAGTCTGGTAGTCATTAGTCTGGTAGTCATCAGTGGGTAGTCATAATATCTGCTTTCTTGTTCCCCTTGCAAACAGTTCTTTGGCACACAGTGTTGCTTTAGGCCCAGTCCAAAGGTTATTTTGCCCTGCTTTAGCATTCCAAAGGATTGAGGCATAAGATTTGTAACGCAGTTTCTTAGGGATGGCAGCTCTGACCGTGTTTTAAAGTAGCCCCGGTTATATTATTTTGATACCTAATAGAGTCATTTTGAAGATTCATTGAGATAAAATATGTAAAGCTCTTCATGCAATGCCTGGCACACAGAAATCCCTCAAGAAATGTTTGCTGCTACTATTGTTTATAGTTTTATTACCCTGACGTATAATCCTTGGCCCACCACACAATCCTATCAAATTTTTCTCAGGCCCTGACTCAATTCATTTTTTCATGCATTCTGTGAATCTTTATTGAGGGCCTATTATGTATTAGAGTCTGTTGGAGGTCCTGGGGATGCATCTGTGAGGTCAACTGACAAACCAATCCATGAGCACAACAACAAGTACTATGGGGCAGGGTAAGAGTATGCTATTTAAAGTTTTTAGGGTGGCCGGGGATGGCCTATCTTCCTTCTCAGAAGAAACTTGTATGAATTGAGGAAAATCCATGGGAATAACTGGGGGAAGAGCCTTCCAGACAGAAAACAGGAAGTGCAGTGGTTATGAGGTAGGAGTATACGTTTGCCTTTGAGAAACAGGAAAAGGCCAGAGGGGCTGGAGCAGAGTGAGGGGACTCAAGAGGAGGAAATCTGAGAGCAGCCCGAACAAGTTCACATCCTGCCTGGAAGGCAATGGGCAGGACTTTGAATATTATTCCAAGTGTGATGAGCAATTGTAGAGGAGGGAGGATTGTGAGCAGGGAGTGCCTTGATCTGGTTTTCAGTTGAATGGACAACTGGTTGCTATGTTAAGAATAGACTATGGAGTTGTTTGTTAATGGATTAGGGATGCCATAGCCAATTACTACAAATTAGGTGGCTTAAAGCAACAGAAGTTTCATCCTCTCACAGTTCTGGAAGCCAGACGTCCAAAGTCAAGCTGCTGACAGGGCATACTCCCTCTGGTGGCTCTTGGGGTTCTTTGGTTTGTGGCAGCATATCTTTAGTCCCTGCCTCCATCTGTCTGCATGTGGCCTGCTCTCATTTGTGTCTGTGTTTCTATGTCCAAATCTCCCTCCTTTTTCTCCTATAAAGATACCACTCATTGGATATAGGGCCTACCCTAGATTCAGGATGATTTCATTGTGGATTCTTAACTCATCACATCCGCCATGACCATTTCCAAATTTGGTCACTGTCATTGGAATTGTGGGGGGTTAGGAATTGAACATATCTCTTTGAAGGGCAGGCACAATTCAATCCACTACAGTAGTAAGGGACCATGTCAGAATTGCAGGTGAGCTTATGATGGGGATGTATGGCTGAAGATAGTGGGAAGTTGGACTTGGGATACAATTTGTAATAGAGAATTGATGGGGTTTACTGATTAATTCAATTTGGAGTGTGACAGAAAGGGAGACATCAAGAACTCAGGTGTTTTACCTGAGCCATTGAGTGAATAGTGGTAACATTTACTGATTTAAAGAAAATGGCAAGTTTTGAGGGGCAGACTTTCCCCATTTACATTGATAATGTAGCATAGAAATTAAGAGCCAGGCCTCAGAGGTCAGATAGACCTGGGCTCACCACTAGAGTTGTGCCTTGGGGCATGTTAGTCTCCCTAGACCTTGATATCCCCATCTGCAAAATGGGTGTAATACTATCTCCCTCATGAAGTTGTTGGGATGATTATATGTGACTAGAGGCCCGGTGCACGGATTCATGCACCAGTGAGGTCCCTTGGCATAGCCTGCGGGGATCAAGTGGAAAGCGGCAGTCCAACGCCTCCTGCCATGCCTGCTCATCCGGCCCTGCTGCGCCTGCCTCCACTGCCACTCTGTAGGCTCGCTGTGGCTCCGCTGCGGTGTCCCAGCTGTGGCGACCAGCCATGAGCCCTCCGTCTGGCACCTGTAGATCAGCTGAGCAGTGCTCCCGCTGTGGGAGCACACTGACCACTAGGGGGCAGCTCCTGCATTGAGCATCTGCCCCCTGGTGGTCAGTGCATGTCATAGCAACAGGTCATTCGGTCATTTGGTCGCTTAGGCTTTTATATATATAGATGATGCATATGAGGTCTGTGGCAAAAGGCAGTACTCCTTCAACAGATCTTATCTATTCATTATTTTGTAAGGATTCCTAGTGTCCCTTTGATCATACCATTCTTTGATTCTGGTATCAGTGTGATGGTTAGGAAGACTGATATAGCAGCAGCACATAGGTTAGACTGGAATGGGGACACATGAACTAAACCAGCAGTTGCCAACCGGTGGTCCGTGGACCACTGGTGGTCCGTGGACCACTGGTGGTCCGTGAGGTCTGAAAGGTTGGCGACTGCTGTACTAAACTGTCCTTTGAGAGGTCAAGAACAGTGATGTGAGAATAGGAGGAAGGGAGGAAATAGATACAAACCTACAGAGGAAACTGCACAACACTTGGCAAAAAATGAACTGTGAGAAAATATAAAGATATCTGACTTTCCAATTCTGGAAGATTGGAGAAGAGTAGACAGATGTAGCAAAGCCAAAATGTAGGGTAGCCTTGGAAGGGGGAAAGGACACAGTTTAAATTCACCAAGTTGAAATACTGGCAGTACTACAGTGTAGGCATCAACTAGGGTCATGCCAGGTATACAGTAAGTGCTTGGTATCTGTTGAATGGCTGATGGATCTTCTAGGTCAGCACTGTTCAATAGAAATATGACAGCCACAATATTAGGCATGTGTCATTAAAATTTTTCTAGTAGTCACATTCAATAAAGTAAAAATAAGCAGATGAAATTAATTTTTTTGCCTTGACTTTTTTGCTCAATCAGGAAGCTCAAAGCCAAATTTAATATAAAATCAGCAGATACTAACATCAGTCATAGCACATTTACTTCACCCATTTTTCTTTATGGCTTTGATTTCCTTTTTTTATTGTTTAAAGTATTACATATAGTATTGCACATGTCTCCTTTTCCCCCCATTGACCTCCCCCTGTCCACTCCCACTCCCCAACACATACCCTCACTCTCCTAGTGTCTGTGTCTATTGGTTATGCTTATATGCATGCATACAAGTCCTTTGGTTGATCTCTTATCCCCTCCACCCCTGCCTTCCCACTGAAGTTTGACAGTCTGTTCGATGCTTCTCTGTCTGGGTCTATTTTTGTTCATCAGTTTATGTTGTTCATTATATTCCACAAATGAGTGAGATCACATGATATTTATCTTTCTCCAACTGGCTTATTTCGCTTAGCATAATGCTCTCTAGGTCCATCCATGCTGTTGGGAATGGTAAGAGTTCTTTCTTTTTTATAGCAGCGTAGTATTTCATTGTGTAGATGTACCAAAGTTTTTTAATTCACTCATCTGCTGATGGGCATTTAGGCTGTTTCCAAATCCTAGCTATTGTAAATTGTGAAATTAATTTTAATATATTTTACTTAATGCCAAAATATTATTTCAACATGTATTAATTATGTTATGTTTCCTTTCATGCTAAGTCTTTGAAAGCCAGTATGTATTTTTCACCTACAGCACAGCCAAATTTGGAAGAGCCATATTTCAAGTGTCCATTGGCTGCTGTATTGGACAGTGTAATTCTAGGTGGAGGTGATTGGCAGGTGGTGGATTATAATCACTAAATTTCACAAGAGAGATATCAGTCTGGCATCATCTGCATGGAAGAAGCAACTGGATGATAGGATGAAATTTGTAAGAGAGATAGTGCTAGAGGAGAAGGGAACCCAGTACAGATCAGAGTAATAATTCATTTTGCAAAGGTGTGAGTTCCCCATTAGATTGCCTGGCCCAAGAAAGGAGGTGGTGAATGAATAGTAGTGATTCAATTCATGCTTTCTCACATGGCCCTCCTGTTTTCTCTACTACTTGCAAGCACCTTGTTCATCTATTTGTTTATTGTCAGCTTCCCTCATACTATAATATAAGTCTGTTTTGTTTTTTTTTACTGTATTCCCAGCATAGTATTTCTCACATATGAGGTCTGAATAAATTCCTGTGGGATAAAAGCCAAATCTCTCCTTTCAGAGCATTTATAATATGATTGATAGGCAAGGGCTGCATAGAGGAAAGATTAATTAGTGACAGACTAGTAGAGAATTAGATTCCTAATGAATGGTGTTGCTAATGTGGGATCCAGGAGTTCAAAAGAGAGAAAGACCCATAGTGTTTGAAGTACCCTGGAAAGAGAATTTGATATGGGTTATGTCTTAAATGATGGCTAGCCTTTGGATATCTGAAAAGAAAGGGCTTATGCAAAGGTAGGGATGCACATGAATAGTTTAGTTGTAATAGATATTGGGAAAATGTAAGATTTCAGGTTGGAACAATAGCCACTGAGTAGACACTGCAGTTTCTGAGAAGGTTTGCTAAGCAGAATTTTAAGAAGGGTATACAGAATGGACTGGAGAGAGGAAGGCTGGGAAGTCATTCGTGCAGTTCCCCAGAAGGTGATGAGGTTTGAACTATAGTGATACTTTGGGGGGTAGGCAGGAAGAGAGATATGAAAGATGTTTGAAAAGAAGCCTCAAAGGACTTTGTTTTGGAATAAATATTTACTGGGTGGCCAAATGTGATGCGAAGGACAACTCCAAAGTTCTGAACTTAGTTGACCAGTGATGGTGCCATAGACTGAAAGTTCAAATGGTAAATTCCTTTCAGGGGTGGGGGCTGAGAGAGGGAAATGGGTCAAAGTTAAAGTGGTAGAAGATATACAAGTGGCAATTTCCAGTAAGCCTTAAGATGACTAAGGGATTCAGAGAATGTAGGCTCTTTCCAAATCTTCTGTTCTTTCAGCCTATATAGAAAGTGTTTACTTTTTGTGTTTCCCTGTGGTTCTATTGATTACATTCTTACGTGTGGTTTGAAGCTCTTCTGGCTTCAAACCTGTATTTGTTTGGAGTGTGTTTGGAGTTGAGTGCTAACGAGCCCAAGGTCATGGGTTTGAGCCCCAGAGGGGTGAGTTAGTTTCAGGGAGAAGAAACTTGTGCTCTGTGGTTCACAGACTTCACTCTTAATCCTCTCTGCTTGTCTCTAAAGAATGTTGTGTTGGTCCCAAGGGGGTCTGGTGAAAAAGTGTGAGTAGTTGTGTGCAATCCATTAGAACTATTGGAAGAAGTGAGTTTGTCTGGATTGCTTCTTCAAGGAGCTCTGTCTACCTTCCTCTCACAGCTCATAGGGCAGAGGTCACATTTTCAGAGACAGTATCCTGACCAAATGCAAGTGGAACCATCATGTGCCTGGCCACTCACCATCTGTTTTTCCACATTCATTTGCTTTTTCGGATGAAAAGGAATATGGTGACCCAGGAATGTGTAGTTCCCAATGCAACTGTCTGCTGGTAAGTGTTGAAATAGTATTAATTTGACTTTGAGAGTTGACTTACTAATATTGTACAAATAAACTTCATAGAGCATGAATGTGCCCAAAAGACTCAGCAAGCCTTTTGCTGAGATATTTTCCTTATCAGGCTGCTGTAACTTGCGGCATACTTTATTGGGAAATACAAGTCTAGACTCAGAATTCTTACAAAATGGTCATACAAGGATACAGAGTAGACTGTGTTGTGTTTAAAAGAATAACAGTGTCCATAGAACAGACCATGGACAAACCCATAGAAGGCATCTCCCACACAAGTACAAAGTTAGCAGCATTTTTTGGGATAGCATCTGCAGTCTGTTTCTGAGAATACTGTTATTTTCAAAAACCAATCTTAGAACTTTTCAAATTGCTTCTCCAGTTGACTATATACCCTGGTCCTGCAGGAGGGATCCCAAAGAGGATTTGGAAGAATGTTATGTACATATAGAAAGATTCAAAATAAATCAGCTCAAGAAAGATTTGAAAATAGGTTCAGCCTAGCGGGTCTGGCTCAGTGGTTGAACATTGACGTATGAACCAGGAGGTTACAGTTTGATTCCTGGTCAGGGCATATGCCTGGATTGTGAGCTCTCCAATCAATGATTCTTTCTCATCATTGATGTTTCTTTCTCTCTGTGTTCCTCTCTGAAATCAATAAAAATATATTTTATAAAAAAATAAAATAGGTTTACTTTGTTCCAGGAACTTGGTACTTGCCACATCAGGGATATTTCTACTATTTGACATTATGGAAAATTTAAAAGGCTGAGGACCATCAAATATTTTTTTTATATATATTTTATTGATTTTTTACAGAGAGGAAGGGAGAGGGACAGAGAGCTAGAAACATCGATGAGAGAGAAACATCGACCAGCTGCCTCCTGCACACCCCCTACCGGGGATGTGCCCGCAACCAATGTACATGCCCTTGACCGGAATTGAACCTGGGACCTTTCAGTCCGCAGGCCGACGCTCTATCCACTGAGCCAAACCGGTTTTGGCCAAATATTTTTTAATAGATAGTTAAACAAAACAGTGATGATTGGGAAGAATATGGTGTGGAACAAATATGACTAAAAGTAAAAGGCAAAATAACTCAAGTTATATGCTGATACATTCAGTAAAACTGATTGAAAAATACTGGTGGTTTAGGTTGTGCATAATGACAAACAAGAGACTTACTAGAATTTGCATTGTTTCCTCAAGTTCATTATATTG
Organism: Cnephaeus nilssonii; assembly: GCF_951640355.1. Lineage (NCBI taxonomy): Eukaryota > Metazoa > Chordata > Mammalia > Chiroptera > Vespertilionidae > Cnephaeus > Cnephaeus nilssonii. Next base: position 13,902,109 of record NC_137077.1, on the reverse strand, counting down.
ACAAGAGTAATTATTTTGGTATTATAGGGGAGACAACCTGAAAGTATATATGTAGTTAAAAATTATTATATAGAAAATTTGTAGCTCTGCCTGCTGGACTGGGCTGAGGTGGAAGGCGGAGGAAAAAAGGACCATAGTGACACAGTAAAAATTTGAATTTTACATTTACCTTTGTGGTGCAAGGATTTTTAGGTTCAAACAGTACTTTCTACCTGTTTTTGCTAAATCAGGGTCAAGTTAAGGGAAAAGGTGATTGCTTGGTCAGTGTCAGAAAACTGGAGGCCGTGAATCAGAGTGTATATAGATCAGGGTGTGACAAAGCCAGGGGAGGAAATGCTACAGTGGGTGTATCTTAGATACTTAGTTAATGCTCACTTTCCTAATAGTAACAATAAAAAATCATACAAGTGTCAGTAATCATACCGAACAAGAGGTGATGAGCAGACTGAAGCTGGACTGGATTTTCAGCTAGTCGTAGAGAAACTAAAAAGGTAAAAATAATAGATTCAGCCAATGTGATTAATTTTCAGAAAGCTAACTTACTACATTTAAGAAACTGCCCTTATCATGAGAAACAGTCATGTTATGAAATGAATTCCCTTGCAATGACATAATGGTGATGATTGGTTTTTTAAAAACATTCCCACTTTAGCCAAATAAAGATTTTGCCACCTCATGTCAATTTCTTGCAATTTCTACTTTTTATTTGTTGGAAATTTTACTATTTTGAGAAATGTAGAATTTAGAAACTATTGCATGATAATGTTTAATCTTCAAATACCAATATGAGGTGGACGATGTTATTAGTACCATTTTACAAAAGGGGACACTGAGCCTAAGGGAGGTTGATTGATTTGTTCAGAGCACGCAGCCGGAAGTGTCAGAGCCACATCCGCTTGACTCCAGTACTCATGCTATGTTCCATTATGTCATTCCTGTGGCTATTAGTTAGGGTCCAGGCAGGGAGCAGAGACCTTTCTAGGTATTTTAAACAGGGTATTTAATACAGGTGATGGAAAGGATTAGTAGACGAGAGAGGGGAGCCAACCCAGCAATGAACAACATAAGGAAGTCACTACCATCCCTAGGACATAGAGAGATGCAGAGAGGAGGTGGTGTTCTGAGAAAAACCTTCAGGATGGATGGGGGGACAGGGTGCTGATGGGGGTGGGCAGGGATCATGGAGGGAGGAATTGCAGTTATTGCCAAAGATGCTGCTTGGGGCAGAGAGAGAACAGGATGGAAATACCCTAGCCACTTCCTTCCACCTGCCCTCATCTTCATTAGTGCCTTCTATTAGCCACTCCTACCCAGGAGGCAGAGAACATAGGGGCTGGGGAATGTAGTCCCTTATGAAACAGAGCAATGAGGGAAATGTTTGGAAATAGATATGAGAGCAAATAGATAAACAACTGGTACACTCCAGCGTAAATATGGATGAAATTATCTCACCATGCCTTTTACTATGGCAGTGGGGTCTAGAAACAAAAAGAGACTTTTCAATATTAACAGTCTAAGATAATTTATTAGACTGTGTGGTGGGATGGGAATATTTCCATTTCCAAATGATATTTATTTATTTATTTTTGTTAATTCTCACTGGAGGATATTTTTTTCCCATTGATTTTAGAGAGAGTGGAAGGAAGAGGTGAAGGGGAGAAAGGAGAGAGAGAGAGAAACATCAATGTGAGAGACCCACATTAATTGGTTGCCTCCCACACATGTCCCAACAGGGTGGGGAACCTGCAACCCAGGTATGTGCCCTTGACCGGACTAGAACCCCGAGACCCTTCAGAGTACAGGGCCATACTCTAACTACTGGGCAACACCGGCCAGGGCTCCAAATGACTTTTAAAGCAGAGAGTCAGAAGAGATACGGAGAGAAATTTGGTCTTTGGGTAACTCTATCTTTGGGTACTTAGGTTCTATGAGGCTGGCTGAATTAGAAGCTCTAGGCCAAATAAGGGGACACCACCATCCTGGGTATCAATCCCATCACTGTTTTCTCCCTCTCTTTCTAGAGGAACAATCACTTTCTCTCTCTCTCATGTTTGAGAGATTTAGGGTTGGGAAGGGGAGCTCCATGTTTGCGAGGTGAAATGTTGGAGTCAGACAGAACACTCATATAGAGATGTCACCATGAATACAGACTGTGACCGCCTTCCCTCCTCCCCCTTTCCATTTGGAGAGAGATTCGCCCCACTGTTCCTTCTGGAGGAGGTTGGAGGCTAAGCAGGAGCCTCTGAGTTGAAGAAACCAAGTAGCGTTAGGGAAGTATAGGACAGTTACTCAATCTCCTGCTTTCTTGGTAGTAACCATTAAAAAGAGAAACCTCTCTTCCAGGCCCCATTTCCTACCTCCCTTGAAATCCAAGGTCGAATTTTACTGCTAATGTACTGCTGCAATTGTCTCCAAGCCAATTTACATCTGTTTTTGTTTTTAGCGATTGCTTTATTCTTTTCAAAAATCCTCTCGTCCCATCACAGGGTGAAGGAAAGAACATTTAGAAACCAGATGTTGTGTTAACCATAACCATTATTCTTTATTGGATCCCACAGAGGTTTATTCTCTATTCATAAACAAGGTGAGAAAAACACCAGCGTTTAGCTCAACTTTACACCTTCAGGTAAGTGTAGAGGGCAAAAACTCTGCCATCTGCCTGCCATTATGACCCAGAGAGGATCATAGTTGGTGTGTCTGTATAGTCCAGTGGTTCAGGTCTATCAGACCCAAAGCTCTCTTTTTTATAACAATTATTTTACGATATACCCTTTAATGTCCCAAAGTGAAACTCATAGGTAAAGTTGACCTATACAATTCAAACAAAAATCAAAATGATGCCTGTGTTGTAATATCAGGAAGAACTAAATAAAAAAAAACTATAATAAAATAACATGCCTTACAAGACAGATCTGCTCAGGCATAACTGTATTTGAGAGTGAAATGAAGTGGCCAGATGTTTCCACCTATGTGGCAAATCCTGGCTCTGACAGCTGCCAGCAGACTGACACAGGTGGAGAGTGGCATCCATGATGTTTTTTTTAAGACAGTGGACAACACTTGGTAAAGTTCCAAATGAAATAAAGCACCATCCTCCCCTTGATTTAACATGGGCATTCCATTTCCGGAAAATCCAGCTTACATTAAAATCATGCAAAAATACTTTGAGTTAATAAATAAATTGGAAATATATTTTAGGCTTAGATGATTATAAGTAGATTTGTCATCTACATGAAATGTCTAGAATCCCAAGAATGCCCTCCTCAATCCCTGTGAGTGACAACCCCAAATGTCCCCGCACCTTTCCAAAATGCTACTTAGGACTAGCACTGTACCCATTGGGAACCCTGGAGTGGGATGCCTGAGGCCTTATTGAAGGGCAGGGATGTAGGAATGTGGGTGTCATGAACCTCACTCCGTGAGTCCACAGTTTTGTCTCTGGGAGCTCTGATTCAGCCACGTTCTTTGAGACCACACTGCCTTTGATAAGCTGTCAAGAAAACCATGGGTGGGTAGTTGTCAGAGCTTTTGGCAAGATTCTTTATGATTAGCTTCTAGTTTTCTGTGGAAATGGTTTATTTCTGGGCTGTATGTTGGCCTAAGGCATATCCTTTCTCACTGCGGTATCTGAGGTTGGTTTATCATTGGATGTCATATACTGTACACGGCGTGAGGGACTGTGACTGACATTGCAATGTGAACAGGGTGACGGATGGGCAGTGGGTAAGATTGAAAACCCAGGTAGAAGCATGGATATTGAGCAGAAATGCTTACTTATCTTAATGCTGTCATATTCAAAAATAGCTTATCACTCAAAGGTGCAATTGGTTATAAATCTGCCTGTAGTGTGTGAAACCAAATTGAACAAGAATGTATTAATTGGTATACATAACAGTTCTTATGTCTGTATTGGAGCATGAGTGGGTGATGACAGAGTAAAAATACATGTTGTAAGGTCCTCAGACCTGGATTCCAGCCTGCCTCGCCTGTTTGTGACCTTCAGTAAGTTATGTCTTCAAGCCTCCATTTCCTTGTCTGTAAAATTATAGTGCCTGACTCATAGAACTTCTATAAGGACTAAAGAGATAATGTAGGTAAACCACATGGCATAGTGACTGACCCACAGTAAGTGCTTGGCAACAATTAACCATCATTATTATTGAGGTATAGTGGCAGTTATAACTCATAACAGGTCTTAGTGGAAGGAGATTATTTTAAAAAGAGGCCGTGTTTTCACCTAGATGACATTGAAGGAAGAAAGAATTCCTCTTAGGGACAGAATTGCTCTTTTGTTTAGGAAAAAACACCTTTCCACCATATTCAGTAATAAAAGATGAGCAGGGCCCTGCCCCCACCCCTACCCCAGGCAAAGCTGTGCTGGGGATAGGTTGCTCTGCATAAGAAGGTGATACAATCTTGTAAGTTCTTTCTGATAGAGAGGATGAAGGGCTGTATGGGAAGGAATTCCTGGGAAGAGGAAGAGGTCTTACTAAGATGACAGGAGGCAAATGAGCAGCCAGAAATTCCTTAATGGAATTTTTTAAAAAATTATTTTTGTGAACGTTACTGAAAATTTGTGGGGACTAAAGGAGGAATTGTATTACATGGTATATAGAACCTTGTAGAAGTTTCTGAAATTTCTCTTAGTAGCAATGCAGTTGGAAGCTCGTGGCCACGGGACGCAAGATGCTGAGCACAGAGAGGATGAGGAGGTGAGGAGGCACTGAGAATGTCAGTCCAAGGGAGAGCCCTGGAAACTTTGATGGAATGAAGTTGGGAAGTGACGGTGAGCAACACAAAGGAAAATAAGAAAGGAAACTTCAATATTATTAATTCCCTAAAATCAAGCTTAAAGCTCCTGAGTCTTTATTTTATATTTAGCTAACTTTCCAAACACCTCACAGAGGGTTTAAGAAAAGGAAAAGGAACCCAGTAGGTGTGGCTCAGTGGTTGAGAATGGTGGGCTCAACCCCAGTGGGGGGCTTGCAGGAGGCAGCTGATAGATGATTCTCTCTCATTATTGATGTTTCTATCTCCCTCTTCCTTCCTCTCTGAAATCAATAAAAATATTTTTTAAAAAGGAAATGAGATGTGTTTGAACAATAGAGAAATGGCAAATCTTTCCACATTGTCTTCCACAAATGCTGCCATGAGTTTGATATTCACAGTACCTATTCAGTAAAGAATTAGATTTATTAAAACAAAAACTCAATGCTGAGAGATCACATTCCTATAAAATCTCTTGATATGGGAGCGTATTAAATGCTACTTGTATATTACATGTACTGTATATGATAGGAAATCTTTTCCCAAATGCTTTATGTCATTGATTTTAACTCACTGTTGGGTTATGTGAATAAGATCAGTTACTTAAACCTGCTTTATTATCCATGAGGATATTTTACAATGCATGCATCTCACATAGTTTGTACAAGTTTTTGGAAACATATTTGTTTTTAAATATAATCTGTAAATTCTATGAGATTTTGTGGTATATGATGAGTTTGATTTTCCTGGGTAAGTTTTCATGTTTATTTGTTGCAATGAACTTGATTAATAAAAATGCTAGGTAACAATAGAATTCTTCAGGAATGACACGTTACACCAACATTGTCCAAAAAAGAACAAATTAATCAAATAGGATCAATTTTAATGTGATTACTAAAGAAAGATATATCACTTTATTATGACGCTCTAGCCATACATTTTCAAAATATGCTTATTAAACAGTAAATGTAAGATAATGATTTAGTTAGTTACATTTTTAGAAGTCATTAGGATTGATATTCCTCTGCCATAAATGAATAATAATTTCAAATACAATCAGAGTTCACTTAATAAAAAATATGCTTGTGCACAAAGACAGATGAAATGAATAACCAAGTCATTGAACCCCATTTTCTGCTTTCAAAGTAGCCGGAAAAATTAATTCAGTGTCTGTAAGTTTATTTATCACACTTGGCCTGTAACTGTGATAAAAACATATGAAGCAAAACACATGATGTAATCCCATTTCTCAGAGTTTATTAAACCTCTTAGCAAAAAGAGATCCGACATAGTATTTGGGGCCCTTATGTAAACTGAATCTGAGCTGCATGATGTTTGAAAGTTTTTGAAAGTTTTGAATAGACATGTTAATGATACACAGACACAGATGAGAGATGTGAGGAGATGCTTGAGGTTTCAGAGTCCCTCCTGCAGTGTGTATAGCAGCAGGTACAAGATAAATATCCAAAAGAAACCAGAATAAGGGATTATTGGACGTGGCTTGGCCATCAGTGAGTGAGGGTGAGTGAGTAGGGCCAGAAGGGGGCTTGGAAGGGATTTTAGAGTTCTTTTTTCAGTTTTCCTGCTTTTACATCATTGTATTTTGGGCAAAAGAAAATGAGTAATATTTATTTTTCAGATACTGTTGGCCTGGGAAATTAAAAAAAGAGGGCAGATTCTAAGGATTGTGAAAGGTCATTTTGAAGGTGATTCTGTGGGTAAAGTAGGAGGAACTCTGTGTCCTCCATGTTAACTCATATTTCAACTGGGAAGTGATATTTGGGCTTTTGTGTTCTCATTTTTTAAATTTAAAAAATGTTCTTTTTTCTCCCCCTCAAAAGACCTTATAAATGACAGATGAAGAATGGGGAAAAAGAGGGACCATGTTGAAAGTCAAGGTGTAATCAGAAATTAAGAGGCAAGATGTAAAACTTATGTTTTTAAAGAGGTCCCTTTAATTCTAGGCCCTCTCTATATTTTTGAGACAGATACTAAACGAATAAGGACTGGGAGGAATAAAGACAGTTTCCAAAATTCCCTGGGCCTCTGTCTTATCTAGGAAGAGGTTTCTTAAAGCAAAGCATTGTTCCAGATAGGACTTAGTTCTTTAAATTGATATCTTTATCTTGTACCATACGCACTCAAAGCTTCAGACAGTCTTCTCATCTCCTTTTTTTTTTAAATAGAAATCATACAAAAAAAAGATATCTATGCATCAGTTTCTAATACCTAACAGGAAAGTCTTTTAGAATATTAAAATATTGATAAGCAAATATGTATTATAGGATTAAACACTAGCATTGAAAACAAACAAACCAACAACAAAGAACCAACAAAATGTTCTTCTTGTTTTTGCCTCCTCAGTTTCTGGACTTTCTGATGATTGCGGGAGAGGGGCATAAAGAATCACAATTCTTCTATTTAAAACATTTAAAATTTTAAAATAAATGATGCCACAATGATGCATAAGTCAGATTTATCTTTTAAAAACATTGCTGGGAAAACCCAGGTGATTTGAGTGGGAATGCTCTTTCCAATGAAGAGAGCTAACAGGATCTGTCTCAAATATTAGTACAATCTTTTAAGGTTAAAAATAGCAAAAACATTTTAGATAGTCTGATTAGAGTTTTGACAAGTCAAATGTACATTTCTATCTAGCCTATAGTTTTAAAGTCTATGTGGGTTTAACTTATCATCCCTTATTCCAATATAAAAGAAGAAAGAACCAAGTCATTTTGAACATTAAGATATTCATAAAGACTATATAAAGTTAAAAAAAAGTCTTCACAGATTGTTAGCCATCTCTTTCAATGATTTCTCATAAATTCTCCTCTTTCGTTATCAATAGATAACCCCCCAGATCATAAAGAAATACTTTCCAACACTTCCCAATGAGATTAGTGATTGCTTTCCATGGGAGCTATTGCTCTCTGAGATGTTTTAGATGAAGGGAGAATATTTTCTATAAACCAGCCAATGCTAAAAATTTACTCAAGGGAAATGGGGCAGACGCTATTTTTAGAAGGTGAATTTATGCATTTTTTTTCTCTTTGTATTTTTCTCAACTTGCTGAATATCTGTTTTAGAGCAGAGAGCACCCCCCCCCAAAAAAAAAATCAATAAGTAACTTAACCATCTTTTTAGTTCTGCCATTTTCCTATAAAGTTTTTTTTTTTTTTTGCCCCATTTATATTCCATGCTCTTATCCAGGTGTTCAGATTGGGTAACATAGTGCTAGTTTTGCTGAGAGCCAACAAAATAATGGAACCTTGTGATTCTAAAAATTTTCCATCTTCTGCCCCACACCACCACACTCACAATTTGGTGAACAGTCTGCTACTTGTGAGCGATAAGAAGTTGAAAAGTGGTGGTGACTCGACCTAGTGCTGCCTTATGAAGCCGCCTAGCTATAGAATTGTCGTTTTTACACTTTAAAAAAATATGTCCATGCTTTCTTTTTCTCTTTTTTTTCCTTTTTTTTTTTTTTAGTCAAGTACTTTCTTAAAGAAACAATAGCACCATGTTGGCATAGCTGGCCAAACAATAAATGGGAAAGCAAAATTGTGCTACATCCTCCAATTTAATCCCACTAGTGCATGAGCTAGTAATGGAAATGCTGGAGCCACAGTGCATGAGATGGTTCCATCTACACAAACATTGACAGTCCCAGGAGGGGAAGGATTCTCAAGGCGGCCAGGCTTTTTTTTTTTTTTCCCAGGAAGTTATTATTTTTTTTTTAAGTATTCCATTGGACTCTCGGGAGAGAGGTGTTGGGAGGGGGTTCTTTTTAGGTCTAGAAGAGTGGATTCTGATGGAAAGATTCATTAGCTTTTTTCAGGGGAGCCTCCTCATCTTAAAATGTTCAAATAGTGCTGTTATACTATGTGGGGAAGCTGGAGTGGAAATGTGACTTAGGTATTCTGTATTGTCATTTAAATCGGAAATAAGCTATATACGTTGAAAGCTAATTCCTACCAGTATGTATGGCTCTTTCATAAACATCTGAAATTTCCTCATTTTAAAATTTAAAGCAAAGCTCATGAAGTTTTGAGTTGTGAAATGTTAGGTGCTCCCTCTCTGTCAATCCTGGGACATTCTGCTGTAGTGTATGGGGACCAACTGATGTTTGCAGTTTACATCAAATTGTCTTCTAGTTTTAATTCATTTGCAAATAAGATACTGGGTTAGTATAACAATTAGTTACTTTTTAATTTGTTGATTTATGATGTAGTTGGAGAGGACCATGTGTTGGAAAAAGTTAAGAAAGATGATGTCTTTTTGTCTATTTAAGCTTTCCTCACTGGGGCATCTGGGCTGTGAATAGAATTGCTAAGTGAATCAAGTAAGTCATAGACACTCTTAGAATTACCCTATCCAGCTAGGTCGGCAGAAGAATACATATAAAATGTTTCTGGGAGTCAGTGATTTTAAAAGGTGCATTCTAGGAACAAGAAATAAAATTAGAAGTGCCATTTTGGGAAGAGGAGTCCAGCACGTCACTCCACAGAACCCATCTGTGTGGAAACAGATGAAGGACAAAAATGACTTGTAGTTCCTTTGACATCTGTCCATAGTGATTAGAATACCACTCAGTACACCAGAGATGCTCCACTCAAATAGCACTGAGCACTGAGGATTAAAATGCTTGTTGGCTGAGCAGGGGCATCCACTAAATAGGCCTTCTTTCTGCATATTTTCTGAGATCCAGGAAGTCTTCTTTAATTAATTAATTTTTTTTATTTCTGGCCTCTGAATCTTGAGGTGAACCAGTGGGATGAAAACTACACATGTAATTTTTGTTTTCCATATATACTTTCCAAGAATAAAAAGGATACAATGTGCATGAAATAATAAACCTGGTTGCTTCTCACCAGAAAGGTCTAAGGCTGATAAAAGATCCAAATGGTGGATGATTCATTGTTCTAATAAGAAAATTTTGGTATGTAGACTGGAAACATTTTTTAGGTCACCATGGGCCTGTCCTCAACATTGGATTTTCTTGATACCAATTTTTAGTTGAATGGATAACACACATTCATAGGGGCCATTCTTCTAAGCAGACATGAGGGAAAATTTCTAGTTCTGAAGAAAACTTTTGCCTATAAATTAGCAACTCTAGTCAAATGTATTTTTACAACAGCAACAACAAAATAATAATACATATGTCCAATGATAAAAGCAAAATTGATTAAAGAAAGTAACCATGACTTTTTATAAGATATTATTTCAATAGTTGAAATCTTGGGCCATTTTTTTTAGATTGCCTAAAGATGGAATAACTGTTCAAAATGAATGGAGTATCATAATATTAAAAGAAGTATTACTAGATTTCTAGAAACTGCCTGGAACAGTCAGCGAGTGCTAACAAATCGAGTAATCACCCTTTTGCTGGTAGAAATCTTTTTGTTTTTCTCTTTATTTTCTTTTTATTTCTCTCTTTTCACTTTGTATTTATGGACACAGGTGCAGAATTTAAAATCAAGTTGTTAATCAAATGTTTCTAACTTATTTTGAAAAGTGTTTTAAAAGAGATCAAGCTGCTTGCTAGCTTTTAACAACTAGCTGGTTGGACACTTAATTGGATAGCCTCTTTGACAAAAATTGGCATGTCAGGAGCATTTGGCTAATCAGTTTTCTAGCTATGCCCTGAATGAGCTGTTTATAGAATTCCTTGCATCCCAGTAACTCAAGGGCACTGACCTTGCACCCTCGTAGCAATTTAGGATAAAAATCTGGAGCTTTATCTTTTTAATCCTCATACCACCCCTGTGAGGTAGGTAGATGGCATATTGCCCCATTTTGCAGATGAGGAAACTGAGGCACAGAGAGGTGAAGTGACTTGCCCAAGGTCACAAAGTGGTGAGTCCGTGGCCGAGTTGGCAGATGTTTGTTTAATCAGTGAGAAGAAACCAGGATTATTAAATTCCTAGCCTTCTGCTTTTTCCACTCCTCTCTGGACTTGCCAAACAAATTTGCATCAGTGGACTTTGTGTCTTCAATTTCTCTTGGAAGGCATAATCGGGGGTACTGGATTTCTAGGACCCTTCCCCTCTGTGTCTTCTTTGGCTCCAGGGATCCGTTTTTTGTTTGTTTGTTTTGCTTTCACCTTTTACCATTTTGGCCAGACTCTTTCATATCACAAACTACAAAATAGCACCATTTTACTAAAAAAAAAGAGAGTTTTACATACTGTTTGATATATCCTGTAATGTTGATATATGAAATTTACATAGTGCTCTATATGGAAAAAATCAAAGAGAAGTTACTAATTAGGTCGCACACTAACTCATCATTTGAAGGAACTGTTGAGAGTTTGAGACTTTCTAGACTTAACACATACACCTAAGAACGTTTGGCCTCAAAGTTGCAACTGTTTGCATTTTCTTTTTAGCAAGATGTGGAAAAATAAAGCTTTGTGTCTACAGCAAATGCATCCAACTTATATTTGGTACCAATGCCACAGATAGAATCTTGTGGGTTAAATATTGGTGTGCTACTTGACTGCTTGCTGCTGCTAGGGAGGAGGCCAAATTTGGCAAATGTAACGGTGATGAAGGAGGGTGGGCAGAGATAGACAAGCAAGGTAATTAAACACGATATAAAAAAAAACAAAACCAAAAACAGCCTGTGTTGCATAGAAAGAAGTGCAAATAAAAAAAATAATAATAAACCACTTAGACAAGACTGCTGAATGAATGGCTCCAGCAGCCAAGATTCAGAGACAAATTTAGTGCAACTGGATCTAGACAACACCCATGCATTTGTGGCTCTTGAGAGGCAGGGACTAAGATATATGTAGATAGATAGATAGGTAGGTAGATAGATAGATAGATAGATAGATAGATAGATAGATAGATAGATAGATAATGTTTTTTCTCTGTAGAACATTAGTAATAAAGGATCAACAGCAATCTACCAACTTCAGGACCTTTTTTTTGCAAGGTGCAAAGCTTTTAACAATCACTCCTAAAGACAATGTTTGACATGTTTACTTGTGTATTTCATTGGGGGAATGCCCATCTTTTGAAATGTTATCAAACTTATATTTTGGTGGGTCTTCTGGTGTTTAACCGGTAATTCATGCAGAGCAAAGGATCCTGCCGATGGCATCTCATTCTTCACTCCTCAGGAAGGTCTTCCTACATTCTGTAGTTCTTATTTCCCGCATTCCCTCTACTTGCGTTCTTCAAATGTACTTCCTAAAAGCAAAGGAGGAAAAAGCGACATTAACTTGCTGAAGTTTTATATATCCTACCCATCTACTTCTAACACTGGGTCTCAATCTTTTATAGCTTAAGACTCACCAGTCTAAGAGAGAGCTTGGGCTAGATTTTTCTGAGAAAGACATATTTAAGCAAATAGGCTTTAGTTTTTAGTGTAGCTAAACCTCATTCAAGCTACTTCTATGTGCCCCTTTTGGCATGTAGACCACATATTGCTTTATAACCACACAAAATTGTGTTTCTATCCATCTGCTGCTATCACACATTCATGATTGAAAGGAGGTCCTGAAAGTTCTGTCTCCTGGCCTGTAGCATCTTTTTTTCAGTGAGAAAAAAAACATCATATTTGGGGGTTATTTTGTATTGTTTTATTGCATTTTTGTTCTGTTTTAATTTCTGTGAAAAGGTATTTCCTTTTCATTTTTTTCTCTTTGAAGAAAGAGATTTAGAAAGAGAAGAGTGGGGAAATTTGTAATTGTTTTAGACTCTGTAAAATCACAGACATACTGAACCTGGCTCAAATCCTAGCTCTTCCATTTTCTAGCCCTGTGAGCTTCTTGGAGTGAAAATTTCTTGTGTCTCAATTTTACCCATAAACTGGCATAATAGTTTTTACCTTCTAGGATTAAGGATTAAAGAATTAGTACATAAAAGTACTTATACTAGGTCTGTCACATGGCAAGCACTATATAAGTATTATTATTATTTTATCTTACTCTTATTATCATTATTTCATCTTTAATGGGATGTAGCCATTCCTAGACTAAAATTCCAGGGTTCCTGGCTTTGGTGCTACCATTCACTCATCAACAAGCAATGCTTTCCTCTATGTTTTGCTTAGAGCAGAAGCCCTCTGGTAGCAGGGACTTGTCAGTTCACTGTTACAGCCCCATGTTTAGAACAGTACCCAGGATTTTGCAGGTGCTCACTACATAGCTGAAGGATGAATTAAATGAATGAATAAATAAGTATAATGGGCTCTCTGATAATGTGCAGAATCAGATTATTATACTTTTCCTATAGTTATTATTTTATCCTTGAATATATTTAAATAGTGAAGTTTAGTTCCACAAATAAGATGTGAAATGAAATCTAGGAGGAAGTGGCCTTTGCATGTATAAACATAAGATGCTTCTTATCTTGGTTTCATCTCTAGCGAGGAAGCCCTTATAGGAGAATGTAATGGATAATTATTGGTATAGAATAGGGTTTAAAGATCTATAGAGGCCCCCCCCCCTTTTTTTAAGAACATGTTTCCATCAGGACCAAAAACAAGAGTTCTTTCTTTCCATGGTGGCTGGAATCTCCAAATTTGTCCTTCTGGCTAAGGTAATGACTGCTCACCCAATCATTGTCAGGAGCTTAGAGATCACTGTAAGGGACATTTGTGTTCACCCAGACCTGATACCTGGAGAGGATGAGACACTGGGACAGAATCAACTACCAATCCCTGAGCTAAGGCCCTTAGGGATTTGGTAATTGTTCTTAAACATGCTTTTCAGCTCTACCTGACATTGGAGTTAGCACCAAATCTTTCATAAAAGCCAGTTAGCACTTTGTAAGTTGATGGTCAATATCCCATAGGGACTGAATAGAAGGAGGATGGCATCATTGTGTAAAAAATGTTTGTTAAAATATCTAGCTCAGGGGCCACTGGAAAAAAAAAAAGCTTGTGGAACAAAATTGGGCATTTGTATAGGGCAGTGTGAAATGCCATCTGTTTAAAATCCTGGCACTTTTTCCCAAATATCATTGACCTTTTATCCAGTCCACTTAACATGTATTTCTTGCTGAATAAAAGCATCTACTGTTGAACTACCAGTAAATTTGTATTTATGATCTTACATCTCATTTTGCCTTCTTGAAGGGGTTCTTCTGAAAAGTGGCAGAAAGACATATGGGGCCACAGTATAGGATCACTGTCATCCTAAACTCCTCGTTGCATTTTTGTTCAATTCTCAGCTGATTAGCTATGTGGCTATCTAAACTCCAAATAGCTATTATTAAGACTACTACTTCTCTATCAAACTACTGACCAAATTAACTGAGAGGTCTAAAAATATGCTGATTTGAGATTACCTTTTTTTCTACCAACTTAGACAAAAATATTTTACGACTGTGGGAAACACCCAAACTAGGAGAATACTCAAGAATGAAATAATAACAAATTAAAAGAAAGTCACATGCGATGTTTAATCTTTAATCTTCCTCTTGAGCCAAATTAAATCCCAGATTTGCAGAAGGAGAAATTCAGGTATCTTCTATGTGTCACAAATTCGTGAGGGCTGTAGCAAAAAGAACTGAGGTTAGATTGGCCAACCACATAGATGTTGTCCTTTTCCCGACAGGGAGATTCTTTTCCTTTTGTCTCAGAGCTGAGGTGTAAAGTCTGTACAGAGGGATCCTTCCTATTTCTTCTGGGTCTGTGTTGGCATCACAGCAAAGCCATAGGCAGAAACTCACTTGAGAGAAGCCTACCCTGCTCCAAGGAGCATGGTTCCCATGCACACACATGTTCGGTGTAGGCCATTCAAAACCAGCTGGGATGTCGTCTGGTTTGCATTTGGCTCTCTTCCCAGGCTCTCACATGGGACTTCTTTGTTGTAGACAATGACAGGGACAAAACAAAAGCACTCAGGGACTTGGTCTCAGTTGCATCTGTTGCTTTGTTCATTGTCTTAATTTAATTACGCTGGCCACCCTTGACAATGGGCAGCAAGTGGAGGCCTGTCCGAGGCAGCCTTTGAAACTGGCACCCACCTTCAGTGCACTTCTTGAAGGGTTATGAAACTGTCCCACATTCAGCCAAGCAAAAACTTTTCACTTTAACAGCTTGTCCAAGACAAACAAACCAGCCGAAGCTGTTTCTAGTATGCAACTAGACAGATTTTTGAAAGGAAAACAGTAGTAAGTAAATACTGTTTCCTATTGACACTAGGGAAGGTAAGCTTATTTTTTAAAAAAAATGTTGGTTCTCTAGCTCACAAGGGTTGGTTGAGGAAATTTATTTATCTGAAGAAAAGGTTGACCTGCTCATTGGGGAATCTGTTTGAGAAGGGCTTAATTTGTGGTATACATTATTACACTTTGTGGATCATACACAGATATTTATGAACCTGGAAAATGCTTTGAAGGGCTCATTCATATTCTCCCATTATTTCTCTGCTCCAATCCTAGCTTCTAGCACTTCAAAGGAAAGCTATGCATAAAAATTTTTATTAAGAAGGTCACTGGGAGCTAGTAACAATGGCAATAATAATAATCTTCATTAACATTTACAGTTTATACAATAATCTCACAATACTTCCTGAGACCATTTCATTTACAATAGTCTCATATAGAATTTGAGGCTCACAAAGATTTAGTAAATTGCTTGAGGTTACATAGAAACAAACGGATAGACCCAGGACTAATAATAAAACAGTTTATTCGTTTAACAAAAGAATAACAATTCTATCACTTGAATCCATATAATGT